>NC_143250.1:142830000-144080000 GCF_984573655.1 Nuphar pumila | reverse complement strand
AGAGAGAGAGAGAGAGAGAGTGAAACCTGAATATCTCGAGACTTGATCTTATCAATGGTGCCAACATCTAGGATGGGGTACTTGCCAAACTGGTCCCTGAGGAAGAAGGGACCCTCGGGAGGACTGGGTATCCCATACATGGCCAAGTCCCCATATGTGGCCCTACTGTACGTCACAAGCATGTGATCAACGGCTGAGAGTGGGAGATGCTTTTGCAGACGCAGCCCCATGTTGGCCACCTCCCTTGTCAGCACATGAACCTGACAAACCATAGCATCAGAAAATAAATCTAAGCAAACAGGGAGTTGGAAATTAGTAGAGAGAGGGAGGGCTTTTCAGAATGGAAAGTTGATGTTGGTATGGAAATCTGGGAAAGAAAATGTGAAATGGAGATGTGGTTTGATTGGAAAGAGGCAGAGGAAGTGAACATGGGAATACGGAAAAACTCCAAACAGGGGAATGATGTGAAAAAGAAACAGCGGAAGCATAAGCAGCAGGAGGTCTTTCCTTCCATGAAAAACAAGGGAATAGTGGAAACCAAACAGGGTGATTGGTGGTAGAGAGAGAGAGAGAGAGAGAGAGAGAGAGAGAGAGAGAGAGAGATTCATCTTGAAAAGACGGACAAGGAAAATGGTGGGAAAGGAAAAGAGGAAGTGAACGTGGGATCTCGGAACAGGAGAATGATGTGAAAAATAAACACCAGAGGTTAGGGCAAGCAGAAATGGGAATTGATATTCATGAAAACGAAGGGGAACAGTGCGAACCAAACAATGGAATTGGTGGGAAAGCAAAGCAGGGGAAGGTAAAAAAAAAATAATGAGCTCGAGAGAGAAAACATGGGAACTGAATCAGTACCGGGTTCCGAATGACGATCGACGACCTCGCCCGGTGATTGTAGAGATCGAACGCGATCTCCATGCCGGAATTCCCACTTCCGATGACGAGAACCTCCAGATCCCGGTAAGGCTTCCCGTTCTTGTACCGGCTGGAATGCAGCACCTCTCCTTCGAACCCTTCCAGACCCGGTACATCCGGGACATACGCTGCACCGTTTTCCCCGGTAGCGACCACAAGGAACCTAGCTCGGTACTCCTCGGACTCACCGGTCTGGGCGTTCTCGGCGCGGATGATCCAGGTACTAGTGGAACGGTTGTAGGACGCGCACCGGACACAGCGGTTGTAAACCGGTCGGAGATCGAAGCGGGCGACATAGTCATCGATGTACTTGACGAATTGGTCCCTGGAGGGGTAGGTTGGTGTGGACTCAGGGTATGGCATGTGGGGGAGCTCACAGAAGTCCTTGGCTAGGTGCAGGTGCAGCCTGTCATAGGCATATTTCCTCCAGAGGGAAGCAGAGCAGTCCTCCTTCTCAAGGATGATGTTGTCTATGGACAGCTTGTTGAGGCAAGCAGAGGCAGAGAGGCCTGCTGCACCACCTCCCACAATCACTGCTTCTTTCCACATTGTCTTTGCTTGCACTTGGGGGGGCTTGGGTTGCTCCTTTTATTATTCCTTTTTTTTTTGAAAGGCAAGCTGGGGTTAGCCAGACCCTACCAGATTACAATTACTATAAAAGAGGTTATACTATTTATTATATCATGTTCCACCCAGAAACTGAGACCAATCTGGGGGGTGATCCTTCCATGATTTACGGATTCCCCATTGAAGGTATCTACTAGGTATGTAATTTACTTTGCTTTGTGGTTTCTGTACATTAACTATAAAAATAAAATACAAATTAACTGATTGGGATGGCTGAGCCTTGAATTTTTCTACTCAAAAATTTTTGGAGCTTTGATGCAAGATCCGGTCTTCCAGTTTCCAATACCACCTTTGCTCCAGTTAGTATTTGGCCGAGAACTTAATCCCAGCCGCACCATTCCTTTGTTCCCATGTTGCCCTCGATTATGCAGCTCTGCAAAACCTGCAAACTTGCTTTCTAGCTGTTGTAACTTATCTCTTGTGTTCTTTGTTTTCAACAGAAACACCATATCAATCTTATTACTCATTAAGATGTCCACTATCTGTCGACGCACAGCCCTCTTATGTTCAAAGTCGATAGTCTCATTTTAAATGTGTACATGGTGACAATTTAGAGATATTTTTAGATTATTGCTTTTCTGTGAGAAATGGAAAAATATATTAGTTAAAAGAGGTCGGAGTAGGCCTAAGAAGACTTGGATGGAGATGATAGGAAAGGATATGAATGCACCGAGGACATGCCATTGGATAGAAATGATTGGAGGAGAAGGATTCATGTGGAAGACCCAAAATGATTTTCTTTGTTGGTTCATATCGCCGACCCCAATTGTTTTGGGATGAAGGCATAATTGTTGTTGTTGTTGTTGTGAGAAAAAAAATAGTCACATATATTATGAAATATTGCCGAAAAATATGATATGTTAGTTCATTATTCTAAATTGTAAAATAGATTGATATTTACAAAATGTTATGATATATTTGATAAAATGTAAAATATCACAAAGAAAAGGATATTGGTATTCTAAAGATGAAAGTTTCAAAAAATTGCATGGGTGATTTTACATGCATTGAATAGTGCCATATTCGGTAAAATATGGTGATTCTATTATTAAATGTTAATATTTTATCATTTAATTCATTAACTCTCTCTCTCTCCATATTTTATGCTATTTAAGTTGCTCTCATCCACATAGAACCATGATCAATTATAGAAAACATTATTCTTGGGAAGTGCCAGGAAAATCTTTGAAAAATAGAAAGTTTTAAACGCTTTTAATTAATAATTTAAAATTTCAAACAAAACCAATTTATCCTATATGGCAGTGAAAAACTGAACTGAGTCAATGATAAAATCGACCGAGTCAAACTGAGTTTGGTCCTAACTGAGTTATATTGTTTTTCTTACTCGGTTAAGGTCGAAACTGAGCCAACTCGGGCAAGTCATCAATTGACTCACCGAGTTTGCCAACTATGGTTTTGACATATCACCAGATCAAAACCTCTCATCGGTCCAACCTCCGGCAAATAACTTGCTTTCTTGAGATGTGCTTGGGTCCCACTCTCATGGTTTCATAGTAAGATGTGCAATTAGGGATGGTAATAGACAGGGGCAGAGGTGGGAGACAAGGTCTCCACCCCGCCCTGTTTCAAAATTTTGCCTTCTATCCCTGCATGGGTACTGATTTTAACCTCCATCCCCAGTTCATTCTCCAATTCATTCCCCGGTTCATTCTCCGATTCATTCCCCGTTTCATGCCCTCCAATCTTGATCCAAAGAGAGCGAGGCAGGGCAGAGCCCTCTTTCTTCGGCCCTTTCGTTGCTGCCGCCTTCCTCTGTTAGAGGAAGGAGAGGAGAGAAACGGGAGCTCGTGTAGCTCGTTAAAGGAAGAAGAGAAAGAAGAGAGAAAAGATTAGAGAAAGAGTTTTATGTTAAGGTCATGAATATATATAGATATATCATACATGATTGTATAATATGTATAAGGGTATAATACTAATTTTCTTAATAGGAATTAGGGATGGAGCCTGGGCAGGCAGGGCTGGGTCAAGAGTAAGTTCATCCCTACCTCCATTTCCTCACAGGTTTTGATTTTAACCTCCATCCTCAATCAATTCCTTGTTTCATATCCTCCCTGGTCCAAACAGGGCGAGGAGGGGTGGCACCTCGTTTCCCCTGGTCTACTGTGATCCCTATGTGCAATGGAGATTGAATTATAACAATATAGCGTAATAAGGCATCGTTGTTTAGGTTTTTCTGCAGTGTATCCTGAATGGTTCAGACTTTTGGGGAGGTCATATTGAATATAACCTATTCATCTTTTCAATACCCGCCACACATCTCACTTGATCGATTGTCAGTCCAATCTCTGCTGCACATCTCACTCGGTTGATATGTGTGTGCCCCCCCCCCCCCCCCACTTTCATGGCTCTTAAATTAGGATGTCAAGGGGTCAGGTTTGGTTCAGACCCAGGTTAAACTAGACTTGGATCAAATTTTTGGTATGGTATCAGGTTCAGACCCGAGTCTAATCGGGTCTACTATAAGAGAAATCATACCTGGACCGATAAGAACTACATGAACCAGACCCAGACGATACCCGGCAAAATAATATTTTTTTATCAGTTTTACATTGAAAATTTATGGGTCTTAATCGGAACTTGGGTCGGGCCGAGTCTGGTATAAAATTTCACAAACTATACCCAGGTCCGAACCCGGGTCTTAATCGGTCTTCCTATTTGTCACCGTACCAGGACCCTATAAGGTTTGGTTCAGGTCTAGTCCAGGTAAACTCGACCGGTTGACAGGCCTATCTTAAATGAGATGTTGACTGGGGTTTGAATTGTTGATAATGCATCCTTGTGTAGAAGTTTTTTACAGTATATTCTTGGTTGGTAATTCAAATATTAAATGGTGGGGCATCCACTTGTCTGGCAGGAGCAGGTAGTGCACTTGTTGGGAACGGTGCAAGTTCAAAACCCAATGGTATCGTTGTATAACTCGTGCTAACCCCAACTTGCATTTAAAAAAAACAGAGATTTGGGCATGTGTTGCCAAACAAGAACTTGAATAGAGTTTACATTTTGGATTTGATATGGATTCATTTGGATTAGGTCGAGGTGCATTTCCGTATTGGGTTTAGCAAAATCACCTAAGCCGATGTTGTCAAAATTGGGTTTAGATTTGAATCCATTTTCAAAACGATTCAAACAATCAGCCGATTTAAACTTGACTAGAATCGAGCTGAATCGGTCATTTTTTTTTATATTTTAAAAAGTGAATTAAAATAAAAAGGTAAAGGCCCGATTCAGCTTGAATTGGGCTGATTCTACCCTTTTTTATAACAAGGCCGAATTGAGGTTCTTATTGAGTCGGTTTTGGGCTGATTCAATACGAATCGACCAATTCAAACTGGTTTGCAATGATACTGACAACATTGACATGAACCATCAAAGATTAGGGGGCGTGAATGGGTCGGGTTTACCCAGACCCGACCCATACCAAATCCTATAGGGCTCGGATACAGTGATAAATAAGAAAATCCGATTAAGACCTGGGTCCAAACCCAAAGGTCCAATTAGTACATGAAGCCGGAGATAGTTTGTGAAATTTTATACCAGACCCGGTCCCAACAAATGTAAAAATGCTAACAAATTTATTTTATCGGGTATGGCCCAGGTCTGGTTCATGTAGTTCTTATCGGGTTTGGATATGGTTTCTCTTATGATGGGTCCAATTTGACCCAGGTCAAAACCCAATACTATTCTCGAAAATTGGGAACAGGTTTGGTTCCACCTGAGTCTGAACCGAACCCGACACATTGATACCCTTATCCAAGATATGCTATAAGAAAATAAAGCATTGACTCCATTTAGGGTGTGTTTGCGTGTCATGGATTTGAGCGGGTAAACTTGCTAGCTACTCTATGGTTCGGTTCTTTAGCAGGTCTATTGATAGAAATCAATGATAATAGTTTTTTGGGTTCGCGGGTGCCTTTAACCAACGAGCTCCATAATGGTTCGAGTGTTGGTAACCTTACATGAGATTTACCTTAGAGGCGGTGAGCCCATTAGGTGACCTGGTTCTTGGTGAGGGTTCCTTGTCATTAAGAAAAAACCTCATTATCATCCTTCATTTTTCGTATGAAAGCGGCTACTTTGTTCTACTTGACATGAGTGGGTCCCATTTTCGCGGCCAAATACTGATACCTGCCTTCTTAAAAGAATAAGAAAAGATCAGGTGCAATGTGACGGGACACTTTTGGTGTGTTTCTTTACTTGATCACCCACAATCTGCTGTTGGGCTCCACAGCTGAGGGGTTGTATCTTAAAAGATGGAGGTTGATTAGGTACAAGAGACACACAAAGAATGCAATCACACAAAAACAAATCAGGATAGCATGTTTCTCATGGCTTCCCCCATTGGTAGGTTTTGATTTTTTGTTAAAGATAATATACAAAAAGTCACCTAACTTCTCAGCTATTTACAGAAAATGCCAAAAGTTTCAATTATTATGTCCAATTGCTTTTTTATCTAAATGCAATTGAGATAGTTGGCTTATGTATGAATTTACATTTTTATCATTCTTTAATACAAACTCATGTTATGCTTTTTTAATCAATAATAAGAGCATATTAGTTAATTGATGTGACTAAAGAAAGGTCAACTCAATTATTTGGGAACTAAGCAAAAATGAAAAAACTAGGCAGATGAATGTAATAAAAAAAAAGTTAGGCGGTTTTCTGCAAATACCTAATAAGTTGGGCAGTTTTTTATAAATTGTTCTTCTGAAATATGATCTCATTTAACATGTAGAAATACAATCAAACAGTTTAAAAATTAAAAGCATATTTTAAACAAGTGTACGAATGGTTATTTAGAAAAAATATGATGTTGCATAAAATAATAATATTTAAATTTTTTTTTTGTGAGTTGGTGGACAGGTGCCGAGTCTGCACATGCTGTAAAACCTGCAAAATTTTGGGAATTATAAAAATAAATAAATGTTAAAATTCTTCAAAATAAATATGATAGTATGATATGGATTTGATCCAAATAGATCTTGAATCCGAACATGATCTAATAGATCCAATATTTGGATGCAAATATGACAAGTGGATTCGGATCCTGGGTAGATCCGAAATCCAATTAAAATTCAGTTGGATCTTAATGGATCCGGATATGGTCGAATCTCAATCAAGATCCAAAAATCTAGTTAGAGAGTTCAGAAGATCTAAAGTATATTTTAGACCCAACTCGAATTTGAGATCCGAATTTCAATCCGATTGCAATTGGATTCTGATGGATCCAAATATCTTGTGGTCTCTATTCAAGAACCGAAGAACAATTAACGAAGATTCGTAGGTGTGTAAGAAAAGTCAGGAGAATCCACTTGAAAACGTGGAAGCCCATCAAAGAAAAATGTCAAACAAAAGCTTATATAAATTAATTCCGCCAAAACAAATAACGAGAGTGTGATGTAGTGGGGAGGCTTGTTACCTCTTGGGGTTTGACGTAGGTTCAAAAACCACTGTGTGCACTTGGAACGAAAAATATTGTTCCTTTTTATATAAAAATTGGAAATAGGCCTAGACAAATTTAAATAAAATAAATTTTGCACTAATTACAATGAAATGCAATATGACGCAGTGGTAGGGTTTGTTGCCCCTCTAGGGATGGACCTTAGTTCAAAACCCTTAGTGTGTGTGCTTGAGTTCTTTTTACACGAATTAAGTTGCATTTTTACCTTTTTGAAAAATGTAAAACGTGGAGGCTAAAAGCATCCCTATCTTTAGCCATCTTTCCACGAAAAACGTGAGAGGAGTTGCTACTCCTCTCACTTTTTCTAACATTTTAGAGGAATCCCACCAAAAGTAATGGAGGGGTACCATAAAAGTGAAAAAAAAAGGAAGTTAGAAAAAAATCTATTCAAGGAGGTAATGGATGTTAACGTAAATAAACTCAAACCACAAAATCGTGGAGGATGTATGGGATGTTTCAAGAGTTCAAAAAGTTTTGAAAGAGGCTACTTTTAGGGAGATTAAATAGGGAAAAGAGGGGGCCTTGAGAGAAAAATTTGAGTTCAACTTTTACTCCACCATCCATCTCTTTTCTCTTTCTCTCTCTCTAAACACTCTCCTGACCACCATTAGACCTCTCACAAAGAGAAGCTCCAGCCGGAAATGAAGACGAGAGACACCGTTCTTCCAAAGCACGGTTCTTCAAAAATCAATGTAAGAGCATTTTATCTTTATGCGTGTACTTAGTGGCATGGAGTACATGTATCCAGCCTATTGTTTGAAAAAAAAAATATAGAAAAATATGAAGTTATGCAGCCATGGTTTCTCTAAAGTCTGAAATTTATTGTTGCTTGAACGTCTAAAATTTTTATTTAAACCATCATGTTATTGGATGTTAAATCGTTAATTAGTGGTTGCTGAAAATTTTCGTAGTAAGGGGTCTGTCTATCTTGCTTCAGGAATGCTGAAGAACCTTTGTACTGCTTGATAAATTTTTGCAAACTGGATTTTTGTAGTACCTAAGAACCGTATAATTTATGCTTCCAGTCTTTCCTTTTTCCAGCATATGAGTGTAAATGAGCCAAGTGGCTCCGTCACATGAATACTCCATTTTTGGCCCCTGTATCGTGTCGTCTTATATACTAACGACATTGGAAACAATTATTTTAAATGGTTGTATCATCGTATCTGCAGCCATATCCATGCGACATAGCTGCTTGTTAACTTGAGCAAGATCGAGCTTGCTTTTCTGAGCTTGAGTTCAGCCCAGATGTTTCATGAGCTTAGTACATCTATAAGTAACTTTGCAATCTATGCCCACCATTACACTTAAGACATACAGGTACCATAAAAACATTATGTTGACTGTAACAAGCTTTTAGTGAGGCTGTTGAGCTTCCGCTAATCCCTTTAAGGCTTGAGCACTTGGATCACTTGTTAAATGTGTGTGCTCAAACTGATTCCTAGATCAGCTTATTCCAAACCTTGGCCCCAATATGATCGTTCTTTCACATGTTCAACTTTCCTTCTATGAAGACTTCTTAAATACTTCTCATTTTACATCTTTTTCAGATCCATGTTCCCCATATTGCTTTCTGAATTTACTTTTTGCCATGGGTGGCAACCATCTAGGCACAGATAGCAACCATGGGCTAGGCACAACCTTGACAGGGGGAGGGTGTGAAAGTTGGATCATGTGTTCAACTTTCTCTCTTGTCGTGCAAGGGTCGTCTCATGCCTATCTAGTCATTTCTTGTTGCAAGGGTTAATCTACTTGAGTCATAATTTATGTTTACGCGTAAGTTTGTGTTGTAGCGTTGGTACCAAACTTAGAAAAAAAAATCTGCATATGCTAGCATCATTACAATTAATCTTCATAGTCATACCCAAATAAAGAATTTGCAAGTGCTAGTATTCAAAAAAAAAAAGTATTACAACACGTTGTTCCGTCGTTAATGCAAATTATAGTGTGATCTTTTTGTTATGTACAGGTCTGGTCACACGACCTGCACACACATATAAATTGTCACAAAAAAATAAAAAAAGTATGACACCCATGAGCCATGGAGTGGCTAATAGCAAAATACATGGCCTTAACACGCCTAACAAGCTTGTTGGGTGGGTATTAGGTGAGTCAAAAAAAAAAAACAGGATGTGAACCGACTGGATGATGCATATCCCCAGTCGGCTACCTATAACCGTACACCTACTCAATCGTGCCTATTACTCGCAGCAGACCTGTGTTGCTAGGTTGAATCAAGGTGACTGAGGAGGGATGGCCTTGCTGGTGCTACGGATGCAGACCAATAAGGGTCTGTCATACCCAACAAACAGTCAAAAAAGTGAAGGGGAAGAGATTTCAAATGTCTGGATTATAGTCATTTTTTTATTATTACTAGATTGTTATCTAGATTAGATACTTAGTCAACTTTGGATTTCCAAATGGTAACAGTTTTAAGTTGGGTATCATTGGTTGTTTCCAACATGTGAATAACATACTTACATGTCATGTACTACGGTAGATCTGAACCACACAACCTGCACACACGAATCTGTTAAAAAAAATGTCCCAGCATGTGAATAACCTGTGTACATGAGAGGTTAGTTGGTATACCTCGTGACTGTACAGATCAAACCGCACAATCTGCATGCAAATTGTTGAATTGGTCCGCAAAACATTTCCAGATCTCAAAATAGTTGCCTACATGATGTGTATTATGGTGGGTCTTGAAATTTTCAGATTCGTGGCCTATGACGTGTGTGTGTTGTAGTAGCATACGCAAAGTCGGTTGGGACCATGTCCCAACTATCTCATATGTGAATGTCATACTTCCGCATATGCGACTCCGCTGTGAACATAAGCTTGCCATCGGATTCATGGTAGTTAAGTTACAGCAAGTGCATCTCTGCTATCAACTTAAACCTATCATAGAACTCATGATAGTCATGTTGTAGTACATACGAATCTGCTATGAACTTGCAGCTGTCATTGAATATATGGTTGTCATATGGCAGTATATGCCAATCTGTTACAGATATGAGTCTGCCCTTGAAATCATGACAGCCATACTGAAGCTTATAAAGATATGCGATGAATACAAATCTACTATCTAAATTATGACAGTCATATTGCAAATCTAGTATGAACCTGAAGCTACCGTAAGATTTGCTTATGAAATATATGTTACATCTGAGATTCACTATTATGCACATACTCAAAGTAGGTCTGAGATTTACTATTATGCACATACATTAGCTATGGTAAAAGCTTACTTTAGTGCACATGTTTAGATAGCATGATGATTTTATTATATGCTTATGAAAAGAATGTTATATGTTGATGAATGTGACAAGTGAATGAGATATCCATGACGTATTTATGTCGTGCATAGTTTTATATGTAATTGACATATGAAGGTTATGACCAATGTTTCAATGCATGAATTGCATATAATTGCATTATGATTGCATGTAAATATTATGACATGTCTTATGTTGGTTGATTTATGCTTGTTCTGCAAAAAATTGCATAATAAAGGACATTTTTCATGCCATGATAATGTGAAATCTCAAAATCAAGCTTGCGGTCTTGCAGGACCATTGTAGTGCCATACGAGTACTTATGAAAAGTTATACTTGAGACATGCCTTATGAGTGCATGGTCAGTGGGGTACGAAACGTACACCCGAGATCATAAATGAAACTTTAAAATGCTATAAGTACTCGACTCAGAGTTGAGCCAAAATTTTGAGAAATTATAGATGGTGCCTATTGGGCATTCGATGGGTAATGTGCATACACTGAGATCACTCTGAGTGTGGGTTGAGATTTTGAAAATCCCATGTGGTTCAATGACTTGCACAAAAAAATAAACAAGAATGAAAAATATGCACACATAACCTAAATGTTGGGTTCTGGGTATATCTGAAAGACAATATATGTTACTGGTTTCCTAGGATACTGGGTATACCTGAAAATGGTATATGTTATTGGTTTTCCAAGGCTCTGGGTATACCTAAAAGATGGTGTATGTTACTGGACCCATGGTATACCTTGAAGAGGGTAGATGATACAAGTTTTGTGGGACAAATTTATTTTTGTGAGAGCTAGGCGTCTCACCCGGTTCCCAGTCCTCGGAGTTAGGGAGACAAAACTACCAATGCATCCTAGGTGGTAGATTCAAGTCTTCTGCAGAAGTTACCAGGGTGCATCCTAATTCTAGTTCTAGCCATTGGGAAGTACTCTCTCAGTCACAGACCGTCCCCTTTGGACCTCCGTACGGCTAGTTATATGGGGTATTAATGAAAAAATGCATAACAAACCCCCGTATGGTCTCGGTCTGTTACGATGTTGAATGTCTGTGCGTACCCATAGAGTAATTAACAAGAGAAATATAAAGTAAGAACACATTTGAGAGTCTTCAAGTATACATACAATGCTTGATGTTGCATTCGTTATAATATGTCTGTGATTCATTTATGTGATGCATAGCTTATTCATGCTTTTCTTAATATTGTAATTGTTATAGTATAAAGGTGATTTCTTTCATGTGATGTGTAGCTTAATAATGTTTTTCCTTATATTCAAATTGTTATAACATTCATTCATATGATGTGTCTCTCATTAATGTTTCCTTTATGTACTAAACAATGAGTCATTTTGTATTGGGTGAATCTCATGGAACTTACTTGAATTTTATCATTTCATATCATTATTCGAATGTGTTGCATGTATACTTGTGCACATGAGACTGAGCACATTTATATTGATATTATGCTTCTTACTCAGACGGGGTGTAGTCTGACCCCATCTGAATCATTATTTTTCAGAAAATAGATAAAGATATTGGGGCAATTGCGGTCGTCGCTGCGGACCGACCATGAGACCATATCTTCTGTGAATGTCTTGAGGAACTCTGACTTTAAAAGATTCATTAATTATATTATTTACGACTTGTAATCTTTTAAGGCAACATTTTAATTTACTTAATATTATTGAGTTTGTCTTATCGCCTGTAACCCGCCCAAATTATTTGATCGATGGATTAATAAAATATTTCTGTTGTGATTTGAAAAAAAAAATTATTTCAAAATTTTTGAGTTAAATATTTAGAGCGTTACACATGCAACTGCCCCTATAGGGTCCGTGACCATAAATAAGAAGACCCAATTAAGACCCGCGTGTGGACTCAAAGATCCAATTAATACATGGATCCAGGTATAGTTTGTAAAATTTTAACTCAAACCCTAACCCTGACCCAACCTAAGTTTCGATTAAGACCCCACAAATTTTCTATGTAAAAATGAAAAAAATATGATTTTTATCAAGTATGGTACGGGTCTGGTTCATGTAGTTCTTATCGGGTTTGGGTATGATTTTTCTTATAATAGACCTGATTAGACCTAGGTTCAGACCTATCAAAAAAAAATCTGGCCCAAGTATGGTTTCACCTAAGTCCCAACCAAACCCGAGTTGTTGACACCCTACCCCTTACTAAGAAGGACCTAAAGACGTGGACACTGACATCCACCTTACAACCAATATTTTAATATGTTTAAATATTAAAATATCAAAAATAATTTTTTATTTATTAAAATTTAAAAGATTTTGTGTCCTCAATGTCCCATATTTTAAAAAAAACTCTCAACTTTTGCGTCCAATTTGCATCATGCATCCTCATGTCCACGTGTCTTTGTGACAGAGAAAAAACATGTGCATAAATAATTATTTTTTATTTTTGCTTTATGGTAATAGGTCAACATATTCACCCATAATTTATTTGTCAGTGTAATTATATAAAATCGATAGAATCAAATAAATAAATAAGTAACGTGAAGATGTAATTGCACAAATAAGAGAAAACAAAAAAAAAGGACGTGTTTTAATTGTTGCCTTCCTCGAAAAAATAAAAAAAATGTTGCCTTCCTCGAGGGGGACAACCCATCTCTTGGTATGGTCCTTCACAACCACACCACTTTTTCAAATGACCAGATATCCACGTTTGAAAGTGGTAAAATTTTTCTTTAGAAAATATGAACGTTTTATATCATATGTCACGTGAAAAGCATGTACCGCCGCGATGGTTACCCATGTGGTGAACGGGGTCCTGTACACGTTTGGAAGTGGTAAATTTTTTCCTTAGAAAATATGATCGCGCATATCATATATCGTGTGAAAAGCATGTACCACCGGGATGGTTACCCATGGTGTCAACGGTGCCATGTATCAAGCCTGAAGGCCTAGGATTGAATCCCTCTGGTGCATGAGAGCTGCTGTTGCTTGGTCACAGTTGCGGCACCTAGAGGCTGAGTAGTCGCGTCCTCATCCCAGAGTTTTACCTAGCAGGTAGGCCGGCCCATTAAATGACCCGGTTCTTGGTAAGGGTTTTCCTTCCTCATAAAAAATGTGAAAAACGAACAATCGAAGAGTCAATTTTTATAAATGTAAACACAATTGTACGATCAGGTTAAAAAAACATATAAAACCCATTCAAAAGCCTAGTAGGCTAGAAAAGTTCAAGAGAAAACTACCCCTCCCTTCCGCCCCATCGCCATCCCCATATTGGTGGCCTCTTTTTGATAAAACCCTTGTGGTTCCCCCTGCCTACCAGGAAGTATACCCAAGCTTTGACCTTGCAATAAAGGATGCCACTAATGGGGTTTGAACTTGTGACATCCCGACAACTTGGTGACATTTACAAGTTAGCCCTATCAATGAGTGGAGCCCTTGTGGTCTATTTATTTTTTATATATGGTAAAACTGATACACATGCATAAAATGATACATATAAGAGTAGTGTCAAACAAAAAAAATTCAACGTTAACGATGAACTGTGCATCAAGTTAAAAATAAATAAAAGACTTTTTAGTGATGAGGAAAAGGGACACTAAAGGTAATTTTTTTCTACAGTGGGTGGCCACACGTTGTAAGCGCACATGTAGGGGTGGATTGAGGGGCCAGGAGGGGCTCAAGCCCCTCTTAAAGTTTTGAAAATAAATAAATAAAAAGAAAAGAAAAAAGACAAGGTTTTGAAAATTTTTGCCCCCTCTTTAAGCTTTTGAAAATTTTCTGCCTTTCTATGCAAAATTTTGAATATTTTTTTTGCCCCTTTAAGCTTTTAAATTTTTTTTGTCCCCTTTAAACAAAATCTTGAAATTTAAGCAAAATCCTGTTTGATGGTTGAGGCATTCGATGATACACCCAACTCTCTCTCTCTCTCACCCTCTTATATATATATATATTTAAAAATCCATTAAAGGGAAGCTACTTCGCACAGATCCAAATTTGCAGCGGGATGAAGGCCTCACAGTTACGCTCGAAATAGCTAGGGAGTCTGAACTCTCAACACTCTTCTTCACTTAATGCTATAAACTTATCTTGTGTTGTATATTTCATACACTGTTTCACTTGCATTTTATAAACCACGAAGAGGGTTCAAGCTTTGGGACAGAACCCCTAAGAGAAATCACTTTATCCCTCAAGAGACTCTTCTCTTAAAATGTGTATGTTGAAATGGCTTTCAACCTCAAGAGACACTTCTCTTGGAATGTGACTGTTGGAATAGCCACTCCAACAGTCACATATGGTCATATGATCTTACACCTCCCACTTGGTCATAAAGGACTTTATGTGTTTATATGCTTATTCTCAACTGGAACCTTGCATACACACTTTCTAAGTAATCTTTACTCATTTACCACTTAGACATATCTAAGTCCCATCTGACTTACATGTCTAGTGAAAACATCCTCAGTGACTGCCTTGGTTAGCAGGTCTGCTACCATGTTACTTGAAGGAACATAGTTCTCTGTTATTTTATTTTTCATAAGCATATCATGAATATATTGATACTTAACTTCAATATGCTTACTTTTAGAGCTATTTGCTTCTATTTGTATTAGTCTTATAGCAGTTTTATTGTCACAATATAGTTAAACTGGATCTTTTGGAATGTCCAATTTTTCCATTTAAGAAATTATTTATCCACGCACCAAATGTGGCCGCCATGTTACAAGCTATATACTCAGCTTCCTAGGTATGTTGTGCCACACACCCTTGTTTCTTGCAAGACCATGCAATTGCCCCACCTCCTAACATAAATACATAACAAAAGATAGACTTTGCTTCATCCCTATCACCATCAAAGTCAACATTTGAGTATCCTACAAGCTTTAAACTATCTGACTGATAGCATAACATAAGTTCCTTAGTTTTCTTTAGATATTGAAAAATTCTCTTCACTGCTTCTCAGTGAGAGAGCTCAGGGTTACTTTGATATCTACTTACTAGACTTGCAACAAAACTTAAGTCAGGTCTAGTACAAAGCATTGCATACATCAGGCTTCCAATTGCCTGAGCATAAGGAACATTCAACCTTTCTTGTTCATCCTTTAGACAGTCGTTAATTTGTGATAGATTAGCGATGGACGATATCTATCGCTAATCCATTGTCAATCCATCGCTAAACAGTTTAGCGACGGATTAGTGGCAGATTAGTGATGGATATCGTCCATCGCTAATCCACGATTTTCTTTTAGTGTTTATCCTTCAAGAGACTCTTCTCTTGAAATGTGTCTGTTGAAATAACTTCCAACCTCAAGAGACAGTTCTCTTGAAACGTAACAGTTGGAATAGTCACTCCAAGAGTCACTTATGGCCATATGATCTTACACCCATATCATCAAACAAGTTTTTGCCGAACTTGGGTTGGCCACACATAAAAAACATTAACTTTTGACCTTTTAGCGGCGGTTCCTGACTATTGCTAAAAGGCCAACGAGAAAGTGTCGTTGATTGCATGTGCGATAAAGGGTGATGCTTCGTCTGATGCATCATCAAACAATTTAAATGTTTGATGATATATATATATATATATATATATAGAGAGAGAGAGAGAGAGAAGGGTGTAACGTTGATCGAATGCGAGTGCGCCATTGTTCGTGCTCGTGATCAATGACACGTGCAAATTAAAAAAAACAAAAAGGCCTTTTAGTGGCGTGCGAAAGCAGCACTAAAGGCCTCGACCTTGCCTGGCGCTTTCATGAGCCACTAAAGGTTTGTGTTTTTTCCTACAACAGGCGGACACGTGCGTCCGTGTTTGATGGTTGAGGCGTTGGATGATATGCCCGCCTCTCTCTCTATATATTTTAAGTTATATGAATTATTATTATATATAATAAAATACACGTACATGGTAGCTTTTTAAATCTTTGTATTATCAATTATATTTATTATTTATAAATTAAATAAAAAACTATGGCTTGTCTGACTTACTGAGTTGACTTGGAGAAGTCATTGAGTTGCACGTGAACAATCCAATACTGAGGCTCCGCTTGCCTGGTAGGAGCAGCCAGTGAACGTCACTTTGTGTTGAGATGTTGTGGGTTCAAAACCCAATGGTATAGTTGTATAACTGATAGGGGTCTGCCTTTAAAAAAACAAAAACAAACAAATTTAATACCGATTCTTAAGAATGCCGACTATGATTCGTACCCTTCTAAAATATTAGCAGGTTGGGTTTTTTTCCCAAATCTTGCCCATGGAAAATCATATCTGGGTAGGGTTGGAAATCCATACATACCTGGCCCATTGACAGCCTTGCACTAATGCTTTTCAGCCTTTTCTCTTTTCATTTCTCTCCAACTTGACCAACTACTTTCCCCCAATCATACCCATCAAGAGGAATGAATCATAGGAAAAATAAGGGTTACGTGAAGAATAAGCATCCAAAAGTAGAGCATTGCTTTATCTCAAAAGAAAAGAGAGAGCTCAATAGATCCCAGTACAATACTTTATGGATAAATTTCCATTACCTTTATTATAATAAGGGTGCAACACTCGGGTTTTGTGACTTTTGGCTGTTCGGACCCGAACCCAATCCAAATCGCTCATGTACCGGATCTGATTCCGTTTGCATCTCTAATTATGAAGATATCCTAGCACATCATAGTCATAGAAAAATAAATGAAAAAGTGCCGTTGCTAATGAAGTTACAGAGTCAGTTTTGGACTTTTTAGTTTGTAAAACTGGATCTCATTCTAGTTTCCCAAGTCACCAATAATTAAGTGATAGTGGAACCAGAAGCTTGGTTAAGATCTGCACCTCACATGACTCGAGCTGGCCTCTTCCGTAGGCTTGACAAGGGTCCAATTCTAACACGACCCGGCGCCAACCCGATTTCCGTCTCTATGAGTTGGAAATATTGAACTAAAAACAACATGGCGCCCACACACCAGACTAGGTTGAAGCTAGGGGTGTCAATGGGTCGGGTTTACCCAGACCCGACCCGTACCAAACCTTATAGGTCTGGCTGCGGTGATAAATAAGAAGACCCAATTAAGACCCAGGTCCGATTAATACATGAATCCGAGTATAGTTTGTGAAATTTTATACCAGACCCCGGCTCGACCCAAGTTCTGATTAAAACCCACAAATTTTCAATATAAAAATGATAAAAAATAATATTTTACCTGGTATGGCCCGGGTCTGGTTCATGTAGTTCTTATCAGGTCCGAGTATGATTTTCCTTATGATGGGTCTGATTAGACCTGCTTTCAGACCCGATACCATACCCAAAAATCAGGGCTAGGTCTAGTTTCACCTGGGTCCGAACCAAACCTGACCCGTTGGCACCCTTAGTTGAAGCCAGTACTAAAAAGTAGTATGAAGTCGAAAAACCAGTGCTAAAAAATAGTAAGAAGCATGAAGCAAGATTCATCGAGTGAGAAGCTAAAAAGGAAACGTAAAGGAAATGAAAAAGAAACAAGCAGAAAGGGAGGGAGACAAGTGAAAAGCAAGGAAGAAGCGAATAAATAAATAATAAATAAAATAATAACATAAAAACACAAAAAAGAAAAAGAAAACAAGCATAAACAAAAGAGAAACGAGTGGAAAAAGGATCACTGAGAATGATCTATACATCGTGACCTTAATTAGTGACCTTTTAGTCTAAGAGCCTTCAATTGAATAATGATAAAGTCAGCAATAAAAGTACACATGCATTCAACAGCTTGGCCACTTCTCAAAGGCACTTACCTTGCCCAGGGAATTTTATGTATTGGAGCCTTAGATTATTGTCTTGGTTAGTAAGCTACAGTTTAATATGTTGGGATACCATTATTGTGGGCCTATCTTTCAAGGAAAGAACACACACCAATTGCTGCTACCATACTCTCTGTCTCTCTGCAATTTTCTTGTAGATGTCATTGCACATGTAAAATCCAACTACCAACACTTTCTAATTTTTAGGATTTTAGCTCTCCTTGACTTAATACGTAACATGATTAGTGTCACGGGAAGCTAGCCCATGCTTTGAGGTTTGGTGATTTTCAACACTCGTTGAATTATGTTGAAAACTACAGATGAAATATTTGGTGATAAAATCAAACTGTCATTGGAAGATGTGTGAAAAGGTACAATCACAATTGAACGTGAACCAAGTTGAGGGGGTTCTTGCTCTATTTATAAAAAAATTTGCATGCTCTTCAACAATAACGACAAGATGATTAAAACATCAACATCAGATTTTTGCTTAATATAGACACCACTATGCTTGGGGGACTAAATGCAAAAAAAAAAAAACTATATTGGGAGTGGTGTTGCACTTCTTCTTATCATGAGATCATGCAAATAAACGTGATAAAATGCATAGGTTTTCATGGATGACAATGTAGATTATGTTAGTTGATAAGGACAATGGTGAAAGTGCTATAGAATCGAGACAACGAGCACTAGAGGGGGGGTGAATAGTGCTTTTAAATAGCGTCTTTGGAATTTTGTCGGATTTTGAGATTCACAAAGCAATTACACAAAGAACACAAGAATTTATCCTGGTTCGGTCTTTCCCGACCTACATTCAGCCCCCAAGCAAAACCAGTTTGAGATTTCCACTATCAACCTTGTGTAACCACAAGAACATACAAACCAAATCTTGTCTCACTTTCAGTAACACACCTACTGAAAGCAAACAACTCCTTTAAACCAAGGAGTCATTTCCTTTTACAGAAAAATAAAATAAGTAATAACTTACAAACAACCTACGAGCCCTTCTTATAAATGCAAATGAGATGCAATTGACTTTTGAGGTTGTTGAAATACTCAACTCACAAATTCACTGTCTCTCAAAGGAATTTGAGTGAAAAACTGAAGTGAGACATATCAAGTGAGTGAGAAAATGAATATGAGTGAAAAGCAAAGAGTAATTCAATGTAATTCGATTGGATTGCATTGCTTTTGAGTGTGAAATGCACTTATATTTATAGTTGAAAGATTTCATACGTTGAGAGTATGAAAGGGTGTCAAAACAGTCTATTTTGAACAATCAAAATGTTTGAAAAATGAAAAGATACGCCTTTTAAAAGTTACAGAAAGACGACAAAATTAGTCGACCAGAACAGTAGTTAGTCGACTGATAATTAACTATTAGTAGACTGACAGTTATCGGCGGTCGACCAATGTGTTTATTAAGCCATTTAAAAATCTGAAGTTTTGAAACTTAGTCGACTAGAGAAAAAATTAGTCGACTGATAATATCATCAGTAGACTGAAAATTCTTTAAGTCGACTGCTGCTAAATTTTTCTGAAAATACATGTTCTGTCTGGTCGACTGATAAATTCATTAATCGACTGCTGCTAAATTTTTCAGAAAACAAACATTCTGTCCGATCGACTGATAAAACCTTCGGTTGACTAATTTGACAAAAATGACATTTTGCTTAGAAAATTTGGCGCGAAAGGATTAGTCGGTTGGTGAGTCTATTGGTCGACTAATAAACATGAAAAATTAAATAAAGAGTTTTTTAAAAAGATTTTCATGAAGGGTTCTTTTAGAAAAGTTTTTCTAAAGACTTTTTTAGGTGAAATACAACCGAAATATGCACTCTAAGTAAGGCTCTTACAAGAATCTAAGACTTTTAATGAATTTTACATTTGCACACTAGTCATCAAAGATTCTCCATCGAATTGTTCAATTCTTGTCATCTTTCTTCGTTGCCTTAGCTGAAATGCAGTTGATTCACTTGTTTATAATCAAAACCTTGTACTTGAAGTATCATATACGACTTCATTGTCGTAACAATCTCCCCCTTTTTTATAATGACAAACTAATCAAAGATGAAGCATTTAGATGCATAGATGGAGATTTTACTCCCCTTATCAATATGCTACAAAACATAAGAAGTTAGTACAATCAAAGCATATATATATCACATATTGATTGTTTTGCATTTCCATCATTACTTCATGCATTTCTAAAACTTTTTTATAATTGCAATTTTCAATTCTTTCACATGATGCATTGCAATTTTCAATTCTTTCTCATGATGCAATTTCCATGTTTCTTTTTCTCTTCTTTTTTTTCATGCAAATTCAATTCTATGCCATGTGAGGCAACATTTTTTTCTCCCCCTTTGTCATAATAAAAAAGAGTAAGTGCATATATAGCAAAATGCAAATACAAGTTCAAAATATTACAACAAAGAAAGTATCAAAGTTCAGTAATGACAGTAAACAAAGTTCAAGAGAAGTGTTGCTTGATCATCTCCTTGAGTTCAGCAATATCCTTCTGAATTGAGGAAAGTTGTTGAGTCATATCTTCACAAAAAGTGTGTTGATGTAGTTCCAAAGCTTCTATTCACTGCAAAATTTCATCATTGTCTTGACTAGTAGAGAATTTCTTTCGTTTTGCTTGAGATGAAGGTGTCACAGAAGATGGTGAGGGTTCAGAGGGTGATGGTTTAGATGGTTCAGTTTGATCAAACTTTAAAGGAGGCAGATATTTGATTTTCATACGTTTAAAAATAGTTTGATCAAAGAACTCCTTTTGTTCAATATATTTTTCATTGGTTAGAGGTACTTTGAAATATCTGAAAATACGAGTAAGAAGACATCCATACGGAAGAAAAGGTTTTTGTTTCCACAAATTAGTAAAATACACGTTGGCCCAATTTACAAAAATATTTTCAAATAAGACATAAAGAGCCGTAGAAAGATTTGTAGAATAGTAATCAAAAGATCCAGTTTTAGGTAGAACATTATGGGCAAGAATTCATCCAGCAATGCAAGCGCGAGTTTGAAGATTGGTATTTTTTGAAAGGAGGACAATGAGGTGCACCGGTAAGAAGAATGTGTTAAAAAATTCTTTCATCATTAAGTTCAATAGTATTGAAAAGAGTTTATGAAGGTGGAATATCTAGGATTTATCCAAGCAGTTTAGAATCAAACTTAATTTCAACATCACGAGCAAGTGAGGAAAGAAATCCAGTTTCATAATCAATTTGTAAATTAGTGTAAAACAAATGAATTAATAAAGGATAATGAAATCGATCTGAACCGACATCAAACAGATGTGAAATGCCTGGGAATAATTCTCTGATTTTGTAACGAGAAAATAGGTGAAACAGAACATTTCGGTCTGGTAAAATAGGAAGTGCAGAAATCGATCCAAAAGTATCATATAAAAGAGGATTTCTGAGTAGTCTGAGAGAAAATCCATGACATGCTTGTGGTGTAGATGGAGGAGAACCTTGTGAGGATGTTGTTTTTTGACGAGGCATGGTTGTTAAGAATGAAACAGTTTCACCTGTCAAAAAATTATTGTTGATGTCGGCTTCCAACTGCTTTAAAAATGGCATCCGATGGGAGAAAGATATCATCCGGCATCGTGGAGGATAACCAATGCAACAAAATCACTTTGTTCGATGCGGTCGGTGTGCCTTCTACGAGTATACCAATTTTTTTTAAGGGTTTTAAGAAAAGGCGGTAGAGGATTTTGCTGCTACAGAAAATGGTGAGATCTCAGAGAAGAGTCAGATGAGATGCAGTAGATGTCGGCTTTCTAACACTGCAATGGATATCGTCTAGCTGCTGGTGCAGACATAAGCTTTTGTAAAACCTTCCAGTCGCGGCAAGAGAGTCGCGACAAGAGAGTTCCGGCAAGAGGGAGTTCTTTTGCTACAAAAATAGGAGATGTCGCGGTGGATGTTGGCAGGTGAGAAGAGGCTGCAACAAGCATCGATTGCTGAGGAAAAACCTTGTCACGACAATAGGATTCTGGCAAGAAGGGGTTCAGCCGACATTCCTAGGGTTTTTGGAAGAGAGAGAGGAGAGAGAGAGAGAGAGAGAGAGGGTTTTGTTTATGAAAAAGGGAAAACATACGAGCATAAAAATTGAAACGGTGCGTTAAAAAAACACGGGTGTTAAAAACAATTGCCCAAAAAAATCCAAGGGGTATCGGGATTCGGGTCCCTTCAGTTGAAATTTAAAAACATCAGTCGACTAGAATTTTATCAATCGACTAATAAGGTGTGTTTTTGAAATTTTTCAAAAACAGTATTTTAAAAACAAATTTTATAAATCTAAAAATGAGCAAATGCCTAGTTCTCTCCTAATTCTCATAAAATCTTCATTTTTAAGTGGTTTAGTGAAGATATCAGCATGTTGTTCATTAGTGGATATAAAATTTAACGAAATGTCTCCTTTTAACACATGATCTCGTAAGAAATGATGTCCAACTTCAATATGCTTAGTTTTTGAGTGTTGAACAAGATTTTTTGAAAGATTTATAGCACTAGTGTTATCACAATAAATAGTTGTTGTGAAGTAATTCAAATCAAAATCTTTTAAGGTCTGTTTCATCCATAGTACTTGTGAACACGCTAAACTAGTTGCTATATATTCTGCTTCAGCTATTGAGAGTGACACTGAATTTTGCTTTTTACTAAACCAAGAGACTAAGAAATTTCCTAAGAAATGACAAGTTCTGCTAGTACTCTTGCGATCAGATTTACTTCCTGCAAAATCTGCATCACTATATGAAACTAAATCAAAAGAAGATGATTTTGGGTAAATCGAACCAAAATCTGAAGTATCTTTCAAGTAACGAAGAATTTGTTTTACTACAGTTAAATAAGATTCCTTTGGATTAGCTTAAAATCTAGCACACATACAAGCACTAAACATTATATCAGGTCGACTAGCAGTTAAGTATGATAGAGATCCAATCATACCTCTGTAGAGCTTAGTATCTACATTTTTACCGTTTTCATCTTTATCAAGAGAAGTAGTTGTGCTTATAGGATTTCTTCTTGATTTTGATGAGTCCATCCCAAATCTCTTGAGAAGTTCTTTTGTATATTTAGCCTGGTTGATAAAGATTCCTTCTTCAGTTTGCTTTATTTGAAGTCCAAGGAAGTAGTTTAATTCGCCCATCAAGCTCATTTCAAACTCTTCCTGCATAGCTTTAGCAAATTCTTTACAAAGACAATCATTAGTAGAACCAAATATTATGTCATCAACATAAATTTGCACAATAAGAATATCTGAATTAAGATTTTTAATAAATAAAGTGGAGTCTACCCGACCAATGGAAAAACCAGATTGTTCTAGAAAATTTTGTAGTCTTTCATACTATGCTCTTGGTGCTTGTTTAAGTCTGTACAAAGCTCTTTTTAATTTGTAGACTTTTTCTGGATATTTCTCATTTTCAAAGCCTGAAGATTGCTCTACATAAACTTTTTCATTGATGTGTTCATTTAAGAATGCACTCTTAATATCAATTTGATATAACTTAAAATTCATGTAACTAGCAAAAGCAAGTATCATTCAAATTGACTCCAATCGAGCCACTGGTGCATACGTTTCATCAAAATCTCTGCCTTCTTCTTTATTATAGTCTTGTGCTACTAGTCTTGCTTTGTTTCGAATGACTTCGCCATTTTCATCCAGCTTATTTCGGAAGACCCATCTTGTTCCAATTACCAGATGATCCTTTGGTCTATCAACTAGATCCTATACATCATTCCTAGTAAATTGGTTAAGTTCTTCAGACATGACCAAAAGCCAAAATTCATCATCACTGGCCTCATTGATATTCTTTGGTTCTATTTTAAATATGAAAGCAATATTTGCAATATATTGCAATTGCCATCTAGTTTGGACACCACTCTTTATTTCTCCAATAACTTGTTCATGTGGATGATTGAGAACTTCTTTCCAAACCGGTTGAAGAAGAACATTTTTTGAGAAGTACTCTCTATCAAAGGTTCTTCTTGAAGTATGACTTCTTCTCCTTCGCTTAGAGGTATAACCAATGTTAACAATACCAATTACTTTTCCCTTGTTATTGTCACCAAAGGTGACAGTTCCTCCATCCTTACTTTGAAGGGTGGAAAATAACTCCGGCCTTCCAGTCATATGTTTGGAACAACCGCTGTCCAATATCCATTTGCTCCTTATTTTGTGTACCTACAACAAAATTAGAAGACAAAGCATTTGACCCCTTTCTATTTTTTGGTCTATGAGAGTTAGTCTTAAGAACCCATATTCATTTGGATTTTGGTTTCCTTTGATAATAAATATTCTTTTTATAAAAAGATTTAGCATTTCTAGAGTAATCATGTCTAGGCTTATAAGCATTATAAGTTTCAAGTTTAGATGCATTTCTATTATAACTATAAAATTTAGTTCTTTGAACAAATGGTTGAAAATATTGTCTTTGATTCTTTATCACATAATTTAGTCTATTTTGAGTATCAAAAAAGTTATATCCCAATCCGATTTTATTAACCGAGCATCTTTGAGAACCAAGAAGTCTTTCTAGATTCTCTTGTCTATTTGTGAATTTGGTCACTATAGAAAGAAGATCATTTGATTTTTCTTTTAGACTAGTTATTTCTTTTTGTAAGAGATTGGTTCTAATTTCAATTTCTTTTATCTCAAATGCTTGACAAGAGTTTTCCTTCTTGAGATCTTTTATCTCTTGAAATAACACTTTGTTTTGAGAGTCAAGAGTTGAATTTACAGTTTTTAACTCTTTGTTTTTAAAACTTAGACTCTTAAATTTAGCATACAAATCATTAAATGCTTCTAATAAATCATCATACTCAAATTAACTTACCAAGTATTCTTGTGCTACAAAGCACATGTTGGCGACTTCTTCATTTGATTATTTATCGAAAGAGGAGTCACTATCATCCCAACATGCTTGAAATGCCTTTTTCTTCTTGAATTGGTCCTTGGTCTTGATTTTGAGAAGAAAACAATCTTTCTTGATGTGTCCTGCCTTTTTGCAGTTAAAGCACTTGACTTCATTAGAATTGAAAGAATCCGCTTTCTTTTTCTTTTTTTGAAATCTTCCATTTTTGATGAATCTTTTGAATTGCCTTGTAATGAGAGCAATATCTTCATCTTCATCTTCATCTTCATCTTTTTCTGAATTTTCAGAGTCAGAAGTAGCCTTAAAAGCAAGAGATTTCTTCTTGGGTTCTTCTTCTTGTCTGTCTTGAAGTTGGACTTCATATGTCATTAAGTTACCAACCAAATCTTCAAGAGTGAGAGTGTTTAAATCAATTGCTTTCTCTATAGCTGTGGTTTTTCTCTCACATTTAGGAGTTAAACACCTTAGGATTTTTCTGACTAAATCCACTTGTGAATATTCTTTTCCAAAAGATTTTAGAGTGTTAGTAATATCGGCATTCTAGTTACCATGTCCGATATAGATTCATTTTGTTTCATTTTAAACAATTTAAATTTATAAACTAAAGAAGCAATTTTAGATTCCTTTACCTTTGACGTACCTTCATGAGTCACGAGAAGAGTATGTCAGATTTTATTTGCTGTAGAGCATTGAGAGATGCGATTGAACTCTACCTTGTCAACAACACAATACAATGCATTCATAGCTTTGGCATTAAGTGAAGCAGTCTTCATTTCTTCATCGGTTCATTGACTGAAATCAGTTGATCGCATTTGGTACTTTTCTGAAACAACTCTCCAAATTTCGAGATCCATGGATTGTAAGAATATTGTCATTCTCACTTTCCAGTATCCATAGTTTGTTCCGTCGAAGAGAGGAGGACGAACATAGGAGCATCCTTCTTTGTGTTGAGATGATGTTGTCGCCGTGCTAGATGATGGTAAGATCAAAATATAGCTAACCTGCTCTGATACCAAATGAAAGTGCTATAGGATCGAGACAACGAGCACTAGAGGGGGGTGAACAGTGCTTTTAAATAGCGTCTTTGGAATTTTTTCGGATTTTGAGATTCACAAAGCAATTACACAAAGAACACAAGAATTTATCCTGGTTCGGTCTTTCCCGACCTACATCCAGCCCCCAAGCAAAACCAGCTTGAGATTTCCACTATCAACCTTGTGTAACCACAAGAACATACAGACCAAATCTTGTCTCACTTTCAGTAACACACCTACTAAAAGCAAACAACTCCTTTAAACCAAGGAGTCATTTCCTTTTACAGAAAAATAAAATAAGTAATAACTTACAAACAACCTACGAGCCCTTCTTATAAATGCAAATGAGATGCAATTGACTTTTGAGGTTATTGAAATACTCAACTCACAAATTCACTGTCTCTCAAAGGAATTTGAGTGAAAAACTGAAGTGAGACATATCAAGTGAGTGAGAAAATGAATATGAGTGAAAAGCAAAGAGTAATTCAATGTAATTCGATTGGATTGCATTGCTTTTGAGTGTGGAATGCACTTATATTTATAGTTGAAAGATTCCATACGTTAAGAGTATGAAAGGGTGTCAAAACAGTCTATTTTGAACAATCAAAATGTTTGAAAAATGAAAAGATACGCCTTTTAAAAGTTACAGAAAGACGACAAAATTAGTCGACCAGAATAGTAGTTAGTCGACTGATAATTAACTATTAGTAGACTGACAGTTATCGGCGGTCGACCAATGTGTTTGTTAAGCCATTTAAAAATCTGAAGTTTTGAAACTTAGTCGACTAGAGAAAAAATTAGTCGACTGATAATATCATCAGTAGACTGAAAATTCTTTAAGTCGACTGCTGCTAATTTTTTCTGAAAATACATGTTCTGTCTGGTCGACTGATAAAGTCATTAGTCGACTGCTGCTAAATTTTTCAGAAAACAAACATTCTGTCCGATCGACTGATAAAACCTTCGGTCGACTAATTTGACAAAAATGACATTTTGCTTAGAAAATTTGGCGCGAAAGGATTAGTCGGCTGGTGAGTCTATTGGTCGACTAATAAACATGAAAAATTAAATAAAGAGTTTTCTAAAAAGATTTTCATGAAGGGTTCTTTTAGAAAAGTTTTTCTAAAGACTTTTTTAGGTGAAATACAACCGAAATATGCACTCTAAGTAAGGCTCTTACAAGAATCTAAGACTTTTAATGAATTTTACATTTGCACACTAGTCATCAAAGATTCTCCATCAAATTGTTCAATTCTTGTCATCTTTCTTCGTTGCCTTAGCTGAAATACAGTTGATTCACTTGTTCATCATCAAAACCTTGTACTTGAAGTATCATATACGACTTCATTGTCGTAACAAATGGCACATCCTGCCACAAAAAAGATAAGCGACAAACATTTTATAGATGTGGCATGGCATGAGCGAAGAACGTAGAACATTGATTTGGTCTCTTACGTGATCTTATTGAGGGCCAAGTATATATGTATATAGTACAAGAAACTATTTAATGTATGTTTATGATCATATATTATGTGTTTTATACGTAGAAAGCCTACAAAGATGAAGAAGATAAGGACCAAGACATGATTGGTCCTACAAGAGAGCTCACTGAAAAGAACATACGAATGCACAACATGAATGAAGTTGAGCGATAAATGGCGAGACATGTTGTTCGATGGATACAAACAAGTTATCAAATAACAATTTGCTACCTGTTTCAAAGAGGCAATGTAGAGTGAAATGATAATGTTTCATATTCACTTTCTAAAGCCATTGAAAATGCAATTTTGTTCAGATAAAATTTGGATTAAGCATGTTACATTACAAGAGACAAACCAATAGAGCACTGACTTAAGAGCTATATTAGTTAACTTGCAAATGTAGTTGTTAATTGCTAAAGCAAAGACCTGAGGGGCTAAAGCAGAGTGATGAGAGTTGTGAGAAATTCTAGAAGTAAAAAAGCAAGTACTCATAAAAAAAGAAGAGATGTTGTCTAGTGAGAAGCGCCTCATAGATATGCTTGAGCAAATTATCTAACAACATGAGCAAATGATCCAACAACTCTATGCATGCATGTCTGTGTTAATGCTAACCTCCTAGGAATAAATGAGTGAATTCAAAATGATCTGTTTAACATTGTTAACCTCCTGTTAAATATCATCACATCCAACAGTAATAAATACATATCTTCCCAAGTATGCATTTAGTAGCTATTAACCTCCTATGAACGAATGCATGAATTTAGAATGATCCATTCAATAACTACTAACCTCATTAAATACCATCACACGTGAGACTAAAAGATGTAGATCTCCTCATCTATGCTTATGATAGTTGGTAACCTCCTATGAACGAGTAAGTGAATTTAGAACAATCCATTTAATAACTATTAACCGCCTATTAAATACCATCATATTCGAGGCTAGTGGTTGTAGATCTTCCAGCTACACGTTTAATAGCCACTAACCTCATGTAAACGAGTGAGTGAATTCATAATGATCTGTTTAATAACTACTAACTTCTATTAAATACCATTATATCTGAGACTAATATATGCAAATTTCTTCAAGTACATATTTCATAGCAGCCTCTAACCTCCTATGGATGATTAAATATAATTCCTATGAACAAGTAAGTGAATTCAAAATAAATCCACTCATTCAATATAAACAGAAAAATGAACTATCTGCTTTTAACATATGAACGACTTGCTTTCAAGTTTCATTTAGGTTTAACATATGAACGACTTGCTTCATTCAATACTAAGCTCTTTGTCAGAATCAAGCAATGAGATTTGAGGGGTGATGGGGGTTTTCCGATCAAAGTCGGACCTGTAAAGAGGCCAATGAGGCTTGGGCCTCAGGGCCCCTGGGCCCAAAAAAATTTTAGGGGCCCATTTTTAAAGCCCGAGCTCCTCATTTGTTTAGGTAGTTTATATAAATATTTTATACATTTTTATTTAATATAATATAAATATTTGGAATATTATATTTGTTTAATGTGATTGCAAATTTTATTGTTATTTTGATTCTTTAAAAAAAAAATCGAAGGCGCTGCCCCCGAACTCCTACTATTAATAGGGGGCCCATTTTTTCCCTCCGCCTTAGGCCCCATAAAACATGGGTACGGCTCTGTTTCCGATAGTGGGCTTTCATAATATGTCAGGTGGATTTACAAAGGCACAACATCATCTATGTGAGAGAGGGAGAGATTGGGGGGAAGGCTGCCTCACCATCGGCCTCACCCTTGATTGTTGTAGACTAATAGTTGTAACCTCACTTTGCAAAATCACAGTCATAGTAGCAGAGATTGGGATTTGTGGGGAGAGGGAAAGCTCAAAAATGTTTGAAAGGAGAGCGAAACTAAAGAGGGCTACAACTCTAGCCCTCTTTCTTTTTTATATGATGTTTTTAGCATAGTATGAACTGTTGATCATTTAAGATCAATGGTTCAGATTTTTTAATATATATATATATATATATATATATATATATATATATATATATAGAGAGAGAGAGAGAGAGAGAGAGAGAGAAAATTGAACATATTAGACCCCATTTCTGGTTCTGCCCCATAGGTTTTAAGTGCTTTATGATAGATCTAAACTGTTAGATGGGTTTAGCATGGTCGATTTAGTGAGAATCCACACTTGAATCATGTTTTTTTGACTAAAAAATATATTTTTATGAGCCTTAAAAAATTGGTACCTTCATAGCCATTGATTTTTGATCACCGGAAAAACCTGTATACAAGCCAAATTCCGGTGACCCAAACCCACTAAACAAAACCTAAAGATTGCATCTACGGTGTTAGATGTGAGAAAAACAACTTAAAACTATGATTTTTGAAGGGGCCTAACCAGACCTAACGAAAAAGGGGCTAAGGAACACATTACTCTCTCTTTCTCTCTCTCTCTCTCTCTCTATATATATATATATATATATATATAATATGCTTAAACAGAGCTTAAATGGGCTAAACGAGCAACAACAACAACAACAACAACAACTACGCCTTCATCCCAAAACAATTGGGGTCGGCGATATGAACCAACAAAGAAAATCATTATGGGTCTTCCACATGAATCCTTCTCCTCCATTCATTTCTATCCAATGCCATGTCCTCGGTGAGGTTCAAAGCATTCATATCCTTTCTTATCACCTCCATCCATGTCTTCCTAGGCCTACCCCGACCTCTTTTAACTAATATATTTTCCCATTTCTCCATCCTTCTAACTGGAGCATCATTAGGCCTTCGTCGAATATGTCCAAACCACCGTAAACGATTCTCTCTCATCTTATTTTCAATGGGTGCAACGCCTACCTTCTTACGTATTTCCTCGTTTCGAATCTTATCTTTTATTGTATTTCCACACATCCATCTCAGCATATGCATCTCAGCTACACTCATTTTTTGAATATGATGTCTCTTGGCAGCCCAACATTCCGTACTATATAGTAAAGCGGGCCTAATAGTCGTCCTATAAAACTTTCCCTTCAACCGCAATGGCATTCTATGATCACACAACACTCCAGTTGCACTCTTCCATTTCATCCACCCAACCTTTATCCTATGATTTACATCTCCATCAATTTCTCTATACTTTTGAATGATAGATCCCAAATATTTGAAAGAATCATCCACCGGTATTTTGTGCTCACCAAGCTTCACTACACTCCCATCACTACTTCGTTGCTTACTAAATCGACATTCCATGTATTTTGTCTTACTCTTACTCAACTTAAAACCTCTTGCTTCCAATGTCTGTCTCCATAATTCTAACTTAGCATTAACCCCAGCTCTAGACTCATCAATCAAAACAATATCATCAACAAACAACATACACCACGGCACATTTTCTTGAATTGATCTCGTAAGCCCATCCATCACTATAGCAAATAGGAAAGGGCTTAAAGCAGATCCTTGATGTAACCCAACCGTTATAGGAAAATTGGTTGTCACCCCTCCACAAGTGCGGACATTGGTTACTACTCCTTCATACATATCTTTAATTATACTAATGTACTTTAAAGAAACACCTTTCTTCATCATTGTCCACTAGAGAACGTCCCTAGGTACTCTATCGTAAGCCTTCTCCAAATCAATAAAAACCATATGCAAATCTTTGTTCCTCTCTCTATTTCTCTCAATAAGTTGTCTAAGAAGATGTATAGCTTCCATAGTTGATCTTCCAGGCATAAAACCAAATTGATTCTCCGATATCATGACAATCTTCCTCAACCTAGACTCAATCACCCTCTCCCAAAGTTTCATAGTATGACTCATGAGTTTTATACCATGATAGTTTGTGCAATCTTGTATATCACCCTTATTCTTATATAGAGGCACTAAAGTACTCTTCCTCCACTCATTAGGCATCTTATTTGTCCGCCAAATCTTGTTAAAAAGATTTGTCAACCATTCTAAATCTTTCTCTCCCAAGCATTTCCAAGCCTCGATAGGTATACCATCTGGGCCAACTGCCCTTCTTGATTTCATTTTCTTCAAAGCCTCTGCAATTTCTTTCTTTTGAATCTTGCGCATGAAGTCACGATTCATCTCATGAAAAGGAATTGAAAAGTCTTCAAGATCCTGAGCATGACTTTCATTAAATAGCTTATCAAAATAATCTTTTCATCTCTCATTAATCTCCTCATCTTTAACTAAAACCCTTTGAGTTTCATCTTTGATACATCTAACCATACCCAGATCCCTCGATTTCCTATCTCTCATCTTTGCAAGCCTATAAATATCCTTCTCACCCTCTTTGGTATTCAACTTGTCATAAACCTCCTTATATACCTTATCCCTCACGTTCTGAACTACTTTTTTAGCTTCTTTCTTTGCTATTATATACTTCTCCAAATTCTCATTATCATGATTTTTACTTACATTTCTATAACACTCTCTTTTAACCTTAATAGCTAATTTGACATCCTCATTCCACCACGATGTATCCTTACCTAGCGGTGCACCGCCTTTAGACTCACCCAATACCTCCTTAGCCACCTTTCTCATGCCACCCGCTATCTTATTCTACATAGATTCTGAATCCTCCTCGAGACACCAATCAACTTCCTTAACTACCCGCTCTACAAACATTCCTTGTTTAGCTTCTTTCAGTGCCCACCACTTAATTCTAGGATCTATCATATGTCTATCCCTTTTGCGGTATTGTCTAATTCTAAGATCTAAAATTAAGACTTTATGTTGTGTAGCTACACTTTCTCTCTGTATAACCTTACAATCGATGCAACAACCCCTATCTCTCTTTCTAAGTAGGAAAAAATCTATCTGACTCGTATTAACCCCACTTTTAAATGTTACTAGGTGAGACTCCCTCTTCCTAAACCAATTGTTTGCTAAGATCATATCATAGGATAAACCAAAATCTAAAATCCTTTCTCCACTTTCATTTCTTTCTCCTATACCATAGCCTCCATGGATACTCTCAAATCCATCCCTACTAATGCCTACATGCCCATTAAGGTCACCGTCGATGAAAAGCCTTTCTCCATAAGATATCCCTTGTACTACTCCATCTAAATCTTTCCAAAATTGACGCTTAATGGAATCATCTAAACCTACTTGAGGTGCATAAACACTAATAATATTAATAATATCCGTACCTAATACTAATTTAATAAGTAAAATCCTATCACCCTTCCTACGGAGCTCAACTACATTATCTATAAGTAAAATGGGCTAAACGAGCCCTGAAAGATAATCAAACTCAGCTTGTTCACTCTGTCGAGCCTGTGGTCGCTGTATTGACTCAGCTCATTTAACATTTCCGACGATCTTGGGCCAGGTTTAACCGAGTCGAGCTCAGGCTGGCTTGATTGGTTGTGCGGCCCTAAGCACAAGATTACTCACATCAAATTGTAAAATGTCATGCTGCGGCAATACGGTTCAAACCATTGTGATCTATGTCACATATATAGATACTCTATTTGGACTGTCGTTCTAGATCCCTTTATATACACATCATATTTGAAAACTTCATATAAATGGTCGTGTCCCGGTATCCATATGACAGATTATGATATTGATAAATTTGCCACAGATATTGCATTTGTTTTTTCAAAGGTTGATGATTCAACATACTTGAGCAGCTCGTTATAGCATCAGGGGAGCAGATCTAGTGCTCGAGGTGGAACACCTTATAAGGTGTTTTGGCCAACTAAGGAAAGCCACCTGGTGGTCCGCGGGCCCTCCTTATCAAAGAGAGGGCCCAGTGTGATGCTTCCTTATTAAAGGTCCCAACACCGCCCCTTACCTGTTATACAACTATACCTTTGGCTTTTGAACCTGCAACGTTCCAAGACTAGATGACGTGCACAAGCTGCTCCTACCAGACAAGCGGAACACCTGTTGGTAATAGTTACTAGATATGTAAACATGTTACATGTGGTTAGGACGTAGAAATTACTGAATACAACTTAATTGGATATTGCTTAATGAGATTTAGAGTCAGATTTAGATTTCAATGCATGAGAAAAGCTAAGATAAAATCGATCCCTAACCTAAAACAGTTGAGGATATGTTGGGCTGTCAGTGGGTTGGGTACCCGACCTATCAGGGTGTACCCGAATCCACTCAAATAACAAGGTGTTGGTCTGAGTTTTGCTGGGTCATGAAAATGAAATCCCAAACCCATATCCATATAATTTAATAAGTTTACTTTTACTTAAAATACATATAAAACACTCGAGTTGGGTCTAGTGCCCAGCAAGAAAAAGCCTTGTCTGGTCAGGTACCTGGCAAAAATCATAACCCAAACCCGACCCACGTATTGCTTGGGTCGGGTCTGAGTCCACCCGAGTATTTTTTGTGTCAGTATTTTTTTATACCCATATCCATATCCAAGAATTCAAACAGGTCAGATCAAGTACCTGGTACAAACCCGACCCGATGACAAGAAATGAGCATCACAACACTTTCAAAAGTTCCAAGTAACAATCACAACACAACTTGCACTTTCTCATGTTTTACTGAGCTTGAGAAACTGGTGTGATTGTGATTTATAATTGAAAAAATCCAATTTTCACATGACATTGCAAACGTGATTCAGATGTAAAACTCTATACGAATCCCACTAAGTAGGCTGCAAATGGATCATATATGATTTGATATCCGATCTGAGTCCAACATGTTTTTTCTGATGTCAATCCTTAAATAAAATCCAAATGTGAATTCGGATCTGTTCAATCAGATTATTTTCGGATTTGGGTTGGGTTGGGATCAGCATTTTAAGTTGGATCTGAATCAAGATCCGACCCTAATGCATTTTTTACACGTAAATCACTTGTTTTGTTCTATTTTTTTCTGGATCCAGTATAACCATGTATTTCGGATTCGGATTCAATCTAACCTCCTTGGATCTGATTCGGATTGGGATTTGAATGCGTATCTACTGTTTGCATTCGGATTCGGATCTAACAGGATCCATTCCGAATCCTGCTCGTTTGCACCCCTACCACTAAGTAAATTCAAATTCGTTCTGATATTCGATCCAAATCCAAACCGTGGTGTGGACAACCCTAGAGAGTGACGGTGAGGAATACGAAAGAAAATTAAAAAAGTTCCAAGGGTAAAATAGAATTTCCACTACAAATTGAATCTTTTAATTTCTTAATTTTCCGAGGTCTTCGAAATTCCTGTCCTTCTCATATTAACTTCCTAAAATTCCACGCTTTTCGACTCTTCTACCGTTGTTCTCAGTTCTTTTGTTGACCTCTCTCTCTCTCTCTCACACACACACACAGAAGCCCTCTTCTTCTTGATTCCTGATTCACACTGGTGCGAAGAGTTCATGATTTTCCCGAATCTCATTCGTAATTTCGTTTATTCGTTTGTTTACGCATTTCCTCGCGTTATAGTTCTTCTCTTGCTGATAATTTTTTGTTCGCGAAATGGTGGGAATTTGTGGGGGGAGGGGGGGGGGGGTCATTTCTAGGATTTTTGCTAGAGAATTTACTGTTTATTGAGGGAGCAGATTTTCAGTCTAGTCATTTTATCAATGGTAGATTGGTGGGTTGTCTCCTTTTTCTCTTTTCTTTTCCCGATCTTTGAGGTATTTGTTTTGGAATTGGCAGGAAAGTTTGTAGTTTTTTAGGGTTCTGGATGATGGATTTTTGGGGTTAAGTGGAGATCAAATCGTGCTTTTGTTGATGAATTCAGGATGCATCAAATTCCAATGGACGTATACGATTTATATTTACATATTTTTGTGCATTTTCTGGAGTGGATAGCTTGCTGAATGATTCTATTCTTGAATTGATGATGTTCTTCTGTGTTCTGTGGTTTTCTATGAACAATTTGATGATTATTTATGTATTTTTAATTTTTTTCGATTGATCATACTGCTTCCTTGTGGTTGGATGGTGGTTCTGATTTAATTCTGTTATACTGTGAATTGGGGAATCCTTATATTTTTTCCTTTTTTCCATTTTTTTCTATTTTGATGATTTGCATTAATGCACTGGTCTTTGGTTTGGTTACCATGTGGACTTGTAGGTACTCTCGTTTCAGAGTGATTGCTGAGAGTTAGATTTGATGGATACATCTCCAACTCCGGGAGAGTTTGATTATTTGTTTAAGTTACTGCTGATTGGAGATTCGGGTGCTGGGAAGAGCAGTCTTCTGTTGAGTTTCACTTCAAATACATTTGAAGAACTTTCGCCAACAATAGGTAAAGCATCAAATTTTGCTCTGTCTATGAGCCTTTTGTAGTATTGTTCTTATTCTTTTCTTCTTTATAAAGTCATTTGGTTATTTTGTTTATTGAAGCAATTGGTTCCTACTTCCTCCTACCCAGTTTAGGAATCAACCGATGAATATACACTTGGGGGATAGCAAAAATCATAGCAAAACCTGTATCTACTTGTACTAAAAAGCAAATGGTGATGTCTTTACAATGAAATATATCGAAATGAGGAGAAATATATTTATGAGTTATATCATCTGTAATCGGACCCCAATTGTTTTGGGATGAAGGCGTAGTTGTTGTTGTTGTTGTTGTTGTTGTTGTTGTTGTATATCATCTGTAATCGCTTGAATCTTGAGACCGTCCTGGAATCAATGATAATATACTTATTGACATACGTGAACCAAAGGGTTTCCTCCTCTGAGAACTGTATATGAGAATTTCGTGCTGCTCAAGCGAAACACCCCAATACTTCTTCTGGTTGCAATGTGCAATAGAAAAGATTCTTATGTTTAGATAGGTTTTAAAAGATTAAAAAATCAATGGCTTATAATGTGTCAAAACATTACAATAAAAAAATTAGGCTTTTCTGTCAAAATAATTCTATCCCAAGCTTGTTTGTTTGTAAACAGGCACTAATAAGCACATTGCTAGTCCAAATGAAGTGGAACACTCGCAACATTAAAAACTAATTGGTCCGTCCTAAAAAATGTGATATTGGGGACCAAATGCTTGTGCTTATTGTCCAAATTGGGAACTTGCATGATTTTTTTGTTAACCTCTGGAATGCTGTCTTCAAGGATTGCCCATTAACCCCTTACTTTGTGAGTGTATATTGACAAAATTTTACAGTTGCAATTTCCAGACAGGTGTTAGGACAGAATTAAAAAATTTCATCATCCGCAAAGCTTTAGTTTCAGTAAAATGAGTGTTTGCTAGTATTTATCTTTCCTTTTTCTCCCTAATGTTTTGGTTTATCCTTTGTGATTTGGGATTATGGTGCATCTCTAGGTGTTGACTTTAAGGTCAAAATGGTGACAGTTGGTGGGAAAAGATTGAAGCTTGCAATCTGGGATACAGGTGAGGTTCTGACTGCATATCACCAGTTAATGATCACTTATTTATTTATGCTGTCAACTTGTTGGCAATTGGCACCGCCTTTTCTGGTTGCCCCTCACCCCCTGTCTCCTGCTGCACAGTAGATTTGAAGATAGGGGTTGTGTGGCGCATGGAAGGCATGTGTGTGCGATAGACACAGCCCGGATGGAATCCTCTGCAATTCCAGCGAGCTCTGGTGGATTTCACTAGTGGAGTTTATCCGATTGGTCTCCAAACTATTGTGGTGTCGATTGACTGCTTGAGCGCCAAAAGTTTTTTATCATATGGGGATTGATCGGTGTATACATAATGTGAAAAGAAATGGGATCTGATGTGCTCGCCAATTTGATAGAAGTTTTCTCTTGCTGAAATGGGAAGACACAGCTATACATTATTTATACTTATAACAATAAATAAGCACTTTCTCTATGTTTTCTAACTTGCAATGAAAGTAAACACAATAGGCTTGGGATTATATTTGTTTCTAAGATATGAGTATATGAAAAATATAATAAAGAGCTTAAGGCCTGTGAAATCACAAATGCATGCATATAGGTATTCAAATTAAAAAGCAGAAAATAGAGATTAAAGAAAACTGATATGTATATAAAAAAAACCTTAAGCAGTTGCAGGTATACCATAAAAGTTAAATATATGTTTGGCTTCAAGTTTATTGGTTTATATATAATAAATGGATGTCAACTCAGAGATATTGTATGTGCTACTTCCACTATTTTTTTATAATATAAAGCATACTTTCAATATTTTTTTTTAATATTGACAATGCCAAATTATTTTTCGGAGAAATGAATTTTTTGAAAACTTCCCAAGAATTTGCATTGCTAGACTATTTCCATTAGTTTCATCTTTTGATATTTTAAGTTGACAAAAACTTTTATCTGATGTGTAGTTTCTCATTTGTTATTCTTGTATTAATGTGGCATTTTTTGATACATATTGAACTTGTATAGTCTAATGCTTCATTTTGTGAAGAATATTTCATGTTGTTGTTGCAGCTGGACAGGAGAGATTCAGAACATTAACCAGTTCATATTATAGAGGAGCACAAGGAATAATAATGGGTGCGCTTTTCCATGTGTGCTATCTATATTAGTTTTCCATTTTGGTTTTAGAAGTTCGCATGTTCTTCATCAATATTTAGTGAAATGAGTTTCAACTGAAATGTGCTTGTTATGAAAAAGGATTCTTGTAAATGTTGATTAATCTTTATAGGAAGTCCTTCCCATACCGATGTGAAGGATTTTTGCTTGCTGTTGTTTGTCATTGATACTGCTGTACATGCAAACTTGTAGGACTTTTCTTAGGAGGTAGGGTTGATGGATAGGGAAAAGGTCAAGGCCATTTCATTGATTGCCTGTTTAACTACTTTACATACTTGATCAAGTTGTTCTTTGCATTTGTGTAGCAATTTCTTATTTGTATAGGTTGTTGAGTTGTAACTTGTGTTTCTCTTATAACCCTGCAGTTTATGATGTCACAAGGCGTGAAACATTTACAGACCTTTCAGATGTATGGGCTAAGGAAATTGATCTATACTCTACTAATCAAGACTGCATCAAAATGCTTGTTGGAAATAAAGTGGACAAGGTAGTTATGGTGGAAAACAGGTGCAGCACATTTCCTTTGCAAGAAAAGAACTTCCTTTGGTTATTGTCTGTATCATATCCTTTTTTTATATCTTTTTTGCCTACTTCTCATAAAACTTCCGAATGCAAACTAAAGAACTTCCCAGTTATTAGTTGCACAAATTCTCCTTGGAATCTTGTGTATGTGTGTTGTATATACAGGTGATTTGGATTGACAAAATCTGGAAGTCCAATATCTAAATCTTCTTAACATCATGGATTCATAGCGGACTAAGTTTTCCCTGCATAGGATTTGCTGAACAATCCTCTTTTTCGCAATAATTGAATTTTATTGTACTTAAGTTTTGCATAGGGTGAATCTGTTCACTTTTATCTAAAGTTTGGACTGGTGATCCTACCATTTTGTACCGTAAGGAAGTGCAACTTAGTTGTTGATGTCATTAATAATCCAACTGAAAATTTACAGAGAAAACTTTGAGAAAATTGTTCTTCATTGGTAACCAATTGTAGAGAAAATTATTTTGCTATCTATAACTAAGTTTCATATAATTGAGCTAGAGTTGATTTGAACCAGAGTTACCAGTCGAGGAAGCGGGAGCGGGAAACGAGGCACTTTCAAAAATTTAGGAAGCGGGGAAACGTGGGACCACTTATAAGAAAATTCCGAACCGTCTCGGAAGCGACCTAGAAAGCGAACCGGAAGCGAGGGGGAAGCGAAAAAAAATGAAAAAAATAAAAAAAATGGGGAAGCGAGGGGGAAGCGTGGGGGAAGCGCGCTTCCCATTTATGGGAAGCACGCTTCCCATTTATGGGAAGCACGTTTCCCATAAAAGGGGGACGCTTCCCCTCACGCTTCGGAAGCGCGACGTTTTGCGCTTTCGAAGCGCGCTTCCCCTTTTGCCTAGGCGCTTCCGGTAACTCTGATTCGAACCTCAGTTTAATTCTAAGAACAGATGACCTGTCAATTGTTAACAATTGCTAGCTTGTGTTTTCATGTAGGCAAGTCTTTATTGATAAAGTTACAATGCTTTAGCTTCAAGGAAGGTTTTCAAGAACTGATAAAGGAACACAAATTTTGTTTCTGTTGGCTGTATCTATGTAATGACACAACTCATACCCCTTAAAAATTCTGACTTTTTTTTTTTAAATCAATTGCGGAAATATTCCCAGAGACCCAAGGCCTTTACAGTTCCACTCCCTATTGGAAAGCCAAACACACCACAAGAGATTTTACATTTATCATCCCAAACCATAGCAACTTATTATTTATTCATTATGAAAGAAAGAGTATCTAACAATAATTGCAAAAGACATATCGAAGTTATTTTAATGACATAAAAGTAAATAAAGAAAAAGACTGAGTCACGTTGTCTCTCTGTGAACTGTCCAGCAAAAGTATGACACGCGTAACTCTCCCTGAAGCTAGTCGCTTCACTGATCCCCTGCGGTTGCGAAAACCACAAAAGTAATGATGTCAGAAATTTGAGGAATTCTGCGTACAGGTATCTCTAATGAAAAAAATTAACATAAACAATACAGATAAGATTTCATACAATAACTTAGAGGTATGCAATTATGATAAATTCATACTCAATTAAGCATTCATACAATAAAGAACAATATTTAAGCATGAGGAAACATTTGATAAATAACAGGGATCATAAATTTAGCAACACAACCATTTAGCATGCTTTAGGAAACAATATTATGCATTCACCAACATGTAACAATTAAGGGAACATGTAAACATGCATGATTTAATGCATAGCAGGAATATGCATGGCTTCAGTGCAATGCATGAGTAAATTATTACCTCTTATTAAAATTTTATTTTCATATGTATGTCCATATTAAATGCCCACAATTTAAGTTCCCTTTTTTAATTATCGTTACTCGTAGATACACCAAGCAGGTAAGAATTCTCGAGGTCAAGTAGCGTCCCCAGGATAACTTAGCACACAAGTATTTTATTACTGGGTTTCAAACTTAGCCCTCGACCTATATCAGGAAACAACATCATTCATCGGAACATTAAAAATCAACATCTAATGTCGGGACATCAGCATCCATAAGTGTCACTTTTCTTGGTATACCAAAACAACAGTTGTGTCTACACACCACCCCCAGGCAAAGTGACAGACTCTCCCTAAAACCGTGGCAAGAAGAAGAACCTCAATATCGGGTTCATGGACAACAATAATGCATACAGAGTTTTTGTATCCTCTTGGTTTCTTCAAAACTGTAATTCCAAGAGTTTCGTACTCCCGACGATACATCTTAGAAAGTACATTATACTGTTCTTTTATTTTTATTAGATTATTATTATCTCATTTCTTTAATTTGCAATTCAACATGTAAACAAAGGCAACAACTCGCATCTACCCCTGCGAGAGCCATCACAAATTTGCATTTCTAAATGTGAGTCTCATCACGGGGCTCCAGCCCGTGGAAAATACAGAATAGTGCAATACAGTGCAAAATTTTAGTGTGATTTTTGTAATGTATTTAAAATAAATAAATGAGCAAACCACAACTCGAGGCCCACGATGATTTATTTCGACCATCGATGCATCATATGCAAAAGTCATGAATAGCATACTACAATGCATTACTTTTGAATGTTTTACAATGCACATTCATTATGACAATTTAAATATGTGCATGAAACAATAACATACATATGCATATGCGAGAGTTCACATATCCTGGTTAAATGCATGCTTTCATTCATGAGCTTGCTCAAGTAAACAAGTGAACAATCATGGAGTGGTGTACGTACCAAACATAACAATTTAATGTATGCACATGCAAAGGGTGCATCCTTGTAATGTTGCTTTGATTTAGCAAAGTACAAGAAAGTGAAACAAATCATTCCTTTACATGCACATGGCAGAGCATAATACTATTAGCAAATCTGGAAATTTATAAGTATAACTGAAAATTACATATGCTAATTCAACCCTCACTTATGCATAAATTGAGCATACAACCACCTATGAAACCTGTAACTCTCGAATATTCTGTTCAGAAGAAGGTAAATTCTCAACAGGAAGATGACTTTCCCCTCAACCACTACATTGGCACTTGCAAAACACTTGGATTGTGTGATAGCAATATGACAATTGTTAGGGGTTGACATCATGTAAACAGAAACACAAAGGAGATCCCTACCTATCAACCCAGTTCAAAAAGCAAAGACTAATGTTGATAGTTGCAGCAAAGCCGATGAAAGTACTGTATGGCTTTTCAACATCTTGTGGAACCAATAAGCAGCAGGCCTTACAACACAGGTTCCACTCAGTAGGCAAAGTCAATAGAGAACAGACAACATGGATCTATGCCTAAGGGTGGCAAAATCTGACCCGACCCGCCAACCCGCTTCTTAGCCGGGTTAAGGTTTGTCTTAAACGGGTTCGTGTCGTAAACGGGTCGACCCGCCTAACCCGTTTATTAAACGGGTCATGTTCGTGTTAGGGGTATGTCAACCCGCCAACCCGTTTGACCCGTTTAATAAACGGGTTAGGCGGGCAGGTCAACCCATTTAATTATTTATGTTTATCTTGATGATTGTAAGACAACTTGGTGGATATGTTTGTAGTATGGTTGGAACTTGTAAGACAATTATGTTGTTGTTGTCTTTATGTTTATGACTTTATGTTGAAGTTTTATGTTAATGTTGGTAGTACAATTCCATATTGAGATTTGCAGAAAAAAAGTATAATATGTATTTTTTTTTTGTGTTTCTAGTTGTGTTATTCAGGTTAGACAGGTTATTCGGGTTACACGGGTCGGTTATCGTGTCTATGTTATCGGGTCGATCCGTTTAATAAACGGGTCGCCGTGTCGTGTCGACCCGACCCGTTTATTAAACGGGTTAACCGTGTCGTGTCGGGTTACCTGTTTAATAAATGGGTCGTGTTCGTGTTTGCCACATCCGACCCGTTTAATAAACGAGTCGTGTTCGTGTTGAGGTATTCTGACCCGCCAACCCGTTAACCCGACCCACCAACCCGCCGACCCGACCCGATTGCCACCCCTATCTATGCCATAGGGATCAGCAGTTTGAGGCCTACTGCCTTGACTGACTTTGAAAAACATAAGTTCCATTAATCTCAACCATTCAATGGAAATACGATGAATTGGTCAGAGACTCTGTGTCCATGTGACAGATGTATAACAAGGATAGAAAAACCACAAGCAACAAAGTTTAGGAAGTAGAGCATAATTTGGTGATTGCGTCAAAGCTCACATAAGTGCGAGACTTCCAAATATCTTATGAAACCTATGAGAAATCCTCCACAATTGACAATGTGCTCAGCCAACAGATTGAACAAAGTGAAGTTTTATGATAAGCTTCACTTCACCCTTGCATATTATCTAGCCTGACCATGATGGAGAGGAGATCCATTCATACCCCACAATTTTAAGGCAATAGAAAAAGTTGTAGGATCCACATGATAACTGCATACTTCACTTGAAATTGTTATGGGCTATATTTACGAAACAATGAACTGAACATCTGACAGGTGGTAAGGGAATTGAATAAGAGTAGGCCACATATCCAATAGAAAGAGACCAACATTGGCTACTAACTATAAGGAATCTAGTTGAAAGAAAATGCTACAAGCTGTTTTGAACTTCAAAGTAGGAAAGTAGATAGATACTTTAAGGGTTTTTTTTTTCTTGAAAAACACACAGGCCAGCACCCAGCCGACCCAATCGGCTGGGCCTGACAGGGTATTGTAAGGCCCAGGCTGGGCCTGTGCACCACTCGCCACAGGCTGCCAGCCATCCCCAAACCACTTTTATTTTTTTTTGTTTTTTTTTTTCAAAAGTTTTATTTTAAACATAACCCCCCTTTTTTTTTGCAGGGCCCTCAAGGCTGCCCAGCCAACCCAGTCGGCTGGGCTCCAAGGGCCTAATAGGCCGGGCCACTGAATAAATTCAGCTGGGCCTATGGCCTGTCAAAGTATGATCAAAGCAGGCCACACTTGCAGCCCCAAGCCACTAGCAGGCTGCCCAGCCGAGCTCGCTCGGCTGGGCCCTGTTGCACAGTCCAAGCATGTTATATATATAAAAATAAAAATACATCAGCACAGGGTCCATAAAAATATTTTTCATAAGTAGACAAAAGAAACGCATGCTGTTAAACCTGTATTATGTATGCACATTCAGATTTAGAGACCCCTGTATGCACTTACGTGCATACATAACTTCAAACGTATGCACTATGTATGATCAACACTAATATGCATATATAAGCATACAAACGACTCCAATAAAGTACTCGGATTCACCAACCTACGATATATAATTTTTTTTTGATGAATGGGTGCATATACATCAATTAATCACTGGAGTACATGCACATGACAGTCCCTTATATGCATCAATAATGGGAACCATTGTTTATCAAAAGAAACATTAAAGAAAAGCTCTTCTACCATTAGTAAAAATTGTCTCATTATGCACAGAAATTTACCCTTACGAAAATGTTAAAAGTATAAAAAACACACTACAATCTTATTTACAATCTAGAGTACGTTCTATCCCAAGTAAAATTCTGTTTTGGCATAAGATGGGGCATACACAAAAATTTACCTTGACAAAGTGAATAGAAATCCGAGACCAATCCATGGAAGAGGATCTATTGATCCCCTTTCATATATATTAGCATATGCATATAGATCTACCCTTTTTCCCCATGGATTTCCAGTAAAATCATGCATGGGAATCTATCTATATCCAATTTCTCATTTATTTTCAAGAGAGGAGACCAGTACCTTTGCAAAAATCGAAAGAAAATTGGGGCTGAGGTGCAAAAACGTGTGTACCTTCTTCTTCCACTTTTCTTCCTCCTTCTCCCGTTTTTTCTCTTCCTCTCTTTCTTCCTTTCTCTTTCTCTTTCCTTCTTTCCTTTTTCTCCTCCTTCTCTAGCCCCTTCTAGATGGGCTGGAGAAAAGAGTTTTCTCTTTTGAGGATTCTCACCTTCCCTTTTCCAAAATTTTCAAAACTCTCCTATTTAGACTTTTTCAAAGTTTCTAAATTTTTTATAAGTTCTTTCTAAAACTTACTATAGCCTTCTTAGGCATGCACAAAGACTCCATTTAGAAGTCCTTCTCAACCCTAAATAAAAATCAAAATTAATAAAAATTATTAATTAATTAATTATTATCTAAAAGCTTCCAAAAATAGCCAAATTAATCCAGAAGGCTCCCTAACCTTATTAAACCCTAAATTAAAGCTCTATATTGAATTTAAAGCTGAAAAAATGTGGGGCTTGGATTTAGATCCGGATCTGGATCCAAAAATCCAAACTCATACCAGAAACAAAAATGGATCAAGAACTGGATTAAATCCAGATTTAAGTAGGTCTTAAATAAGACCCAAATTCATATTAGTTCGGATTGTAGGCCTTGGATCCAATCTGATCCAACTCCAGATCCATATCGACAAACTGCTAAATTTTCAGAAAAATGCGATTTTTTGGGCAAACCGCGACTCGAATTCAAAAAAGTAAAATATCGTTGCGCTCAGAATTCTAAGACACATTCAACGATATATTACACGAATACCAAATTTCGAATTTTACCCGAAAATAACCCGAATTTTGCTTGAATTTAAAGGTCGAAGTTAAAACTTTTTACCACGTTTCGATTGGCTCGCCTCGACCTTGTCGATGAGACTTGGGTCAAGCCCAGACTAAAAGACATCAGTCTAAAAATCGAGCTTCAAACGATTTTTCTCCCAGACAGCCGAATTTTCGTCAAAATTATAAAATGACTAAGTACTAAAATACGCGATATTACAATCTACATGTAGGGTTGGTTGCGTCTTCCCCTGATAAGACTTGTATGTTGGTACCACTGATAGTGCCATAACATGTGAAGAAGTCAAAAAGAAAAAAAAAGGCTTGCAGTCTAATTGCTGCATTTCTTTTCTTTTGTTGTGAAATTTTGGTTTAGTATGAGCAATTGGTTTTTAAATTCATTTAAAAACCTGTCTAAACATCAAACTCAACAAATCTAGTACATGTTTTCTGCTAAAGAAACTATGATCAGAACCATGTAGCCTGATTTGCAAAACATTCAAATGCAGTACTATAGAACCAGTGGGGCTACTTGATAGTTCTGTAACTGTCAATAATACCATGTGTGCAGACCATTGGCTTGATTTGATGATTTTGTGTGTTAGTATGAGTTTTTTGCTTCTTCGAAAGTCATGTTTCTTCGATTTCCTTTATGCAAACAAACAAATGCATTATGTTTTTTTCTGAAATAGTTGATGGTTGATATTTGCTACTATCGGATTATGGACGTATGATGACAGTAGCTTGCTTAGATATAGCAATGGCCTTATCTGTCTTCAGGTGGTTTTTGTCACTTTATTGGCTTCATGAATCATCTCTCATGTGTAATGTTGTTCACTTGAAAATTAAAGCTGCCATGAGTTAGGCGAGTTAGGTGCCAATTTCTCTGCATAAAATGTTTAATTTTGTATTTTGAGTGTTTACTAGTGTAGATGAATCTGGACTGTTTCCAAATTTCTTTATATTCTATTTTGAACTCTCAAAGTTCCTCCATCCAGACTATGCTGATGTTGGAAATCTCTTGTTTCTTAGGAAAGTGAGAGGGTTGTAACTAAGAAGGAAGGAATTGAGTTTGCAAGGGAATATGGATGTCTTTTTCTTGAATGCAGTGCAAAGACACGGGTTAATGTAGAGCAGTGCTTTGAGGAGCTTGTTCTAAAGGTGGTCTCTACTAATTGTTGTACTCAGGTTCTTGATCATAAGAAAACACCATAGGTTGCATGATTGCATCAGCTTTTCTTTTGGTTGCAATTAAATTTTCATTATTTATGAATTGAAAATTGGAAGAAATGGCTGCAGGTTTGGTTTCTAGTTGTCATGCTCCAAAATTAGCTGCCATCAGTGACCCTGCGTTGTTGTTGATTCACTCTGCATACTTAATGAATAACCTATCAATGATCAGGCGGCGCATGATTCTGATGGATGTGTCCTCTATCTGATTCACTTTTTTTTTGCTTTCCGGTGCTCTATTCTAGGTTGATTACTAAGTTTTAGTTAGATGAAATTATTGCATGCATTCATGTGGAACAAGCTGTTAACAGAAGGAATTAGAAAAAATAAAACAAGATGGAAAAAAGAAATCCCCCCATTCATTTAAGCTAACCAAATTCTGTGATTGTTAAGCATAGGATGTGTGCCCGGATTTCATTTTGATTCCTTTTCAGCTTGTAATTATGGTATAATCGTTTATGCAGATCTTGGATACACCAAGCCTCTTAGCAGAAGGTTCATCAGGTGTAAAACGGAATATTTTCAAGCAGAATCCTCAACCAGAGGCTGCCACAAGTGGCTGCTGTTGAAGTATATTGTTTATCTAGTCGACAATTTTCATTCCTGTTGATGGTTTTATGTTGATGTTGGCAATTCTAATGATAGGGTCTCTCTTTCCTGATCATATTTGTTGCAGGATTGTCCATGGATGATGCTTTTAGTCTCTGTTCCTCTTTTAGTTCACTCACTGTCTGATGCTATGAATGGTTTTATACTTTTCTCTCTCTCTCTCTCTCTCTCTCTCTCTCTCTCTCTCAAGCTTGCTATTTCTGCATGTTTACATGAATAAGTTGGCCCTTCATGCACGCAGATCAAAGCAGCCATTGGTTGCTGTTCATGCTTGAGAAAGCTATCTGGAGAGTAGCATTTTTTTTTTTTGGGGGGGGGGGGGGGGGCGGGCGGGGGGTGGGGGGGGGTTAGAAAATGTATGTTTTTCAATGTTTTAAAATGATGTATTTTCATGGATGAGACCTACATGTGCGAGCCTTATGGTCTGTTTGATAAAAAGTGTTTTAGATTATGCCATTATGATATTTTAGATAGTTTTTCAATAACTGCTAAAATGGATGGCTACAATGCATCAAAATTTACGATTCAGGAAGTCATTTTTACATCGAAATACCAGGATCCAAACCATGTTTTCTAGTGAAAAAAACCGGCATACCCATCAACGTGAACGGGCAGGATCCAGGTTGGATGTAGGTATTACGAAATCGTACAGTCAGACAGGACTAATTAGATACCAAGTTGAATTCAGATGCAGATGGACAAAAACTTGGCAAATGACAACAGTTGGCTATTTTCGTTGGATGTGCTTGCATGAAAACAGGTTTGCATCAATTACATTTGGAGGTGTTTCGGATTCAAATGCTAAAACCTAAAATTGAGTATGACCCATAGCTGCATTTGGACGGATGTGCAAGGAATTGGGGAAGATCAAATACAGGAATTCAGGGGAAGTGATTTAGAGGGAAATAGGAAACTCTTAATCGTTTGGAAGCACTATCAAGGATTCCTGCCTTCAATTCCTCCTAGTTCCTGATCTTTTTTTGAGAATATGCGTTGCTTATGTGGTGGTGGTGGCTGCAGTGAAAGCTGTTGATATGTTGGAGGTGGCATTTTAGGGGTGATGACTTTAAAAGGTGATAGCGGTGGTCAGGTCTGATAATGGTATGGCCGTGGTGGAGATTGGTAGTGGTACGGGGAGGTGGAAATGTACTGACTCTTGAAAGTTCTTTCACTTCGATTTTTATAAATAGTACTATTTTGATAACCCATCTTATTTTTTCTTTGAAAATCTCTGAAAAACCTTTTATGTCGTCTTTTAGAATTTTTAAAAAGAAAAAAGGTTTCGTTTAGACTTTTCTATTTTTTTCGAGTGCTTTATGGATGGGTTTAAAAAAGGAAGTTTTTTTTTTTCGGGGATACAAGAGCAGTTCTGTTCCCCACTGGGACTGTTAAAAAACAGAAAATTTTGTTTTCTTCTTATATCCCTACGAAGTGATGCTTAAGCTCTGGTTCTGATGAATGCTTCAATGGAGGTGTAGGCAACAAGTGCTTTGGTGTATGTGATTTGTGGTGGTATGAACGTGCTGAGAAGTAGTGTGGAGGTGGTGGATACCAATAGTGGCACCAAGGCGACAGGGAGGGCATTTTGGCGGTCAGAGGGGAGTGGTGGTGGTATGGAGGCCATGACAAAAGATGAACATAGAACTGCCGAAGAAGAAGCCTGAGACCACGGGAATCTTTTGGAATCCAGGATTTGGAAAGACCTCCTCTCAAAGGAGTTGAAACCAGAGCAAATCAAGGATTTGAAAGCAGTGAATTCCATGCCTATTTTCATGCTTCATTCATCTCCCTTCTCTCAAACAATACTGAAATCCCTCAAACTCAAATAACAACCTCTGATGCCCTCCTTCCAAACGCTGCAGGTAAACTAGGCTGTTCACGGATTCAAAGTTGCTGTAAATTGACATCCGGTTTATGAGGAAATCTACCAAAACTATGAATTATAAAAAAAAAAATCAAAGGAAATGCCAGAAATAAGTAAAAAAATGAGGAATGGATTGAATAGTAACAGAAAAAAGTAACTGCTATTCATTTGAACTGAACTGTAGAGTTCCTAATCACAATCAAAACTAACTACTTAATTGATAAATTCTAACTAAGATAAATTCTTATCATGATTAACTTCTTAATTAAACATGGATTCATTATTTGGACCCAATATCCAAATACAAACCAAAAAATCTAAAACATAAAGTGGATCCAAATGGACCCTTATGGACCTGGTTTCATCTGTTCCACTCCTACATCAAAAGTCCAGGCCTAACCTTCTCCCATCTTGGGCTGGACCTGTAATGCTTATTGTGTGCCTGACCTGATGTTCACACCTACCAAGTAATCAGGTACAAGTGAGTTGGACTCTGGGTCAACATTAGATCCATATCAGGCCTTAACCCAATGATGTTAATAACGGACCACATCAGCCTGGCTTGTACTGTGTCTGGTGAGATCCAAACCACATTCACAAATCTTGTTTCCAGGATTTTGTCAGAAAGGAAACATTCACGAGATTATTAAATATGTGTGCATTTTTTTCTGAAAACCATCAGAGAATATTAGTAACAAATGAAAATGCAAATAATTAAATTGAAAAGGTGAAAAACAAAGATTCATTTTTTTTTTAAAGAAGTAAATTTTATTCAGAAGAGGTGACGAGGGTTCACAGTGCCACCTTTGCACCAACCTAGCAGGGTTGTGTTAAGGATCTTATCCTCTGACATCGTGAAGTTGGAGGATCTATGTTGATCCTTACCATCCAACTGATGCATCTAGACGTATAGGATTAGTCCACATCCAGTTGAAATTGTGGATTAGTTCTAGCCATTCGTTGTAGATCTAGGATTGAATGTATGATAGATTCCATCATATGCCAGATGACCAGGACACTCATGAATTTAATTACACTGAATGTGAGGCCAGGCCCAAGGCAACAATTTGTGGAGTAGAGGGGGGCTAAGCCAGCTGGTTGTTCACTGGCATCAACACCTTCCAAAACGTGAGCGGCCTCCAGAAGAAACCTACACGACCAGCCGCGGCACCTTCTTCCATGGAAAATGAATCGGACCATCCCCCATGGGAACTGAATCCGTGGAAAGGGAGGTCCAGGGTGTAAAATCCCATATTTGTGTTGCATTGTGGGGTCCTGAGAAAATGGCACGGATGCCTATGCACCTACCCCAAGTCCCAAAGAATCGAACATTAAATTGATATTCATGTACTTTGGTACCCATATCCAGTTGAATGTTCATATATTGGCTTATAAGCTTGCTAGATGCGGGTCTGGATATGGATTATCCGCATCTGCATTGTTTTATATGATGTGGTGAATGTTATGTGCATATAGTTCGGTTGTAGCTCAAATATCTGAAGCAGCTCATATTGGTTCTGTACTAGACTAGATCAGTCCATATCCAAACTATTTATATCTTTTGCAATTTATTATACTTGGTTAATATAAAACACTTTTATCAGTTGTACATCACTAGAATTTAGGAATGCTAACAATAATATGGGTTTGAACCAGATGTCAGGGTGAACCAAATCCATTTAGTCCGACATGGGAAACTATTCCTAACTATTTTTCTTGTTTTTTCTTTTAATGATTGTTTCATATTCTTTTGCTGTTCTTCTGCTTTTGATGAAATACAGCGTAATTTTTTTTATACCTTCACAATAAAGTATATTTTAAATCTTTGTCATGAAATTATTCTCTTGCCAAGAAAAATTATGAGAATAAGGTTGCTTCCTTGAGACAGCCCTAAGGGGGTTGGCACACTGGGTTTGGGCCTTGGCTTCCAAACCCGCACTCAAGGTTTGATTCCTGTAGGGTTCAGCCTGTGCACAAACAATGAACAGCAAGAAGGCGTACCTGATGCCGCCATCGGTGAACTAAGATCGGTGGCTGGTGATGGCAACCAGAGTAAGGGAAGCCGTTGGTGGTGGTTGGAGTAGAGGAAGGCTTCTCCTCAGCCAGACTGCGGCCCTCCACGAGGGCAGGCTACCGGATGCAGTCGGTGAGCAGGACCAGTTCCCTTGCCGAATGGAAAAAACCCTTGAATAGAGAGGTAAGCAACGCAAACAAAAAACTTTAATGCGCCTCTCTCTGGTTTTCCCTGTATTTCCGTATTTCTCTTTTTTTATTGGGGTTGCCCATGATACCCCATTTATAGTCACAGAGCGGGAAAGGTTTGTGCAACCGTTCTCCTTGATTCTGTGCAGGTTTAACGGAAGGAACATGTTCCGTGGGAGAGAGTTATCCACATTGTGGGTAACCACCACCAACGTGATGGTTTATTCCAACATTCTTCCACTTGTTTTGACGATAAACCCTTAACCAGAAAACTTCATGAGAATGACTTGATTAATAGATCGGCCTTTATAATCTATTTTATAGATCCTTAGTTGAATCTCTAATCCTTATGAGATTAACAACAGACAAGTAATAACGAGAATCAATGAACTGAATGTGATCACTTTATTCATATGAATATGTCAAAAAGAGTTTAACAAGCCCATTCTCAATACATGTTCGGAATATAATCCCGATGCTAGCCCTTTAGTAAGAGGATCAACAATCATCTCTTTGGTACCAATATTGACAATATGCACTAAATGATTCGCTGTCCTTTCTTTAACAACAAAATATTTTCGCTCCATATGCTTGCATGACGTAGTACTTTCGTTGTTATTTGAAAAGGACACCGCAGCTTCATTATCACAATAGACCTTTAGTGGCTTCTCAATAGAATCGATCACCTTTAACTGTGATATGAAGTTCTTTAACTATATGGCATGCGAGGTAGTCTCGTACAATGCTATGAATTTTGCCTTCATGGTGTGAGCAACAGTGGTCGTCTGTTTCTCACTCCTCCAAGAGATCGTGCCCCCAACAAGTAAGAAGACATACCGAGTAGTAGACTTTCTACTATCAAGGCATCCTTCTATGTCCGCATCTGAGTAGTCAATGACCTTGAGGTGATCAACTTTATGATACATCAACATACAGTCTTTTGTCCCTTGCAAATACTGCAAGACTTTCTTGGCAGTCTTTCAATGAGGTATGCCTAGGTTAGACTGAAATCTACGAAGCACCCCTATTAATTACGAAAGAGATATCTGGACGAGAACAAGTTTGCATGTATTGCAAGCTACCAACAACTGATGCATATGGATAAGCACTCATCTGTGTTTTATCAACATCATCCTGTAGACAATCCTTTAGGCTCAGCTTGTCACCTTTTGATATGGGCGTTGAACTAGGAAAACAATTCTCCATCTTACATCGCTTTAACACTTTATTTATATAGAATCTTTGGGAGAGGCCTAGAAAGTCTTTTGCTCTGTCTCAGCGGATCTCTATGCCAAGTACATAAGCAGCCTCATCCATATCTTTCATATCAAAATATGATACAAGAAACTGTTTTATCTTTGTAAGTAACTTTATATCGTTGGTCGCTAGCAAAATGTCGTCCACATACAACATCAATATAATGAACTTACTCTCACTTTCCTTAAGGTATATACATTGATCAATAATATTTTATATAAACCCGAAAGTCACAATGACTTGAGAAAATTTAATATACCACTGTCGGGAGGCCTGTTTAAGTCCATATATTGATTTGTTAAGCTTACAAACCAAACGATCATCTTCAAAGAAACCAAGAGGTTGTTTTATGTATACCTTTTCATTCAGATCCACGTTGAGGAACATTGTTTTTACGTCTATCTGATGTAGCTCTAAGTCATAATGAGCTACGAGGGCCAAAATTATCCTCATTGACTCCTTAATTGAGACAGGAGAAAATGTCTCATTATAGTCAATGCCTTCCATCTGGGTAAATCCTTTAGCAACCAATCTTGTCTTATGTCTCTCTATATTACCTTTGGAGTCCTTTTTGGTCTTAAAGACCCATTTACACCCTACGAGTTTTACTCCCTTAGGTAACTCAATAAGATCTCACACTTGATTCTTAGCCATAGAGTATAACTCTTCTTTCATAGCTTCTATCCAGTATGAAGATTGTTTGCTTTTCACAACTTTCATAAAGGTCAACGGGCCATTATCTATATCTATGAAATCACTAGGCTCCTCAAGGTACACCAAATAATCATGATGTATGGCAGATCTCCTAATTCTTATGGATCTCCAAATAGGGCGTTCTTCAGGCTCAGATTGAACCTGATCATCCTGTCTGTGCTTTTCTGCATTGTCCACAATAAGTTTACTTTAGATTTGTGCATCAACAACCGGGTGATCAACCACATCATCATTAGGGATAATAATGTGGTATCTTTCAGTGTTTTCTTTAACAGATGGTAAGACTAGATCATATATTTTCTCAAAACCAAGGTTTTGAAGTGCACTTAATCCAACTGAACCATCTTCAAGAAATTTTGCCTTATCCATTTCAGCAATCTGTGGTGAATGAGATGGGCAAAAAACTTGTATCTTTTTTATCTCTCTGGATAACCAATGAAATATCTATTGGTTATTCTTGGATCAAAGGCCTTAATGTAGGGGTTATACAACTTAGCCTCTGTAGGACATCCACATATGTGCATATAAGACAATGATGGTTTCTTACCTGTCCACAACTCGTAGGGAGTTTTAGGCACATATTTTGTAGGAACCTTATTTAAAATATGCACAACAGTTGTTAAGGCTTAATCCCACAACTTTATGGGAAGTGTTGAATAATTCAACAGAGCCTTGATCATTTCTTTAAGCGTACGATTTCTCCTTTCAGTAACATCATTCTGATAGGCACTATCAGGCATGGTATATTGAGGCACAATGTCTTCCTCTTGGAGAAATCACGCTAATGGTCCTTCCCTTTACCCCATCTCAGTAAACCTACCATAATATTCGTCACCTTTATCGGACCTGACTATTTTAATAACTTTATCGGTTTGTTTCACTACTTCTTTCTTAAATTCTTTAAACATCTGAAAAATATCAGTTTTTTCAAAGATCAAGTAGAGATACATATACAATGGATAGTCATCAATAAAGGTGATAAAATATTTTTTGCCTGTGTAACAAGGGGTAAATGGTCCACATACATTCGTATGAACTATCTCTAATATCTCACTACCACGTTTGACATCTTCTTTATATGTGTTTGTATGCTTAGCCTTTATGCAATCAACACACGGGTCATTGTCGGTAAAATCTAGAGATTTCAAGATTTCTTCATTTAAGAGTCTCTTTATTCTCTTTTTAGAGATATGACCCAACCTTCGATGTCAAAACATATAGGATTTATCATTAATCATGTTACGTTTATTCCCAACCAATGCATATTCAGAAGTCAAAGACTCTTGGGATTGGATCTTTATGTTCAATTTATACAAACCATCATAAAACTGATACAGAACCAATTTCAATAAAATTTCTGTAAATGAACAACTTGGAATTTTTAAACTTAAAACAATATAAAAATTTATCCAATTTTGAAATTGAAATTAAGTTTCTACTATATGATGGAATATAAAAGACATCATGAAGATCTAAATCTATGCCTATATCTAAAGTAATCCTGCAGGTCACAACACCCTTCACATGCGAACACATCTTGTTTCCCGAATAGATGTTTTTCTCTTGCATTGTTGGTTCCCTTCTGTTCATGAACGACTGTAGACAGTTGAAAATATGAACATTATCATTAGAGTCAATCCACCAGCTATTTTCAGGAATTTGTAATAAATTATATTCATGAAAAACAAATGACAAATTACCTTTCTTTTCCAACCACTTCTTATACTTTATGCAATTTGCCTTCCTGTGTCCCTTCTTCTTGCAAAAGAAGCACTTTATGAGAGCAGAGTCGAATTGTTTGCTCTAAGATATCTTATCTTTTGCTGACTCTTTCTTAGCATTTTTCTTGAATGCATTCTTCTTTGGTCCTACCTTGGAGCCATGAGAAGACATATGTGCACTTTGCACCTTCTCTCCTTTCAATCTTTCTTCCTCTTCAATACACTTGGACATAAGTTCATTGAATGTACATTCATCATTATGTGTGTTGTAAGAGATTTTGAAAAGTTCATACTTCAAAGGTAAGGACGCCAGAATCAAATGCACTAGGAATGAGGCAGAAATGGTCAGCTTCATGTCATTCAGCTGAGACGCTATGTTTCTCATCTCCAAAATGTGCTGATGAATGTGTCTCCCTCCAATATATTTCATAGATATGAGCTTTGACATCAGAGTACTAGCTTTGGCCTTGTTTGAACTCACGAATTGTGCTTCAATAGCACTCAAGTATTCTTTCACTGTCCTGCATTGCGGGATGACACTTCAAATATTCTTAGCTACCTTAGATTGCACAAGTAACAAGCTAAGTCTATTCGAGCGCTCTCACTTCTCAAAAGCACTCTTTTTTTTAACAGTGTTTTGATCTGTTAGGGCAGTGGGTTCATTTATTCTTAGGGCCAGATATAAATCCATATACCCTAATGTAAAGAAAATAGTCTATTTCCAATCACTAAAGTTCGATCCATCTAGAAAAAGAATACAACTAGAGCCATCTAGAATCACTGGACTAGAGACTACACGACAAAAGACATGTATCAAAAAAGGCATTCGTACGAGACAAAACTTAATGAAAAAAACAAATGAATAAAGGCCCTTAATATGCTTATTTTCAGGCGAGTATAAGGGGTCATTGAAGCCTTACTTTGGTAAGATCTCCAACACGCGAAACCACTTTGCCTATCGACTATATTTGATAAAACTAAGGTTCTTGTGAAGTTAGACCATCAATATAAAGTACATTTGGATACACGTGTGTGATGTATCTCGACACATTTACCTTATTTTACCCTACTTAAATTTCAAACATGATAAAACTATATTCGGGTTGTTTGTCGTTTCATGAATCTAAATACAATGTTTATATTGGCTAAAGTTGTACGATAGTATTATTTTTTTTTTTACAACATACGTGTATTCAGTCACTTTGGTAACGTGAATACACTAAATCATCTAACTATCCTTAATGTCAATATTGAATATTCATAAAATAATAAAATAACACTTTAAACATGTTGTAACTTAATGCTTATGCCCATAGATCGAAGAAAAAAATCAATATCCATATCAAAAAATTGATAAATCGATGAAATTAAAGCTTGAACCGGTCACCAATTTATTGAATCAGTTCTCAATTCATATGAACAATCTATAAAACCTCTGAACCAATGACATAGTCACTTGAACCAGTCTTAAAATGCAAAGAACCAATCAAAATGACCCCCAAACCGGTCTTAAAACCGAATGAACCAGTCAAAAGACCCCCGAATCAGTCTCAAAACTGAATGAACCGATCAAAAGACCCTCGAACTAGTCCCAAAACTGAATGAACCAGTCAAAAGACCCCCGAACCGGTCCTAAAACAGAATGAACCGGTCAAAAGACCCCTGAACCGGTCCTAAAACTGGATGAACCGGTCAAAACAAGCTATGAATTGGTTCAGAATACACCAAACCGGGTCTGTAACACTCTGAACTGGTCTCTGCTACAGTGAACCAGTCTCAATTGTCAGATAACAGGTTTCAGAGAGACCCGGATCGGTTTAGAAATAGGTCAAACCGACTGAACCGGTTTGAACCCTGTTACACATCATTCAGATCCGGTTCTGTCAGACTGACGGATCTAGAATCGTATAATCTGGTTTTAACCAGATCCTGGATCTGCCATTGAAAGAACCAGGTCCAGCTTACCTAGATCAGATCCAAAGAGTTCTTTTCGGATTCAGGATCTGAGACCCGAAGATCTGTATCTGGATTCGACCTGGATCAATATCATGGGTCGGTATAGGTCAGAAGACCCAGGTCTGAACCGTAACCCGATCCAAAAGAACTTGATGGATCGGGTGTAGTTCCAGAGATCTAAAATGGATCTTACAGACTAGATCTAAATCCAAAATCATAACGGGTCAGGGTCATATGGATTTTGGATCCATTACCCGAGAACTGAATCTGATCCAAAGAGGCTTTTATGAATCAGATCAGATAATATGGATCAGATCCACTTATGGATCGGATCTGGACCCAAATCCCTGCAGGTCATGGATCTTTACAAAATCGGGTCCCCACCCAAATCCCAGATCCGATCCAGATTACCTAATGACTCGGTTCAGTTGGGGAGGGTCCCGATCCAAACTTGGACCCGATTCAATTTCTTATGGGTCAATGCAAACGGGGCAAGGGCCGTGTCCAGACCCGACCCGAGAGTATAAATACTCTCTTTACGATTTAGGGTTTCGAAAAACCGCAAATCGTCTTCGCTTCCTCTCTCTCTCTCTCCCTTTCTCAGTGAGCGCCACCGTCTGTCAGGCGGTCCGACAAACAAATGGTCGCCAACGGCAACCTCCACCATCCATCTGCGGCCGGCGGTGGGGAGGCGCTACCTCCGGCAGCCCTGTACGCCACAAAAGGAGGCAATGTCGGCCATGGATAATGACAAACCCGACGACCGACCAGTAGCGCCCTGCAAGGGAGAAAGCACAGTGGATGAAGCCTCGTCCGGCGGAGAAGATCGATCAGACGAGCATAGGCGCAGCTGGAATCGTGGGCCCATAACCCATTGTAGGGTTCAGCTTGCGCACAAAAAATGGATAGCAGGAAGGCGTACTTGATGCCGCCATCGGTGAACCAAGATCGGTGGCTGGCGGTGGCGACCAGAGAAAGGGAAGCCACTGGTGGTGGCTGGAGCAGAGGAAGGCTTCTCCTCAGCCGTACTGCGACCCTCCACGAGTGTAGGCTACCAGATGCAGTCGGTGAGTAGGACCAGTTCCCTCGCGGAATGGGAAAAACCCTTGAATAGAGAGGTAAGCAAAGCAAAAAAAAAAAAACTTTATTGCGCCTTTCTTTGGTTTTCCCTGTATTTCCGTATCTCTCTCTTTTTATTGGGGTCGCCCATGATACCCCATTTATAGGAACAGAGTGGGAACAGTTTGTGCAACTGTTTCCCCCTGATTCTGTGCGGGTTTAACGGGAGGAACATCTTCCGTGGGAGAGGGTTATCCACATCGTGGGTAACCACCACCAACGTGGTGGTTTATCCCAACAATTCCCCCTTGTGCAAGCTGATGTGCATGGCAGAGTCAGCGTGACCGATCATATACATGGTTTCTTCGAGTAATAAAAAAAAAAAGACACCATTGAGTCACTGGTTTAAATGAGTAAAGATTAAAGATTTAGTGGGAGGCAAGATTTGGTAAATATTTTTGAGCCTAAGCCTGAGTTTTGATCTGATTATATTAGATCCGACCATGCATACATCTGAACCAGATCCAAACCATTTAGATCCCCATTTTTTCTATATTTACACGGAAAAACCGCCTCTAGGAACAGAGACCTAGCCGTGCTAGCTTTGCCCGTTGTACTGATGCAAACCGGTTTTACGATTCACGAAGATCTACATTACTCTCTACGATTCATGCTATCAACTACGAAAGAGGGTAGGGAATATGGTTCAGAGAAAAAAAGATAGGAAGAGAGAGGGGAAAGATAAATCTAGTTCAAAATAAGTAATTAATAAAGATAATTACAAAAGCCCTCAAAATAATGTATCTATACTTTAAAAAAAAAAAAACTAGTCCTACAATGGTTCTTGGATAGATTCAAAAATCTAAACACAATCCAAAATAAATAAATCTAAATTAGATCTAAATGGATTATAAAGCTAGTAGTCTTCTAGCTTTTTTTTGATCGACTTGGATCGAGCTCTACCTTTGCGTCATTCTCCCAGCGTTGGAAAGAGTTTGACTGCGATGAACAATGGGCATTTGACTAAGAGCATTCAAGCATAAAGTTGTAAATATCATCGTCGTGAATTTCAATAACATCCTTCGTCTGCACCATCACTTATGTCATTTAACTCTTCTTCCTCCATAAAATGGACACGCTTGTTAAAAGTAGGTTACTCAGAAGCGACATGCCCAATGCCATCACACTTCAAGCAGCATTGTCCATTTTCGACTGCTCGTGCTCGAGCCCGAGTGTTGAATGCAAGACATGATCCCTCAACTCGCGGTGCTTGCTTCTGATCTACCTGTCCTGAGGCTTTCTCATTATAGAAACTCGCTCCTGAGGTTGAAGGAGTTTTTGTATATCGAGAGGAGAAATCTAATGTGCCACGTCTAGCCTCAATACATTCTTTTTGAATTTGCTCCACATTAAGAGTCTACTTATATGCTTGATTTATATTAAGAGTCTACTTATTTGCCCCTGTTGAACTCCATGTTGTGGGGGTTGCGGGTCTCGACGATGAAGTGGGCCTTGGGTTCTTGTCGGTTCAAAATCTAGGTTTGGGTCATGATGGGGTGGTTTGGGTATGAGATTCAACCTAGAATGAGGCTATATTGGGTTGGATTGGAGTCATATTAGGTTTGGGTTGATTTAATTTTGGGTTTGGTTATGATCTGGTTGGATCATGGCCGGGTCAGGATTCACATGCATCATTGGACCCAGATATGGTGGGATTGGATTATGGATCAGGTTTGGGTTCTTGTAGGTCCATTGTTGTAGCCAGCTAGGGAAGGCTGACGGTGGCTCGTCGGTCATCCTCCAACCAGCAGTCAGGCCGCCAGTCGGCCATTGACCCACCTGACCAAGACATAGAGGGTGATTGACTCTCCCTCCTTTAGGCTCCCACGGAGGTACCCTGTCGAACCATCCAATTGTCCAGGGCACTTTTCGCCAACCTAGGTCAGGCAACAAAGGGTCGTCGGGCTTGGGTTGTCCGACGATAGTGGCGTGCTAGGTAAGCAGCAACCCATAAGAGAGTAACCCTAACCTAGATTAGGGTTTCCACAGCTTATTGTCGTCTCATTGACAAAATGGCTTCCCCCCCATTTGCTTTTCGAGTTGAGTGACATCACGAGCAATCGGTTGGGTGTTGGTAGGGAATAGACTTGAGAAAAAAAAAAGGAAAGAAAGAGAGAAAAGAGAAAATAAGTTCAGAATAATTAATCAATCAAGGTAATTACAAAAGCTTTTAAAATAACATATTTATATTTGAAAAGAAAACCTTAGTCCTACGACAGATCTAAACATCCAAACACAATTCAAAGTAAATAAATCTAAATTAGATCCAAATGAATCATAAAGCTAGTAGCTTCTTCTTGCCTTTTTTATTTCTTTTTGTATCAACCTGGATCCAACTCTACCCCTGCATCAAGTACTTCCGATCACTGTTCTAACAACACAAAACTCGGTGGGCTTACCGCTTGTCCCAGAGAGTCGCCATGCTTCGGCTTGCGCAAGGGGTGACTCCCCTGAAATTTGTGGCCTAGGCCCCCATCCCAGTGTGCCAAACCCTTTGGATCCCCATTTGGGAACACGCTTTATGTTCACTTACAAGTCACACACTGGACACAAGTAAACTGCCTAAACGATGCTCATCTCAACCCACTAAAATTTCTACCCCATAGCTCCCCAAAATGGGAATATAGAAAAAGGCTAGAGTAGACCCTTAGCCCTCATCCAAACAAGGTAGGCCAACCGGCCTATTCTTGCCAGACCTGGAAAGCTTGGCCTAGGCCTTGGTCCACATCAACCATTTGGCTCAAAATAGTGTCTAACTATGACCAACCTCTGCAAGCACATGGGAAATGATACATGTCTAATGCCTCGAATTAAAAAACAAAACTTTGATGCATCACTTGCTCAGTATCAATCAGAAATATCTCATTGATCATGCACTTTTAAGCAATGTTGTCAGTATCGGTGCGTATCTGCCTGTATCGATACACATCGTATCGCTAGAAAATCGATACTATACTGACGAGCTATTTTTTAATAAATATATTTTTTTAATACTGTTTTTAATTATTTTAACATGTGTCACGTTCTGATTGATACCTAATATTTTTTAATGATTGTTTGGCCGATTCAGGATACAGTTGAGTATCGGTATCGGTCCGAGCACCTGAATTGTTGGCCAAACAATACAGGTCCGATTCCGATACTGACAACATTGCTTTCAAGTGAATCTGACTCAACAATGGGATTCCGATACTGACAACATTGTCCTGTGGGTAAGAAGGATTTCGAGGGAGGCCTGCCAATGTGCGGTCAGTGAGTTTTGGTCAGGAAGGGGGTTCAGTTCAATGTTGTCAGTTTGGCCAACGATTCAGGTGAATGGGCCGATACCGATTCTCAAGTGAATCATTCTGAATCGGCTAAAAAAAAATAATGAAAAAATATTTTGTGTCAATTAGAGTGTGACACATGTTAAAACCATTAAAAAATAATTTTAAGTATTTTTTTATATTTATTAAAAATAGCCGATTCAGGTTAGTATTGTATCGATTTTCTGGCGATACGTATCGTATCAGCCGATACAGGCAGATGTGCACCGGTACTGACAACATTGGTTCAGTCGTCCTGAAAGGGGGAAAAAAAGGGAGTCCGCATGACACCTAATGGTACTATTAAAAAGAGGGCTTTTTACAGTCAATTTGTTAGAAGGAAACACGTTTTTTGCTAAAATGAACGGCTAGGGACGTAAAGGGTTCGGGTGCAACCCGATACCTGAACCAAATCCAAGTCCATTAGGCAGGTTTGCTAGCCAATCTGGATAATAATCGGATCTGGGTTTGGTATTAAGTTTTACATTCAAACCCCAACCAAAATCCGACTAAAACCCGAATCCAACTAAAAACCTGAATGATTAAGTGTAAACCCCGGGTTTTAAGCTAGTCAGATCTGGGTTTGGTTTTTATCTTTTTTCCATCGACTTGGTAATGCCTAATCCGAACCGTTTACATCCCTATGACCCATATCGTTGATAGGGAAAGCACATCTTTTTTCCTTTTTTTTAAAGGCAGGCTGGGGTTAGGCAGACCCCCAACACTTATTATTCAACGTACCACTGGGGTTTGAACCTGCAACGTCCCACCACAAGGAGACTGCACTAACGGCTCCTACCAACCACCACATCTACACCAAGGAAACCAAAGGGTCCAAGAAAATGCATAATGAACTAAATAGGACCACACACATGAATGACCCAAGGGTGTAAACAGTTTGGATTGGGTTCAGATGTACCCAATATCAAATCTGACGAATCAGACTCGAACTCAAATTCGGATTCTGATGGAAAATTTCTAATACCAAATCCGAAAAAAATAGCATGCAATCAAATTCGGATATCTGTCAAAATTGGATATTCAACGGATTTGGTCATGAAATCCTCATGCCGAATCTAAATCTGAATACTAATCAGATTCAGTTTTCTTAACCGAATCCAACTAATCAGACTCGAAATTAGGTTGGATTTTGGATATATCCGATCTGTTGACATCCCCACAATTGGCCTGAGACTGGAGTTGATACTGGACCTAATTACCATACTCACCCCTGCTTTCTAGAAGTCATTATCTGACCAACATGTCTATGATATTCTAGCCCTAAACTTGTTGCCAAGAACACAAGCAAACTGCCTAAAATGTTCATCTCTAGTCACTAACTTTTATCCACAATCCTTAGCTAAAAGAGGCTGCAGCCAACCTCTCCTTCATCCAGACTAGGTCAGCCGACCCATATGGACAAGGACATATTTCACTTTTCCTGAAAGTTCATGAGACGCGTACAAACGATGTACTTGGGCATGTAATGGATAGGGGTGTCAACGGGTCGGACCGGGTAATTTGGATCTAGGTGGGTTTGAACTCGGATCTAACTTTGAGGTGCTGGTTCTGGGTCTGGACCCGAGTCTGATTGACTCTACCATAAGAAATGAGCCTTAACAAACAAACCACCCTAAACACATCTATGTGGTCAGATTGAGATGATAAAGCTTTACACGCTCTGGATCCAATCTTTAAGATAAGGGTCCTATCCACCAACATCCCAAAAGAACAAAGGAGGAAAGAGCACCAAAACCCTAGAAATGTTCACAAAACTGCAATCAATGGCACATTACGCGGTTTCCTCTGTGGGTGATATGTGGACCAAAAGGACTTGGTAATCACAAACTGGCATTTTGGACAGTTTACAAGTGAGCAAGTTCGTTATAGGGCCTTCAAATCAATGATATAAATATAGGGTGAACATTGACTTCTAATGAAGGTAAGGAACTAACGAGTAGAAATCACTCTTTTCTTAAAATTTTCTAATTTTTTGTAGATCAAATGTTACGGATGTGAGCTACATGGTTTGTTTAGTACGAAACTTATTTTGAATCATGTAAATATGAAAAATAATTATGTTTTTAAAGGGGTCCAAAAATCAACGACCCACAATGTGTCAAAATTTAATAACTCAAAAGATCACATTTTTACATCAGAAAAGTATGATCCAAAGCTTGATCCTTAGCAAACAAACCATGTTGAACACATCTATGTGGTTAGATTGAGTCGATACAACTTGCACCTATGATTTCTAGCTCATTAGTTCCTTACCTTCATTAGTAGCAAATATTTTCTCATCTCTCTCTCTCTCTCTCTCTCTCTCTCTCTCTATATATATATATATATATATATATATATATATAGCGTTTGTATGTATGTGTGTATACTTTAAAAATAAAACGGGGACTCTAGTAATGCACATTGATGTAGTTTTTATCAACAATTTGAAGAATCAATCTTGTTGCCCCATCTGTTTCAGTGGATATATATATATATATATATATATATATATATATATATATATATATATATATATATATATATATATATATATATATAGCGTTTGTATGTATGTGTGTATACTTTAAAAATAAAATGGGGACTCTAGTAATGCACATTGATGTAGTTTTTATCAACAATTTGAAGAATCAATCTTGTTGCCCCATCTGTTTCAGTGGATAAGACCCTAATCTTATTGGATTGGTCCTAGAGAGCTCTAATGAACAGATTGGGTAGGCTTCAAAGCCCAACATATCCTAACCAAGTTATGAAATTTGAAAGCTTGGGTCAATAAACATACATGCAAGCATTGTTCCAAAACAAAATATTGATATGTAGCTGATCAGGGAAGGCTAGTATTCTGCCTAGTCCAACAGATACTGAGATTTTTAAGATCCAGGAAGTCATGATTCGGGTTTGGACTTGGACCAAGAATGCTTAAGAGAAATTGTACTAGGATTTGGACCTGGATCTACCGCGGTCCAACCCACTCAGTGGTGAAACCTTGTTCTAGTGGTTTTAGGGTAGTGGCTTCCAACCCCAAAGCTATAAGCTGAATAAAACAGCCATAACTCACACTTGTAGGCATTTGCCAATGACAATTAAATTTCATTTGGATTCATCTATATATGTGTCAATAAATTAAGCTTGCCTTCTTGCAAGCCTCTTAAACATGTGTGGGGGGAAGAAATTAATTGTAAACGCATCCATAAACTATCCTTTGGTTCTTAACATAAGTACTGCCATACCCAACGTCATATTAGGCTAAGCATTTAAAAAATGACCATAATGGCCATCAGTTGTCGAAAAATGACATGAAATCTTATTAGGCTGCACCCACACTGGAAAATACAAGTGTTTTTTTTAATAAAGCAAAAAAAAAGTGCAAGAAATTGCTCTAGCCGATAAAAATGAAAAATATAGTGAGAAAGTGAATTTTTCATAATTTTTATATTTCTTGCAAAGTTATAAGTTAGTTTTTTTTTTCAATTGAATTTTTACTAGATATTTTGCTTAAAATTGCAATAAAGATGAAAAAAATCAATTTCTCACGACATTTTTGGTGTCGATAAATGCGGTTTTAAACTCTTGTCACTATGGCCACATCAACAGCAACCAATTTTGTCGCATCCGGTCGGCAAAGTTTCCTCGGAATGATTAGCGGCATAACGTGGATTCAAATGATTGGCACATGTTGGCATTTTGACACAAACTCGACATTTAGTGACATTTCCAAAAAAAGAAGCGAAATACATAATCCAGCCTCCAATTTTCTGGTAATTAAAGCTGAAACCAAGTTTTAGAACCATTTAATGAGATGCATTTTAACTAAAACACTCATAGTAAGTGATCTAGTTGTGCCCTACTTTCCTAACAATAACCAACACATTATTTTGTGTTGCACATTAATTTTCCATCTCGGTGTGTAACGGAGAAGCAGTTCTAGCCCAAGGGTATCATGGTCACACTCAAATTAGTGGGAACCTAAGTGCTCTTGCTGAAAAGTACACCACAAACGGTCATGATTGTAATATTCAATAATTGGAGGGCTGAAAAATCTTCCAATTTTTTTTTTTTACAAACCTAGGGTTTTTATGTACCTAGACATTATATGGAAAATCTGTATTTGACCAACATTTCAACCCTCTTTCCACCGACAAATCTTGCCTTCATATTAGGGTTCAAGGTGCCAATCCCCCAAATACACAAAAATGACAACTTTTCCCCCCTCCAACTTTTCAGAAAAAATGTGACAAGTGTCTCTAACGTTCTATCTCATTTCCCTTGTTTGAAAGGGGTACAATGTACAATTCAATCCACAATCCAAATATGGCAAACACATAATTTTTCCCACAACCGCTCCCTAGATTTCCTTCGTTCATATTCATATTCAAAAATTTCCAAAGGATCAAAACAACCGCAAAACATTTAACCATGGTTAGATGAGATAAGCAACAACGGACATGTAGATAATATTCAAATACCCTAGAGGGCAAAAAATTAAATACCATCTTTTTCAAATAGTCACACTAGCCCTGAAGAAAAACTTTAATTCCCCCCAACCCTAAATTTTACAGATTTTGCACTCTATTTTTGGGCCTCTTTCTCACACGTATTGCCCATAGCGCGGATGGCTAACATAATGCATGCTCACACATGCATGCACAAGCAAACACCATTTTAGAGCAGCTAAGGCACAAGCATGCACCCTCCAAACACTATAAAAACCTCAGAGGGGTGACCATCTGCAGCATTGAAGCTGCATTTTTACAGCCATGAAGAGAGAGGTAGAGGTGGTCATTGTAGGGGCCGGTCCTGCAGGCCTTGCTGTCTCTGCATGCCTGAGCCAATTCTCTATAACAAACCTCATACTAGAGAAGGAGGACTGCTCCATTTCTCTATGGAGAAAGCGTGCATATGATAGGCTGAACCTGCACCTTGGCAAGATGTTTTGTGAGCTACCCCACATGCCATACCCTGAATCTACACCCACTTTCCCTTCAAAGTCTGAGTTCATAGACTATGTTGATGGCTACATGGCTCGGTTCGGGCTCGAGCCTTCCTATGGCCGCTGGGTTCAGCGTGCTGCATTTGATAGAGCTTCCAGCACCTGGCTTGTTACGGCAAAGAACACTCAGACTGGTGAGCATGAGGAGTACCTTGCTAGGTTCCTCGTCATCGCCTCCGGCGAGAACAGTGAGGGTAACATGCCGGACATACCAGGCCTCGAAGGGTTCAAGGGTGATGTGCTGCACTCTAGCAAGTATAAGTCAGGACAAACTTACAAGAACCGGGAGGTTCTGGTGGTTGGGTGCGGCAATTCTGGCATGGAGATCGCACTTGATCTCTGCGAACACGGGGCGAGGACGTCGATCGTCGTAAAAAATCCGGTACCAGTCCGATCCACAAATGTTTCCCACCATTTCCATGGCCTCTCTCTCTCTCTAGATATCTTGCATGCATTCGTGCATGTTATTCCAAACAAGCTATTTGGTCAATTTCTCCATTGCAACCTTATGTTTGGTACACATGCAAGAGTTTTTCTTCATTATCATGACTGATCAACTTATGTTTAGCACTCATGGAAGAGTTTTCCTCATAATTATTATGTCTACTGTCTTTTTCATTTTATTTGACATTGATTTAAGCTATTTACTACAATTTTCTTCATTGCCGACGCTTGTTAAGTACACATGCAAGAGCTTTTCTTCATCATGACTATGGTTTTTTTCCGTACCATTGTGATACAAACCATTTTCTTTCATGGGTTTCTTGCATACAATTTTGACCCTGTTGTCAAACCTGTTATTGCTCATTATGGACTGCCTTTTCTGCACCTTTTTCTTCGGGTTCATTTCTCAACTATACCTACAGTTTTCTTTTTTTTTCAAACCGGTCCTCTTAATTTCCTCATATGTCCATTTTCACTTCCCCTCTATTAGAGTTTCTCTCTCTAGATTATTGTTTTCTTTTTCATTTCCCCAAATCTATTCACGAGTTTTTTTCTCTAAATTATTGTTTTAAATTTTCATAACAGCCTTCTGATTCTATATCAGATGCCATGGATTCTGATTCAACCCTTTTGCTTATTTTTGTTGCAGATTCATGTTCTCACAAGGGAGATTGTATACGTGGGAATGCAACTCCTCAACTATCTCCCAATCTCAGCCGTTGATCCCCTGGCTGTGGTGCTTGGCAAGCTCAAATTTGGGGACTTGGAGAAATATGGAATCACTGCTCCCAAGGAAGGGCCCTTCTTCCTCAAAGCCAAGATCGGACGGTCCCCAGTGCTCGATGTTGGCACGGTCAACAAGATCAAATCTGGAGAGATCAAGGTTTTCTCTAATTTTTTTTTTTGGAAGAATTTTGGTTTTTTTTCTCCACCGTCCGATTTGCATGGGAGCACAGTAGCGTGCAACAATGCCATGATGTTTCTAATCGAAAAGCCAAAAAAATCCTGGATCCCCCCCGGGTATTCAAGAAATACCAAATTTATATCCCTTGGGCCCATGGTTGGTTTGGTCCCTGGTTGGTTCCAGAACCAAGTCTGTCATTGTTTCAGTAGCTCCAGTCAAGCTAGGCTTTCTCGGACCGTGTCAATGTTGACTAGGTCTGAGCTTACAAATGATTCGGCTTGCCAGAATACTTACAAGACCCAGCTCACTGAGTATGGTCCATGTCAAGTGGGTCTAGTCAAGTCAGACTTGCATGGACCCATATAGTGGGCTGAATCAGCCAAGTTCAGGCTTTAGACTGGGATATTCTTCGAGTTGAAGACATGAAGTCAGCTCAGTCATGACTAGGCTGACTTGAACATGTCTATGGCTCAGCCTTGAGTCAGTAGCACGTCTTCATTGAGGACCCATGTATCTGACCCGGTTAAGGACAGGTACAGTTTGGTTTGGAACCTGGATCCAACGGGTCCATATGGGATCCAATCTCGGAGTTCTTGCAACTATACTAAGAATGGCTTTCAAATTTCTCACCAATTTGAATCGCTAACCTGGAAACGTTGAAGGATTGGACCATCTCGGTCCGACCTTGATTTTAGCACTATGGTAGGACATTTTGGATTGGGATCCATGCAGTTCCGATCCATTCAAGCCCTACTTGAACCAGAATATCTGAAATTCTTTCCTGTTTACAGGTATGCTCCGGGATCCAGCTTATAAGGGACAACAATGTTGAGCTTCAGGACGGCAATGTTTGCCGATTCGACGTGATCATTTTTGCAACTGGATACAAGAGCACTGTTAGTACATGGCTTGAGGTGCATCACAAACTCATACTTCTATTACAGTAATGATGGTTGACGCTTTGGATTGCAGCACAAAGGGTGACGCCCATATATAAGATTTAAACCTAAACTGCCTGTCCAACGGCTTAGGCCCCATCCCTTCTGGATGGGAGACTAATAAAGAATGATTTATTTTTTCTTGTGTAGGATGATGATGGCTTCTTTGACAAAGATGGTTTTCCTGCAACTGGCTTTCCTGACCATTGGAAGGGGAAGAATGGTCTCTATTGTTCTGGCTTCTCAAGGAGAGGGCTGTTTGGGATATCAGAGGATGCACTGAAGATTGCAGAGGACATAAGCTTGCTGTTTGATCGGGGAAAATGATTTGCAGATGAATGGTGTGGAACAATTCAACTACTACATAAGTGATGAGATCATAAATATTACAAATTTGCTCATTTATGTGTTTGTCTGTTACCAAGAAATAATGCAAGAATAAGCAGTTTGCAAGGAGTCATACTCGAGTGTCATGTATTTTGTTTTTGGGTTTTTTGGGCTTGGGATATGTGCATTATGTGTATGTTACCTTGTTAAGAGTATCACATCCATGCTGTGCCTGTAGCTATGCGACTGCAATTTTGGTCATGGCTCAACCCCTTTTCTCATATAAATAATAATAAATAGTTTCATCATCATCTCTCTCTCTCTTATTACTTTTTATAAAGGTCAATTGAAATGATAATTTTCATACATTGGGGAGATGTTCTCTGTCAAGCTAGACCAATATGAAACATTTTTTTGTGTGAACAACTGAACAAGGTCATACATCCACTATCAGTTCTCTGTTGACATGGCATCATCCTAGGGATGTAAACGGTTTGGATTCAGATCGATATCATATCCGACTAAAGGGATATTAACTAAAGTGATTCAAATCCGAATTGGGTTTCGGATGGTTAAAACACATACCAGATCTGTTTTTTTACATGTAAATGGATTCAGATATCCGTCCAATTCGAATATTTATTGGATCTGATAACAAAAAATCAAAATCATATCTGAATCCGATTATAATCGGATAGAGTTTTTGGCTCAAGTAATGCAACTAAATAGAATTGAATTCGGCTGGTTCTGGATAAAATGTCGATTGGACTAGGTAGATAAACACAAAAAAACTATAAAATAAAATCTTTTTTTTTTTGAGTTAGGCCTAGGGAAAACCTCTGTCACTGACCGCACATTGACAGGTCTCCGATTGCTAAAACCCTTGAGGTCCTCCCTGACCACCAAAGAGCTTTGACCTTGCAACATAAGACCCCGGCTTGATCTTCCTATGTCAAATAGCGAACCATGGTTTCTCTTAACCAGGAAAGGGGAGCCCATGTGGGTTAATTCATCTAAATCTTGTAAAAGGTTCTAAAGCAACAAAATCAGTTCTAGATATATAGGAGGTAGGAATTGTCACAGGCAAAGGCGTAGCTAGGGGGGGGGGGGGGGCAGGACTGGGCTGTAGCCCAGTACTGCCTCCCGAAACAGTTAAAAAAAATAATTTTTTTTTTAAAAGCCCAGTCCTAGCCCAGCCCTGATTCCATATGAAATAGATTTTTATCCATTTTTGTAGCCCAGCCCAGTCCTAGCCAAGCCCTGACTGCAGCAAATAGTTTGATTCGTCCATATGAAATAGATTTTTATTAATAATTATAGCCATTTTTTATTTTATCTCAAAAATTTTTTTTCCGTGGGCGCTGCACCCGAACCCCCGACTAGCACACAATTTTTTTTTTTTTGCTACACCCCTGTTTGCGCCCCCCCCCCCCCCCCCCCCCACATGAATCCTAGCTACGCCACTACTCACAGGTTGACCATACATAATAGGAGAATTAATAAGGAATAAATACAGTTTAGGTCTAGTTGTGATTGACTCACCCAATGCATCAGCGTGCAGCGAAGTAGAGATGGTGGTGTATGTTCACCCCTGATGATTCACTGAATCCCACGTCTGTGTTCGGGGGTCCCAAAAAGCACCATGTATATAAGCACATGGGGCTCGTATTCCCGTATATGTTGACATCACTCAACATTGGAGTCTAGTTTAGTTGCAAAGACTTAAGTACCCTTTCTTGCTATTCTTGCCATAAAACGATGGTTTGAGAAAATGACAAAAATATCTTTTATTCAAAAAAGGAAAACAAACGGTTCAAAAAAAGAACAAACATGTCCTTCATCCAGAAAGTTGAGGATGATGTTGACTCTTCAAAGTCTACACAGCAAAACGAACCTTAGTCGACGATCTGATGGTGAGCCGGTGATCCGATGGTCATCCAACGAAATGAACCTGAGTCATCAAAAATGTCAGTTTGAACTTTTCAACGTCATCTTCTTCTTCTTCTTCTTCCTTCTCCGTAAAACACTGTAAAACTCTCTCTCTCTCTCTCTCTCTCTCTCTCTCTCTCTCTTTAGAGAAGAAATCAAGGGAGACAAAGAGTTCTCCCTAGAGAAGGCCATGAACATCAACCCTCTCACTCTCTCTCCATTCTCTTTCTACTTCTGTGCGCATCCAGCAGACGATCCTACATTGCTCCATCAAACACTGACTGTAGCATCGTTCAACTTGATTAATTGTGGAGCCTGATTTAGAGTTTTTGCCCTTACAGGAGGGGGGTCCGGGGGCTCCCCCCCCGACGCGGGTTCCTACATTGCTCCATCAAATTTTTTAGGGCCTTTTATAAATTTTTTATTTTTTCCCCTCTTTTAACTATCGAAAAAGAGCAATAAAGTGTTTTGTTTCATCGTGGGGCTCATGTTTCCTTCGGTTGTTTCTTGCTCGAGGTTTTTGTAACACCCCTTCTCACGATTTTTCTATTTTTCTTTTTCTATTTCTTTCCCATGATTTTTTCAATGACTCCCCTATAGTGATTTTTAGTAATGTTGGGTCTCCAATGAGCCCCACAACGATTTATAGTGTTGTTCGGTCTACCAACAACGATTTATAGTATTGGCGGGCATTCCTACATCGATTTATAGTGTTTTTAGGTCTCCAACGAGCCCCACAATGATTTATAGTGTTATCTGGCCTTCCAACAGCAATTTATAGTATTGTCGGGCCTTCCTACAATGATTTGTTGTATTTTCGGGTCTCCAACAAGCCCCACAACGATTTATAGTGTTATTCGGTCTTCCAACAGCGATTTGTAGTGTCTTCTGCAAATCACTATAGTGATTTGTAGTGTTTTGGGGTCTCCATCGAGCCCCACAGCGATTTATAGTGTTATTCAGTAAGCAAATTGTTGTAAAACGCTACCCGAATTAGAACCAACTTGTTAAGGTCATATCTCCCTAACAAGAGGTCATATTCCAAATCCGTAAAAAATGGTGTCTTTGTTATTATGTTTAGTTTATTCCTGTAAATTTTTAGTGATTTCTATTGTCATTTCATTCCCCATTTTAACTAAAAACCAGACCTCTATTATTCTGTGTTATTTGAGTTGCACAATAGGAGCCCCCAAACCCCCTTTCTGTAAGGGCAAAAACTCTGAATCAGGCTCCACAATGAATCAAGTTAAACGATGCTACTCATGCTGGGAGGAGCCCCCAAACCCTTCTCCTGTAAGGGCAAAAACTCTGAATCAGGCTCTACAACGAATCAAGTTGAACGATGCTACCCATGCTAGGAGGAGCCCCCAAACCCCCCTCTTGTAAGGGCAAAAAATTTGAATCAGGCTTCACAACGAATCAAGTTGAACGATGCTACCCACGCTGGGAGGAGCCCATAAACCCCCCTCCTGTAAGGGCAAAAACTCTGAATCAGGATCCACAACGAATCAAGTTGAACGATGCTATCCACGCAGAGAGGAGCCCCCAAACCCTCCTCCTATAAGGGAAAAAACTCTGAATCAAGCTACAGAACTCATCAAGTTGAATGATGCTACCCACACTGGGAGGAGACCTCAGACCCCGCTTCTGTAAGGGTAAAAACTCTGAATCAGGCTCCACAACCCTTTAAGTTGAATGATGCTACCCACGCTGGGAGGAGCCCCCAGACCCCTCTTCTGTAAGGGTAAAAACTCTATATTAGGATCCACAACTCATTTAGTTGAATGATGCTACCCATGCTAGGAGGAGCCCCCAAACCCTCCTCTTGTAAGGGTAAAAACTTTGAATCAGGCTCCACAACAGTCAATGTGCAGGTCAGTGGGTGCGTGATGGAGCAATGTAGAATCTTCTACTGGATGTGCACAGAAGCAGAAAGAGAAGAGAGAGACAGAGTTAGAGGGTTGATGTTCATGGCCTCCTCCAAGAGAGATTTCTTTCTCGGATAATCCTGCAGTGCAGAGACTGGGTCCTAAATAATCATCTTTGGGCACTTAAGTCTTTACAACCACTCCTTTTCTAGAATCATTATTTTTTTTGGCACCAATGGAAAAGAGGGTACTTAAGTCTTTGCAATCGTATGAAACTCCAATGCTAATTAATGATGACAAACATGGGGATACGAGACGCACAGGCTTAAATACGTGATGCTTTTTGGGACCCCCGAGCATGAGATGCCCTGTTCGGGGGGGACATATAACCTGCTTCGAGCAAAGTACTTTCATTCTAAGATCCATCTGCTACCATGGCCTGAGCAAGACAAGCTACCCTGCCCCGCCAAAGACAAACGGAGATCACGTTCAATCACATTGTACACAAAATGTGTGACGCTGCACCTTGTCACTCTCCACCGTTGTTGGGCCCTACAGCTAAGAGGTTGTATCCCAAAGATGAAAGGTAGTCTGGTAGAGGGGCACACATTTTGTATGCAATGTGATTGCACCTAATCCGCACTTCCCATAACGCCATGCTCTTAAATACAGACTTGACCCACTTGTCTTACCCTAAAAGATACCCTCATCCATTGATCCTCTCCAAACCCATTTCCCCACAAAAACAACAAAGAGGCCTGGCTGAGTTCGGTTTTAAGGAGGGGTGGGGTGGGGGAAATACACTGCAGCCCCCTCATTAATAAGGGGCTCTCCCTTTTTACAGGAGGGTGGCCACAAAGTTTCTCTCCTTAGGAGGGTGGCTCACAAGAGCAGAAACTACCATGCACCTAAAAACTAACACCTTGCAAAATGCCCGGGGCACAATCTTTGACGGCCATGCCTGTGTGGCTGTCAATGGTTGTTCCTTGCAAGGCACTCAGTCTGATCACTGTAACATTCCTCACCCTTTGAATGGTACTGGCCACTCGTGATGATTTTACTACTGACTTTCAACTAGAGTGCTCCTTAACCGGAGGGTAACAAATTATCTCTCTCTCTCTCTCTCTCTCTCTCTCTCTCTCTCTCTCTCTCTCTCTCTCTCTCTATATATATATATATATATATATATATATATATATATATATATATATATATATATATATATATATATATATATATATATATTTGGCTCATGCGTTTTGGACAGAAAATTAAGATTTTTTTAAGAAATCAAATTTTGATACATTATGAGTGGTTGATTTTTAAAGTTCTTAGAAAATATACACCTATTTTATAATCACATGATCCAAACTTGTTTTTACTAAATAATGCTTATAGTTCATATCTATAGGGTCTGATCACCAAAATAAAAATTTAAGTAATTTAAAAATCTAAAGCTTCTAGAGAACACTGTATCATTACCAATATATATATATATATATATATATATATATATATATATATATATATATATATATATATATATATATAAACATCTTCAGCTATCCTTCAACTTAATGGACTAGGTAAACTCACTCAACCAAGCGCGCCAAACCCTAATGGAGGGCACATCTTCCTGTTAAAGAACTTAAAAATTAGAGGGCCATGGGCATTATTTTCAAGATAATGATGGGTAGATTATACTAATGTTCAATGTCAACTTAGTTGATATGAGGTTTTCACATTTCTTAATATAATGCATTTTAGTTTCTTGTTTAACTACTGCCAAATAAAGTTGTAGAACTAGGGATGGCAGTGAGCGGGGACAGGGATGTTAGTAACCATGGCCATATTTCACGGAGACCTTTCACCCGTTAAAGAGAGAGGAGGGGTCACTCTTCCTTTGACGGATGAAACTGCCTTATCCAGAATGATCCCTTCATTCTGGATAAGCTCCAAGTGAAACGGATATCAATTGCTGGGGTAAACGGCTACCCAAAGGGAGGTAAACTCCCAACAACCCTTCTTTATATATAGGAAGAGGGATTACTCACCAGATATAGTGAAGCGTGAGTAGAAACCCCCTTTGAAGCCGGTCATTTACATAAGCTGATCTCAATCTCCTATTTTCTCCTTCATATCGATCCTTCACTGGTATTAGAGCCAACTTCGGTGGTGTGCACAAGACCGACTCTGAATCACCATCACCGAGACGAGCAGATCAAGAAAATATATATATATCATAGGCCAATGCTATTATTTTTATATCAGGCAAATCACCAAATTTCTGCGACCCTTGTTAGCAAATCTTTCAGGAGGTCTGTGTTGTTGACCTTTGCAATAAAGCAGGTGAGATCATTTTTTTTCTCTTCTATAAAGCATAAAATAAAAACAAATCCCATCTGGGATCTGGGATCTGCATTAGTTGTTTTAGCCAATCAGAAGCTTCATTGAGAAGCTTCTGTCATTTTTTTTCAAAGAGAAAAAGGGGCGGGGGGGGGGGTCTGATTTTTTCTTTTTTTAAAAAAGTTGGGCGACCTCCAGAAATAAATTTTAAAAAAAAGTAGAACAACCTTTTGCCCGATTTTATCCTGGATTAAAAAAAATAAGTAAGGTTTCTAATTCTCCGATTTCTCTATCAAAGCAGGAGAGATCAGGGACTTAAGTTTTTGAAAGGTTGCCTGCAACAAGTGACCTCAACAAAAAAAAATAGAAGAGGTCGTCGGTATCAGGTGACCTCAAAATAAAAAAAAATGCCAACAAAGGGGGAGGAAGAATTTTTTTTTCATCAGAGGGTCGTCAGCGACCTCTGTTTCATTTAAAAGGTCGCCAGCATTCGGCCATCTGAAAAAAAAAAAAGATTATCGCTTTTTCTTTTTCTTTTTCTTTTATGATCTATCGTTGGTTTTTTCTCTCTGTTGAAAAAAAAACAAAAACAAAACAAGAGGAAAGGGGATTACTTTTTTCAAATTTTTTTCTCACTGTTGCAACACCGACGACGGTCAGCTGTTTTCTGATGAACAGTCAGGATTTTCTTTTACACTGACTGCCTGGATCCCTCTCTCAATGACTGAGAAATAATAACACAAAACAACAAAATAAAAATGGGGATTACTGTTATTTATCACCCTTTTTTTCTGGTTTTTCGGTGACCAAATCTGATACCCGCAAAGAGTTTTTTCAGTGACGTCCGAACAATATCTTGTCAGTTTCCTTTTTTTCAATGAACGAACCACCAACATCGATATTTTTTTTGCCAACTAAAAAATCTCTACAGAAGCTTCATCGAGAAGCTTTTGAAGTTTCAAGAAAGGTCTGTTTTATATTGCTTTTCAGGCAAAAAAATAATTTTTCCCCCGATCTTTTCTAGAAAGTCTGATCAAGTCCCTGACCGACTCAATTACATGTTTGACCTTGTATTTTCATTTAAAGATGGATTTGTCCTCTTGCTATTGATTTACTTTACTGCCCTTGCTTTTAGTTTAATTTCCGTTTATATCCCTTTATGGTAAATTATGGTTAGACGCTTTAGCTTTTCTGATTATTACCTCTGTGTCTCTCAATTACTTTAGTCGTCCTATTTTTTACTGGTAATTCTAGAAAAAGACTCAGTTTCAAAAAAAAAAATCAAAATAAGATCAGTTTTTCTGTTTTTTGCAGAAAACCCCCTGTTCCTTTTAATTCTTATTTTTGAGGGGGGATTATTTTTTCAAATCTTTCCTCTGACTTTTTTGAAATTATAGAAAAGTGATCGGAATATGTAAATTAGCTCAATTTCAATTAAAATCAAAGAGCTTGATTACCATACACTTTTTTTTTGTTGCATGAAATAGTGATATTGATAATGATTTTTTTATTATTATTATGAACATGTTCTTTTATGTATTCATGACTGATATTCTCTTATTATTCTGCTTATTGATTGTTGGACTTAAACTTATCATGTTATGTCATATTTAAAAAACCAACAATAGAAAAATGATAAGTAGAGTTTGTGCTACTGAATTAGCTAAAATTGATAAACTCAATGGTATAAATTTTCACATTTTGAAGAGAAAGATTCATCGTGTTCTGACTCTAGAGGGCATAAAAAATGCCCTTACTACTGAGATGAGTGACCCTAGTCCTATTGTTTCTGACGAGGTTAAAACCTCATACACCAAATACAAAAGGGACAACATGTTGGCCAGAACCATCATGTTAACCTATAAGGATGATCATCTCATTAGGGTTTTTGAGGATTACCCTACAACAAAATCTATGTTTGATGATATCTCCAAGAAATATGACACAACCTTAGAAACACACATTCAACTTCTCTTGGAACAATACAATTCATGTCGTATGCAAGAGAATGACAAAGTTGTTGACCATATCAACAAAATGCTGGTTATGGCTAAGGACTTGGCAATTGTTAAGAATGTGATTCTTGACCGAATACAGATATCCATAATTCTGCATAGTTTATCATCCTCTTGAAAGATGGTATAATTTGCTCTTAGGTTGAATTCAAAAATCCTAACCTTGGATGAACTTTCTGCTCAACTAAAAATTGAGCAACAACACATGCAACAAGACCAAAAGAGCGAATTACACTTTGCTAAAGATGTACCTTCTCGGGGCTATAACCCTTCGAGACGCCCACAATTCAAGAAGAAATACTTTAAAGAAAATGACAAATCTGATAGGAAAAATGGTTCAACATTCTGCAAACCACATTCAGTCACCTCACAAGTGAAGTGCTTTAAGTGTGAAAAACCTGGACACTTCAAGAGAGATTGCAGGAGCCGAACAAATAATCACATTGTCAGAAACAATGAAAGCAATCATCAAAAGGAGATGCAAGAAATTATCTGCGTGATATCAAAATACTCTTATGCGGACCAAGCTCTTTCCTGTTGGTGGGTGGACTCTAGGGCAACGTAATATATTGCTATAACAAAGGAGGGGATGGTGGACATGATCGATTATAAACCCCATGAACATCGAGTGTACATGGGCAACAACACCTACTCTGATGTTATGGGTGTTGGGACATATCGGATTGAAATTGCAAAAAATAATATTTTATTATCCAATGTCCTGTTTGTACCACCAATGAGACGTAATCTAGTGTCTGTCCCGGCCTTGGTTGTCAAGGGTTTTGAAGTTTGTTTTTTACCAAGGAAGGTCACTATAGAAAAATATGGTTGAGTCCTATTTGATGGGGTCTTTGATCAAAACCAGGGATTGTTCAAAATTTGTGACTCAGACATGAATAAAATTACTTTAACTTCTGCTTATATTGATATTGTCTTTAATGTGGATGTAAATATATAGCACCAAAAACTTAGTCATATTAACTTTAAAAAGATGAAAAAACTTGTTGAATTACAATTAATACCAGACTTTGATGAATCATCATTTTATAGATGTGAACTTTGTATTTATGAAAAAATGATAAGAAAACCATTCCCACAAAATGTCACTAGAGCATCTGAATTATTAGAAATCCTACACACAGACATATGTGGTCCCTTCAGGACTCCAACGCATAAAGGAATGCAGTACTTTATATCATTCATTGACGGTTTTTCTAGGTATAATTATGTTTATCTTATAACTTATAAATCAAAAGCATTAGATAAATTTAAAAAATATCGTTAAGAAGTCAAAATTCAACTTGGTAAGAAAATCAGAGTTTTACGGTATGATCGAGAAGAAAAATATACCTTAAATAAATTTGTTGAATATTGTAAAGCCAATGGGATCAGACCTTAAACCACTACTCTGTGCACACCTCAACAAAATAGTGTGGCTGAAAGATTTAATAGGACTCTTCTTGATATGGTTAGATGTATGTTATCTAACAATTCATTACCCAAAGTATTTTGAGGAGAAGCTTTACATACAACAACATATGTCCTAAATAGAGTTCCATGTAAAGCTATTGTCACAACCCCTTATGAGTCATGAACAAGAAGAAAACCTAGTCTAAGTCACCTTCGAAGATGAGGTTCTATAGCTCATATAAAAGTTATAGAACGATCAAGGGATAAATTGGATACCTGATCTATAAGGTGTATTTTTATCAAATATTCCAAAGGATCTAAAGGCTATAGATTTTATCACCCAGATAAGGGTTTAATCGAAAGTAAAGATGTTATCTTCTTGAAAGATCAAAACATGAAAGAAGATATTTTAGAAACAAATAAAGACGATCATCTTGTTCTACAGTATGATTCTGATGACATACAAGAACCTATAAGTAACATCGAACCTTCTGAAATCACTTCTTCTTCTCAACAGTCTCAAGTTAGACACAAAAGGTCTAGAGATCCTCCATCTTACTTGGATGACAATTATGTCTATCTATCGGAGGAACTGTGTTATGCTTTAGATATGGATGACATGAAAGATAATATGTTATATGGTGAGACAATAAACTCTCATGAGTCAACAAACTGGGTAAAAGCCATAGACGAGAAAATTTAGTTTATTAAGAAAAACCAAGTTTAGGAATTGATTGATTTACCTAAGTAAAGGAAAGTCATTGGTTATAAATGTGTATTAAAGAAGAAATTCAAATCTGATGGCATCATTGACAAATTTAAAGAAAGATTAGTTGCTAAGGGTTTTTCTCAAAAAGAAGGATTAGATTATATTGATACATATTTGCCAATTGCAAAATTTGCCTCGATAAGAATAATTCTTGCAATAATAACTCATTATGACCTAGATCTACATCAAATAGATATTCAAACCACTTTTCTTAATGGTGAGCTTAAGGAAACTATTTGTATGGAGCAACCTGAAGGCTATTCAATAAAAGGCAAAGAAGATAAAGTATATAGGTTAAAAAAATCCATATACAAAATCAAGCAATCACCACTTCAATGCTACTTAAAGTTTCATAAGGCTATTACGTCATTATTGTTTGTAGCAAATAAGTTTGACCACTGTGTTTATGTCTGAAAAAGTGAAAGTAAATTTACTATTCTCTCACTATATGTGGATGGCATTCTTCTAACTGGAAACAACAATGATATGATTGTCAAAATTAAGTAATTGTTAAATTTACAATTCAAAATGAAAGACATGGGAGAAACATCCTATGTTCTTGAAATTAAAATCACTCGTGATAGAAGCTCCAAACTTTTAAGCTTGAGTCAAGAAAGATATTTAAATCAGATACTCAAGAAATTTAGAATGAGTGATTGTAATCCAGTTAGAATACATGTGGTAAAAGGTGTTAAGTTGAGTAAAATGATAGTCTAGGTGATGGACAGGAAAGACTAAATGTTCCTTATGCTCAAGATGTCAGAAGCTTGATGTATATTATGCTTTGCACCAGGTCAAATATCAACTTTGTTGTTGGCCTCATTAGTCGCTACTAGAGTAATCTTGGTTGGTCGCAGTAAAAAGAATATTTCGATATTTAAAAAGGACTATAAACTTGAAATTATGTTTTTAAGGTGATTCTTTTGAATTAACTAGATATTCTGATGCTTACTTTACAGGCAGCAGGGATGAAAGTAAATCCACCTCTGGATATATTTTCCTCCTGGAAGGAGGAGCAGTTTTCTGGTCTTGTAAAAAATAAGACTGCATAGCTCAGCATACTCAGGAAGCTGAATATATTGCATGCAATGCAGCTATCACATTTGTCGTTTGGATAAGCTGCTTCATTAATGATTTGAAGTAAGAAATAATCAACGGGTCAGTCCAGATTTATTGTGATAATCAGTTTGCCATCTCTCTTATGAAGAGTGGAGCTAATAATTCAAAAAGTAAACATATAATGGTAAAATACCATTACATTCATGATATGGTTGAAAGAAATGAAATCAAAGTCAGTTACTTACCTACATCTGATATGATTGTTGATCCTTTAACAAAGGGTATATTAGAGGAAATGTTTTGAAAACATGTATCATATATAGGATTCAGATATGTCTAATATAGACATATGTCTGGATGAGAAACTCAAATATATAACTCATTCCAGGATATTGATGCAAGGAAAATACTCCAATAGTGGGTGGCCAAATCCTGCATCTAGTTTTGTTTTTGTTTTACATGGCCAAGTAGGAGATGTTAGTAACAGTGGCCATGTTTTATAGAGACCTTTCACCCGTTAAAGAGAGAGGAGGGCCCATTCGTTCTTTGACGGATGAAACTGTCTTGTCCAGAATGATCCCCTCATTCTGAATAAGCTCCAAGTGAAACGGATATCAGTTGTTGAGGTAAACGGCTACCCAAAGGGAGGTGAACTTCAGCAACCCTTATATATATATATATATATATATATATATATATATATATATATATATATATATATATATATATATATATATATATATAAAAGGAGGGATTACTCATCAGATATGGTGAAGCGTGAATAGAAACCCCCTTTGAAGCAGACTGTTTACATAAACCGATCTCAATCTTCTGTTTTCTCCTTCATATTAATCCTTCAGAGGACGGGGACAAGGTCTCCACCCCTGCCCCGTCTTAAAATCCTACCCTCCATCCTTGCCTCCATCCCCACACGAGTTTTCATTTTAAACTTCATCCCTGGTTCAAATGGGGCGTGGCGGGGCAGGATCCTATTTCTCTTCCGCTCATTGCTATCTTTAAAAAAGGAACGAGAACAGGGCAAGGCAGGGATCAAGGGCGGTGCATAGAAAACCTTAGTCCATCCCCACACGGGTTTTGATTTTAACCTCCATCTTCATTTCATGTCCTCCATCCCTGGTTCAAATTAGGCAAGGTAGTGTAGGGCCTCTTTTTCCTCCGTCCACTGCTATCTTTAAAGAAGGATCAGGAATGGGGCGGGGCAGGGCAAGGCAGGAATCGAGGGTGGTGCACGGAAAGCGTAAGTCCATCCCCATGTGGGTTTTGATTTTAACCTCCATCCGTATTTCATGTCTTTCATCTCCGGGGCAAGGTGAGGTGGGGGCCCGTTTTCCCCCGGTCCACTGCCATCCTTATGCAAAACTATGGTCAGGCCGTGACATAACAACACGTCATGCTGCAACTCCTATTTGGTGGTGTATAGGCGTGTCAACGGGTTGGATATGACTTAAGAGCTGTAATAGATCAGGTAGAAACAGGGTTTGGTAATAAATAAGAAGAGAGAGGATCACTTTCGAGGACGCCATCAAAACAATGAACAAACTCATTGTGAGCCCTTAGTTTTAAAACATTCTGATGCCGTCCATCTCAAATAGAAACATCTGAAAAAAGAGTGGGACCCATCCAAGTGATGGGCATTCCATTTGTGATGCTGTGCATCCTGAGATCAACGGCATCCAAACGTGCTTTGATAGAATACCGTCAAAGCACACTCTAACCTGATCCCATATCTTAAATAATAAAGTTCCATTAAAAAATTAGGATGGAGCCATAGTGTCTGATTAGCATACAGAGCCTGCTATGGTTTATGAAATGGCTTTAGTGTGACCCTTAATTACCGGAAGTGCCTTTCTAAGGGGGAACTAAGCGTGTGTCCCAAGTGGGAAGCACAACGGTTCTCCTAAGAAGGAGAAGCGTGTGACAAACTCGCTTCCCACCCATCACTTCTCAAAACGTTTTTCTCTCATATCTCTTTTCGTTTCTCACTCATTCACCCTTCACTTTCCACTTGCTTCCTCCTCATTTTTTTTTTGTTTTTTTGTGTTTTTATGTTATAATTTATTTATTTTGCTCCCCTGTCGCTTTTCACTCGTTTTCTTTAAGTTTTTCTTTATCGCTTCTCACACGCTTCTAGAATCACTTCCAAAATGAATCTCGCTTCATGCTTCATGCTTCATACTTCTTTCTAACATTCCCCTGCTTTCTCTTCTCATATCCATTTAGTTTCCTGGTTATGACCCAAGTTTTCGATTATGATGTTTTATTTTGCAAAGTAAAAGATAAAAAATATTATTTTACTGGGTATAAACTGTGTCAGATTCATGTAATCCTGATAGCTGAAACTTGAGTATGGTTTTTCTCTTGGTAGGATTAATTGGACTAGGTCCAAACTCAGTACCAACACTTCTTAGTCAGCTCTGTGTTTGAAGCCACCAGATCCAGTGAAGGTCCGACTTGTTGACACCCCTAGTTGAGCCCTGCATCAGTCAGGTACCCATCCCATTAGAGTATACCCAAGCCCATCCATATAACAAATTGCCGGGTTCAGGTTTTACCAGCTCACGAAAATGGATTAAGAAATTTACTTTTACTGAACATACATATAAAATACTTGGGTTACGTCTTGTACCCGGCAAAAAACATAACTAAAACCCAACCTTCATATTGCTCAGGTCGGATTCAGGTCGACCCGAATATTTATTCGGGATGGTACTTTTTATGCCATACCCGAGAGTTCGGTTTCCAGTCGGGTCCGGTATCTGGTACAAACCTGACCCATTGACAGCCATACCCACACACACACACACACACACACACAATAATGCCATCTGGATATGGGTCCAGAGTGACCAGTCTGTGATGGAGTGGTCCACTCCATAGCCTACTAGGCATTGTTTTTGTGCGGGAAAAATGACATAGGGTGGGAATAGGATGAAAGCAGTTAAGATCGCATTGTATTCAATCTCCACCGTAGTCCTCCCTTGAGAACCGTACATCGCATTTGAGATACTTGAGGGTGGGGGCGGTGGTCATATTGTATATGACCTATGTCACAGGGACACGCCATTTTGCTATTGTGTTCTTGGCAGCATCAGCAGACACGCAGATGCGGACATTGACACATACGGTGAATATTTTAACATTACTTTAATATTATTTCTATAAAAATTTATTTTTCAATATTAAAATATCAGAACCCATGTCTTATTTTCCAAAAAAAAAAAATCAAACTTGTGACTTGAGGAAGCAGATCAGGTCATGCTGAACATGAGCGTTTTTTCTCATGCCGACATCGTGGCCGTCTGTTTGCATTTTGGATGAATGCCACGTGGTTTTGTTGACTTTTGAGATTTTTAAAATGCAAATCGGTGTCTTGACTTTTGAGATTTTTAAAATGCAAATTGACTTTTGAGATTTTTAAAAGATCAAAAGTCAACAAAACCACGTGGCATTCATCCAAAATGCAAACAGACGGCCACGATCTCTGCATGAGAAAAAAAGCATGACCTAATCTGTGGGTGAAAAGACCAGGTGCAATATGATTGCACAAACCTAATCACCCTCCAGCTTGGGGACAGCCCTGACAGTTGTAGGGGAGGGCAATCAGGTGCTTAATGCACAAATTTTGTGCCATGTCCGTAGTGAGGCCCACACACACCTCAATCAAGTAAAATGTGAGGTGGTAATAAAATACAATCAGTAACTTGGTTACTTACAGTATGACTGTAAGTGCTATCGGGTAACCAACGGGGGCTCAGCTTGTCTGTTAGGAGCAGCTAGTGGACGTGTCACCTTACGTTGGGATATTGAAAGTTCAAATCCGAATGGTATAGTTGTATGACTGGTAGAGGTCTGCCTAACCCTAACTTGCTTTTAAAACAAAAAATGGAGAGGGTGTTGTGTGCTCTTCCCCTGTAGCTGCAGTGCGTGTTTGGGGCCCCGACTGAGCATCAAGTGATGTTCAGTCAGGTATACGGGACCCTGTACACCACTTAATCTGCCACAATGCAAACCAATGCTGTCAGAAGTAGGGGGGGGGGGGGGGGGTCAACGGGTCGGGTTTGGTTTGGGACCCACCCAGAATCAGATTTGAATCAGATTTTCCTGTAAGGTATCGGGTTTGGATGCGGGTTTAATTTGTTCTACTATATGAGAAACCATACCCAGACATGATAAAAACTACATTAACCAGACCTCAACCAACCATGTAAAATATTATTCTTTTATCATTTTTACATTGAAAATTTATGGGTCTTAATTGAAACTCGGGCCAAGCCTGTGTCTGTGTAAACATCCCAGCTTTTTTTTTTGCCACTGGGACCCATTCTCTGCAGCCTTTAGGGAACCAGCTGGTCGAATATATGTGTCAGGGTTGTTCATAGCCCAAATTTTACAATAAATTTCAATACTTCATCTTGCAATCAAGATTTAATATTTATTTTGGCTCGATTTCAATCATTAATTTTTGCCTTACGAACAGAAATGTTCAAATCTTCATCTTTGTCAGGAGTCTAAAATTTCAAATCTCTCATCCAGGGTTTGCCTTTGGTATCTCATTGCATATCATTTCATATCATCCTACATCGTTGTATGTCATTACATAGCATTCTCAAGATCTAGCACTCTAGTTTTTCAAAATACTTAATCAAGATTCGATTTTAAAACTTTTCTTTCAAAATTAATTTCAAATACCTGGGTTTTTAAATCGACATTTTGTCATTTGTTAACCCCCAGGATTTTATATTTTTTTATTCCAAAATATTTTATTTACAAAATGATCTGAATTCATTTTAAAATCAATTTTTAACTGTTCTCAGACGAGACTCATCTAGGTGGTGTCACTTCTGGATTCCTTCATTCTTCAAATTTCTCAAATATTTAGAGTCCTAGTCAGATCAGGACTCTATCTTTTTACCTTTTAAACCTTTTTCAAAATTTTATTTTAGTTTTAAGTCAAAGGTAGGCTTATCCCTTGTTCATTTCTATAATTTTGGCCAAAATCTCAGACTCCCAGTCGGATTAGAACTTTTTTCCAAAGTTTCAGTCGGATCAGGACTCTACTTTTCACTTCTATTTTTATCTCTTTTCGAGAAAACCTTTCAAAATCTTTCATTTTGGCCCAAAATTTTAAATTTTTAGTTGGACTGGGACTCTACTTCAGAGTTTCAGTCGGATTAGGACTCTATCTTTTATTATTGTTTTTACTTAATTTTAAGGAAACCTTCTAAACTCTTTCGAAAAGAGTCAAAAATACAAAGTTTTAGTTGAACCAAGACTCTATTCCAGAGTCTCAATTGGATCAGGATTCTGACCCTGACTTCAATTTTGAGAGAATCTTTCAAAAATCTCTTCATTTATCTTTTCAGAAATTAAACTTCAAAATTGTTATAATTTTATCACAGAGTTTCAAAATCTTGTGACCCTATCATAGAGTCCCAGTTGATTAGGACTCTGACCCCGGTTTTGTATTTTGCCCATCTTCACCAGTTTAAGAACAGATCTTTCAAAATTCTTTTATTTTCTTTCAAAAACCTCAAAAAATAAAGAGTTATAAAATTTCAGGACTCTATCCTGATTTCATTTTCTTATTTCATTTTATCGCCGACCCCAATTGTTTTGGGATGAAGACGTAGTTGTTGTTGTTGTTGTTGTTTAAAAGTCCTTTTTTAAATCTCATCATTTGCTTCTCAGAAAACCAAAAATTCTCAGAGTTCTAATTGAATTAGGACTCTTCCTTAAAGTCCTAGTCGGATCAGGATTCTGAACCTGACTCCAATTTCTATCTTATTTTCACCTGTTTTCTAAAATCCTCTCATTTGCTTTCTAGAAAACCCTAAATTTTAAGAGTTTTAGTCAAATTAGAACTCTGTCTCAGATTCCAAGTTGGATCAGGACTCTAATTTTGATCTCAGTTTTTATCTTGTTTTCACCTGTTGTTGTGAAAAGCTCTCAAAATCTTCTTGTTTGTTTTCAGAAAAATCAGAATTTTTAGAGTCTTAGTCAAATTAGGACTCTATTTTAGTTTTGATCAGATCAGAACTCTGTTCTGACTTTTGTTTTAACTCTCATTTTCACTTGTTTTTAAAACCTTTTCACCTATTTTAAAAAAAAACAATTTTATACAGCTCTAAACAACTTAGGACTCTATTTCAAGAGTCCCAGTTTGATTAGAACTCTGACTCTAACTTTGTTTTTCAGCTTATTTTATCAAATTTTTAGAAAACCTTTTAAAACTCCTTTATTCATCTTTCAAAAATGCCAAAATTCTAAAGTTTTAGTCAAATTAGAACTCTGTTCTCAGAGTTCCGGTTGGGTCAGAACTCTATTCTAACTTCACTACTTGTCTCTATTTTCACTTGCTTTTGAAAATCCTTTCATCTATTTTTTTAAAGAAGCAAAATTCTATAGTTTCAGTCTGATCAGAACTCTATTGCAGAATTTCAGTTGATTCAGGACTCTATTTCAGAGTTTAGGTTGAGTTAGGACTCTAACCTTGACTGCATTTTCTGAATTGTTTTTACTAGTTTTGAGAAAATTCTTCAAAAACTTCTTCGTTTGGCTTTCAAAAATCTAAATTTTAGAGTTTCAATTGGTTTAGGACTCTAGTCTAGAGATTTTGTTCGCTTAGGACTCTATTTTTAAAACCTCTGATTTTCATTCAGTGATTTTAACTCTGTTTTAAAACCATTTTCGATCTTTATTTCAACTTTTTCAAAACTTTGATGTGGGGCCCACACAGTTGATGCCATATCTGGAATCCATTCAGAACTCTATTGGATTCGAAACTTTCAAATTCAAATCCAAATTCCTTTTAGCCTCTTTTAAAATCTCTTATTTTCCAATTTTAAAATTGTTTTGAAAATCAGGTGAGACCCACTCTAGGTGGCATCACATTTGAAGAAGTTAGGGTTAGCTTAGGGTTAGTCCATGCCCTAATTAGGTTAGGAGTTTGAAAATGCCCAAATTGATTTTAAAACTTCTCTTTACTTTAGTATTTTCAAAATATGTTTTTAATTTTTAAATTTAAACATTTAAGAACCAAATGTGGGCCCACATGGGTTGGCGCCATATTTGGATAGGTTTTAGGGTTTAATTAGGACTTAAATAGATTAGTTAGGGCTAGGGTTAGATTAGAAATTTTCCAAAAAATCGCCTCTATAGGGCTTATCCAAAGCCACTTTAGGAAAGTTTTAAAACTAACCTAAAATTCTTTCTAAATTAGTGTTTTCAAAAATCTATTTAAAGAGGTCAAAAGGGGGGTCGACCCTTAGGCTTTTCCCTTTCCTTTTCTTGTTGTTTCTATGTCCTCCCAGCACCCTCTTCTTCTTTCATTGAAGTTGCAGCCCCTAAGGTAAATTTCTTTCACTTTATTTCATTAATTTTATTAATTTTTTATGTTTATTTCATGTATCTCTCCATTATTGCCCCTTTGTGTATTGGATTCAAGCTTAGATTTTATTCAAGAACCATAAAATCGATTCAAGAAAGTAATCTAATGCTATTTAAGGGCATTTTCCATGATTTTTATCCATTGAAATCATTTAAATTATTAATTTTTATGTTTATGTCAAATAAAAGATGAAACTCGCTCGTTTAATGGGTCAAATCCTTCTTTTCAAAGGCTAAATCAAATCCAATCGTGTATTCCCTGGATTTCTTTATTTTTTATCGTGTTTGTGTTTATTTTAGTCACTCAAATGCCAAATTCAAATTCATGGTATTATTTTCATGTTTTTTCTATTATTTTTCATATTCAAATTAGGGTTTTTAATGCTTTATCGATTATACATGGATTTCAATTCCGGGTACGCGAAAATCATGTTATTTCATGTTTAAGTTTTTGTCCAAAAAAATACAATTTTTTTTAGGATTGGTCTATAGGTTTGTCAGTGACTTCACATAAAAAAATTAAATTATTTTGGGCTCTGAAACCTTGTAAAAAAATAGAATATTGAACCTTATTTTTTATATCGTGAAATCGCTATGGGGATTCAGGAACAACTTGAAGGGGCAATATCTCCCTCGTCAGAGATTCGATTGACAATCCGTAAGTTGCAGTGGTTTTGTATTGATGTCTAGTTTTTACTGTAAATTTTTAATATTTTTATTTATCTGTTTACTATTTTTTCTCTATCATAAAGTAGAATCAGTTTTTTAGAGCCTGATATACCTTGTTTAAACCCTAGATCGATTTGTGTCGATCGTATCTCCTTAACTGGAAATCTGATCAGTGATCTGTAAATGAAAAAAAAAATTATGTGTATATTTTGTTCACTGATAAAATTTTATAATTTTTTAATATGATTTGTTATATTTTCCTACACCCAAAACCTGATGTACTTATTTCAACTCATTATATATTTGTCAGAATTGAGCTTATATTGCCAGAACGATATCTCCCTAACCAAGGATGATTTTTCTGATCTTTAAAAAAGGAAATCTCTATTTGTCTGTCTAGTATCTTTCTGTAAATTTTTATGAATTTATATAGTGAATTGATCCCTGATTCGGGTCTGACACTGTGACAGGTACGTGCCCATGGGCAAAATCATATATTTTAGGGTTTTTTTAATTTTTATATCAAAATTTCTATTTTTTGATTTTGTTTTAAATTTTAGATTATCATAAGTATCCATGTTGATTTTTGTTAATTTTTGAGTTTATTTGATATATTATTTGATTAAATCGTGAAAATAGGGTGCCTACGGAGTCTCAATTCAAGTAAAACACTGTCAAAAACCACTATTTTCATGATATTTTAGTTTTTTTTAGGAAAAGTTTTATATTTTTAGGGTTTTATCATGTTTATAATTATGATAGGGTACTTTATACTCGATTTGGCTTTGATTTAAATCCATTTGAGCCCTAAATCCAAAGTTTTACAATAATCTTTTCTGAAAACCCTGATTTTAAGGCCACAGTCTTTGTTTTCAGGGGTATTTTTATCATTTTCCTCCAAATTTTGAATTTTAAAGGTGTTTAATTTTATTATTTCTTCCATTTTACATCATATTTGATTATATTTATCTCAGGAAAACATGAAAAAGGCTTATATCTGAATAAATCTAGTAATTCAGATATTACTGGATAAATTCCAAAAACCCAACATATTTTCACTAACAAGTTCTCTAGTTTTGAAGAGACATTCAAGAGTGTATTTTCTTTTATTTTATTTTTTCTTTTTATGTAAATTATAATCATAAATTTGGAATAAAAATTTAAGTTCCTGCTTAGATTAGGGTTTGCATATGCATATAGTTTAATTTTTTTAATAAATGTCAATTGTGTGATGGATGATTATTTATGTATATTCGAATTCACCATGGTCTACATGAATGACACATGCACTATCTTATGAGAAGTTAATAAACTTGATTGAGTTTGTATTTATAGTCATAGTCAGAATACGAACGAAATCCAGATTTATTATCATTGCATATTTCAAAGCTTTTTAAACATTTTTATCCTTTTAGAATCAAATGGGTTATATTCAATCCATATTTGTGGCCATAGTTAGGGATATGAGGCGAATTTACTTCATTGAAGTTCTATAAGACACTTAAATTCTCTTTTTCAAATAGTTTTCTCAAAATTTCTTCAAAAAGAATATTTTCACAAGATAGCATTCATGCATCATTTAGGTTAGAATGCATCATGAAAAGCTTTCACAGGGCCACGCACCCATCCTTTTGATGTATTCCAGCTAATAAAATCGATTTCCTCAAAAATCATTTGAATTTCTTCAGAATTCAACTTTTTCTGAAAGTTCTCTTTTTCTTCAAAAATTGATTTTTCTTTTTTCAAATTACTTCTCAAATCCTGATTCACGGTTTTCAAAGCTTCTACATCTCCCAAATATTTCTAAGTACTTCAAGCATATATCATGTTTGTTTTTTCAATCAAAATTTCTCTAAGTCATAGCACATGCTTGATTCTTTGTGCATTTAGGAATAGAACACCGATTTAGACAAGTTGAGCAAAGCAAAGCACCAGATTAATCCTTGGTTTGATTATCCTTGATTATGGTGCCAGGAACGGTTGAACCTCGTACCGACAGGCGAGTCTCATTTTTCAAAATTATCCTGCATTTTAAAACGGTGAGTTATTTTCAAAAGCTTTTTCAAAGGTCGGTTTGACTTGCAAAAGTAAAATTTTGCAATGATAACAGTCTGGTATAAAACTTCACAAACTATACTGGGGTTCATGTATTAATTGAACCTTTGGGTCTGTATCCAGGTTTCAATTGTGTCTTCTTATTTGACACCATACCCGAACCCTATAGGGTTTGGTACGGGTCAGGTCTGGGTAAACTGGACTCGTTAACACCCCTATCAATGTGTATCAGCCGGTATGTGTGAGTAGAAAATTGATACATTTCCCCTTGTTAATGAAAGGGGTCGATGCTCATGTCTAGGGGTGTCAATGAGTCGGATCTGGTTCAGACCTAGATAAGTCTAAACCCTAATCTGTTTTGAGGTGCAGGGACCCAGTTCCTATCGGGTATGCTATAAGAAAAAATTTACTTGCAACCTAAAAGGATTACACAAACCAAACCCAGTCCATACCAGGTAAAAATAATATTTTTTTTTATTGAAAAATCATGTCTCAGACCGAATCTGATATGAAATTTCACACACAATACCTGACTCCATGTGCTAATCGGATTCTTTAGGTCCGACTCAGATTTTTTATCACCAAACCTTGACCCTATAGGTTTTGTACAGGTCTAAGTCTAGGTTCAGGTCAAACCTGACCCATTGACACCCCTACTCATGATAATTGAATCTTAACTGCCTGCTCACCCCCTCCACTTTGCCAAACCCCTTAAACTAAAGACAAGAAAGTCCTTGACATGCCAAAAAGCAAAAACTACCATATTACCCGTTTGAAGTTTGTTCACAAATTAAGGATATACGGATCGGATTCAGTTTGGATATGATAGTATTGGACCTTATAACCCGATAAGTAGGGGTGTCAACGGGTCATGTTTGATTTGAACCCAGGTAGGACCAATCCCAGATCTGATTTGAGATGATGATGCCAGGTCTGAAGTGGGTCCAATCAGACCCACCATAAGAGAAATGCAGATGCCAGGTCTGAAGTGGGTCCAATAAGACCCAACATAAGAGAAACAACACCCACATCCTATAAAAGCTACACGAATCAGACCAGTGTTTTAAAGGACTTTTCTCTATGAGAAGGCTAAGGCGTAGGCCTCTTTAATGGAAATGAGACCCAAACCTAGTGTAGTGGGAAGGGGCAGTCTAGGTTCAAATCCCATGGGCGTCACCCCTGCATAAGCCGAAGCTTCACAACTCTCTGGGTCGAGGGGTAAGCACTCGGAGCTTTACGCTGACATGGACAAAGACCATTGTATGGCAGGCTGAGCCCGTGCAGCTAGTTCTCTGCGCCTGGGGCGGTTTCTCTGAGTAAAAAAAAAGAACCAAGCCTCTTATGTGAGGCGTAGACTTTTCTCGATTATTGCATTTTCGGAGAATGGTTTTCCTTATGCACTTATTTTACTCATCTTTTTATTTCAGTTGACATTTAACTCAAACGAATAGAAAATTTTCAATCTATTTATAGTGTTAAAAAGCCAATAATAAAAATAATAAATGTAATGTAATTTTGGGCATTACTTATATACTAGAGTTTACTTAAGAGATATTAAAAGGTAGAAAACCAAAAACATGGTTCTTATTTGCTAAAAAGAATTTCAATTTTTTTTTATTAAATAATCAATTGAATTGAAGATAATTTTTTGCAAATTTTTTCTTTTATTCTTAATGGTTTGCATTATAAGCTACTCATTTTAATATTAGACGTACTTTTCAATTTAAGTTTTTCATTTTCGATCTAATAATTTCTTGATTACTTCAGTTTATTAGTGAAGTAACTTTTTAGTAAATGTGTGTGTGTGTGTGTGTGTGTGTGTGTGTGTGCGTTTATTTATTTATGTCTTTGACATACCTCAGGGCGTACACCTCACTCGCCTCTGGCCTTTAAAAACCTTGAACCAGACCAGGCCCAAACCCGATACAATAATATTTTTTAAATCTTTTCTACATTGAAAATTTATGTATCTTAGTCAGAACTCAAGTCAGAGTCTCAGACCCGGGTGAAGTATGAAATTTTACAAACCATACATTAATCAAGCCCTTCGAGTCTGACCCAAATTCTAATCGGACCTCCTTGTTTATCACCAAACCCTGACCCTAGGTTTGGTACAGGTGGGGTCCCGGTCAAACCTAACCCATTGACACCCCTACCGATGAGCCTGATCGGATATAGATCTCAATGCAGATAAGCAGAGCCCTCATCAAATCTTTAGCCTTTATTATGCATGATTTCAAATTTAACTAGGTTTTAGATGTTAAATCAATTCAGATTTCTTCTTTTGATTTGGATTGAAAACCAAAATTGGGTCATCATTAAGCACTCAAATTTGAAAGGAGCCTAACTAGGTCTCGTCAACGAGCCGACTGAACCGAACAGAGGGTGTTCAAGTTTGGCCCATTTTCTGTGTCAAGTTGAGTTGAGCTTGAGCTCATGAAAAGCTCAAGCTAAACAAGGCAAGCACAAAAAATCTCATTTACAAAGAGTTATGTTGATGAGACCGACCCCATATCTGATTTGAGTTGTTGATACTAGGTCTGGACCCGGGTCTAAGACTCAGACCATACCTGACAAAAAAATTTATTTATTTTTACATTAAAAATTGTGAATCTTAATCAAAACATGGGTCTGGCTCTGGCTCTGGTCTAGTATAAAATTTCACAAACCATACCCATCTCCATATATTAATCAGACATGTTTAGCCCGATCCAGATTCTAATCAGACCTCCTTCTTTATAACCAAACCCTGACCCAATAGGGTTTGGTCCAGGTCAAACCCGGTCCATGGACACCCCTAGTGACTACGGGTCAAGTTTGTTTCCAATTTAAGACTGTCAATGGGTTGGGTATCTGATCCATCCGGGTGCAACCAAACCCACTCAAACAGCAAGCAAACCTGGGTTCAGTCTTCCTTTCAGAATATGTTTGGTAGAGAAAATGGAATCCCAAACCCGACCCATATAATTTAGAGGGTATTTTAGAATATATTTTTTATATAACAATATATAAAAAATCATTATCAGCAGGTGAGGTAGGATATCACGCAAAATTATGATATTTAGTATCACCATGTAAATTAGGATCCTTGTCTAACATATCAGTTCTCACTCAGATCTCATTGGATTTCTTGCTCATTGATTAAGATTGAGATTTGGATTTGGATTGGTCATGATCAGAGGTTATCATATCTCCTATCCGGTACAAAATGCTTCATAAGAATAATTTTAAAAATTAGAAGAAAAAGTAGCCTAATTTTTTCATTTCCATCCTTCTTTAGGGTATGTTTGATGATTTGTCTAGGATTGGACGAAATGAACAAAAAAAACAAAACAGAACATTGATTATGTTCATTCTGTAACAATTGTTCCAAGTCCAACGTTTGTTTGGACCATACTCAGATGTTATGTTCCAAATGTCTGTTGTTTGATGACGATATGAGGACAACTTGGACAGTCATGGATAATTACTTTGTTTTGGATCGTATGACTTGATCCGTCTACCATTTTACATGTTTTAACAAATTTATTATGGTTTTTTGCCTTGATATAGATCCAATTTCGAAATTATGCCTAGAATCATAAATTTTTGCCCTGAATATGGATTTACAATTGGATTTTTGCCCAAAATATGAATTTTTGCCACGAATATAGATCTCAAATTGATTTTTTGCCACGAATATAGATTTTTGCTTCGAATATGGATCTCAAATTGGATTTTTGCTTCGAATATGAATTTTCGGTAAAGTTAACCGGCGAGCCTGAGATAAGCTCAAAAAAAACTACACCAAAGTTATAAACATCACTTTTTTTGTTGAGCTTATTTGTATTGTAATACCTGCATAGAAAATGATAGTGTATAAGGTTGATGTACTTGATAAGTGGAAAAAGATAGTCCCAAAACTCAAAGTTGCAACACATTATAAGATTTTCCTCATTTTATCCACCAAGTTACTATGCATGTAGATTGCAATCTGGCTTGGAAATTTTTTAGTATCAATCTCTAAAAGCCACACCAAATTTAAATAGAGAGTATGGTTAGCTTGCCATATTTGATGAAAAATTGCTTACTCAAAAGTAAAGGTATCTGCAAACTAAAGATGAGCTAATAGATTCCCTAGAATCTACATTTCCTTCACAAAATAATAGCAAGACAGCTCAGCCAAACGTGAAACACAAAATTGAAAAGAACAGCATGAGCTATTTTTGTGATGTGATGATGCTTATTTTTGCTTTATTATTTTGTTGAGTAGTTTAAGAATAGAATGCTCATAAAATGTTTGCTAGAATAGAGGATTGAAGATAACATGGTGTTTACTTTCTCCATATGTTAGATGTAATATATTAGCAACTGTAATTAGATAATAGAAATATCATTAATATGTGTGTGATCATGCATAAATTACATATATTTTTATATAATTTATACATGGATTTTATTGATTTTAATGTTAAAATACCTATGGTTGAGGAATTTTGGTGGTGTTGTGTGCAAAGAGTTTTTGGTGCAAATTTCATCCAATTTAAGTGCAATTCTGGTATTCTAGAGTTATTACAAAGGAGTTGGAGCGAAGATCTGAAGTCAAGATCCAAATCTTACATGCTCCAATCTCAAATTCAGTTAGGCAAAGGTTAAAAAGTCCAAAATAGCCCTCCATAGGAGGCACCACCTTAGAATTGTTATGAAATAATGGTATTTGTAGTGTAGTCTTAGAAATAAGTATTACTTTTTAATATTTTTGAAAATAGGAATGTTAGAAGTGTTTTTAGAAATTTAGAAAATATTTTTTTAGGTTATCATTATAAATAGTTAGAAAACCTAAGGAGGGGCATTTTTCTCCTTAGGAGTTGCCCCCCCTCCCCTCCCTCTTTTTCCTCCTCTTCTTTCATAACGTGGCGAACTCTCTCTTCCTCTTTCTTCTTTTCTTCTTTCTTCTTCCTTATTCCCTTTTTCCTCTCCACATGAGTTTCAAGCATAGCAACCAAGAGCTTGATGTGATATCACTCTTCACATTGTGGGCAACCTCTAGGACACAGCACCATCATAGGGGACATCTGCACTTTTTTCAACCCAATTCAAAACTAAAAATCGTCGTTGGTAAGTTTCTTCTTCTACCTCTTCTTTAGATTTTTAGGGTGTCTTACATGTAGATTAGATTTTATTTTATTCTTCTTGCATATTTAGATCTACTATATGGGATTTTTGGTGTATTAGGATTGTTTAGAATTATTTAGAATCATTGTTTAATATTTTAGATATATATTAACAAGATTTGGCAGACAAATAAGATGGCTAATGAGTGGAGGAAGAGTACTTTGGTGCCTCTATATAAGAATAAGGGTGATATACAAGATTGCACAAACTATCGTGGTATAAAACTCATGAGTCATACTATGAAACTTTGGGAGAGGATGATTGAGTCTAGGTTGAGGAAGGTGTAAACACCCCAAATTTTCACCCTCATCCAGTGCTTACATTTCATGTGTGATTGCATATCATTGCATGCATTCGACATGTCATTTCATTGCATTTCATGTCATTACATCTCATTTTCGAGATCCAGCACTCTTGTTTTCAAAATATTTAATCCAGATTTGGGTTTTAAAACTTTTCTTTCAAAAACAATTTTAAAACCTGGGTTTTTAATCAACATTCTGTCGTCTGCCAACCCCCAAGACCTTATATTTTGAAATATTTTCTCAGAAAACCATCTGGATTCGTTTTAAACTTAATTTCAATTGATTTCAATTCTTAAATGAGGCCCATTTAGGTGGTGTCGCTTCTGGATTCCTTTATTTATCAAAATCTCAAAAAAAATTAGAGTCCTAGTTGGATCAGGACTATGTATTTTCATCTTTTTGAACATTTCTAAAACTCCATTTTGATTTTAAACCAGTTATGGCCATATTCTTTGTCCATTTCCTCTGTTTTAGCCAAAATCTTAGAGTCCTAGTTGGATCAGGACTCTTTTTTCAGAGACCAGTCGGATCAGAACTCTACTTTTTACTACCTTTTTTACCTGTTTTCGGCGAAAACCTTTTAAAATCTTGTGTTTTGGCACAATTTTCAGAGTCCTAGTTGGATCAGGACTCTTCTTCAAAAGTCCAGTCAGATCAGGACTCTTCTTTAGAGTTTTAATCGGATTAGGACTCTAATCTTTTACAGCTATTTTATCCATTTTCAATCAAATCTTTCAAAATCTTTTAAAATGAGTCAGAAACTCAGAGTTTTAGTCAAAACAGGACTCTGTTCAGAGAGTCCTAGTTGGATCAGGACTCTGATCCTGATTTCAATTTTGAAAGAATCTTTCAAAATTCTTTCCGTCTATCAAAATTGTTACACTTTTATCAAAGAATTTCAAAATTCTGAGGTTTTATCCCAGAGTTCTGATCAAATCAAGACTCTACCCCAGGACTCCTGATCAAATCAGGACTCTATCCAAAATTGATTTTCTCACTTCATTTTCACTGCTTTTCAAAAGCTTTGCTTAAATTTCACCATCTACTTATCAGAAAACCAAAATTTCTTAGAGTTCTAATCGAATCAGGACTCTTTTTCAGAGTCCTAATTAGATCAGAACTCTGAACCAAAACTTCAATTTCATCCTGTTTTTAACTATTTTTTAAAATTCTCTCATTTGTTTTCTCAGAAAATCCAAAAATCTGAGAGTCCTAGTCCAATTGGGACTCTGTCCCCAGAGTCTCAGTTGAATCAGAACTCAGTTTTATTTCAATATTTGTTATTGTTTACACTGTTTTGACAAGTTCTTTCATCTGTTTTTCAGAAAATACAAAAAAAAATCTCTAGAGTTTCAATCTGATCAGGACTCTGTCCCAGAGTCCTAATCCAGTCAGGAGTCTGTTCTAGAGTCTGTTTTTACTTCTATTTTCATTTATTTTCATTTGTTTTTCAAAAATTAGGTCATTTTGTAGAGTCCAGTTAATTCAGGACTCTATTTCAGAGTTCTGATTGAGTTAGGAGTCTAACCCTGATTGTATTTTCTGACTCGTTTCATCATTTTTTATAAAATCTTTTCAGAAATTCCTTCATTTGGCTTTTAAAACCAAAAATCTCAGAGTCCTAAAAATCCAGGACTCTAATCCGGAGTTCCAGCTCGCTTGAAACTCTATTTTCAAAGATTTTGAATTTTAATTATTGATTTTAACCTCTTTTCAAAGTTATTTTCATTGTTTATTTCAAATTTCTTAAAAAACTAATGTGGGCCCACTCAGTTGGAGCGACATCTAGAGGAGTTCTAACCCAGTTGAAACTCTATGTCATTTTAAAACTTTTTATTTCAAGTTTACTTTTGGAAATCTTTTGAAAATTTTCTTAATTTCAAGCTTTAAAATCATTTTTGAAAATTCAAGTGGGGTCCACTCGAGGTGGCGCCACATTTGAGAAAGTCAGGGTTAGTCTAGGCTTAGTCAGTGTCTTGGTTAGTTTTAGAAGTTTAGAAGAGTCAAAATCCCTTTTGAAAATTCATTTTAAAATTTAGTTTTAAACCATTGTTTTTAAAGGTTTTAATTAAAACTTGAAAAAACAAATGTGGGCTCATGCCAAGTGGCACCACATTTGGGGGCTTTTTAGGATTAGCTAGGGGTTAATTAGGAACTAATTAGGATAATTTAGACTAGGGGTAGTTAGGTAAACTCACACCAATATCGCCCCCCTTAGAGAGTCCAAAAATTTCAAAATTGTCAATTTTCAAAACCTAAAAAAATTCTATAAATAGAGACCCCTAGGGGGTCGATTTTTCCATCTCTCTCTTTAGCAATTCTTGGAGCCTCTCTCTCCTCTCCAGCCCTTCCTCCATTGCTGCAACTCCAAGGTAAATATTTTCCTTAATTTTTAGTTTTTATTTAATGTTTTAAATAGCTTGAAATCAATTTTAGCCATTGGCATCCTCACCTTCATGGATTAAACCATGGATTCAACCTCAAGAACATCAAGAACGGACCAAGAAGATGATCTAACATGGTTTCACTGTTTTTACATGGATTCTAATCCGTTAGAATCGATTATAGCAATGATCTTTATATTATTAACCAATAAAACATGTGATTTACCCTCTTAATGGGTTAAATCCATTATTTTAAAGGTAAAATCAAATTTTAGCCATGGATTCCCTATTTTTATTTATTTTTTTTACTTATTTATGTTTATTACATGTGTTTTAGCATAGAAATTAATTTCGTTTTGCTGTTTGGTATTTTTTATTATTATTTTCATTAGTTAAAGCATGATTTATTAGGTTTTATCAAATTTCTGTGTGTTTTTAGTTTAGAACAGTAAAGAGCATGTTATTTCGGATTGAAATACTCACTGTTAATTTTTTATTTTTTTATATGTGATACATGAATGTGTAAATGAATTATTGTAAAAAAATCAAAGGTTTTAGGATTCGAGAACCCTGTCAGAAAAATCAGACATCAAATCGGGATTTTCAAGCTTTAAAATCGTTGTTAAAATCAAAAGGGTAACTTGCTGTTATGTTATTTTCCTCATCCGATATCGGATTTGAGATCCGTAAAGTGATGTGGATTCATGTTGAGATGATCTATTTAATGTGAAATTTTGGTAATTTTTAGCTTCTGTTTAGTATTTTTCCTTTGATAGAAAGTCTGATTTTAAATTTAAAACTCATTAGGGTTTACCAAAACCCTAATCAGACTTGTAATCACCATAGATCTCAAACCACAGATCCGATTCATAATCTGTAAAAAAAGAGTTTTGTTATTTTTTTGTCTAATGTTCACTACTAAAATTTCAGAAGTTTTTTATTAAGTTTGTTATTTATTTCTGTATTTTCAATCCGAAGTAGCTGTTTTAACCCCTGTTAGATTTGTTATATTTTAGTTCAGATTGCCGGAAGGGTTTCTCTCTAACCGAAGATGTTTTTGAAAGTGCAATATGATCGAGGCAACGAGCACTAGAGGGAGGGTGAATAGTGTTTTTAAAAATTTCTACGGAATATTGAATGATTTTGCAAATCTCAAAGCAAACACACAAAGAACACAAGATTTTATCCTGGTTCGGTCAAACCCGACCTACATTCAGTCCCCAAGCTAAACCCGCTTGAGATTTTCCACTATCAACCTTGTAAACTACAAGATCACACAGACCATAACCGGTCCCACTTTTAGTAACAATCCTATTGAAAGCAAACAACTCCTTTACACCAAGGAGTCCTTCTTTTTACACAAAAGAAATAACAACTTACAATACAACCTATGAGCCTTCCTTTTGAATGCAAATGAGATGCAATTGGCTTTTGAGGTTGTTGAAACACTCTACTCATGAATTCACTATCTCTCAAAGTGATTTGAGTGAAAAACTGAAGTGAAAATATCACGTGAGTGAGAAAACAAATACTTGAATGAATAGGAGTGAAAAGCAAGAAGTAATTCAATATAATTCTATTGAATTTGATGTTTTTGAGTGTAGAATGCACTCATATTTATAGTTAAAAGATTCCATACGTTGAGAGTATGAAAGGGTGTCAAAACTGTCCATTTTGAATGATCAAAACGTTTAAAAAATGAAAAGACACGCCTTTTTTTGAAGTTTCAGGAAAACGGTAAAATTAGTCGACTGAAACATCAGTTAGTCGACTAATAGTTAGTTATTAGTAGACTGACAGTTATCGTTGGTCGACTGATCTGTTAATCGAGCCGTTTGAAAATCTGAACTTTTGAAACTTAGTCGACTTGAGAAAAGTTAGTCGACTGATAATATCATCAGTAGACTGAAAAACCTTTTAGTCGACTGCTGCTAAAAACTTCTAAAAAACAAACATTCTGTTCAGTCGACTGATAAAAAGCATTAGTCGACTGCTGCTAAATTTTCCATAAAACAGACATTTTGTCCAATAGACTGATAAAATCTTCGGTCGACTAATTTGACAAGAATGACTTTTTAGAAAATATGGCGCGAAAGGATTAGTCGACTGATAAGTCTATTGGTCGACTAATAAACATGAAAATTTAAGAAAAGAGTTTTCTAAAAAAAAAATTCATAAGAGTTTCTTTTAGAAAAGTTTTTCTAAAGACTTTTAAGGTGAAATGCAACCTAAATATGCACTCTAAGTAAGGCTCTTACAAGAATCTAAGACTTTTAATGAATTAAACATTTGCACACTAGTCTTCAAGGATTCTTCACCGAATTCTTCAATTTCTTCATAGCCTTAGCTGAAATGCAGTTGATTCTACTTGATCATCATCAAAACCTTGTACTTGAAGTATCATGTATGGCTTCATTGTTGTAACAATTTCCCCCTTTTTGATGATGACAAACTTAATCAAAGTTGAAGCATTTAGATGCATAGATGGAGATTTTACTCCCCCTATCAATATGCTGCAAAACATTAAAAGTTAGCACATTTAAAGCACATATATCACATATTGATTGGTTTGCATTTCCATTCATCATTTCTTCATGCATTTAGAAATACATTCATTCAAAGCTTTCTTTTTCTCTTAATTTTGCATTTCTCATGCAAGATCTCCTATAATGTAATTGCTATCATCTTTTTCTCAAGATCTCCCTGCAATTTCAAAGTAATGCTATCTTTATCTTTTTCTCCCCCTTTGTCAGAATAAAAAAGAGTAAGGGCAAAAATAGCATAAGCAAAATAGAGATACAAGTTTAAAAATATTACAACCCATAAAATAAGTTTTTCAAAGATCAAATATCAGAAAAGAGAGTTTAGCAAATCCTTAATGGCAGTTACATCCTTCTGAATTGAAGCAAGTTGTTGAGTCACATCTTCACGAAAGGTGTGTTGATGCAGCTCCAAAGCTTCCAGTCTCTGCATAACTTCATCATGGTCTTGATTTGTCAAAAATTTCTTTCTTTTTGCATGAGATGAAGGTGTCGCAGAGGGTGAAGGTTCAGAAATAGATGGTTCATTAGGATCAGATGGTTCAGTTTGATCAACATTTAAAGGAGGTAGATATTTAATTTTCATTCTTTTAAAAATTGTTTGATCAAAGAACTCTTTTTGCTCAATGTACTTTTCATTTGTTAAAGGAACTTTAAAATGTCTAAAAATACGGGTTAAAAGACAACCATAAGGAAGAAATGGTTTTTGTTTCCACAAGTTTGTAAAATACACATTGGCCCAGTTGACAGAAATATTTCCAAATAAAACATAAAGAGCCGTACATAGATCTGTGGAATAATAATCAAAAGAACCAGTTTTGGGTAGAACATTTTGGGCAAGGATTCGTCCAGCAATGCGTGCACGAGTTTGAAGATTAGTAATTTTGAAAGGAGGGCAGTGAGGTGCTTCTGGAAGAAGAATTTGTTCAAAAACTCTTTCATCATTCAATTCAATAGTGTTGAAAAGAGTGTCTGAAGGTGGAATTTCAAGAATTTCTCCAAGTAATTTTGAATCAAACTCGATTTCAACATCACGAACAAGAGAAGACAAAACTCCAGTTTCATGATTCATTTGTAAATTCGTGTAAAACAAGTGAATAAGAAAAGGATAGTGAAGGGTGTCTGCACAAGCATCAAAAAGATGTGAAATACCAGGAAATAATTCTCTTATTTTGTAACGAGAAAACAAGTGAAATAGAACATTTCGGCCTGGTAAAATAGGTAGTGTAGAAATTGATCCAAAAGTGTCATAGAGAAGAGGATTGCGAAGTAATTTTAGTGAAAAACCATGTCTTAAAGTAGGTGTAGGAGGAGGAGAACCTAAACCTTTTGCAGATGCAGACTTCGTGCGAGGAATGGTTACCAAAATGTCGGCTTCCAAATGACGTCCGGCAAGGGGAAAAAGCTTTCCGGCGATCAAAAATGAAGGACAATGTGGTGGCTAACGATGAGGATAAGTCGGCCAAAAGGGGATTCCGGCAAAGCACTGTCACGGCAAGAGAGTTCCGGCGTTTCAAGATCACGGCCAGAAGATTCCGGCGTCTCCCTGTTACGGTAAGAAAATCCCGGCGATGATGTAGTCGAATGACACTCCAAGGGTTTTTCGGAAGAGAGAGAGGTAAGAGAGAAAGAGGGGTTTAAGGGTTTCGTTTTTAAGAAAAAACGAAAAGGTACGAAGTGAAACGATGCCTCTTTTTTTTAAAAAAAATGGGTTTTAAAACAAATCCAAGGGGTGTCGGGTCCCTTCACTTAAATTTTTTTTTTTTTTAAAAAAATTTAGTCGACTAAAACTTTATCGGTCGACTAAAAAGTGTGACTTATTCTAAAATTATCATCCGTTGACTAGAAATATATCGGTTGACTAATATGGTGCGATACATTCCAAAATATAAAACACCAGTCGACTAAAATTTTATCGGTCGACTAATATAGTGCGATTTTGAGATTTTGTTCAAAAATCAGCATTTTTATAAATCCAAAAATGAGCAAATACCTAGTTCTCTCCTAATTCTTATAAAATCTTCATTTTTAAGAGGTTTAGTGAAGATATCGGCATGTTGTTCTTTAGTGGAAATAAAATTTAACGAAATATCTCCTTTTAACACATGATCTCTTAAAAAATGATGTCTAACTTCAATATGCTTAGTTCTTGAGTGCTGAATAGGATTTTTTGAAAGATTTATAGCACTAGTGTTATCACAATAAATAGTTGTTGTGGAGTAATTCAAACCAAAATCTTTTAAGGTCTGTTTCATCCAAAGTACTTGTGAACATGCTAAACTAGCCGTTATATATTCAGCTTCAGTTGTTGAGAGTGATACTGAATTTTGCTTTTTACTAAACCAAGAGACTAAGGAATTTCCCAAGAAATGACAAGTTCCACTAGTACTCTTGCGATCAGATTTACTTCCTGCAAAATCTGCATCACTATATGAAACTAAATCAAAGGAAGATGATTTTGGGTAAAACAAACCGAAATCTGAAGTATCTTTCAAATAACGAAGAATTTGTTTTACTGCAGTTAAATGAGATTCCTTTGGATAAGCTTGAAATCTTGCACACATACAAACACTAAACATAATATCAGGTCGACTAGCAGTTAAGTATAATAGAGATCCGATCATACCTCTGTAGAGCTTAGTATCTACACTTTTACCATTTTCATCTTTATCAAGAGAAGTAGTTGTACTCATAGGATTCCTTCTTGATTTTGATGAGTCCATCCCAAATCTCTTGAGAAGTTCTTTTGTATACTAAGCATGATTGATGAAGATTCCTTCTTCAGTTTGCTTTATTTGAAGTCCAAGGAAGTAATTTAATTCACCCATCAAGCTCATTTCAAACTCTTTCTGCATAGCCTTAGCAAATTCTTTACAAAGAGAATCATTAGTAGAACCAAATATTATGTCATCAACATAAATTTGCACAATAAGAATATCTGAATTAAAATGTTTAATAAATAAAGTGGAGTCTACCCGACCAATGGAAAAACCAGATTGTTCTAGAAAATTTCGTAGTCTTTCATACCACGCTCTTGGTGCTTGTTTGAGTCCATACAGAGCTCTTTTCAATTTGTAGACCTTTTCTGGATATTTCTCATTTTCAAAGCCTGGAGGTTGCTCTACATAAACTTCTTCATTGATGTGTCCATCTAAGAATGCACTCTTAACATCAATTTGATATAACTTGAAGTTCATGTAACTAGCAAAAGCAAGCATCATACGAATTGACTCTAATCGAGCCACTGGTGCATAGGTTTCATCAAAATCTATGCCTTCTTCTTGATTATAGCCTTGTGTCACTAGCCTTGCTTTGTTACGAATGACTTCACCATTTTCATCCAGCTTATTTCGGAAGACCCATCTTGTTCCAATTACTGGATGATCCTTTGGTCTATCAACTAGATCCCAAACATCATTCCTAGTAAATTGGTTAAGTTCTTCAGACATGGCTAAAAGCCAAAATTCATCATCACATGCCTCATTGATATTCTTTGGTTCTAATTTAGATATGAAAGCAACATTTGCAATATATTTTTCTAACTGCCTTCTAGTTTGGACACCACTCTTTATTTCACCAATAACTTGTTCATGTGGATGATTAGGAACTTCTTTCCAAACCGGTTGAAGAGGAATATTTTCTTGAGAAGTACTCTCTATCAAGGGTTCTTCTTGAAGTATTGCTTCTTCTTCTTCGCTTAGAGGAATAACTTGCTCACAATTCTCATCAAATGCAACATGTAGAGATTCTTCAATACAAGATGTTCTTTTATTGAAAATACGATATGCTTTACTTCTAGAAGAATATCCAAGAAATATTGATTCATCTGATTTTGAATCAAACTTATCAAGATTATCTTTGGTATTTAACAAGAAACATTTACTACCAAAAATTTTGAAATATGAGATCTTTGGTATACGATCATAATACAATTCAAAACATGTTTTATGTAAAATTGGTAGAATAAGAACACGATTTAAGACATAACATGTTTATTAATTGCTTCAGCCCAAAAATATTTTGGTAAATTTTTATCTTGAAGCATGGTTCTAGCACATTCTTGCAAAGTTCTATTCTTTCTTTCAACAACTCCATTTTGTGGAGCCGCTCTAGGAAAAGCAAAGTTGTGAGAGATACCATGTAAATCACAAAACTTTAGAAAAGATTCATTTTCAAATTCACCACCATGATCACTACGAATTTTAATAATAGATGTAGATTTTTCATTTATAATTCTTCTACAAAGTTTAGAAAATTCTGAAAAAGCATCATTTTTGCTTTTTAGAAAAATCACCCATGTAAACCGAGAATAATCATCTACTATAACAAAAGCATACTTGCTACCATTCAAACTTTGAATTCTAGATGGTCCAAATAGATCTAAATATAAAAGTTCAAGAGGACGTTTTGTTGAAACTATATCTTTTGCTTTAAAAGAACTCTTGATTTGTTTACCCCTTTGACAAGCATCACATAAGTGATCCTTTTTATATGGTATTCTAGGTAGGCCTCTTACAAGATCATTCTTGGATAATTTTGAAATAATTTTAAAGTTAACATGTCCAAGTCTCTTATGCCATAACCATTGAATTTCATTTGAAACAATAAGACATTTTTCATTAAAAGAGGGTAATTCATCTAGATATAGTTCATACACATTGTTTCTTCTTTTACCTTTAAAAATGATTTTTTTAGATTGAAAATAAAAAATTAAGCATAAATCATTTTCAAAAGAAACATGAAAACCTTTATCACATAATTGACTAATAGATATTAAATTATGCTTTAAACCATCCACTAAAAGAACATTTTCTATCAAGGGAAATTTTGGATTACCAATATTACCAATACCTATCACTTTTCCCTTGTTATTGTCACCAAAGGTGATGGTTCCTCCATCCTTATTTTGGAGGGTGGAAAATAACTCCGGCCTTCCAGTCATATGTTTGGAACAACCGCTGTCCAATATCCATTTGCTCCTTATGTTGTGTACCTACAACAAAATCAGAAAATAGAGCATTTGACCCCTTTCTATTTTTGGGTCCATGAGAGTTAGTCTTAGGAACCCATATCCATTTGGATTTTGGTTTCCTTTGATAATAAATATTCTTTCTATAAAAGGATTTAGAATAATCATTTCTAGATGCATTTCTATTAGAACTAGAAAGTTTAGTTTTATGAACAAAAGGTTGAGAATAATATCTTTGATTTTTCACTACATAGTTTGGTCTATTTTGAGTATCAAAGAAGCTATATCCCAATCCGGTTTTATTAACCGAGCATCTTTGAGAGCCAAGAAGTTTTTCTAGATTCTCTTGACCATTTGTGAATTTGGTCACTATAGAAAGAAGATCATTTGACTTTTCTTTAAGACTAGATATTTCCTTTTGTAAGAGATTGGTTCTAACTCCAATTTCTTTTATCTTAATTGCTTGGCAAGAATTTTCCTTCTTGAGATCTTCTATTTTTTGAAGTAACACTTTATTTTGAGAGTCAAGAGTTAAATTTTCAGTTTTTAACTCTTTATTTTTAGAACTAAGACTCTTAAATTTAGCATATAAATCATTAAATGCTTCAAATAACTCATCATAGTCAAATTGACTTACCGAATCTTCTTGTGCTACAAAACACATGTTGGCGACTTCTTCATTTGATTCTTCATCGGAAGATGAGTCACTATCATCCCAACATGCTTGAAATGCCTTTTTCTTCTTGAATTGGTCCTTGGGCTTGAATTTGAGAAGAGGACAATCTTTCTTGATATGTCCTGCCTTTTTGCAGTTAAAGCACTTTACTTCATTGGGAATGAAAGAATCTGCTTTCTTTGCCTTTCTTTGAAATCTTCCCTTTTTTATGAATCTTCTGAATTGCCTTGTGATGAGGGCAATATCTTCGTCTTCATCTTCTTCAGAATTTTCTGAGTCAGAAGTAGCCTTAAAAGCAAGAGACTTCTTTTTAGGCTCTTCTTCTTGTCTGTCTTGAAGTTGGACCTCATATGCCATTAGGTTACCAACTAAGTCTTCAAGAGTGAGAGTATTGAGATCATTTGCTTCTTCAATAGCAGTGGTTTTTCTCTCTCATTCAGGAGTTAAACACCTTAGAATCTTTCTGACTAAATCCACTTGTGAATATTCTTTTCCAAAGGATTTCAAAGTGTTAGTTATATCGGTCATTCTAGTTACCATGTCCGATATAGATTCATTTTGCTTCATTTTGAACAATTCAAATTTATGAACTAAAGAAGCAATTTTAGATTCTTTTACCTTTGACGTACCTTCGTGTGTTACGAGAAGAGTATGCCAGATTTCATTAGCTGTAGAGCATTGAGAGATGTGATTGAACTCTACCTTGTCAATGCCACAATATAAGGCATTCATTGCCTTGGCATTAAGTGAAGCAGTCTTCTTTTCATCATCGGTCCATCGGTTGAAATCAGTTGATGGAGTTTGGTACTTTTCTGAAACAACTCTCCAGATATCGAGATCCATGGATTGCAGGAATATTGTCATTCTTACTTTCCAGTATCCATAGTTTGTTCCGTCGAAGAGAGGAGGACGAACAGAGGAGCTTCCTTCTTTGTCCTGAGATGTTGTAGTTGCCATGCTAGATGATGGTCAAATCAAAGTAATAGCAAACCTTGCTCTGATACCAAATGAAAGTGCACTAGGATCGAGGCAACGAGCACTAGAGGGGGGGTGAATAGTGCTTTTAAAAATTTCTGCGGAATATTGAATGATTTTGCAAATCTCAAAGCAAACACACAAAGAACACAAGATTTTATCCTGGTTCGGTCAAACCCGACCTACATCCAGTCCCCAAGCAAAACCCGCTTGAGATTTTCCACTATCAACCTTGTAAACTACAAGATCACACAGACCATAACCGGTCCCACTTTCAGTAACAATCCTACTGAAAGCAAACAACTCCTTTACACCAAGGAGTCCTTCTTTTTACACAAAAGAAATAACAACTTACAATACAACCTATGAGCCTTCCTTTTGAATGCAAATGAGATGCAATTGGCTTTTGAGGTTGTTGAAACACTCTACTCACGAATTCACTATCTCTCAAAGTGATTTGAGTGAAAAACTGAAGTGAAAATATCACGTGAGTGAGAAAACAAATACTTGAATGAATAGGAGTGAAAAGCAAGAAGTAATTCAATATAATTCTATTGAATTTGATGTTTTTGAGTGTAGAATGCACTCATATTTATAGTTAAAAGACTCCATACGTTGAGAGTATGAAAGGGTGTCAAAATTGTCCATTTTGAACGATCAAAATGTTTGAAAAATGAAAAGACACGCCTTTTTTGAAGTTTCAAGAAAACGGCAAAATTAGTCGACTGAAACATCAGTTAGTCGACTAATAGTTAGTTATTAGTAGACTGACAGTTATCGTCGGTCGACTGATCTGTTAATCGAGCCGTTTGAAAATCTGAACTTTTGAAACTTAGTCGACTTAAGAAAAGTTAGTCGACTGATAATATCATCAGTAGAGTGAAAAACCTTTTAGTCGACTGCTGCTAAAAACTTCTAAAAAACAAACATTCTGTTCAGTCGACTGATAAAAAGCATTAGTCGACTGCTGCTAAATTTTCCATAAAACAGACATTTTGTCCAGTCGACTGATAAAATCTTCGGTAGACTAATTTGACAAGAATGACTTTTTAGAAAATATGGCGCGAAAGGATTAGTCGACTGATAAGTCTATTGGTCGACTAATAAACATGAAAATTTAAGAAAAGAGTTTTCTAAAAAAAAAAATCAAAAGAGTTTCTTTTAGAAAAGTTTTTCTAAAGACTTTTAAGGTGAAATGCAACCTAAATATGCACTCTAAGTAAGGCTCTTACAAGAATCTAAGACTTTTAATGAATTAAACATTTGCACACTAGTCTTCAAGGATTCTTCACCGAATTCTTCAATTTCTTCATAGCCTTAGCTGAAATGCAGTTGATTCTACTTGATCATCATCAAAACCTTGTACTTGAAGTATCATGTATGGCTTCATTGTTGTAACAGTTTTTTTCAATCTGTAAAAGGAAAAACCTTTGTTGTTATGTCTAGTTTGTCTGTGTAAAAATTCAGAAGTTTTCATGGAGAATTGACCCCTGATTCAGGTCTAACTCTGAAACTGGTTTGTGACCTAGGTCAAAAATAACATATTTTAGGGGTTTAATGCAATTTCAGATTAAAATAATGTCAAAAAATTATTTTTATGATTTCAATCTTATTTTACGGTCATAATAAGTGCAGATACCAATTTTTATGAATTTTGTAATCCGTTTGGTGCCTGAATTAACCAAATTGCAAAACAGGGCACCCGTAGGATCTTGAAACACTACAAAATCATAATTTTTGTGATATTTCTTGATTTTCGTGCATAAGTGTGTGTTTTTAGGGTTTGTTCATGTCTAGAATCATATTAGGGTGTTTCATGTTTGATTTTGTGTTTATTTCAATCATAAATCTTAAGTTTTTATCAAGACCTATTTTAGAAAACCTTGATTTCAAGGCCATAGTCTTGCTATCAGGGGTAATTTGGTCATTTGACCTCAATTTCAAAATTCTAAAACCCTAATTTTTTCATTTTTAATCATATCATATCATGTTTGGTTCAATTTATCCTCGTTTGAATTTTAAAAGTTGTATTTTACAAAATATCTTTCCGAAAACCCTGATTTCAAGGCCATAGTCTTGCTATCAGGGGTATTTTGGTCATTTTGAACACAATTTCAAAATTTTCAAATCCTATTATCATATTTCTTCAATTTTATTTCATATTTCATTAATTTTATCTTAGGGAATTATGGAAAAATGCTTATATCTAGCAAAATCTAGCAATTTCCAGATATTGTTGGATAAACCTAGAAAAGCCGACATTTCTTCACTAACAAGTTTTTTAGTTTTGCAGGGATATTGAAGACTTTACTTTCTTTAAATTTTCAGTCATTTAAATTCAATTAGTGATGTAAATTGTAATTAATTTTGGAATAAGAATTTCAATTCTTGCATAGAATAGGATGCATTGCATATAGTTTTAAATTTTGATATATAACTGCCATGTATGCCATATCATGCATATTTTTACCAATTCACTATAGTCTACACGAATGGCACATGCACTAGCTCTTATGGAGTTGACAAACTTGGTGGAATTTGTATTTATGGCCATAGTCAGAATACGAATGAGACCCAGATTTATAATTTTCGTATTAGCCACATTGAGCCTACACTCTTAGGCTAACTTCAAAATGCACTGCATTTCTCAAAAATACAAAAAGGATTTTCTCAATTCCTCAAAATCAAGTCTTTCAAATCCATATTCATTCAATTCATTCATTTGCAAATTCCAATTTCAATTCAGAGAAATCAATTTTCTCAAAATTTCTAAGTCTTATTCTAAAATCGATTTTCTCAAAACTCTAAGTTTTCAAATGATATTTCAAGTATTTTTCAAAGTTCAAAATTCAATTTTTCAAGTTATAGCTTCAATTTCTAAGTTCTAATTCAAAGAAATCAAGTTTTTCAAAGACATTTGAAATTCCTCAGAATCGATTTTCACAAAACTTCAAGATTTCTTCAAAAATCGATTTTCACTTTCCTCAGAAATATTCTCTCACTAAGCTCATGATTTTCCAAGTGACATGTTTTCAAACCTGCATTTTCAGAAAGCCATAGCACATGCCTGATTCTTTGTGCATTTAGGAAATAGAACATGATTTAGACAAGTTGAGCAAAGTTAAGCATACAATTGATCCTTGGTTCAATTACCTCTGGTAAAGGCGCCAGGAACGGTTGAACCTCGTACCGACAGGCGAGTCCCATTCTTCGAAATTATCCCGTATTTTAAAATGGAGGCGAGTTATTTTCAAAAAAATATTTTTCAAAGGTCAGTTTGACTTGCAAAAAAAAAAAAATGTGATGATAACAGAAGGTTGTCGTGATATCGGAGAATCAAATTGGTTTTATGCCTAGAAGATCAACTATGGAAGCTACACATCTTCTTAGACAACTTATTGAAAGATATAGAGAGAGAAAAAAAGATTTGCACATGGTTTTTATTGATTTAGAGAAGGCATACGATAGAGTACCTAGGGATGTTCTCTGGTGGACAATGATGAAGAAAGGTGTTTCTCTCAAGTACATTAGTATAATTAAAGATATGTATAAAAGAGTAATAACCAATGTTCGTACTTGTGGAGGGGTGACAACCAATTTTTCGATAACAGTTGGGTTACATCAAGGATCTGCTTTAAGCCCTTTCCTATTTGCTATAGTGATGGATGAGCTTATGAGATCAATTCAAGAAAATATATTGTGGTGTATGTTGTTTGTTGATGATATTGTTTTGATTGATGAGTCTAGAGCTGGGGTTAATGCTAAGTTAGAATTATGGAGACAGACATTGGAAGCTAGAGGTTTTAAGTTGAGTAAGAGTAAGACTGAATATATGAAATGTCGGTTTAGTAAGCAACGAAGTAGTGATGGGAGTGTAGTGAAGCTCAGTAAGCAAGAAATATCGGTGGATGATTATTTCAAATATTTGGGATCCATCATTCAAAAGTATGAAGAAATTGATGGAGATGTAAATCATAGGATAAAGGTTGGGTGGATGAAATGGAAAAGTGCAACTGAAGTGTTGTGCGATCGTAGAATGCCATTGCGGTTGAAGGGAAAGTTTTATAGGACGACTATTAGGCCCGCTTTACTATATGGTACGGAATGTTGGGCTGCCAAGAGACATCATATTCAAAAAATGAGTGTAGCTGAGATGCAGATGCTTAGATGGATGTGTGGAAATACATTAAAAGATAAGATTCGGAACGAGGAGATACGTGTTATCATCGCAAAATTTTTCCCCTCCCTTGCGAGAAAGAAAGGAATTTCGCGAGTCAAACTCGACGAAAGTTTTGAAAATGGTTTTGAAAATTACTCGCCTCTGTTTTGAAAATTTGTGGGAAAATTCCGTGGAATGGGATCCGCCTGTCGGTACGAGGTTCAACCGTTCCTGACGCCTTTACCAGGGGTAATTGAACCAAGGATCAATTTCGTGCATTAACTTGACTCAAATATCTAAATTATGCTCTATTTTTTCTAGAATGGACAAAGAATCAGGCTTGTGCTATGAAATTTTGAAAAAATGCAAGTTTGAGAAAATATGAAGTTTGCTTTGGAAAATTGAAATATGCTTGAAAATTGATTGGAAAAGTACTTGAAAATTGAATTCCTGAGAAAATCATTGAATTCCATTGGAAATCAGAAATTTGCATTGGAAAATGAATACTCAGGAAAACTTGTACTTTGGAAAATTAATTTTGAGATTTAGATTGCTTTTTTGAGAAAATGGATTTGAGAATTCTAAGAAAATCTAAGAAATTCATTGGAAAATGACTTTTGAAATGAAAAATGGATTCTCAAGAAACTGAATTCTCAGAAAAATGAGAAATCTGAGAAAATCGATCTTTTTGAAAACTTGAGACTTTGAAATTTGAGAATTTTAAAACATTGAAAAATCTTGGTTTGAACTTGGGAAATGCTTTGCAATCTCTTTTGAAAACTCAGGATTTTGAGAAAATCAGATCCTGAGAAAGACTTGGAAATTCTTGAGAAAGCTGAATTTTCTGAAATTGAAATTGGAAAATGAATTTGAGAATAATGCAATTTGAATGATATGAATGAATGAATATAAATTTGAAAAGGGAATTTCAATTGAGAAATTGGAAAATCCTTTTAAAACTTTGGGAAATGCAGTGCATTTTGAAGTTAGCCTAAGTGTGTAGGCTGAATGTGGCTAATACGAAGATCATAAATCTTGGTTTTCTTCGTATTCTGACTATGGCCATAAATACGAATCCCACCGAGTTTATAAACTCCATAAGAGCTTGTGCACGTGCCATTCGTGTAAACCATAGTGAATTTGAAATAATGTGCATGAATCATACATCACATATTGAAATTTGCATAAATTAAACTATATACAATGCAGCAGAAATGTAACTCTTATTCCAAATATTACATTATTTTTTTTACATTGAATTGAAATAAAATAAGAAAATAAAATTTTCTTCTTGAATATTCTTGCAAAACTAGAAAACAGTGTTAGCACAAAAATGTAGGTTTTTCTGAATTTATCCAAAAATATGGAAAATTATCGGATATTATTCAGATATAAACCCAAAATCATACCCCCTTTGATATAAACATGATAAATAATGAATAAATTTCAAAAATAAACTTAAAAATTCAAAATTGGGGTCAAAATAACCAAAATACCCCTAATGACCTTGAAATCAGGGTTTTATGAAAGATTTTTTGTAAATTTTGGAATTTTGAAAATCAAATTAAATAAATCAAAGATAATATGATAAAATATGATGATATGCATGAAATTTTGGAGAATTAGAAATTGAAATTTCGAAATTTAGGTCAAAATGACCAAAATACCCCCGATAACAAGAATATGGCCTTGAAACCAAGGTTTTTTGAATTAAATTTTGCAAAATTGAAAAATATGAAATGCAAATGACATTAAAATTAACCCTAATATGATTCTATATGCTTATGTGCATAATAAAAACCCTAAAATGATGAAAATATCATAAAAAATCAAAATTAACCTGATTTTCGCCTGATTTCGCTTCTGAACTTAAAGATAAACTAACACATGGAGAAAATGAACTTGGAATTAAACCAAATTTGGCATGGACACCTAAAATAACCCTAAAAATATAATGGAGCTCGAAAATCTAATTTTTTTGTATTTTTAAATATAAAAATTCAGATAAAAACCCTAAATTTTGTGATTTTTGCCTAAAATGTTGATTCTAAAGGAGATTTAGGATATCAAACTTCCATAAAAATTTCCCAAATTTTATGGAGTGACAGAGGACAGTAAGGCAAGGATTTGTTCCTTTTACACTTTCCGGTTTTGACCTATGGTCGGAGCTGTGCCACTCCGGCAAGTCGGATCGGAATCCGGCGACTCTAGGATTTAGGGGAAACAGACAGGTTTAGGTAGAAAACATGGGGAAATGGAAGACAGATGGGAAAAAGGCTGAAATTACGGGAAAATGTTCCTGACAAACAGAGGAAAATTTTATCTTTTAACACCATTGAGATTCGGGTTATGGTTTGGAAAAGGTCATACTGTTATCAGAGACCTAAATCTCTGAGATTTCTGGACATTGGAATCTGTTAGACAGAAAGGGAAAATCCGTGAAAAATAATGAAACAGATCCAAAAATTCCCATATTTTGGGAAATGACATGAAATTATGTTAGGAACAACTTTCATGTTGAAAGTTTTTGCAGAAAGGTTACAAATTGGATGGACTCGGTGCATTAGGGTCTGTCTATACCCTGACGAAAGAAAATCGATATTTTCCAAGGGGTCTGAGAAATCCGATTTTTTTACAGAGGTCAAAACTGCTTGGAAAAACCTCAAAATTTCCAGATATTTAGTATATTCCATATTGAATCCACTGTAATTTTTATAGGAGCATTCGGATCTCCCATCTAGGAGATCCCACAGGTTCTTGTCTGCTAAAACAGAACCTGGAATTTTGGGAGGGTTCAGAACCCGATTTAGGTTTTTATTTTTTTTATGGAGTTTTAAAACCCAAATGGATTCAAGTTTTTGGCATGATGTCACAGATAGATAAATCTAAATACAGTAAAATTTCTAGAATTTATATATAAAAACACTTAAATGAAACAACAACTGGACTTTACACATAAATGAACACCTATGAATTCTAAATTATATGCTGGTAAAAACTATGTAAAATGAATACAAAATCAAGAAACTAACCTAAATGCAGCATGAAAATACACGAAATATGAAAATAAAACGAAAACCAACAGGGGGCATAGTTCATTTCGATATTGTCCATTACAAGATGAGATCCGATCTATTCATTCGGATGGATCTCCTTCTTTGTGTAGCATCATCATGAATAAGCAAGGTTTAACATTTTATTGTATATATATACATTTTTTTTTTTACTTTTTTTATTTTTTTACATTAAAATCATCTTTCTAAAGAAAATATCAATGAAGTTTGATGAAACAAATAACAAAAATAACAGAAAAAGATGATGGAACCTATTGACTTACCTTGAATTCACACTTGCACCGACGGAAAAGGTAGTAATGGAAGTTGCCTTGTTTGGTGGAGGCTTCAATGGAGAAGCTTTGGAGGGGAAACATCAGTTTGGTTGCCTTGAAGGTGGAGGAGACACTGCTGGACTGTTGTTGGACGTCGGATAGCTGTGATGGAGCTGCACCAGATTTGAAGGAGGTTGTTGTTGTAATGGCTGTTGTAATTGCTACCAAGGTATGGCTGGAGCAATGAGAGCTAGAGCAGTGAGAGTTGGTGCCAATGGAGATGCTGCAACAGTGGAGGACGGCTAGAGGGGCTGCACCTTGTTGATGGACTGGAGCCAAGAGCTGATGGGCTGGTATTGTCTCAAGGCTGGAGAGACTGCAGCCAAGGAGAGGAAGATGATGGCTGGGTGTAAAGAGAGTAAGAGAGAGCTGCTGAGCGTGAGAGGCTGAGCATGTAATCCCCCTTGTGTGATTACTTAGGGAAAAAAAAAACCCTAAGTTTTGTTAATGGAAGGTGGGTTTAATGTGTGAGGGAGATGTGCGTGAGACTAGAGAGCTTCAACGTGTATTGGTTGCTGGGATTTAGAAAGAAAGGAAGCCATCTATTGGCTGGACAATGGAGAAGGGAAGGAAAAAGAGGGAAGAGAAGAAGGAAAGAAAGGGAGGAAGGGAAAAAGGAAAGAAAGAAGAGAAGGAGAGGGAAAGAAGAAGAAGGAGGGGCTTACGTGAGTGGGCTGGAGAAGAAAAAGAAGGAAGAAAGAGGAAAAAAGAAGAAAGAAAAAGAAAAGAAAAGAAAAAGGAAGAAAAAGGAAGAAAAAAAAGGGAAGAAAATAAAGAAAGAAGGAAGGAAAGAAAAGAAGGAAGAAAAAAGAAAGGAAGGGAAGAAAGAAAAGGAAGGAAGAAGGAAATGGGGCTGGAGGTTTGGGCGACCCCCTCGCGGGTCCCACCTAAAAAAAATAAAATAAAAAATAAAAAATAATAAAATAATAAAAACAAACAAGTAAAAAGAAAATTGAAAAGAAACACATTTTTTTTAATAAAAGGGAAATGTAAATGGATGGGCCATCTCAGAGCAGGTCCGAATTCCACTTTTGAAATTCATTTTGACGATTAGAGGGGTAAAATAGTCTTTTCAGAAGATTTCTAAACAAAACGAGCTATTTTTGGCAGTTTTTGAAACGAGCTCAGATTTTGAAGTTCAATACCTCGTTGCGAAGCAAATCCAATGTAGAATTTAAAATTTTAATTTTGGAGGAAATCCAGATTGTTTTTCTCAAGAAAATACTTCCAAACGAAACGAGCTATTTTTGGCAGTTTTTGAAACGAGCTCGGATTTTGAAGTTCAATACCCCGTTGCGAAGCAAATCCAGTGTAGAATTCAAAAATTTGAGTTTGAAATAAATCCAGATTATTTTTCTTGAGAAAATATTTCCAAATTTAGACTCCTGGGGGTAAAAATGTTAATTTTGAAAAACTTGAGGTTTGAAATTGATTTCTGAAAACTTTTAAAACTCAATCTGGATTGAAATTTATAAAACTGGAGTTCTGGACTTCGAAAATGAAATAAAATGTGATGAAATGCTATGAAATGATATGAAATGATGAGAAATGACATGCGAAATGCAGACCCTAAATGAAGAATTTTAGATGTTAGACCTCGATTGGCAGTTGTACCAGTTTAAAAAAACATTAAAATTGATAAAATTTGCAAAATAGCTCAAGAAATGGTTTTCGGGACTCTACTGGGTCAGAGTGACACTGAAAATTGGGGTTCGAGCTGGATTGAACTGAGATGAGCTAGATTGAGCTGGGTTTTAGAGTTTCAGAACTCAAATGAACTGACAATGATACTGACTCAACTGACCTTTCCGACTGAATTTTCAAGAAAAACTGTCATTTTTAGAGAAATGGTACGGAATGATCACTGGAATGAAGTGAATTACGAACCTGAACTGGGTTTGAGTTGAAACAAAAGTCAGTAATACTGAGATGGACTAAAATTGAGGCTCAAACACTAGCTCAACTGACTGAACTCAGCTCAATTTCAGCTGAAAGAGCTGAAATAGACTAAAATGGGCTTCTGGACACTTAGAAATGGTTTTGAACTGAAACTGGAGCGCTTGAACTCCTGGTGAGCTCAAGTTAGACTCTGAGGAATATGACTGACTGTAAATGACTGACTTGGAGACAATTAGCTTGGATTTGGGTGAGAAATGAGCTCGTTTCTGAAGAAATGATCCCATTTTAGCAGGAATGGTCAGAAATGAAAATAACCTTCTCACTGTGAGCTCGGGTGAGCTTGAAATGATTGGTATTCTAACTGTTCTGAACTGGCCAACGAGCTTGGTTGACTTCGACTGACTGGGGTCTGGGATGACCTAGGGGTAAAATGGTAATTTTCCTAATGAAAATGGGTAAAATGGTGATTTTTTGAAACTGACTCGGGGTTTGACTCCTACACTGACCTAACAGGGTTGGCACTGCATGAGGAGGGTTGTTTGAGAATGGATGTAGAAAATTTGGGGTGTTTACATATGCCCCTCTTTGCTACTAAGCCGACTTGAAGACGAGCTTAGTGGCAAAGAAAAACACACCAAATTTGGACTATAAAAATGCCCAAGTTAGAAGGATCTGACTGGTTATGAAGAGATTAGCCCTGATGAAAATGGTAGATATGAAATGGAGAATAAAGAAGAAAAATTTTACCTCAAAAGAAGTGAGATTCAGGTTTTGCCCTTAACCTGGATAGGACGGGAAACACCTCGTGTAGAAACGAGGCTCAGGTTTAACCCTTAACCTGACCGGGAAACGAAATACCTCATCAAAATAAGGCTCAGGTTTAACCCTTAACCTGATTGGGAAACGAAATACCTCATCAAAATGAGGCTCTGGTTTAACCCTTAACCTGACTGGGAAATGAAAATGGTAAGTTGGATGGTGAATAAGACAATTTTCTTGAAGAGGAATAAGTTGACTCTTTCAACAACACGAAAGATGAATTCTTTCGACAACGCGAAAAATAACAAGGCGATTCAAATGAATCAAGGCGATTCTTTCAACAACGCGAAAGATGACAAGGCGATCCAAAGGAGCAAGGAGATTCTTTTGACAATGCAAAAGATGAATTCTTTCGACAACGCGAAAGATGGATTCTTTCGTCAACACAAAAGATAATAAAGGTGATCCAAAGGAACAAGGCGATTCTTTCAACAACGCGAAAGATAACATGGCGATCCAAAGGAGCAAGGCGATTCTTTTGACAACGCAAAAGATGAATTCTTTCGACAACGCGAAAGATGAATTCTTTCGTCAACACGAAAGATAATAAAGGCGATCCAAAGGAACAAGGCGATTCTTTCAACAATGCGAAAGATGACATGGCGATCCAAAGGAGCAAGGCGATTCTTTTGACAACGCAAAAGATGAATTCTTTCGACAACGCAAAAGATGAATTCTTTCGTCAACACGAAAGATAATAAAGGCGATCCAAAGGAACAAGGCGATTCTTTCAACAACGCGAAAGATGACATGGCGATCCAAAGGAGCAAGGCGATTCTTTTGACAACGCAAAAGATGAATTCTTTCAACAACGCGAAAGATGGATTCTTTCGTCAATACGAAAGATAATAAAGGTGATCCAAAGGAACAAGGCGATTCTTTCAACAACGCGAAAGATGACATGGCGATCCAAAGGAGCAAGGCGATTCTTTTGACAACGCAAAAGATGAATTCTTTCGACAACGTGAAAGATGAATTCTTTCGTCAACACGAAAGATAATAAAGGCGATCCAAAGGAACAAGGCAATTCTTTCAACAACGCGAAAGATGACATAGCGATCCAAAGGAGCAAGGCGATTCTTTTGACAACGCAAAAGATGAATTCTTTCGACAACGCAAAAGATAACAAAGGCGATCCTTTCACAGAAAAGGCTAATCTTTCAACAACACGAAAGATGGTAAAGGTTTCTCTCTCAAGGAGGTAAAAGGTGATATCAGGATGTGTCAAGATGGACATCGAGCTCTTCACTTCATGTCAAGATAGTAAGAAAATATTGCCAAAATGTTAAAAATTGTTTGTTGATTCAAAATGCTTGAAATTGATGTATATTGGTATGAAAATCTTTCCTCTTTTCTACCTGAAGTATTACCTCCGATTGGGCTTAACTCCGTAGAATCAAGATTCGAATTCAAATTGCTTGCAATTGACTTTCTTTCAAGGAAGCTATCAATTTCCTTGATATGAGCAAAAAAGAGAGTATTCTTGATATTGTGAGAGCAATTGGTGAAAGAATATTGATAATAGAATTTCACAAAATTAAAGAAGATTCTTTAGCAAATTTGGCAGTCTGATATCCTGGGATTCTTTTCTCATGATGATCTTTCTGCCCACTTTTTTTTCTTTATTGGCAGAATTAGAGCTCTCTTGGGCTTTTTGGGGATTACATCATCCTTCATTTTGGAGATGTTCTGACTTTTCTCTCTCTTTTTTTTTTGGGAAGAGTACGTCACAAACTCCTTCATCTCAGAGATGCTCTGATCCCTCTTTTCTCTCAAGGATCATATTGACGGTTATTGGCTCTTTGGTTGGAAATCTTTTGATGATAGCAGAAATTAAATATCCTTTAGGGTTTGTTGGGAGGCTCATCGCAGTCGCCTTCATCTTGACGGTGCTTTGAACTTTCCCTGGAAGGATCTGTCACAAACTCCGTCATCTTGGAGATGATTCAAATCTTCTTTGGCCCCGGGGGTCTACTCGCATAATTCGTCTTCATCTTGACGACAATTGAGAGATTCCTTTTGCAGATATTTAATTGCAACTTAGGTGATTGAGGAGAAATAGGGATTGAATGGATTTTTCTGTATCACCCAGGATATTTCGACTGCTTTATTTTCCAAGAATGATCTTTAAAAATGTGCCATTAACTGCGATCACTACCGATCACTTATGGCTTTGCAACAACATTGAATTTCTTTTGCTGGCCATATCGAGGATTTATTCTTCATCCTTTTGGTCGGCCAATAAAAAGATTCTGAATTTTAAATCTTTTTTTGCGAAAGCTTTGTCCTTTCGGAAGTAATACTGAAGGTATTCTGAGGTAATGTTTTTGTGTAATAAAGATTTTGAAATCAACAAATATTTAATGACAAATTGGCAAAATTTTCTTGAAATCCTTGGTGAGAGCGAGCATTTAAAGCACAACGCAATGCATCCATGACATAAATTTTCTTCTCCTTTCCCCAAAGGAAAAGATTCAGAAATTGGAAATAGGAATTACTCCTCTCTTCCCTGAAGAGGAGGTGTTTGCAAAATGAACTTTCGAAGAGAAATTAAGCTTTCATCAAAACTTCCTAACATTAGGCTTCTCTTATGAAAAGGGGGCCGGTAATGGTGAGGTCGGTGAATTGGTCATGAAGGAGCGAGTCCATCACACTCTCCCTGAAAAGAGGATCCTTCATGATTAAATGGCCTAGTATGAAATTGTGATCACAAGGAAAACGAACTTCCGTCGAAGCTCTCCCTGAACTAAGGGTTCCTTGTATGAAATTTGAATTTTGTTTTGCAAATGGTTCACATAGACACGAGTCCCTTCAAACTCTCCCTGAAAAGGGGTTAGGCGAACAAAGGATAGCATGCGAAAAGAACGAACTCCCTTGAACTCTCCCTGTAAAAAGGGTCTCTCGCAAGAGGAAATGACTGAAATTGGTATTGGGTGACCAAAAGGGTCGAAATTGGAAATTGAAATTTTAAAATTTGAAATTTGATATTTGCAATTGGAATTTAGAAGAAAAATTCGAGTCGGAACTCTAATCTTCTAGACCAATTTTAGGAAAAGAAAACTCGGGTCGGAACTCGAATCTTCGAAGGAAAACTAGATCAATTGGAAGGAAAGAAAATTCGAGTTGGAACTCGAATCCTGAAGGAAAACTAGACCGGTCAGAAGGAAAGAAAATTTGAGTCGGAACTCGAATCCCAAAGGAAAACTAGACTAATTAGAAGGAAAGAAAATTCGAGTCGGAACTCGAATCCCGAAGGAAAACTAGACCGGTTAGAAGGAAAGAAAATTCGAGTCGGAACTCGAATCCCGAAGGAAAACTAGACTAGCATGGATTAGGTTTAAAAACATTAACCAGTAAACCAGATTTAGAAAGTTTGACCAATAAAAATTGGATTTTGAAAGTCCGACCAATAACAATTGGATATTGAAAGATATACCAGTGTGAATACTGGATTTTGGAAATGAACCAGTATAGGTACTGGATTTTGAAAATGGATCAGTACGAATACTATTTTTCGAAGAATTACCAGCACGAACACTGGATTTTGAAGATTTACCAACACAAACACTGGATTTAGAAAATTTTATCAGCACGAACACTGGTTTTTGAAAATCTTACCAGCACGAACACTGGATTTTGAAAATTTATCCAACTGATTCTGATGAGAGATTTTCAATCTTCATCCTCACGATGACTTAGGCAATTGTCGGGGTCTCAGGATTTATTCCTTATCCTGAATGGGTGGTTCAGGTTTATCCCTTAACCTGAAGGGAAAATGAATTCGATACATATGGATGCAAATGAATGCGAATGAATGCATGCAAATGCAAATGAATGCAAATGTATCTAAATGAATGCAAATGCATGCAAAATGAGAGATTTATTTGACCCTGCCTGCATACAGGATGTTTTGAAGACAATTTTCAAAATAATGCCCTAGTATAACTGGGGAGTGAGAAGTTAGATGAAAGGATAAGTAATTGATATTTGAAGAATACTTTCTGACTTTTGATTGATTCAGGAGAGACTCTGAAAAATATCACTTCTCGCAGAAGGACATGGTGCAGAGAAGGAGAAATTGATAATTTTATTGATGCATTGAAGGAAAATGACAAATCAAGAAAAGATAGACAGGATTACATCATCTTTTGAAGGCAAAATGAGAAATGGGAAAATGCTAGCATCGTCGGCTTTTTGAGTAATCGAGGAAAGATGGCTAGTCCTTTTTATCTTCAACGAGAATATTCTTATCAATGCAATCTTGAATAATGTTCTTGAAGACAAAACAGTGGTCAGTATCGTGTCCTACTGCCCGATGGAATTTGCAGAATTGGTCCATGAACCTTCCCATGATCGTGGGAGGATCTGTGGCTCTTGGGAGCTTTACCATTTCTTTGGTCAACATATATTCAAGGATTTCATCGAGAGGTTGCTCAAGAGGAGTAAACTGACGATCGTCACCCCAACCATCCTGTTTTATCTTTTCTTTCTGCTGACTCAATTTTTCATTCTTCTTTGAAGACTTTTCTTTCTGACCTGCATGATTGCTCTTGCTATTTTTGTAGCCACTGCGGCCGACATTGGCAGAGAAGATGAAATTTTCCTTCTTCTTTGAATCTTGATTATTCTTGACAAGGGTGATGCCATCATAGACCCCATTCTCTATTCCCATCTCGAGCCACTCGGCCCGTTCAGTAAGCTCAATGAAAGATTTGGAAGGTGAGGTGGAGATAAGACCTCTCAAAGGTTGTGAGAAATTGTTTAGAATAATCTGGAGTGCGTGCTCCTCTAAGATGGGATTTCTCATTTTATTGCAAGTGCCCCTCCATCTGCGGATGAAGTTTCTGGCTTTCTCATTATCTCTTTGCTTTGTATTATAGAGATGGTTTAGCATTGGCGGCGCTTTGGTGTTTAAAAGGAATCGTTCAATGAACAGATTGACCACTTTATCGAATTCCTTCAATTCGATGGGATTGATATGCTCTGAGTACCACTTGGCGGCGGTGCCCTCCAGACTGTGAGGAAAACATCTAAATAAAGCACGATTGTCTCTCTTGAATCGATTGCACTCCGCAAAGAACATAGCCAGTTGAGCCTTGGGATCGCCAGTCCCATCAAATTTGACAAATTTACGGCGGAGATCTTCTAGGCTGTCATCACCATCTAAACCATCATAGAAATCTTCGCTTGTGAAAATCTTTTTGCCCTTGTCGCGGGCTTGCAGATCCTTAACCATTTTGACCACATCTCTGAGTTGTGACTGATCAGAGTTATTAGCAGAATGATCTTTTAGCTTATTGCCTGACCCCTGCCCCCGTGTCATCTTCTGAAAAGCTTGCTGAGCCTCACACTCTTTATCGGTGCCACCTCCTGATTCTGCTTCATCAGATGTATCCTCATGTTGGATACACTTCTTGGATATCTTCAGTTGTTTCTTCAATGTTCGGCCCTTGATCTTTTTCTTGGTAGGAATCTTGTCGGAACTGTCCCCTGTTTGCTCTGCCATCATCTTATTCAACATCTTTTGAAACATGGCATACATCTGAGGATCGATATCATCATTGGCTTGTTGACTTTGGTTCCTAGCAGATCGCGGAGAATCCATCTCTTGCTCGCTGCTACTGTTAGGGTACTGAAGCGACACTATTTTCTTCTTGGATCTGGTCTGAACCATTCCATGATGCCGAAACTCTCTGTAAGACAAATAGGATGATTAGAATGAGAGAAAATTCTTGAAGGCAATGACTTGGAGAATAGAATGAAAATAATGGATGAAGATCTGAAATTGGGTTGACAGTTTGAAGGATATCCCTTTACCAGGGATGGGATTATTGTTGGGATTGCGACAATTGCATTGTTATTCCATGAGAGAAAATAAACAACCGAGATATGTCTTGTTACCTAAGCGAGGCCGTCAACCATGAAGAAAAAAATATTTTTGAAGGAATATAACAAAGTAATGCATAATTGGTAATGAGCTTCTCTACGAACTTAGGAAGTTATCTGAGAAGGAAGGCAGGAAGAATTTTTTTTTTCAGGGAAAAGCATTCATCACAAAGGGCATATTGCATAAGAGTTCAGAAAATAACATTATGAAGAAAATGACCTCCAAATATAAGGAAAACTGATGATTTTATTGATGTCTTGGAGGAAGGATGACAAATTTAAAGAAAGCAACTGGAGACTACATTTATTCAGAGAAGCAAAAAGCAGAAATGATGGAAATGAGAAAGCATTGGCATTTGTCGTCTTTATGAATGATCAAGGAAAGGCTCGGTCAGAACGGTTGACTGGTCTTCCTCTTTAATAGGGAGATTCTTGTCAACGCAGTCTTGAACGATATTTTTGAAGACGAAGCATCGCTCAGTATCATGCCCTGTAGCTCGGTGGAATTTGCAGAAGCGATCTTTCCATTTCCCTAGGGCGACCGGAGGATTAGCAATTCTTGGAAGTTTAACCATTCCTTTGCTCAGCATGTATTTAAGGACCTCTTCGAGGGGCTGATCTAGAGGGGTAAATTCGCGATCGTAACCCCAACCGTCATGTTTTGGCTTCTTTTGACTGCTTGCTTTCTGCTGGGAGCGGGATTGAAGGGGTTTGGCTAGGACAGTCGGCTGGTCTGCTATTTTGCTTTCCCCTAAAATATTCTTATCAACATGATCCTGAACGATATTCTTGAGGACAAAACAATTTTTTGTATCGTGTCCTATTGCACGGTGAAACTTGCAAAATTGCTCTTTGAATCTGCCCATGATTGACGGAGGATCAACGACTTTTGGTAAATGGATCATGCCTTTTACAAGCAAATTTTCTAAAATAGTCTCGAGCTTCTGATCCAGAGGGGTGAACTTTCGATCAGCGCTCCAGTCTTTGTGTTTTGGTTTTTCTTTTTCTTTCCCTTTATGCTGGGTACTGGACTGGAGAGGTTGATCATTCCGCTTGGCTGATTCCTTTCTGGTGCTTGACTCGGGTAGCTCTAATAGCATCTTTGTCATCATTTTTTGAAACATTTTGTACATGACTGGATCAATCTCATCTTCACTTGTCTTGTCCTGCTTCTTGACTGGCCTCGAAGAACTCATCTCTTCGATACTGCTTGGTGTTGTTCTCTTTCCCGACCTTGTTTGAACTGTAGTGAAATGCCAATACTTTCTGCAAAATAAAGAAATAGTTTAGACTGAAGGATTTTTGGGAAAAATAGAGATGATGAAGGAGATGTCTAAGGACTTGGAAAGAGACAAAAATTCTGAATAGAATTTGGAAGACATATATGAAGAAGAGAAGTTTGACAAGATTTGAACATTTGAAAAATTGCAGGCAGGATCAAAATAAGGTTAGAAATTCGAAGTCCAGAGGAAAGGTAGGAAAAGGAAAATCGCCTGGACTTTTGAGGAAAAATATGAGGTTTTGAAAATCGTCCAGGGTTTTTGATAAAATTGTTGAAGAACAATAGATGAAATTTGTAAAAGGAAAATAAAAGAGAATTGAGAAATAAAAGAAGAATGCATTCAATCATATCCTACACAAACAATTATGCACATACAACATTCCCTAAGAAGCTGACTCTAAATGCATCAATTTTGAAAGATCTGTAGGACCCTAATCCTGACTCTAGGCTCAGATCATCTGTGTCCAACCATGCTATGCCTATATACTTGAATCGAGGCTCGATGTACGTGGCATAAAAATTCATCTTCGGTTCTAGGCTTGTGTTTTCCCAACATCCTTGAGCACCTGCCGATATACGTTGGACTATGGCCCTTGGTACGTGGCAGGGGGGCGTTAGCCCAAATAAGTGGCCCAGTTGTGAGGCTCTATCCCAAACTATGGTTCTGGAAGAGAGCCCAACAACGTGAAGACCGGGTAGACATAGGTGGGGTGGTTTTTGAAATATGATCACATGCAGGCAAACAGAGGGCTCTAAATCCTAAAAAGAGATAATTTTGAATTTTTTTTGAAGAAGCAAACATTGTTTTCATACAACTCCTAGATTGAGGAGTGTTGTATTTCAGACCTAAGTCTATGTGAGCATGCATAATTCTCCTCAATATGGTCCTACCAAACCATGCCTAATCTATATGCAATCCATGTCAACTGGGTTCAAGTCTAGGCTCCTAGGTTCACATGATATCAGAAATTAAAAGCTGACAGCTCATAGAGCACAATTTTGATAATTGAGCTAAGTCAAAGCACATGATTGATCAGGCGAAGACAGGTCCCATCTCGGTCGCCAAACCTGTTATCATCGCAAAATTTTTCCCCTCCCTTGCGAGAAAGAAAGGAATTTAGCGAGTCAAACTCGGCCAAAGTTTTGAAAATGGTTTTGAAAATTACTCGCCTCCGTTTTGAAAATTTGCGGGAAAATTCCGTGAAATGGGATCCGCCTGTCGGTACGAGGTTCAACCGTTCCTGACGCCTTTACCAGGGGTAATTGAACCAAGGATCAATTGCGTGCTTTAACTTGACTCAAATATCTAAATTATGCTCTATTTTTCCTAGAATGCACAAAGAATCAGGCTTGTGCTATGAAATTTTGAAAAAATGCAAGTTTGAGAAAATATGATGTTTGCTTTGGAAAATTGAAATATGCTTGAAAATTGATTGGAAAAGTACTTGAAAATTGAATTCCTGGGAAAATCATTGAATTTCATTGGAAATCAGAAATTTGCATTGGAAAATGAATACTCAGGAAAACTTGTACTTTGGAAAATTAATTTTGAGATTTAGATTGCTTTTTTGAGGAAATGGATTTGAGAATTCTAAGAAAATCTAAGAAATTCATTAGAAAATGACTTTTGAAATGAAAAATGGATTCTCAGGAAAATGAGAAATCTGAGAAAATCGATCTTTTTGAAAACTTGAGACTTTGAAATTTGAGAATTTTAAAACATTGGAAAATCTTGGTTTGAACTTGGGAAATGCTTTGCAATCTCTTTTGAAAACTCAGGATTTTGAGAAAATCAGATCCTGAGAAAGACTTGGAAATTCTTGAGAAAGCTGAATTTTCTGAAATTGAAATTGGAAAATGAATTTGAGAATAATGCAATTTGAATGATATGAATGAATGAATATAAATTTGAAAAGGGAATTTCAATTGAGAAATTGGAAAATCCTTTTAAAACTTTGGGAAATGCAGTGCATTTTGAAGTTAGCCTAAGTGTGTAGGCTGAATGTGGCTAATACGAAGATCATAAATCTTGGTTTTCTTCGTATTCTGACTATGGCCATAAATACGAATCCCACCGAGTTTATAAACTCCATAAGAGCTTGTGCACGTGCCATTCGTGTAAACCATAGTGAATTTGAAATAATGTGCATGAATCATACATCACATATTGAAATTTGCATAAATTAAACTATATGCAATGCAGCCCTATTCTAAGCAGAAATGTAACTCTTATTCCAAATATTACATTATTTTTTTTACATTGAATTGAAATAAAATAAGAAAATAAAATCTTCTTCTTGAATATTCCTGCAAAACTAGAAAACAGTGTTAGCACAAAAATGTAGGTTTTTCTGAATTTATCCAAAAATATGGAAAATTATCGGATATTATTCAGATATAAACCCAAAATCATACCCCCTTTGATATAAACATGATAAATAATGAATAAATTTCAAAAATAAACTTAAAAATTCAAAAATGGGGTCAAAATGACCAAAATACCCCTGATGACCTTGAAATCAGGGTTTTATGAAAGATTTTTTGTAAATTTTGGAATTTTGAAAATCAAATGAAATAAATCAAACATAATATGATAAAATATGATGATATGCATGAAATTTTGGAGAATTAGAAATTGAAATTTCGAAATTTAGGTCAAAATGACCAAAATACCCCCGAGAACAAGAATATGGCCTTGAAACCAAGGTTTTCTGAAATAAATTTTGCAAAATTGAAAAATATGAAATGAAAATGACATTAAAATTAACCCTAATATGATTCTGCATGCTTATGTGGATGATAAAAACCCTAAAATGACGAAAATATCATAAAAAATCAAATTTAACCTGATTTTCGCCTGATTTTCGCTTCTGAACTTAAAGATAAACTAACACATGGAGAAAATGAACTTGGAATTAAACCAAATTTGGCATGGACACCTAAAATAACCCTAAAAACAGAATGGAGCTCGAAAATCTAATTTTTTTGTATTTTTAAATATGAAAATTGAAATAAAAACCCTAAATTTTGTGATTTTTGACTAAAATGTTGATTCTAAAGAAGATTTAGGATATCAAAATTTCCCAAATTTGATGGAGTGACAGAGGACAGTAAGGCAAAGATTTTTTCCTTTTACACTTTCTGGTTTTGACCTATGGTCGAAGCTGTGCCACTCCGGCAAGTCGGATCGGAATCCGGCGACTCTAGGATTTAGGGGAAACAGACAGGTTTCGGTAGAAAACATGGAAAAATGGAAGACAGATGGGAAAAAGGCTGAAATTGCGGGAAAATGTTCCTGACAAATAGAGGAAAATTTGATCTTTTGACACCATTGGGATTCGAGTTATGGTTTGGAAAAGGTCATACTGTTATCAGAGACCTAAATCTCTGAGATTTCTGGACATTGGAATCTGTTAGATAGAAAGGGAAAATCCGTGAAAAATAATGAAACAGATCCAAAAATTCCCATATTTTGGGAAATGACATGAAATTATGTTAGAAATAACTTTCATGTTGAAAGTTTTTGCAGAAAGGTTACAGATTGGATGGACTTGGTGCATTAGAGGCTGTCTATACCCTGACGAAAGAAAATCGATATTTTCCCAGGGGTCTGAGAAATCCGATTTTTTATAGAGGTAAAAACTGCTTGGAAAAACCTCAAAATTTCCAGATATTTAGTATATTTCATATTGAATCCACTGTAATTTTTATAGGAGCATTTGGATCTCCCATCTAGGAGATCCCATAGGTTCTTGTCTGCTAAAACAGAACCTGGAATTTTGGGAGGGTTCAGAACCCGATTTAGGTTTTTATTTTTTTTATGGAGTTTTAAAACCCAAATGGATTCAAGTTTTTGGCATGATGTCACAGATAGAAAAATCTAAATACAGTAAAATTTCTAGGATTTATATATAAAAACACTTAAATGAAACAACAACTGGACTTTACACATAAATGAACACCTATGAATTCTAAATTATATGCTGGTAAAAACTATGTAAAATGAATACAAAATCAAGAAACTAACCTAAATGCAGCATGAAAATACACGAAATATGAAAATAAAACGAAAACCAACAGGGGGCATAGTTCATTTCGATATTGGCCATTACAAGGAGAGATCCGATCCATTCATTCGGATGGATCTCCTTCTTTGTGTAGCATCATCATGAATAAGCAAGGTTTAACATTTTATTGTATATATATACATTTTTTTTTTACTTTTTTTATTTTTTTACATTAAAGTCATCTTTCTAAAGAAAATATCAATGAAGTTTGATGAAACAAATAACAAAAATAACAGAAAAAGATGATGGAACCTATTGACTTACCTTGAATTCACACTTGCACCGACGGAAAAGGTAGTAATGGAAGTTGCCTTGTTTGGTGGAGGCTTCAATGTAGAAGCTTTGGAGGGGAAACAGCAGTTTGGTTGCCTTGAAGGTGGAGGAGACACTGCTGGACTGTTGTTGGACGTCGGATAGCTGTGATAGAGCTGCACCAGATTTGAAGGAGGTTGCTACTGTAATGGCTGCTGTAGTTGCTACCAAGGTATGGCTGGAGCAATGAGAGCTAGAGCAGTGAGAGTTGGTGCCAATGGAGATGCTGCAACAGTGGAGGACGGCTAGAGGGGCTGCACCTTGTTGATGGACTGGAGCCAAGAGCTGATGGGCTGGTATTGTCTCAAGGCTGGAGAGACTGCAGCCAAGGAGAGGAAGATGATGGCTGGGTGTAAAGAGAGTAAGAGAGAGCTGCTGAGCGTGAGAGGCTGAGCATGTAATCCCCCTTGTGTGATTACTTAGGGAAAAAAAACCCTAAGTTTTGTTAATGGAAGGTGGGTTTAATGTGTGAGGGAGATGTGCGTGAGACTAGAAAGCTTCAACGTGTATTGGTTGCTGGGATTTAGAAAGAAAGGAAGCCATCTATTGGCTGGACAATGGAGAAGGGAAGGAAAAAGAGGAGGGAAGAGAAGAAGGAAAGAAAGGGAGGAAGGGAAAAAGGAAAGAAAGAAGAGAAGGAGAGGGAAAGAAGAAGAAGGAGGGGCTTACGTGAGTGGGCTGGAGAAGAAAAAGAAGGAAGAAAGAGGAAAAAGGAAGAAAGAAAAAGAAAAGAAAAGAAAAAGGAAGAAAAAAAAGGGAAGAAAATAAAGAAAGAAGGAAAAGAAGAAAGAAGTAAGGAAAGAAAAGAAGGAAGAAAAAGGAAAGGAAGGGAAGAAAGAAAAGGAAGGAAGAAGGAAATGGGGCTGGAGGTTTGGGCGACCCCCTCGCGGGTCCCACCTAAAAAAAATAAAATAAAAAATAATAAAATAATAAAAACAAACAAGTAAAAAGAAAATTGAAAAGAAACACATTTTTTTTTAATAAAAGGGAAATGTAAATGGATGGGCCATCTCAGAGCAGGTCCAAATTCCACTTTTGAAATTCATTTTGACGATTAGAGGGGTAAAATAGTCTTTTCAAAAAAATTCTAAACAAAACGAGCTATTTTTGGCAGTTTTTGAAACGAGCTCAGATTTTGAAGTTCAATACCTCGTTGCGAAGCAAATCCAATGTAGAATTTAAAATTTTAATTTTGGAGGAAATCCAGATTGTTTTTCTCAAGAAAATACTTCCAAACGAAATGAGCTATTTTTGGCAGTTTTTGAAACGAGCTCGGATTTTGAAGTTCAATACCCCGTTACGAAGCAAATCCAGTGTAGAATTCAAAAATTTGAGTTTGAAATAAATCCAGATTATTTTTCTTGAGAAAATATTTCCAAATTTAGACTCCTAGGGGTAAAAATGTTAATTTTGAAAAACCCGAGGTTTGAAATTGATTTCTGAAAACTTTTAAAACTCAATCTGGATTGAAATTTATAAAACTGGAGTTCTGGACTTCGAAAATGAAATAAAATGTGATGAAATGTTATGAAATGCTAAGAAATGATATGAAATGATAAGAAATGACATGCGAAATGCAGACCCTAAATGAAGAATTTTAGATGTTAGACCTCGATTGGCAGTTGTACCAGTTTAAAAAAACATTAAAATTGATAAAATTTGCAAAATAGCTCAAGAAATGGTTTTCGGGACTCTACTGGGTCAGAGTGACACTGAAAATTGGGGTTCGAGCTGGATTGAACTGAGATGAGCTAGATTGAGCTGGGTTTTAGAGTTTCAGAACTCAAATGAACTGACAATGATACTGACTCAACTGACCTTTCCGACTGAATTTTCAAGAAAAACTGTCATTTTTAGAGAAATGGTACGGAATGATCACTGGAATGAAGTGAATTACGAACCTGAACTGGGTTTGAGTTGAAACAAAGGTCAGTAATACTGAGATGGACTAAAATTGAGGCTCAAACACTAGCTCAACTGACTGAACTCAGCTCAATTTCAGCTGAAAGAGCTGAAATGGACTAAAATGGGCTCGTGGACACTTAGAAATGGTTTTGAACTGAAACTGGAGCGCTTGAACTCCTGGTGAGCTCAAGTTAGACTCTGAGGAATATGACTGACTGTAAATGACTGACTCGGAGACAATTAGCTTGGATTTGGATGAGAAATGAGCTCGTTTCTGAAGAAATGATCCCATTTTAGCAGGAATGGTCAGAAATGAAAATAACCTTCTCACTGTGAGCTCGGGTGAACTTGAAATGATTGGTATTCTAACTGTTCTAAACTGGCCAACGAGCTTGGTTGACTCCGACTGACTAGGGTTTGGGATGACGTAGGGGTAAAATGGTAATTTTCCTAATGAAAATGGGTAAAATGGTGATTTTCTGAAACTGACTGGGGTTTGACTCCTACACTGACCTAACAGGGTTGTCACTGCATGAGGAGGGTTGTTTGAGAATAGATGTGGAAAATTTGGGGTGTTTACAATACGTAAGAAGGTATGCGTTGCACCCATTGAAAATAAGATGCGAGAGAATCGTTTATGGTGGTTTGGCCATATTCGGCGAAGGCCTAATGATGATTCAGTTAGAAGGATGGAGAAATGGGAAAATATATTAGTTAAAAGAGGTCGGGGTAGGCCTAGGAAGACTTGGATGGAGATGATAGTAAAGGATATGAATGCTTTGAACCTCACCGAGGACATGGCATTGGATAGAAATGATTGGAGGAGAATGATTCATGTGGAAGACTCAAATTGAATTTCTTTTTTGGTTCATATCGCCGACCCCAATTGTTTTGGGATGAAGGTGTAGTTGTTGTTGTTGTTGTATTGTTTAATATTTTAGAAATTTTATTTTTGCCAAAAAACACTTTTCTTCACCAGCCGAATTTTTTATGTCAGGCCTGAATTTTTATGTTTGATAAACAAATTGTTTCGGCTGATCTAGAATGGGTTTATAGCTAAAATTTTAGTGTGTGTTAGTTTTACATGTCTAGAGTATTCCCTCTAAATTTTAGCTCAATCCGATTAGGGGTTGGAATTTTATAACCATTTTACTGAAGTCAGTTTTCTGGCTTTGCAAAAAATTGACCTCCGGTTCTGAATTTTCTGATCTGATAAATAGACTATTCCAGTCGATCCTTTGGAAGTTTAATGCGAAAATTTTAGTATTTGTTAACTGTATGTGTTTAGAATATTCTCTAATTTTTAGCTCAATCCGACTAGGGGTTGGGATTTTACGGTCATTATACTGAAGATGATTTTTTGGCCCTGTAGAAATCTGACTTTTGGTTTTAGTTGCAGTGATTTTTGAAAATTATTTTTATTTTTAGTTTTGTTTTTTAATTAAGTATATTTGGTGAGTTTTTGGTGTCTTAATTGAGTTGCTTTGTATGTGTCAGATATTGGTTTTCGTCAGAAAATCAGAACCTAAAGTTAAGTTTTGAGTGTTTAAGTTAAGTCTAGTTGAGTCTTTGTCGAATCAATAACATAGTATAGAAATAGTTTTGTTTCTTGGGTTTCCATTTTGCATGATTGCCGGTAGTGTCCTCAACTTGCACCAAGGTGGACAAGGTAGTTGAAGTGGACGCACTAAAGTTCCTTGCACACATGTTGAAGGAAGCTAGCTCGCAGTTATATTTAAATTTTTTATAGTTAGGGCATTAGACCATTTCTATCATTTTCGAGTTGTAATCCATTTAAATTTTATTTTTGCTCGTGCTTTTGTAATAGGCTTTGTACACGTTTGCTTTTGTATTTTTTTTTGAAGCAATAAAGAGTGTGATTTATTTGAAATACTTATTCTTATCTCGTTCTCCGTGGTTCGACTCGGACTTCACCACTTTTGTGTGAGTCAGTTATTTAGATTTGGTGTACGGTATTTTTATTGAAAATAACTTTTAAAATATTTAAAAAAAATAGACATAAAATTTTTGGCACCGTTGTTTGGAAACGGTGATTAAGGTCTAAGTATTCACTTTATTGCTTAGTGTTTGTTCACGTGTACCTAGGATTATAAGTTTGTTTTGGTTTATTACATAGGATTGTTTAGTTTACTTTGCTTTGGTTAAATTAACTAGGATTGTTAGATTTACGCTTGGTTGTGAACTTTTGAGTTATCTTACTTTTATTGCCCGGCCCACCTAAATAAGGTACCCAAATTATAGGTGACCGAGTATCTAATTTGATTGTTGTTAAGATAACTCTATTGTTTTAAGTGTCTGGTTGCATGTTTATTTGCTTTTGTAGTACTTGCTTGTGTGGTTTAGCTTGATTGCGCTTGTACGTTAGGTTAGGTAAAAAGCCTTTAGGATGCATGCTACACAGAGTTCAACTTAATGGTGTATACATGGGCGACACTCTCTAGGCCCTGAGCTTGTTAATTCACTAGTTAACCCAAAATTAATTCTAAGGAGATCCTATAGAGCCAGACCCATGGCGGAAGACCCTACCTAAATTCATCTTTTGAAGAAGTACTTCATTCCTATCGAGTATACTCCCACCTCTTGCATTGGAAGACCTAATGTAAGAGTGAACCAATATGAAATCAAGGCCAATGTTATTCAAATGCTCGCATCCTATTATGGCCTTAGTAATGAGGATCTCTACCATCATATCGATGAATTCCTAGAGATATGTTCCATTGTTAGGATGCACTTAGGCTAACCTTATTCTCATTCTCTCTTAAAGACAAAGCCAAGCATTGGTTGAAGTCTCTAGATACTGTTCAGATTACCACTTGGGACCAGATGTAAATATATATATATATATATATATATATATATATATATATATATATATATATATATATATATATATATATATATATATATATATATATATATTAGTGGTAAAATGAACCAATTCTGAAAGGTTGTCACAAGTTTCAACCAATTGGAGGGAGAACAATTCCATAAGATCTGGGAGAGGTTAAAAGATCTTATCAGGAAGTTCCCTCATTACCAGGTGCCTAAATGGAAACTGGTTCAGTACTTTTATGATGGGCTGACAGAGAAGAACCATTAAATGATTGATGCAACCTGTAGGGGTACATTTATGCTTAAGAGTGAGTTTGTTTAAAAAGATCATGCACCATGCTTCCGCTTCACGAGTAGAAAGGGTGACACTAGCGCCTAGGGGTCCCAAAAAAGGGGGGATGTATAAAGTAGGAGCCTCCCTTGAGTTGGAAAACAAGGTTGATATTCTGACCTAGAAATTGGATCAGTTATTGTCAAGCTTTTCTTCAATGCAGCAAGTGTGTGTATGTTGTGTGTTAGCCCAGCACACCATGTGGTTGAATGTTCATCTGCGCCGCAGTATCTTGAGTTTGTTTATGAATAGATTCAGGTGGCACAGGATCTCGCCAGACCCATGAACAATCCATTCTTAAACACGTATAACCCGGGCTCATTAAATCATCCAAACTTCTCGTAGAGAAGTCCAGAAAACCAAGCCTTCATTCTGACCCAGACTCGAGCTCAACCAAGTGGCTACCAAAAAGGCTACCATAAACTCACTTTTCCTCTCAGTCAGCCTTTGTTTATCTAGGCCCCTCACTTAGAGACTTTAACAAGTCAATCTTTTGAGGAGATGCTTCTTCAAGTCTTTTCAAACATAAAGGCTACTCTGAACACCCATACACAGTCGATAGAAAAGTTTGAGACTCAAATAAGATAGTTGGCTGAGGCGTTAAGCAGGTGCATCAAAGGAGCTTTACCCAGTCAACCCTAGAGGTAAGGAACCCATGCACTATGGCTTGCATATGACGGAGACTCACCAAGAGCAAGCCAAGTCTGTTATGACCCTCCAGAGTGGGAAGAAGTATCACCCTATCTAGAAGACGATTGTGAAACCTAAGAGTCAGACTAATGACCAATCAAACTCTATAGAAAGGCCCAAGAAAAGTGGAAAGGCTCCTCAACCTGAGCCATCCACTTCGTATATCCCTAGAGCCCCCTTTCCTGGAGCCTTAGAGAAGCCTAAGTCCCTTGACAAGTAGGGAATCAAGATGCAAGAAATGCTTGAGTTATTCAAGCAAGTATACATTAATCTTTTATTTCTTGATATCATTAAGTAGGTTCATGCCTATGTATAGTTTCTGAAAGAGCTTTGCACTTAGAAGAGGAAATTTAGGTCAAATGTACCTAAGATAGTTTATCTTACAAAGCAAGTGAGTTCAGTGCTTTAGCATTAGACTCCACCTAAGCTTAAAGACCCAGGAGCCCCCATTATCTCATGTATCATAGAGAACATCACTATCGAGTGTGCCCTACTCAATCTTGGGGCAAGTGTTAACATCTTGCCGGGTTTCTTTTATAACACATTGGGGATTGAAGAGATGAAACATATACTTATGACCCTGCAGCTTGCAGATCATCCATAAAGGTCCCACGAAGAATTCTTGAAGATGTTTTGGTCAAGATGAAGGTTTTATACTTTTCTGTTGACTTTATTATTCTAGACATGGAGGGCATAGATCGCGTTAGGCAGGCGCCCATTATTTTGAGATGGTGTTTCTTGGATATAGCTAATGCATGCATTAATTGCCGCACTGGGGCATGTCCTTTGACAACAAGAAGATGGGACTGAACATCTTCAATGCTGTCATGGGGCCTGTTGGTGAGGATGCTTGATTCCAGGTGGACATAGTCTAGAACCTAGTTGAAGTAGAGCCTCTTTGAACGTTGAGCGATCCACCTCAAGATGAGGATGGTGAATTACTCAAAGAAGATGATACATATATTATGGGAAGGGTTATTGGTCTCACCAGACAAGCTTAATTGGACCTAGAAGTTTGAGCTCCTCTGAGACTTGACAAAGAAACCTACCAAACCCTCAATAGAGTGTCTGTCTAAGCTTGAGTTGAAGCCTTTATTGACTTCACTCAGGTATGCCTTCTTAGGTGACAAGCAGACACTACCCATGATTATGCAAATCTGATGAGCACTCAAGATCACCAATTGCTTCAGGTCATGCAAGAGCATAAAGCGATGATAGAGTAGTCCATGACTGACCTGAAGGGTATGCACCCCTCCTTCTGCATGCACAGTGGTGTGAGTTTTGAAAAATGATTTTTAAAATAATATTTTTAATAAAAACAAGTGTAAAAGCCAACCACCAAATAATAAAAACCAGCTCGCATGAGTGGTGGATTATGGGTCAAACTCAGTAAATAGAAAATACTTTGTATTCAAGCACACAATCTAAACTACTTTTTATTGTCAAAAAAGAAAAATTAAATAAATAAATAAATAAATAAGAGTGTTGCCCCTACAAAGGGCTTAAACAAATGAATAAATGATTTTATTATAGACCCAATTAATTGAAATAAAAATAAAAACCTAATTCTAAAAGAAGAAAAAATGTCTTTAGTGCTTGAGTCTTCTTGCCTCCTTTGTGTTCTCTTCGTGTAACTAGGTTGAACACTTTTGCATGGTTTGTTGAAGGGCTATCTGAGAGCTCCCTGAAGGCACTTTTGAAAGCCTGAGGGGACCTCAGAGGGTACTTCGAGTGTACAAAAAGGGGCTCACCGCACGTTTCAACGTTTTCCTGCAAAACACAAAAATAAAACACAGCAGAAAAAGAAAGCTACAAAAAATTCAAATGTAAATATGGAGAAAAATCACAAGAACATGAACTAATTACGAACTAACTTGTAACAACCTAACACTAAGTGACAAAATAGCAAAACTACCTAACTAGAAATAAAAAAAAACTAAATTGCAACAAGCTAATGACTAACTAATTAAAGAAATCAATAATTCATGAAACTAAAGAAAACAAAAGATCAAGAAAGCACTCAGTTGAACATGACAAACTACTTAAATTACTCTAATCTAATATCACACGTTAATAACAATTGACAAAAACTAAGCACGAAGATTTACTACTAAACTATGCTACTCGGCTAACCCAAATCAAGTAAAGCTATTTATTAAACTAAATGTAAGATGAAAATAAATAAATAAATAATGCATGACACATACTAGAGGATGCTATACAGATTGTTAAACACAAATTAAACTAATAAAACTAACCTAAACTATCACAAAAAAAAATGTTAACAATCAAAAGCAATGACTCAGATGAGATTTTAATTAACTCTAATGAATGGGAATTAACCTAACTGTTATTAATTTGATTAAATAAACAAACAGCATTGACATGAATCAAAGAAAAAATAGCAATAACTAATTAGCATAAACTACCCTATCACCCATGAAAATCTAATGCAATACTCTACAAATTATATTCAACACAAAGACTGTCTAAGGTAAACAACTAATGAGGTAAACTAATAAAGTAACCACTAATGAGATAAGAACTAAAAAAACTAAATGAAATCAACAATTTATGTAGTGAAATCACCTAATAAAATACATTATGTTAATTGAAATACCTTATGGGATACATGACTAATGGGATTAACTAATAAGGCACAAAAAAAGGAACGTCTAATGAACTCAGCTACTAAAAAAATTGACAAGTAAAATAATAAAAAATATTGATTCAAAACAACTAAAGAAACACTGCTGCAAAGAAACTAAAAAAACTAAGAAAACAAAAACGTTGATGATAGCTAATGACTTAAAGGCTCCAAATAATCTACGACTAATCACGTTGTAAAAAAAAATTAATTCTAAACTATAACTACTGAATCGGCTGAAGCAATTTATTTAAGTAAACAAAAAAAAACTAAAACAAGTAAACTAACGAACTAAAACATGTAGAACATGAATTACTAATAACTAAACTAACCTGGTATTGGAAATAAACAACAAACTACTTGACTGAATTTCAGAAAAATGATAAAAACTAATCGACTAATAAAAAAATTTATTTATGTGATCTAAACACGAAACAAAACACCAAATAAATAAATAAAATATGCTGCAACCTTTCCTAAACTAAATCTAATCCTAAATTAATCTAAAACTAATCACAAATCAAGAAAACAAAATATAAAACCTATATTAAAACTAACGATCTACTTAAATCAAGATTTTTCAATGATTAAATCCAAAAAATGACTAAACTATCAAAATGAAATATACTTTTCTTTTCTTTTTATTTTTTTTAGATGAAAAACATGAAATAAACTAGATTAACATGCAAATGATGTGATGATCAACTAAAACTATATGTGATGCAATGCTTTATACGATGCAAACTAGATCTATGATGAAAAAGAGGGAGAAAGAAAAAAACTATCGTAGACCGCCTCTGATAGATTGGATGAGAAGTGAAGATGGTCTTTTCCAGCTGAACACACACCTCTATGATGAAAAGCACGGTTGTCAATGACAGATTGGATGCGAAAAGAAGAGAAAAATAGAAGAAGAAGAAGAAGAACGGGGGAGAAATCGGCAAGGATCAAAAAGGAGGAGGAAAAGAAGAGAGGGAGGGAGCAAAGGGGGGCTTGAGGCTGCTGAAAAAATGTCCTCTCAACCCTCAAAACCATTATTTATGATCCCTAATTAGGTTAATTTAAAACTTCAAAAAGAGTATGATAATTTTTCTTAATTTTCAAAACAGGGTCTCTTTCTGAAAAACATGTTTTTCAAAGAGATATTTTTCTAAAACTCATTCAAAATAATTAAGTCCTAATCTAATTAAATTATGAATTTAGAAAATTATCTAATAAAAATACCAAAAAAATGCTAGGCAAGCTTTGAAATACGTGATTTTTTGATAATTTCTATTTTAATGCGGTTTTTCAAAACTAATGATAAAAATAGGTTTTGAATGCAATTTTACACTAGATCATGCATAAAATAAGAAGAATAAAATGCAAATATTATGCATGATCACACAAGACCATAATAGAAGAGGGTGTAAAACCCTTCAGAGAAATGCAGAGGAAGCTAAACCCTAACATGAAGGAGATAGTAAAGAAGGAAGTGGTCAAGGGGTTGGACGCAAGGATTATATATCACATCTCTAATAGTCAGTGGGTGAGCCCAACTTAGGTTATTCCTAAAAATTCAAGACTCACTGTGACCATTAATGAAAAAGGAAAAAGCATCCCAATGAGAACCACTATGGGGTGGCGAGTTTGCATCAATTACAAAAAGCTAAACATTGCAACGAGGAAGGACCACTTTTCGTTGTCGTTTATCAACCAGATTCTCGAGCAACTCGCAGACCAGAGCTATTTATGTTTCCTAGATGAATATTCAAAATACAATCAAGTAATCGTACATCCCAAGGACCAGAAGAATACCACTTTCACATGTCCTTATGACACCTTCGCCTTTAGATGTATGTCATTCAAGCTTTGTAATGTCCCAGTTACTTTTCAAAAGTGAATGATGGCCATCTTCTCGGATATGGGAGATGATGTCCTAGAGATTTTTATGGATGACTTCTCTATATATGGCTCTTCTTTTGAGTATTGTCTCCAAAAGCTTACTCATGTGTTTAAACAATGCATGAAGACAAATTTGGTGTTGAGTTGGAAAAAGAGTCATTTAATGGTAAAGTAGGGCATTGTTTTGGAACATATTGTGTCCAAATGGGGTATTGAGGCAGACAAGGCAAAAGTGGATTCAATTGTCAAACTTTCTCCGCCTACCTCAATGATGCAAGTTTGATCCTCTCTTGGGCATGCTGGCTTTTATAGATGGTTCATAAAAGATTTTAGTAAGATTTCTAGACTGTTGTCCGCATTGCTATCTAAGGAGCAGCCCTTTCACTTTGATGATGATTGCATGAAGACATTCTTAACTCTTAATAATGCCTTGATTTCTGCCCCTATTCTCTGATCTCCTGACTGGGCATTGCCCTTTGAGATCATGTGTGATGCTTTCGATTACACAACGTGAGCCATTCTTGGGCAAAGAGTTGATCGAAAACCTTATATCATTTACTATACCAGTAAGTCCCTCTCTGATGCACAGTTGAACTATACTACCACGGAGAAGGAATTTTGGTCATAGTATTTGCATTAGAGAAGTTTTGGTCATATTTGCTAGGCTTCAAAGTCATTCTCTACTTAGATCATGCTGCTTTGCGGTACCTGATGAGTAAGAAAGACACAAAATTATGACTCATTCGATGAATTCTGCTATTACAGGAGTTTGATCTTAAATTCAAAATAAGAGCGGAAGTGAGAATATAGTAACAAACTATTTGTCCTGACTGATTGTAGATTTGTCTACTAATCAGGGACAAATTGATGATTTATTTTTGGATGAACATATCTTACATGTAAAGTGTCTTTCGTAGTTTGCTGATATTATAAATTATCTGGTGACCAGATAGCTACATATACATTGGAGCAAATATGAGAGAGATCTGTTTATGGTACAAGTGAAGTACTATTTTTGAAAGGATCCAGAGTTATTCAAGCTTGGAGCAGACCAAGTTATTCGAAGGTGTGTCCCAGAGGAGGAAGTCAAGTCCATTCTAACCTTTTGTCATTCTCTGGCATGTGGAGGTCATTTCTCCAGTAGAAAGATCTTCACCAAGGTCTTGCAATCTAGATTTTGGTGGCCCACATTGCATAAGGACTCACATGAGTTTTGTCATAGATGCTTGCATTGTCAGCGATTAGGGAACATGTCAAGGAGAGACATGATGCCCTTAATCCCCATTTTGATTGTTGAGATTTTATGTCTGGGGTATAGACTTCATGGGCCCTTTTCCACCATCGTTTGGTTATATGGATATTCTTGTTGCGGTGGACTATGTCTCCAAGTGGGTGGAGGTTGTGGCAAACCAGACCAATGATCATAAAGTGGTGCTTAATTTTATTAAGCATAATATCTTCAGTGGGTTCGGAGTTCCACGTGCCTTGATCAGTGATGGGGTAAGCACTTCAAGAACGTACATGTCACTTCGCTTCTACTGAAGTACTCGGTACATCATAAAATAGCCACCCCTATCGCCCACAAACTAGTGGCCAAGTTGAGGTTTTTAACAAAAAAATTAAGAGAATCTTGAAGAAGACGGTTCAGTCTGACCGCAAGGTTGGTCTCAGCGATTGGACGATGCCTTGTGGGCCAATCAGATCGCTTACAAGACCCCCATTAGCATGTCTTTCTACCGTTTGATATTTGGGAAACCATGCCATCTCTCTGTTGAGTTAGAACACAGAGCCTATTGGGCAATCAAGACTTTCAATTTTGATTTGGCACAGGCTGGCAAAGAACTCAAGCTACAGGTGAGCGAGCTTGAGGAGCTGCAAAATGAGGAATATGAGAATGCCACAATCTACAAAGCTCAAACTAAGGCCTTCCATGACAAGCATATTCTTAGAAAGGAATTCGAGCCTGGCAAAAAGTTTAGTTTTTCAATTTGCAGCTCCAGCTATTTTCAGGGAAGTTAAAGTTCAGGTGGGATGGCCTATTTGAGATCCTTAAGGTATTCTCCCGTGGTGCAGTCACTTTGAGGGATCTCAAAACTGGTGGAGATTTCAAAGTGAATGGGCAAATATTAAAGTCCTATATCTCAAGCCTCATATATGCATAGGACATTAAGTTCATTGATCTGATTGACTGTAAGGGCTAGCAGTCTCTTTGTCTGGCTGCTGATAATAAATGCATCACTTTATGAGAGGCAACTCATGGTAGATAAGATTTTTTTTCTTTTTATTATTTGTTTTTATCATGTATATACTGACTACTCACCTTGAGTTTTCAGTGTTTATGAGCATTTCAGGTGAAGCAGGTGAATTTAGAAAGGTCAACATAGTTAAAATGAGCAATATGGACTCCTAAGAGCATTGGGCAGACCTGGTCGTATTTTGACAAATAAATCGATCATATCTATTCATTTCTCTTCTGTTGTTTTTCCTTTGTAGTGTGCATTGTCATGTGTATGTCAGACTTATTTTTTTATAGCACACCACTGAGGACAATGAATTTCACTTATGGAGGAGGGTGTGATACACTTGAATCGTGCTTGCCATTGTATATGTTGTTAAAATCCACAGTTAGGTTCTAGGATGCATATTTGAACTTGTTTCATTTTTATGCTGAGGGTTAAAAGCAGGTTAGACATTTTGAATGCCCCACCCATGATCTTTTTTAAGCAAATCGGATTGGAATTGAATGTCTGAATATATTTATGAGATTGTATGCTATGGAGTGTTAAAGTAAATAAGGTTATGACCCCTTGGAAAAAAAAGTGTGAAATATACTAAAATAAAAATATGAAGCACTGTAGACCATAAAATTGCATGTATAATAAGCCACGTGATCGGAGTAGATGGGTTCAAGCACTCTACAAAGTGTTTATATTCATGCGAAAAAGGGAACAAAGTGGAACTAAGCCTCAGGCTTAGTCAGTGATCATGGCTCACTTGGTTCGAGTAATTAAGTCTTAGGAGTGCTCTGTACTTGGTGCCTTAAGGTTGTCTGATCTGGGAGCCACCTGCTCAATTTCTCACATAAATGCTTTTGAAATCATGAGCTTTTATATTTTGTCAACTTGTCTTTTTCATAAATGCTTGTAGGAATACTTGAGTACTTTAAAGTAATGATTATTTTACAAATGGTTATTTCTTAAGTAAATGCTTTAAAATACCATTAATGCTTGAGTAATAAACAATGTTCTCAAATAGAAGTCGTCACTTCTTGAGTGAGTGTTTTTTAAATTATATTTAATACTTTAAGTAATATATAAATAGAAATAGTCATTTCTTGAATTAATTATTTTGAAATATATTTAATGCTTTCTTGAAAATCGCCAATTCCTATGTGAATGCTCTTATCATATGAGCTAGTATATCTTATCATCTTATCTTTTTTCATAAATACTTTTAGAAAGTACAATGATTGTTCTAAAAAGATCTTTTTGAAATAGTACAACACATACTCAACGGTTATTTTTATGAAGACTTGTCTTTTTGTATATAAATGATTTTTATGTTGAGTAAGTTTAAAACATATACTTGTAATATGATATATGCATGCTTATGAAGGTTATGTTACATATGACTCTAAAGAAGAAAAAAATCATCATCTTGATGTAGCCGATCTTCTTCGAGAGACCTTATGAATACTTGGCCCATCAAGCTTTTTCTTCAGAAATTGAGTATGATTGCATCAAATGTTGTACTTGATCATATTGTCTTCACTCTTCTTAAGTGAGATAACTTTGCATCAAATACTCGTTAAATACATGGCAAATCATATCAAGTCATAATATAACATTCATAAATAACAGCATGTCATATTTATCATATCACATATGCATCATCAAAATATAGTTTCACATCATCTCTCTCTCCTTCTTCTTCTCTCTCTCTTCTCTCTCACATCTCTATCTCTCTCTCTCTCTGTGACTCACATGAAGCTCAACTCTCACTAGAAGGTTAGTCATACCTTGCTAAGGGCCCAAACCTTTTTAACTCCTAGATGACATCCCGGTAATCCAACTTGGTGCTGCTCTTTAGCTGTGGTTCTGTTGGTCCATCCCCTTGTTGGTATTTCCTGGGGTATATCAAAAGTATACCTAATTTGACATAATGTTTGGAGCTTGGCTGAATCATCCCACAAATTGAATATACTTGAACGCCCAATACTGCACTTACCGAGTGAGTGTTGTCTACGTATTGAGATAATTCTGACTTCTAAAACTGACCTACACCTATCCTAATGTCCCAACCACTCTTTAGACCTCCTTACATGTCCCTAGAACCTTCCCTAACTCAACCAAGTCATGGTTGAGCCATTGACCCAACCTTTCACCCGTGAACCCAACTACCCAAAACAAGCCTACTTGATTTAGTTGTTTGGTCCTATTTGGATTGTGTGAAAGTTCCACACCTTTTCCAGCCTTTTCACATGTTCTAGACTATAAGAAATTGTCTTAAGCTTTTGCACACATCCTTACGTAGACCCTAGAGCTTCTGGTTCATACCCAAACCCCTTAGATTTCATATCATAAAGATCCAAACTGCCATTTCTCACTTATAACCTATGGTCAGCTTGTGTATGCAGCCCATAACCTACTGGTCTCAGGATCACAATTTGCATGCTTAAAATTCAAGATGCAACATTGGCAAATTTAGGATTTGGCATTCCACTACTCCCAAACAAAGTTGTAACAGAACTTCATGAACTCATTTGTAAGCTTAGGAATTTTGATACATTGCAATTCTATCATGAAGATAATGTGGTAGTGGCAACCATATGTCTGCAATGAGGAGATGACTTCAAGGTTTCTTCATAGAACGACATAGGTGAGAAGAATCTTGGATAGATAATCTTGTGCTATTCAGATAAATGTAGATACAATCCATTAATGAATTGATCTTTCACCAATGAAGAAAAAGCAGTAAAGGCTCCATTTATGTGCAAGATCTATAATTTTTATTTTTCACTATTGAATGCAAATATTTTACAAACCTTCAGTATCAAAAGGAAAAGGGAAATTTTCAAATATCTCCAAAAACTTTTCAATCTAATTCATGCACACACCAAAAGTTTAAGGGTTTACAAATTTAAAAAATGACAGTAATGTTCTTATAAAATGTCATGATTTTTAAAATGCCTCATAATTTGCCAAAATTCTTCCCATTTAAAAATGTTTGATTCCTGACTTTTTATGGCAAATTTGCCATTCTATAAATATAGCATGGCTTTCGCAAATCACTTTTGCGAATGATTTGAGAAGGTCGTACTATATTTTCAGACCTATGTTAGGAATATTTAGTTAAAGAAGGTCCACACATTTTAATGACATTCACAAAAATGATTTTGAAGGTCGCACTACAACAACAACTACGCCTTCATCCCAAAACAATTGGGGTCAGCGATATGAACCAAAAAAGAAATTCATTTTCCAAAAAAATGATTTTGAAGGTCGCACTATATTTGCAAAATTATGTCAAGAGTATCTAGTTAAAGGAGGATCTCATATTTTAGAGACATTCGCAAAAATGATTTGTTAAGGTCATACTGTATTTGTAGGATTACATAAGGAGTATTTAGTTAAAAGAAGTTCACACATTTTTGGAGACACTCGTAAAAATGATTTGTGAAGGTCATAGTATATTTGTCGAATTACATCGAGTATTTAATTAAAAGAGGTTTGCACATTTTGGAAACATTCACAAAAATATTTTGTGAATGTCGTTTTATATTTGTGGAATTATGTCAGGAGTATTTAGTTAAAGGAGGTTTGCACATTTTGGGCATATTCACAAAAATGTTTTGTGAAGGTTGTACTACATTTACGAACTTATTTCAAAAGTATTTAATTAAGATGTGAATGTCCTGACCTTTGCATGCGAATGTCCTCACACATTTATAAAGGTCCTTTTGTTTGCAAATCTTCGTACATATAATAAATATGATGTTTTGTATGTTTAAAAGGTCATTTTTGTATTTGAGGTCTATTTTTACATAAAATTAGGGTTTTTGTGGTCCCCAACATGTAAACCCTGACAATATTTTTTTATGACTATTTCTGGTGAATCTTCGACATTATTGCTTTATCTCTATCATGTGACGACATATCATCAATGACTTTTTGAGAGTCTGACACATCATTGATGGTGAGATATTTCGATAAGCACATGTTTTGCTCCCTGTAATGGTTGAATCTGTTATTTTTAAAATAGTGACATAAATCATTTATTTTTTAAACATTGGCATGAATAATTGGATATGTGAAATAATTGCATTTTCTCAAGTTATCTTTGCAAGTTCAATAGCCTATTTTGTTTTTTGTTTAATTCATTATCGTGTGAGTCTCTTTTATCTGCTTATTATCCTTAATTTGGTTTGTCTCTATCCTCAAATTTAGTTGTTTATATTGTATTATAAAGATGACTAGGAAACACTTGTATGATTTTAAAGTTATTTTTTCATTTTCAAAAGCATATTATGTTTGTTTTCGTAATTTGATTTCATGTGAAATAACTTATTTCAATATCCAGTTTTGTTTCTCATTTTCCCATCTTTTTACCTCTATCCTTAAATTTTTTTATGTAAGAAAGTATACATTTATTATAAATATAATAAGTCAAGAGATTGTCATGGAGGTAGCAACACCTACACCAACACCTATTAATGGAACAAAGCAATAAATAAATTTTACACTAGCTTATCCATCCAACTATAAAGTATGAAAAAGGCTTGACATATGGATAAAAAGTAAATTTGCTTTGTGGCCAAGAGTATGGGTGGCCGATATAATTCATGACAAATGCAACATTAATAAGATGAGGTCGAGATTGTTGCATTCCATTTTTTGTAGTATAATGATGTGCATTAAAATCCATATTTTTCTGTTCAATCTACAAAGATTCGGAGTAGAGATGACTTTAAAAGATCTGATAAACATAAAACAATGAAAAAAAAATGTAGATATCACATTTCTTGCCCATAATGAGGATGAAAAATCCTAAAAAGGAAAAAAAAAAACATGAGAAATCGCAGGAGAAGAGGGGGGTGAAACCCTTACTATGATCGACAAACTTGATGGATGTGGTGATTAAGGGTGGAGAAGAGGTCCTGTAGAGAATCAGAGAGCTCAAACTAAGATAGATTGGTGGTGGTTGGAAAGAGATTGCCAGCACTGACGACGGTGATGGACAAAAAGAGCTTAGAAGAGAGAGAGGGCGACGAGAAGAGGAATATGAGGTTTTCGAGAGAGAACGAAAATAAAAAAGAAGGGAGGCCTCCCGTGCACAAAAATCTAAAATTTTAACATCAACAACGATATTTATTGTCAGTTGTTTATTAAGAGCAATGATAATTATCATCACTTTTAGATTTATATTAACGATGATAATTATCATCGGTTTTAGATTTATAATTATCACCCATTTTTATAGTTTTTTTTTCTAAAATTTTACCATACATATGTGATGTAAATGAATGGTTTTCATTTATAGAAACAAACTCTTGGATCATCCAATTATGATATATAATAAGGATCTTTTAAGGCTTGAAAATCAATGGCTCAAATTTTTTTTAAATATGTAACCATAAAAAATTACATCTTGATTCGATTATGGTGATCCAATAATCAATTTTAAGCAAGTGGACCACGCTGAATGCATCTGTAGGGTTAGATTTGCAAAGAAACCTATGAAAATCTTGGTTTATAACAGTTTACATATTTTGTTAGTTTACATATTCTAATTTTTCTTGATCCAGGGTAACTAAAATATATAAACTAACATGCATCAAGATTTTTATATGTTTTTATTATTTTTTTCTAAAATTTCATCATACGGATATGATCTAGATATGTGGTTTCATAGAAACAAACTCTTGGATCATCTGATTATGATGTATAAGAAGAATCTTTTAAGGCTTGAAAGAAAATCAATGGCTCAAAATTTTTGTAAATATGCAAATATAAAAAAATCACATTTCTTGATCAAGTGGACCATGCCAAATGCATCTGCAGGGTTAGATTTGCAAAAAAAATCAATAAAAAACTTGGTTCATACTTGTTTACATATTCCAATTTCCCTTTATCCAGGGTAACTAAAGTATGTAAACTGGCATGCACTGATATTTTTGTAGGTTTTTTTATTTTTTTCTAAAATTTCATCATACGGATGCGATCTAGATATGTGGTTTTATAGAAACAAACTCTTGGATCATCTGATTATGATGTATAAGAAGAATCTTTTAAGGCTTGAAAGAAAATCAATGGCTCAAAATTTTTGTAAATATGCAAATATAAAAAAATCACATTTTTTTATCAAGTGGACCATGCCAAATGCATCTGCAGGGTTAGATTTGCAAAAAACAAATCAATAAAAAACTTGGTTCATACTTGTTTACTGATCATGCATATATTTTAGGGATATTTCATATAAAAATATGCATGATTTCATGAGAAAATGTTTCAAATACTCAATTTTATGTTAGTTCTCGAGTAAATGTGCTAAAATGAATTAAAAAGAGAAAATGCTTGAAAATTAGTGTTATTTTGCAATTTAATGAATATTTTAATGTTTGTCATTGTGAGTTCCTAAAAAAAATAATAATAATAAAATAAAGATTAGAATTGAGAATATAGTTAGTTAGTTTTAAAAATAAAAAATAAAAAAATAAAAAATTATAAAATAAGTTGAAATGAGGTTTAGTGTAAATATTTTTAAGAAGTAGTCTTTAGTTTAGTTGAGTTTTGAGGTTTTTAGCAAATAAAATTCTATAAAACAGTTTTTAGATTTTTTGAGAATAATAAAACAAACTGGGTTTTACGGTTTGAGTGTAAATCTGTTGCAAACCGGTTGAACCGGTTTGGAGTTTTTTAATTGAAAAAAACAAACAGAAGCAAACCGGTTCAAACCGGTTTGCTTGATGTTAAAAACCCAACGGAGGAGAAAATTTTCCCTGCCTTCAATTTGTGCGCCAAACTTCCCCTTCCCTCTCTGGTGTTCTGTAATTCCAATTTCTTCCATTTCACGTTGCCGGATTTTTTTTTCATCTCCTGCTGGTTCTTCTTCTTCTTCAGCCTATCTTCTTCATCCGGTGGTGGAGCTTCTTCAATCGGTGGTAGCGCATGAGGTGGAGGCCACCTCCTCCTTCAATTCTCGGTAAGTCATCTAATTCTTCTTATTTCTTCTTCTTCTTCTTCTTCTAATTAGTTTTTCTTCTTCTTCGTTTAAATTTTTTTTTTAAAAAAGATAATCTGCATCTCAATTTGGAAAATGAAAAAAAAATTCAAGAAAACATAAAAAGGAAAAAAATATCTGCAAAGGTATTCTGACGATCAACATGGATCTTCCGAAATATTTGTTCTGAGGAATCGTTTTGATAAATATTTGCAGTAATTCTTGATCAAAATCTTGATCGGGATCTGATGGAGTAATTTCTGTATATTGATTATCTGAATCAATATCAGAAGTAGACAAACTGTTTTCAAAATTCTGTTGATCGTCATGACTGAAATCTGACTTCCGGCGAGTGAAGTCTAGCCGGTATGAATTTTCCGGCGATGCTCTATATCTTTTTGATCTGAGACTCCAGCTATTAAGGTGTGCAAAATAATTCAAAATAGGTTCCTGGCATCCATCAGATAGCTGGATAAAGTCCAGTCGATGAGAATCTTCTGATTCACTGCACGCAAAGATGGAAATAAGCATTTCATTCTTGAACCACCGTGAAATACAGTTCACGGTTTAATATTTCCGATCAAGGATTGAACTCGTGAATAACTTTGATTTTATTGTTTTCAGTGACTAAGTGTTGAAATTTTATCAAGGGATAATTTGAAGATCGATCGAATGTTTGAATTTTTTCTGTTGAGTGTTTAGATTTCTGAGTTCTGGTTATTCCAGCAGATGTTTGAAAGTTTCAGTGGATATCTGTTGTTCTTTGAAATTCCAGTATTGATTAAAAAATAAAATAAAAATATATTCAACCCGATGGCTGAATCTGGTGTAAATATTGATAGCCACTGAATTTTTTTATCAGTAACATAAAGTTTCTGATAAAAGCAATGAGATCAAAGCAGTTATTTTCATTGATTTCAAGTAAGGGGAGTGGTTCCTGATAACCGGTTGAAGGCTATATTTGATTTTTGCTGCTATTTTCTGTGAATCTTTTAATATGAAGAATTGTATTAATTGTTTGATGGATCATATTGGATGATTAAAATTTGTTGATCAATTGAGTGTTAATTTGCATCATACAAGAGATTAATTTGCTGAAGCTCTATAGGATTTCAAGGTTGCTGAATGTTCTGTTTGAAATTGGTGCATTACCCACTGAACTTGCGTAACAATGAACTTGATGTAATGTTGTTAGTTTAGTAAGCTGTTAGATATTAGCTTAGCAGTTAGTTAGTGGTGATTTGCATTATAATTAGATGGTTTAGTTACTTAGTAGTTAGATTTAATTAGCATCTTTATAATTAGATGACTTGAGTATTTTGATATTAGATTTAATTACTGTTTCATTCTTAGGTACTTAGTTCATTTGAAATAATTAGCATTGTTATTTAGATTTTTTAATTAGCATTTAGCTAGTTTAGTATAATTTTAGTTTCTATAGTTTTCTCTTTTGCTGCTCGTGTTCTTTGAATTGTGCAGGATAGCACAGAAGTGGAGCTGAAGAGATTACGTGACACGAGGAAGCACACGAGTAGAGATTTTTGCTTTTATTTTTAGAATTAGGAATTTAATTGGGTTTGTAAATATTGCACTTTACGCCCTCTGCGAAGGGTATTCATTCGTTGTAATAGCTAGTGGTTTTTACTTTTCTGAACATTTTCCATTTCTATAATTCAGCAATAAAGATTAGTTTAGAATTATGTGCTTGAATACAAAATATTCCCGTTCCCTGAGTTCGACCCGGTCTCATCCACTAGTGAGAACCGGTTTTTATTATTTGATGTCTGGTTTTCACATGCTTTTCATATAAAAATCTTTTCAAAATTTACAACGATTGCAAGAAGACATCAAATTTTTGGCGCCGTTGCCGGGGAGCGGCGTAATATTAGTATTCACTTTATTGCCTAGTGTTTGCTTTGCATTTAGGTTTAGAACCACGTATGTGCATATCTTAGAGAAGAGCTTACTTTTCTGCACAGCCCACCTATTAGGATTCCCTTAGAGGTGACTGTGTACGATTGGTACCGTACACATAAATTTTATATTTCTTTGCATAATCTCTGTTATGTGTAACTGCGTGGTGTTTGTTTAGTTTTTGTTGTTTTTAGTTTACTCGCTTAGTGGTTTGCGTGGTTTGGCCGCTTAGTGCGTTAGTTAGGTAGAAAACCCAAAGTTAGGACGTGAGCTACACCGGTCTACTCTAAGGTGTATGCAAGGGCGACACTCACTTGACCCTGAGCTGGTAGAGCCGATTGAGGACCCCGAGTCCCTTATTAGGAGAGCCCAGAGATCTGCAACCATGGCTGAGAATCAGCAGATTACTCGTCCCCTTAGGGAGTACTTCATGCCTAACACCTATACTCCCGCCTCCTGCATCACAAGACCTGATGTAGGAGCAAATCAGTTTGAGATTAAGGCCAGTGTAATCCAAATGCTACCCTCATTTTATGGCCTTAGCAATGAAGACCCATATCGTCATCTCGACGAATTCTTAGAGATTTGTTCTACAGTGAGAATAAACAATTTTGGAGATGATGCTATGAGGTTGACCTTGTTTCCCTTCTCTCTGAAAGATAAAGCCAAACACTGGCTGAAGGCATTAGATACAGTTAGAATTACCACATGGGAACATATGCAAAGAGAATTTTTAAAAAAATATTTCCCAATCGGTAAGACGAATCAGTATCGAAAAGCCATCACCAGTTTTACGCAAATAGAGGGGGAACTGTTTCATGAGACTTGGGAGAGGATGAAGGATCTTCTCCGCAAGTGTCCCCACCACCAGGTGCCTCGATGGCAACTGGTGCAATATTTCTATGACGGTCTTACTGAGAAGAATCGTCAAATGGTTGATGCCGCCTGTGGGGGCACTTTCATGCTCAAGAGTGAGGATGAAGCGTGGTTGCTCTTTGAGACATTAAGCGAGAATTCGATGCACCACGCGACAGCTTCACGGTCTGATAGAGTTACACCTGTACAGGATAGTGCGAAGAAGGCAGGTATTTTCGAAATAGGGATGAACCTTGAGTTGAGCAACAAGGTAGACCAACTGTCCCAGAAATTAGATCAATTGTTGTTGGGTCCCTCTCCTGCCATGCAGGTGTGTGCGTTGTGTGCGAGTCCTGCACACCATGTTCTCCAGTGTCCAGCTGCGTCACAGTATCCTGAGTTTGTCCAAGAGCAGGCTCAGATGGCTCAGAACTTCGCTAGGCCCGCACCCAATCCATTTGCCAATACTTACAACCCGGGCTGGCGAAACCATCCAAATTTCTCATGGCGTAACTCACAAGCCCAAGCTCCTAACCCTTCCCAGAATCAATCCAGGCAAGGTGGTTATACACCTGGATTTCACAGATCCAATGATCCTTCAACACAACCTGCGTATAATCAAATCCATTTTCAGGAGCCTTCACATAGTCAGTCCTTCGAGGACAAAATGCTACAAGCATTTTCAGATATTAAGGCGAATTTGAGCTCACATACCCAGTCAATTTCAAAATTAGAAACTCAAATGGGGCAGCTCGCTGAAGCACTTAGCAGGAGAACTGAGGGAGCATTGCCTAGTCAGCCTATAGTTAACCCTAGGGGTAAAGAACCTCTGCAGAGTTTGCATATGACAGATACACATCAAGAGCAAGCTCAGGCAGTAGTAACCCTTAGAAGTGGGAAGCAGTACCATTCGAGGGAGGCTGCAGAAGAAAGAAAGAAGATAAGTAAGAAGCAGCCTGTCCCTAATGTTGTACCTCAGGAAAGCGAGAAGGTTCTTCCATTTGAGCCTTCCACAACCCATATTCCTAAAGCCCCCTTTCCTGAGGCGTTAGAGAAACCGAGAGCATTAGGTAAGTCGGGAGTAAACATGCAAGAGATGCTTGAGATATTCAAGCACGTCCATATAAACCTTCCCTTACTAGATGCCATCCAGCAAGTCCCTGCATATGCAAAGTTCCTCAAAGAGCTTTGTACGCAGAAAAGGAAGTTGAGGTCCCATGCGCAGAAGAAAATATATTTGACGGAGCAGATCAGTGCAGTATTGCAACACCAGACTCCACCCAAACTTAAGGACCCAGGGACCCCTATCATATCATGTGTCATAGGAAACATTACTGTTGAGCGTGCTTTGCTTGACCTTGGGGCAAGTGTTAACATTTTGCCGGGTTTCTTCTATGACAAATTTGGATTGAAAGAGATGAAATCTACACCTATGACGCTTCAATTAGCGGATAGATCGATTAATGTCCCGAGAGGGATACTTGAAGATGTGTTAGTCAAGGTGGAGGATTGTTATTTCCCTGTCGACTTCGTGATATTAGTTATGGAGGGAGTTGATAGCATCAGACAGACTCCTATTATTCTTGGTCGCCCTTTCCTAGCTACCGCCAATGCGTGCATTAATTGCCGCACTGGTGAAATGGATGTTTCATTTGGGAATAGGAAAATGAGGATGAACATTTTTTGTACATCGATGGAGTCTGATACTGAAGAAGCTTCTTTTGAGGTTGATATCATTCAAGATATTATAGAAGCTGAACATGATTGGTTGTTGAGTGATCCACCTCAAGAGGAGATTGATGGATCATTCAAAGAGGATCGCCTTGATATGATAGATAGTGAGGCAGATAATGTCAGTGGGATTTGGCATCCTGAACCACTTCCAGAATTAGCTGAGAAGCCCGCAAAGCCATCGATAGAGAGTCCCCCAGAGTTGGAGTTGAAGCCTTTACCAGCTTCACTCAAGTATGTCTTTTTAGGAAAAGAGCAGACTCTCCCAGTTATTATTTCTGCAAACCTGACAGATTCACAGAAGCATCAGTTGTTACAGGTTTTGCATGAGCACAAGGAAGCTATTGGATGGTCTGTGGCGGATTTAAAGGGGATTGACCCCTCCTTTTGTATGCATCGGATCATTATGGATGAGGGAGCTAAACCTTCAAGAGAATCACAAAGGAGATTAAATCCTCACATGGAAGAAGTGGTGAAGAAGGAAGTAGTTAAATTGTTAGATGCTGGGATTATTTATCCTATCTCCGATAGTCAGTGGGTGAGTCCTACCCAGGTTGTTCCCAAAAAGTCTGGGCTCACTGTGGAAAAGAATGAGAAAGGAGAGAGCATTCCCATGAGGATTACTACGGGATGGCGAGTATGTATTGACTATAGGAAGTTGAACAGTGCAACTAGGAAAGATCATTTCCCGTTACCGTTCATCGACCAAATTTTAGAAAGACTTGCAGGCCAGCAATATTATTGTTTTTTAGATGGATATTCAGGATATAACCAGGTGGTCGTTCATCCCGAGGATCAGAATAAGACGACATTTACCTGTCCCTATGGTACATTTGCGTATAGGAGGATGCCGTTTGGGCTTTGTAATGCCCCGGCTACATTTCAGAGATGTATGATGGCGATTTTCTCTGACATGATGGATGATGTCCTTGAGATTTTCATGGACGATTTCTCGGTTTATGGCTCTTCTTTTGATAATTGTCTCAAAAAATTATCTCGTGTACTTCAGCGCTGTAGGGAGACAAATCTAGTGTTGAGTTGGGAAAAGAGTCATTTCATGGTACAACAGGGGATTGTTCTTGGACATATTGTGTCTGAGAAAGGTATTGAGGTCGATAAGGCCAAAGTGGAGACCATTGTCAAATTAGCTCCACCGACCTCTGTGAGGCAAGTGCGTTCATTTTTAGGGCATGCAGGTTTCTATAGACGGTTCATTAAGGATTTTAGTCAGATTTCTAGACCGTTGTGTAACCTGTTGTCGAAAGATCAGTCGTTTGTGTTTGATGATGCCTGTCTGAAGGCATTTTTAGCCCTAAAGGAAGCATTGACCACTGCTCCTATTCTCAGATCTCCTGAGTGGTCAGTGCCTTTTGAGATTATGTGTGACGCTTCAGATTATGCGGTTGGAGCTATTTTAGGACAGAAAATTGAGAAACGATCTCATGTTATTCATTATGCTAGTAGGACTCTTTCTGACACACAAATGCATTATATTACCACTGAGAAGGAGTTACTAGCTGTTGTATTTGCACTTGAGAAGTTTCGATCATATTTGTTAGGCTCCAAAGTTATCATTTACTCAGATCATTCTGCATTGAGATATTTGATGAGTAAAAAGGATGCTAAACCGCGTCTCATTCGTTGGATTCTTCTGTTACAAGAATTTGATATTGAGATTCGAGATAAGAGTGGATGTAAGAATCTTGTAGCAGATCATCTGTCTAGACTGACAATAGATTCATCTATTGATCAAGGACAGATTGTTGATTCTTTTCCGGATGAGCAGTTATTTCATGTCAAGCGTTTACCTTGGTTCGCGGATATTGTAAATTTTCTGGTTACTAGAGAGTATCCTACGCACTGGAACCGGAATGAAAAAGATAGATTTTTTGCGCAGGTGAAACATTATTTTTGGGAGGAACCAGAATTATTTAGATCATGCCCGGACCAGATGATTCGGAGATGTGTGCCTGAAGAAGAGTATCATTCCATTTTATCATTTTGTCATTCTTTAGCTTGTGGAGGTCTTTTTTCTAGTCGGAAGACCGCTGCAAAGGTCCTTCAGTCTGGATTTTGGTGGCCCACACTTCATAGAGATGCTCACGAATTCTGTAGGAAGTGTTTGCGATGTCAGCAAACAGGTCGCATTACCAAGCGCGACATGATGCCTCTTTTACTTATTCTGATTGTGGAAATTTTTTATGTTTGGGGCATTGATTTCATGGGTCCTTTTCCGCCATCATTTGGATTTACATATATTTTAGTAGCGGTTGATTATGTTTCAAAATGGGTCAAGACTGTGGCCACCCGGACCAATAATCATAAAGAAGTGCTTCGGTTTATCAAGCACAACATTTTTAGTCGGTTCGGAGTTCCTAGAGCGATCATCAGTGATGGTGGTACGCATTTTCGTAATGTGCAAGTAGCTTCCTTACTTAGGAAATATTCTGTGCATCATAGGATTGCTACACCTTACCACCCACAAACCAGTGGCCAAGTTGAGGTATCTAACAGGGAGATAAAGAGGATTCTTGAAAAGACAGTCAGACCAGACCGCAAGGATTGGTCTCAGCGCCTTGATGATGCCTTGTGGGCTTATAGGACTGCTTTCAAGACCCCGATTGGTATGTCACCATTTCAATTAGTTTTCGGGAAACCTTGCCATCTTCCTGTTGAGTTAGAACATCGAGCATATTGGGCTATAAAAAAAATCAATTTCAACATGAACCAAGCTGGAGTCGAGAGAAAATTACAGTTGAGTGAGCTAGAGGAATTGCGTAATGAAGCCTATGAGAGTGCAAAGATTTACAAAGCTCGAACTAAGCATTTTCATGATCGATATATTGTTAGGAAACAGTTCGAGCCTGGGCAAAAGGTATGGCTTTATCATTCACGTCTTCATCTTTTTCCAGGTAAGTTGAAGTCAAGATGGAATGGTCCATTTGTTGTGCATAGGGTGTTTCCATATGGAGCGATAGATCTTTTTGACCCTCGTATGGGTGCTATTTTTAAAGTAAATGGGCAACGGCTGAAGCCTTATATCTCAGATATTGTGACAGGACAAGACATTGAGGATGTTGATCTTTTAGAAGTTTAGGACTCACACATGTTTGTATATATTTTAAAAATTTTGTAAATATTCATAGAAAAACAATTTTTTTAAGAGTATTTTCATATAGTTCATGTGCATAATTCATAAACCATAATCATGGTAGGCATATTTTCACATTTTAGATTTCATTGAGTTTACTTTCTTTCCCTCATTGATTTTATCTCATGTGCATTCACTTAGTTTCACATAAGCATGGGGGAATGCCACTGGGACAGTGTAATTCAATTATGGGGGAGGGTGTAGTAGCTCACCAGAATATTTTTGTCTACGTTCTTGCACATGTTTACACATCTCTCATAAAAAGTAGATTTTTAAAGAAAGAGTTTGAACTTATATGAATGTTATTTCAAATCTAATGTTTTTAGAGGATTTTTAAGCCGCCCCACGAAAAATTTTTCTGACATAGATCTAAAAATTATGGTTGTTTATGTGGATTTCAAAGAAATGATGATAGATACATGTTAGAATTTATTTTGAATCATAAATATGAATATGCATAATTTTATTTTTGAAAAACTAAGCAAATGAACAAAAGCATAAAAATGAGCTCAAAAAGTGAGAAAAAGCATGCGTTAGGTTGTTTGGATAATTCCACAATCCTTAATAGATGGAACTTAGATGTGAGTTGAAACTTTTAATTCCATTTCGAAAAGGAGAGTGGAAAACTTCGTGATCCTAAGTAGCTGAGAACAGATACAAGTTGAAATGTTTGACTCTCATGTTATAAGGGTGAATGAAGGAAGTCACTTTTATGTCTTAGTTGATATCTTTTGATATATATTGAAAAAGTATAAAAGATATTGACATTGCACAAGGTATAAAAGCAGACCACACGCAAGCTATAAGAGAAAAATAAGTGCGCAAAAAGAAAAAGCGTGAAAAGAAAAAAAAAGAAAGGAAAGAGCTTAAAAAGAAAAGTTCAATGCTTAGAAGTATGATTGAGAAAACCTGTGCAGAAAACATATGAGTGAGGATAAGTAAATAATAATATGTTTTTATTGGATTTTCTAAGAATAAAACATAAATAATTGTGATTTTTAGAAAAGTGAAAGAAATTCTTTTTCTATGGTGGTACATAAAAGACTCTAATTATATTTTGATTTTGAAATAACAGGAAATATTTGTAAAAATAAAGTCTTTGATTACCTACTGATTATGAGGATGTGTAATATTATGCATACATGACAGAGATGTTTGTGGGTAGCATCTCTGCAAACCCTCACGAGACCTTACTCGTCCACTGGGGTAACCCAGGGGTTGAAAGGGCTTGTTGCATGAGCTAAATGCAACCGTGATTCCTACGAAAGTGAGTTAGGTGATAGTTTGATTTCTTGCATTTTTCTGGTTTGCTCGAGGACTAGCAAAACATAAGCATGGGGGTATTTGATCATGCATATATTTTAGGGATATTTCATATAAAAATATGCATGATTTCATGAGAAAATGTTTCAAATACTCAATTTTATGTTAGTTCTCGAGTAAATGTGCTAAAATGAATTAAAAAGAGAAAATGCTTGAAAATTAGTGTTATTTTGCAATTTAATGAATATTTTAATGTTTGTCATTGTGAGTTCCTAAAAAAAATAATAATAATAAAATAAAGATTAGAATTGAGAATATAGTTAGTTAGTTTTAAAAATAAAAAATAAAAAATTATAAAATAAGTTGAAATGAGGTTTAGTGTAAATATTTTTAAGAAGTAGTCTTTAGTTTAGTTGAGTTTTGAGGTTTTTAGCAAATAAAATTCTATAAAACAGTTTTTAGATTTTTTGAGAATAATAAAACAAACTCGGTTTTACGGTTTGAGTGTAAATCTGTTGCAAACCAGTTGAACCGGTTTGGAGTTTTTTAATTGAAAAAAACAAACAGAAGCAAACCGGTTCAAACCGGTTTGCTTGATGTTAAAAACCCAACGGAGGGGAAAATTTTCCCTGCCTTCAATTTGTGCGCCAAACTTCCCCTTCCCTCTCTGGTGTTCTGTAATTCCAATTTCTTCCATTTCACGTTGCCGGATTTTTTTTTCATCTCCAGCTGGTTCTTCTTCTTCTTCAGCCTATCTTCTTCATCCGGTGGTGGAGCTTCTTCAATCGGTGGTAGCGCATGAGGTGGAGGCCACCTCCTCCTTCAATTCCCGGTAAGTCATCTAATTCTTCTTATTTCTTCTTCTTCTTCTTCTTCTAATTAGTTTTTCTTCTTCTTCTTCTTCTTCTAATTAGTTTTTCTTCTTCTTCGTTTTAAATTTTTTTTTAAAAAGATAATCTGCATCTCAATTTGGAAAATGAAAAAAAAAATTCAAGAAAACATAAAAAGGAAAAAAATATCTGCAAAGGTATTCCGACGATCAACATGGATCTTCCAAAATATTTGTTCTGAGGAATCGTTTTGATAAATATTTGCAGTAATTCTTGATCAAAATCTTGATCGGGATCTGATGGAGTAATTTCTGTATATTGATTATCTGAATCAATATCAGAAGTAGACAAATTGTTTTCAAAATTCTGTTGATCGTCATGACTGAAATCTGACTTCCGGCGAGTGAAGTCTAGCCGGTATGAATTTTCCGGCGATGCTCTGTATCTTTTTGATCTGAGACTCCAGCTATTAAGGTGTGCAAAATAATTCAAAATAGGTTCCTGGCATCCATCAGATAGCTGGATAAAGTCCAGCCGATGAGAATTTCCTGATTCACTGCACGCAAAGATGGAAATAAGCATTTCATTCTTGAACCACCGTGAAATATAGTTCACGGTTTAATATTTCCGATCAAGGATTGAACTCGTGAATAACTTTGATTTTATTGTTTTCAGTGACTAAGTGTTGAAATTTTATCAAGGGATAATTTGAAGATCGATCGAATGTTTGAATTTTTTCTGTTGAGTGTTTAGATTTCTGAGTTCTGGTTATTCCAGCAGATGTTTGAAAGTTTCAGTGGATATCTGTTGTTCTTTGAAATTCCAGTATTGATTAAAAAAAATAAAAATATATTCAACTCGATGGCTGAATCTGGTGTAAATATTGATAGCCACTGAATTTTTTTATCAGTAACATAAAGTTTCTGATAAAAGCAATGAGATCAAAGCAGTTATTTTCATTGATTTCAAGTAAGGGGAGTGGTTCCTGATAACCGGTTGAAGGCTATATTTGATTTTTGCTGCTATTTTCTGTGAATCTTTTAATATGAAGAATTGTATTAATTGTTTGATGGATCATATTGGATGATTAAAATTTGCTGATCAATTGAGTGTTAATTTGCATCATACAAGAGATTAATTTGCTAAAGCTCTATAGGATTTCAAGGTTGCTGAATGTTCTGTTTGAAATTGGTGCATTACCCACTGAACTTGCGTAACAATGAACTTGATGTAATGTTGTTAGTTTAGTAAGCTGTTAGATATTAGCTTAGCAGTTAGTTAGTGGTGATTTGCATTATAATTAGATGGTTTAGTTACTTAGTAGTTAGATTTAATTAGCATCTTTATAATTAGATGACTTGAGTATTTTGATATTAGATTTAATTACTGTTTCATTCTTAGGTACTTAGTTCATTTGAAATAATTAGCATTGTTATTTAGATTTTTTAATTAGCATTTAGCTAGTTTAGTATAATTTTAGTTTCTATAGTTTTCTCTTTTGCTGCTCGTGTTCTTTGAATTATGCAGGATAGCACAGAAGTGGAGCTGAAGAGATTACGTGACACGAGGAAGCACACGAGTAGAGATTTTTGCTTTTATTTTTAGAATTAGGAATTTAATTGGGTTTGTAAATATTGCACTTTACGCCCTCTGCGAAGGGTATTCATTCGTTGTAATAGCTAGTGGTTTTTACTTTTCTGAACATTTTCCATTTCTATAATTCAGCAATAAAGATTAGTTTAGAATTGTGTGCTTGAATACAAAATATTCCCGTTCCCTGAGTTCGACCTGGTCTCATCCACTAGTGAAAACCGGTTTTTATTATTTGATGTCTAGTTTTCACATGCTTTTCATATAAAAATCTTTTCAAAATTTACAACGATTGCAAGAAGACATCATTTACATATTCCAATTTCCCTTTATTCAGGGTAACTAAAATATGTAAACTGGCATGCACTGATTATGGTGATCATAATTGTAAAAGTTTTTTTGTGATGATAATATTGTCAGCAATATCTCTTCCATAAAAAATCTTTTATAATTATCTATTTAAACTTCTATATGGGCTGCACGCAAATTTTTGTTTGGCAAAAGAGGTGAGAAGAGAAAGAGCAAGAGAGAAGAGAGTGTCAAAAACTAAAATGGGGGGGGGGATGCATGACCCCCTCCTTCAAAATCATGTTTTCATAAAGGAAGCCTGTAAACACCCCAAATTTTCACTCACCTCCCTGACATCTCCATTAATCATCACATTTCAGTTCTCTGAAATCAATGAAGGGCAAAATGGTCATTTTCTGAGATTGAACCTTGTAGAAAGTCCTAAATTTCTCTATTTAGACTCAGAAATATCTTCAAACTGCAAATTTTCAAAATCCTATTCTTGACAAAAAACTAGAATTTCCAAAGTCCTGATTCAGAGTAGTATTTCTTGAAACATGTCTTTGCATAGCATTACATGAAGCATCTCATATCACTTCACTGCACAACATGTCATTTTGAGATCCAGAATTCCTGATTTTTAAAATTATCAATCCAGATTCGAGTTTTAAATATTTCAAAAGTGATTTCAAATCCCTGGGTTTTTCAGAATAGTCAGTTTCCCTTGTCTTAACCCCCGGGACCCTGAATTACAAAAGTTTTTCTCAGGAAAACAATCTGGATATTTTGATATTGATTTTAAAATTTTTGTCAGTTGGAAAGAAGGGGACACAATTTTAAATTTAGATGATTTTATCTCAAAACTTTTTGCAAAAAGACTTTAAATCTCTTTACAAAATTTCTGCATTTTTTTATACATATTTTTGCCCTGAAAAACAATTTTTTCTTCCAAATTCTTGAAAACAAACCAAGTTTTATTTCATATTATAAAAATTCCAAAAAGAAGTTATTTCTTTCACTTTTTATTTTCAAATAAATGGTGTGGGACCCGCCTTGAACTAGCATCACACTCAGATTCTAAAGTATGTTTCTTATTTTCAAGCGGGGCCCACCCGGAGATGGCACCAATTTGCAAATTCCTCTTTTTAATTTTCAATGTTATTTATCTTATAAAGTAGTCAGTGGGCCCACACACAGGTGGCGCCCCACTGGAGCTCCCTGCAAAAAAAAAAAAAAAACAAAATAAACTTTGTTTCAAAAGGATTTTAAAGCTGGTTGAGGTGGCATTTCCCCAAAACTTCCCATTTATTTCGTTTCACTAGTTATTATATTTTTTTAAGAACAACCTTAGATGGCGCCACAACCAAACTTTCCTAAAAGGTTCGTTTTACCTAAACTTTAGGTAAATGAACCAAAATTTTAAAAAGTCATAAGATTCGTCCCTTTTGAAAATGACGGATTTTCAAAACCAATTAAATTTTCATTTTCAAAATTTTCAAAAACTGTAACGGAACCTCAAAAGGAAAACTGTGATTTTTTTTTAGAAAGAGGCTCAAAATCTTTAAAAAGGGGACGTTTTGATGGAAAAAGGGGGGTGGCCGATTGATTTCTTGACATTTATATTCTTATCGCAGGAAGCTACTCTGCCGTGGAGCCTTTCACCTTTGGGATTTCGTCTCTCCCATCCAGATTGCAAAGCTCCTCAAGGCACCTTCTCATTTCCTTCAGCCCAATAGAAGAGGGTCAACCTCTTTATTGTTGGCTATAGGTCATTTGGTGCAGGGGATCCAGCAGGCTCCTTCTCATTCCTTTCAGCCCAATAGAAGAAGATCGACCTCTTTATTGTGGGCTACAAATCGATTGGTGCAAGGGATCTACAAAAAAGTTGCTCTGCCATGGAGCCTTTCCCCTTTGGGATTTCGTCTCTCCCATCCAGATTGCAAAGCTCCCCAAGTCTCCTTCTCATTCCTTTCAGCCCAATAGAAGAAGATTGACCTCTTTATTGTGGGCTACAGGTCGATTGGTGCAGGGGATCTACAAGGTAACGTTGTAAACACCCCAAATTTTCCTCATCCATTCTCAAACAACCCTCCTCGTGTAGTGCCAACTCTGTTAGGTCAGTATAGGAGTCAAACCCTGAGTCAGTTTCAGAAAAGCACCATTTTACCCATTTTCATTAGGAAAATTACCATTTTACCCCTAGGTCATCTCGGACCCCAGTCAGTCGGAGTCAACCAAGCTCATTGGTCAGTTCAAGACAGTTAGAATATCAGTCATCTCAAGCTCATCTGAGCTCACAATGAACAGACCATTTTCATTTCTGACCATTCCTGCCAAAATGGGATCATTTCTTCAAAAATGGGATCATTTCTCACTCGAATCCAAGCCAATTGTCTCCAAGTCAGTCATTCCCAGTCAGTCATGTTCCCCAGAGTCTAACTTGAGCTCACCAGGAGTTCAAGTGCTCCAATTTCAGTTCAAAACCATTTCTAAGTGTTTAGGAGCCCATTTTAGTCCATTTCAGCTCTTTCAGCTGAAATTGAGCCGAGTTCAGTCAGTTGAGTTAGTGTTTGAGACTTGATTTTAGTTCATCTCAGTATTACTGACCTTTGTTTTAGCTCAAACCCAGTTCAGGTTCGTAATTCACTTCATTCCAATGACCATTCCATACCATTTCTCTAAAAATGGCAGCTTTTCTTGAAAATTCAGTTGGAAAGGTCAGTTGAGTCAGTGTCCGTTGAGTTCATTTGAGTTCTGAAACTCTAAAACCCAGCTCAATCCAGTTCATTTCAGTTGAATCAAACTCAAACCCTAATTTTCAGTGTTACTCTAGCTTGGCAGAGCTCGAAAATCATTTCTTCAACCATTTTTGCAAATTTTGTCAATTTTAACACTTTTTGAACTGGTACAAGTGTCAATCGGGGTCTAACATCCAAAATTCTTCATTCAGGGTTAGCATTTCGCATAGCATTTCATGTCATTTCTCATCATTTCATATCATTTCTCAGCATTTCATAACATTTCATCACATTTCATTTCATTTTCGAAGTCCAGAACTCCAGCTTTATAAATTCCAATCCAGATTGAGTTTTAAAAGTTTTCAGAAATCAATTTCAAACCTCGAGTTTTCAAAATTGACATTTTCACCCCGGGAGTCTAAATTTGGAAATATTTTCTCAAGAAAAATAATCTGGATTTCTTTCAAAATCAAATTTTCAAGTTTTACACTGGATTTGCTTCGCAATGAGCTATTGAACTTCAAAATCCGAGCTCGTTTCAAAAACTGCCAAAAATAGCTCATTTTGTTTGGAAATATTTTCTCGAGAAAAACAATTTGGATTTCTTTCAAAATTACATCTTTAAATTCTACATTGGATTTGCTTCGCAACGAGGTATTGAACTTCAAAATCCGAGCTCGTTTCAAAAACTGCCAAAAATAGCTCGTTTTGTCTGAAAATAGATTTGGAAGCATTTTCTCAACAAAAACAATTTGGATTTCTTCCAAAATTAAATTTTTAAATTCTACATTGGATTTGCTTCGCAACGAGGTATTGAACTTCAAAATTCGAGCTCGTTTCAAAAACAGCCAAAAATAGCTCGTTTCATCTGGAAAGTTTCTGAAAAGACTATTTTACCCCTTTAATCGTCAAAATGAATTTCAAAAGTGGAATTTGGACCCACTCTGAGATGGCCTATCCATTTGCATTTTCTGTTTTAATTTATAAAAAAAGAAAAAAAATTTACCTTTTTCTTTATTTTTTTTGTTTGTTTTATTTGTTTATTTTTTTTATTATTTTATTTTCCTAAGGTGGGACCCACAAGGGGGTTGACCACCCTAGCCCTCAATCCAGCCCATTTCCTTTCTTTCTTCCTCCATTTTATTTTTATTTTTATTTTTATTTTTTTACTTTCCTTTTTTCTTTTCTTTTCTTTTCTTTCTTTTCTTTCTTTCTTCTTTCTTTTTTTTTTTCTTTCTTTCCTCCTTTCTTTCCTCTCCCAGCCACTCACGTATACCCTATCCAGCCCCTTCTCTTCCTCTTTCCCTCTCCTTTTCCTCCCTTTCTTTCCTTTTCTTTCTCCCCTCTTCTTTCCTTTTCCTTCCCTTCCTTCTTTCCCCTTTCTTCTTTACCTCCTTTCCATCTTTTTCAAAACCCAATTGGCTACAGCCAATTCACGTAGGCTGTTTCATGAGACAATATTAGAAACTTAGGTTTTGATTTTTATCAAAACCTAAGTTGTCATAAGAAAAAAAAAAGAGAACGGCTGGCCCATTTTTTCCCCTTAACGCACCTCTCTCTCTCTCTCTCTCTCTCTCTCTCTCTCTTTCTCTCTCCCTTGAACTCTCTCTTTCTCACCCCTTGGCTGCAGCTTCCAGCCATTGAAACAACACCTTTGCAGCCCTCAACAGCACCAACTGGAAGCCTCCACGCACAGCACCATTACAACCATCGATCACAGCATCTGCAGCCTTCTCCATTTGCTGCAGCAAGACCCCAAGCTATCCTTGGCTGCAACTCCCAGCCATTGAAGCCACCTCCAGAGCTCCTTTCTCCAGCCAACAGCCGGCCTCCACTTTGAAGCACCATCAACGTCTTCACCTCCAGCTCAGCCAGCTCCACCAGGGATCCACAGCAGCCACCAGCTTGTAGCCACAACAACTCTCCTTTTGGCTGCAACTTCCAGCCATTGATGCCACCACCAAGCTCCACCTCCAGCAAGCTTCAACATCTACTAACGTCAAGGCAGCCTCCTTCAGCCCATTGATCCTGCAGCTCCATCATCAAACACCACCTTGGCCCAGCTACCTTAAGACCCATCTTCCTTCCATTCTCCAAGAGGATTCACGCTCAGCCATTAGCCCTCTCTCATTAAGCTGATTTGATGATTAAAAACTTAGGACTTGATTTTTATCAAGCCCTAAGTCATTTACACAAGAGCATTCATGTAGCCACCGCTACTTTAGCCAAGACAGCCACGGCAAGGTCCAGCCCAACAATCTCCAAGGTGACGGCTGGCAGCAGCTCATTAACACCCACTTTGATGCCTTCCTTCAGACGGCCTTCCATTGCAACTATCATTGCTCCCGGTGTATACAGACCTTCCCAGGCTCTTTCCCCTTCGGTCAATCCCAGCAAACACCAAGGAAACTCCCTCTAGCCTTTGCTTCAACCGATCCAAGGTAACAACCTATTTTTTTTGCTTACACTCTACATAATTTTTATCAATGCATGATGAGTAGGTTTGATCATTGCCTATTGAGATGAGGGATTTAGCATAAAGTTCATTCAAAACTCAAATTTGAGATCATACTTTTCTAAGTTTAAATCATAGAAAATAGCATATGTTTTTGTTTCATATGTGTAGGCTATATGAACGAGGTGATTAATCCAATTCGATGGGTTAAGTCTCCCCTTTCAAATAGCCAAAATCAATGAAGTGCTTCATGCCTCCCTAATATTTATTTTTTTTATTTTTTTATTTTTATTTTTATTTTTACCATCATCATGTAGAGTTGATGTTTCTTTTTTTCACATTTAATGTTGCATTTAGTTTTATTTCTTAGTTTAATAGTTGTTTAGTTTAATTCTATTAATAGTTGATACTTAGTTCATAGGTTTTAGACTCATACGCATAGTTCAGTCAATATTTCATGCATGAATTTTCTTTCAAAAATCCTAGAAATTTTATGATGGTTTCACATGTTTATTATTGTTTTCCTGCCGAAAATTTGGTTTAATTTGGGTTTCGGAACCCACTCAAACAAATCAAGTCCCAAACTGGGATTTCTCATTTCCAGAACTTCTAATTTCTGCTTTAGCAGACAAGAACCTCCGGCACCACCATTGTGGGAGATTCGGATCATCCTCAAAAAATCACAGTGAATTTGTAATCAAATCTACTGATGATCTGGAAATTTTGAAGTTTTTCCAGTTTGTTTTACTCTCTGTAAAAATCGGATTTCCCAGACCCCTGGGAAAATCTCAATTTTCTTTTGTCAGGGTATAGACAGACCCTAATGCATCAAGTACTCTCAATCCGTAGCCCGTATGCAAAAACTTTAAACATGAAAGTTGTTACAAACATAATTTCCTGTCATTTCCCAAAATTTGGAAATTTTTTAATTTGTTTCATTATTTTTACCGGATTTTCTATTTCTGTGTTACAGATTCCAATATCCAGAAATCTCAGAGATTTAGGTCTCTGATAACAGTATGGCCTTTTCCAAACCATAACCCGAATCCCAATGGTGTCAATAGATAAAATCTTTCTATGTTTGTCAGGGACGTTTTCCCACAATTTCAGCCATTTTCCCATCTTTCTTCCATTTTTCCCACATTTTCTACCGAAACCTGTCTGTTTCCCCTAAATCCTAGAGTCGCCGGATTCCGATCCGACTTGCCGGAGTGGCACAGCTCCGACCATAGGTCAAAACCAGAAAGTGTAAAAGTCAAAAATCCTTGCCTTACTGTCCTCTATCACCCCATAAAATTTGGGAAATTTTTATGGAAGTTTGATATCCTAAATTTCCTTTAGAATCAACATTTTAGGCAAAAATCACAAAATTTAGGGTTTTTATTTGAATTTCCATATTTAAAAATACAAAAAAAATAGATTTTCGAGCTCCATTATGTTTCTAGGGTTATTTTAGGTGTCCATGCCAAATTTGGTTTAATTCCAAGTTCATTTGCTCTATGTGTTAGTTTATCTTTAAATTCAGAAGCAAAAATCAGGCGAAAATCAAGTTAAATTTGATATTTTATGATATTTTCGCCATTTTAGGGTTTTTATCATGTACATGAGCATGTAGAATCATATTAGGGTTAATTTCAATGTCATTTGCATTTCATATTTTTCAATTTTGCAAAATTTATTTCAGAAAACCCTGGTTTTAAGGCCATAGTCTTGTTATCAGGGGTATTTTGGTCATTTTGACCTAAATTTCGAAATTTCAATTTATAATTCTCCAAAATTTCATGCATATCATCATATTTTATCATATTATGTTTGATTTATTTTATTTGATTTTCAAAATTCCAAAATCTACAAAAAAACTTTCAGAAAACCCTGATTTCAAGGTTATCAGGGGCATTTTGGTCATTTTGACCCCAATTTCGAATTTTCAAGTTTATTTTCGAAATTTATTCATTATTTGTCATGTTTATATCAAAGGGGGTATGATTCTGGGTTTATATCTGAATAATATCCGATAATTTTCCATATTTTCGGATAAATTCAGAAAAACCTACATTTTTGTGCTAATTTTATTTTCCAGTTTTGCAGGAATATTCAAGAAGAAGACTTAGCCATTTTATTTCTTTTATTTCAATTCAATGTAAAAATCAATGTAATATTTGGAATAAGAGTTACATTTTCTGCTTAGAATAGGGTTGCATTGCATATAGTTTAATTTATGCAAATTTCAATATTTGATGTATGATTCATGTGCATTTATTTCAAATCCACTATGGTTTACACGAATGGCACGTGCACAAGCTTTTATGGAGTTTATAAACTCGGTGGGATTCGTATTTATGGCCATAGTCAGAATACGAAGAAAACCAAGATTTATGATCTTTATATCAGCCACATTCAGCCTACACTCTTAGGCTAACTTCAAAAATGCACTGCATTTTTCAAAGTTTCAAAAGGATTTCCCAATTTCTCAATGAAATTCCCTTTTCAAATTCATACTCATTCATTCATATCATTCAAATTGCATTATTTTCAAACTCATTTTCCAATTTCAATTTCAGAAAATTCAATTTTCTCAAGAATTTCCAAGTCTTTGTCAGGATCTGATTTTCTCAAAATCCTAAGTTTTCAAATGACATTTCAAAGCATTTCCCAAGTTCAAATCAAGATTTTCCTATGTTTTCGAATTCTCAAATTTCAAAATCCCAAGTTTTCAGAAATTCATTTTCTCATATTTTCCAGTTTTCTTGAGAATTCATTTTCCATTTCAAAAGTCATTTTCCAATAAATTTCTTAGATTTTCTCAAGATTCTCAAATCCATTTTCTCATAAAAGCAATTCCAAGTTTCCAATCTCAAAACCAATTTTCTCAGATTTTCAAGTTTTCCTGAGAAATCACTTTTCAATGCAAATTTCTGATTTCCCATGAAATTCAATGATTTTCTCAAAAACTCCAATTTCAAGCACTTTTCCAATCATTTTCCAAATGTATTTCAATTTTCCAAAGCAAACATCATATTTTCTCAAACTTGCATTTTTTAAAAATTCCATAGCATAAGCCTCATTCTTTGTGCATTCTAGGAAAAATAGAGCATAATTTAGATATTTGAGTTGAGTTAAAGCACATAATTGGTCCTTGGTTTAATTACCCCTGGTAAAGGCGCCAGGAGCGGTTGAACCTCGTACCGACAGGCGGATCCCATTCTACGGAATTTTCCCGCAAATTTTCAAAACGGAGGCGAGTAAATTTTCAAAAATCATTTTCAAAACTTTGGTCGAGTTTGACTCGCGAAATTCGTTTCTCTCTCGCAAGGGAGGGGAACAATTTTGCGATGATAACAGGTTTGGCGACCGTGATTGGACCTGTCTTCGCCTGATCAATTATGTGCTTTAACTTAGCTCATTTATCAAAATTATGTTCTATGGAATGTCAGCATTAATTCCTGATATCATGTGAACCTAGGAGCCTAGACTTGAACCCAGCTGACATGGATTGCATGTAGACTAGGCATGGTTTGGTAGGACCATATTGAGGAGAATTGTGCATGCTCACTTAGACTTAGGTCTGAAATACAACACTCCTCAATCTAGGACTGGTATGAAAACAATGTTTGCTTCTTCAAAAGTTTTCAAAATTCTATCTCTTTAGGACTTAGAGCCCTCTGTTTGCCTGCATGTGATCATATTTCAAAAACCACCCCACCTATGTCTACCCGGTCTTCACGTTGTTGGGCTCTCTTCCAGAACCATAGTTCGGGACAGAGCCTCACAACTGGGCCACTTATTTGGGCTAACGCCCCCCTGCCACGTACCAAGGGCCATAGTCCAACGTATATCGGCAGGCGCTCAAGGATGTTTGGAAAATACAAGCCTAGACCCGAAGATGAGTTTTATGCCACGTACATCGAGCCTCGGCTCGAGTATATCGGCATAGCATGATTGGACACAGTTGATCTGAGCCTAGAGTCAGGATTAGGGTCCTAAAGCTCTTTCAAAATCAATGCATTTAGAGTTGGCTTCTTAGGGATTGTTGTATGTGCATAATTGTTTGTGATTGAATATATGATATTCATTTTCGCCTTATTTTCTCATATTTTTCCCAATTTTTCCAAAATACCGAACAATTTTTCAAAATACCTCATTTTTTTATCTTTTATGAAATATCTTTTTTTTTCTCAAAAACCCTGGATGATTTTTCTAAATTATCCACCTTTTCCTTCAAAACTCCAGGAGATTTTCCATTCTTTCGTTCCTCTGGACTTCGAATTTCCAGCTTTCATTTTATCCTGCCTGCAATTTTCAAAATTCTTGTATTTTTCCAAAGTCTAATTCCAGTCTTCTTGTCTTTCAGTTCAATGGCATCTAGTCAGCTCGATTTTGTTTTTCCTGAGGGTCACATCTCCTACGAGGTGCGACAAAGTCTTCCTGAGCATCGATCTCTTAGCACCGGACCCTTCTTCCCCCGGTGGTACTATGTCTGGTTCAAAAACTTCTCTCGTATGTTTCCGGACCACTTGAGCGATTGCGGGTTGGAATTGGCATCTGCAGTGGGAAAGTTGACAGTCAACGGCAATCTGATTCATGCACTGGCTAAGCGGTGGAATTCGCGCACTTGCACGTTCTGGTTCCCATGGGGCGAGATGACCCTGTTGATGGACGAATTTTCAGAGATTATGGGACTGCCCGAGCCAGCCGGTCAGCCTGGAGATCCATTGAAGCAACAATTTTTTTTTATCATTGTCAAGGGTCTGGACCCTAAAGATGTTGTAGCTCGAATGACAGGACGCAAGTCTTGGCCACTGATTGATGAAAATGGAAATGACTATGTGAAACTGATCGAGATCTACCGACAATATGGGGCATTTACAGAAGTCAGCTCATTATCCAGAAAAGTTCGAGAAAGAATTCAGCATGTGATGGTTTTGTGCACTGTGGGACTTGCTTTCTTTCCAGACGGACAGAATTAAGTGGATGTCAGAATAGTTCAGCTTTTGAGAAGATGGGGAAGTCGACAGACCAACCGTCTCTCGATAGCCATGGCCGCACTTGCTTTTCTATACAAAGGATTGACTTGTTTCACGCTTGGAGAGTCCATCTTAGTCGAGGGATGTACCTATGCTCTTCAGTCTTGGTTCCTTCAGCATGTACTGATCAAAGCTAGTTCATTCAGATATAACGGCAAGGAGCTCCTTCCAATTGCACGGTACTGATTCCTGATCGATTACTGCAAGAAGAAGTGATGTGAGACTATTTTGATCGAGAGTTATCACCTCCCAGATACACCTATGCATATGGTAAGATATTCAAGCTACTCGGCCCATTTTCTTGTACCTACTATCATCCAGAGCGGTGTGTTCGACAGTTTTCTTAGAGACAAAAGCACATAGAGATGCGGCTGCTATCAGGAGTCATGCCAGAGTTCAACCTTGCATCAACGCAGTGGTCTGGAACATACCATTCTGCCAGATATGACTGAGATTCTTTCGTCATTCTCACTCTTTTCTCCAGTCCTCATGTCTCTGCTGATCGTTGAGAGTGGTGGCAGACTGTCTATATACTCTCTCTTTCTCAAATCCACTATTGATGCAATCATATTTTTCCTTCAATAAAGAAAAAAAATCCTTCAATTTTCATTCTATCATGGTTTGATAACCTCGCCTAGGTGACAAGGCATATTTGCAGTTGTTCGTTCTCCTTGCAAAGAATGACAACATAATTGTCATGACTCCAGCGGCGACCCAATCCCTAGTAATGGGATGTTCTTTCAATTATCTATCAAATTCTCATCAAATATTTTTACTATATTCATTTCTATCCTGAATCTTCATCATCGAAATTTAATCATCCATTCTACAAAGAGCATCAGTATTCCCAAGTGGTTCAGATCAGATCAAGCAAGAAGACACCACTGTATCAGGGCATCAGTGATTTTAGAAGCAGGCAAGAAGAAATGGATTCTCCAAGATCTGCCAGAAGACAGAGTTTGAATGATAGGGATGGCATTGATCTTGCTACATATCAGATGTTCAAGAAAATGATGATTAGGATGATGTCTGAGCAAGCTGAAGACAGTCTCAGAAAGGCTCCCATCAAGAAGAAGACTTCAGTCTCCTTCTCTGAGAATATCACTGGCAAGAGCAACAAGTGATTCGGCACGCGCCTGCCCAATATTTTATTCTCGCTGATGTCCTCTATCATCGTGGATTCAGTTCTAAATATGCCAGATGCCTAGATGAAGATGAAGCCAAAGAAGTCATGCGGGAGGTACACGAAGGCATTTGCGGTGATCGCGTCGGCTACCAAACTCTTATCAAGCAAATCATCTGGGCGGGATATTATTGAAAGACTATGCTATAAGTTTGCTACCATTTTGTGAAGAAGTGTGCTCTATGCCAGATACATGCACCTTCTGTTCATGCGCCAGCAAACATATTTGCAATCTGTTATCTCTCCATGGCTATTTTCTATGTGAGGCCTTTGATGTTGTGGACCCCATCACTCCTGCTTCAAACAGCTACAAATATTTTCTTGTCGCAATAGAATATTTCACCAAATGGGTAGAAGCAGTTACTCTACGTACAGTAGAAGGTCGACATGTGGTCTCATTCATCCACAAGAACATCCTTTGCCGCTTTGGTATACTGCACAATATCGTGTCAGACAATGGCAGTCATTTCAAGAATGAGAGAATGAGGACATTTTGCTTAAAGTTCAGAATCCATCATCATTTCTCCGCTCTTTATTATCCTCATGGGAATGGTCAAGCAGAGGCCACCAGTAAGATTCTTATTAGAATCTTGGAGCGAACTTTGGAAACATGTCGTGACTGGCATGAGAAGATCCATGATGCATTTTGAGCATACAAAACTACCATTCGAACTCCAACTAATGCTACTCCGTCAGAACTTGTCTACGGAACTAAAGTAGTATTGCCTCTACAAGTTCAGAAACCTGCTCTAAAATTTGCATCACTTCTAGAATTACCTCTTGATCAGTATCAGCAACAACGGCTAGTACAGCTTGATTTGCTTGATGAAAGAAGACTCAAAGCAGCAGAGCACACTCAATCATATCATCAGAGGATAGCCAGACAATATGCAAAATTTGTCATTGAAAGAAAATCCTGAGTCAATGATCTAGTGTTCAGATTAACGACCTATCTCAAGCACCGTCTGGGTGGCAAATGGTCGCCGAATTGGGAAGGGCCCTATGTTGTCGAGGAAGCATTACCCCGCAATTCATATCTGCTCATCAATGCCAATGGTGTGGAATTATCATATCCCATCAATGCTCAACATTTGAAAAAATTCTATACTTAAATCCTCTATTCCATCCTTTGTAATTCCTCAATATACTTTCTTCAACAATGGTCAAATTATTCTTTCCCAGTTACACTGGGGCATTATTTTGAAAATTGTTTTCAAAACATCTTGTATGCAGGCAGGCACACAAATCTCTCATTTTGCATACATGTGCATTCATTTACATCATTTTGCATACATTTGCATTCATTTACATTTACATGCATTCATTTGCATCCATTTACATTCATTTGCATCAAATTCATTTCCCCTTCAAGTTAAGGGATAAACCTGAACATTCCCTTTCAGGTTAAGGGATAAACCTGAACTTCCCCTTCAGGTTAAGGGATAAATCCTGAGACCCCGACAGTTGTCCAAGTCGTCGTGAGGGTGAAGACTGAAAATCTTCTATCAAAATCAATTAGTAAATTCTCAAAAATCCAGTGTTCGTGTTGGAAAGATTTTCAAAATCCAGGGTTCGTGCTGGTAAAAATTTTCTAAATCCAGTGTTCGTGCTGGTAAATTTTCAAAAATCCAGTGTTTGTGCTGGAAAGATTTTCAAAATCCAGGGTTCGTGCTGGTAAAAATTTTCTAAATCCAGTGTTCGTGCTGGTAAATTTTCAAAAATCCAGTGTTCGTGCTGGTAAGATTTTCAAAATCTAGGGTTCGTGCTGGTAAAATCTTCAAAATCCAGTGTTCGTGCTGGTAATTCTTCCAAAAACAGTATTCGTACTGATCTATTTTCAAAATCCAGTACTTATACTGGTTCATTTCCAAAATCCAGTATTCACACTGGTACATCTTTCAAAATCCAATTTTTATTGGTCAAACTTTCTAAATCTGGTTTTACTGGTTAATGTTTTCAAACCTAATCCATGTTGATCTAGTCTTCTTGCGAGATTCGAGTTCCGACTCGAATTTTCTTTCCTCTGGGATTCGAGTTTCAACTCGAATTTCTTTCCCTTCTGAATTGGTCTAGAAGATTAGAGTTCTGACTCGAATCTTCTTCCAAATCCAATTCAAATGTCCTAGAATTGGTCTAGAAGATTAGAGTTCTGACTCGAATCTTCTTCCAAATCCAATTTCAAATATCAAATTTCAAATTTCAAAGTTCCAAATTCTAATTTCGGCCCTCGGGCCACCCAATTTCCAAATTTCCAATTTTGACCTTCAGGTCAATCAATTTCCAAATTTCTAATTTTGACCTTCGGGTCAATCAATTTCTCAATTTCCAATTTCCAAGTTTCAAATTCCAAATTTCCAATTTCGACTTTCGGGTCAATCAACTTCAATTTCGACTTTCGGGTCAATCAATTTCAAAATTTCCAATTTCCAATTTCTAATTTCCAATTTTGACATCCGGGTCACCCAATTCTCTATTTCAACCTTCGGGTCACTCAATTTCTAATTTTGACCTTCGGGTCATTCAAATCCTCAATTTCGACCTTCGGGTTATTCAATCCTTCAATCTCAACCTTTGATTTCCCATTTCGACCCCTTGTGTCATTCGACTCTCAATTTCGACCTTCGGGTCATGTAATTCTCAAATCTTGACCTTCGGGTCATCCAATTTGATCAATCAGGCCTCTGGGTCGTCCACTCTATCAGATTCTCAATTCAAGCCTTCGGGTTACGATCTTACCAACATGAATCATTCTCCTGCCTTCGGTTTACAACTTTGTCAATATCTATCACTTTCCAAGCCTTCGGGTTACAATTTCATTAATGTCAATCATTTTTAAATCAACAAAATCCTGCTTTTGAGCGGGTCGGTCAACAAATTCTGCTTTTGAGCTGGTCGGTCAACAAATCCTGCTTTTGAGCTGGTCGGTCAACAAATCCTGCTTTCGAGCTGGTCGGTCAACAAATCCTGCTTTCTAGCTGGTCGGTCAACAAATCCTGCTTTCGAGCTGGTCGGTCAACAAATCCTGCTTTCGAGCTGGTAGTTCAACAAATCCTGCTTTCGAGCTGGTCGATCAACAAATCCTGCTTTCGAGCTGGTAGTTCAACAAATCCTGCTTTCGAGCTGGTAGTTCAACAAATCCTGCTTTCGAGCTGGTAGTTTAACAAATCCTGCTTTCGAGCCGGTCGGTCAATAAATCCTGCTTTCGAGCTGGTTAGTAAAAACAAAACCCAACTTTCAAGTTGATCTTTCACTGAGTCTTTTCAGGACTCAATTTGGGTATGGATGTGTCAATTAGACCTCAAGCAATTTCTTTCACCAAGGATTTCAAGAACATTTTTGCCAATTTGCCATTAAATATTTGTTGATTTCAAAATTTTTATTGCACAAAAATATTACCTCAGAATACCTTCAATATTATTTTCGAAAGGTCAAAGCTTTTATGAAAAAGGATTCAAAATTCAAATTCTTTCTATTGGCCAACCAAAAGGGTGAAGAATAAATCCTCGATATGGCCAGCAAAAGGAAATTCAATGTTGTTGCAAAGCCATAAGTGATCGGTATTGATCGCAGTCAATGGCACATTTTTAAAGATCATTCTTGGAAAATAAAACAGTCGAAATATCCTGGGTGATACAGAAAAATCCATTAAATCCCTATATCTCCTCAATCACCTAAGCTGCAATTAAATATCTGCAAAAGGGATCTCTCAATTGTCGTCAAGATGAAGGCGAATTAGGCGAGTAGACCCCCGGGGCCAAAGAAGATTTGAATCATCTCCAAGATGACGGAGTTTGTGACGGATCCTTCCAGGGAAAGTTCAGAGCACCGTCAAGATGAAGGCGACTGCGATGAGCCTCCCGACAAACCCTAAAGGATATTTAATTTCTGCTATCATCAAGAGATTTCCAACCAAAGAGCCAAAAACCGTCAATATAATCCCTGAGAGAAAAAGAAGGATCGGAGCATCTCTGAGATGAAGGAGTTTGTGACGTACCCTTCCCAAAAAAAAAAGAGAGAGAGAAAAGTCAGAACATCTCCAAAATGAAGGATGATGTAATCCCCAAAAAGCCCAAGAGATCTCTAATTCTGCCAATAAAGAAAAAAAGTGGGCAGAAAGATCATCATGAGAAAAGAATCCCAGGATATCAGACTGCCAAATTTGCCAAAGAATCTTCTTTAATTTTGTGAAATTCTATTATCAATATTCTTTCACCAATTGCTCTCACAATATCAAGAATACTCTCTTTTCTGCTCATATCAAGGAAATTGATAGCTTCCTTGAAAGAAAGCCAATTGCAAGCAATTTGAATTCGAATCTTGATTCTACAGAGTTAAGCCCAGTCGGAGGTAATACTTCAGGTAGAAAAGAGGAAAGATTTTCATACCAATATACCTCAATTTCAAGCATTTTGAATCAACAAACAATTTTTAACATTTTGGCAATATTTTCTTACTATCTTGACATGAAGTGAAGAGCTCGATGTCCATCTTGACACATCCTGATATCACCTTTTACCTCCTTGAGAGAGTAACCTTTATCATCTTTCGCGTTGTTGAAAGATTAGCCTTTTTTGTGAAAGGATCGCCTTTGTTATGTTTCGCGTTGTCGAAAGAATTCATCTTTTGCGTTGTCAAAAGAATCGCCTTACTCCTTTGGATCGCCTTATCGTCTTTCGCGTTGTTGAAAGAATCGCCTTGTTCCTTTGGATCGCCTTTCCCATCTTTCGCGTTGTCGAAAGAATTCATCTTTTGCGTTGTCAAAAGAATCGCCTAACTCCTTTGGATCGCCTTATCGTCTTTCGCGTTGTTGAAAGAATCGCCTTGTTCCTTTGGATCGCCTTTCCCATCTTTCGCGTTGTCGAAAGAATTCATCTTTTGCGTTGTCAAAAGAATCGCCTTACTCCTTTGGATCGCCTTATCGTCTTTCGCGTTGTTGAAAGAATCGCCTTGTTCCTTTGGATCGCCTTTCCCATCTTTCGCGTTGTCGAAAGAATTCATCTTTTGCGTTGTTAAAAGAATCGCCTTACTCCTTTGGATCGCCTTATCGTCTTTCACGTTGTTGAAAGAATCGCCTTGTTCCTTTGGATCGCCTTTCCCATCTTTCGCGTTGTCGAAAGAATTCATCTTTTGCGTTGTCAAAAGAATCGCCTTGCTCCTTTGGATCGCCTTATCATCTTTCGCGTTGTTGAAAGAATCGCCTTGTTCCTTTGGATCGCCTTTTTCCATCTTTCACGTTGTCGAAAGAATTCATCTTTTGCGTTGTCAAAAGAATCTCCTTACTCCTTTGGATCGCCTTATCGTCTTTCGCGTTGTTGAAAGAATCGCCTTGTTCCTTTGGATCACCTTTCCCATCTTTCGCGTTGTCGAAAGAATTCATCTTTTGCGTTGTCAAAAGAATCTCCTTGCTCCTTTGGATCGCCTTGTCATCTTTCGCGTTGTTGAAAGAATCGCCTTGTTCCTTTGGATCGCCTTGTTATCTTTCGTGTTGTCGAAAGAATTCATTTTTTGTGTTGTTGAAAGAGTCACCATATTCCTCTTCAAGAAAATTGTCTTATTCACCATCCAACTTACCATTTCATCGCCCAATCAGGATAAGGGTACAAACCTGAGCCTCCTTTGATGAGGTATTTCATTTTCCGCCCAATCAGGATAAGGATACAAACCTGAGCCTCCTTTGATGAGGTATTTCATTTTCCGCCCAATCAGGATAAGGGTACAAACCTGAGCCTCCTTTGATGAGGTATTTCATTTTTTGCCCAATCAGGATAAGGGTACAAACCTGAGCCTCCTTTGATGAGGTATTTCATTTTCCGCCCAATCAGGATAAGGGTGCAAACCTGAGCCTCCTTTGATGAGGTATTTCATTTCCCAATCTGGTTAAGGGTTAAACCTGAGCTTCGTTTCTATATGAGGTATTTTTTGTCTCGTCCAGGTTAAAGGCAAAACCTGAATCTCACTTCTTTTGAGGCAAAATTTTTCTTCTGTATTCTCCATTTCATATCTACCATTTTCATCAGGGCTAATATTTTCATATCCAGTCAGATCCTTCTAACTGGGGCATTTTTATAGCCCAAATTTGGTGTGTTTTCTTTGCCACTAAGCTCGTCCTCAAGACGGTTTAGTAGCAAAGAGGGGCATCTGTAAACACCCCAAATTTTCCTCATCCATTCTCAAACAACCCTCCTCGTGTAGTGCCAACTCTGTTAGGTCAGTATAGGAGTCAAACCCTGAGTCAGTTTCAGAAAAGCACCATTTTACCCATTTTCATTAGGAAAATTACCATTTTACCCCTAGGTCATCCCGGACCCCAGTCAGTCGGAGTCAACCAAGCTCATTGGTCAGTTCAAGACAGTTAGAATATCAGTCATCTCAAGCTCATCTGAGCTCACAATGAACAGACCATTTTCATTTCTGACCATTCCTGCCAAAATGGGATCATTTCTTCAAAAATGAGCTCATTTCTCACTCGAATCCAAGCCAATTGTCTCCAAGTCAGTCATTCCCAGTCAGTCATGTTCCCCAGAGTCTAACTTGAGCTCACCAGGAGTTCAAGTGCTCCAATTTCAGTTCAAAACCATTTCTAAGTGTTTAGGAGCCCATTTCAGCTCTTTCAGCTGAAATTGAGCCGAGTTCAGTCAGTTGAGTTAGTGTTTGAGACTTGATTTTAGTTCATCTCAGTATTACTGACCTTTGTTTTAGCTCAAACCCAGTTCAGGTTCGTAATTCACTTCATTCCAATGACCATTCCATACCATTTCTCTAAAAATGGCAGCTTTTCTTGAAAATTCAGTTGGAAAGGTCAGTTGAGTCAGTGTCCGTTGAGTTCATTTGAGTTCTGAAACTCTAAAACCCAGCTTAATCCAGTTCATTTCAGTTGAATCAAGCTCAAACCCTAATTTTCAGTGTTACTCTAGCTTGGCAGAGCTCGAAAATCATTTCTTCAACCATTTTTGCAAATTTTGTCAATTTTAACACTTTTTGAACTGGTACAAGTGTCAATCGGGGTCTAACATCCAAAATTCTTCATTCAGGGTTAGCATTTCGCATAGCATTTCATGTCATTTCTCATCATTTCATATCATTTCTCAGCATTTCATAACATTTCATCACATTTCATTTCATTTTCGAAGTCCAGAACTCCAGCTTTATAAATTCCAATCCAGATTGAGTTTTAAAAGTTTTCAGAAATCAATTTCAAACCTCGAGTTTTCAAAATTGACATTTTCACCCCGGGAGTCTAAATTTGGAAATATTTTCTCAAGAAAAATAATCTGGATTTCTTTCAAAATTACATCTTTAAATTCTACATTGGATTTGCTTCGCAACGAGGTATTGAACTTCAAAATCCGAGCTCGTTTCAAAAACTGCCAAAAATAGCTCGTTTTGTCTGAAAATAGATTTGGAAGCATTTTCTCAACAAAAACAATTTGGATTTCTTCCAAAATTAAATTTTTAAATTCTACATTGGATTTGCTTCGCAACGAGGTATTGAACTTCAAAATTCGAGCTCGTTTCAAAAACAGCCAAAAATAGCTCGTTTCATCTGGAAAGTTTCTGAAAAGACTATTTTACCCCTTTAATCGTCAAAATGAATTTCAAAAGTGGAATTTGGACCCACTCTGAGATGGCCTATCCATTTGCATTTTCTGTTTTAATTTATAAAAAAAGAAAAAAAATTTACCTTTTTCTTTATTTTTTTTGTTTGTTTTATTTGTTTATTTTTTTATTATTTTATTTTCCTAAGGTGGGACCCACAAGGGGGTTGACCACCCTAGCCCTCAATCCAGCCCATTTCCTTTCTTTCTTCCTCCATTTTATTTTTATTTTTATTTTTATTTTTTTACTTTCCTTTTTTCTTTTCTTTTCTTTCTTTTCTTTCTTTCTTCTTTCTTTTTTTTTTTCTTTCTTTCCTCCTTTCTTTCCTCTCCCAGCCACTCACATATACCCTATCCAGCCCCTTCTCTTCCTCTTTCCCTCTCCTTTTCCTCCCTTTCTTTCCTTTTCTTTCTCCCCTCTTCTTTCCTTTTCCTTCCCTTCCTTCTTTCCCCTTTCTTCTTTACCTCCTTTCCATCTTTTTCAAAACCCAATTGGCTACAGCCAATTCACGTAGGCTGTTTCATGAGACAATATTAGAAACTTAGGTTTTGATTTTTATCAAAACCTAAGTTGTCATAAGAAAAAAAAAGAGAACGGCTGGCCCATTTTTTCCCCTTAACGCACCTCTCTCTCTCTCTCTCTCTCTCTCTCTTTCTCTCTCCCTTGAACTCTCTCTTTCTCACCCCTTGGCTGCAACTTCCAGCCATTGAAACAACACCTTTGCAGCCCTCAACAGCACCAACTGGAAGCCTCCACGCACAGCACCATTACAACCATCGATCACAGCATCTGCAGCCTTCTCCATTTGCTGCAGCAAGACCCCAAGCTATCCTTGGCTGCAACTCCCAGCCATTGAAGCCACCTCCAGAGCTCCTTTCTCCAGCCAACAGCCGGCCTCCACTTTGAAGCACCATCAACGTCTTCACCTCCAGCTCAGCCAGCTCCACCAGGGATCCACAGCAGCCACCAGCTTGTAGCCACAACAACTCTCCTTTTGGCTGCAACTTCCAGCCATTGATGCCACCACCAAGCTCCACCTCCAGCAAGCTTCAACATCTACTAACGTCAAGGCAGCCTCCTTCAGCCCATTGATCCTGCAGCTCCATCATCAAACACCACCTTGGCCCAGCTACCTTAAGACCCATCTTCCTTCCATTCTCCAAGAGGATTCACGCTCAGCCATTAGCCCTCTCTCATTAAGCTGATTTGATGATTAAAAACTTAGGACTTGATTTTTATCAAGCCCTAAGTCATTTACACAAGAGCATTCATGTAGCCACCGCTACTTTAGCCAAGACAGCCACGGCAAGGTCCAGCCCAACAATCTCCAAGGTGACGGCTGGCAGCAGCTCATTAACACCCACTTTGATGCCTTCCTTCAGACGGCCTTCCATTGCAACTATCATTGCTCCCGGTGTATACAGACCTTCCCAGGCTCTTTCCCCTTCGGTCAATCCCAGCAAACACCAAGGAAACTCCCTCTAGCCTTTGCTTCAACCGATCCAAGGTAACAACCTATTTTTTTTGCTTACACTCTACATAATTTTTATCAATGCATGATGAGTAGGTTTGATCATTGCCTATTGAGATGAGGGATTTAGCATAAAGTTCATTCAAAACTCAGATTTGAGATCATACTTTTCTAAGTTTAAATCATAGAAAATAGCATATGTTTTTGTTTCATATGTGTAGGCTATATGAACGAGGTGATTAATCCAATTCGATGGGTTAAGTCTCCCCTTTCAAATAGCCAAAATCAATGAAGTGCTTCATGCCTCCCTAATATTTATTTTTTTTATTTTTTTATTTTTATTTTTATTTTTACCATCATCATGTAGAGTTGATGTTTCTTTTTTTCACATTTAATGTTGCATTTAGTTTTATTTCTTAGTTTAATAGTTGTTTAGTTTAATTCTATTAATAGTTGATACTTAGTTCATAGGTTTTAGACTCATACGCATAGTTCAGTCAATATTTCATGCATGAATTTTCTTTCAAAAATCCTAGAAATTTTATGATGGTTTTACATGTTTATTATTGTTTTCCTGCCGAAAATTTGGTTTAATTTGGGTTTCGGAACCCTCTCAAACAAATCAAGTCCCAAACTGGGATTTCTCATTTCCAGAACTTCTAATTTCTGCTTTAGCAGACAAGAACCTCCGGCACCACCATTGTGGGAGATTCGGATCATCCTCAAAAAATCACAGTGAATTTGTAATCAAATCTACTGATGATCTGGAAATTTTGAAGTTTTTCCAGTTTGTTTTACTCTCTGTAAAAATCGGATTTCCCAGACCCCTGGGAAAATCTCAATTTTCTTTTGTCAGGGTATAGACAGACCCTAATGCATCAAGTACTCTCAATCCGTAGCCCGTATGCAAAAACTTTAAACATGAAAGTTGTTACAAACATAATTTCCTGTCATTTCCCAAAATTTGGAAATTTTTTAATTTGTTTCATTATTTTTACCGGATTTTCTATTTCTGTGTTACAGATTCCAATATCCAGAAATCTCAGAGATTTAGGTCTCTGATAACAGTATGGCCTTTTCCAAACCATAACCCGAATCCCAATGGTGTCAAAAGATAAAATCTTTATATGTTTGTCAGGGACATTTTCCCACAATTTCAGCCATTTTCCCATCCTTCTTCCATTTTTCCCACATTTTCTACCGAAACCTGTCTGTTTCCCCTAAATCCTAGAGTCGCCGGATTCCGATCCGACTTGCCGGAGTGGCACAGCTCCGACCATAGGACAAAACCAGAAAGTATAAAAGTCAAAAATCCTTGCCTTACTGTCCTCTATCACCCCATAAAATTTGGGAAATTTTTATGGAAGTTTGATATCCTAAATTTCCTTTAGAATCAACATTTTAGGCAAAAATCACAAAATTTAGGGTTTTTATTTGAATTTCCATATTTAAAAATACAAAAAAAATAGATTTTCGAGCTCCATTATGTTTCTAGGGTTATTTTAGGTGTCCATGCCAAATTTGGTTTAATTCCAAGTTCATTTGCTTCATGTGTTAGTTTATCTTTAAATTCAGAAGCAAAAATCAGGCGAAAATCAAGTTAAATTTGATATTTTATGATATTTTTGCCATTTTAGGGTTTTTATCATGTACATGAGCATGTAGAATCATATTAGGGTTAATTTCAATGTCATTTGCATTTCATATTTTTCAATTTTGCAAAATTTATTTCAGAAAACCCTGGTTTTAAGGCCATAGTCTTGTTATCAGGGGTATTTTGGTCATTTTGACCTAAATTTCGAAATTTCAATTTATAATTCTCCAAAATTTCATGCATATCATCATATTTTATCATATTATGTTTGATTTATTTTATTTGATTTTCAAAATTCCAAAATCTACAAAAAATCTTTCAGAAAACCCTGATTTCAAGGTTATCAGGGGCATTTTGGTCATTTTGACCCCAATTTCGAATTTTCAAGTTTATTTTCAAAATTTATTCATTATTTATCATGTTTATATCAAAGGGGGTATGATTCTGGGTTTATATCTGAATAATATCTGATAATTTTCCATATTTTCGGATAAATTCAGAAAAACCTACATTTTTGTGCTAATTTTATTTTCCAGTTTTGCAGGAATATTCAAGAAGAAGACTTAGCCATTTTATTTCTTTTATTTCAATTCAATGTAAAAATCAATGTAATATTTGGAATAAGAGTTACATTTTCTGCTTAGAATAGGGTTGCATTGCATATAGTTTAATTTATGCAAATTTCAATATTTGATGTATGATTCATGTGCATTTATTTCAAATCCACTATGGTTTACACGAATGGCACGTGCACAAGCTTTTATGGAGTTTATAAACTCGGTGGGATTCGTATTTATGGCCATAGTCAGAATACGAAGAAAACCAAGATTTATGATCTTTATATCAGCCACATTCAGCCTACACTCTTAGGCTAACTTCAAAAATGCACTGCATTTTTCAAAGTTTCAAAAGGATTTCCCAATTTCTCAATGAAATTCCCTTTTCAAATTCATACTCATTCATTCATATCATTCAAATTGCATTATTTTCAAACTCATTTTCCAATTTCAATTTCAGAAAATTCAATTTTCTCAAGAATTTCCAAGTCTTTGTCAGGATCTGATTTTCTCAAAATCCTAAGTTTTCAAATGACATTTCAAAGCATTTCCCAAGTTCAAATCAAGATTTTCCTATGTTTTCGAATTCTCAAATTTCAAAATCCCAAGTTTTCAGAAATTCATTTTCTCATATTTTTCAGTTTTCTTGAGAATTCATTTTCCATTTCAAAAGTCATTTTCCAATAAATTTCTTAGATTTTCTCAAGATTCTCAAATCCATTTTCTCATAAAAGCAATTCCAAGTTTCCAATCTCAAAACCAATTTTCTCAGATTTTCAAGTTTTCCTGAGAAATCACTTTTCAATGCAAATTTCTGATTTCCCATGAAATTCAATGATTTTCCCAAAAACTCCAATTTCAAGCACTTTTCCAATCATTTTCCAAATGTATTTCAATTTTTCAAAGCAAACATCATATTTTCTCAAACTTGCATTTTTTAAAAATTCCATAGCACAAGCCTCATTCTTTGTGCATTCTAGGAAAAATAGAGCATAATTTAGATATTTGAGTTGAGTTAAAGCACATAATTGGTCCTTGGTTTAATTACCCCTGGTAAAGGCGCCAGGAACGGTTGAACCTCGTACCGACAGGCGGATCCCATTCTACGGAATTTTTCCGCAAATTTTCAAAACGAAGGCGAGTAAATTTTCAAAAATCATTTTCAAAACTTTGGTCGAGTTTGACTCGCGAAATTCGTTTCTCTCTCGCAAGGGAGGGGAACAATTTTGCGATGATAACAAACGTGTGGCTGTGTTTTATCATCACTTCGTCCAGTTTTACTAAATCAAACCCTGTTGCAGTCAGTTAGCTGGAGTTAATGTAAAATGAAGGGCCATTTAAGGTCTCATTTTCAGCATAATATAAGGATTTGAAATAGATAGTTGGTAGGATTTCATAATCAGGCTAAACAGATGAGATGGTTCATCCTTTTCATGGATCGAACCTCTCATCTCAGTAGCCTATATACATTCATCCACCGTCTTTCATCAGAAGCTTTCAAAAAGGATAGCTGAAAAAATATGGTGATATTTTATCATCCATCTTTGGAGGTTCGATTCACCCCTCTGTAGAAGGCGCCCCTTCATCCTCTGCAATTAATGCCTATTAATAGTCCCTGTTCCGGTAACCACCTATTTTCATTTCCAGTAGGTAACTGGTGTATCATAACAGCCCCTTTGCATCTTCATATTTCTGTTTATGTTGTCTCCACCTTTTCTGCAATAGATTTGTATTAATCACCCCTTATGTTGCAACTGTTGCATTTCCACTGTATTATATTATCATGGAAATATGTTATTTCTGTAGGTTCAGCATTTATAATTTACTTATATTTGCATTTTCATATGATCCTTGTGCTTGTCTTCATCCCACTACATCTTATTGCCTTGTCTAGTAGTTTTAATCAAATTGCTGGGGCATCAAAAATATAATTTCAGTATGCTTTCCAATATGTTAGATCCACAATTCAGAGATAGGTTTAGCAATCTGATCGAGTGTGTCCTGTTGGTACATACATTCTTGTTGAATGAAGCCTCTCCCCAGTTCCTTTTAGAATGCTGAAACAGGAATCATATCAAGGCCCAACTACCGCTAAAGGGTGGCCATTGCTTTTTTTTTTTTAGTCTCTCTTCATTGTTTTGTAACCCTTACAGCCTATGTTCCTCACACTAATTCCATGCTACAGTTTCATTTGCAGTAGCCACACCTTCATTGTACTCTATTGCACTTTTATCTTCACTACACTCTCATCCCCTTATATTGTATATATACACTATCACATTCCAGCACTACTTCCACTTCACATACTGCAGCTACTTTCAGCGCACACCAGCTATCACACAATATCACTGCTGCTCACTGCTACATATCCATTTACCTGTTGCACAGTAACATAGCCTCTCACTACACCACCCTCACCTATGTTGTATACCTTCAACACTTCAGCCATTGTCTGGGCAATTGGATCTAGCTTAAGTAAAGCTGGTTTTATAAGCTTACATTGCATGAGCTTTAGGAAGTGGGATTTGTTATAAAATATCATGGCAGACCACCTAGTATAAGCATGTCATCAGATTAATTCTTGTACATAATCATATTTTGTTTTGTTTTTACACTCTGTGTTGGTTGACCCATTATGCTTTCATACTTCTACTATGCTAATTCTGCAACATGTAAATCCTTGCTCAACACTATCTATATGTTACTTGGATGTTGTCTCTCTTATCACCCAAGGCTCCTATACTTGGTTATCCCAAGTCATCAACTTACACCAGTCCATTTATTGACTGAAATTAAGCTAATGATAGGGAAACAAAAGGGTTTTTCTTGCTACCATAGTCAATTGTACTCATTCAGCAGCATAATGGCATGTGCTATGTCAAAAGGACATTCTGTCCTTGCTTTAATCATGAGATTTTCCACTATAAAATGCATGTATACGGCCTTAATTTGCAGGAAAGAGACATGATACACAGTACAATGAGATCTCACAATTTCTTTTGTCAAATCCACATTGTCATCTTGCATCAAAGTTTCCCCTGTACATACCTATGTACTTATGGTTATGTATATATACCTGTATATTACCCCCATTGCCTATATGGTGTTTTGTACTTTACATGTACAAGTGTGATTATTATACACATTTTGAATTATGAGGATATATATATACCCTCATGTACATTTTGTTTTGTATAAGTCTTTAAGTACATATGGATGTATATTCCTCATTTAGTTTAAATATAGCCCTTAGATATTATCATATATAGTCCGTTCATATTCTTGATACTACCATTCAAGCATAATCATTGGCATGTTGTCATTATTGGAAAACCTTTTTTTTTCTGTATAGTGTATTTCTGGCATTAATTCTCATTTGCAGGGAATATCTGGAAGATGTTGATTCCTTGGTTCCATACATTTTTTTTTTAGTTTTATGCCAACAATGTAATAATCAAATGTAAAACTTTGGAATAATATTTATTTTTCTGCTTAGATTAAGATGCATCTCATATAGTTTGAGTTTCTGCAATATCTTGATTATGTGATTCATGCATTTTATTTTGAAAATCACTGTGGATGAACACGAATGGCATGTGCACCAACTCCTAGAGAGTTGATGAACTCGGTGGAGTCCATATTTACGGCCCTAGTCGGAATATGGACGAGGCCTAGATTCAACATCTTTCTACTAGTCACACAGAGCCTACACTCTTAGGCTATCTTCAAAATTGCTCATAATATTTTTAATTTTGCAAAATATTGTGAATTAAATCAATTAAACTCTGAACATATTCATGGCCATAGTCAGAATATGTGAAGAATTTACTTTGGCTTAATACACATTTTTCCAACAAATTTCTCAGAAAATCTTTCTGGATATCTTTTTCAAAGTGCATTCATACATTCAAATCATCTGCATCATGGCATCATTTGCTTTTTTCATGATTTTCTCAAGAAATTTTTATTCTATGGAAATCAATTTCTCAAGAAACTTAAAAAAAAATCAAAGCTAGATTTCCCAAGTCAAGTTTTTCCATGATTTTTCTTGGAAAATGTTCCTTTCTTAAGATTCAAGAATCAAAATCGATTTCCCAATATTGCAAGGCTAAAATTCTCAGGATTTCAATTTCCTGAGTTTTGATTTTCCTTCTCCAAATAGTTTTCCTGTAAATTTTAATCACTTTCCAAAGAAAATTTCCAAAGTCGGAATTCTCCTGACAAGCAATTTCTTTTTCAAATGTTCATCTTTTCTTGAGAATTCTCTCCATTTTCCCAGGATTTTCATCCATTCATGATTTTCCCGAATCTTTATAAAACTTTCTTGAGATTTCAAATCTTTTCATCAGAGTTTCCCAAGAGACTGATTTCCATCTTTTTCTTGAGAAATATTTTCCAACTCCAAAGCATCTTCTGAGCATACATCATGTTTTTCCAACTTGCATTTTACAAAATTTCATAGCACATGCCTGAATTCTCTTTGCATTTAGGATAGAACACAATTTTGATGATTTAACTAAGCCAAGCACGCTTTTGGTCCTTGGTTCGATTACCTCTGTTAAAGGCGGCATGAACGGTTGAACCTCGTACCGACAGATCGAGCCCCATCCCATGGATTTTCTCGCTATTTTAAAAAACGAAGGCGAGTATTTCAAAACAATTTTCAAAACTCTGGTCAAAGTTTGACTCGCGAAAGAGTTTTTCCCTCTCTCCTGCAGGGAAGGGAAGATGAAATTTTGTGACAATAAACAAAGCCCTAGGGCTAGACAAGATGGATGATGGGGAGTTGATGAGGGACGATGAAGAGTGGAGATGGGTCAAGACCACCTACTTTTTCAAGTCCCAAAGAAAGACTTTCTAACTTTCACCAAAATAGAAACACACCTTTTTGAAAGAAGGCTTTATGTGGTCCATTTATTGACAAATCTTGGGAAAAAGCAAGTCACCTTGGGATTTCAAAAAGGAGCTCTACTTTTTCAACAAATTTTTTTAGTATTTATTTTATTTTATTTTTGTTGACTTAGTCCACTCCATAAAAGTTGACTTCCATGTGGGCCCCACATATGGATCCAAGTTTGGATCCAAATCTTCTTGGGTCCAATCCAACCCAACTTGGATCTAACTCCAAAAAGGGAAACAAGCAAATTCTTTTATTTTTAAATGCTTATAAAAATTACACATTACATTAAATTCCAATTTTAATTTATAAATTATATGTAATAATCTACTCAATGCTAATTAAGCATAGTTTTATTTAAATGTTAGTTAATTAGGAATTAAATACTAATTAATCATAATTAGCAAATAAATGCTTAAAATTTAACAATTGAATGCTATTTAATTCTATTTAGCCAAAAAAAATTCTCTTAATATTGATTAGAAATTCACAAAAAATTGTGGATCTTATAAGGCATTCAGTTAATAAGATAAATTGTAGTTAGGGTATCTTTAACACAAATTGTTTTTAGAATATTTTTATAAATAAGCAAAGTTCTTATAGTTTTAATGATATGTTGATGCTTTCTCTCAACTAAGCTATTTTGTTGATGAGTATTTGGACAAGATCTTTGGTATAGAATCCTATTTTCTTTTAAATAGTTTTTGAAGTCATGAGGCAAAAATTCTTTCACTGAATCTGATAAAAAAAGAAAAATATTAAATTGAAATTGATTTTGCATAATTTTATGGAATTCTTTGAAGCATGAGAATACACCAAATTTTTGCCTAAAAAAATAGATTCAAGTATACCTAGTATAATCATCAATGAATATAACATAATAGGAGAGCCTTTCTTTTGACGTGACTGACGTAGGTCCCCATATGTTTGAATGTACAAGTTCAAAAGCTTTTGAAAAAATAAAAGTTTTATGACCAAAAAGAATCTTTTTCATTTTTCTAGGAATATGTTCATTATATATGAACTCTTTATTACAAGTGTTTTCCAAAAATGAAAAAAGATATAACTTAGATATATTAGGATGACCTAATCATTGATGTCATACAAAAATATCTTTTTTCTTGACAAAATTACAAAATAATTCTTTAGAAAGATAATAAAATCAATATAGTAGAGGTTTTTCTTTCTATAGCATTCTCTAATTAACTTCCTTAACTGGTGATCCTGCACTCAACACTTTTTTGATGAGAAGGAGACCTCATGCCCATAATATGAGATTTGAGAGACAAATAAAATATATAAATTAAGTTTTGGAACAACTCCAACTTTTGATACTTGAATTTTTTTTAAAGTGTTTGAAAAAGTTTCAATATTTTTTATTTCTGAATTAGTTTCATCGGTCGTAAAAATACAAGAATTATAAAAGGATTCTATGTATTTAGATAAGAAAGATTCTAAAAGAATCATGTGAAAAGAGGCACCCAGTCGAGAATCCAAGAAAGAGTACTTAGAGGAGAAGTAGACACGACGGCATCGGAAGTAGAAGTAGAGGAGTTCTTAAGAAATAGTTGAAATACTTATGTTAAATGCTTAATAGAATATTTAAGTTCTCCTTCGTTCATGGTACCTTCATCACCTTTTTTGGGTGGTGTTTCTTCACCGGTTGCTACATTTCTTTTGAGCTTGAGATAATATGGTCTAATGTGTCCCACATCTTGACAAAAGTGACAAATAACTCATCTTCTTCCTCTATTGTTATATGTTCCTCCAACAATGTTATTTTTCCAAAATTGAGAGGGTTTATATGCTTGGACATTGTTACCGAGTTTTGACACAAGAAGAACCTCTTCACTTCCTTTAGTCATGCTAGGTCAGGTTTTGGCTTGGTATATTTGTGCAATCACATCATCAATAGAGGTAGTTTCAGTTATATGAAAGATATTTGACCTAACTTACTCAAACTCAGTTCTTAACCCAAATAGGAAGGAAAATGTTTCTCTTCAAGTTGCTTTTGCCTTTTTCAATAGAAGATCCTTCCCAATTAGGCTTAAGGCTAACTCATCCCAAAGAGGTGAGAGAGTACCTTAGTAATCTCTCACTCTTATCTCCTTGTTTAACACCTCGAATCTTTTCTTGTAAAAAATATTCTCATGCCAAGTCTTTTGCATGAACATACACTTAATAAATAGTCAAGCCTCACATGCATTTTTAAATTTGACTATGCTATGACACAATCTTTAGGTCTATGCTATTAAAAAACCAAGAAAAAATTTGGGCATTTTTTACTTCTCAATCTTCCAGTTTGATGTAATATTCTTTGAGTGCAACCTCTCTTTCTTCATCATTAAGAATCTTTATATATTCACTATCCTTTTTGGTGAGTGCGAGTTGTGGTTCACATGTGGTACCACTCACAAACCTCTATAATTTCTTTCCCTTAATGTGGTGCTCTATAGCGGCGGCCCACATCAAATAGTTGGAATCATTTAGTTTGAAGACAATCACCATCATGAATTCTTTTTCACCCATTTTGATCGAGAGATACTTTTCTTGTCTATGGACCTTCCTTTGCAATCATGAACTTTTGGAAAAGAAGACACTACAAGAAACCTGTGGATTAGCGATGACCTAAATTCGTCGCTAATCCGACGCTAATCCGTCGCTAAATTGTTTAGCGATGGATTAGCGTCGGATTAGCGACTGAAAACTTTCATCGCGAATTTTTCGACGCTAATCCGTGCCAGAACTTATCAGTCGCTAATTAGCGATGGATAATATCCGTCGCTAATCCGTCGTTAAATTTAAAAAAAAAAATAAAAAAAAAATTTGCTCGTTGCCGGCGCGTTCTCCGGCAAGGAGCAATTTTTTTTTCACAGAACCGGCGTGTTCCGGCAAGCTGCGACTCCGCGCGGATCCGGGAGAAGCTCCTCTTCAAGTTCCAGGTCTGCCACGAGAACCAGCCGAAGAGCTTCACGGCAGTGGCGCGTTCCAGGGGGAGCTCCTCTCTTCAAGTTCCAGGTCTGCCACAAGAACCAGCCGAAGAGCTTCACGGCGGGGGCACTCAGCTTCAGCTGAGTCTCTGCGCGGATCTTCACGAGCTGCAGGGGGAGGAGCAACGAGTACGGCATTTTCGCAACTCCGGCAGGCTCTTCGCGACTCAGGCAGGCTTTTCGCGACTTCGCGCGGATCTTCGCGACTCCGGCAGGCTCCAGTGGCTCCCCAACAGCAGCCACCTCTTCGTCGCCACTCTCTTCGACTCCAGCAGGCTGCAGTGGCTCCCTAACGCCTCCTCTTCGTCTCCCCCTTGACGTCTCGGCTCCGACGAAGCCACGGCGGCTCCATCTGCGACTTCTCGTGGGGATCGACTCTTTGTGCGTGTGTCGTCAGCGGAGCTTCGGGGATGGTTTAAATTGAACGGGGGGGGGGGAACAAAGGGCGGAAAATTTTTGAACGGAGGGAGGGAAAATTTTGTGCCTCAGGTGGGACGAAAATTAGCGACGGAATTAGCGAGGGAATTTTTCCGTCCCTAATTTGTCGCTAATTAGCGACAGATTAGGGACGAAAAAATTCCCTCGCTAATTTCGTCGCTAATTAGCATTTTTTTGTAGTGTTTTGGCGACGAAAAAATGTTGTCGCTAATCCCTCGCTAATCCCTCGCTAATTAGCGATAGCTTTAGCGACAGCTTTAGCGACGGAGATATCTCTGTCGCTAATTTTGCAAATATTTCAAACGTTAGCGACAAATAGTTTTCGCTCGCTAATCCGTCGCTAATTGGCGACGGAAAAAATTCGTCGCAAATTTCTGTCGCTAAGTAGCATTTTTCTTGTAGTGAGAGTTACACAATCCCAAAAGCACTTAGCTTTGATAGCATGTAATGAAACAAGAGAAAATACAAAAGTGATCCCAATAAGGATCAATATAAATACATAAGGAGTTGAAATTTTGAATTAGAATCCGGTGGGGTACGATTTTGGGTATAGAAATTTTAAAAAAATATCAAGTTAGGTACCCAACCCAATTAGTGTGTAAAGAATCAAGTATAAGAAATCTTAAGCCTGAAATATTTTTTTGCATATATACACCTTGTATGTTAAGTGATCTTCAACAAAAAATGTTAAATGCCACTAACGAGATTTGAATTCAATCTTCACCTTTGAAAGCACTAATTCACCAAGAGACAATACAAAGTCAGAGCAATCTCAAAAACATAACACACATACACAATTTGCCACTATGAGCAAACACAATAGCTACTATGGGCATACTCAACACAATGTAAAAATATAGAATTTCACTAAGAAATGCTTAGAAAAGAATAGAGAATACAAGGGTCTTCATCCTCTATTTATAATACAAGAGAGAGGTAAGGGGGCAGCCCAACTAGACATTGGGCTAGCCCCCAACAGCCATATTTATGATCCTTGGGAGCAACCCAACGTCTATTTTGGCTGCCCCCACCGACACAAAGTACAAAACATAAAACAAAAAGAGACAAAAGCCTCTAATAGGCTTACACCTGTACATGGGTAAATGATTGAAATACCCTTATGGGTATTTTAGTTTACATGAAATAATAAAATAATATATATATATATATATATATATATATATATATATATATATATATATATATACAAAAATGGGTAGGTGCCTTACGCTTTTTGTGCCTAGTGAACTGACCTTACAGATGTGTTTTGTATGATCGATTTTGCTAGAAAATCACACTTGGATCATGTCTTTTGAAAAAAAAAATTAAAATTATAGACCATTGTTTTTTTAATCTTATAAAAACCTAACTTGGTGTTGGAATCGATGATCCAAAAGTTGATTCCCACAAAATCATGCATGTAGATCACATCTGTATGGTTAGATTTTAGAAAAAATAGAAACAATCTTTTCAAAGCTCGGTAGACACACGGTAGGCACAAAAAAGCTCAGGCACCTAGCCATCACTCTATATATATGTGTTTTCATAATTTAACACTGAATCCCTAGAAGATATCCAGGTTCAAAATTGAATGGAAGATATGACTTTACCCTAGATTATTGCACTTTGGATCACAACACCAGTTACAATATATGATCCCCGATCCACCCAGTACAAACAAAATGCATTCAGCCTCAGTTACAATACTGTCCACATCCAATTCTCAAAACCCCAGAATTGGTCTTTAAGCTCTCGGAATCTAAATCACTTGGTCTGCTTCAGGGTCTCGATCGGCACGTCCTTGTGGCTCGATCCGATCTGTTATGGCCGGGCGTATAACAAAACTGGATGATGAAGAGCAGCTATAAATTATTTGAAACAAAGGGAAGAGTTGCTGGCTGAGGCCTTGGATCATACCCAAGACTTGGGCTGCCTCCCTTACATCTTCTGCTTGCAACCGCTTGAATCCATGCCGTTCATCAAGAATGGTGGAAAGGCAGTAAGCTATGATATAGGCAACCCTTGCCCGTAACCAATCAAATACTTGGTGAGCCGCGTCTTGGAGGTTGTACAGGGGAACGCTTCGACAGAGCTCTTTCATAGTATCCTGATCCTGTTTAGGTGCAAAGCTGGTGCCATAGGTGAACACCATTTCAGTATTAACCCTTAGGTGGGTGAGTTCGATGTCCTTATCCACATGGTTCAGAACATCGTGTGTGGTGAAATGTTGTGGAGCAGCTCCACGAAAATTACTCACCTGCATTGCACGCCACAGAACTTTGGCTTCTACCCTTGCTGCATCACGAGTGTCGCGCCCGTAAACCACACATTTGTCGATGAACCGAAGAAGCCTTCGAGCCTCCATGGCAGCGCTTGCCAACTTTTTCGCCTCAGATGGTTCTGTAAACGTGGAGATGGATTTGATGATGTAAACGAGATAAGCCATGAACAGATCGCAGCAGCCTCCATGTTGGTGGATGTGCTTCTGAAAGAGGCGCCAAACGGGGTCTCCACTCCAGTCTGCATGAATTAGAGTTGCATCGTTGATTAGGGTTGCTAGGAGTTGGATCAGATGAGTGGTTCTACGGGTTGCGCAGTCGCTTCCACCCTGTATCCATGCATCTACTGCATCCTCATGGGCGTTACTAGTGTTGCACCAGCTACCTCCAACAGTCTCAGTAGTAGTGTCCGCTGGCCCTCCTTGATTTCTTCCTGTTTTGTTGACGCAATAGCTTTGCAATGAGCAAAACAAGAAGGGCACGGCAGTGAGTATGAAGGTCAAGGACCACGCCGTGATCTGTACCGATGTAATCGTCAGACACTGCGATGTGAGTATCACGGTGGCAATCCATTGCCGAGCAGCAGCTCCACAATTCATATCTCGCAGATGGAATGAGACACAGTATTGTCGAATTGCTACAAATATATGAAAACTCTTTAAAAGTTCGTGGGCTACTTCCCGGACGGACTTATGTGCGTATGTGTAATCAACGCCATGGACCAAACGGAAGGAGATAGCAACACTAGCCAGTAAGATGAAAAGATTTTGGGATATCAATACCAATGGGATGGACCAACCATAATCAGAATCTCCCATGCAGAAGACGCTATAGGAGTAGTATCTTCTCGCAGAAAGAAGTAGAACAAAAGATCTGATCTCCGTTTCCAACAGTACAATAGCACTCAGCAGGGAAAGAGCTCCAACTGCACAACCAACCACATCTTTAATCATGAAATCTTGTGGGTTGTTGGTAGAGGTCGCCTTCCACACTTTAGGAAGCATGTTCTTGCAATTTTCGAACTTCGTTTGTGGATCAGCCGTATGTTGAGAAAAAGCAAGGACACCTCGTCTCATAGATTGTTCTAAAGAATGCGCCTCGTCCTTGTACAGCTGACTAAATAAGCCCATAATACTCGTGGCCAGCAGCAAAAACATCATTATGCACAAGATCACGACATGTTCGGGAAGGAAGGCGAAGATGGCACCCGTTCCCATTTGGATACAGATGTTAACGGCCACCGTTATCACAAGGATGGCCAGAGCCACCATGTTGGAAAAGATCTCTTGGCTTTCCATTGTTCCCAAACATGGCATGGTGAAACCCATCACCATGCACAAGAGAACAGGCCCACTAATTTTTGTTAGTTGGTGCTGCGCACCAGGCATTGGGGTGTTCAAATCGACGGGCAATTTTGTGGCAATAGAAAGCAGTGTCAAGGTGATTGCATTCATTCTAAATAACTTGCATCGAATCCATTGAATTCTTGCACGAAAACTTGTGAAAATATCAATACACATGAGAAGGAAACATACCATTGAGGCAGCTGCAATGTATAGCCCAATTACCGGCAAGGGCTTGGTGAAGTTACTCGACTCCAACTCCCCAGTGGAGTTGATGCACATATGCTTCACCATCCTTCCTCTTTTTTTCCTTTCTTTTTGCTCTCCTCGATAAAACACTCCTTTCTGTTTTTTTTTCTTTCTTGCGGTATATCCAACGGTGACACTCCTCCTCCGCCTCCTCTTTAACAATACCGGAAACACCACTTATTGGATCTGTATTCAAGGTTTATACTTTGCGTGATTCCTAGTTTAGCCTTTTGTCTATTTCAATGTGAGCACATAGGGCAAGGGATATTATACTTTTCTGGAGTGAAACATTTTTTTCTGTTTTTTATGAAGGATGGGAAACCACCTTCTGTATCAAAGACATAGTTGCGCTGGGTAAGTCAGACTTACTTCTTTTTTTTTTGAATTTATAACCTGAAGAAACCTCACCCGGCACGAGACCTGGTTGTGCTGGCTCAACCAGCCATACCTACGGTCATCGTGCCCGCAGGGTAAAACTCAGAGGCTACGACCCCTTGCCTCCAGGGCCTATGCTACAGATTGGCTTGCGCGGAGGGGGCGACCCCCATGAGAATCAAACCTTGACTGCCCCACTAGCAGCTAAGACCCCACCCCACTATGCCAACTGCCTTAGGACGCCAACCCCCTTAGGGCAAGTCGGACATACTTACAGTCTCTTTTTCAATGGAGTAAACCAGGGGAGGGTGTTGTGTGTTCTCCCCCGAAGATGCATTGTTTGCTACAGTGCGTGTTTGGGGGTCCAAATGAAAGTCACATATATAAGCACGTGGGACTCATATTTTCGTGTATGTCAGCATCACTTAGCATCGGAGTCTGGTGCGGTTACAAAGACTTAAGTACCTTTTCCCACAATTCTCGCCATGAAACGATGGTTTGAGAAAAGGACCAAAATGTCCTCCATTCAGAAAATCGAGGATGATGTTAACTCTTCAAAGTCCAAATGTTCCATTTTCGCCCTAAACAGTAAAGTTTTGCACCATTTGCTGTAACAAGAGCTCCTTTTGACAATGCATCATTTACCACCGTTTGCTAACACCGGAGCAGTCTTTGCCATCATCGCGAGTCCAGGTTCCCGCTTTGGTTTTTAGCTTGTGTTACATCACATTATCGCCTTCTCGTTCCTACCTTATGTTACAAAACATTCTCAGGTTCGTTCCTACCTCATGGAGATAACTATAAATCGATCGACTGGTTCGATCATTGGTGGGCGTCATAGGGGCATTTGTCGGCCATCTCTTTTTATAGTCTTCTTTTCTTTTTTGTTTTCGTTAGGCAGTATGAAAAAAACAATGACGTACAAACATTCCAACAAGTGCCATTAAGGCGTTGTGAGTACCTTTTCATGTCATCATGCTATTGTTGAAGAATGTATGTTGTCGTGAGTGTCATAAGACATTGTTTTGTTATTGCAGGTGGATCTTGTCTTTTCGACGATTTGAAAATTAAAAATATTTGTAAGACGTTGGGACCTGTTGACAAGAATGCTCGTGTACAGATGCGAGGAAGGGCCTCTACCCCATTCGATATCGTCCATTCACTCAGTATATGCAATGTATTGCAAATCGCGGTTATAGTAACATACTACTGATTTGTGAGATATTGTTTTGTTTGTTAAATTGATTTATAAGCTATTATGCTGAATTTCTGTAATGATTTATAATATATTTTACGATATGTATATTGATTTGTAAGATATTATGTGTTTTATAGTGTCGATTTGTAAGCTATTATGTTGAATTATCGTATCAATTTGTAATATATTATGCGATATGTATATCGATTTGTAAGATATTATGTATTTTTTAGTATCGATTTATAAGATATTTGTAGAAAGAATTTTAAAATGTGTGCATGCAAAAATACATTATTGCGCACTTGCAGTGATGATTTTTGTATTCAAATCACTGCTCATTGAGCGATTTTTATTGAAATTGCTTCACAACATCGTAGATATAATTAAATCGCTATCACGTGAAGCGCTATTATCAACACACATATACGACAAATCATTTCTTTTATTGGCATGGTAAATAACAACTCGATGCATAGTATAAGCAAAAAAAAAATCATTGTTGTTTTTATACTATGTTTCATTCAATCATTTCTTTGACTTGCTTAACCTTATCAGTATTCATTGTTATATGCATCTTGAATAAATCATAGTAAATGTATGCGCTGGCTAACGCAAATTGATATATTGCTTATGACAGTTGTGAGCTTATCATCTTGTTGCAGTGAAGATAATCTATCTCAATAATTGGAAAGTTATGAAGAAGTGAACATTTGTACTAATGACACACCTGAAAAATTGAACATGTGCACTAATGATGCACATGATAAAAAGGGTGCAGGCATTGGTTTCAGTCTTGACTTGAATGTTCTAGTAGAAGAAATGCAATTCAATAATGAGGTAGGCGATTATAACAGTACACTTGATAAAGGTGCAGACACTGAGAAATATACATGATAGTACACTTGACTCTATTCTTGCAGAAGAAATGCAGTTTAATAATGAGGAAGTTGCATATAAATTTTACAATAATTATGCCTTAAAACTTGGCTTCAGTGTTAGAAGGTATTCTTGGTCAAAAAATGCACAGAGTGTTGTGGTGAGAAAGACATATGTTTGTTCTAAGGTTGGAAGAAGTCAAGTGAAAATCCAATAAGAAGTAAGCGAGATTCAAGATGCAGATGTCCAGTGAGAATGGTGTTAAAAAGACTTATGACAGCGTTGGTATTGCACCAATGGAGACATACAATTTGTGTGCGCACATAGATGGTGGTCGCGAGAATGTGCCATTCACACCTATGGATCTAAGAAACCACTTGAGAAAGAAGATGACATATAACATGAAGAATAGAGAAATATGTTCTTTGGTTGATTACTTATAGAAGAAATCAAGCATTAACCCTGGTTTCTTTAGTGCAATGCAACTGGATGAAGATGGATATGCTGTGAATATATTTTGGGTAGATTTAAAGTCAAGAGTATATTATGAATGCTTCAATGATGTGTTTATTTTTTATACGACAACGAAGATTAATATTGAACAGTGACCATTTGCACAGTTTGTCAGAGTGAACCATCACTCACATAGTTGTATATTAGGTGACATTTTTTTGTATGACCAGACCAATGAAAGCTTTGAGTGGTTGTTTAGAGTATTTACACATGCAATAAATGGGAAGCAACCTGAAGTTGTACTTGCAAATGGTGATCACACAATTATGGTTGCAGTGTCTCATATATGGCCAGATGCACATCATCGCCTATGTTTGTGGCATATCTTTCAAAATGCAACAAAGAACATATGACACATATTTAATCAGAAGATGGGGTTTGACAAAAAGTTTACAAGGTGTGTACTTAAGAGCATGGACGAGGTCACTTTTCTGTCTGATTGGAAGCAAATGATTCAAATGTATGACCTTAAACACTCTGTGTGGTTACAAAATTTATATGTAGAAAAAGAGAAGTGGGCATTGACATATGAAAGACAATACTTTTGTGCAGGTATGATAAGCACACAAAGAGTTGAATCTATGTATGTCATACGAAAGAAAACCCTAGATTTCTTGTTTAACAATGTTTTGCTTTATGGAACATTATAAATTATTTGTAGACGGTCTTAGACAGAATGAGCTTGAACAAGATGTGAAATGCTTCAATACACGCCCTATAAATTTAGGCATGAAAATATTGATGTGACTTGCATACACTAACTGTATTTAAATGGATTAAGAAGGAGGTTATACATTTCATAAATTGCAACATAGAAGGACACACGCAAACCAAGAATATGCATAAATACCATATTGTATGGGAGGGTGAATAGCATCCGAAAAGGCAAGAAGCACATGTTATGTACAATGTTGGCAACAAAATAGTTGAATGTACATGTAAAATGTATGAATTCAAAGGTATTTTATGTCATCATGCATTAAAGACACTTAATCAAGAGAAGATATAAGAAATACTTGAGTCATATTTAATGTGAAGATGGACGAGACAAACAAAGATTTAACTGTTGGATACAATAATGTCAGTCAATCTGGTGTTGATGAGAAGTGTCACATAGCCTTATGTTACCAACAACTATGTAGGTCACTTATACATGCAGTTTTGGCATAAAAAATGAAGAAGTCTATGTATGCATGAAAAAAGTGTCAATGGAGTTACTTGAAAATATGCAGTTAATTCACCATTAGTCCATTACAGCTCATGAAGAGCAGTCCAAGAAAATCAGAGCGAACAACGGAGGTGAAAATCATGTTTCCCTTGACACTCATGAGAAGTTGCGCCGAAGCATTTGAACATGGTTTTCATACTGGTGATATTTGTCTTCTTTGATGATGATGGTCATGTATTGTATCTAAGTCAAACCATTGGTCATGATGTATTGTAACTAAATTCTAATATTTTTTGTAAATAGATGTGGTTATAAATCATGTGAATTTGTAGTTATGAAATTACTGCGACAACGATATGTCTTTATGAACGAAATCGATTTGTATTTAAGAAGTTAACTCGATTTGTATCATTGAAGTTATCTTGATTTGTACTTTACTAATTCTAATGGAACATCAATTTGTATTGTTGAATCAGTCATTCTGTAAATTGTTATAGATCATATCGTACAAATTGCTATAACACGTAGCCTTTATACGTATAAATCGTTTCAGCCTTTTATCAAATTTTGTGTAAATTGTTATTGGATGACCGTAAAAGCAAATCATAATTTCTACTATACTCAATGCTAATCACTTTTACGATTTTCATTTATGAAGGGTGAACATAACAATGATTTATTCACATAGACAAAGCTCGTAAAAGCAAATCGTGATAGGATAAATATTGTTATTCTATAAAAACTTAAAGAATATTTGTTGTAAGTCGATTTATATTTATCAAGTTACCTAGATTTTTAGTTCACCAATAAACATTATGTCCATTAGTTTTCCTTTATCTTTTTCGCCTTTTATCAGTCATTGTGTAAATTACGATAAGATAAATCCTTGTACATATACTGTATTAGAATTGTTATATAAGACAATGTCCTATATCGATTTACAAAAGTATGTCTATATTGAAGATAACGATTTGCCTTTGCTACAAATAACAGTTCAACTTATTGATGTGTTTAGTAAAATTAAAATTTTATTTTAACTTAGAAAGATTTACATAATTTTTATACACAGTCTTACAAAATTTGTATATACAGTATACAAAATTTGTTAGAAGTCTCTTTACATCATATTACTCTTGAGGGGGTTGTGTTGTTTGTTGCCTTCTAGGTATTCTTGCTGGTTGAGTTTTTTTCTCTCCTGCAATTAGAAACTTCATCATTTTTTTGCATAGTTCTCTATAAAATCCAGGTATATCATTCTGCAACAAAAAAGGTAATGTGACACCAATATATAAATTGAGTCTCCAATAATAGAGTATAATACAACACGTTTAAGTGTATAACATACAACGTTGAAATTAGGTTCTCGTTCATTGTATATTGCTTCAATATACTTCATTATAAATACGCCACACTCGATACCATTATTTTGTAAATGAGCATTGTGTGTTGAGCGAAACCTCCACTCGCCAATGTCGACACCCAAAATATCTTTGACAAATCCCTTCTGTGGTTAATGTAGAAGCAAGTAAATTTTGGGCTACCGTACAAGATACGATACACTTATAGATGAAAACTTACTAAATGTATAATGTCACGTTCTACACCAATGTGAAAGTCCAATGAGTTGTAGCACCATAGTTGTTTTTTCCGTAAATCCATCATGTATAAGACTCAATGCTGAGCAGTTTGACAGAGTGTAGGAATCAATATCTGCAAATCGATACAATATCTTACAAATCAATAGTACAAATTGTGATAGGACTGTTATGCCTAAACCTTGGACAAGTGGTTTCTTCGCTTACCTTTTCAATTGATTAAAAGTCTCTGCAGAGATCATTGTTACGTCAACATGGTAGTCCATCTTGAAATCCAATGGAGTATGGCATTCGACAAATGAAACTCTCTTGAATGAAACAATGATAATAGTAAGGTTAAAACACAAAGCAACAAGATTAAATAAAAAAAGAAAATAAACATATAAGAGAACTGATATACCATGAAATAAGGGGTGACAACATGTCTAGTATTGGTTGTTGCGTTGCTTTGAATATACGTGACAAAATCAGATATAGTATTTTTGCAACAAATATGCACATGTTAACATACATACCCATGACATACATAAATATATAATTGATAGTGGTTTCATATGTACAAAATTACTGATAGTGTTTCTTTCTGCAAATTCGTCTTGCAACCGTTTGATGTTAACTTAGAGCTTTTTGATGAGTTTTTGGGCACTGATTTTTATGGATGTTCCACTAACATTATCATAATATTCAATAAACGATATTGAAATTACTTTCTATAGTACACAACACAAATCAAATTTACGCCATAAAAGAGTCAAATTTTAAAGAAACTTATCACAAGGTTTAGATAATATACGAATGATTTGCCATCACTGGTCGTGTAACTATCATCATACAAAGTGTTATTTGAATCTGTTCTATCCAGATAAAATCGCACATCTCACGGAAGTTCATAACCAGTGATTTTAGGCATACGCTCCTACCACAAACCACACTCAACGTGGCCTATGCCAAGGATATCAAACTTAGTAACAGTCCTAGACTTCTTTCTTGCGATGATCGAGGTATGATCTCATACCTCATGTGGAGCTTTAGCGTTCTACTCTCGCGGTGCAGCCCCGCCCAACGAGTCTTGCCCCTCGATTTGACATTGTATTGGTTTGTGCACGGGTTTGCCTCTTGTCAGCTTGCACTCCCTGAGTGCAGCTTCGAGTGTATAGTACATATCGTTTCACTTGTCTTAAAGGTCCCGACACACACTTATGCACTTCGGTTCTCCAAAGACGATGGTCTTAGGTGCGATCCTATTTTCAAGATGTATAGCTTGTAAAGCAGAGGTAGCGGCCAAACCTCCCAAATCGAACCTTCATACTTGATTTGCCGTGAAGAACAGCCTTCTTAGGCTGCCTTCATCAGTCGACCAGGCTGTGAGAATCTTGTAAATCTGAACTACACACTTCTTAACAGGAGAGCTGGGGTCAGACAAGAGCCAAATGTGGTATAACTTGTGGGGGAATGGAGACTACCTAATCCTGACACTCAGGAGAGGTTAACCCAATCAGGATATTGAGGGAAAGGATTCCCAGCATCAGATCTAATACATGATCACTGAAAATATTCCCCTGCGATAGTGACTCCGTTGCTATTGTACACTGCCTAATTGCCCCAGGCCTACTTCTGGAGACAGATTTGCATAACCATGACGTGCATGCCCCCAGATTAAACCATAGTGTCTTTTGTCAAGGCAAGATGCACTGGCGACGTCTGTGGTCTGGCCGTGGCTTACAGGTTTACTTATAGAAATATCTTTAAAAAATTAGAGTCTAAATAACAATGAATAATTAAATAGTAAAGAAGAAACGATATTACCAAAAGGGAAATCAGATTGGATTGAATGTTAGAGAGTGAAACTAAAAGAAAATAGCTTAAGTGATGTTATCTTAAATGGATTTGACAATATACAGGGTTTAGCTATGAGCGTTACAATGTAGATAAACACAACCACCCATGAGGAAATCCTGTAAGCATAGTACAAATGAGTTAGAAATGACAATGAAGTTACCAACAAATCACAGCACATCCATGGATCCTAATGAAACAGAGGCAACAATTTACGTTGGAATTACCAAATATTCAAAAGCATGATCCGACATCTACAACGAAATTGTAAACCAAAATTCGAATGCTATGGTACAGAGAGGTAGGAAACTGTTGGACTGCTGATGACGAAATGAATATTCATATTGGGGCTAGGCATGCTCTTAGGCCACGACCAAATCTAGGAAGATGGGTTCATCTCATTACTAATTATAAGCTTCTAATGAGCATTCATACTCACAAGATGGTAAGAACTAGTGAGACACATGCGCATGGATTTAGGTTACCATGAATCATAAATCCATACCAGAATGACTTTATATACCATAATGACCAACCTTAAACTAAATATCAATGAAAAACAGATGAAGTAAAAGAGGAAATGGCATCTTACAAAGAATCATTCAATGAATCTGATGGCAAGTCAGAACAGAATACCACCCCCCCCCTTTAGCAGAGAGACTCGCGATCAGTAAGATGTCTCTTATAGCAGATTGGGAGAAATTCAGTTATTATGAGTGGGATTATTCCCAACGACTCAGATTTTATTCATAAGTTATTACTTGTAAAGAGTTTTTTTTTAGATCAAACTAGAATTGACGCAAATCCATTTGCTTAGTAGGTCCAGGTCAGATGCTGGATTTTTCAGCAGCTCTGATGTGAGTTCCAGATCATTAGCTGCTGCCATGGGCTGCCGATATATGGTGATACCCCTCCCCTCACACTGGAATGAGATTCCAAAGATCATAAAATAAAATAAAAATATATAGAAGATGGAACAGAGACAACACTCTCCAACAAGGTCGTAACAAGACCAGATGATAACGATGATAATCAAAATAGGGAAAAGAAAATAACATTAAGAAAAATAAAAATAACACCAGATCAAATCACCCAATGAAAGATAGAGAATCTGAAGATCAAAAACGCAGACCCAACATCAAAGTAGGTTCAACATGAAAGGAAATCAAAACAAGGCAAGAAGTAGACTGGAATTAGCAGAGATATAAAGGTCCAGCTCGCAGGAAAAGAAAGAAAAAAAGGGGGGGGGGGAATATGACAAAATTACGAAAAGGATGTGATATCGATGGAAAATCCCTACTGGACGAACCCGATCTGATACGGGATTAGATCGGATGCCATCGAGGGGCTGACAAAATTTTCAGAGGTGATAGACTGGAAGGCCTAATACTCTCTGGTATAGAGCATGAAATGAAAGTATATAAAATAACATGACGATTCGTAAGGGATGCTATATTTAATAAAATGAATGGAAGTTGGGATTAAATGGATAAACAAGTGTTGGAATCATTCATTCTATTTGATATTGCACAAGAGAGGAGCTGATACTGCTATAAGCAGCCCAACTTCCTCAAGGGTGCGTTAACGGGCTCAAAGTGGGAAAATCAAAAGAGATGTCGGGGAAAAGCAATAGGTGAATGCAATAAAGGGACAGAAGAAATGAATAGTGCGAAAAAAATAAAGGAGGAGGGAATGAGTCGCCTACCTCTGGCCACGATGAGTCAACTTCTTTCCGGGTATAGCCGAGGAATCTCTTGCAGAGGGAGGGGCCTTTCTTCAGCTCTTTGCACTAGGGGAAGAAAGAGGTGGCGCCTTGCTTGATTCAGGGATTGTGAAAAAAAGAATGGCTCCCAATGGGTTAATAGTCGATGCCCCCCCTTTCCCCTTCCTTTTACGCCTCTCTTATAGAGAGAGGAGGAAAGGTCTGGAAGCGGTGGTTGGTTGGAGATTGACGGATGAAGAAGAAAGGAAAGTGATCTGAGGGTTGAAGAAAAGGGAGTTACAGCGGGAGTGTGCGAGGCTGGACCGTTGGTGATGGAGGGCTTAGGGAGGAGATGTCGTTGGTAGATGAGGGGTGGAAGAGATTGGTCGGGAAGATGGCCCTGTGCGATGGGGAGAAGCGGAACGGGGGGTGCGAGGGTGTGATGGAGGGAGTGTTCGGTCCTTCAGACTTTTGTGTAATTTCCAAAAAGAAGGCCCCTTTACCGGATTTTTCTAAAAAAGGTTTTTTTTTAAAGGAATATTTTCAAAAAGAGGTTTTCTCAAAAACCGAATTTTGTTAGATATATTTTTTTTCTTTTCCTTTACATTTTTCCATTTTTTTGGCATTTTTGGAATAAAACCTTAAAATTTACGAGAAATGAGGATTTAAACTATTTTTTTTGTATTTTTGGAAAATATTTACAAAAGAAGGTTTTCAAGGCTATTTTGGGAAAATTTCCTCAGAAAATGGGTTTGGACCCAAGTTTTAATATATATATATATATATATATATTGGGGTTTTAAACCTCGAATTGATAAATACCATTTGACGGACCCAAACGGATACCGGACGAACTGTCTGAGCTTTTCAAAAGGTTATTTTGGAAATTTCGAGAATTTGATTTTAAATTTTGGACAACGAAGCTCAGATTTGGATCTTTTATCTAGATCCAGATCTGAAATTGAGTCAGATATATAAAATGAATTTAATTTCAATAAAACTTGAGAAATAAAATGGAATTTAGATTTTAAAACTGACTCAATTACCCAAAAAATGAAGATAAAGGGCAAAAAGGAAATATTTAAAAAAATTTGAAAAATTTGGGGTGTTTACACCTTGGGGATATAAGATTTGGTATACAGGAATAAATAAGAATAGGAATGGAGTAAAGATTGTTATGAGTCGTGAGTTTATAGATAATGTAGTTGAGGTCCGTAGGAAGGGTGATAGGATTTTACTTATTAAATTAGTATTAGGTATGAATATTATTAGTGTTTATGCACCTCAAGTAGGTTTATATTATTTCATTAAGCGTCAATTTTGGGAAGATTTAGATGGAGTAGTACAAGGGATATCTTATGGAGAAAGGCTTTTCATTGGCGGTGACCTTAATGGGCATGTAGGCATTAGTAGGGATGAATTTGAGAGTATCCATGGAAGCTATGGTATAGGAGAAAGAAATGAAAGTGGAGAAAGGATTTTAGATTTTGGTTTGTCCTATGATATGATCTTAGCAAACACTTGGTTTAGGAAGAGGGAGTCTCACCTAGTAACATTTAAAAGTGGGGTTAATACGAGTCAGATAGATTTTTTCCTACTTAGAAAGAGAGATAGGGGTTGTTGCATCGATTATAAGGTTATACTGGGAGAAAGTGTAGCTACACAACATAGAGTCTTAATTTTAGATCTTAGAATTAGACAATACCGCAAAAGGGATAGACATATGATAGATCCTAGAATTAAGTGGTGGGCACTGAAAGAAGCTAAACAAGGAATGTTTGTAGAGCGGGTAGTTAAGGAAGTTGATTGGTGTCTCGAGGAGGATTCAGAATCTATGTGGAATAAGATAGCGGGTGGCATGAGAAAGGTGGCTAAGGAGGTATTGGGTGAGTCTAAAGGCGGTGCACCGCTAGGTAAGGATACATCATGGTGGAACAAGGATGTCAAATTAGCTATCAAGGTTAAAAGAGAGTGTTATAGAAATCTAAGTAAAAATCGTGATAATGAGAATTTGGAGAAGTATATGATAGCAAAGAAGGAAGCTAAAAACGTAGTTGGATACCAAAGAGAGCGAGAAGGATATTTATAGGCTTGCAAAGATGAGAGATAGGAAATTGAGGGATCTGAGTATGGTTAGATGTATCAAAGATGAAACACAAAAGGTTTTAGTCAAAGATGAGGAGATTAAGGAGAGATGGAAAGATTATTTTGATAAGCTATTTAATGAAAGGCATGCTCAGGATCTTGGAGACTTCTCCATTTTTTTTTCATGAGATGAATTGTGACTTCATGCGCAAGATTCAAAAGAAAGAAATTGCAGAGGCTTTAAAGAAAAAAAAAATCAAGAAGGGCAGTTGGCCTAGATGGTATACCTATCGAGGCTTGAAAATGCTTGGGAGAGAAAGGTTTAGAATGGTTGACAAATCTTTTTAACAAGATTTGGCGGACAAATAAGATGCCTAATGAGTGGAGGAAGAGTACTTTGGTGCCTCTATATAAGAGTAAAGGTGATATACAAGATTGCATAAACTATCGTGGTATAAAACTCATGAGTCAAACTATGAAACTTTGGGAGAGGGTGATTGAGTCTAGGTTGAGGAAGGTTGTCATGATATCGGAGAATCAATTGGTTTTATGCCTGAAAGATCAACTATGGAAGTTATGCATCTTCTTAGACAACTTATTGAGAGAAATAGAGAGAGGAACAAAGATTTGCATATGGTTTTTATTGATTTGGAGAAGGCTTACGATAGAGTACTTATGAACGTTCTCTGGTGGACAATGATGAAGAAAGGTGTTTCTCTCAAGTACATTAGTATAATTAAAGATATGTATGAAGGAGTAGTAACCAATGTCCGCACTTGTGGAGGGGTGACAACCAATTTTCCTATAACGGTTGGGTTACATCAAGGATCTGCTTTAAGCCCTTTCCTATTTGCTATAGTGATGGATGAACTTACGAGATCAATTCAAGAAAATGTGCCGTGGTGTATGTTGTTTGCTGATGATATTGTTTTGATTGATGAGTCTAGAGCTGGGGTTAATGCTAAGTTAGAATTATGGAGACAGACATTGGAAGCAAGAGGTTTTAAGTTGAGTAAGAGTAAGACAAAATACATGGAATGCCGATTTAGTAAGCAACAAAGTAGTGATGGGAGTGTAGTGAAGCTTGGTGAGCACGAAATACCGGTGGATGATTCTTTCAAATATTTGGGATCTATCATTCAAAAGTATGGAGAAATTGATGGAGATGTAAATCATAGGATAAAGGTTGGGTGGATGAAATGGAAGAGTGCAACTGGAGTGTTGTGTGATCGTAGAATGCCATTGCGGTTGAAGGGAAAGTTTTATAGGACGACTATTAGGCCCAATTTACTATATAGTACGGAATGTTAGGCTGCCAAGAGACATTATATTCAAAAAATGAGTGTAGCTGAGATGCGTATGCTGATATGGATGTGTGGAAATACAATAAAAGATAAGATTCATAACAAGAAGATACGTAAGAAGGTAGGCGTTGCACCCATTGAAAATAAGATGAGAGAGAATCGTTTACGGTGGTTTGGACATATTCGACAAAGGCCTAATGATGCTCCAGTTAGAAGGATGGAGAAATGGGAAAATATATTAGTTAAAAGAGGTCGGGGTAGGCCTAGGAAGACATGAATGGAGGTGATAAGAAATGATATGAATGCTTTGAACCTCACCGAGGACATGGCATTGGATAGAAATGAATGGAGGAGAAGGATTCATGTGGAAGACCCATAATGATTTTCTTTGTTGGTTCATATCGCTGACCCCAATTGTTTTGGGATGAAGGCGTTGTTGTTGTTGTTGTTGTTGTATATATATATATATATATATATATATATATATATATATATATATATATATATATATATATATATATATATATATATATATATATATATACCAGAAATATTTTTTTCAAAATTCTGGTTCGCTAAGAGCCCCAACCAACCCAATGTTGGTTGAGCAACTTGACCTAATAGGGCCCAATCAATTGAGTAGGCAGGGCCGAGTACTTAAAAAAAAAGAGGCATTAGGTTGTAGTCGGCCAGGCTAGAGCCTGTCAGACCCAGTCCAACCGTTCAGCTGGATTGGCGCAGGCCTGGCAACCCCCCTACCAGGCTAGATTGCATGTTATTGTATATATATACATATATATATATATATATATAGAGAGAGAGAGAGAGAGAGAGAGAGTTGGGCGATTCGACTGGCCTACCAAGCCCTAGCAGCCAACACACAGGCTTGGACTGGCCTTGTGCAGGGGCTGCTAAATCAGCCGACTGGGTTCGGCTGGAGCTAGGCCATCTACCTGAAGATGTTTTCTTCTAAGAAAAAAAAGGGACAAAAACATAAATCTAATGTCTGTTGATGAAATGATTAGATAGTATTGTTGGCATTGGACTTCTATCACAAGGTTATGCCAAATAATGTTGTGACCTAATATATGGTCAAAATTTCCGATTCTTGTATACCATTTATGCTTGTATGAACTTGTTCAAAAATTTAATATACTGTGCAAAGTTTTTAGATTTGTAGTTGAATTTAAATTTGGTTGCTTAATCAAAGTAATATTGCATAGTTGTCTGATGTATAGGTGCCTACTTGAATTAATATGGGATTGCATGTATGTAGCTGCATGGATGTTCACATGTATGATTAATAAGTGAAAGTATGCATTGACATGAATATGTATACTCAATAAAAGTATGCAATTGACATGATTATGTGTAATAAATGGAAGTATACACTTAACATGCATGTGTAAACTTATGAACATGCATATGACGATTATTGCTATTTCACACACATTATTATGTTGGCGTTTATGAATGGGTATTGAAAAGCATGTAACATCATTTCATATATTGCATGCTAATATGGTTTTTGCATATGATGCATCGATGATCAAAATGAATTATCATGGGCCTGGTGAGCCCTGAGCTTGGATTGCTCCTTTACTTGTTTTTATACATCGTAGAAATCATATTTTAATATTTTTCTCTATAATGTACTATTCTGCATTTTTCATAGGCTAAGGTCCCTTGATGAGCCTCGCATTTGAAAATGTGAATTTATGATATTAATTTGGCATGCTGAATTATAAATTAATGAAATAACTATTAATAATAATTTAAAGAAAAAAAATAGTGTAATGTATATTCTGAGATGTCTTGTCGAAGTATGAGACTTTTGAAGTTACAATTTTGAGAAAATTGATAAGATACAAAAACTCAGTGTGTATTGTTGTTGCCTTTGGACCCGATATTGAGGTTCTTTCTTCTGGCCACAGTTTTAGAGAGTTTTCGCCATTTTGCTTGGAGGTGGTATGTAGATATAACTATTGTTTTGATATACCAAGAAAAGTGACACTTGTGGATGAGTGGTCCCTAGTGTCCCGACATTAGATGAGTGGTCTAATGTTTTGAAGGCTACTTCAGTTGAAGGCTAAGTTTAAAACCTATTAATAAAATACAACTTATATGCTAAGTTAATCTGAGAACCTTATTTAACCTCGAGAATTTTTACTTGTTTTGAGTATCTGCGGGCAATGATAATAATAAGTGAAACTTAAATGTGTGTGTGCATCCTAATAGGGACATACATATGAAAGAAAACTTGATTAAAGATAATAAATTATTCATGCATATATATTGACATCATGTATTTTTCTGTTATGCATTAGATCATTCATATCTACTTCCTTCTTTATTTGTCCTGTAAGATTAATTGCATGATATTACATCTAGTTGTATGATGAATATTTTTATTACTTACTTGATATTGTGTAAACATTCTAGTAGCATTCATCTTAATTATTGTATAAATCTTATCTGTATTCTTTATGCTTATTTATTTCATTAGAAGAATTCGTATGCAAAATTTTTTGGATTCTGACACTTTACTTTTGGTGTTTTTTGCAATCTCAGATGCCTAGTGAGGTGACTTGCTCATGAGAAGAGCTACAAGGGGATCACATGACTGTTTGACAGACTTTTATGGACAACAAAACTCTTTTTTTTATTTTTATTTTTGCACTCCGATGTTCTTATTTATTTGTCTCATGACTCTATCATTTCTTAATTAATAAAGTTGATTCAGTTTGGGTTTAGATTGAAAGATGAGGTGTAAAATCCCTTGTGGTGTGTCGAGTTTCCTAGTTGTGGTGGAACTGTAAAGGCTCCAGGTCTTTGGAAATATTTTCACAATTGATTTAAAAAAAATTATACTTTTTCTTGGGTATGAGTTGAGGACGTTATAATAGATGTGCTCGAAATGGTTTATTAGTGAAAATTGACCCTTGGATCATGTTTTTTCAACATGAAAGTACGATTTTTTGATAGATAAAATTTCGGCACATTGTAAATTTGATTTTTCATCCCTCTAAAAAGAGTTACGATCAAAGGAGCAGCTAAGTGACACTTAAATGCCATAGCCAATCACATGATAGCATTGCATGGGGCCCACCGTTACATAGTAAAGGCCCCACATGAAATGCCATTATGTGATTGGCTATGGCACTTAGCTGCTCCTTGGATCCCTGCTTCACAACTAAAGGGTTTGATCTAAAATAAAATATAATATAATAAAAAGAAGGCATGTGTCTATGAGTGTGCTTATGTGTACTCGCAGTTTGGTCCATCCCAAGTAAGCTGGGACGACTTGTAGGACCCTAAGCTGGGTTGAGGTCTGGCCCTTTAGATTGTTAGGGCAGACCTAATGCCATTTGCCCACCCCTATCTCCACATGCAACAGCTTCATTGACATTTTTTTTATTTACACTAAAAAAACATCCACAAGATCATAGACCTAGCCGCGTTGGCTCTGCCTGTAGATTCAACCTTTGTGTTTAATTTTTAATGTCAAAAGTACCTTTAAATTTCACATATTTAGAACCGATCAGGTATAGTGTCCTTTTTTACCCTTTATGGAATTCAAACCCAAGACCTTTTAGTTATGATAGTAGCATAGGCCCCGGGGGACAACTGTAGGTATGGCAGGCTGAGTTAGTGTGACCAAGTCTTCGTGTTGGGTACGGTTTCTTCCAGTTATTCATCCTTTGGCCAGCAACTCTCACAATAATTCGTGGAGTTGAGGATACGGGATTCAGATTCAACTCAAAAGTTTGAAAATTGTTTAAAAAATAGGGAAACAAGGGCACAATTTTTTTATTTTTAATCAATAAAAACATTTTTTGAATATTTTAACATTAAAAATATATTATATTGAATTACAATTAAAATGTAAAAAATTCTCATTTAAAATTCCTAAAATAATGCCACAGGTGTTGGTGTCTCCGAGCTTGTCCGCTAGTGTCACCAGGGACACACAGCCAAAATGGTGTGTCCTTGTGACATAGGTCAGCAGGAGTGCAAATGGATTGGATACAGTTGGATTCCCAATCCAAGTTTAATTTATTGTTCTTTGATTTGGATCCTTCAAGCATGGTCCAAAAGTGCATTTGGATTAGAGTCAGATTTATTTGATCCGATCATTTTTTTGGATTATAGGATTTGAATCAGTACTTAGGTTAAATCTAATACGTATTTGAGGAAAAAACCAATCTGATTGCATTTTTTACATGTAATGAGCACATTTTTTCAAAATGTTTTTACTAGATTTAGTATTATCAAATATAGTTTGGATTCAGGCTCAATCTTAGAATATCAAATATTTTTTCAGATTCAGAAGTGCACAAAATTTTGGATTATATATATATATATATATATATATCAGGCATCATCTGACCCGTTCCCGATCCTTTTGAAGTGCTATTGGCTAATTGCAATCTTTGTCATATTTGTATTATTATCAGTCAATTTATTGAAACTTTAAATCAGGAGGTAAGCTGTATATGGTTGGAGGAGAGTCCCTAACCCAAAGAGACCATGTGACCATATAGGGATTAGGGGTGGGACATCGGGTCAACCGCCCGGTTCAAGCTGGTCTGTTGGGAAATCCTCAGCCCACAGCCCGCCTGTTAGGTCCGTGGGCCTAATCGGGCCGAGTGGGGACAAGGTCTCCACCCCTGCCATATCTCAAAATTCTGCCCTCCATCCCCGCCTTCATTCTCGTTTCATGTCCTCCATCCCTGATCCAAACGGGTTATTTTACTAACAGGGATCGAGGATAGGGTGAGGTGGAGAAACACTTAAGTCCATCCCCACCTTCATCCCGGCACAGGTTTTGATTTTAACCCCCATCCCGTCCCCATTTTATGTCCTCCATCCCGTTCCAAACAGATCAAGGCTGAGGCTTATTTTGGACTAGCCAAAAAAACAAAATAAAATAAAAATAATAGAATATATAGAGACATGACACGGGTGTTAATTGAAGTATCCCTGTGACAGTCGCAATCTGGCGATGTCAAGAGGTTATCTTTGGGTTGGATATCTTGGGTACCCAAGATGGATTGCTGTTTGCTTTACGCTTATTAAGTCCATTATGGAGCCGATTAGTTAACCGCTTTTATATTGAAACCCAATTTCAATTGAGTGTTGCCAGAAACAGAACGGAAACGGGAAATGTCTTGGGAAACGAGAAACAAACTGAGAAACGAATCGAGAAAATGCTTGAGAAATGTTTAAGAAAAATAATATAATAAATTAATAAAACAAAAAATGAAAAACATGTATCCCACGAAAAGAAAACACTAGGGAAATACATGGGAAACGTGATTCCCAAATATGAGATGTGGAAAATGAAAAACATGTATCCGGCGAACGGAAAACACTAGGGAAATACATGGGAAACGTGATTCCCAAATATGAGATGTGGAAAACACGTTTTTATGATTTTTTTGGCGTTTTCCAGACGTTTCAAAAACTGTCTCTCGTTTCAGATATGGTTTCTCTGGAAATGCGTTTCTCACCCTCTTGTAGCGTTTTTAGTAACCCTGATTGATACAGTGAAAAGATCAGCTGCAATATGATTGCACAAAAATTTGTGCATTAAGGATCTGATCACCCCCCATCCTGGTGACAGGCCTGTCAGGTGTGAGTCCCGATACCTGATGGAAGGCGATCAGGTGCTTAATGTACAATTTTTGTGCAATCTATTGCACCCAATCCGGATGTCACTGTGTGGTCCGAGGCTGGTCCTATGTGGTTTGGAATTTGGACCTTTTTGGTCCCACAAATCTGACCCAGAGTCTGGACCCGATATTAACAGGTTTTAAGGGAGAACTCTCTCTCTCTCTCTAACGTGGTCGGGCGTGCGATCACCACCCTTCGTCTCCTCGGAGTTTCAGAGAGAGAATAGGTCTCTCTCTCTCTCTAGATTGAATGAGGAGGAGATGATGACGATCGACCCCGATTTTCTCACCAGTGGCGGAGGAATCAGGTTTCCTCTTCTCCTCCATGTTTACTTCAAGAATCCTCTTCTTCTTGAGTTTTTCTATGATGGGTATCGTCTGTTTTGCTTCCAATCGATGAAGGGAATCGTGATTTGTTAGTTTCGTTGCTCTTGGTCCTTCTGTTTCATGTTTAGTACGAAGAAATCTTGATATTGGTAGTACGATAATTAGGTTCGGACCAAAGGCACGAACTAACACGTGCGCGTGCGCATGGGCAATGACAAAGATGGAGAAGAAGATGGTGATTGATGTGGTGCCTTGGATCGATTCGGACGAACCGATTCGATCGAGTCCTTTTGCGGGCCGTGATGCATGGGATGAGCTTGATAGTTGGCCTGTAGGATGTGTGGGCGTTAATAATTTTGGTCAGTGCGGGCCGTAATGCACGCATACGCATGTCAGCGCCCCCAATGTATCTTATGGGCCGTATTCTTGGGTGAATTTTGTGTTCTGTGCGATCCAGATGAGGTCTGAATGGTGCTCATGTTGGCTGGTTATGGCTAAAGCTGGGATGCCCATCTGATGTTTGAGTTCGATACGCTAAATTTTTGTGTTAATTATCACGTTCTTTGGTGAATGAGGTGTTTGGTGTAATCAAGATGAGGATAGTGATATCAATGGTGCTCTTGTTAATTGTTTGATGGTGAAAATGAGGCACCCATTTTAAATCCTGGTTTGATGAGATAGATTTATGTGTTTTGTATTATCAAGATGAGGATGACTATGACTGGTGCTCTTGTTATTTTGTTATAGGTGTAACAAAGTTGCCATTTGAGCTCTGAGTGTGATAACTTATTATAATTCTTACTGAATTCGGACTTATGTCATAGCACTCATCTTAAGGGGTAAATATTTTTTCTGTTATATAGACAAGGATAGCAAAGTAAACGGTTACTGTGTTATGACAAAACTCAGGCAGCCCATTTAAAGTTTGATCATGATAAATTGTTATTGATTCCATATTGAATTTGGACTGCTGTCGTATTCTTGCTATGCTAGGAAATTGAGATTTAGCTCTCATCCCTGCTTCCAAATCTTATAGTTCGTTTGTTTATTCTTCTAACCCTTCTTCAGGCTCGGAAAGCATTTTGTTATCTTGTTACCTTTCAATTCCTCCTGCCCTTCCTGACCTTGCCTGATATCCAAGAGCCTGACCCAACCCATTCACCTTAGTCCAAGATGATAGTGGAACTGGGAGTCCTCTTTTCTTAATGAAAAGGAGCTTGACATGTATGTGTTTCAAAGGTATAAAACAACCTTTTTGGTTGGATTTACCAGGTATGGTTCAAGAGGACCCTAGCTCGTCATGTGGCCCTAAACAAACATTCCTTCTTGAAAAGAGAGTTGAGGAGCCTGAATCTCTTACCATAAAACTGTTGGAATGAGAGATTTCATACTTTACGAAGAAACGAAAAATGAGAAATTGAAAATGCTAAAGCTATTATTATTGTTATTATTGTTTTTGTTGTTGCTGCTATTATTATTATTAACTATCATCTAACAGAAGCAAATTTCTATGGAAAGATTATTTTGTTTATCATAACGAAATTAACTATCATTATTTATTACAACTATAATTATTTATTCTAGCTATTTTAAGTGATTGTCAATTCAAATGGAATGAGAGGAAATAATATTTGATCAATATGCACACTAACAAAAAGAAGAAGAAACAAACTCTGTTTTGAATCTTTTGCATAGCCTGTACTTGTGGGTTCTTCATAACAGATCCATAATCAAATGAAACAAATGTATCTAGGGAGGATCCAGTCAGATACAAAGGTAATACCCCAGTGCAAGACTTTCAAGATCTATTGAAGAGCTAAAGTTAGAGTTTTCTCCACAGGAAATGTTGCTCCAGTACCTAACCAAAGGGCTACTGCTATATCAGTCAAAAGGGTTGTTGTAGCTACTGGGCAGCATAATAGATTTCCAGATTTCTTAACTCCAAAAAGGGTACTGTCAATAATCTCACTAGTACCAAAAGCATTAAAAGTGTGTCAAAGAACTTGCTCAAATCCCTTGTTATTGTCAATGATGCTGGACAATATTCTTGGCTAATTGTGTATATTGCCAAACATGAGTCAAAATAGTGTTCAAACTCACATTTGCAGTTTTGACTTCACAGCCTGTTTAATGAATCAAATGAGAATTCTGTTACAAATCTTGCTATGAAAAACGAGGATTTTTATGGAAAAAGGTTATATGGCTCCTTTCTTCATTTAACAAATATATCCACTGAAGGGCATACAGAGTAGATCCCCTTGCAAAGTCTAGATGCAAACATGCATATCAGTCCGTCAAATAGAGAAAGTAAGCAAATCACTTATGGCCTATCTCTGATATATTAAAATGTAACAGGTATTATTTAGTGATTTTTGTATCATGATCAATTAAATGAAACATTCTGAAGTCAATTTAAATGCACTTGATAAATTTCATCTATTTAATTATTATTGAGCTCGTTGAGTCATGCTTCCTGAGAATTTATATAATTTATATGAGGCGTTCCTTGACTGAGGTTAACAACTCTGTTTCTTATGGAGCTATTTCTTAAGGTAACAATAAATTGATTGTTCTATGATTTGCTTTGGAGGTTCAATCTTTTGTGTGTTTTTATCCAAGAGTTGAAATTCAATTGTTTGATGAATTTCTAATATCATTGTCTTTATATGATAGCTTCCTTACTGGAAACTGTAGTGGAAGTTTCAGCTATGGTTATTCTAGTTTTAAAGGGAAAAGGGCATCAATGGAGGACTTTTATGAGACAAGGATATCAGACATTGATGGTCAAATGGTTGCATTTTTTGGTGTTTTTGATGGTATGCTTCTACATTCCTCTAACATATGCCTTGAATTTTGAGGACAATGAGAATGGTAAATTCAAATTAGTTGCTCCCATAGTTTCATTATGTGTCCTGCTCATGAAATTTTAGAAGAATATGAAAATGAGCGAAGCTGTTCCTATTAGGTACCATTAGATGATGACACTGCGCTGTTAAAGCACATACAGGCAAGATTAGAATTAAAGTATGAAGCTCCTCTTTGACATCTCTATCTCTCTCAAAGTGAGTGTATTTAAATAGTTTGAAATTTGAAAAGTAAATGTAACCTTTTTCTACCACAAAAATTAATAACAATTTAAAAAAAAAAGTCAGTGCTTTTAATGGAGTTCTGGCCATTTCAACTAGTTGAATCTTGCTAACATTAATATAAAAGGTTTAACATTGGATAACCCACATACACATATAGATAGATATAGCCACATACATACATACATACATACATTCTCTCTCTCTCTCTCTCTCTCTCTCTATATATATATATATATATATATATAGAGAGAGAGAGAGAGAGAGAGAGAGAGAGAGACTTTTTGTTTCCCTTCAAAACAAAAGACTCACTTTATCCCAAAAAGTAACCATGTATTTTTAAGAATGTTTTTGCTTTTAAGAGTGTTATTGTTTATTTCAATTAGTTGAATGCTACTAACGTTAATGTAAAATGTTTGTCATTACATAAGCCATGCATACAGACATGTGAACTAACCTAACCTCTCTCTTAAAGGAGGGTCCATGTTAAATAAATAAGGTGATAGGTCTTAAAAATCTAGAAAACAGAATCTTTTTAAGGTGATAGGTTTACCAGTGCTCCGCTTCTCTGCAGGACATGGAGGTCCAGGAGCTGCTGAGTATTTGAAACTCAACCTTTTTAATAATTTGATCCATCATCCAGACTTCCTCAAGGACACAAAGTCAGCTATTGGTCTGCAATTGATTGTACATCATGTTAATGTGTTTATACTTTCCTCTATGTGCTGGTTATTTCTTTAACTTTGTAAAATCTGTGATGCAGTTGAAACATTCAAAGAAACAGACACAAATTATCTTAATAAGGAAAAAGGTCAGCAAAAAGATGCCGGCTCTACTGCAACAACAGCTGTTCTGTTAGATGACAAACTTCTTGTTGCAAATGTCGGAGATTCAAGGGTGGTTGCTTGTAGATCTGGTTCAGGTAGGGATTCTCAACATATACTTATGTGTCAGAATTTTTGTGCTTATAAATTTTGAAATCTAACCAAAATTTGGTATCACAAATCCTGTTGTGAGTTTACTTGAATATTCATCTTCTAGGTTAGTGCAAAAATGTAGTGGTTATGTGAGTTGTGGCTCCTGTTTGTTTATTTTAACATATGATAATGGTTGTGGTTTGTTGAGTTGTAACATATGACAACGGATGTTTTGGATGGCTTTGCTTAAGCACATGCTGGCATTTTTGCGTGCAGAAAACTGTGTGCATATAGTTCATTTTTACTGTTACTGCAAGTATACATATGCATCTATATAGGTGTGTACATTGATATTTTTGTTTTTATCTTTACTTGGTTGAGTGTGCAGACAGATAGCATAATCATAGTCGTGCAAAAATATGTGAGCTTCCATTCCAGTTTGTGGCCTGGAATAGTTTTGCAGTGCAGACTGCAGAGAGCTGCACATAAGAATAATTTCTTTGTATGGCTTTCTTGGAAAAATTTTGCATGATATTTTTACAGAAAATAAACTTGATATATTGTACATTTATTTTAGATGTTTTGCAGTTATTAGGTATTGTATTCTTTGTGATAGGAAATGTGTTTGTTCAAATTGGTGGTATCACCATACTGATGTGAATGTGAGCTAATGCTAATGTACTGACAATGCAAAACCTGAACAAAGTCAGTTTCTTTCTTTTTTTAATATTGTGATGGGCATAACAGGTCATTGGCTGATACCACTCCCAGAAATGGAATTTTAGAATGCAATTTTGGGACCCATAGTGAAATTTTGTAAAAGTAACAAACATACTACTGTTTAGAACCCCACCTTTTTCCAAGGGACCTTGCTGTTTAGCATTTCAGCATACCTCATTCTTACATGAAATCCCCACCCCTTCTTACCTAACATCCTGACCATGTACCCATCCGGATATTGAGTGGTGCAAAATGGTGTGGGGATGGTAGTCAGCACTACTACTTGCCACCTTGTTCCAGCCATTTGTCCATAGAAAGCTATTAAAAGAGATGGAACCCTTCCGATTTAGTATTAATGATCGTTTTTGGCCACCCATTATATTATTGGACAATGTGTAGTAACACTTAAGCTATGTAACATGGGTGCTTATTCACCCCTAAAACACCTGTATTACAATTGCACGAACCCACACTAATGTGTGGTCCGAAACTGTTGAACTGAAAAACAACTTATATATAAACATATATTAGGAAAACCTGAATCGTCGAACGATGCATCAGACGTGCATGGGGCATCAATTTTAAGCAAAACAGACACATTAGTGGCAGTCACGGCCGCCACTAATGTGCTGTGTGGAAAAATGCAGTATGGACTTTGTTCAATGATACAGGTTACTATATATATGTATGTATGGTAGCTGTGCAACCCTTAGGTGTGCAGCTACCTGCACAACATATTGGCCATCCATCACAGGTGTGATGGACGACCACAAAAAAAAAGCTGAAAAACTCACTACCACCTTTTTTTGCTTTAGTTGCAGTTTATGACTGCCGCTAAAGGTCCCAACAGAAACTGGGACTTTTAGCGACGGTCAGAAAACTGGCACTAAAGGCCCCAGCAGAAAACTGACTGTTGCTAAAGCCAAAAAAGGCAGACCTAAGGGTCAACGCCACGATGGACGGCCAGTGGAGTCCCGCTGGTAGCTGCGCACCTAAGGGTTGCACAGCTACCTCTCTCTCTCTCTCTCTATCTATCTATCTATATATATATATATATATATATATATATATACAGGGAAGGGGGACTGTCCAACCTATGTCACAGGGATTCGGCTAGCAGGGTGCCGCACCCGCGTCGACGCGACTCGACGCGGACGCGGATGCGGCACCGGGTGCGGTCAACCCAATCCTGGGTGCGTTGACCGCACCCAGGATCATTTCGGTCCATTTTTGTTTGGATTTTTTTTTTTAAAAAAAAATTTGCCCTACGAAATGGGCTGCGAATTTTTTTTTTAATTTTTTTTCTGCTGACAGCTGCTGCTGACAGCAGCTGCCTTTTCAATTTCGTAAAAGATTTTCTCTCTCCACAATAAATGACAGCAGCTGCTGCTCCTGCCTTTTCAATTTCGTAAAGGATTTTCTCTCTCCACAATAAATGACAGCTGACAGCAGCTGCCTTTTCAATCCTTTTTCTTAAAGGATTTTCTCTCTCCATAATAAATGATAATGATGGTTTTTTTAGTAAAGGATTTCCACTGTTCTCCTGTTCTCCTGACGAAATGGGTGCGTGCAGCACTGCAGCTGTATATAAAATGAAATTTGAAAAACCCCGCGTCACATATATATATATATATATATATATATATATATATATATATATATATATATTATATTTTTGCCCCTGCCGCACCCCCGCACCCGGGTTTTTCGGAAGTGCCGAATCCCCGCACCCACACCCGCACCCGCACCCGCGCCCGCACCCGCACCCGCACCCGCACCTGCACCCATGTGACATAGTGTCCAACCAAAGGAAGGTCCAAAATCTACAACCAATGGTGATCAGATGGCTCCCCTTCTCCAATGTTTGAGCGATCCATCGTTTGGACCGCATACATTTGTTATTTATAATTTATTTAGTAAAAAATATGCTTTACATGAAGACCTTACGACATCTAGACGTATTTTGCAAAACGTGAAAAATCGATGGCTCACAATGCACTTAAAACTTTACAATATAAAGTATTGTGAGCCGTTGATTTTTAGCAGCTTTTAAAAACACATCTAAATATTGAAAACTCATAATCTAAAAGCATGTCACTTAATAAATGATAAAAATCCAATATGTAGAGTCCGATCGACAAAAAACACGATTGTTAGAGAAGGAACGCCATTGATCATCATTGGTTGTAGTAGATTTTGCTCCTTCCTTTGGTTGGACAATCTCCCTTCCACACACACACACACACACACTGCACCCAAGTTTGTTTGACATTGTCATGTTGCACCATTTGCACCTGTACCTATGTGACAGTCACCGAGTGTTATGGACTGATGGTAGACCTTATAGGGAGAAAATTCATTTAAGTCAGTCATAACTGCCCAAGGGGGGTTGGCGTAGTGGGGTGCGGCCTTGGCTGCTAGACGGGCAGTCAAGGTTCGATTCCCATGGGTGTCGCCCCTCTGCTCAAGCCAACACATAGCATAGGCCCTGGGGGCAGGGGTCCTAGCCTCGGAGTTTTACGCTGTTGGCACAACGACCGTAGGTATGGCAGGCTGAGCCAGCGCGACCAGGTCTTTGTGCTGGGTGCGGTTTCTTTGGGTTATAAATAAAAAAAAGTTGCTCATAACTCATAAGCATCCTAAAAGGCAAATGATTCTTTCTAATTCTTTAGCCGGTTGATTTGCCATCCATTCTGATAGCTTCCCTTTCAATTTAGGCTTCAAGGCCTACAGTGGCCTAGGATTAGTGACCTACAATTTTAAAAAGGATGGGTCTGAGAATCAAACTAAGAATCGGATTTAGTCATATCTTCTTGTCATTTTGTCTGTTTCGTTTGCTTCTGCCATTCCATCCTTAAATGTGTGATTTTAGACCCTTTAAAGTTGATTTGGGATAGAAAAAGAAAATATTGGAACAGAAAAACAAAAAGATATTTTTCACTCAGCAAACACAGGGGCAGAGTGCATTGACATGCTACACAATTAATCTTGCAAATTTGATTGTTTGTTACAAATGGGTTCATATAAGTTATTTATGCCAGTTTCTTTTCTGGAAAATTTTTCTGCCATTTTTTATGACTGTTAGACTGTCATCAACTACAAATGTACATATTCTTTAGAAAGCTTAATTTTTGTAACTCCAAGATTTTGCATATGCTTTTCAAGTACTTACAATTTGCTTTTCAAGTACTTACAATTTACGATGGCATTAACCTTTCCTTTTTTTCTTGTGTGTGCAATACGTTTTTCTTCATCATCATGTACCATACCTTAGCTATTCCCCTGTCTATTGATCACAAACCTAATAGGTCTGATGAACGACGTCGTATTGAAGATGCTGGAGGATTTATAATTTGGGCAGGTATATTATCTTGTTGACGCAAAATTTTGTCTCTCATCCTAAGGTGTTGGCCACATATCTGAAGCTTTGCATTGCTCCCTTTTTTTTCTCCCATATGTTGTCATGGAATATCCTAGGAACATGGAGGGTTGGAGGTGTTCTTGCTGTTTCTCGAGCATTTGGAGATAGACTACTGAAACAATTTGTTGTTGCTGATCCAGAAATTAAGGTATTCTATTGGGATTCTTTTCAACTTAACATCTGGATTTTTCTAAAGTTTCCAGGATTATCTAAAATATGATTTGAGTGGATACGTTCTTGGACTTTATTTCTGTAGATATATATGATTTTCAAATGTTACAAATTGGTCAATTACATTCAATGGAAAACATTCCATTTGTGTGGCTAAGCAATTCTATAATTTCCTGTTGTGAATAGAAAAGGTGGATAGCTTGCATGCTCATGCACATGCACAAAAAGGGAATCATTAACTTTATAACACCATCTTCATATCACAGATATTCCAAATTGCAGTATGAGCTGCTGCGAGCCAGTCAATGATAAATTGGAAGGAGTAAGGTGCATATTGTGTATCCTTCACTCAATGGCTCCGGTGGGCATCTTAATGTTCTAACTTCCAAGCAACAAGCTCAGAGGAGTATTTTGTCTTGCTTGAAGCTAAAGATCCATCTTAGAGAAGCTGATTAGTTAATGGTTTTAAGGAAAATAAAAAATAGACCCCTTTTAAACTATATAGAAATCATTCCTTGTATGTAAATTGTACTTATTCTAGAAATCAAACCACCCAATGATAAGTTCCACACTTGCAAGTCAGGCTGAATTTTTGTGGAGGAAAGGACAGTCTGTCAATAAGTGCTGGTTTGCCTTCACCAAAGCAGCATAACATGTGGAGTTGTGTTAAAATGCCAAGAAGAAGGTCACGGGCGCATTCCTAAGTAAAATGGGGTTGATTAACATGACAAGGGTAACAAAATCACAAATACAATGCCGTTGGAATCAATGTACTTTGCCAAGCATAACAAACAGTAGAAGCCATAGGATCTTCTACAGAAGAGTACAATAGCATCTACTACCTGAGCCCTCAAAATATCCCTCTCTTCTTCCTCGTAAAGCTTTGCCAACAGGAGAGTGGTGTTGCCCTGACTGGATGAGCATCCTATACAACTTGAAGTTATTCCTAAAGAAATAAGGAAAAAATAAATTTTTTTCTTTGAAGGCCCTGTTTGGATCTCATTTTATTTATTTTTTACAAAAATATATTAAAGCACGTCTTATAAGGAAGATACTTGCCTTTATTTTTAATTAAGTGAATGTTTGGATCACCAACTACTTGATCTAAAATGAAGAAGAAGAAAAGACTAGTAATGAGTAGTGGTGATGGCGGTGGGGTTGATGATGGTGGTGGTTATGGTGGTGGCGATTGGTGATGGTAGTTGTGATGATGATAGAGATTGTAATCATAGTGGTGGCAGTGGTAGTTGGTGATGGTGATGGAGATTGTAATGGTGGTGGTGGTGGTAGTTGAAATGAAATGGGGATCTTTGAAACACGAGCTTAGATTCACAAGGGCAAGTGTCAAGAATGACACTAAAGCATAACCCTTAAAAAGTTAGTGTATAACTGGAAACAAAATAAAAATAAAAATGTATTCTTTATTGATATGAAAAACCAATTGCTTAAGAAGCATTGGAATAAAAATACAAGACGGGTTGCACCCTTTTATATACACAACTGAAAGAGGACTCAATAGAGCTGTCCAACAGCTCTATTTAGAGCTGTGGGAATGTGTCAGTCCAACAACTCTATTGCTAGTCAAGTTTGGACAGGACTTGACTAGCAACAATCATTCTAGTTCAAACTGAACTAGATGACATAAAGACAAAAAATAAAAATAAAGGAAAAAATTACAGAAAAGAAAGAAATGAAAAATGTATTTATATATATATATATAATAATATTATATATATATATATGTACATTTTTACATTTTAACACTCCCTCTCAAACTTATGGTACAATGAGCGAAAGTTTGTCTAAGAGAAAGTGAAATCGGGGAGCAGCGAGAGGCTTTATAAAGAAGTCTGCTAACTGATATTCTGAAGTGACATATGGCAGATCAATTATCTCGTGTAGATATTCTCTCTGACGTAGTGACAATCCATTTCGATGTGTTTGGTGCGTTCGTGGAATGTTCTGTTACTAGCAATGTAGATCGCACTTTTGTTGTCACAACACATTTGTGAAGCCTTTGTTGCTTCAGCTCCCATGTCAGCAAACAGTCGTTGGAGCCAAACTACTTCCATGGTCGTGGTTGCCATGGCTCTGTATTCAGCTTCAGTGGATGAGAGAGATACCTTCTGCTACTTTTTACACATCCACGAGATCAATGATTCTCTTAAAAAAACACAAAAGCCAGTGGTTGAGTGTCTGTTATTGGGATCACCTCCCAAATCAGTATCAGTATATGCAATTAAATCAAGAGAAGAGGAGGTAGATAAAAAAAGTCCTCGTGAAAGAGAGGACTTGATGTATCTGATAATACGCATGACTGCTCCCATATGAACAGAAGTAAGAGCATGTTGAAATTGACTTGCTGTGTGAAGAGCATGTGCTATATCTGATCTGGTAATGGATAAATAGGAAAGTGCTCCGACAAGTTGTCTATAAGGAGTAGGGTCTACAAAAAGTTCTCCATCATCAATCTTCATTTTAACATTAACAACTTCTGGAGTGTCAACTTTCTTATCATCAGTAATACCAGACCTGAAAACAATATAAAAAACAAATTTAGTCTGAGATAATAAATATCCTCTAGGAGAATAAGCAACTTCAATGCCTAAAAAATATCTCAACAAGCCCAAATCAATCATTTCAAAATAAGATTTAAGAAGTGTTTTGATTGTTTCAACTCTCTGTTTATCGCTTCCGGTGATGATCATATTATCCACATAGAGAAGAAGCATAATGATCCCTGCATCAGAATTCTTAATAAATAAAGCAGTGTCAGTTAAACAAAATTGAAAACCAATATCAATCATAACACGACTAAACCTATCACACCAAGCTTTTGGTGCTTGTTTAAGTCCATAAAGAGTTTTTTCTAAGCGAATGACTTTACCCTTAGGAATACTTAGACCAGGAGGGGGTTCTATGTATACTTCTTCAACTAGCTTTCCATTTAAAAAAGCATTTTTGACATCCATTTGAAAAATAGACCATTTTTTGATACAAGCTAAGGCAATTAAGGTTCAGACAATTGTCATACGAGCCACCAGAGCAAAGGTTTCTTCATAATCAATCCCATATTCTTGGGCATAACCTTTGGCTACTAAACAAGCTTTATATCTTTCACGAGTACCATCACTCTTGGTTTTAAATTTATAAACCCATCGACATCCTATAGTTTTCTTCCCTGAAGGAAGATCTTGAATATTCCATGTAGAAGCCTTTTCAAGTGCATCTAATTCAACTTTCATGGCTTCTATCCATTTGATATCATTTTTTGCCTGAAAATATGTGGATGGTTCTTCATGTGAGTGAATTAATGCAATAACTGCCCTATATGTGGGTGAGAAAGACTCGTATGATACAAACTTTCATGGAGACCTCGAGACTCAAGATGATTGTCTAGTTGGAATGTTAGAATATTTTTCAAGTGCACATGGAGGATTAGACTCTTGTCGCCTGGTATATTGAATACTAGTATCTCTATGAACTTCTTCATTTTCAACATTAAGATCAATAATTCTTTGATCATCATCAAAGTTACAGTCAATGTCATATTCATCAGATGTTGATGTTAGATCTAGCAAAAAGGAGTACTTAGTGACTGTTAAAACATATGTATTAATACATCTATATATATATAAATATATATATATATATATATATATATATATTCACCATAATACCCGATAGGGGTATTATGGTCTTTTCACAAGTACCCGATAAGGGGTACTTGTTTTTTTTCCTTCTTTCATTTTCTTTATTTTTTTCTTTTTTATTTTTTTTAATCTTTTCTTTTGAGCCACTTAGGGGCCCCACATAGAGTCGTTGGGGCCCCCAACGGTCACAATTGTGACCGTTAGGGGGCTCCCAACGACTCTATTGGGAGCCCCCAAGTGTCTCCCTTGGTGTATAAATAGGAGTGCATCCCCTTGTATGTTTGCATTGCTTTTGAGAGCTCCTCTCCAATAAAAGGAGTATTCTTTTTATGTGTGTAGCCTTGTTGCATGGCCTTTTCGTATATCCCTTAGTGGATTTCCTCTCTTATGCTTGTTTTGATTGTCCGGTGTTGGACATAGTGAATGCATTGGCATTCTTGGATTCTTCCGCATACTTCATTACATGGTATCAGAGCCATACGATCTTCTAAGGTGAAATCGTGTCTCTCTCTACTTCCTTTCTTTTTCACATCTTCCTTTTGTAGCAATGGAAGTCAAGATCGACCTATCATTCAAGCTCAATGGGAAAAATTACATGATGTGGGCATCTGCAATGGAGAATAATCTCAAAGGCAAGAAGCTTTGGGGTTATGTAATGGGAACCGTTCCGGAACCCCAACTTAAGCTCACAAAGATGGAAAAAGATCAAGAGAAAGCTCTTGAAGGTGATGCTCGTCTCAAGGCCATTGAAGATTATCATCACCAAATGGAAGATTGGGAGAGCAACCATGCAAAAATCCTAGCATGGTTTATAAATAATGTTGAACTTAAGGTATGTGCAAATATTGCAAAATTCTGCCGGGTAAATGAAGCTTGGTTTTTTATGAAGAGTATGTATACCCAAAAGGATCTTGCAAGAGCTTATTTTTTGCAAGAAAAGGTGAGAACCACAAAACAAGGAGACATGAGCATACAAGACTATTATAGTGCTCTAAATCCTTTGTAGGATGAATTGGCTCTTTTAGAGCCTAAATGGGTGGATATGAAGGATGTGGAACTAAGGCAAAAGCAAATGGAACAAGATAGGTTGTTTCAATTTTTATTTGGGCTTCGTCCCGAATTTGAACAAGTTAGATCCTCACTCCTCCATAGATCTACGTTTCTTCCTTTAGAAGACGCTATTGCCGAAATCACTCAAGAAGAGACTAGGCATGGAATGAGTGAAAGCATAGATGATGTTCTTGTTGTATCTAAACCCGATAATCATGTTAAAACATACAAGCCACCCCATTTTGGTAAACAAGGGAGTGGTGGATATGTCATCATTGTTATGAGCCGGGACATATTAAACCCGTTTGCACAAAGGTTAATGGGACATTCAAGCCAAAGGTGGCTTCTGTTGAGGAATCCTCCACCAAAGAAGATGAAGGCAAAAACGGGGATCTCAAAGCTACTCTTGGTCAAATTTCCTTGGCTCTCCAACAAATTCTAAAGGTCACTTCTTCCACCTCCGGTGCCGCCATCGCCTCATCATCACCTCCCGGTACATACTCTTGGATTTTAGATTCCGGAGCCTCTTTTTACATGACTCCTCATGAAAATGCATTGACCAACGTGCACACCAATTCAAAAATATCTTGTGTCTCTACGGCCGATGAAACTTTTCTCAAAATAAATGGTATTGGAACTCTTGATTCTAAAAATGTTCAAAATTTTCTTGTTCTAAAAGTTAGAATAGTTCCTAAACTAAATCTTAACCTTTTTTTCGTTTTTCAAATTGCCGACCATGGATGTGAAATATCTTTCTCATCTCAAGGGTGCTTTGTGCAGGATCTCCGGTCCGGGAAGCGGATTGGGCAAGGCCATAGGAAGGGGGATCTTTATTTTATGGATCACTTAACGCTTCCTAATACCTCTTTTGTACTTATGTCCAAGACAAAAATATTGAAACTTGGCATAAAAGGCTTGGACATCCAAGTTACTACAAAATGTATCTTTTTCCTTTTGGAAACAAGTTTTGTAAAGAAAAAGATATCAATTGCAAAGATTGCATTTTTGGAAAAATGAAGTCTATTTCTTTTCCTACTAGAACCTTTATGTCAACAAGACCTTTTGAATTGGTGCATTCTGATGTATGGGGACCATCTCCGGTCCTATCTAAAGGTGGTTATTCATATTATGTTACCTTTATTGATGATTATACTAGATATGTATGGATCTTTTTTCTTAACTTCAAATCGAAAGTTTTTAACTTCTTCAAAGAATTTCATGCAAAAGTTCAAAATCAATTTCAAAGTCACATATCCACCCTTAGATCCGACTCGGGTGGAGAATACTTATCAAATGAGTTTCAATCCTATTTGAAACAACATGACATTTTTCACCAAAAATCTTGCCCAAGAACTCCTCAACAAAACGGTCTAGCGGAAAGAAAACATAGACATATTTTAGAAACCACTAGATTATTACTCATTTCTAAAAATATTCCTAAAAGTTTTTGGGCCGAAGCCGTGTTAACATCCACCTATTTAATCAATAAAATGTCATCTTCAAAATTGAAGAATATCTCTCCTTATGAAAAACTTTTCAATATAACACCTGATTACAATCGTCTTCGTATATGTGGGTGTAAATGCTTTGTTCTTCTACATAAAAGAGATAAATTGTCACCTAAAGCAATCAAATGCGTATTTTTAGGATATGGTGAAAATCAGAAGGGCTATAGATGCTTTGATTATAAAAACAATAAGTTATTTGTTTCAAAAGATGTGACCTTTTTGGAAGATGAAAATGGTTTTGAAATATTGGAAAAACCAAATGAAATTGATTATATGTTTATCAATGATCTTTTAGAAGAATCAAATAATGTCTCCTTGAGTCATCCAGAATGTTTAGAAAATACTCATGATATTGAGGTATCACCAACTAATGGTGACAATCTCCAAGTATACACTCGGCGTGAGCAAGCACAACCTATTAGTGCTTTAGAAAAATTCCTGCGACTTAATGAACCCCTAGAAGAAACCTCCCTTAGGCGATCTTCTAGAGAATCAATTCCACCTAATAGGTTTGTCTCTTATGAAACTCTCTCTCCTAACTATAGAGCTTGTCTAATAGCCTTGCACGCTTACTATGAACCTTCCCACTATAATCAAGCAAAAAATATTCCTCATTGGGTTAAGGCAATGGAAGTTGAACTAGATGCTTTAAATAAAGCTAAAACTTGAGAAATAATTCAACTTTCTCCAAATAAAAAAGCTATAGGATGTCGGTGGGTTTACAAAGTCAAAACCAAAAGTGATGGTTCCCTAGAACGTTATAAAGCTAGATTAGTTGCTAAGGGATACTCACAAGAATATGACATTCATTATGAAGAGACTTTTGCCCCCGAGGCTCGCATGACAAGTGTTAGAACTCTAATTGCTGTAGCATCATCTAAGAAATGACCTATATTTTAACTAGATGTCAAAAATGCCTTTCTTAATGGTCAGTTAAATGAAGAAGTATATATGGACCCTCCGTCGGGCATTAGTGTTAACCAAGGTCAAACTCTTCGACTATTGAAAGTCTTATATGGTCTTAAACAAGCTCCTAAGGCTTGGTATGATAGATTTAGTGCTATCATGTTACAATTGAGATTTCGTTCATGTTATATTGACATTGCTCTTTTTGTTAAACGTGCAGGTAATAGTATCATCATCCTTCTGCTTTATGTTGATGATATGATCATCACTAACAATGATGAAAGTGGTATACTTAATGTTAAAAATATGTTAAAATATAATTTTGATATGTTTGATTTGGGTTTTCTCAGGTACTTTTTTGGTATAGAAGTAGCGTACTCTCCTCGAGGGTATATTTTGTCACAGATGAAGCTTGCTGCAGACATATGTACCAAATCTGGAATTTCAGATGACAAAAAGGTCAAAACTCCAGAAGTTATCAATGCTAAACTACGACTGGAGGATGGAGTTCTGCTGGATGATCCTACGCCCTACAGGCAACTCATTGGCTCCCTCACCTATCTGACTATCACCAGACCTGATATTGCTCATGCTGTGCACTCTGCAAGCCAATTTCAGCATGCCCCTACAACTGTGCATATGAGTGCGGTGCTTCGGATCATTCGCTACATAAAAAATACTTTAACTAAAGGGCTATTCCTATCCTCACTCTCTTCCTTAAATTTACTCGCTTATACTGATGCAGACTGGGGAGGAAACCCAAATGATCGAATCTCAACTACTGGCTTTTGTGTTTTTTTAGGAGATTCGCTAATTGCTTGGAGATGCAAGAAACAACAGAAAGTCTCATTGTCTTATACTGAAGCCGAGTACAGGGCTATGACAACTATTACGATGGAGCTTGTGTGGCTTCAAAGTCTTCTTCAAGATATGGGAGTCGAAATTACCGGTGCTTCGAAGCTTTGCTGTGACAACAAAAGTGCGATCTATATTGCCAGCAACCACACCTTTCATGAGAGGACTAAACATATTGAAATGGACTGCCACTATGTTCTTGATGAATATCTTCGTGGGACAGTTACACTGCCATACGTCACTTCAGAATATCAGCTTGCAGATTTCTTCACCAAAGCAATTCCTGCTCCTCGCTTCTTGTTTCTTGGCAAACTTTCGGTCATCTCCCCGTAAAGTTTGAAGGGGGGTGTTAAAACATATGTATTAATACATCTATATATATATATAAATATATATATATATATATAGATGTATTCACCATAATACCCGATAGGGGTATTATGGTCTTTTCACAAGTACCCGATAAGGGGTACTTGTTTTTTTTCCTTCTTTCATTTTCTTTATTTTTTTCTTTTTTATTTTTTTAATCTTTTCTTTTGAGCCACTTAGGGGCCCCACATAGAGTCGTTGGGGCCCCCAACGGTCACAATTGTGACCGTTAGGGGCTCCCAACGACTCTATTGGGAGCCCCCAAGTGTCTCCCTTGGTGTATAAATAGGGGTGCATCCCCTTGTATGTTTGCATTGCTTTTGAGAGCTCCTCTCCAATAAAAGGAGTATTCTTTTTATGTGTGTAGCCTTGTTGCAAGGCCTTTTCGTATATCCCTTAGTGGATTTCCTCTCTTATGCTTGTTTTGATTGTCCGGTGTTGGACATAGTGAATGCATTGGCATTCTTGGATTCTTTCGCATACTTCGTTACAATGACGTCTTTTAATTTTCTAAAATCAAAGAAGCTCTCCTTTTCAAGAAAGGAAACATTTCTAGACACATATAGTTTATTATTTTTGAAGTCAAAACATCTATAACCTTTCTGGTTTTCAGCATATCCTAAAAAGGCACAGGGAATCGCACGAGAGAAAAATTTATCATTTTTGTCAGTAAATATGAAACATTTGCACCCAAATATTCTTAGTCTAGAGTAGTCTGGAGAAATGTTCATAAGTTTTTCAATAGGAGTGATATTTTGTAACGAAGAAGATGACATCCTATTAATGAGATAGGTGGCAGTTAAGGCAGCTTCTGCCCAAAAGTCTTTCAGGACTTGATTTGCTATTAATAAAGTCCTAGTGGTTTCTATAATATGACGATGTTTTCGTTCTCCTAGTACATTTTGTTGAGGTGTATAAGGACAAGATCTTTGATGTGTGATGCCATGCAATTTAAGATAATTTTGAAAATCTGTGCAGTTAAGGCAGCTTCTGCCCAAAAGTCTTTCAGGACTTGATTTGCTATTAATAAAGTCCTAGTGGTTTCTATAATATAACGATGTTTTCGTTCTCCTAGTACATTTTGTTGAGGTGTATAAGGACAAGATCTTTGATGTGTGATGCCATGCAATTTAAGATAATTTTGAAAATCTGTGGATAAAAACTCTCCCCCTGAATCTGTGCGAAAAATAGTAATATCATTTTGAAACTTGTTTTTAACCATATTATGAAAAGTTTGAAAGTATGAAAATACTTCAGACTTATGTTTGAGAAAGTACATCCACGTATGTCGGGAGAAATCATCGACAAAAATAACATAGTAAACAAATCCTCCTTTAGAAATTACTGGTGCAGGACCCCAAACATCCGAGTGTATTAATTCAAGTGGTCTTGAAGAGAAAAAGGTTCTGTTCTGAAATGGTAATCTTTTTATTTTGCCGAGAATACAATCTTTACAATCAAATGATTCAGAGTTACAAAATTTCTCTAGATTTGGAAAATGTTGGATTTTGGCTATATGTAGGTGACCAAGTCTCTTATGCCACAGTTCCAACTCTATTTTTTGAATATTATAACAAAAAGATTTCTTCGGCATTTCCAAAAAATCCATGTAATAGAGTCCTCCTTCTCTATGGCCTTCCCCAATCAGCTTGCCTGACTGGCGATCTTGTACCCAACAACCATGAGAAGAAAAAGAAATATTATACCCATAATCAGAAATTTGAGATAAAGATAAAAGATTTAAATTTAATTTGGGAACATGTCTAATTTTTTGAATAGAAAATTTCTTTGTTTTATAATTTTTTTCAAAATTTCGTATTCCTTCTATTTCAAGAGAAGTTCCATCAGCAGTAAAGACCTTTGACACACTTTTTTTATTTTTAACACATTTTGATAGACTTTGATTATTTTGGGTCATATGAAAAGATGCACCAGAGTCAAGGAGCCAAGAAATTTTACCTAGATCAGAAAAAGATGAGGCTGCTGCGCCGGTTGAAACTTCAAATGAGGAAGAGGCACCTTTGATGAGAGGCTGGAGAATCTCCATTAGTTGGGCCAGGGAAACTGATGCATCCTGATCTTTAGGCTCCGATCCAGCAATTGCAACTCTTTTTTCTCTCAGCTTCTTAAGTTTGGGACATTGTGGTCAGTAGTGTCTCGGTTCATGACAGTGATGACAAATAACTTTCTTCTTATCATAGTCACCATTTTGTCAGTTAAAGTTGTTAAAATGTAAATTGTAATATATATATTATTTAATATTATTATATTTTCTTTTATTATTTTCTTTTTCTATTTTTCTTTATTTTCTTTTTTAGCATCTAGTTCAATAGAAACTAGATATTTGATCGAGTCAAGTTCCTGTTGGAACTTGACTGTGCAGATAGATGTATAATAAATGCTGTTGGACTATAGTCCAACAGCTATAATAATAAATGTTGTTGGACTGTAGTCCAACAGCTATATTAAGAGATGTTGGACTTCCAACGTCTCTTTTGGAGAGCTCAAAATGAGCTCTCCTCTCTCTTCCACTTTTTTGTATATATAGGGGTAAACAACAATGTTTCTTAAGCATTTTGTTCATGAATAAAGTATTATTTATTTTTCAAGTGTTCTTTCTTTTATACCCTTTCAAGGGTCATGCTTGTAATGTCTCCAATAGACACTTATTTGTGAGTTATTCGTGCATTTGTTGAAGACTACCATTTCATTACATGGTATCAAAGCTATGAAATCCTTAGATCTTGAAGTGCTTCCGCCTCGATTTTTGTGCCACATTTACAAAAGGTGTTTCATCACCTTGTTCTTGGCTCAAGAAGATTTGTTTGAAGAAAGGCGAACTTGTGCTACAAAAATTTTTGGTTTTGTATGCTCTCTTATTCCTTTGTCTACTCTTTTTCTTTTCTTTTTATTTTTCTCTCTCTCTCCTCCTATTTATTCCTCTCTTACCCTTGTAAAAGATGGATGACAATGATAAGATCACCATCATTCCTATGAAGCTAAATGATACTAACTATGTAATGTGGGCTTCAATTATGAAGCACCACATTTGGGGAAAAGGTTTATGGGGTATAGTGGATGGTTCCGATTTGGAACCTAAACTATCTCTTACCAAGAAAGAGGGTGATAAAGAGGTTCCTCTAACGGAAGAAGAGAAGAGTAAGGCATTAGCCACTTATGAAAAGAAATGGAAAGAATGGAGGATAGGGCATGCAAAAATTATGTCATGGCTCATCAATAACATAGACATTAAAAAATGCTCTAGTCTAGCTAAGTTTGAGCATGCCGATAAGGCTTGGGAATACCTCAAAAACATGTATTCCCTTAAAGATATTGCACATGTATGCAATTTACAAGATAAAGTTCGGACAATGACTCAAAAAGATAAAATTATTCGAGAATATTATAATGAGTTGTCCGAACTTTGGGAAGAGTTGGCTCTTCTTGAGCCCAAATGGCATTGTGCCGAAGATATCGAGCTTCGCCAAAAGCAACTCGATATGGAACATTTTTATCAATTTGTGAATGGTCTAAGGCCGAAGTTTGAATCCACCAAATCGGCCCTTTTACATCGTGGAAAAATTCCTTCTATTGTTGATACTATAGAAGAGCTTACTATGGAGGAAAATAGACTTAGAAAAAGTACTAAAAAAGTTGATGATGACTCCGCTTTAGCTGTATCTAGACCGGGGAATCATACTCGTACTTACAAGATACCTCATTTTGGAATGCAAAACGGCGACTTTGATAAAAGAAAAGTTATTTGTCATCATTGTCATGAACCGGGGCACTATAGGCCTCAATGTCCAAAGTTAAAAAGAAGAGAAGAAAAAAGAGTTGCATCTGTTGAATCCGAGTCAAAAGATCAAGATGCACCTGTGTCTATGGCTCAACTGATGGAAATCCTTCAACCTCTTCTCAAAGGGGTATCCTCCTCAACCGAAGCCTCAACTGGAGCGGCAGTTGCATCTTTCTCCGGTCCAGGTAACTTTCCTTGGCTTTTAGATTCTGGTGTTTCTTTTCATATGACCCCAAATGTTAATAGTCTATCCGAATGTCTTAAAAATAACTCAAGTATGTCAAAGGTTTTTACAGCCGATGACACATCTCTTGAAGTAAAAGGAATAGGATATTTTGAAAATCTTAAAAAATCCAAAAGATTTTTTATCCCAGAAGTTAGATATATCCCTAAACTTAACTTGAATCTCTTATCTGTCTCGCAAATATCTGATTATGGATGTAATATCTCATTCTCTTCTCATGGTTGCTGGGTACAAGATCGCGAGTCAGGGAAGCTGATTGGGGAAGGCCATAGAGAATGAGGACTTTATTACATGGACTTTTTGGAATTACCCAAGAATGCATTTTGTTATAATATTCAGAAATTAGAATTGGATTTATGACACAAAAGGCTTGACCATCCTCATGTCTAAAATTCAATATTTTCCAAGTTTGGAAAAATTTTGTAATTCTGAAAATTTTTCTTGTAAAGACTGCATTCTTGGCAAAATGAAAAGGTTACCATTTCTTAGTAGAACTTTTGTTTCCTCACGACCACTTGAGTTCATACATTCGGATGTTTAGGGCCCCGCACCAGTTATTTCCAAAGGTGGTTATATATATTATGTCATTTTTGTTGATGACTTTTCTAGACATACTTGGATTTATTTTCTTAAACATAAATCTGATGTCTTTGCTAACTTCCAAATATTTCATAAAATGGTTAAAAATAAGTTTCAAAATGATATTTCTGTTTTTCGCACTGATTCAGGGGGAGAATTTATGTCTAACGAATTCAAAGACTATCTCAATTTACATGGTATTACACATCAAAGATCATGTCCACACACTCCACAACAGAATGGCCTAGCCGAACGCAAACATCGACATATTATGGAAACTACTAGGACATTGCTAATTGCAAATCAAGTTCCAAAAAGTTTTTGGGCTGAAGCGGTCCTAACTGCCACCTACCTCATTAATAGGATGCCATCTTCCTCATTAAAGAATACAACTTCAATAGAAAAGCTTCTTAATTTAACTCCAGATTATTCTAGATTAAGAGTCTTTGGATGCAAATGTTTTGTTTTCACCAACAGAAATGACAAACTCTCTTCTCGTGCAATCCCATGTGCCTTTTTAGGATATGCTGATAATAAAAAAGGCTACAGGTGTTTCAATTTTCAAAATGACAAATTATATGTGTCAAGAAATGTATCTTTTTTGGAAAAAGAAAGCTTCTTTGAATTTGAAAAATCCAAGGATGTCACTAAATACTCGTTTTTAATTGATCCAACTTCAAAATCCAATGAATGTAATGTTGGATGTGACCTTGACAATGATCAAAGTCCTATTGTTGTTGAAAATGATGATAATGAAGAGCGAATCCATAGGGATGTTAGTCTACAATATTCAAGACGTAGAGAGCAAAATCTTCCATGTGCATTACAAAAATACTCTGAAGTCTCACCTAGAAGAACGTCTAGAATCTCTAAACCTCCAGAAAAATTTGTGTCTTATGAATCTTTTTCACCCACGTATAGGGCTGCCATTACATTAATACAATCATATGTTGAACCATCATCCTATTCTCAAGCCAAAAATCATATAGAATGGATAAAAGCCATGAAAATAGAATTGGATGCACTAGAAAAGGCCAATACTTGGACGATACAAGATATCCCTCCGGGTAAGAAACCTATAGGTTGTAGGTGGGTATACAAAGTCAAAACCAAAAGTGATGGGACCCTGAAAAGATATAAGGCCCGTTTAGTAGCAAAAGGATATGCCCAAGAGTATGACATCGATTATGAAGAAACATTTGCTCTTGTGGCCCGTATGACCACTGTTAGAACTTTAATAGCCTTGGCCTCCATTAGAACATGGCCTATCTTTCAATTAGATGTCGAAAATGCTTTCCTGAATGGGAATCTCGTTGAAGAAGTATACATGGAAGCCCCACCTGGTATTAGTATCCCTAAGGGTAAAGCTCTTCGTCTAGAAAAAGCTCTTTATGGTCTTAAACAGGCTCCAAAAGCCTGGTATGACCGATTTAGTCATGTTATGCTTGATATTGGTTTTCAACCTTGTTTAACTGACACTGCTTTGTTTGTTAAGAAATCTGATGCAGGCATCATTATTCTTCTTCTCTATGTGGACGATATGATCATCACCGGAGGCGACAAACAGGGAGTTGCAAATATCAAATCTCTTCTTAAAACCCACTTTGAAATGACTGACTTAGGTTTATTAAGATTTTTTTTAGGCATTGAAGTTGTTTATTCCCCTCGGGGGTATTTGATATCTCAATCCAAATTTGCTCTTGATATTGTTTTCAGGTCTGGAATTACAGATAATAAGAAAGTAGACACTCCAGAAGTTGTCAATGTTAAAATGAAAATTGATGATGGAGAACTTCTTGATGATCCTACTTCTTATAGACAGCTTGTTGGAGCTCTTTCTTATCTTTCCATTACTAGGCCAGATATAACTCATGCGGTTCATACAGTCAGTCAGTTTCAGCATGCTCCCACCTCCGTGCACATGGGAGCAATTTTGCGTATTATTAGATACTGAAAATCTTTTTTTTCACGAGGACTCTTCTTGTCTGCTTCATTTTCATTAAATTTAATTGCATATACTGATGCTGACTGGGGAGATGATCCCAATAATAGACACTCAACTACTGGTTTTTGTGTGTTCCTAGGTGAAACCTTAATTTCGTGGAGGTGCAAGAAGCAACAGAAAGTCTCTCTTTCCTCCACCAAAGTTGAATACAGAGCCATGGCAACCACCACTATGGAGGTTGTTTGGCTCAGACGATTGCTAGCAGATATGGGAGCTAAAGCAACGCAAGCTTCAAAGATATGCTGTGACAACAAAAGTGCGATCTACATTGCAAGCAACCGGACATTCCATGAGCGCACTAAACACATTGAGATGGACTGTCACTATGTCAAAGAGGAATACTTACATGAAACCATTGATCTGCCATATGTTACATCAAAATATCAATTAACAAACTTCTTTACCAAGCCTCTCGTTGCTCCCAGATTTCACTTCCTCTTAGACAAACTTTCGCTCATTGTACCGTAAGTTTGAGGGGGAGTGTTAAAATGTAAATTATAATATATATATATTATTTAATATTATTATATTTTCTTTTATTATTTTCTTTTTCTATTTTTCTTTATTTTCTTTTTTAGCATCTAGTTCAATAAAAACTAGATATTTGATCCAGTCAAGTTCCTGTTGGAACAGGAACTTGACTGTGCAAATAGTTGTTGGACTGTAGTCCAACAACTATAATAAATGTTGTTGGACTATAGTCCAACAACTATAATAATAAATGATGTTGGACTGTAGTCCAACAACCATATTAAGAGACGTTGGACTTCCAACGTCTCTTTTGGAGAGCTCAAAATGAGCTCTCCTCTCTCTTCCACTTTTTTGTATATATAGGGGTGAACCCCTTCAATGTAAACAACAATGTTTCTTAAGCATTTTGTTCATGAATAAAGTATTATTTATTTTTCAAGTGTTCTTTCTTTTATACCCTTTCAAGGGTCATGCTTGTAGTGTATCCAATAGACACTTATTTGTGAGTTATTCGTGCATTTGTTGAAGACCACCATTTCATTACAAAAGTGAGGAGGCCTATATGATCGAACATGATTCTCTGGTCTAGACACGGCTAAAATGGAATCATCTTCAATTTTTAAAGAACCTTTCCGGAGACGATTTTCTTCCATTGTTAACTCTTCAATAGTTTCAACAATAGAAGAAATTTCCCCCCGGTGAAGTAGGGCCGATTTAGTGGTTTCAAATTTCGGCCTTAATCCAATGATAAACTGGTAAAAATGTTCAGCATCGAGTTGTTTCTGACGAAGTTCGATGTCTTCGGCACAATGCTACTTTGGTTTTAAAAGGGAAAGTTCTTCCCAAAGTTCGGACAACCCATTGTAATATTCACGAATAGTTTTGTCTCCTTGTGTCATCATTTGAACTTTTTCTTAGAGGTTGCACACGTGTGCAATATCTTTAAGGGAATACATATTCTTAAGGTATTCTCATGCCTTATCGGCATGATCAAATTTGGCAAGACTTGAGCATTTTTTAATGTCAACGCTATTGATAAGCCATGACATTATCTTCGTATGAGATATTCTCCATTCTTTCCATTTCTTCTCGTATGAGGCAATAGCCTTGATTTTCTCTTCTGATAGAGGGACCTCTTTATCTCCCTCATTTTTAGTAAGAGATAGCTTAGGTTCCGAATCAGAACCATCCACAATCCCCCATAAGCCTTTTCCCCATATATGGTGCTTCATGATTGAAGCCCATGTTACATAGTTCATATCACTTAGTTTCATAGGCATGATGGTGACTTTATCATTGTCATCTATCGATTACAAGGAGAGAAATAATAGGGTTAGAAAAGAAACAAAAAGGAAAATGAAAAAGAAAGAAGAAAAAGACAATGAAACAAGATGTGAAATCTTCCCCAATGAAGTGATAAAACACTTCTCTTCAAGTGGCGAACACTTTTGCAAACGGGCACAAAAACCGAGGCAACTTTTCCTCAAGATTTAGTACTTCCGCGACTCTGATACCATGAAATAAAATGGGGATCTTTGAAACACGAACTTAGATTCACAAGGGCAAGTGTCAAGAATGACACTAAAGCATAACCCTTAAAAAGGTTATAACTGGAAACAAAATAAAAATAAAAATGTATTCTTTATTGATATGAAAAACCAATTGCTTAAGAAACATTGGAATAAAAATACAAGACGGGCTGCACCCCTTTATATACACAGCTGAAAGAGGACTCAATTGCTTAAGAAGCATTGAGTCCAATAGCTCTAAATAGAATTGTTGGAATGTGTCAGTCCAACAACTCTATTAAGAGCTGTTGGACTGTGTCAATCCAACAGCTCTATTGCTAGTCAAGTCTGGACAAGACTTGACTAGCAACAATCATTCTAGTTCAAACTGAACTAGATGACATAAAGACAAAAAATAAAAATAAAGGAAAAAATTACAGAAAAGAAAGAAATGAAAAATGTATTTATATATATATATAGTAATATATTATATATATATATATATATATATATATATATATATATATATATATATATGTACAGTTTTACATTTTAACAGCAGTGGTGATGATGGGGGTGGTGGTGGTGATGATGGAGGTGGTACTAGTGGTGGTGATGGTGATGACTGATGACATTGGTGCTGGTGAAGAAGTGGGTGGTGGTGGTGATGGTGGAGAAGTGGTGGTAATAATGGTAGGGTAAAGAAGTGGTGGTGATGGTTGTAGTGATTATGGTGGTAGCAGTGGAGAAGTGGCAGTGGTGATGATGGTTGGTGGTGGTGATGTTGGTGGAATGGAAAAAAATAAGTAGTTGTAAAAAGAAGGGTAGGTTCCCCTTTGTTCTGGGAAAAGGGGGTGATTTCTCATTAAATTTATAAAACAGATTAAAAAATAAAAACAAAAGAACCAAACACCAAAACTTGCTACTTAAAATAAGTATAAATAGCAATGAGCTTGCTATTTATAAACTCATCCTAACAAGGGGGAAATCTTCTCTAGATTAAGTGATAATAAACTTTTTGTAGATTTACTGTGATATTGGAAATTTCAGTTCAAATATTCTGGTCATGCTAATCTTTGCAAGAGTGCAGAGAAAAATTAAAGTAAAATTGTAAATTAATGTCATATGTTTAGGGCCGTTTAGTCTCATGCATCAGGGATGGAGCCAAATGGAGTGTGGGGGAAGCTTCCCTGCTAAAATTTTCCCTAGATATGAGGGATTTTCAGTTTAAACTTGTGCCCACACCCCCACCTTTGAGTAACCTAGTATTTTTTTTTAATCTCATATGCATGCGAAGTGGCTTTATGAAAATATAAAAAAAGAAACTTCCTTATTTAATCCAAATGTTACTCAAACTTTTAGGGAAAATGAAAACATACTTTTGACTCAATCAGAGATATTTAATCATACTTAAATATTGATTTTTCATAATTTTCACTTTATAAAGGACTCTCTCTCTCTCTCTCAAATAGTCCTGATACAGCATAAATTGTTGACCCTCAGCACCCCATAGGGAGGCAGTGTGATTCCGTATGTAGCTATGCTACCAAACCTGGATTAAACTACTTGTTTCTAACTGTCTAGAATTATTCTAAGAGTTCAAGTATTGACATTAAATTGGTAAACACCATTGTATTTATTACCTTAGTAAAAGCATTTATCATTGTTCTTTTCTAAATGGTGCAAAAAAATTCTACCAATCTGATATCCACACACTTGAAAAAGGCAGAGCATCTGAAGACACAAGGTGATTTGAGTTTGCCATCATTCAGGATTATTGATCATCAGCATGTTCTATGAAATGACATTTTACATCCTTTTGTATTTTAACTTATTTTTGTAGTGGACTTATGCATGTGTTTGACTATGGACATTATTATTAATTTAGATTATGAACTGTCTTTGAACTTTGACATACTCAGGAAGAAGACATCAGTGATGTTGAATTTTTTATTCTTGCAAGTGATGGCCTCTGGAATGTTATGTCCAATGAGGTAATGGTTTCTGTTGTTTTCTTCTCAATGCTATATTTTGCTACCATTGGAGATGTATGCATCAACTTTATCAACTTCATGTGTTATCTGCATTTGACCAGATTTTAATGCTGATAAGATTCCTTTTCTCTACCTAGGAGACTTTAATTCTGTTATTACTTATCTAGCTAAATTGTCACTGAGCTAGGATAGTGTAAATGTGATCTCCCTCTCTCTCATTTATCAGCACCAAGGAACTGGGATATTTTGTTTGTGATTCTGCAAGTATAATAATCATTACTTTCTCAGGATCTATGTTTTTATTAGACTCAGGATCTATATATATATATATATAATGTATATATTGTAAATTGTAATGAAATCAAGAAGCCTCCACACACCTCATACAAGAGGCACAAAGTAAACCCTCAAAGAGGTATAAACACAAAAGCCACTTGAGGGCTAATCAAGAACACTCAAGCATAAAAAGAAATATTCTTTATTGATGATCAAATGCAAAAAAAATGCATAGGTTAGAAGGGGGCCATAGCTCCATATATATATATATATATATATATATATATACAAAAAACTAGCTGTTGGGGAGCTCACAACAGTCATATTGTCAAGGACAACAGCTAGATTTCAAACAGATGCTTATATGTTGGATGCATATCAGTCTTGTGAGTGCTATTATTTTTTATGTTGACTTCAATGATATAATCAAGCACCCATGATGGCTATGTCTGGACTCTCTGGACTCCATTGTATTATTTTACAAGTGGAGCCATTTACGGTGTTGTCGGCCATTTGATTGGCTTTTGTTTCATTTATCCTCGAGATTGATAGCCTGGAAAGTTTATCATATATAGGAAACATGTCTTTTTTATTCCTTTCAATTGCCACATGTTCTTATAATAATCTCTCAAAAGTAAATGAAATGTCCTTTACATATGCCTTTTCCTTTGTTCTCTCTAATTGGGGTTTTTGGCACATTTGAATCTTATGTATGCACCATATTTTTAAGGAGAACTTATGTGGGACATTGTCTCAAGCATCATTTATTAGATCCACTGACATTTTGTGGACAAAAGATCCAATATGGAATGAAGATTAGATAGGTCAGTGTCAGTATATTGCATCCATGGCTTTTTATCTATATCACATAGGGCGATGCGGAACTTTAAAAAACTTGGGTGTGGGGATATATATATATATATATATATATATATATATATATATATATATATATATATATATATATATATATATATATAGAGAGAGAGAGAGAGAGAGAGAGAGAGAGAGAGAGAGAGTCACTAGAACATGAGAACTAATATTTGAACCGTGATTTTCATGGATTTTTTGTTCTTTTCTCTTGAATCTAACTGTACGGATGTGATCTACATGCTTGGTTTTATAAGAACCCGCTCTTGAATCATCCGATTTTGATGCATAAACGAGATTTTTTAAGACTTGATGATTTCTAGCAAATTCACCATGCCAAGTACATCCACATGGTTGGATTTGCAAAAAGTATTGGAAATGCCCATATTTATGGTTCTCATATTTCAGGTCTCATGTTCTAGTGACTATATATCTATATCTATATCTATATCTATATCTATATCTATATATATATATATATATATATAGAGAGAGAGAGAGAGAGATGGGCGTAACAGTGGACACACAAACCGTCTGTTGTCTGCTGCTGCTCATGCATTGATTAACAGTGGACAGCGTTTTTTTGTATAATATACACATTTAGCGGCGGTTGTGATCGCCGCTAAATGTGTATTTTCTGCTCAGGTCATATCGAAAAAACACGATCCAAGTGTCATTTTCTTGCAAATCGACCATGCCGAACTAATCTGTGCTGTCAGATTTGAGAAAAACTTGGAAACCCCCCTTCAGACTGCCGTAGGCAGCTACTCCCTTCTCTCTCTCTCTATATATAGTCTTATTTTACACATAAAATTTTACATTAATAAAACAAAAACATTTATCAATTTATCATCACTCGAACTTAGGCTCGACTGCGTGAGCTTGGGTTCACCCGAACCTAGATGAGGAGGGGAGGAAGAACAGGAGAGAGAGAGAGAGAGAGAGAGAGAGAGAGAGAGAGAGAGAGAGAGAGAGAGAGAGAGAGAGCTTGTGCTAAGGAGGAAGAGCGTCGAAGAAGTCACGTCAAAATAGGAGGAGCACGGAGGGCAGGAGCAAGGAGGAGAAGAGCATCAGGAGGAGGGGGGAATTGTGCCCTAACCCTCCTTATTGTGTGTGTGTGTGTTTAACTTTTTTAATGCTAGAAAAAGGACAAAAATGGACTGTCATTGTTGACTGAGTCCATTTTTTGACACATGTAGTTTCGGGCGCGGGTTGACTGCAGCGGAGATGTGTTGACCACACCCAGTGTGGCGAGACCCATGTCCTGCTGCACTGGCTGCTGCACCCACACCTGCACACACAAGGTGCATCAAGCTATATGAAGAGTCAGTGTGACAGGTTTTTATTGGTATTTAAGAGATGTTCCATTTTTTATTCGTTGTAGTTTTTCTTGGAGAGTTTAAGACTGTTTTCAGGCTTACCATTTCATTATACATGAAATTCTGTTTCTTTTTGTCTCTCTTGTGTTTAACTGTTAATATTCTTACATATTCATATTTGCATTACATACTCGTTTCCCATCTTTATGTTTACATTATGCATATGCTTGGCTTCCATTGTACCAGAAGCACTTTGCTGAAGTAATTCATTATTATTTGCAACATGTAAATATCCAGGCATGTAAAAGCATATTTAAGTAGGTGTTTTTGCTTTTTTAATACTGGTACATTTATTTTCAGGAAATAAGCACTGAGCAACATTTTAAATTTGTCTAATATCATACATCTGTGATTATTATTTTTGTAAATACATCCATGCCCATGGGCTGAACCAAGGTTGTATGTATCGTATCGTAACCTGTACAGGCCAAAAATAAGATATGTATCGTATAGTGAAAATCATAAATTTTGAAAAAAAACTTACAAATTCTAAAAAAATGTAAAAAATAAAAAATAGCAAAAATTCTAAAATATCATAACACACAAAACAATGATGAAATGAACAAAATGCAACCATAAAATCACATGTGAAGCATTTGTCTCTATGAGCTAAATAACACATCATCAATCATCAAATCTCACAAGAACAATGTAAAATAGTAATATCTTCAATTAAGAACATATCACAAGATTCATCAAAAAAAAAAAAAAACAAGTTTATGAATGCTTAACAGTTACAAATTACAATAGATAATCAAGTTTTTAAGAAGTATATCATGATTATCTTCTTTTGATCCTCCTTCGACATTCAAATCATCTCCAATATACGTGGGGTCTTCGTCATCTAAGTCATGAGCTTCCTCCACGATTATCCATTGAATGTCCTCTTCATTCGCTTAAAAAGATAACATGAAAATTTAAAATTATTTGAGTTTTGTATGCATAAAAAAATATTAAATAACACATGAATATGACAAACTTTATAAATTTAAAATTACCTTTGCCTCAGTTGTAGGTTGTAGCGAATGTACACGAGGTCATTGAATCTTTTGTGCTCTAATATGTTTCTTCGCTTTGTATGAATCTGCTCAAAGACGCTTGATGCAACTTTTTTTGAAAGTATTTTAAAAGTATTTTTTTTTCATTAAAAATTGTCAGTGCAAACCGTGCATCAAATCTTAAATTAACCGGTTGACACTAGTGGTGAAGTCCGAGTCGAACTTAGAGAACGAGTTTATAACTTTTGTACTCCACACAAGAACAAACTTTATTGCCTTAAAGGAAATGTAAATAAATCATGCTACCCTATTGCATAGGTTCGAGCAGAAGTAAAAAATATTACAACCCCAAATAAATTAAATTGCCAGTGGCCTTAAAAAAAATTAAAAATAAAGAAAAAGAAAAAGAAAAAGAAAAAGAAAAAGAAAAATCTGCAGGGCTCTTTTCACTCGCGATCTAACTTCCTTGGTCCGCATGTGCACAACCCTCGCTGTTTACAAAACACAAAACCACAAAACAAACAAAATACTAGACCACCTATTCTAGTTAATGTTAGTTTGTAGGAAATAAAGAAAATCTAAGAACCAAGAATCTAATTATTTCTAATTCTACTAAAAAAAAGAAACTTGGCAAAAAAACAATTTAACCAAAAACTATCTTTACTAGACTGATGAAAAGGGACACGAATCACTAACACCCACGGGCCTAGTCTGTGTGAAAATGTCTATAATAAGACAATGCGCATACGAACACAAACAAATATAGAAAAGATGTGCACGAAGGCACTCTCACAACACTTGAACAAAGTACGCAAAAGCGTAAAAATAATTAACATGCACTATGGCATGTATTTCATAGAAAGAACCGAATGCTTGAGACTCTCAAGCTTAGGGAAAACAAGAGGGGAACACCCCTATTTATACAAGAAGAAGGAGGTGCAAGGGGGCTCCCAAAGGAGTCGAGCCCCCAACGACTCTATTGGGGGACCCCCAATGTACCTTTTTGAAAAAGGTAAAAAGAATAAAAAATAAAAATAAAAAAGGTACAAAAAATAAAAAGGAAAAAAATACAGCATATTCCGAATGGAATATGCGCAAGAGGTGAAATTACAATTATACCCTTATCGGGTAATTAAAAAGAAAAAAATATAAATATATATATTTATATAAATAGAGATACATATACATATAAATATTATATGTATATGTATCTCTATGTATATAAGTATATATATTTATATTTACATCAATGAATTTAGGAGATACATTTTAACACCCCCCCTCAAACTTACGGTGTGATAACCGCAAGTTTGCCAAGGAGGAAATGAAATCTGGGCGAACAAAGAACTTTGGTGAAGAAGTCAGCAAGCTGATACTCAGACGTTACGTATGGCAGATCAATGATCTTCTTCAAGTATTCTTCTCTGACATAATGGCAATCCATCTCTATATGCTTTGTTCGCTCGTGAAAGGTGTGATTCTTGGCAATATAAATTGCACTTTTGTTGTAACAGCACAGCTTTGTTGGTTCTTTGATAAATACTCCCATATCTTCCAGAAGGCGTCGAATCCATACAATTTCCATGGTGGTAGATGCCATGGCTCTATATTCGGCTTCAGTGGATGACAGAGAGACCTTCTGTTGCTTTTTACATCACCATGAGATCAAAGACTCACCTAAGAAAACACAGAAACCAGTGGTGGAGTGACGGTCACTAGGGTCACCTCCCCAATCTGAGTCAGTATAAGCAAGCAATTTCAATTCAGAGGACGAAGATAGGAATACTCCCTTATTCACAGTTCCCTTTAAATATCTGATGGTGCGAAGCACAGCACTCATATGAACGGTTGTAGGAGCGTGCTGAAACTGACTGGCGATGTGTATAGCATGTGACAAATCAGGTCGAGTGATGCTAAGATACATTAAAGAACCTACCAACTGCCTGTAAGGAGTAGGATCGGTTAGAGGAACACCGTCGTCAATCTTCATTTTTGCTCCCACAACTTCAGGAGTTTCACACACTTTGTTATCAGAAATACCTGACTTGTCAATAATCTCGCAGGCAAGTTTAGATTGAGATAGAAAATATCCACGTTGCGAATAGGCAACCTCAATTCCAAGAAAATATGTCAGAAAACCTAAGTCTGACATCTCAAATTTTGAAGTCAAGACGGACTTAATACCCTTGACTCCTTGAATATCATCACCTGTGATTAACATATCATCAACATAGAGCAACAAAATTACAATCCCTGCATTAGATTTTCTAGTAAACAAAGCAGTGTCAGTATAACATGAGGAAAATCCATTTTCCAGCATTACACTGGTAAACCTATCATACCAGGCTTTGGGTGCCTGCTTTAAACCATAGAGAGCCTTTCGAAGACGAAGTGCTTTATCTTTAGGAATTATCATGCCTGGTGGGGCATCCATATAAACTTCTTCGTTGAGATCACCATTTAAGAAGGCATTTTTAACATCCATTTGAAAAATGTTCCAATTTTTAATAGATGCAATAGTAATGAGACACCTAACCGTAACCATCCGAGCTACAGGGGCAAAGGTTTCTTCGTAATCAATTCCATACTCTTGCCCATACCCTTTAGCAACTAAGCGAGCTTTATACCTTTCTAGGGAACCATCGCTCTTAGTTTTAACTTTAAAGACCCATCGACAACCTATAGTTTTCTTTCCCATAGGTAGAGTTTGAAAATCCCAAGTTTCGGCCTTTTTAAGAGCATCAAGTTCACTTTGCATGGCCTCTTGCCATTCTATACATTTTTTAGCTTCTTCAAAATTTCTTGGCTCAAAATAAGAGTGAATGGCACTTAGACAAGCCCTATATCGGGGTGAAAAAGAATCAAAAGAGACAAAACGAGTTGGAGGTCTTCTATTCCTTTCAAATCTTCTATGGTCAAGAGGGATGAAAAGCTCACTATATTGATCAATGGCACTTCTAAAGGTGTCTTGGTTTCTACGAGAGTAGGTTATAGGATCACTTGGAACTCTACTTTCTGGTTCATTGGGTGAATTATGTTCACCAATGTCTCCATCATTTTCATCATCATGGTTTAATGATACATCATCATCACTAGATATGTCATCATTACTAGACAATAAGTCGAATAAGGAGTAATCAAAATTTTCTTGTTAAGAAACATTTTTTTCAAAACCACTTTCATTTTCTAAAAAAGTTACATTTGTAGAAACATATAGTTTATCATCTCGAAGGTCATAACAACGAAAACCTTTTTGAGTTTCGGAATAACCAAGAAAGGCACATGGAATAGCCTTGGGAGAGAGTTTATCATTCTTATCCGTAAGTATGAAACACTTATATCCAAAGACTCTTAACCTATTATAATCAGGTTCGATCTTATGTAATACCTCGAAGGGAGATATTTTACCTAATAACCTAGATGGTAAGCGATTAATCAAATAAACAGAAGCAAGAGCTGCTTCAGCCCAAAAAATTTTAGGAATATTTTGAGATATAAGGAGAGTCCTAGTGGTCTCGATAATGTGCCTATGTTTTCTTTCAGCTAACCCATTCTGTTAAGGTGTCTTAGGGCAAGATTTTTGGTGAACAATACCCTGATCCTCAAGGTATACCTTAAATTGATTGGAGAGATATTCTCCTCCAGAGTCACTTCTAAAAATCTTTATGTTACTGTTGAATTGGTTCTTAATCATTGAATGAAAATTTTTAAAACATGAAAACACTTCATGTTTAAACTTAAGAAAATATATCCACGAATATCTGGAAAAATCATCTACAAATATTACGTAATAAAAAAAACCTCATTTTGAAACAACAGGTGCAGGTCCCCAAACATCCGAATGAACAATTTCGAAAGTTTTAGAAGAGAACATAGTTCTTTGCTCAAAAGGTAAACTTCACATTTTTCCAAGAATACAGTCATTACAAGAAAAAGATAAGATTCGGAACGAAGAGATACGTAAGAAGGTAGGTGTTGCACCCATTGAAAATAAGATGCGAGAGAATCGTTTACGGTGGTTTGGACATATTCGGCGAAGGCCTAATGATGCTCCAGTTAGAAGGTTGGAGAAATGGGAAAATATATTAGTTAAAAGAGGTCGGGGTAGGCCTAGGAAGACTTGGATGGAGATGATAGGAAAGGATATGAATGCTTTGAACCTCACCGAGGACATGGCGTTGGATAGAAATGATTGGAGGAAAATGATTCATGTGGAAGACCCAAAATGAATTTCTTTTTTGGTTCATATCGCTGACCCCAATTGTTTTGGGATGAAGGCGTAGTTGTTGTTGTTGTTTGTTGTTGTACAGTCATTACAAGAAAAAGAGCTTTTACATAGGTCTTTTGCAAAATGTAAGTATGATAACTTGGTGATATTAGGATGACCAAGTCTTTTGTGCCACACATTTATATCTTTATGTCGGGCAACATTACACAAAATTTTTGGAACTTGAAGAGATTCCATATAATATGAATCTCCTCTTCTAAAGCCTTCCCCAATCAATTTCCCGGACTGGCGATCATGTATTAAACATTTATCACAAGAGAATTTAATATCACAGCCATTGTCCTTGAGTTGAGAAACAGAGAGGAGATTTAAGTTTAGTTTAGGTATAAATCTGATTTTTGGAATAAAGAACTGTTGAGTTTCAAAATTACCTATTCCTTTAATTTCAAGAGAGGTTCCATCCGCAGTGGAGACATAAGATGGGGAACCATTTTTTGAGTAATCGGAGAGAGAAAAAATGTTTGGGGACATATGAAAGGATGCACCGGAGTCCAAAAGCCAAGAGATTTTACCTGGAGAAGAAGAAGTGGACACGGCCGCACCGGAGGTAGATCCCTTGAGGAAAGGTTGAAGAGCTTCCACTATTTGATTTATAGAGAGGGTCCCACTTGAAGATGCCTCCTCTTTCTGTGTTACACCAGTGGTAGCCATGGCTAGGAGCTTCTTCCATTTGGGACAAACGGGTTTGATATGCCCCGGTTCTTTACAAAAATGACAAATAGTTTTGCTATAGTCCCTTTTCCCTCTTTGTCCACCATTTTCTCCTTGATTTTGAAATTTAAAGTGAGGGGGACGATAGGTTCTTACATTGTTTCCGGGTCTTGATACGGCATTAACCTCACTATTTTCTTCAATACTACAAGGAACCGCAAGAACATTTGGTCCTTGTTTACATAAATTCATACGAGTCTCTTCACCACTTAATTTGGTGAGAACATCTTCAAGAGAATGAGGAAAAAAGGAGGAAAGAAGAGATGACCTTATTTGCTCAAATTCGGGCCTTAGCCCATTCAAAAAGTTGAAGAACCGATCTTCTTCAAGTTGCTTGTGACGAAGCTCAATTGCTTCTCCACTCCATTTTGGTTCAAGCATTGCAAGCTCATCCCAAATAGAGGAAAGATCGACAAAGTATTCTCTAATCGTCATTTCACCTTGGGTAAGGGAAATAGCCTTCTTTTGAAGGTAGTATTTATGAGAGAGATCCCTTGATGTGTACATTTTTTCAAGATAATGCCAAGCTTCCGATGCCTTTTTGAATTTAATAATGTTGGCATTGATCTTAGTCTCCACGGATGAGAAAAACCATGAAAGAATCTTGAAATTCTTCATTTCCCATTCATCATGCTTCTTGGAGTATTCTTCAAGGGCTTTGGTTCTTTTTTCTCCCTCAAGAACCTTGATTTCGCTTCCATTTACCACGGTAATCTTGGGTTCCGGTTCCGGAATTGTACCAAGTACATATCCCCATAGGTCCTTCCCTTTTATATGAGCCTCCATATTTCCGGCCCAAACATGATAGTTGGACCCATTCAATTTGAAACCAAGAGCAAAATGGGACTCTTTTTCGCCCATTAAGAGGTAGAGGAAAAAGCGTACCAACACAATATTTCCAACACCAACTTGGCACAAGATTCTTCTAAAATATTTGAGAAGAAAGATCCACCACTTCAAACTTCAAAGATCGGAAGGCACGTTTTTCGAGGCACTCGAAAATAGAGAATTCCACGATCTTCAATAATCAACCTCGCTTTGATACCATGTGAAAATGTCTATAATAAGACAATGCGCATACGAACACAAACAAATATAAAAAAGATGTGCACGAAGGCACTCTCACAACACTTGAACAAAGTACGCAAAAGCGTAAAAATAATAAACATGCACTATGGCATGTATTTCATAGAAAGAACCAAATGCTTGAGACTCTCAAGCTTAGGGAAAACAAGAGGGGAACACCCCTATTTATACAAGAAGAAGGAGGTGCAAGGGGGCTCCCAAAGGAGTTGAGCCCCCAACGGTCACATTTGTGACCGTTGGGGGCCCCCAACGACTCTATTGGGGGACCCCCAATGTACCTTTTTGAAAAAGGTAAAAAGAATAAAAAATAAAAATAAAAAGGTACAAAAAATAAAAAGGAAAAAAATACAGCATATTCCGAATGGAATATGCGCAAGAGGTGAAATTACAATTATACCCTTATCGGGTAATTAAAAAGAAAAATATATAAATATATATATTTATATAAATAGAGATACCAAAGAAGGCGAGAAGGATATTTATAGGCTTGCAAAGATGAGAGATAGGAAATCGAAGGATTTGGGTATGGTTAGATGTATCAAAGATGAAACGCAAAGGGTTTTAGTCAAAGATGAGGAGATTAAGGAGAGATAGAAAGATTATTTTGATAAGCTATTTAATGATAGTCATGCTCAAGATCTTGGAGACTTCTCCATTCCTTTTCATGAGATAAATCGTGACTTCATGCGCAAGATTCAAAAGAAAGAAATTGCAGAGGCTTTGAAGAAAATGAAATCAAGAAGGGCAGTTGGCCCAGATGGTATACCTATCGAGGCTTGGAAATGCTTGGGAGAGAAAGGTTTAGAATGGTTGACAAATCTTTTTAACTTGATTTGGCGAACAAATAAGATGCCTAATGAGTGAAGGAAGAGTACTTTGGTGCCTTTATATAAGAATAAGGGTGATATACAAGATTGCACAAACTATCGTGGTATAAAACTCATGAGTCATACTATGAAACTTTGGGAGAGGGTGATTGAGTCTAGGTTGAGGAAGGTTGTCATGATATCGGAGAATCAATTTGGTTTTATGCCTGGAAGATCAACTATGGAAGCTATACATCTTCTTAGACAACTTATTGAAAGATATAGCGAGAGGAACAAAGATTTGCATATGGTTTTTATTGATTTAGAGAAGGCATACGATAGAGTACCTAGGGACGTTCTCTGGTGGACAATGATGAAGAAAGGTGTTTCTCTCAAGTACATTAGTATAATTAAAGATATGTATGAAGGAGTAGTAACCATTGTCCGCACTTGTGGAGGGGTGACAACCAATTTTCCGATAACGGTTGGGTTACATCAAGGATCTGCTTTAAGCCCTTTCCTATTTGCGATAGTGATGGATGAGCTTACGAGATCAATTCAAGAAAATGTACCGTGGTGTATGTTGTTTGCTGATGATATTGTTTTGATTGATGAGTCTAGAGCTGGGGTTAATGCTAAGTTAGAATTATGGAGACAGACATTGGAAGCTAGAGGTTTTAAGTTGAGTAAGAGTAAGACTGAATATATGGAATGTCGGTTTAGTAAGCAACGAAGTAGTGATGGGAGTGTAGTGAAACTTGGTGAGCAAGATATACCGGTGAATGATTATTTCAAATATTTGGGATCCATCATTCAAAAGTATGGAGAAATTGATGGAGATGTAAATCATAGGATAAAGGTTGGGTGGATGAAATGGAAAAGTGCTACTGGAGTGCTGTGCGATCGTAGAATGCCATTGCGGTTGAAGGGAAAGTTTTATAGGACGACTATTAGACCCGCTTTACTATATGGTACGGAATGTTGGGCTGCCAAGAGACATCATATTCAAAAAATGAGTGTAGCTGAGATGCGGATGCTTAGATGGATGTGTGGAAATACAATAAAAGATAAGATTCGGAACGAAGAGATACGTAAGAAGGTAGGTGTTGCACCCATTGAAAATAAGATGCGAGAGAATCGTTTACGGTGATTTGGACATATTCGGCGAAGGCCTAATGATGCTCCAGTTAGAAGGTTGGAGAAATGGGAAAATATATTAGTTAAAAGAGGTCGGGGTAGGCCTAGGAAGACTTGGATGGAGATGATAGGAAAGGATATGAATGCTTTGAACCTCACCGAGGACATGGCGTTGGATAGAAATGATTGGAGGAAAAGGATTCATGTGGAAGACCCAAAATGAATTTCTTTTTTGGTTCATATCGCTGACCCCAATTGTTTTGGGATGAAGGCGTAGTTGTTGTTGTTGTTGTTGTATATAAATAGAGATACATATACATATAAATATTATATGTATATGTATCTCTATGTATATAAGTATATATATTTATATTTACATCAATGAATTTAGGAGATACATTTTAACAGTCTGCTATATTTCCTTTGAGATCTTTCAACACACAGTCCAGTATACAGGCCAAATAAACAGAATTTAAATGTGCTGCCAGCAGATGTAGACTTGACCAGCTGTAGATCCACTGCCAGCAGACCTGGCCAACTAGTTAACCCACGGGCCTGCGGTTGGGTCGACTAGAAGATGATTTAGTCTAGCCTTCTGGGATCAGCTGATAGGATCAGAACCCAACAGGCTCACAGATCTGATCTTTATTGGCTGATTGGGTCTGATATAGCAGACCTGATCAGCGTTGATGCAAAAAGAAAATAATCAGGTCTATTACTAACGGCAGATCTGAAAATAATCAGACTCAACCTGCCTGATTCAACCCAGCAACTCAGATAAAAAAAAATAATTTTGCACAGGTCACACTGTTCAGCTTGCCTGCCTACTAAGCAGATTCAACGCAAAATAAGACCTATCACGACCAGCCTGATCTGGTTGCTCGCTGTCTGAACAAACTGATCTGCGCTGGATCACCCAGATCACAGGTCAGTCTGTTATCTGACAGATGGATCTGACCAGATTTGATCTGGTCAGATCAGGTAGGCCAACTAACGGTAATTTGGGTATGCCTGGCAGGCCCAAACTCGGCAAATCTGGCAGTCAGCGCTACTATTGCTGGTTGGGCCTGGTCTGGCCTGATCAGAACCCGATCAGGCTGGATCAGAGTCTGATTAATAAGGTCCAATCAAATCTATCGAGTATGACAGATCTGATAAAGACTTTATGATCAGACTGATCAGGTTGCACTGCACCAGATCTGACGCAGACTGATTTGATCTTTGTGTGCCCTTTTTAACAATAAGACTAAAAAAAAAAAAACTATCTATGATGCTGCAAATAATTAAATCACAAGAAACAAATCTAAGCCACGAACTATGCTAAACAACAGGTAAAGAGAAAAGAGATAAGAGGCATGCCTCGGTCACCTCTGATGGAGTGGGGAGAACAGAGCGGTCTTCCCAACGCTAGCACGTGTCACGTAGCACCTTCGAGGAAAATGAAGAAGAAGCCGGCGAGGAAAAAGGGAGAGAAAGGAAGAAGAAAAGGGGAAGAGAAAGGAGAAAGAGAGGAGAGAAGGCCGACTCGGAGAGAGACCTAATCTCTATTATTTATAAGGTTAGGCTAGGTTAAATGGGTGTTTAAGAAAATTTTCTGAACAAGTTTCATGATTTTCAAAAATTTCTCAAAACCACCTTTTCCAAAAACTATTTTCTAAAAACTTGTTAGTAAAAACTGATTTTTTCTAAAACACTCAAGTGGGTCAACACTTGTTTATTTTTTCTATAATTGATATCAAACTCTTCTCTGCAAGACCGTGCACAAATATCGATTAAACAGGAGTTGTTAATGCTCATTTCACACAAAATCATGCATATAGAATGTATATATTATGCATACAATTATGCATGATCAGACGCTCCACTTTTTTTTGCATCCACACTGCATGTTTGACTTAGGATGCGAATAGCAAAAGCTCTTTGGTTTAGAACATCACTTCCAAACCTAGTCCACCATATGTATGAAAAAAACAAGAAAATGAAGAATAAAAAAGACAATAACTGTTACAAATCATACAAAACATCATAACTAAATAACAATATGAAATTAAAATTGAAATAGACAAATAAATTACTTGGGTGCATCGTGGTACAGTTTTGCATTGGTGCAGGTCTCCCCATTGTTAAATTATGTAATCAAACTTGTAATTTCGTATATATATTTTATATATATAAGGTAATACATATACATATATATAATATATGTATATGTATTTACCAATTATATATATAAAATATATATAGTCATAGTAAGGGTAGTTTAGGAATTTTACACATTCTTTTTCAAGAATATGTTTTTTTTGTATTTTCTTTTTTTCTTTTTCTTTATTTATTTTTGCTTTTTCATTTAATGCATTGTACATGCATTGGGAGGGGCCCAACCCACTAGTCGTTGGACCCCTCCAACGGTCACATTTGTGACCGTTGGAGGGGCTCCAACGACTATGTGGAGCCCCTCCCAAGGCCTCCTCCAAAGCCCTATATATATGGGCAGCTCCTCTTGTATTTCTTTAAGGGATTTGGGATTATAGCCCAACCTCTTTAGTGTTTATGAAACTTATGGGTGCAAGTGCACATTTGTGATTCGGTGTGTTGTGTTTGTTGTGCACAAGTGTTCTTGGGTGTGTGTGTTCACACATTTATTCTTAAGGTGGTTGCGTTATCGACTAAAGTATCTTGTTGAAGATACTTTTACATGGTATCAAAGCCTCGTTGAAGAAGAAGAATTGCGACTCGCCTTCTTTTGCATTCCTCGGGAAGCGTGCCTTCAAGTTTTTTGAAATCAAAGAGGATCATCTTCTTCGGGCAATATTTTAGGAGCTTCTTTTGTCAAGAAAGACGCAAAAAGTAATTAAGGTACATACTATCTCTTGCATTCTTTCTTCTCTAATGGGCGAAAAAGACTCTCATTTCTCTCTTGGGTTTAAGCTTAATGGCTCAAACTATCATGTTTGGGCCGGTAATATGGAAGCCCATATTAAAGGAAAGGGGCTTTGGGGTTACGTTTATGGATCCATACCGGAACCGGAACCCAAAATTACCATTGTTGAAGGAGGGGATATTAAGATCCTTGAAGGGGATGAAAGACAAAAGGCCCTTGAAGAGTATTCTAAGAAACATGATGATTGGGAAATGAAGAACTTCAAGATCTTATCTTGGATTTTCTCATCCGTTGAGACCAAGATAAATGCCAACATCATCAAATTTAAAAGGGCTTCCGAAGCTTGGGTATATCTTGAGAAAATGTACACCTCAAGAGATCTATCCCACAAGTACTTTCTCCAAAAGAGGGCTTTGACTCTCCAACAAAATGACATGACCATTCGGGAGTACTTTGCCGAATTATCCTCTATTTGGGACGAGCTCGCAATCCTTGAACCTAAATGGAGTGGTGAGGCAATCGAATTAAGGCACAAACAACTTGAAGAAGACCGGTTCTTCAATTTTTTAAATGGCCTTAGACCCGAATTTGAACAAGTTCGGTCCTCTCTTCTCTCCGCCTTCACATCCCCCTCACTCGAAGATGTTATCACCAAGCTAAGTGGTGAAGAAACCCGTATGGGGATTAGCAAAAATAATCTTAGCATTCTTGTTACTTCCTCTACTCAAGAAGATGGTGAAATGGCTAATGCCGTGTCAAGACCGGGAAATAACATGAGGACCTATAGACCTCCTCATTTCAAGAATCAAGGTCAAGGAGGAAATGATCGGTATGGCAAAAGAGACTATAGCAAAGTAACTTGCTATCATTGTAAAGAACCCGGACATATCAAACCCTTGTGTCCTAAATGGAAGAAATTGATTGCAACGGCTATGGCATCTCAAGTTGAAGAACGACCCTCTTTATCAAGTGAGTCTCTTTCTCTTTAACAAATCGTGGAAGCCCTACAGCCTCTTCTCAAGGGAGGTACTTCCGGAGCCGCTATGTCATCCTCTTCCCCCGGTAAGACATCTTGGCTTTTAGATTCCGGGGCATCCTTTCACATGACCCCTAGTTATTGCACTCTTTCAAATTTTTCTAAAAATGCTTTTCCATCCTTTGTATCAACCGCGGACGGTACATCTCTTGAGATTAAAGGAATAGGTAATTTTGAAAAACAAGACTTCTTCGTTCCAAAAATTCGTTTTATCCCAAATCTTAACCTAAATCTTCTTTCCGTTTCCCAACTCTCGGACCATGGTTGCGATATAAAATTTTCTTCTAATAAATGTTGGATACAGGATCGTCAGTCCGGGAGATTGATTGGGGAAGGCTCTAGAAGAGGAGACCTCTACTACGTAGATTTTCTTCAAGTTCCCAAGAGTCAATTTTGCAACGTCGTCCAAAACAAAGACATTCATGTATGGCATAAGAGATTGGGTCATCCCAATATTGTTAAAATCTCGTATTTGCCTTTTGTTAAACATCTTTGTAAAAGTGACTTTTTGTGTAATGAATGCATTCTTGGGAAAATGAAATGTTTGCCTTTTCCTCAAAGATCCATGTTTACGACAAAACCATTTGAAATTGTCCATTCCGATGTATGGGGACCGGCTCCGGTAATGTCAAAAGGAGGTTTTTCATATTATGTGATCTTTGTGGATGACTATACTAGGTTTTGTTGGATCTATTTCCTTAAACATAAACATGAAGTTTTTTCAACCTTTAAAAGTTTTCACATGATGATTTCAAATCAATTCAATGGATGTTTAAAAATCTTTAGGTCTGACTCTGGAGGAGAATACCTCTCAAATGAATTTAAGAGTTATCTTGAAAATTTTGGAATTCTTCACCAAAAATCATGTCCGAAAACCCCTCAACAAAATGGGTTAGCCGAACGAAAACACAGACACATCATTGAAACAACTAGGACTTTGCTCATTTCTCAAAACATTCCAAAAAATCTTTGGGCTGAGGCAGCCCTTACCTCTGTCTATCTCATAAACCGAATTCCATCGAAAAATTTAAACAAAATTTCTCCCTTTGAAAAACTGTATGATAAGGAACCTAATTATAGCAGGTTAAGGTCTTTGGGTGTAAGTGTTTTGTTCTTACTGATAAGAATGACAAACTTTCTCCAAAAGCCATTCCTTGTGCCTTTCTTGGCTATTCTGAAACCCAAAAGGGGTTTCGTTGTTATGATATCAAAAGTGATAAATTGTATGTTTCCAGGAACGTGAGTTTTTTGGAAAATGTTAGTGGATTTGAACGTTGTGACCCCCATAATGAAAATATGGATTATTCTTTTTTATTTGATTTATTGAATAAGGACGATGATACTAGTGATAATGAGTCAGATCAAAGTAACCCAAATGAACTTGAAACCGAGGAAAACATCTTGTCTCCTTTGTCACATCAACCTATTGAATTACCTAGAGACCCTATCACCTACTCTCATAGAGATCAAAACAACTTTAGGAGTGCTCTTGACAGATATAGTGATGCCAGTCCCAGTGCCTCTCAGAATGAAGTGATCCCTCGTAGAACTGAGAGAAGTAGAAGGCCTCCTTCTAGGTTCATTTCCTATGACTCCTTCTCCCCAAGATATAGAGCCTGCCTTAGTGCCATCCACTCTTATATAGAACCTAGAAATTTTGAAGAAGCACGTAAATGCCCTGAATGGATTAATGCCATGAACAATGAACTTGAGGCTCTGAGAAGAGCCAAAACCTGGGAATTCCAAAATCTTCCTAAAGGCAAGAAAACAATAGGGTGCAGATGGGTTTTCAAAGTAAAAACTAAAAGTGATGGATCCCTTGAAAGGTATAAAGCTCGCTTGGTTGCAAAAGGATATAGTCAAGAATATGGTATTGACTATGAAGAAACTTTTGCTCCTGTAGCTCGTATGGTCACTGTTCGATGTCTTATAACCGTTGCCTCTATCAACAAATGGAACATCTATCAAATGGATGTGAAAAATGCCTTTTTAAATGGCGATTTAAGTGAAGAAGTCTACATGGATGCTCCTCCTGGAATGGAGACTCCTAAGGGAAAGGTGCTTCGTCTTCAGAAAGCACTCTATGGCCTAAAACAAGCTCCCAAGGCTTGGTATGATAGATTTAACTCTGTTATGATTGAGAATGGTTTTTCCTCTTGTTTTACTGACACTGCTCTATTTGTTAGAAAATCCAATGCAGGGATTGTAATTTTACTTCTGTATGTTGATGACATGCTCATCACTGGGAGTGATTCTAACGGGGTTAAAAGTATAAAATCTATCTTAAAAGATAAATTTGAAATGTCTGACTTGGGTTTTTTAACTTATTTTTTGGGAATTGAAGTGGCATACTCTCTTAGAGGATATTTCTTATCTCAAACTAAGCTTGCTTCTGAGATCATTGACAGGTCAGGTATTACAGATGAGAAGCTGTGTGAAACTCCTGCGGTTGTAGGAGCAAAGATGAAAATTGATGATGGAGTTCCCATGTTGGATCCTACACCCTACAGACAGCTTGTAGGATCTCTGATGTATCTGAGTATTACCAGACCAGATATATCCCATGCAGTCCATACTGCAAGTCAGTTTCAGCATGCGCCTACATCCGTTCACATGAGTGCCATCTTACGGGTCGTAAGATACATAAAGGGAACTCTAAATAAGAGAGTTTTTCTGTCCTCTTCCTCTGACTTAAAATTGATTGCTTATACTGACTCTGATTGGGGAGGTGACCCAAATAACCGTCACTCCACCACTGGTTTTTGTGTGTTCTTAGGAGACTCACTAATTTCGTGGAGATGCAAGAAGCAACAAAAGGTGTCGCTCTCCTCAACTGAAGCTGAATATCGTGTCATGGCCACTACTACCATGGAGATTATTTGGATTCACCAACTGCTAGAAGACATGGGGATCAAAATTGAAGGACCCACCAAGCTATGCTGCGACAACAAAAGTGCAATCTACATTGCAAAGAACCACACCTTTCATGAACGGACAAAACACATCGAAATGGACTGTCACTATGTTCGTGAAGCATATCTCCGAGGAGTTATCGATCTTCCTTATGTCACGTCCGAATATCAGTTGGCAGATTTCTTTACTAAAGCCTTGTGCGCTCCGCGGTTCAACTTCCTTCTTGGCAAACTATCGGTCATCTTGCCCTAAGTTTGAGGGGGGGTGTTAAATTATGTAATCAAACTTGTAATTTCGTATATATATTTTATATATATAAGGTAATACATATACATATATATAATATATGTATATGTATTTACCAATTATATATATAAAATATATATAGTCATAGTAAGGGTAGTTTAGGAATTTTACACATTCTTTTTCAAGAATATGTTTTTTTTGTATTTTCTTTTTTTCTTTTTCTTTATTTATTTTTGCTTTTTCATTTAATGCATTGTACATGCATTGGGAGGGGCCCAACCCACTAGTCGTTGGACCCCTCCAACGGTCACATTTGTGACCGTTGGAGGGGCTCCAACGACTATGTGGAGCCCCTCCCAAGGCCTCCTCCAAAGCCCTATATATATGGGCAGCTCCTCTTGTATTTCTTTAAGGGATTTGGGATTATAGCCCAACCTCTTTAGTGTTTATGAAACTTATGGGTGCAAGTGCACATTTGTGATTCGGTGTGTTGTGTTTGTTGTGCACAAGTGTTCTTGGGTGTGTGTGTTCACACATTTATTCTTAAGGTGGTTGCGTTATCGACTAAAGTATCTTGTTGAAGATACTTTTACACCCATATCATACAATGCATTGTCGTAAATTTTTATTTGCTTATGAATCTAATTTAGAATACCATAATCAAGGTTTAACCTTTCAATACAATCCAAGAGACCCTTGTTGACTTCCTTGTCCATCTTAAATGTATGGGAGTATCTAAATGCAGGATTTGAATAATGCGTTGCAGCATGAAGAGGTTGATGAAGCTGCCCAGTTCGCCTATGACCATTTAAATTATCTCTAATGACCTCTTTGGCCTTATCCACGGTCTCATAGAGATAACCCATAGCTGGTATGTCTTCGCTGTCAACCAATCAAAACACATTCACCAAAGGTATACTTATTCTCAACAACTTAATACACGAATCTCAAAATTCTCTTCTAAATGCAATATCTACAATTTATCTTGGTTTTCTTCTTTGAGAATGGGGATATGCATTCCACTCATTTGAAAAAAACATATTTTTAAGTGCACTTATATTCTTTACAAGACTCTGCACTGTCAAAAAATTCGTAGCAAATTTAGTAACTGCGCTACTAATCAACTCAACATCATTAATATACTTCCTCATTAAGTTCAAAACCCATGCATCATTATAAATAAATTTTGTAATTTCTTGGCAACATTCAATTGTATGTCATATCTCATCCATGCTGTCAATGTCCTCAAGCATGAGGTCTATGCAATAGGCAGCATACGGGGTCCAAAACAGAGTTACCGGAAGCGCCTAGGGTAAAGGGGAAGCATGCTCCCCGAAGCGCACTTCGGAAGCGCGAAACGTCGTGCTTCCGAAGCGTGAGGGGAAGCGTCCCCCTTTTTTGGGAAGCGTGCTTCCCTTTTATGGGAAGCGCGCTTCCCCCCTCGCTTCCCCCCTCGCTTCCCCATTTTTTTTTCATTTTTTTCGCTTCTCCCTCACTTCAGGTTCGCTTCCTAGGTCGCTTCCGAGACGGTTCGTAATTTTCTTCTAAGTGGTCTCACGCTTTCCCGCTTCCTACATTTTTTAAAGTGCCTCGCTTCCCGCTCCCGCTTCCTGTATCGCTTCCCGCTTCCGCTTCCTCAACTGACAACTCTGGTCCAAAATAATGACCCATAATTTTCTGTCAGTTCTTTACTTGCTGCCCTATAATTTGTTGCATTATCAGTAATGAACTATACAATGTTTTGAAGTTGAACCTCTTCCGCAACCTGTTAAAAAATCCTCAGCAATACATATGTTATCTTTGGCATATCAGACAAATCAATTGATTTTAAAAACATGGTTGATTTGGGGGTAATAGATAAGGAAATTTATCAAAATCCTTGACTTTCTATCTGTCCACCCATCTGCCATGATGCTATATCTAGTCTCTCTTGATGACTACCTCATCTTTTCCCAATAAACCTTCACTTTATTCACATTAGCATCTAAAATCTTTCCTCTCAAAGCATGATACAAAGGCATCTTGTATTTAGGCCCAATACTACAACAACAACAACAACAAAAGGAATGCAAACACCATAAAACCATATTTCAATCATGACATTCGCATGCTCGACTAAATGCTGAGTCAATATTGTAAAAAACGTTGAGGCATAGCGAGGCGTAGAGCGTAAGCTTCAGTTTTTTTTAAACTTAAAAAAAACTTTAAAAATATCTAAAAATACAAATAAATAAAAGAAATGCTTTATTGATGAAGCAACAACTAATAAGAAATAAAAAATCTCAAATAAATACCGAAGAATATGAGATTATGTAAAAGTAATATTAATGCAACATCTTGATCTATGTAAGTATCTAAGAAATAAAATATGAGTATTTAATAAAAAAATAAGTAATAAAATCTCTAACAATCAATAAAATCTATTATTTCTTTTCTTCATTATTATTTGTTTTTTTTTTCAAATTTTAATATTATTGTTGTCTAAGGTATAAATATAAAGGATATGTGGCAAACCAAGTACCACCATAGTTTAACATGAGAAATTTTAGAATTCAATGCATTTGAACAAAAAAGAATAGATAAAGACAACACCAACTTATTTATATGCAAAGAAATACACGTCAATTTGATCATAACACTCGAATATGCTTAAATTTAGAGAAAGAACAAAAAATAAAAAAATAAAATATCATCCATTTTGGTTCCAAAGTTCTTCTTAAAGTTTCAACTAAAGATTTTGTTTTACATCCATATAACTTTTACAAAAAAATAATGAGATGGGTACCAACTTTGTGCAGAAAAAAAAAACAGAAAGAGAATAAAAAATTAAAGGGTTATCAGAAAAAAAACAGAAAGAGAAATAACAGAGAAAGAAATGGGAGAGCGAGAGAGAGAGAGGCAGATAGGGAGAGTGAGAACACACCGAGAGGGAGAAATAGAGAGAAGGGGTTGCAAGAGACGAGAGAGAAAGAGTGGAAAGAGCGAGAGACGAGAGAGAAAGAAAGGAGAGAGGGAGAGGCAGAGGAGAAGAAGAAGAAAGAGTCGAAGGAGTGACATAGAGAGAATGCACGCAGTTGCTCCTCTCTTCTTCTTTGACAGTGAAGAGGAGGGAGGAGAGGAAAAGAGGAGAGGAGACGAAAGGGGAGTACCCTAACATCGCCCCCCCCTTTTGTTTAGCTTTTTTTTACATGGATTTTAAGTCAAATGAGGGTTTTGACCTCATTTGACCTTGTCAAAATGAGGCACACATCGTCATGAGGTGTGCTCCTCAAGGCGTATGAGGTGCACGCCTCGACCATAGTTGCTCCTTGGGCATGTGCCTCAAGGCAAAAAGGCCCTCACCTTGAGGCGAGGCTCGCTTTTTGTGCCTTGAAGCATGTTTTTAACAACACTGTGTTGAGTAGTCATGGCTATACGAATGTCGGGTTGCACCTTGGGCTGATATAAGTTATTGCAGATTACAGTTTGACATGCATCAGAAACTTAGACACCATGCACAATGCTTCCATAATCGTTCATGAAACCGAACTTCTCATGTCGAGCTTCAAATCATACATCTTTGTTCGACAATTTTGTTTAGTTGTCTTTCTTTGCTTTAAATCATTAAAGTTTCATTTTTAGACAATCTATAATCATGAGTTCACAACTTCATATAATTAGTAATGTTAAGCTGGGTTTGAGATCGCCTTTTTGCTTTGTTTTATTTTTTTGATTTTTTAATTCAATCTTTCTTTTCACATGCAAGCATCTAAGGTCTTGTTTCCACTTTCAACATTTAGAGAAGCATATTAGCACAAACTTTAATTAGCCCTCATCCTGCTATTATCCTAACCAGGATGCAGTGGCCATAGTGCGGGGTATATCAGAAGCTGAAACAGCTGCAAGAAAACTCATAGAAGAATCCTTTGCCCGGGGGAGTACTGACAATATCACTTGCATTGTTGTTCGTTTCAGTTTCCCATGAAGCTATTGGAAGATAAGGTTGGTTGCTTTAAACAAAGTTTATGTGAAATTAGCTTATTGCTAAGATGGAGATTGAATTGGTGAATATTCATCAGACTTCCTATGTACTTTAACCAGTTTGGTTGTATCCAAGCTGAGTTAGCCTAGAGTACCGTACACTACATTAAGTCAGCAGAGTAGTTGAGTCATAGACTGAGCTGCCCTGAAACTATTTCTCCAGGTACCATCCATCATCAACTGTCTGTGTTTGTGAATTTGAGAGAGATTTGTTCCAGTTTACCCCCGAGGGGCAGACCCATTAAGTGAAATTTGGACCTTTTCCCCTAATCAAATTGTCCAGACTCTCTCTCTCTCTCTCTCTCTCTCTCTCTATATATATATATATATATATATATATATATATGTGTGTGTGTGTGTGTATATACATAGAGAGAGAGGGTGGTAGCTGCCAACCGCTTTTTTAGCTAACTGGTCAGCTAACCTGGGTTTTGAAAGGTTTTCTTTCCATGTTTTCCTTAAATGTGACCGTACAGATGTGATCAACATGGTCAATTTATTAGAGAACGACACTTGGAACATTTTTTAATAAAAAACATGATTTTTAAGCCTTCAATATTTATGAAAATCTTCGACGGTCTATTTTGAAACCTTATAAAAACCTACCTGCATATCAGAATTAGATGTTCTAAGAGTCAATTCCTATAAAAATCAAGCATGTAGAACACATTTGTTTCGTCAGATTTAAGGAAAACATGAAAAAACTCCTTCAAAAGACTAGTTAGCTAGAAAAGTAGTTTGCAACTACCACCTCTCTCTATATATATATATATATGGATTAATTTAACATTAAACTAGTTGTATTTAACATTAGATGGATTCAACCTTATGAAAATGACTAAAACACCCTCAAATAATAACATTTTCTAAATTGCAAGGTTATTTTTTAAGTTAAAAATGTAACTTTGATAGCTTCATAAAATTATTTTTTTGAAAAAGGTGTTTGACTTTTCAATTCCTTCCAAGTTCAAAAATCTATAATGCCCAAAACAATAATCATGTATTTTAAAATACGCCATTTTTTAATAGTATTTTAATCATTTTAATAAGGTTGAATCCATCTAATGTTAAAGACAACTAGTTTAATGTAAGATTAACCATATATATATATATATATATATATATATATATATATATATATATATATATATATATATATATATATGTGTGTGTGTGGGTGGGGGGGGGGGTGTGTGGGGACAACCCAGCATCCAAGGTGACTGGAGAAAATAGCAGTGGTGCTGTCCATGCTGGGTAGGGCCTCTCCACCTTCCAGCCATTCCCATAGCTGGAACGTGGTTAATAAGGAAAGAATGAGATTATCTGTCCTCTAATCTGAACTTGAAGGTCGTTCACCCTCACTGAGCACCTTGACTCTATAGGTTAGCCACTGGCTGAAGCATGGCCAGTGATAGGTCACTGCATGTGTGCATATATATATATATATATATATATATATATATATATATATATATATAGTAGAGCGTAGGTGCTTGATGGGTTTTTCTGCTTTTCCGGTGTTTTTTTCGCAGTTCCGACCCCATAAATGTGTTGGGCATGGTCGATTTACGAGAAATCCATACCTGGATCATGTGTTTTCGATGAAAAAAATGATATTTGGTGCCTAAAAAATTTACAAAGATTTTGGACTGTTGATTTTTTGAACCTTATAAAAACCCACCCATGTGTCAAAATCGAACACTTCAAGAGCTGATCCCTATAATAAAATCAAGTACGTAGATCACATCTGTACGATCAGAATTTAAAAATAAAACAAAAAAACCTGAAAAACCCATCAAACACGTATCGCAAGCAACTGATGTTCAAGCACCTACGCTCTACTCTCTCTCTCTCTATCTATCTATATATATATATATATATATATATATATATATAGAGAGAGAGAGAGAGAGAGAGAGAAAGAAATGGTTACATGCTAAATGAAACGTGCTAAATGGGGTTTTCTACTCTTTCAGTATTTTTTTCGCAGTTTCGACCCCATAAATGTATTGGGCATGGTCGATTTATGAGGAATCCACACTTGGATCATGTGTTTTTGATGAAAAAATGATATTTGCAGCCTAAAAAATTTACAAAGATTTTGGACCGTTGATTTTTCGAACGTTATAAAAACCCACCCATGTGTCGGAATTGAATACTTCAAGAGTTGATCCCTATAAAATCAAGTATATAGATCACATCTGTACGGTCAGAATTTAAAAATAAAATGAAAAAACCCTGAAAAACTCATTTAGCACATACCAATTACTCTCTCTCTCTCTCTCTTTATATATATATATATATAAAGAGAGAGAGAGAGAGAGAGATGGCCCATCCATTGAAGGACATCAGAAGTTCCACATGTAATTCAAAAGTATTAGTATACTTTTTCATCTACTTCGGTTGAGTTTATGGAATCCTATTTCTCCATCTATAGTTATTGGAAGCTAAAACATGGCACCATAGGCTTTCATGTCTATAGTTGATTTTTCTTTTAAAGTTTTAATTTGTCTATCCCTTTTTTCTAGTTCTTCAATGTGTCCTCTCCTCATATCATGCCCATAAGTGTACTCTGTTTTCCCCATTAGTTCTTTGTGCCTACTTCGTTTCTTCTTTCTTAGTGCTATGTGCTTTGTCCTTCAAAGCCACTTCAAAAAGTCATGTCAACATATGCACCTTAGTTGTGTGCACTGTTTTAGTCATTTATCTATTATCCAGAACTGGGCACCATATTATAAGATGTCTTACTATAGCTTAATTTAAAGATGTACGCGACATTCTCCAATTTAAAACGCCACAATGGTACAAATTAACAGTTAAAAGATTATATTATAGGATTTTTGCAACCAACATTGTTGAAATAATGTTTTTTTCTACTTCGAAAAAAACATTATTTCAATAATGTTGGTCACGGAAATCCTATAATCTAATATTTTAACTCATTAATTTTTACCATTGTGGTATTTTAAATTGGAGAATGTCACATACATCTTTAAATTAAGCTGACCAATGCCATTCACATTTGTTAATTTGTACTGTTTTTCTAGAATCACTTTTTAGATCATAGCTGGCAATCAGAACCCCTAAAAGGGACATGGCCAACTCGTGATTTCCTATGACACGTCACACACACATGCACATTTGCAGAGGCAGGCAGACATGCATCTCCTGTCCTACATTGCTGCATATATGATACTGGTTGTTTTAGCTATTAGTTAATCTGCGATTTTGGTTGTGCATGCACAAGCAGGGGTGTGCACATTTCTTGTTCTACATATATAACACACTGCTTGTTCTGACCGCAAGTTAATCTGCAATCTTGGTTATTTTAGTTCAACAGGTATTGATCTCCCCTTGTCCGGATTCAAGCTGACTCGTCTGCAAAAAGTTGTTGCCAATTTGGATTCTTGGCTATCTGCAAGTTATGCTAATTCACACTGGAGGCTGCTTTTCTGTTCTTTTCATTTTCACCAGGCTTCCAATCTGTTCTTGTTCTTGCTACTGGAAAAAGTAATTTCAGTGTTTGATTACTGCATTCGAAAATGGCTATGCCATTTTTTGTTCTCGGAATCATATTCTCTTTAATTTATAAAGAAAAAGTGCATCAAAAGAATATCATGATCCAAGAATCTTGTTCTAGTTGTCTAGCAGATGAGAAGTGCAATTGAAGCTTCACATTCGTTAATTTGTACGAACTTGTTTCATTCTATTTACCTGAACAATTGAACTGTTCTAACGTTCGTTAGTTTGTAAGCTGCAAATTTTTGCCTCCTGCAACGAGAGAGAGAGAGAGAGAGAGAGAGAGAGAGAGAGAGAGAGAGAGAGAGAGAGAGAGAGAGAGAGAGAGTACCTGGACGTAGATGCAATGCAGATGAAGTTTCATCACGCCATAGGTTTTGGGTATGAGGGACACTACAAGACACATTGGTACACCGCATGTGTCCAATGCATTTTATAATTTAGTATATTTTTATTTTACTATTAATAAAAAATTGCATGTATTATAACTGTTAAAAAAAAGTTATATTAGATATTTAGAAAGTCCGTGTTGTCATGTTATACTTTTTGTACTAATCATGTATTGGTATCTTGGACCCATATCGTGTCCGTTTTTATAGCTATATCCATGTGACAGTCCATAATGGAAGCCAAAGACAATTTTATGAGTAGTTTGTGTTCGGTTAGTTGACACCAAGCGGGGTCGCCAGAGTGGCAGCAGGCCTAGGGAGAAGGTGCATAATAACTGTGGCAAATTTTAATCCTATTAAAAACGCACGTCTAAAAGCCCCAATACTACCCTCAGTTAGGGGTGGCAATTTCTGACACGACCTGCCTCTTAGGCGGGTTCGGGTTGGGCTTAAGCCAACCCGTTTAATAAACGGGTCGACCCGTGTAACCCGTTTATTAAACAAGTCGGGTTCGGGTTGGGGGTATGCCAACCCGCCAACCTGGCTGACCCGTTTAATAAACGGGTTAGGCGGGTGGGTTGACCCGCCAACCCGTCTGCCAACCCGTCGACCCGCCAACCCAACCCGTCAACCCATCAACCCGACCCGTCAACCTGACCTGCGAACCTGAGAACCCGTTTACCCGACCCAACCCATTTATTAAATGGGTTGGCGGGTCGTGTCGGGTTACCCGTTTATTAAACGGGTCGTGTTTGTGTTTGCCACAGCCGACCCGTTTAATAAACGGGTCGGGTTCGGGTTGAGGTATGCTGACCCGCCAAACCGTCGGGTCGACCCGCCAACCCGACACGATTGCCACCCCTACCCTCAGTTATATGATTGCGGGCTCACCTCCTTCCTAATCCTCTAACATTCCAAGTCATGATCTTCATGTATATGTGTTTGGGGAATTTGTTCTATCTATGAGTCGACCATGAAATCCCCTCCCTCCTCGGGCTTGCTTTCTATCCAAGTCCTTAGTTCATCTTCATCATTAACTCCCACTATTGTGGAAGGTAAGACTTTTTCCCACTTGTATTGCTCAAAATTCATGCTGCAAAGTGGTGGTTATTTAAGTCACATTTGGAAGCAATAAAAAAAAATTTGCCTACGAGAAGTTTTGATATAATAACTTTTCTAAATGATTTTTTTTTACTTGTTTGTGTAGCATGAGAAAAATAAAATATAAAATATATAAAAAAAAGAGAGGGGGTCGATCAGCCCCCTCTTAGAGAAAGAGAGGTGGTTCGAGCGAATGAGAGAGAGAGAGAGAGAGCTGAAAATGGTGGTGGGTAGGAAGAAGATGAAGATGGAAAAGCTCTTCTTGTGGTAGCTCATGGAATGAGATGTGTTGTGGGTGAATAATCACTTATAATAAAAAATAAATTTTGATAGAAAAAATTCCTCCACCCTCAGGTGGAGGAATTTTTCTTATCTAAAATCACACTTAAAAAAAAAAAAAATTCTCTCGTTTGGAATGATTGAAACAGTTATCCGTTCTTTTTCCTACCATTTTTTTGCTTCTAAACGTGCCCTTAAGAAATCATTACATAGATGGAGGACATTTTAGTGACTGCTGTTCATGATTCTAGCAATATGTGGTTGGGAGATCGTTTTAAAGTAGAAGAGGTGTTGTCTTTTCCCCACAACTGATAATATCCCGTTATAATGGTAAAAACCTAACTAATATTTTTCCTACAAACATTATTAATATGGTAAATCCAACTTGGGGAAGAAAATGGTAAAACCTACTTTTGGAAGAACAGTAGTACAAAGAACATAAAGTTGTCCACAAGTGGGAACGCAAAAAGAGTCCAATTTCCCATGGCTCCGATTCAATTGTGTCGATATGGACAGACATGACTTCACTAAGCGGCTGCATTATGAAAACAAAAATGGCATCTTCCAGGGCCTACAAAAGTGTAAGAGATGTGGATGAATCAAAAGTCACATGTACTTTTGTCTGCACCAATCAAATACCTCTCTTTCTCTCTCTCTCTCTCTCTCTATATATATATATATATATATATACATATATATATATCCTTGTGGCCCTTAAACTAGTTTAATATTTAAGTGTTCATAGGTTTCTTAGTGTAGCTGGTAGGTTGTTGTTTTTTATGTAAGATTACATCATTAAGAAATCAATATTCATCCTATTAAAGGCTGGTAATGGTTCATAGCATATACATAATAAGAATACTGATCAAGACAAGTCTCTTATTAAATGAGTACTGAACATACATTCTTATGGCTAAAGTTAAAGATGCACGTGATTGTCATGTGCGCTTGTGGGTGTGTGCATAACATATCCATTGAAATTTTGATCCCTCTCTCTCTCCTTTGAAGGATTTTGCAGTGTGAATCCCACAGTGTTATCCCCTAGCTTGCCCGTAAGAAAAAGAAAAAGGTAAAACAAAATTACTAAACCAATGCTTCAATTCCAATATCTCTAAAGACTCTGTACAACCTCTATTTGTAATAAAAGAAACACTTAAAAACCTCAATTCTAATATGGATTCAAGATAGACTCAATATCCAACTAAAATCTAAAATAGAAATTCAAATGTCCCAATAGAAAAAAATGAATCCAAATGGATCTTGCAAGTCTAATCATGTCTCCTTCTCCCATGTCTCAAAGGTGACCGCTGCCACTACTTCAAATGACTGGCGTGAGGAAGTTCATGTTATTATTCATCAAAAAATATTTTAATCAGTTATATGTCTATGAGAAATCGACTGATCAAAATGTTGGATGGTGTTCAAAATCTGTGGCCTATGGTAAGGATAAGCTAAAGTAGACAAAAACAATAAATAGACGAAGATAAGATTTAACATAATATGAATAACCTCTTTTTGAAATGACCAAAGAAGGTCAACAAACATCCAAACTCACTAATTCAAAAGGTCTTTTAGAGACAAGTTATATTAAGAAATGAGATGGATTTCATCTTTTCAAAGATACAATCTTTGCAAATTAAATCTATTTCATTACACTTTAAAAAAAAAAAAATGTACATCTTTGAATAACTTGGATGTCCAAGTCTTTTATGCCAAGTTTCAAGATCCTTATCTTGGACATAATTACAAAAAGATTTTGAAAGGAGATTTAGAGAGATAGTGAAGTAGAGATCTCCCATCCTATAACCTTGCCCAATTTTCTTCTCGGATCGAAGATCCTGCACCGAGTAACCCTTAGATGAGAAGATTTTACATCCATGATCGAAAATTTGAGAAACAAAAAAAAGGTTTAAATTTAATTTTGGAACAACTCTAACTTTTAGAACACAAAAGTTTTGAAAAAAATCTAAAGTTTCAATACTTTTAATTTGCAAAGATGTTCCATCAGCAGTGAAAACATAAATAGTTTTTTAATTAGTGCATAAATCAGATAGACCATTCTCATGAGATGTCATATGAAATGAAGCCCCCAAATCAAGGATCCAAGAAGACATACCTTGAGAAGAGGACAAAGCTATCGCGACACTCAATATAGATGGAGATTTGAGTAATTATTGAAGTGCCTCTAATAATTGAGTAAGTAAAAAAGAGTCACCTTCTTTAATTGATTCTTCCCGCTTTGTTGTGAACTCTTCAAACGGAAGCCACCTTGTTCTTGGAGGTATCATTGAGCTTGGGACAATTGGGTCTTATGTATCCCGATTCATGACAATGATGACAAATAGGGATGACAATGGACCGGGGAGATAAGGTCTCCACCCTCGCCCCGTCTAAAAATTTTTCCCTCCATCCTTGCTTTCATCCCCACACGGGTTTTGATTTTAACCTCCATCCCCAGTTTATTCTCAGTTTCATGTCCTTCATCCCCGATCCAAATGGGGTGAGGCAGGGCAGGGCTCGTTTCTCCAGTCCTTCCATCGTTAGAGGAAGGAGAGGAGAGAAATGGGAGCATGTGCGACTCGTTAGAGGAAGTAGAGAGGAGAGATTCGAGAAAGGGTTTTATGTTAGGGTTAGGAATATATATATATATATAAGGGTATAATAATAATTTACTTAACAGGATCAAAGACGGGGTGAGGTCAAGTGTAACAAAGTAGCTACATCTATAGAAAAATAAAAAAAAATGCATAAAAAATTATTTATAATGAGAAACTACCATTATGGTTCAGACCTCCCATTACAAGCCAAGGGGTACTATGTTGACCGTGGCCCTGTTTCATTGTCCATGGTGTAAAACTCCATTATCACTCCCCCTGTCCACAAGAGATGATCATGTGCGATGTAATTGCACATTTTTAGTGTGCTGCTGCACCTTATCACCATCTATCTTTGCTTGGGCTCGACAGCTGACAGGCTGTATCCCAACTAAAATTGTGCAATCACATTGCACCTAATCCTCCCTCCTGCCCAATGGGGATAATTTTCTGTTGGAAGGGAGAACAAACCAACAACCCTTACCAATATAGCAAAAGGAAGGCATGTTTGCTTTGTGAGGATGAACAATCACAACTGAGAAACTAGAAGCTGTGATTGTTGGTCACAAGGTCAATCTTGTGACCAACTTTTACAAGATTCAAGGCAAGAACAATCACAGCTGGCAATCACAACTTATACTTTTCTTATGTTTCACTAACCTTGAGGAAGTGTTGTTATTGCGATTTACAATCACAAAAAGTCTTGAGAAAATCCAAGAATCACAGGCATTGAAAACATGCTTTGAGAATGTACGTGGTTGTATGATAGACCATCTTAACAGGAAGTGACCAAGAAAGAGTTTGTAACACTTGGTGCCAAGTTACACTGGCTGAATGCAGTGACCTTCACTGTAAGACTTGGGGAATAGACCTACTTCAAAGTTACTGGATTTTGTAGGTTAGGTATTAAAAATATTGATCAGTTTTTCAGATTTAGTGCAATGGTAATTTGGCATAGCGAAGTAGAATTGCTTTTCTAAAAGCAACTCATATCTTATTTGCTGTTCCTAGAAGGCTGATCAAACTTGCCTTTATAAAGTGTGAACTTATGTGGAAGAATAAGCCTCTAATCTGGTTCCCCTATGCAGTTGACATGTACCTGATGCTAGTGCTTATGAATAAGTGGGAGCAGTATCCATAAAACCCATGCTTGCTAAAAAAATGTAATTGAAATTTTCAGCAAAAAAAAAACTAGTTCTCCTGCTTCTGAGAAAATAGTAATTTATGATCTCCTAATGTTGCCTAGTTGATACACATACTTTGTTGGACCTAAGACTGTATACTTAGTTGGCGTAGGATGTGCTACTGGTCTTGACTTGGATAATTAGAGTGGCACAGATTTGCATTTTTGAAATGTCAGGGATTCATCCTATTATCTTTCTAGGCAACCTGACTTGGTCAGGCACTTTCTCAGTCTACTCCCTATTTACTTGGCATCATTGTCCTAATGTATACTTATATGAGGAAGACTGAGTTCAGGTTAACTCAATTCACTCTGTCTGCAATTAGTCTCTGTTGGATAATTCAAACCTATGAAGCAACAAATTTGTTTCAAAAACATACTAACTCATATTTGTAGGAGCACCACGTTATCTGGTTGGATTTGAGGAAGTCAAAAAATGGCTGTTTGCTGCTATGTTAGTTTTTATAATTTATGCCTACATAGAACTTGTCTTCTATATGCAACTTGTCATAGGTTCATGCTGTCATATTTCTGATATTTTGACAACAATGCCAAGGAATCAATCTTTGGAATAGTTTATTAAGTTATAGAACACATTAGTTTTTTATGTTTAGAATTCAAATCCAATGGGACAAGATGTCTTCTTTTAGTTTTAGCTTGATCTCTGAAGAAAGACCTGAGCATTTATGTATCTTGTTTGACTCTCTTATTTCAGAAACAGATAATAAGCTTCTTGATTTAGTAAATATTTGCTTTCTTACCGACAGGTACACTTCATTCACTTAACAAGAATTTGGAGTTAAACTGGATTATTGTGTAACTGATCATGCCTGAAATTTGTATGTTGGTAAAGCTAGACAGAAGCAACTGAAAGCAACATGAGAAGCATTTGAATGTCTACAGTGATGCTAAGCACTGTGTAATGCTCATGGTGCATGCACAAGCTCATGTTTCTTGCTCTAGGACCATTAGAAGTTTTTGTAGTTAAAATATCATGGTACAACTCAATTGTTCTATCTAATACTGCAAACAATTTGTTCCATATGTCGATACAGTGAAGCCATTCTTTGATCTCATTTCAGTGGTCAGGTGCTTACATACTCCAAATTTCCAGCATTCATGATGCGTGCTTCTGGTATCTCTTTTCTGGATTTTGACTGGGGAAAGAAACGCCATAAGTATCTTGCTGAAATTGGAAACTTCAATTCATCCATATTGAATATTTCAAACATGTAGAATATCCTGAGGGTGTGTTTGGCTTGCTTTGATGCCTTGCCAATGGAATAAAGGCCAAAGATCATGGAACAGTATGAATTTAGGCACGATGTGAACATTCCCTTTGAGCAACTTTCTCATTAAGGCAATGACCAGAGAATGTTATCTTTATATGGTGTGCAAATTCTTGCCACAGATGGTCTACCAAATTGCCATTGTCTTTGATTGATTTCATACCATGTTAAAATGTGCATCTCAATACCACAGAGTGACCCACACATGTTTCTTTAATTGTACATGACTCAGATATTCAAGTTGTATGACTCTATTTCCACTTCAATTTATCAGAAGCCTTGCAGTAAAATTAAACTTTTTTTCCTGTGCTATGAGAAGTCTTTTTTCAAATGATTTATGTGTTGTCCTTAACACCGAGCTTGAATGCAGCAAGGACATGTTCTTAAGGTTAGAAATCACTAGTAGTAATGATGTTTCCTTATCAAGACAATGTACTTTTAAATCTTGTCACCATTTATGGACTCACTGTTTAATTAAGATGCCATTACATTTTTCTCATGCACGTTATCCAATTTCTATCATTTTTCAGTGGAATAACAGCACATTAATTAATTTTTTAGAGAATGCACTATCTTATATTATCATAATCATCATATCACTATTTATGTTGCTATTAGTTTTGTTGTTAGTATCCTCTCCAGGATAATGAAAGGAATTACTTACATCACCCTGCATACTTCCATCTGATTAAAGAAAGTCTGATATGACGGATAAAAATCAAAATAAGTGGCACTAGTCCTACAGAAAAAAAAATCAAATTAAAAAATTTGTGGTAGAGAGACCAAAGGAACTATTCACCTATTAACAATATATGGGATATCATCAACAGCAAATTGGCTGACTTTAACAACACTAAACAGAAAAAAAATTAGACCTTTTATGTTAGCTAAGACACATTATGATTCAACCAGACCATACTGCACTCCATATATGCATGGCTCTTCAATCCACATTGACCTGAGAAGTTTCAGTAGCATCCTGGCCTTAGTTTTGGCCCTATAACTGCATTGGCTTTGTAGGAGAAGCAATATTTGAGTCACAGCACCAGCGCGAATTGCTGTTAACTGAACCTGTGGTGAGTTTTGACAAATATCCAGAAGCAAACTGGCTGCAATTTCACTTCCTCCATTGTCGGAGACCCTGAATAGCATCTTCACAAGAACATGGACTGCCTTTTCGTTAGCAATTAAGGCCCTTTTCCCACTGTCATGAACTGATAGAATCTCAATTGTGGACAAAGCGCAAGAGGTAGTGCTTGTATCGGCCTCTGAAAGAGAGGTGATCAGACCATCGATCGCGCCGGCTCTAATGATGTCTTCATGGTTTGAATTCAAAGAACAGAGCCCAGAAATAGATCGAACAGCCGCATTCAAGGTGTTGATATGTTTTCTGCAATGAAGAAGGCAGACCAAACCTCTCACAAGTCTGTCAGTTTTTCCCAAGATCAAACTCAGTCCTTGCGTCTGAGGAAATGAAGTAATTGCTTCCACAAGATGGCATATAGTCATTTTGATCTTTATTCGACCCTGCTCCAATAAATTAAGCAAAGAATTGAGACAAGAGGAATGCTTCAGCATATTCAGAGCTTCAAACCTGTCCTTGCAAGGTGACTTCAGTAAGTTCAGTATGCATGACAGGCCTTCTTCTGCGAGTTCCAAATCTTCGTGTGATAGTTCGGTTTTCGCTTCAGGACTTTGGAATAAATTCTGAAGCAGTAAAGGAAGGAATCCCAATTGGATCAAGCAAGACTTTCTTGTGTCAGACTCCCCAGTTAAAGCTTTGATCCTCCTGAGAGTATCGAGCTTCAGGTTGTTCGACGCTTCCGGAGATTGCAGAGTTAACTTGAGCGTGCCTATCGAAGCGTAGGGACCGATTGCTTCTTGACATTGTGGGTCGAACTGGGCCTCCATGAGTAGCCAATTATCAATCAGATGCCTGAGAGTATGATTTGGAACCATGGTGAAATCATGGAGTTTCTGCATGGTAACAGGGCAAGTATCATTTCCATCTGCAAACCATTTCTCTATGGTGGATCTGTCATAGGTCTGGCCTGTGCTCAAAGTAACTGGATCATTGAACAAATCCAGAGAAATAGGGCACCTGTATAAGTGGGGAATTCTCATATGGAAGTCATCGATTGACGACATCGTGTAGAAAGATTTTTAGCAACAAAACAATCAGAATTTAAGTTTCTCTCAACGTGGGTATGCAAATTCACAACAGAATTTCATACAAAATCAGTTACATGAAAAAAGCACCCTTTTTGCAGTCAATACAAATCGAATATCATCAAACCTATAGGCTTTCTGAAAACAGAAAGAAGAGAGGATTAATCAGATGGGAGATTCTAAAATGTGGTCTATGAACACACACATACACCAAGAAACAACACCACAAAGACCAAGAAGCTCACTGACTAAGGAGAGAGGATTGGCCACCATATATGGAACAGAAAAAGCGAATCAACAGTTCACCCTCTCCTTGAAAGATAATGTGATGATTGTCACTCACCCAAGATAGAAGAAAAATCATTACTCTCTTGACCAAACTGAAACTACCACCATTACACTGACCCACCTAAAGCTTTGCCCACCCATCAACACTCTGAATCAAAAATAGCAAAGGTCACCACCACAGATAATGACTAGAGAGGTACAAACTACAGATGGGGGGCACCAAGAAACAAAGACCACACAGCGCTATTTCTATCAAAATCCATAGTGGGTAGCAATTAATTTTGGAAATAATTGAGTGGAGATCAAGGAAAAAGAAAGCAGAGGACAGAAGGAATACAAGGATAGTAAGAAAGAAAACCGTTAGCAAAACTGAAGAGAGAGAGAGAGAGAGCGGCGATCACACAGTCTAAGTGAGTCTCAGTCAAAAGAACGGCAGGATTGATGTAACGCTAGTCGACGGTGGAAGGTTTGAATGCTATGTTGTCCGCCATTAAGTCTTTGAAACTATAAATATGGTTTTTTGTGTCGCTCTGATGTATATACCTCTTTGGCACTCTAGAGTGCCCCCACAAGGCCTCACGGCTTAAGACCCATGTGTATTCGGACCCTCTTTTTTCCTCTTGATGTACTTTGCTTTCAAGTATCTATAAAGAAGCTTTTTGCATCTCTTTCTTTGTGCTTGTGCATACGCGTACTCTTGTTTCCGCTCGTATGCGCGTGTGTTGTGTGTTGCTTGTGCGCTTCAAAGGCCTGCCTTCGGTGTGTGTGATTGCCCAAAGCTACGTCACGGGGGCCTTCGCTTCTCAGCCTGTGACAAGTTGGTATCAGAGTCTTGTCGACATTGGGAGTAACAATGGCGCCAAAGAAGACTGTCATGACTCCTTCAAGCAGTGTGGTTCCTGCTGAAGAGGACTTCATGGCCGATGATCGGGTGTCAGCCATTTCGCGCAATGTGACGGAGCTGACTCGGTCAGTGACAACATGAAGAAGTTGGTTAATGGAACTTGTGTCGCTTTTAGAGATCTCAATGCAGAGATCAAGACAACAGTAGAGGGAGTGAAAGACTCGGTGGAAAGTCTTGCCACTAAACTTAACTACTCGGTGGAGGACTTTTCCACCAGGTTTGATGATTTGTTGGGTCGGTTCAACATCATGGCTACTGAATTGGATGTTGTTCGACGAAAGAATGAACAGTTAGAGCGGCAGTTGAGAACTGCCCCGGCTGGCGGTGTTGCGACATATGTGGATAGTCCACGTTACAGGCTACCTGAGCCCGCAAAGTATAAAGGCATGCGAGACTCAAAGGATCTCGAGAATTTTATCTACGAGATGGACCAATTTCTAGAAGCTGCGAGGATAGAGAAGGACACAGATAGGCTGCGCACCGCAACAATGTACTTTGCGGATAAAGCGACCCTTTGGTGGAGACATCGCTTAGGTGATGTTCGACGAAGATTGGTTGCTATAGTCTCATGGGAAGACCTCCAGAAGGAAATGAGAGACTACTTTCTACCTAAAAATCAAGAGAAAATAGCCCGCAAAAGGTTACTGGCATTGAAACAGACAGGGTCAGTACATGACTATGTCAAGGCATTCTCTTCGATAATGTTGGAAGTGGAGAAAATGGATGATGAGGATTGATTGTTTTACTTTGGCAACGGGTTGCAAGGATGGGCAAACCAAGAACTCATTCGGCATGACTCCGCAACACTGGCTGAGGCGCTTGCGGTTGCAGAGAAACTTGCCGAGCTGGATAGGAATGACCCTGCATTTCAAGGCAGACAGCAGGAAAATGATCGCAACAATCGAAGGAACGACCAAGGACAAAATGCTGGTCGAAAAAACCAGCAGAATCATGGCCGGCAAGATGGCCAAAATAATAATCAGAATTGAAATAACTTTTAAGGTGGTAATTATCGTCGCCGTGACTGTCGCATCTGCCATGGAAATCATTGGTAGGATATATGTCCCAATAGAAACCTCGGTCAAGAGAATGGAGATAATCGTGCACCCCGAGTTGCGAATGCTGTTCAGGATGAGGAAGAGGATCAACCTGCAGTAGCGCCAACAGTTGGCACAATGCAGATGATGAATGCAGTAAAGGTCACAACCCGTGTGGAACCGACAATATGCAAAGAATTGATGTATTTGGAACTTTTGCTCAACGGAAGACTCACCAAGGCATTGGTAGACACAGGTGCCACGCACAACTTTATCTCGCATAAAGAAACAGAACGATTGAGATTACAGTGGGAGAAAAAAGAGAGTCGCATGAAAGTGGTTGATTCAGAGGCCAAAGTCATCTACGGTGTCGCTCGGGATGTACCAGTGCAGATCCACAACTGGTCAGGAAGGATCGCATTATCAGTCGCACCCATGGATGATTTTAAAGTCATCCTCGGGATGGAATTCTTGAGAAGCAACAAGGCAGTGTCGATGCCCCACCTCAACGTTGCCAGCTTTGAGAGTGAGAGTCAGCCCTGCATGGTTACTGCGATGACAGGGAAGCCTTGTGAGTGTTTGGTGTCTGCGGTCCAGTTGAAGAGAGGCATGAAAAGTGGTGACGAGACTTTTCTTGTCACAATCCGTGCTACAAATGAGGTAGAAAAAGTCGTGGATGTCCCAAAGGCCTTAGCACCAGTATTGAAGAAGTTCGGTGATGTTATGCCCGCCGAGATCCCGAAGAAGCTACCTCCGAGGCGTGAGGTAGATCATCAGATTGAATTAATATCGGGTGCACGGCCACCCGCAATGGCTCCTTATCGCATGACAATTCCTGAGCTGCAGGAATTACGCAGACAATTGGATGGTATGCTCGAAGCAGGAATCATCCAGCCATCCAAAGCTCCCTTTGGAGCGCCCGTGCTCTTTCAAGCAAAGCACAATGAGTCGAAGCGGTTGTGCGTCGACTATAGGGCACTGAACAAAATGACGGTGAAGAACAAGTACCTGTTTCCTTTGATCGCAGACTTGTTCGATCAACTTGGAAAGGCAAAAGTCTTCTCTAAGTTGGATTTGAGATCGGGCTACTGGCAAGTGAGAGTTGCAGAAGGGGATGAGACAAAGTTATTCGTGCGAAACATAATTAAGCATTGGGGAATTCCAGAGAGCATCGTCAGTGATCGTGATGCACGCTTCACTGACAAGTTTTGGCGAGAAGTGTTTCGCTTAATGGGGAGGAACTTGCATTTCAGCACAAGTTTCCACTCCCAAATCGACGGACAGACAGAGAGAATAAACGGCATGCTGGAGGAATACCTGCGGCACTTTGTCAGTGCCAACCAAAGGGATTGGGTTGATTTACTTGATGCGGCTCAATTCTGCTACAACTTTCAAAAGAGCGAGTCATCCGGCCATAGTCCATTTAAAGTCGCAACGGGACAACAGTCGCAGACTCCGCACTCCCTTGTTGCGCGAGGACGTGGAAAAGCACCTTATGCATACCAGTTTGTCAGGAACTGGCAAGATCAGACAGAGTTGGCGAAGGCATATCTAAACAAGGCAACCAAGCGCATGAAGAAATGAGCAGATGAGAAGCGTCGCCCAACAGAATTTCGAGTTGGAGACAAAGTGTTGGCCAAGCTCTTTCCTGACCGCACAGCTATCTTTCGGGGCCACCACCGAGGCCTTATTCGAAAGTATGATGGCCCCTTCACCATTATCAAACGTGTGAGAAACTTGGCGTACCGACTGGACTTGCCAACAAACTTTCAAGTGCACCCGGTATTCCATATATGTAACCTGAAACCATTCCACGAAGATGAAGGAGATCCTCAACGGAGCATGCCTCAACGTGCTCCGATCCCGCAGCGAACTCCTTCAACAGTTAGTGTACCAGGCAAAGATCCAAATATCATCCTCAACCATTCCAACAACTATCTAGGGGAAGTCAAAAAGTACTTAGTGCAGTGGAAAGGATTGCCAGAATGTGAAGCCACCTGGGAGAAAGCCAGCAGCATGTTTCATCATCGACAGCTTGTAGAAAGCTACCATGAACAATTGGCGTCGAGGACGGCACCAACTTAGGCGGGGGAGCGTGTTCCGGACTGCCATGTTTTTCACCTTTTTGCTCTGATGTATATACCTCTTTGGCACGCTAGAGTGCCCCACAAGGCCTTACGGCCTAAGAACCCCGTGTATTCAGACCCTCTCTTCCTCTCTTGATGTACTTTGCTTTTAAGTATCTATAAAGAAGCTTTTTGCATCTCTCTCTCTCTTTGTGCTTGTGCATACGCGTACTCTTGCTTTCGCTCGTGCGCGTGTGTTGTGTGTTGCTTGTGCGCTTAAAAGGCCTGCCTTCGGTGTGTGTGATTGCTCGAAGCTACGTCACGGGGGCCTTCGCTTCTCAGCCAGTGACACTCTCTCTCCCTCTATGTAATCTTTTCATTTTCTTTTCTTGGTTTTGATATATATATATATATATATATATATATATATATATATATATATATATATATATATATATATATATATATATATATATATATATATATATTCATTCTTTTGTGGATGAACAACTGGACCCTGCTTAATTTATGATGACCAATCATGGGTTTAGGCTAAACTTTTCTTTGTTGAAAGGCGAGTTGGGGTTTGGTTTTTAGGCTAAGCTTCTCAACATGACAATTATAACCTTCTTCCTGCCTTATTTTTTTTATAACGAATTAAAACTCTCTTTGAGGACCGGACTACTTAATGGGCTCGCCTCCCTACAAAGTAAAACTCCGAGTTGAAGACAGGACAACCTAGTCTTATGTGTCCCCAAAGCCTCATTGACTTAGTTGGTCTAATTTTTGAAGCATGTTTAGTGTACTTGTAGAGGACCATAATTAACGTCGCACTTAGCACTCCATAACAAATGTCTGAATCATAATGGTGGGTTCTTCTTGTTATAAGAAAAAATAAAATAAAAAATTGTTTTGATCATGGTTGTTAGGCTTCGATTCAAGGAGTTTGTCCACCCAAAAATTCTTATGTTATAATTGTTTTCATGAAAAGTTACAAAAAAAACTAGCAAGTCTTTCTCGATTACTATAACAAGCATATGTTTCCTTGGTCACTGACCTTAGTCTATCACTCTCACTGTTAGGTTAGCAATTGTATATACAATGCAGGCTCAAGACAAATAAGAGATGGTTTTTATGAGAAGTAGGATGGATGTGGATGCATACTTTTTCAACATTTTGATCAAATTTAAAATTGATAAGCATACATGAAAGTCATATATGCATGCTTCATCTTAATTGATCATAGACATACACACAAATATATGCATGTCTAGAGGTGTGATTGGGGGTGGAGATAGGCATTTTCACTTTTTTGGTTGTTTTTCATAAAACTATATTCTTTAAAGTTAGTTTCATGAAAAAAAAAACTAATATCATAGATATGATCTACATGTTTTTCTTAGTAGAAGTCAGCTCTTAGGTCACCTGATTACGACAAGTAGGTAGGTTTTATAAGGCTTCAAAAATCAATGGCCTACAATATGTGATACTTTCTCGGGTCATAAAAACCTACATATGTATCAAGTGATTTAAAAGCTTATCTCCACTGTTCTAGATATGTTAAATCCATTTATAAGATCCAATTGGATCAAAACAACTTGCATCATAAAAATTCAGAGGCGTTTGCACCTACAAAAGTTTGTAATAAAACATTACCCCATTAAGGGGATCGGTCAGATAAGTGCTCAAGATGAGAGTTTTCAGTAGCTGATCCAGTTTCTTGTGAGTGTGTTGTGTGTGTGCGTGGGCGTGCACAATGCCCCTTATTTGGGAAAGCAAAACAGCAACACTACTGGTGGATTTCGGGGACCAGAAAATCATGGATCCAAGGATTATCTGGCTTCGGAATGTAGCCAACTTTCGGTGCTAGTTTAAACAAAAACTCGGGAACAGATCCGAATAACACCTTGGAACCAAAACCAATTTTATTAGGTGAATAAGTTTTTTTTTTTGTTTGGTTTTTTTATTTTTCTGCATCATGCCAAGGAAGACTAGATCAAAATGTCAACATTAGGAATGTAATTAAGCAATAAATTTTGTTTAATAAGGTGTTGATATCACTTGGTAAATTCAAGAGGACACAATGGGGGTATCTATGGTAATATGGAGGACAACTTTGCCATTTCAAAGAAGAGGGAGGCTCGTTTCGGAAATTGGGTTTTGGGGAGAGGATGGTGGAAAGCATGTGGGGTTGGTAATTTTTGGGGTGGGGGATGGAGTGTTGTGACCCTTTAGTTTTATGGCCACCTTGTCACGTGACCCCATCAAGGTTTTTATGTCACAATGAACGTGGAAGGGAGGGGGGTGCTCACGTGCCGTTTGTGACCCGGTTTGCTTTCCATAAAGGCAGGAAAAGCTGCACCCAAAAATGATGGTGTTAGGAAAGAACCGGATACTTCTGAACCGACCCAGATTATTCATGAAACCCGATCAGGTGATCAGGGCGATCAACCATTACCGTTTTTTAATAGAGGACAGAAAAACCACCCTCGGAGTAAGAGACCTAGGGCTAGCCGTGATGGACTAAGTCTGCCAACCTAAGGTCGCTTCTCTGACAGTGTAAAACCGTAGCACACCTTTTGTCTTAAGGGAGTCAGTCGCCTTGCTTTGGCTATTATGTAAGGAGCTGATGCCCATGGGATTTGAACCTAGACTGCCCATCTAGCGGCCTAAGCTCCCGTCAGCGAAGACAAAGTTCCAAGCCCCCTTTTGGACAGTCAACCGGTTACCTAATCAACCCATCTTGTGGGAGAGTGCCCTTGTGAGCCCCATGTTTGGTCAGCTAGTGGATATCTGAATCTGATTGTGCATTTAATCGGATTCAGTATTGGCTTCTCTCCATCTAAATTCGACACCAATTAGCCAATATCCGATTAGTCAGATCCGATATTGTCCACATCCGACCTGAATCCGAACAGTTACACCTGATGGTCAGTAGTGACAAGATCCTACAGCCTGTTTGGGAAGTGGATCTGGGAATCAGAGAATCTCAAACACTGTCAGTTGTTGGACACGAGAATTAAAGGAATTGAAAGAACATGCACTATGCATTGATCAATTTCTTTCTTTTTCTTGCTTTAGACTCGTTTTATAAAGAGGAGATCTTTGTAATTCCTTCCCCATTGTATGATTCTGATCTATCTTCAAAAAATGTAGCTACTTCTTTCTAGAAATTTTCTGTAGCAATTCATTCTTTGTTTGTCCAAAGTAATCTCCCCAATAAAGCAGGGGTCCTAGCTTCAGAGTTTTACGCTGCCGGCACGACCACTGTTGGCTGAGCCAGCGCGATCAGGTCTTCGTGCCGGGTGCGATTTCTTCGGATTATAAATCAAAAAAAAAAACTATCGAATAAGCAAAAAATATTTAGTTTTCTCCATGTCATTATTGTAACTTTCATCCGAGCCGGCTCTACACTATGACTATGAGTGGCTTGTGAATGCCACCAAGTTGATGGGATGCCACAAGTTGGAAACCCACAAGTGCGCATCTTTTGCCGTGAGGTTGATCCAACTGTGACTACTTGATACTTAAAAAAATCCTTTCTACACTTTTTTTATATGCAGAGAAGAGAGGGCATGTTTAGTTTGTGCATATGAAAGTTGATTCCATGGAATCAACATTTCTTTGGAACCTTAGCATCAATCATCATTAGGCCTTATTCCTTCTACACTGAGCCATTCCTAGCATATATTCTACAAAAATTGAAGAAATAATACCCTTAATTAATAATGATTTGTGGAATATGGATCCTGTAGTTTTGTATTGCATTTCATCAAACAGATTTGTCAATCTTATGGAAGTTGCCAATTCCACAAACCAAACACACCAAAAATGCGCTTGTGATTCCATGGAATAACCAACTCCTTAGTGAACTACTTGAACATGCCTTGGTTAAGACCCAGTTGGCTGCACTTGGATCTTAGTCAACTTGGTTAAGACCCAGAGGGGTCTGGCTTCTGTCCGAGTCTAGGCTAAGTCGAAGTCTTGGAGCGATAGCTGTCAAAGGGGCAATTGACCTGGCCATCAGCCATATTAAAATCAGTTCGGCATAGCGTTGACTGAAACTGTGTTTGTTTTGACTTGATATTAGGGATGCAAATGCTTCGGATCCAGGATGGAGGTTTTGCAATTTTTAACTGTTCAGGATCCTAACCAGATCTGACTCCCCATGTGTTTAGCTGTTCCCAATCCGATCCATTTTCATCCCTACTTGATATAGGCTGACCCACTTGGCTAACTTGGTTCACTTTAGGTCAAGGTGACAAGGTGTTCCAAGTGCATGATATTCATAAATCCAGGAATTTCCTGTTTTTTTTTTAATATAAAGACACGCTCGGTCGAGCTGGATTTGCATCAGAGAGGGGATGACTCGAAACGAGTCGGCTATGGCGACGAACCTAGTTGCAAATTTACTGCCCTACAATTTGAGCCAAGTTTGGCTCAACTGGACCCTCACCATGATTTTCTTGGTCAAAGATAAAGAGAGGGCGCTGATCTTTTTGACTCACCAGAAAATGACCCAAAAAAACATGTGGGCCCCTTCAAGAATATGCATGAACCCCAAAATGACCTGGATTTGAGAACACATGATTCAAAAGCAAAATGCTTATGCCAAAATTTTGACCTTCATCATGTATTTCAAGACCAAGGTTTTCCTTTGGTAATGTGGGCCCATGTGTTTTAGGTGGGGCCCACAAGAAAATGGACTACATATTGGTCCTTCACGTGGGGGATGGAGGCCCACACAATAACTTACAATAGTGTCGTGTCCTTTTTATACCACTTTAAATATTAAAATAACATGAGAAAGGCGTGTCGGGTGTCATTTAGCTGTGTCCCTGTGATCATATTGGAAAGTGATACCTAAGGGGCCCTGTAGTTGCAACCGCCTTCATTGGCATTATTATATATATATATATATATATATATATATATATATATATATATATATATATATATATATATATATATATATATATATATTTACACAAACATGATCAAAGACTGGCTTGATCTGCCGTAATTACTATCACTGTCTTGACAGCGTAAAAACTCTGTGGGTTTACCCCTTGCTGGCAGTAGTTGATCTATCCCTATCAATGACCATCTTTCTGAGTGGGCACCCCCCACTCTGATATCATTAAATCGGACCCTGGTGTATCAGATCTGGTAAGCTGGAGTTGGACTGGCTACTGATCCGAAAGGCTTATCAGCTCAGGTTGAGTGAGTCCACTCTGACTCGCACTTGCTTAGGGGTATCGTTGATTTGATTCCAGATCCAACCATGGTCCATGCCATAAAGCCTGGGGTTAACCCAATTTGGAGTGATATAGATGGTTGGGTTCAAACTTTGGCAAAGGAACTCGGACCCAATCCTTTTATCCGTGATCCAATTATGGTCCTAGCATAGCACTTTCAGGTCATTTAAAGACAACTTTGACTGATTGACTGAGGATTCTGCCAGGGCTTGGATCGGCTAGGGTACTCCTAACGAGTCTGGACATTTCCCTTTAAACTGGACCTGGACCATATATTGGGTCCAACTACTATTCGTTGAGACAGCACTCTAAGTTCATATCTAGACTCAGACCCAGATGAAACCACATATTAATATGGTCTAACCATAAACATATCACATTTTTCAAATATCATGGTATTATTATGATGTCGTGATATCAACTATTTTATATCTGTTTATTTTTATTTTTATTTTTTATTTTGTTATTCTTTTCTATATTTTAAATTTTGTATGCGCCAATATGTTCTCGAGATCTAGAAAAAACGTTTTACCTCCACAAGAAAATCCTGATACTAATATTTGTAGAGTGGGGTCTTACCAAACCCCTATTTGAGACAGGTTATGGTCAGGACGGGTCCAATATCCAGCCTACATCCAAATCCGAACCAGTCCAAAAAGAGCTCCGGCTCAAAACTGATTCCATGCATACATTTGAAAACAATTTGTGATTGTTCTCTAGCATGACCAATAATATCTACAGCAAAAACATAGATGCCACAAATTCTCTTCTAGAAGTCTCTCTCTCTCTCTCTCTCTCTCTCTCTCTCTCTCTCTCTTTATATATATATATATATATATATATATATATGAAAGAAAAACCATCCAACCAAAAGAAAGTCCAAAATCTATAACCAATGACCATTGGACATTTCTCCTTCCCAATACTTGAGCATCTCATCAATCGGACCTCATATATTTATTTTTTATAGTTTATTTAGTAATAAATATGTTTTACACGAAGACGTTATAACATATGGTCATGCTTTTAAAAACTTGAAAAATCTATGGTTCACAATGCATATAAAACTTTACAATTCGTGAACCGTTTATTTTTAGTGCTTTAAAAAACACATTTAAACATTGAAAGTTCATGATCCAAAATATGTTGCTCACTAAATGAATGATAATGGACCTATCCTATAATGGATTCATAATTCTTAGAAATCAATTCACAATTCTTAGAAATCAATTCACAATTTAAAAGTGTGGATTGTTACACAAACAGGTTAAGTTTGATTGTCAAAAACTGATGGCCAATTAGAAACCAACTTGGTTAGGTTAATGACTTAAACCCTGTCCGGATAGTGCTTATAAAAAATCCCACATTTTTTATTGAACCAGTTTTGAAAAAGTTGGAAAGAAGTATACGCAGAGAATAGTTCTTTGATAACGTCTGTTTTTAGCTGCAATATTTGACTATATTGGTTACTATGTTTTGCATATAAAATGCATATACTATATCTAATTTGTTCTTGAAACTTGCTTCTAGATTTTTAGATAAAACCAAATTTGAATTGTCTCATGTAATTGGAGACTGCACCCAACTTCTTTTTAGATATTGTCTAGAAGGTTTGGCAGTTGGCACTAGGGCTGTTAATGGGTTGGGTATCCGACCTATCAAAGTATACTCAAACCCGCCCAAATAACTACTTGTCATATTTGAGTTTGGGTTCTGGTTTTGTTGGGTCAAGAAAATGAAATCTCAAACGTAGATCCATATAATTTTAAAGGGCTTATTTTTATTAAAAATATATATAAAATACTCGAGTCAAGGTGGATCGAATAATATCCCACAAATATCACAACTCAAACTTAAGGATGGAAGTGGACCGGGGGAAAATGGGGTCCCGCCCCGCCTCATCCAGTTTGGACCGAGGATGGAGGACATAAAATGGGGATGGAAGTTAAAATCAAAACCCGTGCGGGGATGGAGGCGAGGATGGACTTACGTTTCTCCCGCCCTGCCCCGTCCTGATCCAGATCCCTGCCTTGCCCCAACCCAGTGCCCTGTCCCCAATCCTTCTTTAGGAATGGCAGTGGACCGAGGGAAACGGGGTCTGCCCCGCCTTGTCCCGTTTGAACCGAGAATGGAGGACATGAAACAGGGATGGATGGTAGGATTTCGAGACCGGGCGGGGTGGAGACCTTGTCCCCTGCCCCCACCCGGTCCACTGCCATCCCTACTCAAACCTGACCTGCTTATTACATGGGCTGGGTTCTGGTGGACGCAAACACTATTAGGGTCTTCATTTTTATGCCCATACTTTGGTATTCAGGTTCGGGTTTGGGTTGGGTACTTGTACCCATGACATCCTTAGGTGGCACTATCTAAAACTTGATGCTGACTGTGATGACATTGACCAATTGAGCAATTTATATGATTCTCTATTTTCCCCAATTGGATATGCAATCAACTTTTGGTGGAAAATTTGTAAGCTCCATCATTGAAAAGAGTCCATATTTTTCTCCCACACCCTGGAAGGAATGCCTCAAAGTTGAAGAAGGGGAAAGAAAAGGCATAACCATGACCCACCTCCATTTCAAATAGATATGGCATGGTCAACCATGCCCAAATTGTTGACCAATATTGGGTCTCAGCTCCATCATTGAGATCCATTATGGATCTGGGTGCATGTCTGCCATCAATTCTCAAGCACGTGGCTGTGCCAATGGTTATGGGGTCACTGTTTTTGGGTCTCTTCCTCAGGCTTTCTCTTTTTCCATGAAAAGAGAGAACACAAGAATAGGAGACAATTGAACATGGAAATAATTCCAGCCCATAATTTCATGACCCAATTCCTATCCATGGTCCCCAACTCTACTTTTTCTTTGGATTGGCCATAGCCCACTTCACAATTTAAGTTGAATGTCTTTTAAGAGGGCAAATTGGACCCAACTCTCTCTCTCTCTCTCTCTCTCTCTTGGTAAGAGGGAGGAGAATAAGCAACTTTGAGTTGTATTTAAATTGGTATTCTTATATGGATCATTGCCCATCACCTGTTGCCTTTTTCAATTAGTTAACAAACTGTAGGCTATTAAGCCATTGAATGGTTGCCAACTAGGGATGGCAGTGGGGCGGGGCGGGTGACAAGGTTTCCACCCCCGCCCCGCCTCAAAATTTTATCCTCCACCCCCGCCCCGCCTCCGCGGCGGGGATGGATTTTATCCTCCACCCCGCCTTCATCCCCGTTTCATGTCCTCCACCCCCGCCCCGTCCCCGTCCCCGTCCCCGCCCCGTCCCCATCCCCGTCCCCGTTTCCGCCTTCATCCCCGTTTCATGTCCTCCACCACGATCGACGCAGTCTGCGCCCGGTATGCCTCCTCGAAGGCGGAGTTGAACCGCCTGAAAGCCCGCCTCGCGCTTTCGGCATCGATCACCACCGGCATCTCCGCCATGGCCGCCACGACCTCGCTCCACGCCATGCGCTCGTAGTTAGCGACGTACTGCCGAAGCTTCTTGGTGTGCATTCGCACTCAAGCGTCGCCAAGGACGAGTCAGAGATCGGTGACGGCCCTGCGACGGCCAACGGTGGTCGGCGACGGCCCGGCTACAATGATAATGCAGATGGAGAAGGGGAAGAGGCGACGGCTCGGCGGCTCCAGGGTTAGGAAATTAGGGAAGGGAGTTAGGGTTAGTAAACAATAAAAATATAAAGGGTTGGGGGCGGGGATGGGGCGGGGCCGGGACGGGGATGGGACGGGGATGGGGCAGGGTGGGGCCGGGACGGGGATGGGCCGGGGATGGGCCGGGGTCGGGGCGGGATGGGGCAGGGCCGGGGCGGGGGAACGTGCCAGTCCATCCCCGCCTCCACCCCCGGACGGGGATGGATTTTAACCTTCGTCCCCGCCTCCATCCCCGTTTCATACCCTTCATCCCCGGTCCAAACGGGGCGAGGCGGGGCGGGGCCCCGCTTTCCCCCGGTCCACTGCCATCCCTATTGCCAACCCAATTAAGATCCTGAAACATTGCTTTTTGATGTGTTGGTTTCACAAGTTGCTGACTTATAAACTTTCAAGTTTAAAAATCAATAAAATATTGTACTTTTACTTGGCTAGTACGTTTCTTCAACTAAATTTGTGAACATCCCTATTCCATGAATTCATTTTCATTTTGGATCAACTCTTTGGCAGCTTCACTTTGTACATGTTGATCTAGGAAGCTGAATTCACTACGTATCTTTCTAAAAAAAGTTGCATCTTCTCTTTTCTATTGTTAGATAAGCATCAACTAAAATTAAACCAACGCAGCTATTGGGAGGTTGCAAGTTCGAATCCCAATGATATCGTTGTATAATTGGTAGGGGTCTGCAGAGTGGCGGAGCCATGAATCTAAACTTGGCTGAGCACAAAATGCATAGTAATTTTTTTTAAATAATTATTAATAAATTATACTAACAATATGTTTTAAAAAAATAATTATTATAAAACAATCATTAATATAATCATGCTTAATTCTAATAGAAAAGAAAAATATCACAAAAAGCCTTAAAACCTTAATTAAATAGTCATGAAATCATCATAAAAAAATCTAAATCAATACCCTCAATCATAAAAAAATCATAGAACTATGCTAATTGAAAATTTTTCTACTTTGATTGAAATTTTTTAAAACTTTAGGAGGGGTGCCTAATACTAATTGAAAAGAAAAATAACACGAAAAACCTTAAAACCCTAATTAAATGCTCATGAAATCTGAAAAAAAAAATCTAAATCAGTGCCTTCAATCATAGAAAAATCAGAGATTATTGAAAATTTTCCTACTTACTGTTGAAAATTTTCAAAACTTTAGGAGGGACTCGAGCCCCTCCTTGACCCGTGGATCCGCCCTTGGGTCTGCCTAAACCCAGCTTGCCTTTCAAAAAAAAAACTAAAATTAAAACAAAAGGCAATTGTCCTACTCGAATTGAAGAAATTATAAAACCCACAAGAGCTTTGCACATTTGATAGGGCAACTTGTGAATGTCTCCAAGTTGATGGCCATCACAAGGTAGGTCAAAGGTGGGTATACTCTCTGATAAAGTGGAAGACCTAGAGTTGTACCAACTAGAAGCCCGCCAATGTGCAGTCAGTAACAGGGGTTTTCCCTTGGCCTAACACACACACACACACACAAATCATAATTCTTTTTATCTATTTATTTTATTATTAGGTCAAGAGAAATCCCCTCCATCACTGGCGGAACATTGGCAAGCCTTCCGTTGGTAATAATCCTTGAGGTGCCCCCCTGCCCATGGAAGAGTACACACCCAGCTTTGACCGCCTTGTGTTAGCGACACTTATGTTTTCAAAACGTGGTTGTCTCTTGTTAGGTGATAAAATCACAGCTTACTATAAAGGTAGAATCCCCATAACTAATAGTTAAATAAAACTTTTATTGTAGTGATTTTCTAGAAATAGTTGTCTTCTAAATTATTCTTGGCGCCCTTTTATATTTTTTAACAAAAAAAATATTAAACCATCCTTTGAAAATGGCATATTTTTTAAAATGCTTATTAATTTACCTAAATCCTCTCCATGTTCAAAATTGCCATTTTTGACTTTTTAGGACATTTGTATATTTAGTACTGATGTTGTAACATCTAAATAACTAATAGATTCATGGACTTGACAACATTCTTATAAAAAAAATTGTCAACATGGCTATCTTGAATTTCAACACAGGAGATTTGCATATAAAATGTGTGGGTCTTCTGATATTTGCAAGCTTGATGCGAACGATTTAGAATTTAAAAGTTTGCACTCAACATGTTCGTTCTATACAATTATGAACATCTTGACCTTAGCGCAAACGACATGCAAACCTCTTTTAACTAAAAACTCACATGAAATCAAGATGTTCACAAATGTATCTCATGACTTTTGCAAATGTAAATGAGAAATAAAGAGAAGAGACTAAAAACTCCTCTTCACTGGAACATAACCACCTGCAGTTCAAATCATTCAGACCACATTCGATGAAAGCGCTGAAGAGAGGCCAAACTTTAGACCATTCTGACCAGACAATGAAAACAGAGGTACCAGTCACTGGCGGAGCCAGAAGTTTTTTGTTGGGTGGGCAGACTTCGGGTGGTGATCATCGACCTCTGCCGGTGGCGCAGTGGCACGAAGCTTCCATGGTGGTGAAGATCATACATCAAGATCGAAAGCCTGTTTCGGTAGTTGAGCCGGTCTTCCAACTGAGGTGCCTCATCAGCTCTCTCTCGGAGGGGACGGTCCTCGCCACAGCATTGAGGCAGAGCAACTCCCTCGGCTGGCTCCATCTCATGTCCACCATCTCCTGCGTCTGGGTGCCATAGGGTACTCTATATCGCAGGGAGGCGTGATCTCCACTCCTGCACGACCCTGTGCTCTGATCTTCTTCGACAAGCATTCGCAAGGAAAGAATGCAACCTCCAAATCATGGGGAATGAAGAAGAAGACCCCAGTCATATCATATTTCGACTCAGTTTCTAATTCTGGGGTGGGCGACCGCCCACCCATGCCCACCCCTGGCTCTGCCACTGGTACCAGTTCTCCTAGGCACCCAGTGACAAGGCTGACCATGGAGTCGATATTTTGAACGGATTGTTAGTTGTCTTGGGTGACTTCAAAATATTAATATGTACGTACACAAGTAATCACCAATTTATCAGTAACGGATGACTGTGAAACACATAAAATGGGAAAATATTGGCTACACACTACTGTAAATTTGACCTGATGCATTCATCACAATCCATTTACTAGGTAACGTACTTTTAATCAAGTGGTTTCGAAAAAAAAAAAACATGATTTTTTCATTCATAAAGTTTGACACATTGTGGATCAATGAATTTTGAAGCCCTTAAAATGAATGCTTATGCAATGTGATCGATAATTTAAACATGATTTTGACAAAATGATGGATATAGCTCATATCCACAGAGCTTGATCCACAAAAAAAAAAAAAACAAGAAAATGTGATGGAACAAGATGTTTCTACTAGAGTACGGTACAGTGGAGGGTAGCCAATACTTTCCTTTTGAATTAGATGTTTAAAAAATATTAACATGATCCCAATAGGCAGTGATCATGCAGACTCTTTTTCTTTCTTTCTTGTTTAAGCCTAATTAGGAAAAATATAATTAGCTTAAATTAGTCAAAAGCACTTAGTTATCAACAAAACTAAACTAATTGGGTATGAGAAATGAGAGAAAAGAGAAAGATGATCTTGGAAGAAGAAACTATGTTTCTAAAATTGGGAAAAGGAAAAACGATGTCAATAAGTAATAAAGAAAAAGCAAAAAGAGAAAAAAGTTTAGATACCTAAACTTAGATCAGTAAGAGGGCGTTTGAAACCGAGGTTCTGCCCTAGTGTGGCACAGGCCCTATCAAACAGGGGATCTCAAACCTTGGTGTTATGAAATCCCCCATTCTGCCCAAAATATATGAGTCTTAGGCCGTAAGAGGCAGAGATCCATGTATCCTACATAGATTCTAGGCAATCAAACACACCCTAATAGTTCAGATCCAGTTGGACTTGGTCTGACTTAGACCCTTTTTGCAACTCTACAATTTTCAGTTTAGTCAAGTCATACCAGTTGAAAAACATCATATGAAGTTTCATCATCATCATCAAGCCTTATCCCAACTACATGGTGTCGACATTACGAGTCCTATTTCTTCATTCATGTATATCTAAAGTTAAAACTTCAGCCACTTTACAATCTTTATGTCGCATATTAGCTAAAGATATATATCACATCAAGTAGAATTGTGATGTTTTAAGTCACTTGAACTCATGGTAATCAAGATGTACCTGAGTCGGTGTTTGCAATGTAGAACACCATGATTACTCCTCCCTTGTCCACCAAGCATGGTTTTCCATTTGGCTTAGGAATTGTGGCAAAGGATGTTCACCCCGAGTATCGAACTCTCAAACTTTTTCAACTTGAAAGCCTCAAATCAACTCACCTGAATTTGTTCTTATTTGGTATGATCTAATCAAATCCAGACCCTGATCTGGTTAAACGTATGTGATGCAACTTTTTCAATAAAGCATTTTAAAACAATATTTTCAATAAAAATGTTTGTGCAAACCATGCATCAAATAATAAAAACCGGTTCACACTAGTGGTGGAGTATGGGTCAATCTCAGAGAACAAGAAAAATACTTTATATTTCACAAATAACTAAGCTACTCTTTATTGCCTTGAAAAAAATAAAAATAATTTAATTAATCTGAATGAACGAGTGTGGCCCTCTACAGAGGGCTTAAACAAATAAATAAATGGTTTTATTATAGACCCAATGAATAAAATAAAATAAAATAAATCCTAATCTAAAAATAAAAGAAAAAGTCTTCAGTGCTCAAGCTTTTTGTCCCTTGATTTCTTCTTCTACCTGCTAGCTAATCTCTTGATCTTTGGTTTCCTCTCAGAGCTCCCTGAGGAGCCTGAAGAGCCTTTTGAGGGGACTTCGAAGGACTCTTTTAGGGTACTTTTGAGGGCTCATCGCATGTCTAAACGCTTTCCTGCAATAATCAAAAGATGAAACACAAAACAAAACTAAAAACTCACAGAAATTTAAGGTTAGTTTTAACCAAAACAATCATAAAAATATGAAATAAGTTAACATGAAATAAACTAACTACATGTAATAGAGATGGAGTAACTTATAACAAACTAAAGTGTTAAAAGACAAAATAATAAAATAAACTAAATAATAAGAAGCTACTAATAACTAAATGGCAAAAAAAAACTAAAACTAAATGAATCTAATAAACTAAATGTTGTACGAATTTTTAGAATTAACAAATAAAATTGAAATAAAAATTTAACCTAAATTATTCAATGATTAAATGAAATAATAGAACAGAAATAGGCTATCTATCCAATAAACTAACTATTCACGACAAGTAATAAAAACAATCCAAAGTAAATAACGTGAGTTGAAATTTATATAAACCAACTAAAATTAATGAAGAACTATTCTAAGAAGAACCGAAACAAACTAATGACTAATTAACTAAACTAGTTAGATTAACGACTTAAGTTAATTGAATGAAATCTAAATGCAAGAATCAGTTAATTATTTTAACTAAGTCAAATTAACTAATTAATTTCTAACTATTTTAATAACATAAAGCTGAAAATATACTAATTTAATTTCTAAAAGAAAAACTAGATTTAACATTAAACTAAGATTACTAATTAAAAGAAAGAATTAACATCACTACTGCCTAAATCGGCTAAAACGATTTCTACCTAAAATGATAATTAATCAAATAAATTATAATCCAAATACCAAAATAAAATTCTGAAATAAACTTAATGAACTAACGAAACACTAAATAATTTTACACTAGGCTAACTATTAAAATAACAAAACACAAACTAATTACTCAATTATACTACCTATCGACTTATCTAATTTGATAAAATAATGAATTAGTGTTAATTAACTAAACATGGCTAATCTAATATGCTAAAATAGTCAAAGGCATGATTCAACTAATAAATAAACTAATTTATTAATGAAAATACATAGGAAAGATTAGATCTAAGTGTCAAAAAAATTTAAAAAATAAAACTTACTAAAACCCTAATCGGCTACTAAATAAAAAAATCTAATTAATTGATCTAATGAGTACCGAGTATATAAAAAAAATAGTCTAAACTAAATCTCACCTAGATCTAAACCTAAACTGAAGTAAAATTCAAGAAAATAACAGAAAACTCTACGCATAAGCTATTGATTTGACTAAAATAATGTTATTCTATGCACAATCACGAAAAATGGCTAATCAAGATTAAGTTATATATATATATATATATATATATATATATATTCAGATGCTGAATATAAAACTAATCTAATCTAAAAATGATGAATATGCAATGATCAAACTAAACTACATGCAATGATATGATTTATGATATGCAAAAAATACAAATTTACGAAACTACAAAGAAACGGGGAAGAAGAGGCAAACCATACGATCTGCTTTCGTTGGAAGGGTTGATAGGAAGAAGGTGGTCTTTCCTACTACAATCGAACGAACTTCGCTCTCTTTTCAATAGGGGGGATAAGAAGAACCAGCGACGATGAGGTTTAGAAGGAGTGAAAAGCATAAGAAGCAAGAAGGAGGTAGGCAACCAGTCGATTAAACAAGGGGGAGAAAGGAAAAAGGGGAGGCAAAGAGGAGAGAGAGCGGCACAGGCTACAAAGAGAAAATTGTGTGCTTTGGCTAAAAAATTATTATTTATACTAAGAAAATTAGGTTTACACATTTTTTTTTCAGAAAGCTTCAATTTATTTTCAAAAATTTTAAAACAGTGCTTTTGAAAAAAATGTGTTTCGCAAAAATACCTTTTCTAAACCAAATAAAATATGACTTAAAAACTTCTAAGATAATTAGAACACTAATTAAAAAGTCCTAAACAAAATTAAACATTGAAAATGTAAGGAAGTATTTAAAAAATGCATTTTTTCTTTTATTTTCAATTTAAATGAAGTTTCTTGAAAATATCGATAAGATTGGATTTTTAACACGATTTTTTCAATGAATCATGCAAAAATATGAATGAATAAAATGCAAAATATATGTATGATTAAATTCTCCAATCACTACAAGAAAAAATGTAATTAGCGATGGAAATTGCCGACAAATTTTTTCCATCGCCAATTTGTGACGGATTAGCTAGAGAAAACTATTCGTCACTAACATTCGATTTATTTGTGGTCTTAGCGACAAAAAAAAAATCTGTCAAAAATCTGTTGTGAATTAGCGACGAATTAGCGATGACAAAATTCCATCTTAAATTTCGTCGCAACTTCGTGATGGCTCAGCATCAGAAATTTTCTGTCGCTACTCCGTCGCACTGACCCACCTAATTCTTGGGATGGTGTACGCCAGCTCGTTAACGACACAATGCGTGACTATTTACATGAAGCAATTTTTGACGTTGTTCGTAATGAGTTATGCAATTTTTTTCGGGACAGGGGAACTTCGTCTGCAAGTGCCTATCAGGTATGAAAGTTTCATTTGATGTATTGCATTTCGTTAGATTTCAGGTTACTTTGATTGCCTTAACTTAAGTGCATTACATATAATTTATTTTATTATATTTTGTTTATCAATACTAATCTTTCTTTTCTCTTGTAGGTTGCTGGAGATAATCAGCGTAGAGGAGTTGAAGAGGCAGATCGAGACAATGAAGAAGATGACGCACAGAATCTTGGCGATGATTAGATTCATAAGTTGAATTTGTTGTACCTTCTTGTTGTTTCAAAAATGTAAATGTTCACTTGTAAATAATTAAAACTTGGCGAAAATTATAGTGAATCGATAAATTGTTTTAGTTGCTTTTTATATGTATTTTTTATGTGTACTTTATTTTTTATACACAACAACAACAACAACAACTTCATCCCAAAACAATTGGGGTCGGCCATATGAACCAAAAAAAATCATTCTGGGTCTTCCATATGAATCCTTCTCCTCCAATCATTTCTATCCAATGCCATGTCCTTGGTGAGGTTCAAAGCATTCATATCCTTTCCTATCATCTCCATTCAAGTCTTCTTAGGCCTACCCCGACCTCTTTTAAATAATATATTTTGCCATTTCTCCATCCTTCTAACTGGAGCATCATTAGACCTTCGCCGAATATGCCCAAACCACCGTAAACGATTTTATCTCATCTTATTTTCAATGGATGCAACGTCTGCCTTCTTATGTATCTCCTCGTTTTGAATCTTATCTTTTATTGTATTTCCACGGATCCATTGAAGCATACGCATCTCAGCTACACTCATTTTTTGAATATGATGTCTCTTTGCAACCCAACATTCCGTACCATATAGTAAAGCGGGCCTAATTGTCATCCTATAAAAATTTTCCTTCAACAACAATGGCATTCTACGATTGCACAACACTCCAGTTGCACTTTTCCATTTCATCCACCCGACCTTTATCCTATGGTTTACATCTCCATCAATTTCTCCATCCTTTTGAATGATAGATCCCAAATATTTGAAATAGTCATCCACCGATATTTTTTGCTCGCCAAGCTTCACTACACTCTCATCACTACTGCGTTGCTTACTAAACCGACATTTCATATATTCTGTCTTACTCTTACTCAACGTAAAACCTCTTGCTTCCAATGTTTGTCTCCATAATTCTAACTTAGCATTAACCCCAGCTTTAGACTCATCAATCGAAACAATATCATCAGCAAACAGCATACACCACGGCACATTTTCTTGAATTGTTTTCGTAAGCTCATCCATCACTATAGCAAATAGGAAAGGGCTTAATGTAGATCCTTACTGTAACCCAACTGTTATAGAAAAATTGTTTGTCACCCCTCCACAAGTGCAGACATTGGTTACTACTCTTTCGTACATATCTTTAATTATACTAATGTACTTGAGAGAAACATCTTTCTTCATCATTGTCCACCAGAGAATATCCCTAGGTACTCTATCGTATGCCTTCTCTAAATCAATAAAAACCATATGAAAATCTTTGTTCCTCTATCTATATCTCTCAATAATTTGTCTAAGAAGATGTATAGCTTCCATAGTTGATCTTTCAGGCATAAAACCAAATTGATTCTCCGATATCATGACAATCTTCCTCAACCTATGCTCAATCACCCTCTCCCAAAGTTTCATAGTATGACTCATGAGTTTTATACCACGATAGTTTGTGCAATCTTGTATGTCACTCTTATTCTTATATAAAGGCACCAAAGTACCTTTCCTTCACTCGTTAGGCATCTTATTTGTCCATCAAATCTTGTTAAAAAGATTTATCAACCATTCTAAACCACTCTCACTCAAGCATTTTCAAGCCTCAATAGGTATACCATCTGGTTCAACTGTCTTTCTTGATTTCATTTTCTTTAAAGCCTCTGCAATTTCTTTCTTTTGAATCTTGCGCATGAACTCACGATTCATCTCATGAAAAGGAATGGAGAAGTCTCCAAGATCCTGAGCATGACTTCCATTAAAAAGCTTATCAAAATAATCTTTCCATATCTCCTTAATCTCCTCATCTTTGACTAAAACCCTTTGAGTTTCATCTTTGATGCATCTAACCATACCCAGATCCCTCGATTTCCTATCTCTCATCTTTGCAAGCCTATAAATATCCTTCTCGCCCTCTTTGGAATCCAACTTATCGTAAACCTCCTTATATACATTATTCCTCGTGTTCTGAACTACTTTTTTAGCTTCTTTCTTTGCTATCATATACTTCTCCAAATTCTCATTATCACGACTCTTACTTAGATTTCTATAACACTCTCTTTTAACCATAATAGCTAATTTGACATCATCGTTCCACCATGATGTATCATTACTTAGCGGTGCACCGCCTTTAGACTCATCCAATACCTCCTTAGCCACCTTTCTCATGCCACCCGCTATCTTATTCCACATTGATTCTGAATCCTCCTCGAGACACCAATCAACTTCCTTAACTACCTGGTTTACAAACATTCCTTGTTTAGCTCCTTTCAGTGCCCACCACTTAATTCTAGGATCTATCATATGTCTATCCCTTTTGCGGCATTGTTTAATTCTAAGATCTAAAATTAAGACTCTATGTTGTGTAGCTACACTTTCTCCCGGTATAACCTTACAATCGATGCAACAACCCCTATCTCTCTTTCTAAGTAGGAAAAAATCTATTTGGCTCGTATTAACCCCACTTTTAAATGTTACTAGGTGAGACTCCCTCTTCCTAAACCAAGTGTTTGCTAAGATCATATCATAGGACAAACCAAAATCTAAAATCCTTTCTCCACTTTCGTTTCTTTCTCCTATACCATAGCCTCCATGGATACACTCAAATCCATCCCTATTAATGCCTACATGCCCATTAAGGTCACCGTCGATGAAAATCTTTTCTCTGTGAGATATTCCCTGTACTACTACATCTAAATCTTCCCAAAATTGATGCTTGATGAAAACATCTAAACCTACTTGAGGTGCATAAACACTAATAATATTAATAATATTTGTACCTAATACCAATTTAATAAGTAAAATCCTATCACCCTTCCTACGGACCTCAACTACATTATCTATAAACTCATGACTAATAACAATCCCTAGTCCATTCCTATTCTTATTTATTCATGTATACCAAATCTTATATCCCCAAGGTTCTATCACTTTTGCCTTCTCACCTACCCATTTGGTCTCTTGTAAACATAAAATATCAATCTTTCTCCTACACATAACATCTACTAACTCTACCAACTTACCGGTTAAAGACCCTATGTTCGAAGTGGCTAACCTAATTTTCTGGTCTTGAACTATCGTCTTTACCTTCACCCGTCCAACAAAGTGAGGGAACCCTTGCCTATTTGACACCACACTCGGGCGCCGGTGCGACCCGTCGCTCCTGGGCAATGACCTAGCAACCCTTGGCCATTTATCACTGCCTTTGGGCCTATAGAGTACAACGCGTCGCTGAGTAGGGAACGCCCTAACGAAATTTTCATATTGGTTCATATTCAAAAAGGGTGTGACTAAGAATAAATTGTACAGAAAATATAAATTGTATCACGAGATTTTTTTCTCGATATTTACTTTTTAAACAATTTTTTTTAAAATTTTTTTCTTGTTTGCGACAGATATTTTTCGTCGCTATTTATTACCGGCGTCCAATTTATCGACAGATTAGGGACAAATATTAATCCATCGTAAATGTGAATCGGCCAATGTTTTTGCGATGGATTTTAATTCATCGCTACAATAGCGACGAAATTAGGGACGGATTTTAATCCGTCGCTAAACCAAAATCTTTGTATATTAACGATGGCCTTGCGACGAATCATGGCATTCACTAATTTATCGTAAATTAGCGACAGAATGTGCAACAGATAGTTTCCATCGCTAATTAGCGACTATAATTTTACGATGGAAGCTATCCATCGCTAAACTGACGCTAATTCATCGCTAAACAATTTAGTGATGGATTATCAACGGATTTAGGTCATCGCTAATCCACAGATTTCTTGTAGTGAATACTTATCGTTTGCTAGTCCTCGAGCAAACTGAAGCAAAAAGCAAAAATAACAACTAACAAAAACAAAAACCTAACTCACTTTCATAGGAATCACAGTTATATTTAGCATATGCAACAAGCCTTTTAAACCCCTGGGTTATCCTAGTGGACGAGTAAGGTCTCGTGAGGGTGTGCAGTGAGGATACCCACAAACATCTCTGTTATGTATGCATAAAAATTCAACTTCAAAAAGCATTAGGCAACTAAGGAATTTATTTTAACAAATATTTCATGCCATTACACTTTCAAAACATAATTAAAGTTTTTTTACATGCCACCACAGAGTAAAACTTTTTCTTTTACTTTTCTAAATATCATAATCATTTATACTTTATTTTCAGAAAATCAAATATATATGTGTCATAATTTACTTATCCTCACTCATATGTTTTTTTGCATATATTTTCTTAATACTTTTCCTAAGCAGTGAACTTAATCTTTTTTTTCTTTTTTTTTAGATTTTCAATTTTTTCTCACTTTTTTTTCTTTTTGCTGAGCACTATATCAAATTTTCAGTTTTTATGACCCATGTAACGAGCTTTAGGTAAGTGACTCCTAGGCTAGACGACCTTAGGGCACCTGATACAAAGTATCCCTCAGACTTAATCGCTCAAGTCACTAGACCTTCTATTATTATAGTTTACGTATAGCTTACTTCTTGTCATGTGTAATGTCAATATCTATTAGGCTCTCTATAGAGTCCATATAATGGGCTTTCGAGCCGATGACTCTCAAACCAGATGGTTTTAGGGTAGTAGGTGTAAAAACCCTTTAGGCTCTACTTACTCGAACAAAATAGGTCACAGATATTAACTTAGACAAAGAAGTGACTTCCTTCGTTATCTTTTTCGGCATAAAAATCAAATACTTCAACTTGTGTCTGAGCCCAGTTACTGGAAAATATAAAGAGATCAAACAACTAAATGTATGCTCTTTTTCACTTTTTGAGCTCTTCTTTTTAATGTTGTTCATTTGCTTAGTTTTTTAAAATAAATTGTGTATATTCATACTTGTATTTCAAAATAAACTCTAACATTTATATATCTCTATTTCTTTGAAATTCACATAAATAATTATATTTTTTAATATTAGTGTCAAAAAAAAATTTGTGGGGCTTAAAAATTCTCTAAAAACATTAGATTATATAATGCATTCATATAAGATCAAACTCATTCCTTAAAAACCTATTTTTTTTTAATAAGTTTTGAACAATATGCAAGTATAACGACAAAAAAACTTTAGGTGTGCAAACTACACCCTCCCCCATGCTTGAATGACACTGTCCTCAGTGGCACTCCCACATGCATGCATAAAACTGAGTGAATGCATATGAAAAACAAAATAATTGGGAGGAAAGTAGTAGAAGTCACCTAATCCACACTGTGGAATCTTACTTAATGTTGCTCTGTACTGGCTCTACAGAGATTCCACCTGTTTCAATAAATATAACTCATAAAAAATGCATAAAATGCAATGAATACAGGATCTGACACTCATGCTCATGAACAAGAAAATAAACAAATACAACAACAACAACTACGCCTTCATCCCAAAACAATTGGGGTCGGCGATATGAACCAAAAAAGAAAATCATTTTGGGTCTTCCACATGAATCCTTCTCCTCCAATCATTTCTATCCAATGCCATGTCCTCGGTGAGGTTCAAAACATTCGTATCCTTTCTTATCACCTCCATCGATGTCTTCCTAGGCCTACCCCGACCTCTTTTAACTAATATATTTTCCCATTTCTCCATCCTTCTAATTGGAGCATCATTAGGCCTTCGCCGAATATGTCCAAACCACCGTAAACGATTCTCTCTCATCTAATTTTCAATGGGTGCAATGCCTACCTTCTTACGTATCTCCTCGTTCTGAATCTTATCTTTTATTGTATTTCCACACATCCATCTCAACATACGCATCTCAGCTACACTCATTTTTTGAATATGATGTCTCTTGGTAGCCCAACATTTTGTACCATATAGTAAAGCGGGCCAAATAGTCGTCCTATAAAACTTTCCCTTCAACCGCAATAGCATTCTACGATCGCACAACACTCCAGTTGTATTTTTCCATTTCATCCACCCAACCTTTATCCTATGATTTACATCTCCATCAATTTCTCCATACTTTTGAATGATAGATCCCAAATATTTGAAACAATCATCCACCGGTATTTCTTGCTCACCAAGCTTCACTACACTCCCATCACTACTTCGTTGCTTACTAAACCGACATTCCATGTATTTTGTCTTACTCTTACTCGACTTAAAACCTCTTGCTTCCAATGTTTGTCTCCATAATTCTAACTTAGCATTAACCCCAGCTCTAGACTCATCAATCAAAACAATACCATCAGCAAACAACATACACCACGACACATTTTCTTGAATTGATTTTGTAAGCTCATCCATCACTATAGCAAATAGCAAAGGGCTTAAAGCAGATCCTTGATGTAACCCAACCGTTATAGAAAAATTGGTTGTCACCCCTCCACAAGTGCGGACATTGGTTACTACTCCTTCATACATATCCTTAATTATACTAATATACTTGAGAGAAACACTTTTCTTCATCATTGTCCACCAGAGAACGTCCCTAGGTACTCTATCGTAAGCCTTTTCCAAATCAATAAAAACCATATGCAAATCTTTGTTCCTCACTCTATTTCTCTCAATAAGTTGTCTAGGAAGATGTATAGCTTCCATAGTAGATCTTCCAAGCATAAAACCAAATTGATTCTCCGATATCATGACAACCTTCCTCAACCTAGACTCAATCACCCTCTCCCAAAGTTTCATAGTATGACTCATGAGTTTTATACCACGATAGTTTGTGCAATCTTGTATATCACCCTTATTCTTATATAGAGGCACCAAAGTACTCTTCCTCCACTCATTAGCCATCTTATTTGTCCGCCAAATCTTGCTAAAAAGATTTGTCAACCATTCTAAACCTTTCTCTCTCAATCATTTCCAAGCCTCGATAGGTATACCATCTGGGCCAACTGCCCTTCTTGATTTCATTTTCTTCAAAGCCTCTGCAATTTCTTTCTTTTGAATCTTGCGCATGAAGTCACGATTCATCTCATGAAAAGGAATGGAAAAGTCTCCAAGATCCTAAGCATGACTTTCATTAAATAGCTTATCAAAATAATCTTTTCATCTCTCCTTAATCTCCTCATATTTGACTAAAACCCTTTGCGTTTCATCTTTGATACATCTAACCATACCCAGATCCCTCGATTTCCTATCTCTCATTTTTGCAATCCTATAAATATCCTTCTCACCCTCTTTGGTATCCAACTTGTCATAAAGCTCCTTATATACATTATCCCTCGTGTTCTGAACTACTTTTTTAGCTTCTTTCTTTGCTATCATATACTTCTCCAAATTCTCATTATCACAACTCTTACTTAGATTTCTATAACACTCTCTTTTAACCTTAATAGCTAATTTGACATCCTCGTTCCACCATGATGTATCCTTACTTAGCGGTGCACCGCCTTTAGACTCACCCAATACCTCCTTAGCCACCTTTCTCATGCCACCCGCTATCTTATTCCACATTGATTCTGAATCCTCCTCGAGACACCAATCAACTTCCTTAACTACCTGGTCTACAAACATTCCTTGTTTAGCTCCTTTCAGTGCCCATCACTTAATTCTAGGATCTATCATATGTCTATCCCTTTTGCGGCATTGTTTAATTCTAAGATCTAAAATTAAGACTCTATGTTGTGTAGCTACACTTTCTCCTGGTATAACCTTACAATCGATGCAACAACCCCTATCTCTCTTTCTAAGTAGGAAAAAATCTATTTGGCTCGTATTAACCCCACTTTTAAATGTTATTAGGCGAGACTCCCTCTTCCTAAACCAAGTGTTTGCTAAGATCATATCATAGGACAAACCAAAATCTAAAATCCTTTCTCTACTTTCGTTTCTTTCTCCTATACCATAACCTCCATGGATACTCTCAAATCCATCCCTACTAATGCCTACATGCCCATTAAGGTCACCGCCGATGAAAATCTTTTCTCTGTGAGATATTCCTTGTACTACTACATCTAAATCTTCCCAAAATTGACGCTTGATGAAAACATCTAAACCTACTTGAGGTGCATAAACACTAATAATATTAATAATATCCGTACCTAATACTAATTTAATAAGTAAAATCCTATCACCCTTCCTACAGACCTCAACTACATTATCTATAAACTCACGACTCATAACAATCCCTACTCCATTCCTATTCCTATTTATTCCTGTATACCAAATCTTATATCCCCAATGTTCTATCACTTTTTCTTTCTCACCTACCCATTTGGTCTCTTGTAGACATAAAATATCAATCTTTCACTTACACATAACATCTACTAACTCTACCAACCTACCAGTTAAAGACCCTATGTTCCAAGTGGCTAACCTAATTTTACGGTCTTGGACTAAACAAATACATCCTAAGAAAATAAACAAATACATCCTAAGAAAACTACAAAGAAACCAAAAAATATAATCCTTAAAAATACAACATACACACCCTGTGCATTGCCTCACTCATCAACAAGGTCAATGATCTCGATGTCCTAACTAACCACAACATCAGAAATGTAGGGCTTGCCATTGACCTTGAACATGTCGCATGTTCAAGGGTCCAAAATCTCAATACTACCATGTGAATAACCTCTTTGGACTATGAACGCACCATCCCACCTAGACTTCAGCTTTCCTAGAAAAAGATGGAATCACAAATTATAAAGCCAAACCCTCTCCTCAGGCTCGAACGGTTTTCACACTATGTACTTATCATGAAAATGCTTGGTTCGGGCCTTGTAGATTTTGGGACTCTCATATGAATCATTTCGCAACTCCTCGAGCTCACTCATCTACAATCTCCTCTCTGTGCCAACTTGGGCCATATCAAAATTTAACTTTTTGATTTCTCAATACACCCTATGCTCTAGCTCAACAGGTAGATGACATGGCTTTCCAAAAACCAAACGGAGTCTTGAAAGCAGTCCAATAAGCCCATAATGCATCATCAAGGTGTTGAGACCAGTCCTTACGGTCTGAGCAGACTGTCTTTTCTAGAATCCGTTTGATCTCCCTATTGGAGGCCTCAATCTGTCCACTCGATTGCAGATGATATGGTGTGGTAATCCAGTGATACACAAAATACTTCCTAAGTAAGGAAGCAACATGCACATTCTTGAAGTGCTTACCCCCATCACTAATCATCGCTCTCGGGACACCGAACCTACTGAAGATATTGTGCTTGATAAATCGAAGCATCTCTTTATGATTATTGGTACGAGTGACCATAGCCTCGACCCACTTGAAGACATAATCAACCGCCACTAAGATGTATACAAAACCAAACGATGGCGGAAAGGGGCCCATAAAATTGATGCCTTAAACATCAAAAATCTCTACGACATGAATGGGCGAAAGGGGCATCATATCGCGCTTGGAAATGCTACTTGTCAAGTGACATCATAGGCATGTCCTACAAAAATTATAAGCATCTTTATGAAGTGTTGGCAACTAAAATCCAAACTAGAGAACCTTCAAAGCGGTCTTCTGACTGAAAAAGTGGCCTCCACAGGCTAGAGAATGACAAAAAGCTAGAATTGAATCATACTCTTCCTTAGCAACACACCTCCGGATCACCTGATCAGGACATAATTGGAATAACTCTAGATCCTCCCAAAAATAATGTTTCACCTGCACCAGAAAATGATCGTGCTCATTCTTGACTCAATGTGCAGAGAACTGTGTGGACACCAGATAGTTCCTAACATGAAGAAGTTGTTCATCTAAGAAAGAATCACCAATCTATCTCTGATCAGTGGATGTCTCTACCATCAGTTTGGATAAATGATCTGCTACAAGGTTCTCACATCCACTCTTATCTAGAATCTCGAGATCAAATTATTGTAACAGAAGGATCCACCGAATGAGATGTGGTTTGACAGTCTTTTTACTCAGCAGATACTGCATAGCGACATGATCAGAGTAAACAATCATCTTGAAACCCAATAAATATGAACAAAACTTCTCGAGGGCAAAAACTATAGCTAGCAGTTCTTTCTCAATAGTCGTATAATTTATCTGAGCATCGGAGAGAGTCTTACTAGCATAATAAATGATGTAATACTTTTGTTCTATCTTTTGGCCTAGAATGGCTCCTATCGCGTAATTCAAAGCATCACACATGATTTTGAAATGTATTGACCAATCGAAAGATTGAAGAATAGGTGCAGTGGTCATGGCCTTCTTAAGTGACAAAAATGCTTGCAAATAGGCATCATCAAAACAAAATGGTTGATCTTTAGAGAGCAGGTTATATAACGGTCTAGAAATCTTGTTAAAATCTTTGATGAACCACCTATAGAAACCTGTATGCCCTAAGAATGAATGCACCTGCTGCACAGAGGTCGATGGAGATAATCTGGCAATCGACTCCACCTTGGCTTTATCGATCTCAATCTCATTCTCAGACACAATATGTTGAAGAACAATCTCCTGGTAAACCATAAAATGACTCTTCTCCCAACTAAGCACGAGATTTGTCTTCATGCAACGCTTCAACACTCTCGATAATTTCTAAAAACAATCATCAAATGAAGAGTCATAAACCAAAAAGTCATTCATGAAGATCTCAATGACATCATCTACCATATGAAAAAAGATTGTCATCATGCACCGATGAAAAGTTATTGGGGCGTTGCTCTCTTAAATGCAAAGGTAAATGATAGGAAAAAGGGAGTAGAAATGTTTGTACCACCTTGTACTTTCCTCATATGAAATGCTTACCCCTGTATTTTGCTTCCCACCAACTCCTTGCGTTTTAATTTTAGCAATCACTTTAAAATGTATGGTGGTTAATATGTTGGACATCATGATTTCACCTTAAAAAAAAGCTGGTCTAATCACAATTTGATAAAGGGAACATTTAAAATAAATGTTTTGTTTTTTTATGTAAACCAAGATTTGACCAAGTTTTTTAATTTTCTCATATGACATGATTCCAATCAATGAATAAATTCAACATTTATTCAATAGTGTATTTATCATTATCTAAACTATATAACCATATCGACACTTCTCAATATTTTGTGCCATCTGATCCTTTCATAGTAACTCTTTGGGGGCAAGGGTAAGCTCATGGAGTTTTATGCTGTCAAAACAGTGAACGTAAGTAAGGCAGGCAAATCCAGCGTGGATAGGTCTCTGATATTAAGAAAGGTTTCTCGTGTAAATATTTAAAAGATTTTTTTCTAATAGAAGCACAATAATCATTCAACTTTCCCTTCAAAAAGTAATGCTTTCGCAGCACCGTGCTTTGTCACCTGACATGGGATGACCACGGGATAAAATCCACTGGGGGCATCATTTATTGCAAGGTCAAAGTGGGGTTTACACCTTGGAGTGCAGGGGACCTCAAGGTTTTACTAAATGGAGGCCCGCCAATGTGTGGTCGGTGATGGTAGGTTTTTCCTAGCAAAAAAAAAAAAAAGGGAATCATTCATAATTAATTAGCCTATTTCACGTTTGCAAAATGTACATCTATTAGTCTTTCTTACCAACTGGGGCTCTGCTTGTTTGGCAGGAACAGTTAGTAAAGGTTACCTCGTGTTCGAACCCCAAATGGCATGGTTGTATAATTGGTAGGGTTCTGCCTAACCACAGTTTTTTCTGTAAAAAAAATATATATATATATATGTCTTATTTCTAATCTATTGGACATTCTGTCTCGCAAGGGCTCCACACACGTGGCTAGGTGGGTCAGCTTAGGGAGATAAGTTGAAGGATTTCAACACCTTGGGTGTACATCCCTTGCTGGGTAAAGGAAATCACTAATTGAGTTTTACAATGTAGAGATCAAAACAAGACTATGGTCAATGTGATGACACCTCTCAGCTCGATCTTTTACACAAGTTTTATATTGTTTTGGTATTTGAATCCAATACGAGATCTATATCTAAGATTAAAATCTATAATAAATATGTTAAAACATAGATATTAGTGAATAGATCAGGTCTTACTATTCAATGAAGTTATCTGACTCATTATCATTGTGTGTTCAAATTGTATGTACAACATAAATCAAACAATAGATAAAGTAACATGGAGTTTCAGTAGACACTCCAAACAAACATTGGACTTGATACAGTTGTTACCGAACAAACAGAACGTATGTTTTTGTCCGTGTTCTTTCATTCTATCCCATCATGAACAAGACATCAAACAAGCCCTTATAAAAAAAACTATTAGAGATCTATTTTTTCAAATATTTCAGATAAATTAAAATATTGGCTACATCTAGATGCAGGATTAGCAGACTGAATGTTCCTCTCACATATACTGCCTTAAGCTCTCTTTTTTTTTCTTTTTTCAGTGAATAAGCTAAAATTATTTCAGAAGACACTGTCCTATCCCCTGTTTTGTCAATCATTCTCCTTTTCATTGCAGACGTACCAATTGTTATGTTTTGTTCTTTCACTTTCCCCCCATTATCTACTTCCAATGCATCTCAAATATGCACGTGCTTTTGTCTTATTGTACCTAGGGTTGTCAATGGGTCCGATCCGATTCAGACCCATACCTGAATCTGTTTTTGAGGTGCCGATACCAGGTCCGGACTGCTATATGAAAAACCATGCCCGTACCCTATAAGGATTACATGAACTACACTTGGTCCATACCCAATAAAATAATATTTTTTAATCTTCTTGTATTGAAGATTCACATATCTTAAGCGGAACTTGGGTCAAACCCAGGTTTAACATGAAATTTCACAAACCTACCCTGCTCCATATATTAATTGGACCCTTTGGGTCCGACCTAGTTTCTAATCTAACCTTATTTTTTATCAACAGACCCTGACCCTATAGGATTTGGTAAGAGTTGTGTCCGGGTCAAACCCGACCCATTGACACCCCTAATTGTATGTACTATTCCCAGCACTTGGTGCCAAATTTCATGTTTAGCTAGTATCTTGTTTGATGAATAATGCAATGGGTATCACACTATTGCGAGCATAGCTCGAGTGAGCCAAATAATAATTTTTTGTGCTTGGCATACCTCAAACTCCCGTGATTCCGCTAAGCAACAGAACCTAGCATCAATATGTGTTTTCTCAAACATGTGTAAACACACAACAAATACTTTCTTTTTTTAAGACTCTCTTTTGAAGATCCTTGAATCTTGCCATCACGTAACCGATCATCACTTACGTGCATCATCATTCCATATTGACTAGTACCTTTAACCAAATAGCCAAACCTGCATTGTCACTTGCACGAGCAAATGCACGTTGTCACCAAGGTCAAATTAACCATGCACATGAAACACTATAAACATCTCAACGTTCAACATAGGTTATAGAGAGCATTATACATTACTTACGCATTATCATTGCACATACTGCTCCTAAGTTTCATTTCGTATAATCGTTCCAAAAATATGGCCATCCGAAAGCCAACACACGAACGATCTAACCTTGTGTGTTATGGAGCATGTAACGATTCCATAAGCACCGTTCTCACATAACTTTGCCTACCAAAGATAAAGGTCGTCCGATCCTCAGTCTAAAAACCAGTTGATAGCTAATACGTCATAACAAGCAATGCTACCCAGATTGCTCACCAACGCCTAAGCATTCATTGGCCTAGTTCTGAGTCACCATACTCGGTTGAAACCACCTAATATAGTCCTTAAGAAAATTAGCTTTAACTCACACACACTTTATGCGAGTAACACTATGTGTGAGATAGTCATCTAAGTCGAAAAGCTCTTAATCAAGTCTTTAAAGGCAACATCCTCTTATCCACTAGTATACTGCTTTATGTCCACATATTATCGCATCAATAATGATACCAGTCTATCACATATCATGCTACCACTGCAAGTTACCGATCAGCCCAACACCACACATTTTTGCAATCAATGTAATTTTCACTTAGTAGAGACATGTACATACCCCATTCCAAAGACTCAGTCTGCAACGCATACAATGCATCATTACAAATAGTTTATAATTACATTTGTATGACACCATTGCTACTTATGTCCTTAAAGCAACCATCATAATAACAAGGGTAGGTCATCTTGACCAAATCTGACTTTATAGATGTGTTCAACATCAATTTCGTAGGAATCTTTTCTTAAATCATATTTTTGCTATGTAAAAATATGATTCTGTGAAGGGTAAATTTTTGATACATTGTAAGTTTTTTATTGATTTTTTAACTCCCTGAAAAATCTGTATACATGCCAAAAAATCATGACCAAGGGTCACCCCCTACTCACACCCAGAGCCGTACCTGTGTTTTATGGGGCCTGAGGCGGGGGAAAAAAATGGGCCCCCTATTAATAGTAGGAGTTCGGGGGCAGCGCCTCCCAATTTTTTGTAAAGAATCAAAATAACAATAAAATTTGCATTCACATTAAACAAATATAATATTCCAAATATTTATATTATATTAAATAAAATTATATAAAATATTTATATAAACTACCTAAACAATACTCGTCTAGCAGTTTTAGATGCAAAAATATTTATCAAATCAGTATAATCAAGTTGTTCAATTATTTCTTTCTCAATTGACAACATAGCCAATCCATTCAATCTGTCCTGAGACATAGTTGATCTAAGATAATTCTTGATTAACTTCAATTTTGAGAAACTTCTTTCTGCTGCTGCAACGGTAACTGGTATTGTTAGCAAAATCTTATAAGCAATATAAGCATTTGGGAATAAACCATTCAGTTTCGCCAAATGATGTAGTACATCAATTGCCGTTCTTTCAGTGGTTAAATAACACTTTAGGGTCATCAATTCTATAGATAAATCATAACCATCAATATTTGAACGTCCATCATGACTTAAAAATTTCTCAAGCTTCTCACAATGCTTCTCTAAGCTATTTAAGGGATCGGCTTCAATCTTCAACTTCTCTAAGTTTAACAAAAATCCAAAAGTCTCTTCATATTGTTTAAATTGTTCTAACCGGAGTTGAAGGGAAGATCGAGCTTGATCAATTATAAACAGAAAATATTCTACTCTAAAAGATTCTTTACTTGATAGTGTTACATCGTCACTGCCACTTTCATCAAACTGTTTCTTTCTTCGGGTTATCCATTTTTTTTGAAATTTAGGTTCAAACCCCATGTCATTTGCTAGTTTCTTAGCTTCATCCATGGCACTGGAAAATCCACATTCTCTATACTCATCAAGAAATACAATAAGTCCTTGTAAGAGGTTGACTGCAATGCCAATATCCATACTTTCAGATTGAAGAAACTTACTGACATTATTAATTGCATATAACAATTTGTACCAAATAACCATTCCAATTAAGAACTCAAAATTCTCCAAATCAAAAATCGCTAAGGTCTCAGCCTCACTCTTTGTTTTGGAATCTTCACTTTTTTCAGCCAATTCAAGCAAAGCATCTCTTATTTGTGTAGTTTGATCTTTTATAGCTTTTACACTCTCAACATGACTTTCCCACCGTGTTTGTGATAATGGCTTCAGAGTCAGACCGGGTACCGTATCTTTAAAAAATTTCCATCTCTTTGGAGAAGAAGAAAACAATGTGTAGATGCGTTGCACTACTCCAAAGAATGATTTAGCTTTAGGACAACATTTTACCATATCCACAATCGTCAAATTAAGACTATGACAACCACATGGAGTGTAGAAAGCTCTAGGATTCATTTCAAGTATTCTTTTTTATACACCTTTGTGTCTTCCACTCATGTTAGCACCGTTGTCATACCCTTGCCCTCTTATATCATCAATATCAAGCCCAAGTATAGTTAGCACATTTTTCAATTCAGTTGACAATCCAAGTCCTGATGTATCATCCACCTTCAAAAATTCAATCCAATATTCTTCTATTTTCGGTGTGTCTATCGAATCATCAACACATCGTAGTACTAGAGACATTTGTTCTTCATGACTCGCGTCAGGAGTACAATCAAGAATTACTGAAAAATATTTTGCATGTTCAACTTTCGCAATAATTGCACTTCTCACTTCGTTGGCTAATGTCAAAATTAACTCATTTTGAATTTTGGGTCCAAGGTATGTATACTGAATTTCTTGTGCTTGAGCACGTCGAACGTGCTCCTCCATTACTGGATCAAATTCAGCAACCATTTCTATCATTTGCAAAAATAGTCCATTGTTCTCACCATAGAGTTTCTCATTATCTCCTCGAAATGCTAAAGTGTTTTTGGCAAGTCTTATCACAATGGAAATTATTCTTGTCAAAACTTGCCTCCAATGCTGCCTCTCTTTGTTGATTTGAACTTGCACACTCCGATCAATTGTTTGGTTTGTTTTGAGTCTCTTTTCTAAATTAATCCAAGAAAACATGCATTCCATATGATCTCTACTAGCTTCATGATTTCTAAGACTTCTATGCATATTATGCCAATCGTTGTATCCATGATTGCCCAATTGCCCCATTCTGCTCATCATTTGTGGTGTTTTGAACAACTTGCAGCATAAGCAAAATATTTTATCTAAAGAGATAGAATATATTAGCCATCTTCTATCAGATGTCTGCCCATTTGTCAGTACACATGTATAATGTGATGAATCAAAATGCTTATTGTTTCTATCTTTAGGAAACAAGATGTCATCCACTCTCTTTGGACCCATTTCTACTAAAAAATCTCGGAGTTTCATATCGATGTTATTCCAATTTGCACAATCCTCTAAATTCGTAGTTGAATCTTCAGTTTCTTTAATCTCTTCAGTTCGAGTTCCATCTTCAGTTTCTTGAAACAAGATGTCATTCACTTCCTCATTTTCATTCAAGTCCATAATTTCATTCACTTCCTCATTTTCATTCAAATGCATAGTTTCATAGACTTCCTCATTTTCATTCAGATCCATGAATTCATGGGCTTCCTCATTTTCATTCAGATCCACGGTCTCATGGGCTTCCTCATTTGGTTCCACAGTTCTATTAAAATATTTGTTGATAGCTCCGGTTTGACTTTGAATTAATATTGCTTCCCTTTCTCTCTTTTTTCTCTTTTGAGCACCAGATTTATGCTTAGGAGGCATTATTTGTTGCTTATAATTAACAAATCACAAATCACAAATACCTATAATTAACAAATCACAAATTAGAAATCAGAATTTAACAAAATACCTATAATTAACTAAAGTACCTGAGACACCCTTAAAATCTGATGATTTTGATTGTCGCTGAACATATACACAACTGAGGCATTTACTGCATATCATAAACAAGTGAAAATTTTTATTACCATTAAGATGCTGAAGCATTTCACAGATATGTAGCAATAATACAAGTACAAGCTGTTGATAAAGACTCTTCAAAGCATTTTCAAGAAAGATTCTTTTAAATACTTATGAAATGGTGCAGAAGAACAACATGTTTGACCTCAAAACATAGAAAAGTATGTAAAAGGTACATAAAATCGTCCAAGCAGGAAACACTATATGGGAAAAAAATAGCAGTTTTTTTGCTTGAGTTGCACATATTTTATGACACTATATATTGCACATATTTTTTCACACTTTTGAGCTTTTCGATTTGAAAACTTCTGGATATTTTGCAGTCATTGATCGGTACATGACAATCATGATCCAGTTGCCTTTTTATTTTCTTTAGACCAACACACTAGAGTCTAGGTGAATAGCAGCACACTCACATCTGCTCCAATTTTATTGTAGTGCACACTTTCATGGATAACATGCAAGTCGAGAGCTTCCACACAGTTCAGCCATCTATCTGTTTCGAGAACAAGACTCTAGATAATGGAATGGTAGTGAACTAGTTGTAGTGAAGTTTAAGGAGCAAAAATAAAATCATAGTTAGTCAAAGTCAAAAGACATTTCATTTGACATGCTAGAGACTAGGCCAATAAAAGAAAGTGTATAAAGTTTCAACAGAACACCAAGAAACACAAAGCTAGGGATACTGTTTAGACAATGATCTATCACTCTATTCAAGTATGAGGTCATCCAATGATTCTGGAATTTTAGACTTTGGTACTTTCCCGTCTCAAAAGAGATGTGCTTGACTAATGCATTACATACAACAGTGGGGCTATTTCTTACAAGGAGCCATGCTCATTGTAAAATTAATGACTATCATCAAGATTCAAGATGTTCAGTGGGATTATTCGTGCTCTTAATAATGTTAAACATGCATGACAATTGCAAAAGAATTGAATTTCTTTTATGTGTATGATTCCCAGAGTTGTACATTTAGTGAAATGAATACAATTTTTTAAAGTAAAAAATTGAGCAATTATGTTAATGAAAGGAGAAAGGTTTGTGACTTTGTCACTTGTATAAAATGTTTATTGCATTTTCTGTTCTCTTCTTTGCAAAGAGGGCTTTCATTTAGTTTGATTTTTTCCATAGAGTCATGACACTATTTGATCTTCTCAAGGGAAGTTGTTCCTGTTTGGTCTTCTGTGAACACCCCAAATTTTTCAAAGATTTACAAAATGACCCTTTTGCCCCTAACCCCGTTTTCTGAGAAAATCAAGTCAGTTCTTCAGATTCTCTGAATTAAAATTCATATTGATTTATTCGAAATCAACTCCGGATCCGAATCCAGCACTTTAAATCCATATTTCCTCCAAATCCGGATCAAAAACCCATTTCTGAAGAAATCTTCTCAAAATAGTTTCTAAAATTCTCAGAAAAACCCCTTTTGTAAATATTTTACAAAAACATCAAAAAAATTAGTTTAATCTTTGGTTTCTCGTAAAACTTTAGTATTTTATTCTAAAAATGCCAAAAAATAGAAAAACCAAAAGAAAATACAAATATATATATATATATATATATATATAGAAAAAAACTCAAGAAAAGAACAAGGAAATCAAAGAAGAAAATACAAAAAAGTGAACTTTTAAGAAGCACCCTTTTGAAAAATCGAAATTTGTTAAGGATCCCTCTTTTTGAAAAATCTCAAAAATGAGAGGGCCCCCTTTTGCAAAATCTTTTCTTTTTTTTTAGGGTTTGGGAACCCTTCGTAAAAATCGAAAAAGGGAGACGGCGCCTCTCTCTCCCTCTACCTCTTTCTCTCGTTCGCTTGATCCGGAACTTCTCCATCGATCGATCGATCGATCGCCCTTCGATTGATGATCGCCCTTCATCTTCAACTGTCTCCCCTTCTCGAATCACCTCCTTCCTCCTTAAAAGGGCATGCAGGAAGCCCCATTCCAGCCATCGCCTTCACCCCTCCACCCTTCTTACATTTGCTTCTGCCCTCTTTTCTTCTTTTCCACATTATCGATCGAGCTTTCCCCTGCAGAATCTATTATCGACATCCATCATCTGCCAAACCCAGACCTCCTTCACCACCAAGTTTTCCCCTTCTGCTTCCCTTCTTCCCATCACTGGACCAATTGGGGGGGGAATTCTGCAACATAGTGAAGCAAGCTAATCTCTTCATTCCTGGGTCGACTAAAGGAGCTTTCATCTTCAGCCTCCAGAGGAACCACCCGACCCACGATCTACTCAATCGATCAGTTTCTTCTGGGATCAACTTCTCTGGCATCGAGTTTTTCCATTGCCGCTCTGACTTCATCCTTCCCCTGTCCTTCCTGAATTTTCTTCTCTACAAGAAGCGGGTAAGAGCCTCTCCCTCTCATTTCTCTTTGTTATTTCTGATTTTGTCTTCTTTTCTTTTTTTAGTTTTTTTCCTTTTTTTTTTATCATCTCATCAGAGCACCATTGTGGCGTCGGTTTTGCATATAGCAAATACCGACCCACACATTTCGTGCAATATCAATGGAGTCTGAAGATCTCGACATTTCTTTTCCTCAGTTATAATTTTTTTTTTAGTTTTTCTTGTTACCACGCATTTTCTTATTAATTTAGTTGCATTCCTGTCGTTATAATAATCATTTTTTATATATATACGCCCATTCTGGTTCATCTGTGTTGTTTTTTCCCTTTCGATATGTTGCTTTGTATACAATCATCGTCGTTCTCTCTGTTTTATTGTCATTTTCTAGCATCACTAGTTGTCTCTGTGTCATTTGATTTGTCTTTTCTGTGTTTACTTTGTGATTCAATATTACAAGACATCCTTCCTGCTTGATTTCTCGGTAGCTGCGAATATATTCCATATGTGACAGGCACAACGGAGCATCTTATTGGTTGGCAATCGGTTCTTTTGAAGCTTTCCATCTATTGTTATCTAATTTTGATTATATTAGTTGGTTTTGATTCCATCTCTGTTTTAATATCATAAGATGTATCCAACTGTAGTTTCCAGCTTCATTTCCTATTTCCAGTTGAATTTCCCATAGTTGTCTTCCTTTATTTTCCAGTTTGTTTGGATTCATTTGTCTTAATCTTCTGTTGTTAACCTCTGCACTTCAAATGGGTTTTTGTGGGGTACCATATCTCCCCAATGGAATTAGAACAGGAAACCATCCCAGCCCCTTTTTCCATTACGGGCAACCAACATGAGCCCTGTTTGAATAGCACAGAGATGCTCACGATCGCCCTGCTGCAATCCTCACCATGAATCGAGTACAACTTCTCTGGAAATCCTCCTGTTAAAAATCAGGTATTAAGCTCTCGGTGAGGGCTGGATAATAAGCTAAGATGATCTGCTAAGTTGAACATCAAACCAGTCTGCCAAGAACTCAGGGGATTGGGATTTAAGTTGCGATCATCCAAGATTGAACATGAATTTTATTTTTAGTTTCAGTCTTTATCTTAGTCACTAGAGAAGATTAAGCTATTCTCCTGTTTTGAGAAATCAAAGTCACGCCTATATGTATATTTGTATATTTCAATTACGATCTTGCTGCCTTGAAAATGGCTATCATTCACTCTGTTGGTTTACTTGCTTCACTACAGACGGTCCCCATTTTTTTTTTTTTTGGTTTGCCTATCATAGGGAAAACGAAAAGTTGCATTCCTTAACAGTGTAAGATTCACTACATGTTTCACTAGATGAAAACCAAAGTTCAGCGTGAAACAATTTTGCGATCTAATATCAAGGAAGGTTTTGGATCAATCAGAAGCAAGGCCAAATGATGTCTCTCGTCTTACTCAACCAAAGGTTTTGTTGTTGTCAGGTTGTTTGCTCCAGTTTCTCATTCTAATTTTGATCTACCTTTGTTTGCTGCAGGACATTATAGTACGCCATCATATTGACAGTGTGCGATCACCATTTTTCATCTACGGTAAGAGGCTCATCTTCCATTTGTTTCTTTCAGCATGCTTGTTTTAGTCAATTCTATGAGAATTTGAAGACCTTATATCTGAGAAATAAATCTGCTGAAAATCTTGTGTCATATGAACTGGCGAAATGATCCTTTCTCCTTCCTGTAATTATGATTTGGAGGTAACATTAAATTGGGGAAAAGGAGATTTCCCATAAGGTCAGGGGTTGCTGCCTTGCATAAGGATTCTTACTGATAAAGAAAAAAAAAATATATATATCTGTCAAATACAAGGTACTCTGTTCATTCAGAGTAGTTTCTGCAATTAGTTTTATCAGTTAGATTGAAATATTCTTTACCGGTGGGCTCACAATAGATATCTTGAAAGTTTTTTTTGGAAACCCAAGATCAACAGTCATCTTGACAAGTAAATAAAACTGTCACCTGTTATTTAAATTCCAAATGTATAGCTGTGATAGTGATTCATTCTTACGGTTACATTGCTCCATGACTGTCATGACTGCCAAAATTATTTATGGTTAAGTTTTAAGCAGATTTAGTTAAACCATTGCCCTCATGTTCTGGTGTGTTAAATAATTTCAACTAAGAGATGACATTAAATGGAAGCATTTGATGGAATGTCGGTAGTCATTTATCCGACTACTAAATTGATCATTGAAGGATTAAGCTGGGCATGTCATCTTAGCCCAGTTTGCTGGACCTAGAAATGTAGTTTCTATTTCTTGTAGCATTCCAATCTACTGTGTACATTTCACCCCCTGTTTCACAACACTTTTTCTGCATATTTCCACTCCACTGTACACTCCCAGCAATCCAAGAGTGGCCCTTGCTCACGGCTCCATGGTCATCCCCTGTGGCCGATGCCCTTCCCTCAGTTTTCTTTTATTCATTTTCCTGTGTTCTAAGATTTCCTGGTAGCAGCAGTTCCCATTGATCCATCCATATTTCACAGTGACACATTCATTGCCTGATTCACTGATTCATCCATTGTTGAAACGATGAATCAATGAGCAAGAGTCACCATCCCAGGTAGTAATTCTAGCCACTGATTGTGTCAAACCCAACTTCTATGATGAATTGGACTCAACCCGGAAGCTACTGAGCAGCAGCCTTCATAGGAAAAATCGGATTTCGGGCCCGCTCGGCAACACTCCTCTGGCTTAAATATGAAACACCTGTTTACCATATCATTCCTCCTATATATAGATATATACGTATATATACATTCATATGCATATATGTATATAGGTATATATATATATATATATATTTCATGCTTCCACACTTTTAGGTCTCAAATGCTTCGGCATGTAAGCATTCTTTTACTATTCACACCCATATGGTATGTACAAATTTTCTTCTCCTTTGCATACTAACCAGTTGTTTTGCAGGAAATATGTGGATAAAGTTATTTTCTGAAAGTTGTAAATTTGATTTTATGGGTTGTAACAGCTAGATATTAATGCAAACCTTACATTTCCAGCTTTAGGTAGAATGAATGAGCATTATAAAATATCATGAAATTGTTTGTTTTCATGCATTTTTGCCTTTATTTCTCAAAATTCTCACAATGGTGAAACACGAATGGCACGTGCACCATTTCGTAAGAGGTAATTAATACTAAGTTGATGATCCACATCAATGGCCATAGTCAGGGTGTGGACAAAACTTAGCATTTTTATCTTTTACAAAATAACACTGGATCCACATTGGTTCCATTTTTCAAAATTCATCATGTTTTCCTTAAATATTTTCTTCTTTTATCAGAATTTAACTTAAAATTAATTCAAAATATATACCAATGGCCATAGTCAGGGTATATTGAGAATTAATTTCATCTTAAATTCTATAAAAGCACCAAATGTGTTTCATTCTCCACTTGAATCTAAATATAGATTATCATATAATACATTCAATGACCATAGTCAAGGATGTATTATATTTTCAATCTTATTTTAATTCATTTAAAGAATGAAATAGCTTTTCAAAATCTAAATCTCAAATTTATTCAAATTCATTCATCATATAGGGTAAAATTGCATCATATTTTTCAAAATTCTTTCAAAAACCCAAGTGATTTTGAACATCTTTTCTATTTTCCAAACCTATCTCAATTTCAAAGTCCAATTTGACTTTGAAATTTCAAAATTATTTCATATTCAAACTTCAAAAAAATTCAATCTAACTTTGAAGTTTCTAAATTCATCTTCTGATTCTAAATCCAGTTTCCTTCAAAGTTTTAAATCAAAAGTTGAGATTGACTTTGAATCTCAAAACCTTCTCAAGTTCAAATCTGGATCTTCAAAAACCCAGATCATCTTTAAAAGTCCTATTTTGGACTTCTCAAAACCCAAAATCCAAAATCAAATCCTAGTCTCAACTTGGATCCAGATTTCCAAGTATAAAACTCCATTCCACTTTGGATCTCCAATTACAGATCCAAATTCCATTCAGGATCCAAAATCCTTATTCCATTTTTGGATCTCCAGTCACAGATCCAAAATTCCATTTAGGATCTAGATCCTCATTTCATTTTTGGATCCCCAAATCCAAAATCCATTTAGGATCCGGATCCCATTCTACCATTGGATCTCAGATTCAGATCCAAACTCCATTCTTTAGGATCTAGAACCCAATTCACCTCGGATCTCGGATTTCAGATCCAAGTCCAGTTTAGGATCCAGAATCCAATTCTACCTTTGGATCTCAAACTTCATATCCAAATCCAATTCTTAGGATCCAGAATCCAACCCTACTTTGGGTATCAAAATTCAGATCCAAAATCCAATTCTTAGGATCTAGAATCCAATCCTACATTGGATCTCAGACTTCAGATCCAAATCCATTCTAGGATCCAGAACCCAATTCTATTTTTTGGATCTTAGATTTCAGATCCAATTCCATCTTAGAATCCAGAGTCCAACCTTATTTTGGATCTCAGATTTCAGATCCAAATACCATCTTGAATTCCAACTTTCAAATCAATTCTATTTCTCAAAATTCTATTTAATTTTCCCACATTTCATTCTGATTTCAAAGATAAAATTCAATTCCATTCCGAAGATTTAAAATCCAAATTTCTAATTCAAAATCCATTTATGACTTTAAAATTTTCTTTCTTCTCCTTTCCTCTCAATTCCAAGATCATTTTTCCAAATCCAGACTCATATTCCAAGCTCTTGAATATTCTAAAACTTAGAACTTTAATCTTAAGTTCTAAGTTAGAAATCATTTTCTTCACTTTATCAATTTCACTTGGAATTCTTCAAAATATTTTCAAAAAGAGCATACATCTTTGCATTTGCACAAGCATGATTCATTGTGCATCTAGACTTAGGATAAATATTTAGATAATTTCTTTGCAAAGCAAAAGGCATGAAATTCGACCCTTGGTTCGATTACCCCTGGTAAAGGCGCCAGGAACGGTCGAACCTCGTACCGACGAGCGGATCCCGTCTCCCGATTTTCCCGCAAATATTTCAAAAACGGAGGCGAGTTATTTCAAAATATTTTCAAAATTAAGGTCAAGTGAGACCCGCAAAAGAATTCCTCTTCTCTTCTCTTCTTTTTCTTCTCTCTTTCTTTTATCTTTCTCCCTTCAAAAAGGAGGAAAATAAGAGGTAGGAAAGGAAAAGAGAAGGAAGAGAACATTATGAGAGAGAAAAAATTTTTGCGATGATCACAGGTTTTCTTTTGTTCCTTGAAATATGGGACTTCATTATGTTAAATAGGTCTTGATGTGGTAGGATTTTAAATGTCAGTTTATAACATGTCTCCCTATGATGATCAACAACAGAGAATAAAATTGAGCTAAATGCAGCAATTTTCCAAGCATACAGCCACATCGATTTGAAAACTTCTGGAAGTTGGGGAAACGCTATGTGGAAAAAAAATAGCAGGTTGATGTTAAAGAAAAAAGCAGATACAGTGGTGATATCAGATATGAATTGAACAATTTGAACTAACCTTATAAGTTATAACTTATAAGACCAACCACTCAACCAGAGGAAGTCTGGCCAATGACGAGAGCCGAGAGGGCACAGCCGCACAGATTGAAGAAGACGAAGGAATGACGAGAGCCAGGGCATAGATGGAATGACGAGAGGGCATAGTCGCACAGATCCACTGTATGAGACTCCACCAGCACCAGGCAGGCAGGCACCAGACCAGATTAAAGAAGACGAGGGGGCACAACCGCACAGATTGAAGAAGACGAGGGTGCACAGACAGATTGAAGAAGATGAGGGGGCACAGAGTGAAGAAGACGAGGGGGCGCATGTTTTTTCAATGTTTAATAGGATCCGGGTCGGGTAAAAGATCCGGGTTTGATCTTTTACCCGAACCTTCTTAAAAATGGGCCCCTAAAAATTTTTTGGGCCCAGGGGCCCTGAGGCTCAAGCCTCATTGGCCTCTTTACAGGTCCGGCTTTGCTCACACCCCAATGGGGTTAGCATAATTAGAGTAGGCCTCGGCTGTCATGCGGGCAGGTCAGGGATTCAATTCCAACCGACACTATCCCCTTGCATAAGCCGAAGCAAGCATAGACAAAAGGGGCGAGGATTGTAACCTGGTTCAAATCTTGTGCAAGCCGAAGTGTGTCCACTCTCTTGAGGCAAGGAAGTCTCTATCGGGTGCAATATGATTGCACACAAATTTGTCCATTAAGCACCCATCACCATCCATCAGGTCTTGGGTCCCACACCTGACAAGCCCTATCCCCAAGATGGAGGTAATCAGGTGCTTCATGCACAAATATTTGTGCAATCATATTGCACTTGATATTTTCACAAGTTTTACGCTGCCAAGACAGTGATTGTAAGTATGACAAGTAGAGCCAGCAAATCTAGGTTTATTGTAACGTGGGTGGTTTCTCCATATAAATATAAAAAAAAAGTAGGAAGGAACAGAAAAACATCATCCGCTAGGCTGCACCGGTATGGCTCTCATTCCAGTCGAGTTCTTCTTACTGGCTTTCGCTTTGCAAGAAGGCTGCGGCCGCTGGTGTCTCGATGAATCCAGCGGATCGAGTAGGGAGGTTGGCAATGTTGGGATAAACCACCACGTTGGTGGTGGTTATCCACGATGTGGATAACCCTTTCCCACATAAGGAGTTCCTTCTGTTAAACCCGCACAAAATCAAGGGGGAACGGTTGCACAAACTGTTCCCACTTTGTACCTATAAATGGGATATCATGGGCGACCCCAATAGAGAGAGAGATACGGAAATACAGGGAAAAGTAGAAAAAGACGCAGTAAGGTTTTTTGTAGTGCTTACTTCTCTATTCAAGGATTTTTCCCATTCGGCAAGGGAACTGGTCCTGCTCACCGACTGCATTCGGAAGCCTGTGCTCATGGAGGGCCGCAGTCCGACTGAAGAGAAGCCTTCCTCTGCTCCAGCCACCACCAGCGGCTTCCCCTACTCCGGTCGCCATCGCTAGCCACTGATTCTGGTTCAACGATGATGACATCAGGTACGCCTTCCTGTTGTTTATTGTTTGTGTGCAGGTTGGACCCAACAATGGGTTATGGGCCCACACATTCTGCTGCATCTATGCCCATCAGAATAAAGTTTTCCTGGCGAGATTGTCGACTGATGTCTACCGGGCGAACCCCTTTTTCCCTTATTGTTGACCTTAACAGGGTCGACCTTTTTTTGAGGATGAAAGAGGGTAATGCCTCTAGTGGGTCCAGATTGGCAATCTGTCGCCATTTCTTCTGGTGATGTCGGTTGTGTCATCGTTTTCTTCCTCAAAACACAAAAAAAAAATGACTTACCTCCATTTTTGGGCATTCAGTTGAGAAGGACATTGCCGACTGTTTCCCTTCTTCCTTCTTCTCTGTCAGGGCGTTGCAGAGTCGTCGGAGCCATCGCTGGTGACTGTCGAGTCGCCGGACCTATGCACTTTTGCCGCGGTTGCTATCACCCCACCGTCGAAAGCCAGTGACCATTGGGCCACTAACGGTGGTGGCTGCCGCCAGGGTTGCCAGCAGTCGTCTGATTGTCGGACCGCCGGAGCCGGCGACAGCGATTTTCATCAGAGGAGAGAGAAGGAAAGAGGCAAAATAGGGTTTCAGAAACCCTATTTCGCGTTTTAGGTTTCATTTTAAATTGTCTTCGGGTTGGGTCTAATTTTGGATCCAAACCCGCCCCACCTGAACCGATCCATAAGGCTCATCTGGATCGGATCCGGGATTCAGGTGGGGGCCCAATTCTGTTAGGATCCATGACTGTAAACACCCCAAATTTTCACTCTCATCCCGTGTTTGTCCATTTCATATGTAATTGCATATCACTGCATACATTTTTGCATATCATTTCATTGTATTGCATGTCATTACATGTCATTATATCTCATTTTCGAGATCCAGCACTCCTGTTTTCAAAACATTTAATCCAGAATTGAGTTTTAAAACTTTTCCTTCAAAAACAATTTTAAAACCTGGGTTTTTATTCAACATTCTGTCATTTTCCAACCCCCGGGACCTTATATTTTGAAATACTTAGAAAACGATCTGGATTCATTTCAAACTCAATTTCAATTGATTTTAATTCTCAGATGAGGCCCATTTAGGTGGTGTCGCTTCTGGATTCCTTCACTTATCAAAAATCTCAAAAACCTTAGAGTCCTAATTGGATCAGGACTCTTTTTCCAGAGTCCAGTCGGATCAGAACTCTACTTTTTACTACCTTTTCTACCTATTTTGGAGAGAACCTTTCAAAATCTTCTGTTTTGGCCAAAATTTCAGAGTCCTAGTTGGATCAGGACTCTTCTTCAAGAGTCCAGTCGGATCAGGACTCTTCTTCAGAGTTTCAATTGGATTGGGACTCTAATCTTTTACAGCTATTTTATTCATTTTCAATCAAATCTTTTAAAATCTTTCAAAATAAGTCAGAAACTCAGAGTTTCAGTTAAAACAGGACTTTGTTCAGAGAGTCCTAGTTGGATCAGGACTCTAATCCTGATTTCAATTTTGAGAAAATCTTTCAGAAATCTTTCAATCTACCAAAACTATTACACTTTTATCAAAGAATTTCAAAATTCTGAGGTTTTATCTCAGAGTCCTGATCAAATCAAGACTCTACCCCAGAGTCCTGATCGAAGTAGGACTCTATCCAAAATTGATTTTCTCACTTCATTTTCACTAGTTTTCAAAAAGCTTTGCTTAAATTTCATCATTTGCCTACCAGAAAAACCAAAATTCTTAGAGTTCTGATTGAATCAGGACTCTTTCTCAGAGTCCTAATCAGATCAGGACTCTGAACCAAAACTTCAATTTCATCCTGCTTTAACTGTTTTTCAAAATCCTTCCATTTGTTTTCTCAAGAAAATCCAAAAATATGAGAGTCCTAGTTCAATCAAGACTCTGTCCTCAGAGTCTCAGTTGAATCAGAACTCTATTTTATTCCAGTATTCGTTATTGTTTTCACTGTTTTGACAAGTTCTTTCGTCTGTTTTTCAGAAAATACCAAAAAAAATCTAGAGTTTCAGTCCGATCAGAACTCTGTCCTAGTCCAGTCAGAAGTCTCTTTTTATTTTATTTTTATTGTTTTCAAAATTTAGGTCATTTTACAGAGTCCAGTTAATTCAGGACTCTATTTTAGAGGTCGATCGAGTTAGGAGTCTACCCCTGACTGTGTTTTTTTGACTTATTTCGTCAGTTTTTGATAAAATCTTTCGAAAACTCTTCCATTTGAGTTCTAAAATCTAAAATGTCAGAATCCTAAGAGTTCAGGACTCTAACTCGGAGTTCCAGTTCGCTTGATACCATATTTTCAAAGATCTTGAATTTCAAATACTGATTTTAACCCCTTTTCAAAACCATTTTCAATGTTTATTTCAAAATTCTTCAAAACTCGATGTGGGCCCACTCAGTTGGCACCATATCCAGAGGAGTTATGACTTGGTTAGAACCCTATGCCATTTCAAAAATTCTAATTTTAAGATTGCTTTTGAAAATCCTTTTGAAAACTCCTTCAATTTCAAGTTTTAAAATCGCTTTTTGAAAAACTCAAGTAGGGCCCACTCGGGGTGGCGCCATATTCGAGTAAGTCAGGGCTAGACTAGGGTTAGTCAGTGTCTTGGTTAGTGTTAGGGGTTTAGAAGAGTTAATATCATTTTGAAAACCCATTTTGAAGTTTAGTTTTTAAAACTAGTGTTTTTAAAGGTTTTTAAAAAACCAAATGTGGAAGATGCCAAGTGGCATCACATTTGGGGGTTTTCTAGGTTTAGTTAGGGGCTAATTAGGGATTAATTAGAGTCTCACCTAGGCTATAATTCTCCAAAAAATCGTTGCCCCCTTTATTGGATTTATTAGAAAGAGTTCTAAAAAAATAAAACTCCTTAATTAACCCTAATTAAGGAGGTTTTGAAAACCTATAAATAGGGGACTTCAAGAGGTCAAAAGGGGCTCTTTTTCTCTAAAATTTTCGTGGCCTCTCTCTCCTCTCCAGCACCTCCACCTTCCTCCATTGCAACTGCAGCCCCAAGGTGAGTTTATTTAATATTATTTTATTATTATTTTATTAGTTTTTATGATTTTTCAATAGATTTCACCATGGAAACTCTTGTGTCCATGGATTTAACCATGGATTTTATCCAAGAACCCCAAAATCGACCCAAGAAGATGATCTAACTCAGTTTGAGGGTGATTTCAAGGATTCTAATCCATTAGAATCATTTATTGCATTATTTTTTATATTATTAACCAATAAAACATGTGATTTACCCTTTTTATGGGTTAAATCCATGTCTTTAAAGGTAAAATTGAATTTCAGCCATTGATTCCATGATTTTATTTTATTTTTATGTTTATTCATGCTTATGTTACGTCATATAGCATAAAATTAATCTTTATTTTCTGTTTTAGTGTTTATTTTATTGTTTTTTACTAATTAATGCATGTTTTCTCAAGTTTCTTAGATTTCTGTGTGTTTTTTAGTTTAGAACAGAAAAGAGCATGCTGTTTCGGATTGAAATATGTATTGTTAATTTCTTATTTTTGTATATGAGATGCATGCATATGTTATTGATCTAATGTAAAAAAATCAGAGTTTTTGGACTTCGGGAACCCTGTCAGAAAAATCAGACATTAAATCGGGTTTTTAAAACTTTAAAATCATTGTTAAAATCAAGAAGGTAACTTGCTGTTATGATATTTTTCTCATCTTATATCCGATTTTAGATCTGTAAAATGCCATGGATTCACATTGATTAGATATAGCTACTGTGAAATTTTCAGAATTTTTTATTACTGTTTAGTATTTTTCCTCTGTCAAAAACTCTGATTTTTAATTTAAAATTCGTTATGGTTTATCAAAACCCTAATCAGACTTGTGTTATTTATAAATCCCAAACCACAGATCCGATTCATGATCTGTAAAAAGTGAGTATTGTTATTTTTCTGTCAACTGTTCACTGTTAAAATCTCGGATATTGTGAATGAGTTATGCTATTTATCCCGAAATTTTCAATTGAAAGTATCAGTCAGGACCAAAGTTAAAATCAATATATTCAAGTCCGGATTGTCGGATGGGTATCTCCCTTGTTTTAAAGGCTTTTTCAGATCTGTAAAAAGGAAAAGTTTTGTTTTCCTGTCTATTTGTTCTCTGTAAAATTTCATAGATTTACATGGAGGTTTGACCCCTGGTTCGGGTCCTGGACTGAGACTGGTTGGTGAACTAGGTCAAAAATAGCATATTTTTAGGGTTTAATGCAATTTTCGGACTAATTTAATGCCAAAAAATATTTTTATAATTCTAATTTGATATTAGGGTTATCACAAGTGCTGGTACCAATTTTGAGGATTTTTAGAATCCGTTTGATGCTTGAATGGCTTGAATTGCAAAACAGGGCACCCGAAGAATTGCAAAACACTGCAAAAATCATAAAATTTATGATATTCTTGGATTTTTGTGTATAAGCATATATTTTTAGGGTTTAATCATATTCATAATCCTATTAGGATACTTTATCTTAAATTTTATGTTCATTTGATTTCATTTAGTGCATAAAACCTAAGTTTTACCAAAATATCTTTCTGAAAAACCCTAATTTCAAGCCCATAGTCTTGCTATCGGGGGTAATTTGGTCATTTGACCTAAATTTTGAAATCCCTAACCCTAATTTTCATATTTTTAATCATGTCATAGCATATTTAGTTTGATTTATCTTCATTTGAACTTCAAAACTTGCATTTTATCAAATATCTTTCTAAAAACCCTAATTTCAAGGCCATAGTCTTGTTATTAGGGGCATTTTGGTCATTTTGACCCCAATTTCGAAATTTCATATCTTCTCTTTCATATTTATTCAATTTTATTTCATATTTTATCAATTTTTATTTAAGGGAATCATGGAAAAGGCTTATATCTAGCAAAATCCAATAATTTCTAGATATTACTGGATAAACCTAGAAAAGCCAACATATATTCACTAACCAAGCTTTCTAGTTTTGCAGGTACATTGAAGATTTTATTTTTCATGTATTTAAATTTCAATAGTGATGTAAATTAAATGTAAACTTTGGAATAAGAATTTAAATTCCTGCATAGATTAGGATTTGCATTGTATATAGTTTATTTTTTTAAATAATGTTAATGTGTGATGGATGATGATTCATGCATATTCAAACTCACTATGGTCTACACGAATGGCACATACACTAGCTTTTATGAAGTTTATAAACTTGGTGGAATTCGTATTTATGGCCATAGTCAGAATATGAAGGATATCTAGATTTATGATCTTCACATTAGCCACATTCAGCCTACACTCTTAGGCTAACTTCAAAAATGCACTGCATTTCTCAAAAATACAAAAAGTATTTCTCAATTCCTCAAATCCATATTCATTCATTTCATGCATTTGTCAATTCCAATTCAAATCTCAATTCAAAGAAGTTCCTTTTCTCAAAATTCTCTAAGTCTTATTCAAAATCGATTTTCTCAAAATATTGATTTGCCAATGATATTTCAAGTATTTCCCAAGTTCCAAATTCAATTTTTATAAGTTATATTTTCAATTTCAAAGTAGACTAGACTTGAACCCAGCTGACATGGACTGCATGTAGACTAGGTATGGTTTGGTAGGACCATATTGAGGAGAATTATTCATGCTCACATAGACTTAGGTCTAATACAACACTCCTCAATTTAGGAATTGTATGAAAACAATGTTTGCTTCTTCAAATATTTCAAAATCTCTATCTCTTTAGGTTTTAGAGTCTTTTGATTTGATTGCATGTGCTCATATTTTTCAAAAAACACCCCACCTATATTGTCCCGGTCTTCATGTTGCTGGGCTCTCTTCCAGAACCATAGTTCGGGACAGAGCCTCACAACTGGGCCACTTATTTGGGTTAACACCCCCTGCCACGTACCAAGGGCCATAGTCCAACGTATATCGGCAGGTGCTCAAGGATGTTGGAAAACTTGAACCTAGAACCAGAGAAATTGATTTTATGCCACGTACATCGAGCCTTGGCTTGAGTATATGGGCATAGCATGATTGGACATAGTTGATCTGAATCTTAGAGTTAGGATTAAGGTCCTACAGCTATTTCAAAATTTGTGCATCTAGATTCAGCTTTTAGGGAATGCTGTATGTGCATACTTGTTTATGCAGGATGTGATTGAAAATGTTATAGTCATTTCCTTTGTATTTTCCATATTTTCCCAATTTTCTAAAAATACTGGACGATTCTTCAAAATTCCCCAATCCATGTCCATGTACTGTCCATGTTTTAAACCCTAGACGATTTTCAAATACTTCATTTTATGAAGTACTTCTTTATATTTAAAAAAACCCTCGACGAGTTTCCAAATTTCCCTCCATTTTCTTCAAAACTCCAGGTTATTTTCCATCCTTTCTTTCTTCTGGATCACGAATTTCCTGCTTTATTTTTATCCTGCCTGCATTTTCCTCAAATTTCCTGTATTTTCCCAAGTCTTATTCCAATTTTCCATGATTTCCAGTCCGATGGCGTCCAGTCAGCTTGATTCAGTCTTTCTTGAGGGTCACATCTCCTACGAGGTGCGACAAAGTCTTCCTGAACATCGATTCCTCAGCACCGGATCCTTGTAAACACCTCAAATTTTCCACATCCATTCTCAAACAATCCTCCTCAGGCAGTGCCAACCCTGTCAGGTCAGTGTAGGAGTCAAACCCCGAGTCAGTTTCAGAAAATCACCATTTTACCCATTTTCATTAGGAAAATTACCATTTTACCCCTAGGTCATCCCAGACCCCAATCAGTCAGAGTCAACCAAGCTCATTGGTCAGTTCAAGACAGTTAGAATATCAGTCATCTCAAGCTCATCTGAGCTCATAATGAATAAACCATTTCCATTTCTGACCATTCATGCCAAAATGGGATCATTTCTTCAGAAATGAGCTCATTTCTCACTCAAATCCAAGCCAAGTGTCTCTGAGTCAGTCATTCACAGTCAGTCATACTCCCTATGGTCTAACTTGAGCTCTCCAGGAGTTCGAGTGCTTCTGTTTCAGTTCAAAACCATTTCTAAGTGTCCAGGAGCCCATTTTAGTCAATTTCAGCTCTTTCAACTGAAATTGAGTTGAGTTCAGCCAATTGAGCTAGTGTTCGAGCTTCGATTTTAGTTCATGTCAGTATTATTGACCTTTTTTTTAGCTCAAAGTCAGCTCAATTTCGTAATTCACTTCACTCCAGTGACCATTCCATACCATTTCTCTAAAAATGGCAGCTTTTCTTGAAAATTAAGTCGGAAAGGTCAGTTGAGTCAGTGCCTGGTCAGTTCATTTGAGTTCTGAAACTCTAAAACCCAGCTCAATCTAGCTCATCTCAGTTCAATCCAGCTCGAACCCAAATTTTTAGTGTTACTCTGACCCAGTAGAGTCCCGAAAACCATTTCTTCAACCATTTTGGAAATTTTATAAGTTTTAATGCTTTTTTTAAAATGGTACAAGTGTTAATCCGGGTTTAAAATCCAAAATTCTTCATTCAGGGTCTGCATTTCGCATGTCATTTCTCATCATTTCATATCATTTCTCAGCATTTCATAACATTTCATCACATTTCATTTCATTTCATTTTCGAAGTCCAGAACTCCAGTTTTATAAATTTCAATCCAGATCGAGTTTTTAAAAGCTTTCAGAAATCAATTTCAAACCCCGGGTTTCCAAAATTGACACTTTTACCCCCGGGAGTCTAAATTTGGAAATGTTTTCTCAAGAAAAATAATATGGATTTATCTCAAACACAAATTTTTGAATTCTACACTGGATTTGCTTCGCAACGGGGTATTGAAATTCAAAATCCGAGCTCGTTTCAAAAACTGCCAAAAATAACTCGTTTTGTCTGAAAATAGATTTGGAAGCATTTTCTCGAGAAAAACAATCTGGATTTCTTTCAAAATTACATTTTTAAATTCTACATTGGATTTGCTTTGCAACGGGGTATTGAACTTCAAAATCCGAGCTTGTTTCAAAAACTGCCAAAAATAGCTCGTTTCGTCTGAAATTTTTTTGAAAAGATTATTTTACCCCTTTAATCGTCAAAATGAATTTCAAAAGTGGAATTTGGACCCTCTCTGAGATGGCCCATCCATTTGCATTTTCTTGTTTTAATTTATAAGAAAAAAAATTATCTTTTTCTTTATTTTTATTTTTTTTCCTTTTTCTTTCTTTTACTTTCTTTCTTTTATTTTTCTTTCTTCTCCGGCCATTCATATAAGCCTCTCTTCCTTTGCCTCTTCTTTCTTCCCTCTTTCCTTCCTCTTTTTTCCTTTTCCTTTCATCCCTTTTCTTTCTTTCCTTCTTCTTTTCCCTCCTTTCTTTCTTTCCTCTTTCCTTGGTTCAGCCACCTTAAAGCCCTGATTTCTTTCTATTCCAAAAGGCATCACGTATTTTGCACCTCCCTCCTTCTCTTCCCTCTCACTAAATCTATTGGCTATTGAAAACTTAGGAAAAATAAGGATTTTTTCCTAAGTCTTCAACTAAAAGAGACTATACGGCTGGCCCTCTCTCTCTCTCTCTCTCTCTCTCTCTCTCTCTCTCTCTCTCTCTCTCTCTCTCTTTGCAGCATCACAAGAGCCCCTCCTTTGTGGCAGCAGCTTCCTCCATTAGCTTAGCACCTCCAACCGGTCCAGCTACACCCCTTGGCAGCACAACACCACCACCTCTTAGAAGCTACATCAATCACAACCACTTGCAGCAGCCTCCTTCAACTCCTCCAGCAGCCCCCTTTTGGAAGCAGCTATAGCTGGTGCCACCTCTTCCAAAGGCTCCCACAACAGCCTTCACCAGCAACTCCTTCAGCAGCAGCTGGCTTCCCCTTCAGCACCTCCAGTCCAGCCAGTTGCAGCTTCCACGCCCAGCACCTTCGATCATCTCCAGCAGCAGCGCCATTATCACCACAGCACCCATCTTCAACCTTCACCATTGTAGCAGCTCCATCTACCATCAAGCGAGTCCCTATAGCCGTTGCAGCAAGGTTTACACCATCTTTGCCTTGGCAAACACCACCAGCTACCTTCAAACGTTGCCATCTCCTCTACTGTCAGCCCCTTCTTCAGCCGATTGGAGCGAAAGCCTCTCAAGGTAAGACCCTTCTCACGTTTTCTCCTCTTTTTCCTAGGAATCTACTATGTGAATCCAGTTTAAGACTGGATTCACATGGCTGGAAATAATATTTTCCTAAAACTTTCAATGAATAGCCATGATCAAGGCTAAATAAGGGAGATTCATCCAACGAATGGATCGGACCCCCCTTGTTTCGATGGCCAACAGTAAAAGTGGATCATATTTCCCTGGTAATTTTATTTTAGCATTAGTTTCATGTAAATTTCATGATTTAAGTATAGCATTACATCATGTTATGTTTATTCCATTTATTCTAACTTAGTCTCATTGGAATCCCCTTTATAGTTATAGGTTCTGATTTTATAGGTACTGTCTAATCGTTATTTTGGGCATAAATTTTCATCAATAAATCTCAGGAATTTTATATATAATAGGTTTGAATGTTATTGATTCCCTGTCAAATATTTGATTTAACTTGAGTTTTGCAACTTCATTCTAAAAACCGAATTCCAAACTGAGATTTCACATTTCCAAAAATTTCAATTTCTGCTTTAGCAGACAAAAACCTTCGAATTCACCCATGTGGGGGATTCTAATCATATTCCAAAAAAATCATAGTGGATTCATAATCGAATCTACTGATGATCTGGAAATTTTGAGATTTTTCCAATTAGTTTGGCCTCTTTAAAAAATCGGATTTCTCAGACTCCTATGAAAATCTTGATTTTCCTTCGTCAGGGTATAGACAGACTCTAATGCACCCAGTCCATCGAATATGTAACCCGTCTGCAAAAACTTTTAACATTAAAGTTGTTCCTAAGATAATTTTCTATCATTTCCCAAAATTTGGGAATTTTTTAATTTGTTTCATTATTTTTCCCGAATTTTCCATTTCTGTCTAACAGATTCCAATGTCCAGAAATCTCAGAGATCTAGGTCTTTGATAACAGTATGGCCTTTTCCAAACCATAACCCAAATCCCAATGGTGTCAAAAGATCAAATCTTCCTCTGTTTGTCAGAGACAGTTTCCCACAATGTCAGCCTTTTTCCCATCAGTCTTCCATTTTTCCCATGTTTTCTACCGAAACCTGTCTGTTTCCCCTAAATCCTAGAGTCGCCGGATTCCGATCTGACTTGCCGGAGTGGTAAAGCTCTGACCATAGGTCAAAACTAGAAAGTGTAAAAGGAAAAAATCTTTTCCTTACTGTCCTCTATCACCCCATAAAAGTTGGGAAATTTTATGGAAATTTGATATCCTAAATCCCCTTTAGAATCAATATTTTAGGCAAAAATCATAAAATTTAGGGTTTTTATTTGAATTTTCATGTTTCAAAATACAAAAAAAAAATAGATTTTCGAGATCCATTCTGTTTTTAGGGTTATTTTAGGTGTCCATGGCAAATTTGGTTTAATTCCAAGTTCATTTGCTCCATGTGTTAGTTTATCTTTAAATTTAGAAGCGAAAATCAAGCGAAAATCAGGTTAAATTCGATGTTTTATGATATTTTCGCCATTTTAGGGTTTTTATCATGTACATAAGCATGTAGAATCATATTAGGGTTAATTTAAATGTCATTTTCATTTCATATTTTTCAATTTTACAAAATTTATTTCAGAAAACCCTGGTTTCAAGGCCATAGTCTTGTTATTGGGGGTATGTTTGTCATTTTGACTTAAATTTCGAAATTTCAATTTCTAATTCTCCAAAATTTCATGCATATCATCATATCTTATCATATTATGTTTGATTTATTTCATTCGATTTTCAAAATTCCAAAATTTACAAAAATTCTTTTAGAAAACCCTGATTTCAAGGTCATCAGGGGTATTTTGGTCATTTTGACCCCAATTTCGAATTTTCAAGTTTATTTTCGAAATTTATTCATTATTTATCATGTTTATATCAAAGGGGGTATTAATTTGGGTTTATATATGAATAATATCTGATAATTTCCCATATTTTCGGATAAATTCAGAAAAACCTACATTTTTGTGCTAACCTTGTTTTCTAGTTTTGCAGGAACATTCAAGAAGAAGACTTAGTTATTTCATTTATTTATCTTATTCAATTCAATGTAAAAAGCAATGTAATATTTGGAATAAGAGTTACATTTTCTGCTTAGAATAGGACTGCATTGCATATAGTTTAATTTCTGCAAATTTCAATATGTGATGTATGATTCATGCATAGTTATTTCAAATTCACTATGGTTTACATGAATGGCACGTGCACAAGCTTTTATGGAGTTTATAAACTCGGTGGGATTCGTATTTATGGCCATAGTCAGAATACGACGAAAACCAAGATTTATGATCTTTATATCAGCCACATTCAGCCTACACTCTTAGGCTAACTTCAAAAATGCACTGCATTTCTCAAAGTTTCAAAAGGATTTCCCAATTCCTCAATGAAATTCCCTTTTCAAATTCAAATTCATTCATTCATATCATTCAAATTGCATTATTTTCAAACTCATTTTCCAATTTCAATTTCAGAAAATTTAATTTTCTTAAGAATTTCCAAGTCTTTCTCAGGATCTGATTTTCTCAAAATCCTAAGTTTTCAAATGACATTTCAAAGCATTTCCCAAGTTCAAATCAAGATTTTCCTATGTTTTCAAATTCTCAAATTTCAAAATTCCAAGTTTTCAGAAATCGATTTTCTCATATTTTACAGTTTTCCTGAGAATTCATTTTCCATTTCAAAAGTCATTTTCCAATGAATTTCTTAGATTTTCTCAGAATTCTCAAATCCATTTTCTCAGAAAAGCAATTCCAAATTTCAAAATCGATTTTCTAAAGTTCAAATTTTCCTGAGAAATCACTTTCCAATGCAAATTTCTGATTTCCAATAAAATTCAATGATTTTCCCAGGAATTCCATTTTCAAGCATTTTCCAGTACTTTTCTAAATGCATTTCAATTTTTCAAAGCAAACATCGTATTTTCTCAAACTTGCATTTTTCAAAATTTCATAGCACAAGCCTGATTCTTTGTGCATTATAGGAAAAATAGAGCATAATTTAGATATTTGAATCAAGTTAAAGCACATAATTGGTCCTTGGTTCAATTACCCCTGGTAAAGGCGCCAGGAACGGTTGAACCTCGTACCGACAGGCGGATCCCATTCCATGGAATTTTCCCACAAATTTTCAAAACGGAGGCGAGTAAATTTTCAAAACAATTTTCAAAACTTTGGTCGAGTTTGACTCGCGAAATTCGTTTCTCTCTCGCAAGGGAGGGGAAAAATTTTGCGATGATAACAGGTTTGGCGACCGAGATGGGACCTGTCTTCGCGTGATCAATTATATGTTTTAACTTAGCTCAATTATCAAAATTATGTTCTATGGAATGTCAGCTTCAATTTTTGATATCATGTGAACCTAGGAGCCTAGACTTGAACCCAGCTGACATGGATTGCATGTAGACTAGGCATGGTTTGGTAGGACCATATTGAGGAGAATTATGCATGCTCACATAGAGTTAGGTCTGAAATACAACACTCCTCAATCTAGGACTGGTATGAAAACAATGTTTGCTTCTTCAAAAGTTTTCAAAATTCTATCTCTTTAGGACTTAGAGCCCTTTGTTTGCCTGCATGTGATCATATTTCAAAAACCACCCCACCTATGTCTACCCGGTCTTCACGTTGCTGGGCTGTCTTCCAGAACCATAGTTCGGGACAGAGCCTCACAACTGGGCCACTTATTTGGGCTAACGCCTCCCTGCCACGTACCAAGGGCCATAGTCCAACGTATATCGACAGGTGCTCAAGGATGTTGGGAAAACACAAGCCTAGACCCGAAGATGAGTTTTATGCCACGTACATCGAGCCTCGGCTCGAGTATATCGGCATAGCATGATTGGACACAGTTGATCTGAGCCTAGAGTCAGGATTAGGGTCCTAAAGCTCTTTCAAAATCAATGCATTTAGAGTTGGCTTCTTAGGGATTGTTGAATGTGCATAATTGTTTGTGATTGAATATATGATATTCATTTTTGCCTTATTTTCTCATATTTTTCCAAATTTTTCCAAAATACCGAACAATTTTTCAAAATACCTCATTTTTTATCTTTTATGAAATATCTCCTTTTTCTCAAAAACCCTGGATGATTTTTCTAAATTATCCACCTTTTCCTTCAAAACTCTAGGAGATTTTTCATTCTTTCGTTCCTCTGAACTTCGAATTTCCAGCTTTCATTTTATCCTGCCTGCAATTTTCAAAATTCTTGTATTTTTCCAAAGTCTAATTCCAGTCTTCTTGTCTTTTAGTCCAATGGCATCTAGTCAGCTCGATTCTGTTTTTCTTGAGGGTCACATCTCCTACGAGGTGCGACAAAGTCTTCCTGAGCATCGATCTCTTAGCACCGGACCCTTCTTCCCCCGGTGGTACTATGTCTGGTTCAAAAACTTCTCTCGTATGTTTCCAGACCACTTGAGCGATTGCGGGTTGGAATTGGCATCTGCAGTGGGAAAGTTGACAGTCAACGGCAATCTGATTCATGCACTGGCAGAGCGGTGGAATCCGCGCACTTGCACGTTCTGGTTCCCATGGGGCGAGATGACCCTGTTGATGGACAAATTTTCAGAGATTATGGGACTGCCCGAGCCAGCCGGTCAGCCTGGAGATCCATTGGAGCAGCAATTTTTTTTATCATTGTCAAGGGTCTGGACCCTAAAGATGATGTAGCTCGCATGACAGGACGCAAGTCTTGGCCACTGATTGATGAAAATGGAAATGACTATGTGAAACTGATCGAGATCTACCGACAATATGGGGCATTTGCAGAAGTCAGCTCATTATCCAGAAAAGTTCGAGAAAGAATTTAGCATGCGATGGTTTTGTGCACTGTGAGACTTGCTTTCTTTCCAGACGGACAGAACTATGTGGATGTCAGATTAGTTCAGCTTCTGAGGAGATGGGGAAGTCGACAGACCAACCGTCTTTCGATAGCCATGGCCGCGCTTGCTTTTCTATACAGAGGACTGACCCGCTTCACACTTGGAGAGTCCATCTTAGTCGAGGGATATACTTATGCTCTTCAATCTTGGTTCCTTCAGCATGTACCGACCAGAGCTAGTTCATTTAGATACAACGGCAAGGAGCTCCTTCCAGTTGCGCGGTACCGATTCTTGATCGACTATCTGCAGGAAGAAGAAGTGGTGTGGGACTATTTTGATCGAGAATTATCGCCTCCCAGATACATCTATGCATATGGCAAGAGATTCAAGTTGCTTGGTCCATTCTTCTGTGCTTACTATCATCCGGAGCGGTGTGTTCGACAGTTTTCTCAGAGACAAAAGCACATAGAGATGCGGCTGCTATCAGGAGTCATGCCAGAATTCGACCTTACATCAGCGCAGTGGTCCGTAGCATACCATTCTGCCAGATATGGCTGAGACTCTTTTGTTACTCTTTCACTTTTTCCTGGCCCTCGTGTCTCTGCTGATCATTGAGAGTGGTGGCAGACTGTCTATATGCCCCCTCTTTCTCAAATCTACCATTGATGCAATCATATTTTTCCTTCAATAAAGAAAAAAATCCTTCAATTTTCATTCTATCATGGTTTGACGACCTCACCTAGGTGACAAGGCATATTTACAGTTGTTCATTCTCCTCGCAAAGAATGGAAACACAATTGTCGTGACTCCAGCGATGACCCAATCCCTAGTAATAAGATGTTCTTCCAATTATCTACCAAATTCTCATCAAATATTTTTTTCTATATTCATTTCTATCCTGAATCTTCATCATCGAAATTTAATCATCCATTCTGTAGAGAGCATTAGTATTCCCAAGTGGTTCAGATCAGATCAAGCAAGAAGACACCACTGTATCAGGGCATCAGTGATTTTAGAAGCAGGCAAGAAGAAATGGATTCTCCAAGATCTGCCAGAAGACAGAGTTTGAATGATAGGGATGGCATTGATCCTACTACATATCAGATGCTCAAGAAAATGATGATTAGGATGATGTCTGAGCAAGCTAAGGACTGTTTCAGAAAGGCTCCCATCAAAAAGAAGACATCTGTCTCCTTCTCTTAGAATATCACTGGTAAGAATAACGAGCGATTTGGCATGTGTCTGCTCAATATTTTATTATTGCCGATGTCCTCTGTCATCGTGGATTCAGTTCTAAATATTTCAGATGCCTAGACGAAGATGAAGCCAAAGAAGTTGTGCAGGAGGTACACGAAGGCATTTGCAGTAGACTCATCGGCTACCAAACTCTTATCAAGCAAATCATCCAGGCATGATCTTATTGGAAGACTATGCAGCAAGATTACTACCATTTTTGTGAAGAAGTGTGCTCTATGCCAGATACATGCACCTTCCGTTCATGCGCCAGCAACATATTTGCAATCTGTTATCTCTCCATGGCTATTTTCTATGTGAGGCCTTTGATGTTGTGGACCCCATCACTCCTGCTTCAAACGGCTACAAATATTTTCTTGCCGCAACAGAATATTTTACTAAATGGGTAGAAGCAGTCACTCTACGCACAGTAGAAGGTCGACATGTGGTCTCATTCATCCATAAGAATATCCTATGTCGTTTCGGCATACCACATGATATTGTGTCAGATAATGGCAGTCATTTCAAGAATGAGAGAATGAGGACTTTCTGTTTGAAGTTCAAAATTCATCATCATTTCTCCGCTCCTTATTATCCTCAAGGAAATGGCCAAGCAGAGGCCACCAATAAGATTTTGATTCGAATCCTGGAGCGAACTTTGGAAACAGGTCGTGACTGGCAAGAGAAGATTCATGATGCATTGTGGGCGTATCGAACCACCATTCGAACTCTAACTAATGCTACTCCGTCAGAACTTGTCTACGAAATCGAAGTAGTATTTTCTCTACATGTTCAGAAACCTGCTCTGAAATTTGCATCACTTCTCAAATTACCTCTTGATCAATATCAGCAACAGCGGCTAGTACAACTTGATTTGCTCTATGAAAGAAGACTCAGAGCAGCAGAGCACGCTCAATCATATCGTCAGAGGATAGTCAGGCAATATGCAAAAATTTTATTTGAAAGGAAATTCTGAGTCAATGATCTAGTGATCAGATCAACGACCTATCTCAAGCACCGCCTGGGTGACAAATGGTCGTCGAATTGGGAAGGGCCCTATGTTGTCGAGGAAGCATTACCCTGCAATTCATATCTGCTCATCAATGCCGATGGTGTGAAATTATCAGACCCCATCAATGCTCAACATTTGAAAATTTTCTATACTTAAATCCTCTATTCCATCCTTTGTAATTCCTCAATATACTTTCTTCAACAATGGTCAAATTCTTCTTTCTGAGTTACACTGGGGCATTATTTTGAAAATTGTTTTCAAAACATCTTGTATGCAGGCAGGATCAAACAAATCTCTCATTTTGCATGCATGTGCATCCATTTACATCATTTTGCATACATTTGCATTCATTTGCATTTGCATGCATTCATTCGCATACATATGCATCATTTTCATTTCCCCTTCAGGTTAAGGGATAAACCTGAGTTTCCCCTTCAGGTTAAGGGATAAACCTGAACTTCCCCTTCAGGTTAAGGGATAAACCTGAACTACCCATTCAGGATAAGGGATAATCCTGAGACCCCAACAATCATTCTCGTTATAATTCCCAAATATTTTAATAGCATAGGTCTCTTTCAAAAATTCAAATTTCAATTTAAAAATAAGGTAGGTTTTTAAAATCCAGTGCTCGCACTGGTATATTTTCAAAATCCAGTGCTCGAACTGGTGTGTTTTTAAAAATCCAGTGCTCAAACTGTTACATTTTCAAAATCCAATGTCTATGTTGACACAGTTTCAAAACCCGGTATTCATGCTGGTGTTCTTTCAAAGTTGAGCACTCGTGGTTCGTGTCTCCTTGGTTGGTCGTATCACTCAACCTCTCGGGTTCAGTCTTTGTGTTGATTATTCATCAAAGTTCAAATTCCAATTACCAGTTTCGGCCCTTGGGCCATCCAATTTCCAATTTCGGCCCTCGGGCCATCCAATTACCAATTTCGGCCCTCAGGCCACCCAATTTCCAAATTTCCAATTTTGATCTTCGGGTCAATCAATATCCAAATTTCCAATTTCAGATCTCCGGGTCAACCAATTTCCAAATTTCTAATTTTGACCTTCGGGTCAATCAATTTCCAAATTTCCAATTTCGACCTTCAGGTCAACCAATTGTCAAATTTTCAAATTCGACCTTTGGGTCAATAGATTCCAATTTCGACCTTCGGGTCAATCAATTTTCAATTTCCAAATTCCAAATTCCAAATTTCAAATTTCTAATTTCAAATATCAAATTTCAAATTTCAAATTTCAAATTTCAAATTTCAAATTTCAAAATTTCAAAATTTCAAATTTCCAATTTTGACCTTTTCGTCATCCAATACCAATTCCAATCATTTTCTCTTGCGAGAGACCCTTTTTTACAGGGAGAGTTCGAGGGAGCTCATTCTTTTTGCATGCTATCCTTTGTTCACCTAGCCCCTTTTCAGGGAGAGTTTGAAAGGACTTGTGTCTTTGTCAACCGTTTGCAAAACAAAATTCCAATTTCATATAAGGAACCCTTAGTTTAGGGAGATCTTCGACTGAAGTTCGCTTTCCTTGTGACCACAATTTCATACTAGGCCATTTCATCATGAAGGACCCTCTTTTCAGGGAGAGTGTGATGGACTCGTTCCTTCATGACCAATTCACCGACCTCACCATTACCGGCCCCCTTTCCATAAGAGAAGCCTAATGTTAGGAAGTTTTGACGAAAGCTTAATTTCTCTTCGAAAGTTCGCTTTGCAAACACCTCATCTTCAGGGAAGAGAGGAGTAATTCCTATTTCTAATTTCTGAATCTTCTCCTTTGGGGAAAGGAGAACAAAATTTCTGTCATGGATGTGTTGCGTAGTGCTTCAGATGCTCGCTCTCACCAAAGATTTTAAGAAAATTTTGCCAATTTGTCACTAAATATTTGTTGATTTCAAAATCTTTTTGCACAAAAACATTACTTCAGAATACCTTCAGTATTACTTCCGAAAGGACAAAGTTTTCGTGAAAAAGGATTCAAAATTCAAATTCTTTCTATTGGCCAACCAAAAGGATGAAGAATAAATCCTCGATATGGCTAGCAAAAGGAAATTCAATGTTGTTGCAAAACCATAAGTGATCGGTATTGATCGCAGTCAATGGCACATTTTTAAAGATCATTCTTGGAAAATAAAGCAGTCGAAATATCCTGGGTGATACAAAAAAATCCATTCAATCCCTATATCTCCTCAATCACCTAAGCTGTAATTAAATATCTGCAAAAGGGATCTCTCAATTGTCGTCAAGATGAAGGTGAATTAAGCGAGTCGACCCCCGGGGCCAAAGAAGATTTGGATCATCTCTAAGATGACGGAGTTTGTGACGGATCCTTCCAGGGAAAGTTCAGAGCACCGTCAAGATGAAGGCGACTGCGATGAGCCTCCCGACAAACCCTAAAGGATATTTAATTTCTGCAATCATCAAGAGATTTCCAATCAAAGAGCCAATAACCGTCAATATAATCCCTGAGAGAAAAGAAGGATCGAAGCATCTCTGAGATGAAAAAGTTTGTGACGTACCCTTCAAAAAAAAAAGAGAGAGAAAAATCAGAACATCTCCAAAATGAAGGATGATGTAATCCCCAAAAAGCCCAAGAGAGCTCTAATTCTGCCAATAAAAAAAAAGTGGGCAGAAAGATCATCATGAGAAAAGAATCCCAGGATATCAGACTGCCAAATTTGCCAAAGAATCTTCTTTAATTTTGTGAAATTCTATTATCAGTATTCTTTCACCAATTGCTCTCACAATATCAAGAATACTCTCTTTTCTGCTCATATCAAGGAAATTGATAGCTTCCTTGAAAGAAAGCCAATTGCAAGCAATTTGAATTCGAATCTTGATTCTACGGAGTTAAGCCCAGTCGGAGGTAATACTTCAGGTAGAAAAGAGGAAAGATTTTCATACCAATATACATCAATTTCAAGCATTTTGAATCAACAAACAATTTTTAACATTTTGGCAATATTTTCTTACTATCTTGACATGAAGTAAAGAGCTCGATGTCCATCTTGACACATCCTGATATCACCTTTTACCTCCTTGAGAGAGTAACCTTTATCATCTTTCGCGTTGTTGAAAGATTAGCCTTTCCTGTGAAAGGATCGCCTTGTCATCTTTCTCGTTGTTGAAAGAATCGCCTTGTTCCTTTGAATCGCCTTTTTCCATCTTTCGCGTTGTCGAAAGAATTCATCTTTTGCGTTGTCAAAAGAATCGCCTTACTCCTTTGGATCACCTTGTCATCTTTCGCGTTGTTGAAAGAATCGCCTTGTTCCTTTGGATCGCCTTTAACATCTTTCGCGTTGTCGAAAGAATTCATCTTTTGCGTTGTCAAAAGAATCGCCTTACTCCTTTGGATCGCCTTGTCATCTTTCGCGTTGTTGAAAGAATTGCCTTGTTCCTTTGGATCGCCTTTACCATCTTTCGCGTTGTCGAAAGAATTCATCTTTTGCGTTGTCAAAAGAATCGCCTTACTCCTTTGGATCGCCTTGTCATCTTTCGCGTTGTTGAAAGAATCGCCTTGTTCCTTTGGATCGCCTTTTCCATCTTTCGCGTTGTCGAAAGAATTCATCTTTTGCGTTGTCAAAAGAATCGCCTTACTTCTTTGGATCGCCTTGTCATCTTTCGCGTTGTTGAAAGAATTGCCTTGTTCCTTTGGATCGCCTTTACCATCTTTCGCGTTGTCGAAAGAATTCATCTTTTGCGTTGTCAAAAGAATCGCCTTACTCCTTTGGATCGCCTTGTCATCTTTCGCGTTGTTGAAAGAATTGCCTTGTTCCTTTGGATCGCCTTTACCATCTTTCGCGTTGTCGAAAGAATTCATCTTTTGCGTTGTCAAAAGAATCGCCTTACTCCTTTGGATCGCCTTGTCATCTTTCGCGTTGTTGAAAGAATCGCCTTGTTCCTTTGGATCGCCTTTTCCATCTTTCGCGTTGTCGAAAGAATTCATCTTTTGCGTTGTCAAAAGAATCGCCTTACTCCTTTGGATCGCCTTGTCATCTTTCGCGTTGTTGAAAGAATCGCCTTGTTCCTTTGAATCGCCTTGTTATCTTTCGTGTTGTCGAAAGAATTCATCTTTCGTGTTGTTGAAAGAGTCACCTTATTCCTCTTCAAGAAAATTGTATTATTCACCATCCAACTTACCATTTTCATTTCCCGGTCAGGTTAAGGGTTAAACCTGAGCCTCATTTTGATGAGGTATTTCATTTCCCAATCAGGTTAATGGTACAAACCTGAGCCTTCTTTGATGAGGTATTTCATTTTCTGCCCAATCAGGATAAGGTTACAAACCTGAGCCTCCTTTCATGAGGTATTTCATTTTCTGCCCAATCAGGATAAGGGTACAAACCTGAGCCTCCTTTGATGAGGTATTTCATTTTCTGCCCAATCAGGATAAGGGTACAAACCTGAGCCTCCTTTGATGAGGTATTTTATTTTCTGCCCAATCAGGATAAGGGTACAAACCTGAGCCTCATTTGATGAGGTATTTCATTTTCTGCCCAATCAGGATAAGGGTACAAATCTGAGCCTCATTTGATGAGGTATTTCATTTTCTGCCCAATCAGGATAAGGGTACAAACCTGAGCCTCCTTTGATGAGGTATTTTATTTTCTACCCAATCAGGATAAGGGTACAAACCTGAGCCTCCTTTGATGAGGTATTTCATTTTCTGCCCAATCAGGATAAGGGTACAAACCTGAGCCTCCTTTGATGAGGTATTTTATTTTCTGCCCAATCAGGATAAGGGTACAAACCTGAGCCTCAGTTGATGAGGTATTTCATTTTCTGCCCAATCAGGATAAGGGTACAAACCTGAGCCTCCTTTGATGAGGTATTTCATTTTCCGCCCAATCAGGATAAGGGTACAAACCTGAGCCTCCTTTGTTGAGGTATTTCATTTCCCAATCAGGTTAAGGGTTAAACCTGAGCCTCATTTTGATGAGGTATTTCATTTCTCGGTCAGGTTAAGAGTTAAACCTGAGCTTCGTTTCTACACGAGGTATTTCTTTTCCCATCCAGGTTAAGGGCAAAACCTGAATCTCACTTCTTTTAAGGTAAAATTTTTCTTCTTTATTCTTCATTTCATATCTACCATTTTCATCAGGGCTAATCTTTTTATAACCAGTCAGATCCTTCTAACTGGGGCATTTTTATAGCCCAAATTTGGTGTGTTTTTCTTTGCCACTAATCTCGTCTTCAAGCCGGCTTAGTAGCAAAGAGGGGCATCTGTAAACACCCCAAATTTTCCACATCCATTCTCAAACAATCCTCCTCAGGCAGTTCCAACCCTGTCAGGTCAGTGTAGGAGTCAAACCCCGAGTCAGTTTCAGAAAATCACCATTTTACCCATTTTCATTAGGAAAATTATCATTTTACCCCTACGTCATCCCAGACCCCAATCAGTCAGAGTCAACCAAGCTCATTGGTCAGTTCAAGACAGTTAGAATATCGGTCATCTCAAGCTCATCTGAGCTCATAATGAATAAACCATTTCCATTTCTGACCATTCATGCCAAAATGGGATCATTTCTTCAGAAATGAGCTCATTTCTCACTCAAATCCAAGCCAAGTGTCTCTGAGTCAGTCATTCACAGTCAGTCATACTCCCTATGGTCTAACTTGAGCTCTCCAGGAGTTCGAGTGCTTCTGTTTCAGTTCAAAACCATTTCTAAGTGTCCAGGAGCCCATTTTAGTCAATTTCAGCTCTTTCAACTGAAATTGAGTTGAGTTCAGCCAATTGAGCTAGTGTTCGAGCTTCGATTTTAGTTCATGTCAGTATTATTGACCTTTTTTTTAGCTCAAAGTCAGCTCAAGTTCGTAATTCACTTCACTCCAGTGACCATTCCGTACCATTTCTCTAAAAATGGCAGCTTTTCTTGAAAATTAAGTCGGAAAGGTCAGTTGAGTCAGTGCCTGGTCAGTTCATTTGAGTTCTGAAACTCTAAAACCCAGCTCAATCTAGCTCATCTCAGTTCAATCCAGCTCGAACCCAAATTTTTAGTGTTACTCTGACCCAGTAGAGTCCCGAAAACCATTTCTTCAACCATTTTGGAAATTTTATCAGTTTTAATGCTTTTTTTAAACTGGTACAAGTGTTAATCCGGGTTTAAAATCCAAAATTCTTCATTCAGGGTCTGCATTTCGCATGTCATTTCTCATCATTTCATATCATTTCTCAGCATTTCATAACATTTCATCACATTTTATTTTATTTCATTTTCGAAGTCCAGAACTCCAGTTTTATAAATTTCAATCCAGATCGAGTTTTTAAAAGCTTTCAGAAATCAATTTCAAACCCCGGGTTTCCAAAATTGACACTTATACACCCGGGAGTCTAAATTTGGAAATGTTTTCTCAAGAAAAATAATCTGGATTTATTTCAAACACAAATTTTTGAATTCGACACTGGATTTGCTTCGCAACGGGGTATTGAACTTCAAAATCCGAGCTCGTTTCAAAAACTGCCAAAAATAACTCGTTTTGTCTAAAAATAGATTTGGAAGCATTTTCTCGAGAAAAACAATCTGGATTTCTTTCAAAATTACATTTTTAAATTCTACATTGGATTTGCTTTGCAATGGGGTATTGAACTTCAAAATCCGAGCTCGTTTCAAAAACTGCCAAAAATAGCTCGTTTCGTCTGGAATTTTTTTGAAAAGACTATTTTACCCCTTTAATCGTCAAAATGAATTTCAAAAGTGGAATTTGGACCCTCTCTGAGATGGCCCATCCATTTGCATTTTCTTGTTTTAATTTATAAGAAAAAAATTATCTTTTTATTTATTTTTATTTTTTTTGTTTGTTTTATTTTATTTATTTTATTTTTTTTTATTATTTTATTCTTCCTAAGGTGGGACCCACAAGGGGGTCACCCAAACCTCCAGCCCATTTCCTTTCTTTCTTCCTCCATTAGCTTCCACGCCCAGCACCTTCGATCATCTCCAGCAGCAGCGCCATTATCACCACAGCACCCATCTTCAACCTTCACCATTGTAGCAGCTCCATCTACCATCAAGCGAGTCCCTCTAGCCGTTGCAGCAAGGTTTACACCATCTTTGCCTTGGCAAACACCACCAGCTACCTTCAAATGTTGCCATCTCCTCTACTGTCAGCCCCTTCTTCAGCCGATTGGAGCGAAAGCCTCTCAAGGTAAGACCCTTGTCACGTTTTCTCCTCTTTTTCCTAAGAATCTACTATGTGAATCCAGTTTAAGACTGGATTCACATGGCTGGAAATAATATTTTCCTAAAACTTTCAATGAATAGCCATGATCAAGGCTAAATAAGGGAGATTCATCCAACGAATGGATCGGACCCCCCTTGTTTCGATGGCCAACAGTAAAAGTGGATCATATTTCCCTGCTAATTTTATTTTAGCATTAGTTTCATGTAAATTTCATGATTTAAGTATAGCATTACATCATGTTATGTTTATTCCATTTATTCTAACTTAGTCTCATTGGAATCCCCTTTATAGTTATAGGTTCTGATTTTATAGGTACTGTCTAATCGTTATTTTGGGCATAAATTTTCATCAATAAATCTCAGGAATTTTATATATAATAGGTTTGAATGTTATTGATTCCCTGTCAAATATTTGATTTAACTTGAGTTTTGCAACTTCATTCTAAAAACCGAATTCCAAACTGAGATTTCACATTTCCAAAAATTTCAATTTCTGCTTTAGCAGACAAAAACCTTCAAATTCACCCATGTGGGGGATTCTAATCATATTCCAAAAAAATCATAGTGGATTCATAATCGAATCTACTGATGATCTGAAAATTTTGAGATTTTTCCAATTAGTTTTGACCTCTTTAAAAAATCGGATTTCTCAGACTCTTGGGAAAATCTTGATTTTCCTTCGTCAGGGTATAGACAGACTCTAATGCACCGAGTCCATCAAATATGTAACCCGTCTGCAAAAACTTTCAACATGAAAGTTGTTCCTAAGATAATTTTCTATCATTTCCCAAAATTTGGAAATTTTTGAATCTGTTTCATTATTTTTCCCGGATTTTTCCTTTCTGTCTAACAGATTCCAATGTCCAGAAATCTCAGAGATCTAGGTCTCTGATAACAATATGGCCTTTTCCAAACCATAACCCAAATCCCAATAGTGTCAAAAGATCAAATCTTTCTCTGTTTGTTAGGGACAGTTTCCCACAATTTCAGACTTTTTCCCATCTGTCTTCCATTTTTACCATGTTTTCTACCGAAACCTGTCTGTTTCCCCTAAATCCTAGAGTCGCCGGATTCCGATCCGACTTGCCGGAGTGGTACAGCTCCGACCATAGGTCAAAACTAGAAAGTGTAAAAGGAAAAAATCCTTGCCTTACTGTCCTCTGTCACCCCATAAAAGTTGGGAAATGTTTATGGAAATTTGATATCCTAAATCCCCTTTAGAATCAAAATTTTAGGCAAAAATCATAAAATTTAAGCTTTTTATTTGAATTTTCATAATTAAAAATACAAAAAAAAATAGATTTTCGAGCTCCATTCTGTTGTTAGGGTTATTTTAGGTGTCCATGCCAAATTTGGTTTAATTCCAAGTTCATTTGCTCCATGTGTTAGTTTATCTTTAGATTTAGAAGCGAAAATCAGGCGAAAATCAGGTTAAATTCGATGTTTTATGATATTTTCGCCATTTTAGGGTTTTTATCATGTACATAAGCATGTAGAATCATATTAGGGTTAATTTCAATGTCATTTTCATTTCATATTTTTCAATTTTACAAAATTTATTTCAGAAAACCCTGGTTTCAGGGCCATAGTCTTGTTATTGGGGGTATTTTGGTCATTTTGACCTAAATTTCGAAATTTCAATTTCTAATTCTCCAAAATTTCATGCATATCATCATATCTTATCATATTATGTTTGATTTATTTCATTTGATTTTCAAAATTCCAAAATTTATAAAAAATCTTTCAAAAAACCCTGATTTCAAGGTCATCAGGGGTATTTTGGTCATTTTGACCCCAATTTCGAATTTTCAAGTTTATTTTCGAAATTTATTCATTATTTATCATGTTTATATCAAAGGGGGTATGAATTTGGGTTTATATTTGAATAATATCCGATAATTTCCCATATTTTCGGATAAATTCAGAAAAACCTACATTTTTGTGCTAACCTTGTTTTCTAGTTTTGCAGGAACATTCAAGAAGAAGACTTAGTCATTTCATTTATTTATCTTATTCAATTCAATGTAAAAAGCAATGTAATATTTGGAATAAGAGTTACATTTTCTGCTTAGAATTGGACTGCATTGCATATAGTTTAATTTCTGCAAATTTCAATATGTGATGTATGATTCATGCATAGTTATTTCAAATTCACTATGGTTTACACGAATGGCACGTGCACAAGCTTTTATGGAGTTTATAAACTCGGTGGGATTCGTATTTATGGCCATAGTCAGAATACGACGAAAACCAAGATTTATGATCTTTATATCAGCCACATTCAGCCTACACTCTTAGGCTAACTTAAAAAATGCACTGCATTTCTCAAAGTTTCAAAAGGATTTCCCAATTCCTCAATGAAATTCCCTTTTCAAATTCAAATTCATTCATTCATATCATTCAAATTGCATTATTTTCAAACTCATTTTCCAATTTCAATTTCAGAAAATTTAATTTTCTTAAGAATTTCCAAGTCTTTCTCAGGATCTGATTTTCTCAAAATCCTAAGTTTTCAAATGTCATTTCAAAGCATTTCCCAAGTTCAAATCAAGATTTTCCTATGTTTTCAAATTCTCAAATTTCAAAATCCCAAGTTTTCAGAAATCGATTTTCTCATATTTTATAGTTTTCCTGAGAATTCATTTTCCATTTCAAAAGTCATTTTCCAATGAATTTCTTAGATTTTCTCAGAATTCTCAAATCCATTTTCCAAGAGGTACAACATGATGATCGAAATCAGGACCGCAAGATGGCCCCTTTGGATTAAATATTTGAAAGTTTTTTGGAATACATGCTCGCGAAAGATACAGTAAGATCTCTGAAGGCTCACTTCACTCTTTCTGCCAATGATAGCAAAAGCAATAAGAAGAATCATGATCACTATTCAGAGGGATCCAAGGGCCAAAAAGGAAAGTTCTCCAACAATGATAGGCCTCTTCAATCTAGTCCTCAGCATAAAGAGAAAGATCAAGAAAAGCCAAAGCGCAAGGATTGGAGTACGGATCGAAAGTTCACCCCTTTGGACCAGACACTAGAGAGTATTTTGGAATACATGCTCGCGAAAGATATGATCCGTTTACCTAAAGCAGCTGATCCCGCAACAATCATGGGCAGATTCAAAGGAAAATTTTGTAAATTTCATCAGGCAGTGGGACATGACACTGAGAATTGTTTCGTCCTGAAGAATATCATTCAAGATTGCATCGACAAGAATATCCTTATTGAAGATGAGGAAGATACCAGTCGACCATCCTGAGCAAGTTTTCTAAAAATTGACAATGTCGAGACTATGTCACTTTCATCATTTTGTCATTTTGAAGGGACAATGTAGTCCCAGTTCTTCTATCAATTTGTTATTCCCTTCTTCAATGCATTAATAAATTTGTCAATCTTTCTTATGGCCTGGCGTCATTTTTATATTCCTCATTTGCAAATGTTTAAATATCTTCTTATAAGGGGTAACCTTTTTCAAAGTGCCTCTCTGATCAACCAAGAAGCTCATTGTCAGTTTTTACCTCGTTATCCTCAGAGAATTCTCATCAAATATCAACTACTTATCCTTTCATCCAAACTCTCACTCCCCAGTTATATTGGGGCATTATTTTGAAAATTGGCTTCAAAACTTTCTGTATGCAGGCAGGATCAAACAAATCTCTCATTTTGCACACATGTGCACCCATCTACATTCATTTGCATTTGCATGCATTCATTCGCATTCATCTGCATTCATCTACATCAATTTGCATTGAACCACCCATTCAGGATAAGGGATAAATCCTGAGACCCCGGCAAGTCATCCAAGTCATCGTCAATTGATGACCCTTCAAAACCCAGTGCTCGTACTGGTAATCTTTTAAAACCCAGTGCTCGTACTGGTAACCTTTTAAAACCCAGTGCTCGTACTGGTAACCTTTTAAGACCCAGTGCTCGTACTGGTAATCTTTTAAAACCCAGTGTCCGTATTGGTAATCTTTTAAAACTCAGTACTCGTACTGGTAATCTTTTAAAAACCTAGTGCTCGTACTAGTAACCTTTTAAAACCCAGTGTTCGTACTGGTAATCTTCCAAAATCCAGTGCTCGTACTGGTACTCTTCCAAAATCTGATGCTCGTACTAGTTGAACTAGTTCCAAATGTCATCTTTATACTTATAAACTTTTCTTTCCTTTAAATGTCTTGAATTGGTCTAGAAGATTCGAGTTCCCATTCGAATCTTCTTCCAAATCCAATTCAGAATTGGTCTAGAAAATCCAAGTCCCGACTTGAATTTTCTTACAAATCCAATTCGTATAATTTTCTTTCCTCTAGATTTTAGAATTGGTCTAGAAGAGTCGAGTTCCGATTCGAATCTTCTTCCAAATCTAATTCAGAATTGGTCTAGAAAATCCAAGTTCCGACTTGAATTTTCTTACAAATCCAATTCGTATAATTTTCTTTCCTCTAGATTTTAGAATTGGTCTAGAAGAGTCGAGTTCCGATTCGAATCTTCTCCTAAATCCAATTCAGAATTGGTCTAGAAAATCCAAGTTTCGACTTGAATTTTCTTACAAATCCAATTCGTATAACTTTCTTTCCTCTAGATTTTAGAATTGGTCTAGAAGAGTCGAGTTCTGATTCGAATCTTCTTCCAAATCCAATTCAGAATTGGTCTAGAAGATCCGAGTTCCGGCTTGAATTTTCTTTCAAATCCAATTCGCTTAGCTTTCCTTTACAAGTTTGAACTTCTACTCAAACTATCCTGCGAGTTGGTCTAGAAGATCCGAGTTTCGACTCGAATTGTCTTTCAAAATCCAATTCATCTAGTTTTCCTTGAAGAATTGAATTCCGATTCAAATCTTCCCTCAAAAACCCAGTTTAGCACCGGGTCCATTCAAAGCTCACAAGTTGGAATCATTCCTTCTTAAGCTATGATCCTTAAGTTAAATCCCTATGAAATTGATAGTTCGTAGGTCGAACCCCTACGGGACCAATGTCGTTCTCAATTGAACCAATGTCGTTCTTAGGCCGAATTCCTATAGAACCCATGTCATTCTCAGTAAACCAATTCACAATTTCGACCTTCGGGTCAATCAATTTCCAATTTTCAATTATCAATTTCCAAATTTCCAATTTCCAATTTCCAATTATCAATTTCCAATTTCCAATTTTCAATTTTCAATTTCCAATTTTCAATTTCCAATTTTCAATTTCCAATTTCCAATTTCCAATTTCCAATTTCCAATTTCCAATTTCCAATTTCCAATTTCCAATTTCCAATTTCCAATTTCCAATTTCCAATTTCCAATTTCAAATATCAAATTTCAAAATTCCAATTTCCAAAATTTGACCCTTTTGAGTCACCCAATACCCAATTTCAATTATTTTCTCTTGCGAGAGACCCTTTTTATAGGGAGAGTTCGAGGGACCTCGCTCTTTTCGCATGCTATCCAATTCGTTCACTTAGCCCCTTTTCAGGGAGAGTTTGAAGGGACTCGTGTCTTTGTGAACCGTTTGCAAGACAAAATTCTAAATTTCACACAAGGAACCCTTTTTATAGGGAGAGACTCGACGAAGACTTGCTTTCCTTGTGGCCCCATAATTTCAGATTAGGTCATTTCATCATGAAGGACCCTCTTTTCAGGGAGAGTGTGATGAACTCGTTCCTTCATGACCAATTTACCAACCTCACCAATTCCGGCCCCCTTTCCATAAGAGAAGCCTAATGTTAGGAAGTTTTGACGAAAGCTTAATTTCTCTTAGAAAGTTCGTTTTGCAAACACCTCCTCTTCAGGGAAGAGAGGAGTAATTCCCAATTCTAATTTCTGAATCTTCTCCTTTGGGGAAAGGAGAAGAGAATTTCTGTCATGGATGTGTTGCGTTGTGCTTCAAATGCTCGCTTTCACAAAAGGATTTCAAGAAAATTTTGCCAATTTGTCATTAAATATTTGTTGATTTCAAAAATCTTTATTGCACAAAATTATTACTTCAGAATACCTCCACTATTACTTCCGAAAGGGCAATGCTTTCACGAAAAAGGATTCAAAGTTCAAAATCTTTTTATTGGCCAACCAAAAGGATGAAGAATAAATCCGCGATATGGCCAGCAAAGAGAATTCAATGTTGTTGCAAAGCCATGAGTGATTGATATTGATCGCAGTCAATGGCACATTTTTAAAGACCATTCTTGAAAAATAAAGCAGTCGAAATATCCTGGGTGATACAGAAAAAATCCACTTAATTTCCATATCTCCTCAATCACCTAAGCTGCAATTAAATATCTGCAAAAGGGATCTCTCAATTGTCGTCAAGATGAAGGCGAATTAAGTGAGTCGACCCCCGGGGCCCAAGAAGATTTGGATCATCTCCAAGATGACGGAGTTTGTGACGGATCCTTCCAGGAAAAGTTCAGATCACCGTCGAGATGAAGGCGAGTGTGATGAGCCTACCGACAAACCCTAAAAGATATTTGATTCCAGCTATCATCAAGAGATTCCCAACCAATGAGCCAATAACTATCATGATAATCCCTGAGAGAAAAGAAGGATCGGAACATCTCTGAGATGAAGGAGTTTGTGACGTACCCTTCCAAAAAAAAAAGAGAGAGACAAGTCAGGGCATCTCCAAAATGAAGGATGATGTAATTCTCGAAAAATCCAAGAGAGCTCCAATCTGCTAAAAAAAAAAAAGAGTGCAGAAAGATCATCATGAGAAAAGAATCACAGGATATCAGACTGCCAAATCTACCAAGAATCTTCTTTAACTTTGTGAAATTCTTTTATCAATATTCTTTCACCAATAGCTCTCGCAATATCAAGAATATTTTTTTTCCCGTCCATATCAAGGAAATTGATAGCTTCTTTGAAAGAAAGCCAATCGCAAGCAATTTGAATTCGAATCTTGATTCTACGGAGTTAAGCCCAGTCAGAGGTAATACTTCAGGTAGAAAAGAGGGAATACTTTCAAAACAATGTGCATCATTTTCAATTATTTTGAATCAACAACAATTTTCAACATTTTGAAAAATGCAGGCAAGCCCTCAGAATGCCCAGTTTGCAAAAAAATAAGATGGATGGCTACATCATTTTAGCCATCTAAATAGAACAACAATATTTTTAAGAGTATTAAAAATACAGAAATGTAGTTAGGCCCTTAGAATGCCCAGTCTGCAATAAAACAAGATAGATGACTAAACCTAGTTTAGTTGTCTAATAAAGCAAAAAATAAAATAAAATAAAAAAATAGAAACCGAAATGCAAGTCTAGATACAAAATTTTAAAGAAAAATGATGTCCCATCATGATCACCAAAAATTGTTGATAAAATTTTTTGAAACTTACCTTTTAAATGCTCTAAACTAATAAAATTAACTAAATGAATAAAATAAACAAATAAAAAAAAGAAAATAGAGTAAACACACTTTTTTCGGACACAGGGTCTGTTTTTAAGCTTTAGAGTTCTTTTTGGCCGTTTGGCAGTACTTCTACAGAAAAGTGAGAGTTTTTTGCAATTGTTCTGACAGAACCTACATGCAAGTGAAGAAGATCAAAGAGGCAGGTGGCGACAGTCTTGCATTCATTCTTCTCAGTGTCAGCGCTCAAACATCTTCTCTTTCTCTCCTTAATCTTAGGAGGTGTGCCCTTATTTGTAGGTGTTTAGAATAAATCCAGATCATGAGATTTTCTTAGTTCGGATTTGGTTTAAATGGATTTGTGCTTCTCCTAGATAAGAGATTGGGAAGAGTCCTTCTTGGGAGAAATATTCTCTTAAAAATATGCAAAAATGGTTGAAGATAAGGCAAATGTGACTCATTTTGTCGAATTCATTAAATGACTAAGCTAGTTTCTCTATTCGAAGATGGACGACTAAACAGGTTTGGCCATCCTCTAGAGACAGGATAAGTCAAATGTCAAATAAATTGAGATAGTCATCTAGTGTCAGATCGCTAAACTGAGATAGTCGGTTAGGGTCAGACTGCTAAACTAAGATAGTCGTCCAGGGTTTGACCGCTAGATTGAGATAGTTGTCCAGTGTCAGACTGCTAAACTGAGGTAGCTATCTAGTGTCAGACCGCTAAACTAAGATAGCCATCTAGTGTCAAACAACTAAACTGAGATAGCCGTCTAATGTCGAACTACTAAACTGAGATAGTCATCTAGTATCAGACCACTTAATTGAGATAGCCGTCCACTGTCAGACTGCTAAACTGAGATAGTCATCCAGCGAATCCTTTGGGTTTTATTGTGCTGTCCTCTTTGTGAACTCCAACTTGTAGCTTGATTCTTTCAAAGATGTTAGTATTTTGGGTATCTTATAAAAATTGGATGTCTACAATTTGAATATTATTTTTATATGCTATATATTTTTGTTAATGTTCAGATCCTATTATATATGGATCTAGATACAATATAGCTTTATATTGATTTAATTTTTATGAATCAAGTTTAACTGGACTATGATCTATAGAATCTGATGTTTGAATCAATATTGGTTCAGATATTTGGATTTAGTAAGGTGACATAGAGCTTGATTTGATCCGGTAAAATATTTTGGATCTGATTGAACCTGTATAAATTTGGATAGATCCGGTTGGATGAATTTAGATCTAGTTGAATTTGTTTGATCTAGACAATGCTATTGGATCTTGTTGAACTTGAATGAATATAAATACGATATGAATCCAAAATTGTTATAGTTGAAATATACTGGTAGATATGGGATATGGAACTAGTTTTGATCCAGGTTTTATATGGATAGTATAAAGACCAGATATTGGATCTAATAATATGTTCCATATGGGTCTTGGTTTGACCCAGGTAGATCCAGATAAATATAATGCTAGATGTGTGGTGTGATTTATTAAAATGGTTTGTGTTGGGCTTGATGGATAACATCTAAAGTCGGATTTAGATACAAACTCATACAAATCCAATGGATTTAGATTTAGATTTTTTGAATAGAATCGATAATAGATTTGAATTTATAGATTAAAGCCTTGGAATTGGATTATTTTGTTTGGCATATCCAAATGGTAATGGGATAACTCTCATTAGATTTGGATCTGGTATATATCCAAGTATTTTTCATGCATTAGAAGCTTACGCATGGTACACGACATGGTGACATTCATATGACTATTTGGATCTGGATATACTGATCCAAAATGATCAAGTGGTAATTAACCTGATAAGAATTTAAGTATCTTGCATGTGATAATGCACATGAATAGTAAGAGTATGGACTATGGTGAAAGTTTAAAAAATGAGAGTATTTTCTTCATGAATTTATAAAAATATATATTACTCTACTATTGTGTATGTGGACATGATGATGTCCTACGTTATGGTTATGGAATAGCAAATAGAACCTTATAACTTATATGAGACCCATATTATGATGTATTCACTTTGTTAAAGAATTATGAACTACATGGTTACGTATGCAACAGATGGTGAATACCGAAATATATTATTATACATTGTATTACACATTAAGGGTTATGATGAAAATTATGACATGATGAGAATTCATATAGTTATGTGAAATTAGCGCATAAAAGGATCATGATAGAAAATCAACCTAGTTTGTGCATAGTCTCATGATAAGGATATATCATGAAGGAGAAATCCAACTAGAGTATGTAAAACCTCATGATGTCATGGTTAAACCCATACTATATATAAAAAAGTATCATGATTCATATGATGGTGAAAAAACCATATGACTATGAAAAAAATAACCTATAACATATGTGAAAACCTCGTAATTAAATGATGAAAAAATTCACATGATTATGTGAAAAATAACTCATGAGAAAAGCATCATTGATATAACCCATGAAATTGTGTATGGGTTTTTGGTGTATATTTTATTATGAAATGTTATACAGTGGCGTAACTAGGATTTTTGTGAGGGGGGAGGGGGGCAAACAGGGGTGTAGCAAAAAAAATTTTTGGTGTGATAGTCGGGGGTTCAGGGGCAGCATCCCCGAAATTTTTTTTTAGAGATAAAATAAAAAATGGCTACAATTATTAATAAAAATCTATTTCATATGGACAAATCAAACTATTTGCTGCAGTCGAGGTTGGGCTAGGACTGGGCTAAAAAAATGGATAAAAATCTATTTCATATGGAATCAGGGTTGGGCTAGGACTGAGCTTTTAAAAAAAAAAATTAACTGTTTCGGGAGGCAGGACTCAGCCCAGTCCTGCCCCCCCCAGCTCCGCCTCTGATGTTATATATGATACATGAAGCACCAGTTATGATACAACGTGGGTGCTCGCCTTGTATGGCCAAGTAGTATATGTTGGATCCTGGTTTTGGATCCAGGGTGGCTACAAGGTCTTACACCGGAACCCTAAGAGCCACAGGATTGGTGAGCTTATTATGAAACATGTTTACATAACTTTATGAGTTGTATGTAACCAAAAAAATGGTTATGCAGGGGGTTGCTGGATTTTATGGGGAACTATTTCTAATTAGTGGTAGATTAAATCCAATCCTCAGAAGACCATGGTTATGCCAATTTCATAAGGCAGAACGTTATGTGCTCAGTGAGAGGATTGTAGAGAGCCCCACGATTAGAGATGGATTGGAATAACTCAACTGATAGAGCATGTGTTTTTCACGTAGATGGATGTTTGAGTCCTCCTTTTAGCACATGCTTCATTCAATCTAGTGACTCAATCCATACCGGATTTCGAAACCATCGAGTTCCTACATAGGGATGCAAATGGGTCAGATCTAGGATGAGGGTTCTGCACTTTTTAGCTGTTTCGGATCTGATGCTGATTCACATTCCCATGTATGTAACTGTTCCGGATGAGAATCATTTGCATCACTAAACATGACTAGTAAAGCCTACCCCATGTAGTTGGGGTAAAGCTTAAGGACGATAAGAGGTACTAAAGGTAACAAAAAAAAAGTTAAAATGTATTTAATGTAAAAATTAGGGGGTTCCATGGATGGTTTGAGTCATACTGTCTGAACCTCGGGGTCTCAGGTTTGAATCCGGCAAAAAAGGGTCTGATATCCAATCTGATAAAAAAACACATTAAAGTCTTATTTTAAGATCCATATCTTAGAACAAACAATCGGATTTAGATTGGAGGCCCGACCAAACCTGATATGCACCTCTATTGAGTCCAACGGATCAGATCTATGGTTTTGAAAAGGATTTACAAATTACTCGATGGAATTAATTAAGTTGTATATCTTGCCCAATCGTTTATGGTCATGGATCTGGATCCAATCGACTAAGTTCAGTTTTAACCAGGGCCAGTCCCAAGGATATGACTTGCTTGGTCACATTGGACCCAGGTTTTCAAAATGGGGCGTGCATCATATAAAGTCATGCAAAAGCAGGATCTTCAAAGCCTAGTTTTGAGATCCTCTAAAGGTCCAACATTGTAGGATTTTAGGATGAAACATCCCTTATTGGACTTCAAATCCGAGGAACTAAGTTTTTGAGTATCTAGAGGATCTTAAAATCTTGGATCTCAAATCAACGATACGATCCAAAGTAAACAAATGGCCAAATCAAGGATGAGCTGGATTTCATCTGGATCAATAGTCTGGCTCCTACTCACCAAAAAACAAGTCCAGCTTAAAACCCTACTGGGGGATCCCCGAATGATAGGATTCTGGTCCAAGTTCGGTCAGATAGTAAAAGATCCATGTCCAAAAATGGGGGACGAGTTTCTCTCTCTCTCTATATATATATACATACATGCATTCACGTGCATGCATGCGCACATGCACGGCGAGTGCACACACACACACACAAGATATGTAGGGTCATGAGAAAATCCCTAACTAATAAATATTGAAACTGTGCATTTTGACACTTTTTTTGGTGTGAAAATCTGACCCTGCAGATGTGTTTGACAGGGTCCATTTTCTACAGATTGACATTTGGATTGTGTTTTCTCAACAAATAAATAGGAATTTTTGAGGTTTGAATATTTTTGTAAAAAAATTGGGCCATTGATTTTTAAACCCTAAGAAAACCTGCTCAGCTGTTGAATTAGACAATTCAAGAACCGATTCTTATAAATCAAGCAAATAGAACACATGTATGGTCAAATAAAAAAAAAAAACATAAAAAAACCTTCGTAAACTTAATTTGCATCGCAGTTTATAGAATTCTATTAGGAAGGATTGCATTACCATATGTGTGACAAATCTCGCGAGGTCTATGAAAATCTCGCAAAAATATCGTGAGAAATTACCTGAAAGTTAAAAACGACACATTCTCATGATTTTTCATCTGAAACATAACTAGCGCGTTTTAAACACAATATTTATGTTTTTATCAGCTATTTATTGTAAAAAAAATTGCATCTTTATTTTTAAATTTTTTTATGTTATGAAAATTATTTATTTATATTTTAATTTATCTCTTTTGGTGAGATTTTGCTGGAAAAATGTGAAATTTACAAAAAAAAAAAAAAAAATCGTAAGTTTTGGCTACCGAGATTTTGCCGTTTTTTACTTTTGTCACAGTGGTATGTGTGTGTGACACGCGCAAAGAGAACATCTTGTGATAAATAAAAAATATGGATTTTTGAAGATTTTTTGTAAATTTAAAATAAAAATTTATAATATTAAAAAAATCAATGAGTTGGATTTATATTAAAGCACAGATATATTGCAAAGGTCGATATTCTATTCAAAGCGAGAGCGATACTTGCGGACTCATCCAGATCCCGCTAAGTTCAATACATGGATTGGGTTCGGGTCGACCCATGGACCTAAGAATCATTTCCGTCCTCGACCAAAAGTAGGAGTACATTTTGGTAATTCTCCCATTTTTGAATTTTTTTACGCGTACCTTTTCCCACGCAAACGGTAGAACACCATCAGAGATCCAGTCATATATCACATCACATCTGTTTAGTGATACTGAATCCCACCCGTTGATCAAAAACGGTTTAGTGGTCTTAGCTTAGTCTCTTAGAAGTATCCGGCTTATGCGGTGCCGTCAGCATGGAGCCCACATACCATGCCTGAAATGAGATAGACGATTGAGATTGAATATCATCGACTTGTGGTGAAATAAATGTTACCGTATCTCTTCCTGAACGGGCTCGCACTCCGTTCCTTCCCTTCCCGGGGTGTAGGGGGAACTATAAAACTGCGATCGCCTTTTTTTCCTGTCACCGCCTTTACAGAAAAAGCAGAGAGGCTCTGCAAATTTTTATTGCGAAAAGTGACGATCTGGAAAGGCGATTGGTGGCCACCATGCCTATCCCTCCCTTTTCTTCTTCTTCTTGTTCCCCCTTCCTTTTCCCTACTCCCTTGCCTGGATCGGCGTTCTCGATCTCGTCCGGCGAAGAATCAGGGTGGATCCGGTTGATCTGTGGGAAATTAGGGAAAATTTGGAGGCAGCCACTGAAACTAGGGCAAGTTCGGCGCAGGTGTTGGAGACGGAGCGAAACCCTGTGGCGGCGGCAGGAATTAGGGGGAATCGGAGGAGGATACGGAAATTAGAGTGAATTAAGAGGAGGATTACGAAGGTTAGGGTGAATTTGGAGGTGGAATGGAGATGGTGAAGGATTCTGAGTATTATGATGTTCTCGGAGTGAGTCCGTCCGCGTCGGAGGTCGAGATCCGGAAGGCGTACTATTTGAAGGTGAGGATTCTAATCTTTGCTTCTTCTTATTGTTCTTTTTCTGTCAGATCGGCTGATAGTGAGGCGGAGGGGTGGAAGTTTTTGTGGAATTTTCGAATTTCTTGTTTCTCTTTGACTTTTGTTATTTTCTTTGAATTTTCAGGAGTTTTTTTTTATATTTTTTGGTTTCTTGCCTCTGAGTTGTAATGAGGTGGATTAATTGTTGTTTTCGTGGATTTCTCCTATTCTCTGGAGTTTATTCTTCGATTTTTTGGTTCCCTTTGATTGGATGGTTTTCTAACGTGTGTCATGAGTTCTTCGGTTTTATTGCCTGCGATCTAGAGTTGATTTCTTAGGATGCTATATCTTCAAATGTTTAAGGCCAACTTTTTTTAGAATTGACAAATTATATACCTGAAAGCTTAATGGATGGGTTGGTTTATATTCATTTTATTCATAGAAGATCGAGTGGATTTGTGGAATTTGCTGAAATATCTTTCTTCTTTTTTTCGGTAAGAAACAAATTTTTTTTTTATTTCCTGCATGCTACTTTTGGTTGATTACTTGGAAATATGGAGTCTGAAATGTTTTGAACATAATTGAAGCACTGAGAAGATTCGCTTGCAATTATAAATTTTTTTAATATACTTATCTTATGGATTTAAGAGTTGGTATATTTGTTGAATTTATTAATATTCTAGTTTTTTGTTATTTATATTTTATTCCTTTTCTTGCAATGTAATGTGACTCTTTATCTTTGAAAGATTATGTTTCACGTGTTAGACTAAAGATTTGTGGCGACTTTTAATTTCATAAAATGCTCCAAAATTTTATTGAATCATTGGATCACCCTTCATCCACCTCAAATTATGGATCTCTAAATTATCTTATATCTTATATAGGATGAGAAATTTTCAATGTTTCACCTGTATATAAGTAAAAATTGAATATATCTTGGATTCTTATTTTGTTATTTTAATTATGGTACTTGATTGTTGGGTAAAAAAGTTTGCTCATTTGAGCTATTTATGGGATGGTATATCACTTTATTTGATTGAAATATTTATCTATTGCAATTTGCCTAACTATAAACTGTAAATATGGTGCAGGCAAGGCAAGTTCATCCTGATAAAAATCCAAATGATCCAGAAGCTGCCAAGAGATTCCAGGCAAGCATAGAATGCATAATTAGGAAATACCTTCTGTTCAATGTACCTATCTTGGATATTCAGCAGGCTTCCTAGTGTAGTGTGATAAATTATTTATTGAAGTAGGATTTCTGCCTTAATTTGAAAGTGATTATAAAAATACATCTTTTGATGTTTTCAAAATAGAGGACTAAAATTGAAAACAGTGTTATATATTTTCATAGCTCTTCAGGGGTATCTCTCTTGTCGTTGGAAGTTGTGTGATTTTAGTCACCAATATTTGTAAGCCTCTTTGGAAAAATGACTTCAAAATTCATTGAACATCTTGTAGGAACTGTTTCAGAACTATGATAAATGTTATGAGAAATCTTATGATATTGCATTGTATATTTTGATCAAAGACAAGTGTTTTACCAAGAATCAATCTTATCTGTCTATGTGCAGTGAAAATTTTTCCTGTCCTTGTGAAACTTCTTTTACTCTTTGTTTTTAATTTTCCTGGCATGTTCCCAGATGAACTCAAGTAAAAGATTTAATTCCTTATATTGAATTTCCCAGCAAAGGAATTTATAGTAACCTTCTTGTCCTTTAGAATAGGAATAGTTAGAGATATCATGTTTATTGGTAACAAGCTGGACATACTTCAAGGTGATATTTAATTTAGCTCCTTGATGAATCCTCTAGCCAATTTTAACAATTGTACCTGTTATATTATTCATCATTTGTTTTTAAATTATTAATAAAGAAAAGAGAAGGAAAATGAACCTGTTAGTTTCCAGGTGTTCAACACCAAACTGTTTTACAAGTTGAAACTTTTTCAAATTGCATTGCTGGACTACTTTTTTAAATTCACACACCAAAAATGAAACATGTAAACAATTGATTAGATTCCATAACCTGTATTAAGCTGTTTTATCACCAACAGTTATAGCAACTACAAGTGTATAACTGTAAGCTGTTCTACTTGATGAGGTCCTCTCTCTCCCTAATTAATTTGGCTTTGTCTCTCATCTTGATTGTTCATGATTTCATTCTTGATCCTTTCATAAATTTAAAGCATTTTGAGATTTTTTTACTTGTACTAATATCGTGAATTCAATTTCGCCTTCTTTGCAGGTTTTAGGTGAAGCTTATCAAGTTTTGAGTGATCCAGTTCAAAGAGAGTCATATGATAGAAACGGAAAATCAATTATATCATGGTTAGTGGCGATTATAACTTTAAAACAAAAATCAACAGTCATTGCAGGAAGAGTATCTTGTAGATCCAACGCTGAACAAATCATGAACTTCTGTGGTTAACTTTGGTCATTTTGTGCATGCATGTCTGCTTGTTTGGACACGTGCTATAGATAGAACTGAGAAAAATTCTAGTTCTTTAGAATTTCGGGATGTTTTGGCCCGCAGTTCTTATGTAACTCCCTGCTTTCTTGCTTATGTAAACCTTATGTATATCCCTTTTCTCTCAGCAAATCCTTACAATATATATATATATATATATATATATATATATATATATATTGTAATGGTAACTTTTAAGCAAATGAATTATCCTATGGCATGGCCAAACCTGTGGGCAATAAAACAAGTTGCTGTGGGATGAACTTGGGTAACCTTTGAAGCTTAAGCCCATTTGTCATCTTGGTATGATAAACTTAACAAAGTCAATGCCATTTGTTGAATGACGATATCCATGTAAATTTATCTTTTCCATAAGTTATAACCATGATTCAGTAATATGTGTGTCTGTACGATTCACATAAGCCAATAAGGAATACTGATGACCAGTCATTGGCATAGTTGCTTGGTCACAATTATTATTCTTGTCTATCCTTGAGACTCTAAAACATGATTATAAGGAACCTTCAGAATTTATGGTAAATGGTCAAGCCATAAAATAATTTTCCTCTTCAATCATGATTCTGCTCAGCATTTTGAAATCTTGCGAAAATTGTGTAGTGATTCAACTCAGATACTTGTTAGCCTATAGAAACAGTTAAGAGTTGATGATTGCTGGAAATTAACTAATGAACAGTTTGATATGCCAACTTTGTTGAGTTGTTTACTTGCTCAATGTCCATGTTAGTAGAACTTAATTGTCATTCATTGGGTTGGATACAGAAAGGTCCACTTTATGAAATCATTGCAAGGTTGGGTTGCATACGGACAGGTTTGTTTTATGAAATCATCGCAGGGTTGGAATCTTCCTCTTCTGCTTTTCCTAATACATTGTCTAATTTGTCTAGGGATACGATGCTAGATCCAACTGCAGTTTTTGCTCTTCTTTTTGGAAGTGATCTGTTTGAGGACTATATTGGACAGCTTGCTGCAGCATCAATGGCATCATCTGAATTTATTAGTGATAGTGACAAAACAGATCCTGGGAAACTTCCTGATAGGTTGAAGGTAAGCACCATACATCTTAAGTTATGACATATTGTTTGAATGCAAGCTTGTTATCTTTTCAAATGATTTTCTCTTGCAATCACCTCAGATACATGATTTCACTAGCACACTGTTATAATAATAAAATCCATTATCTTTATATGAAATTTCATTTGTACATGAGCAAAGTCAACGTCTTCTTTGAATTTAAGGTTAATAGTTAATACAACCCTATTAGTGTGGATACTTGCTGGAATGAATTTCAAAAGCTTTCAATGTTCAATGTTGAGGGTCTCAAGGCTTTCCTAGATACTGATTTCCATATCTGACTAATCTCTATAGTTTTAGTCACGATATATACTTCCCTATGTTTCATGTCATGGTGCCATGTCTGTTGGTCAAACAACCATTTGTGCCTAGGTCGCTACTTTCTTTTCTGATTCATAGCATTTACTTGGTCAAACAAGTTACTGTAATTCATACAGTCCACCTAGCAGGACTTCCCTATATTGGGAACTTGATTCCCTACTTGGAGGTTAATCCTTAACCATCTTTCACCTTCCTGTTCTAGTCAAGCTTAAAGTAAAGAACTTGGTTCTGATTGCAATTCCATTGAACCAAGTAAAAATTTTTGAAAGCAAGTTTTGCATGAATGAAATGTTTATTTTCCTTTAGGCTTCGTTTGTTTCATTCCTACCAATAAGAAAAGATCCCCATGGGAAAGGCATCCCATGATGAGAAGGCCACATAAATCCATTCACAGGGTGGTGGTGGGAATGGATTTACATGTTAAATGCATGGTCAACGTGAAAAGAAACACTTGTTGACTGTGGGCCCTACAGGAAAATGGAGTTGGCATGTTTGTTCACCTGCATACGAAAATGGGGGGGGGGGGGGTGTCATACATGAACCCCTATTTTCATGTGTAAAATGGGTGAAACAAACGAAACCTAAAGACTGTCCTCAAAGGAAAATGGTTAGGCTTTATAATGTTTTCATATGAGAGGTCTTTAATGTCTGTGATATAAACATTAGCCTTTATATTGTTTTCATATGAGAGATCTTTAGTATCCGTGATATAAACATTCTTGATGTTCTAATTTGCTACTGCAAAGGCATTTCAAAGAGAAAGGGAAGCAAAGCTTGCAAGGAATTTGAAAGATTTTCTTGATCAGTATGTCCAAGGTGATAAAGAAGGATTTCTGCATCGCGCTAAGAGTGAGGCTGAAAGGCTTGCTAATTCAGGTAATTTTATTCAAGTAATCAAAATGGCTGCTGATTACAAAAGGGTTTATTGATATTCTAGTTTTAAGCCATGTATCCATTGTTTTATTTGGATTTTGAAGGCAATAAACAAGTTAACAATCTCAGCCAAATCATCAATGCTCTCTCTCTCTCTCTGTGCTTTGTGCATGCATGTGGATGGTTTGTCATTTTTATCTTATAATTTTTATGTATTCTAAGCCATATGTTTGTTCTGATTTTTCTGAAGCTTGGATGATAATCTTGAATTGCTCATTGGTAGTCCCCTGCTTTCGGCATAGATATCTTGATGCATATGATCCATGATGGTATCAAACAGTTACAAGTGCTGTCTGTGGGATACTGTGATCTTGTTATTTACATCTTTATTTGTTTGCTTTAATAGACTATCCTATCTCTTTTCTTGATGGTATAATTTTATCATTGAAAATGCTCCTGTAACAGTCATTAACTGAGAAGTCTCATTACAAGCTATTTTAAATGAACTTGCTTTCTCTGGACCATGCTCACATTCTTGTTGTATCAAGTCATGGGTCATTTATGTGCCCAAAGACAGTTACATGAGTACATTGGGTTAGGATTACCTGGACTGTATCGACTATTATATACTGCAGTATTGGGCCATAGGTTACAGATCACTATCCAATGAAGAGAGCATGGTGACCATGGGTTAGATAAGATTATATGTCGAGACAACCCTCAAAGGTGATGTTAGTGTTCTTTTTACTGCAATCCATCCTGATGATTGAGGAATGTAGTGGGTTTCCTATGATATTCTAATGTCACCCACAACTTGTGGGATTTTAAGCTTGGTGAAACCTAGAATATGTTGGATCTCCATTTGACAATCAAATAATAGAAATCTCCTGATGTATTCTTTGTAGCATCAGTATCTTACTTCTTCATTGGACTAGAGGAGGTGTCTTTCCCTTTGACAGGCTTTGGTGTACCACATGATTTAATGTTCTTGATAAGATCTGAACTCTTTCTGTTGTCAAATAAAAAGCTGCATGTTTCTCCTATAAAATTGAAATGGGTGGGGAAGTGGACTGCTAATAGATACAATTTGCAAGAAGCATAACCTAACATGTCCAAGCATTGCTGAAAGCCATTTTCTTCAAAATCCATAGGTGTATAATCCTTATGTCCAAACATCATTATGTAATTTTCGATAAGTTACAAATAATAAATGCCTCATAATAACAAATTTCAACATTTTCTACAGTTCTGCAATATCCCTTTTGCAGGTTATATGTTGCTTTATGCATCTATTAAGGAACTAAATCAATAGTATCATGGAAAATTGTTCCACTTACTGGCAGTCAGTGACGCAGACAAAAACTCTAGTTATTTAGAAATTTTAAGTCTCAAACAATTTTTTGATACCACTTAGAGTTTCAAGTCTCAAACAATTTTGATACTATGCCCATGCATGATATGTTTGCAGATTTTGGAGTTAATATTCTGCAAACTATTGGCTACATATACTTAAGACAAGCTGCAAAAGAACTTGGGAAAAAAGCCATATATTTGGGGGTGCCATTTATTGCTGAGTGGGTCCGTCACAAAGGGCATTTATGGATGTCACAGCTAACAGCAGCAAAAGGTATGTAGATGTTACTGCATAAATCTGTTAGTATTGGAATGTATTTACTTTTCTGACTATTTTGTTATGCAAATAATTGTAGGTGCTTTCCAATTATTGCAACTGCAAGATGAAATCCAGAAACAATTAAAGATGGATGGTGTCAATCCAGAAAATGACAGTGATTCCTGCATGCAGTTACACAAGGACAAGATGGTCAACTTGCTGTGGAAACTAAATGTTGCAGATATTGAAGTGACCCTTGTGCATGTGTGTCAGATGGTATGCATTGGTGGCTAATTGTCTTCAAACTATGTAGTCATTCACAACTTTGCTTTAGTTTCATAATAGTTCTGTGCATGTAAAGTAATTAAGGGCTACACTTTAGTTTACAGACAAATACATGTAAATGAGGCAAGCAGTGGCCTTGAGTGAATTAGAACTTGCTACCTAAGATATGACATGTGCAAGCTATGTTTTTTGGCTCATCACTGTCATTAAAAAGTGAACAATTTTGTCTAGATGTTAAATATGTATCAGTTACCTTCTATTGGCATTGTACACATTACACATATCACATTATGGAAGTAATGTTTCACAATTTAATGAAACTTCCAGGCAGCATGTGTAGGAAAAACTTTCCCCAAAAGGTGATGAGTGATGTGAAAACCACATTGAATGATTTCAATTAGTTAAGTTGGTTACAACTTTGAATAAGAACTGATGTCTCATAAACAAATTCATAAATATATGAAAAATAAGCCTCTTGTTGCTCTGACATCATAGCATCTCCATAGCATTGTGATAAAATGCATATATTCTGATATTGGTTTTGCTCACTGTGTTCATCTTAAAGTTTGCCTGCTTTGCTATTGAAAAAAAAGGCAGATCTTGCTTCAACATTCCCAACTCATCCCTCCACCCAATCTCTGTATGATCCTGGAAAATACTTGCCAAAGACATCTCTTGATATATCATACTAACTGTATAGGGGTGTGTGCATGTGTGTGTGCCTATATGTGCTCTTATGATTGTTTGCATGGATTCGTGTTATGCTCTTGTTAACAATCAAACATTGGTTACTTCCATGTAAGAAACATTAGCTCTTCTTGAATTCTCCTTTTTCCTTTTCTTTTTTGGTTTGTTAAGCATTGGGTTTGAATCATAGGTAGCAAATCTCATCATAATTTGAATTTATTGCATTTAATAGATTTTTAAAAATTGTAAAAGCAGGAAAATATTCCACTGTTTAAAAAACTTTAATTTATTCGACTTTTTTAATTTGCACATAATTGTTTTAAAATAATCCTAAAGATTGCCCTAAGAAAATCACTTATTTTTAGATTCTCTTGTTATAACCCTTGTTGATATTATAGTGATCCAATATTGACTATGGTCTGAACCTGAGATTCACTGGAAAAAAATTTATTGCAGCTTACATAATCAGTGCACTTATTTTTGGTTCTTTCCAAGGAATGAGTTTCCATTGTATTTGCTTGTCGGTTCTTTCTTAGGTATTGCAGGATAACCATGTGAAAAAAGAGGAGCTGAGTGCTCGTGCAAGGGCTTTGAAAATCCTTGGCAGAGAATTTCAGGTACTGCATTCATGGGAAATGCTGAGGCATATGATAAAACCAGAAGTTCTTATTAGTTATTATGGTTTGTCAGATTTCTTATAGTGTAGAGAATAATAAGCTGCTGAGTTTGTCATTTTGATGGATGATACTGGGATACACAGTCAATCTCCTGTCACTATTTTTCTGAAGCAAGAAAAATTTGCTCCCTACTGACCCTTAGGTAACTTAACCGAAGGCAAGTGGTCCAATGAGTTCATTAATTCATTCAGAACAACTAAGATCGTTTATATGTTTGTGCAGAGAGCAAATCATACCCAGCATACTGAAACATCTAAGAAGAAGGATGATCCAAATGTTGATGAATATGATAGCAGTTCTGAGTGCACTTCAGAGGAATCATCCCCTAGGGCTCCTTCATGTAGGACTCCTTTTATAACACAGGTATATAGAAACTCAATTTTCTCAAGCATTTGTTCGTGTTTTTCAAGAAGAAACCATTAGGAGCCCATGTGATGACTGCTTATTGGATTAAGAAAAATTCTTGTAGGAGCATTCAGGCTAATTTGGAATATCAGTTTTCGATATCTCGTCTTTTGCGGTTGCTTTGGGTGTTTTCCTTTCAAAATGTCATGCCTGCTAGGTTGTGATAGCATTGAAAACGAGTCTGCTTTCGCTAATTGGTAGTATTACACATGAATGGCATTCTTATCCATGCCTTGTAATGCAGAATTTGCTCTTCATGGTATTTTTATTTTTCTGCAATTATCACAGTCGCTGGGAGACTTCAAAAGAATGTAGAATATGTTGATCTTTGCCAACTACTTTATGTTTTCAGTGGATTCTGTACTTGCAAGAACAATATAGTTCTTCAAAGTTATGTTCCGTGGATGTAATTAGAAAATCAGAGTTTGATGAGCCTTGAGGGGAACATGGTTTTGCATTATAAGATTCATCTATACTTTTTGCTTTTTTTTCACACTAAGATTAGATTATCACCACTTTTTGCTACGGATCCTTTACAAGCGTCTTTCCTTTCTTCTCCTGTGCAGAGGATCGGGAGACTCTTTAGGTGCTTATGTAATCCGGCGTATGACGTAGATGATGATGAAATTGTGTACAGAGAAGGATGATGCTGATCAAATAATTTAGGGCATCTAATGGGAGAATTTTATGCTTGCATTGTTTGGTTGAATGTATTTAGCGTTTCAGGTAATGTGCAGTTCGTGTGTCAAGTTTGCAACTGTTGTGTTTCTAATTATCAAATAATGTCATTTTCTTTGCTTATCCCGAAAAAGGTGTCATTTCCTTTGAAATTTCACTGAAAGAAATCAGTTTATGAACAGTTAAGTTTTAATGAGTACTTGTGCATACAGATGCTTTTGGGTAATTTTATTCTCTTGATAGCATGCTTGAGGATAGGTCCTAGTGGCAGTTGTTGCCTACCAATTTGTTCCAGGTTTGGAAATAGGATTTTTGTGTAGTAGTTGCAAGTGTCGAATCTTGGCTTATTGTGGTTTATGAATTGGCACTGGACATGGTTTATATGGCTTGGCCTAGATAGGATCCATTATGTTAAAACTATGTAGCAAAATATGTAGATCACATCTGTAAAATTGGTTTCATGAGAAAAAACTATCAACAAATGAAAAAAAATAAGAGAGATGTTGGCAAATTAACCATGCCAAACACATCTGCATGGTCAGATTTGCAAAAAAAAGTGTTAAAAATACCCAGTTCAAACAGTAGTTCTCGCCCCAAGGGGGTTTGGCATAGCAGGATGGGACTTTGGCTGCTAGGCAGGTGGTATAGGTTCAAATTCCCTGGGTGTCACCCCTTAGGCAAGCCGAAGCGTGGCGACTCCCTGAGGGCAAGGGTTTCACCCATGGAGTTTTATGCTGCTAAGGCAGCAACCGTAACTACGGCAAGCAGATTCAGCGTGACTAGGTCTCTGATCTTGGAGGTGGTTTCTCCATGTAAATATAAAAGATAAAATGGTGGTTCTCATATTCCAGAAGCCCTTAATAATCAAATAGAACGAAACTATTAAAAATTCTAGGTAAGGATATGGTGAAATGGACGACCCGTGAAACTCAAAATCTCTTGAGCCTGACCGAGTTCAAACCAATTACAGTTAAGTTTCAAAAGGATCCAACTCGATCTGACATAAGCCCAGCCTGACAGCTCTGGGGTCAAGCCTGAATCCAACGAGGGCCTGGTTGAGCTTCTGGTGAGTCAGGGCCTGGGTCGGGCCTAGTGTGTGCCAATGGGCCTGGGGTTGGGCCAGACTGATGTCCACCTCTAAGGGCACCCCCAAACGGCTTGCTCTTGTGACAGAGATGTAAGACATTGAACTTAAATGATTGAGCCTAAACACGTGAACTCAACCGCTTTTCAGCCTAAACATGTGAAATGGTAGTATCCCATAGAACCGATGTGATCCATGGCTGATGGTCCAACATATCACGATTCAGGATGGTGGTCGTGGGGCCCCACCCGGGGTTTTTCTCGCTTTGACAAGGGTTCTTCGTCATATAATAAAAGGAATTTTATTGGTCTTTTTTTTTTGGCCAAAACAAGTCCTTTCACTGACTGCACATTGGCAGCCCCCCAATTGATAACTCCTGAGGTGCCCCCTGCACACGGGGGACTACAACTAGCTTTCACCTTGTAACAAGGAACACTCTCCGTGGATTTTGAATTGGTCATCCTGTGTCAGGCGAAAAATCATGGTGGCCTTGAACCAGGAGAGCCCACACAAACAAATTTTCTTGGTGATAGAGTATATTACTCTATCTCTATCAAGTAAAAAAAAAGAGAAGTAAAATAAAAAAGCCCCTATTGTTGTCGAAAAACATTTTTTTGGTTTGTAAAATATAGATAAAAATAAAATTTCCAAACAAGTTCTGCAATATTAAAAATAAAATAAATGGGAAAAATCTATTTATGAATGCGTCCAAATACTACCTTAGACTGCAACTAGGGGAATAAATATCAAAGTGCAAGGAACGAACATGAATTCCTTGAATTTAATCTTGCATGAGGGTGTTTCCATCACAGTGAGAAATACCGGAATTTAAAAAGAAAAAGAAGACATCTTGCCAGTCGATAAAAACATCAATTGTTGTGAGAAATTATTTTTATTTTATTATTTTCTTTGAAATTTTGTTTTTTATTTTTGATTAGTTTTATTTCTGATATTTTTTTTATCAAAACACCAAAAAGGTAAAAACTTCAATTTCATGAGAAATTTGGCATTATTTTCCCATTATAAACTTTTGTGACTGTAATTATGATGATGTACCATATGCTCGCACCAAGAGTAGGGAAACAAGATCTACCAGCTTTAGTGGAAGGTTGTTTGTAGTGCAGAACATGTTATTAGAATTGAAATTTGGAACTCTTCTTATCAGTGACATAAATACGTTTGGGCCAAAAAGGTTTCTCAGAAGGCTTCTTGGGTGGTTTATTTAACATGCTATAAACAGCTTTTAACACAAGATAAGTCGCAAGGCTTTGGGGTTGCACTCACTAATAGATTCCCCTTATTTTGCAGGGGAAGAGGAGAGACACTCCCATTTATTCTTTTCTTGACTGGTATCACAGTATTTGAAAATTTATTTGCAACAAATTCAAGGAAAGAAGAGTTTCACACTCGGATATTATCCCTGAGCTTATGTGGTGGATGTCCATCAATTTCCGATTCTTCGGTTAAGGACCTGCTTGGACGTGGTAATTTATCTTATGCTATATCTTTATCTAGTTCTTTTTATTTAGAAAGTATTTCTTGTTACTTGTAAGGGCTCTTTGCTGACCATGGGTTAATCATTCTCTTATTGTGTTTTTGTAGTTCTCTTTATTGGAAGGATAAGCCACCCCCATTGACTATTTTTCTTCTTCTTCTTTTTGAAAGGCAACCTGGGGTTAGGCAGACCCCTACCAGAACAACAGCCGCCCCATGTGGGGGCCAGATTTTATCTTGAACCTTCAGGGCCTACCTCTTTTAGGTGATCAGATGTAATTAAGGCTGGTAGTGGACAAGGTCTCTACCCTGCCCCGTCTCAAAATCCTGCCCTCCATCCCCGCTTTCATCCTTGCATGGGTTTTAATTTTAACCTCCATCCCTGTTTCATGTCCTCCATCCCCGGTCCAAACGGGACGAGGCGGGGCGGAACCTCGTTTTCCCTCGGTCCATTGCCATCCCTAAAGAAGGATTGGGAACAGGGCAGTGGAAAGCATAAGTTCATCCCTGCCTCCATCCCGGGTCCAAACGGGGTGAGGCAGGGCGGGGCAGGGCCCCGTTTCCTCCGGTCCACTGTCATCCGTAGATGTAATTGTTTTTTCTTTCATTAACAGCAATTCGAGGTAACCCCAAACATCTTTTTTCTTTTTTTTAAAGATTTGGTGCTATTTAAAATCATAGTAGATCAAGAGCTGGATGCCAATTCTCCGATTAAAAAGAAATTAGAGGATTTGGTGTGCGGTACAAAACACTTGAAAATCACCAGCAATGTTGATCTTCAATATCACCTGATCCAAAACCTACAAAATGGGGGTTCCTGTTGGTCTACAGTGTACACATCACTCTGTATCATTCATTGCTCCCCATGTCCTGGACTGGACATGACCCAAACCGGAAACTGAGCTAAGTAGACCCATTGACAACACAAATTATATCTTGAGTTCTATGTCACAGGGACAGTCCATTTTGGTGGTGTGTCCCCCATGACATGGGTGGACACGTGGACATGGACATTGACACATACAACTAATATTTCAATATTATTTTAGTATCTTTTAATGATTTAAAGTAATATTTTATTGATTAAAAAATTCTGTGTCCTCGTATCCTATTTTTCAAACAAATTTGAAGCTTGCGCGTCCAATCCACATCACGTGTCCTCATTTCTACGTGTCTTTGTGACATAGTTCCAGTTTGATCTAGGTCCCAGGTACTAGGGATGTCAAAGAGTCAGGTTTGGATTGATTGTCCAACTATTAGAAACCTCGAAGATGGTTACAATTTGGTGTGCTTCCTCCGGATCCGATTAATCAAACATCTCTCTCTCTCTCTTTATTTTTACATCCTTGCCTGAGAAAAATCTAAATTTTATTGCCATCAGCCAAAATATGATAATATAAATTGATGGAATCCACATTCAGGAAGTACTCTCACTACCCCATATCCAATTAAGCTGCAACAGTTCATAATCGGACTCGTACATGGTTCAACATTACTTGAAACCAAACAGGATCCAAATTGTTCACATCCCCATCAGGTATAAATACTTAAACCAGGTTGTTTACGGGGATGCCCACGACTAATTCCACAAATCTCGGTTTAGGGAAATTCTCAAGATAATTTTTTCTTTTTTTGCTTTTTGGAGAAATCTCAGGAAAATGTTAGGCACACCTAAAAAAAAGCAAAAAAAAAAATATAAGAAAGTGTTTTTAGCGCATTAACATCATGATAAAAGTACTGCTTTCATAATAGGCGATATTTTGAAGTATCATAATTTCTTCAAAATTACAATTGCTTTTGAAAATATCGTGCACTGGGGAGACTTAGGACTATGTTTTGTACACAATACACATTATGTATGATTGCTCGATATAAAACCCATTGACAGCCCAATATAAGCTACGTTACAAGGACACACCATTTTGGCTGCGTGTCTGGGTGACACAACCGAACATTCTATAATACACTAAGATTATATTTTAAAATTCTTAACATTATCTTAACAAAGATATTGTCATATATTAACTATCAAAATAATTTGTTGATAAAAAAACTAAAAAAAATCTGTGTCCTCGTGTTTTATTTTTCAAAAACTTTAGGAGCTTTGCATCTTCAACTCGTGTCGCTTGTTGGGTCTTACTCGTATCTTATTTTGTTTTTGCTAAGGTCGTACCCGTGTCTTTGTGACATGACATGTGAATTACAAGGTGCAAACCTGATTCATTCCAAACCTTCCGAGTCGTCCTTATAACATACGAGTCTCTTAAGTGAACCGTCGCTCAGAATCGGAAATCTAGTTCACGAAGTTAAAAGTTCGTGCTTCGAACCGGCACTCCATACGGTACTCATATACAATACAGGGAAAAGGAGCTCCTCCACTACCCACTGGATCGATCATCTCAGTTACCAGAGAGCTCCGCCGGTTTCCGGTTCGCTTCACCTCTCTCTCTCTCTCTCAATTTCAATCCACTCGATTTCTTAGTTCTTAGTTGGGTTTCCGATTTCACCATGTAATCAGAAAGCCCACAAGATCAATTGGTGTATTCTGTTGGAATCCAGAGTCTTGGTTTTGTGTTTTTTAGGATTTAACTACCATTAAATCCACCGTTCTTCTTCTTCTTTTCTTTCATATTCTTTGAAATTTTTATAGTGGTTTCCATTAGGATGGTTATCTTTTTGAACTTTTTAGTCTTTTTCAGTAATGGGTTTCTGGTTTCGTTTGGTTTTTCGTTTTCTTCTTTTCCATCCACTTGTTTGCTTGCAGATTTTGTTGGGGAGTAGTCTTTTGCCTTGTTATTGGTGAATGCATTTGTGTCCTGAATCTATGTTGTGGTGTTAATGGAAAGGAATGAGTTGTTGTCTATTTTTTTGGACCATTATTTGGATGTTGGATATAATTTGATGGTATCTTTTTGATCACCATGTTTCGGCGAGCCACCAATCTTGAAATCAAATGAAGATTTGTTCTCATCTGTAAGTGGGGATGGGTTGAATTACTTGAATGGTTTAGCAGTTAGGTCATTTATATGCCTCTTTCTCTCTCTCTTGTAACGTTTGAGGTTCATTAGAACTTTGAATAAGAATTATGCTTATCCATAAACGGGGGCTAATTGAATTACTTGAATGGTTTAACAGTTAGAAGGTAATTTATGTCTCTTTTTTAACTTTTGAGGTTCATTGGAACTTTGAATCAAGTGTTAATTGTTCAAGTAGGTTAGCTCCTTGAACTAGAGGTTGGATTTGCATGGACACTTGCTTACTATTTATTTCTCTGTAGCTACTTGGTTGTATATGTACCGGTTTATGTGCCAAGTATATTGTTTTCTTACATTGAGTTTCTACAGTTATGAAGGTAAGATCGTCTGTGAAGAGGCTTTGTGAATTTTGCCGTGTGGTGAGACGGCGAGGAATAGTTTATGTGCTATGTACTGCAAATCCGAAGCATAAACAGAGGCAAGGAATGTCTACATTTGCCTTTGAAGGTCCACTGTCTCTCATGTACGATTTCTTACCATTGCCCCTCCCTACGCCACTCAGAGCTACACACACGCACACACACTCACACAGATACACATGCTAACATATACCATCGTGATGAACTACTATATGAGCTTATTCTTCATTTTGACGATTGGTTAAAGATAAGGATGGAGACACAAGCTGAACTTGGGTTGGTCCTCAAGGCCCTGTCTTGCCTGGAAGAAAGATTAGGCGGGGCCAACTGGGCCTGACGTGGATCTTATTGGGCTCAGGCCTAGGCCATGTAAATCGGCCCAAGTATGTGTACTATCAAGTATTGCAGGGCTAGGCCATTCTTTCTGTTTTGGCACCTTAACTGAAGCTTGTGTTGTGTCAGTCAGGATTGGCCTGAAATTGTGACCCAAACCTGGTTCATCTTGTCCTGGTACCCAAAATCCTAACAAGCACAAACAATTCTGGATAAAATGGGGATTCAAATGAAAAAAAAAAGAAAAAAATTTCAATTGAATACAACATAGAAGCTAGATTATTTGCTCGTTTTCAGTGCTTTTCCCCCCCTTATTCAGAAGATCAGTTTCATGTGTTGTTATTTTTAAGTTCCTTATCCTTGATCTTTTCATGTATAGAAGATGGCATTTTTTCTGTATGCTTTGTTTGACTGAATAATGCTAAGCAGGGATATATTGATTGCACTTTGATTGTTGAATTGCAGAATAGATTTTCAGACTTTTTGTTGCAGTGCAACATACCGGTTCTTTATGCAAGTGATGTCCTACTTAACCAATAGTGAATATTAAATTTATTCTTCCTACCGATCTTACAAATTCGAAAGCTTATTTTTCACTGTGCTGCAACGAACTTTGGTTGCAAGATATTTTAGTTTCCAAGTAGTGGAACTCTGATTATTAGCATCACCAACCCAGCAGAACTCAGATTAGCCAATAATATACGGAGAGGATGTGTTGTCTGATTTTGGTGTATGCTAAACTGTCAGGCTGTCAGCTATCGTTCACATAACGTATTCTCCTATGAATTGTAAAGCTCCACATCATGTAGTTTGTGAGCTTGATTTGAAATATATCCAATGTTTTGTCTTGTAAACATAAGGGAAATCTTCAGAGTTACAATGTCATTATATTAGCAACAGATGCAACAACTGTTTGATGTTGGTCATTATTTTGTTGAGATGGTTCAGATTTCAGAGTATATTGTGCCATGAGATAATAAGTTTGTTGTGCCAAAATCAGAACTGCTGTCCATTAGTCCAAAGGCTTTTCTGTCTATCACTATCTTCTTCTAATGCAAGTAATACATGTTTGTTTCCTATGAGATTGTATCTTCCGCTAATGTGTACAAATGATCTTTTGGTTTGTATTGTATTCTTTACTTGGCAAAATCTCCCAATGCATGCTATAGTTTTCATATATTTATTGCCAGATCTTAACCTTAATTGACTTTTTTTTTTCTTTTTCTTATTCCCATATAAAAAGGTTTACCTGGTTCCTATGTCACAGACTCACATGGACTCTTCTTTAGGGTCGCTGCACCCGCTTCAACATGATGCGATGCGGGTGCGGTCAACCCACACCCAGGGTTATAAATGTTCAGAAATGGACTCTATCAAGTATGACTGAGTCCATTTTGGTCCAAGTAAAAAAAACAAACAAACCACAAAATCGTGTTTTTTTGGTGTTGGGGGGGGGGGGGGGGCTAGGGAACAATTGCGTACCCCCCCCCTCCCGTTCTTGACCCCTCATCCGCCCCCCGTCCCCACTCCTCCTCTTCCTACGACAACTTCTGGTTCTCCTCCTCTTTTGACAACGACGTTGGTAAACCTCTCTCTCCTCCTCTCTTCTTCGTTCTCCTCTTCCGCCTCCTCTCTTTCTTCTTCCTTCTCTTCCTCCCTGCACCGCCTCCTCTCTTTCTTCGTCTTCTTCTCCTTCTCCTCCTCCTCCTCCTCCTCTCTCTCTCTCTCTCTCTCTCTCTCTCTCTTCTTCTTCTTTCTCCTCCTCCCCTTATTGCCGCAAGGGCCGAACCCAAGGTTGGGTTCAGCCAAGGTTGGCTGGCCTCTTTGAGATTTGAGGCCACCACTTAGGGCCTCAAATGAAAAAAAATATAATGCTTATATTTCACATGCTGAGGGCCTCCAATGAAACATGGCACATGCTGAGGGCCTCCAATGAAAAAAATAATATAGAGAAATATGGGCCTCCAATGAAATATGCCTAGGGCCTCAACTTCTCTTGAGCCGCCCTTGAGTTCAGCAGAGTCGAACCCAGGGTTGTTGGCTTCGGCTCTACTGAACCCAGGGTTGTTGGGTCTGGTAGAACCTGAACTCGGGGTTGTTGGGGTGTGCTCTGCTAAACTCAGACTTAAGTTCGGCAAAACCTGAACTTAAGGTTGCTGGGTTCGGCTCTGCTGAATCCAAGTTTGGTTGCTAGGTTTGGCTTTGCTGAACCCAGTCTTATTGGGTTCAACTTTGCTTGACTTGACTTATATTTCGTAATTAATTTGATTTATTGCATGATGAATTGATGATATGATAATTATTTTTATTTCATTAGTAATGCTAATTTAAAAATGTTAAAGTATATATATATATATATATATTTATATATCCTCCCCGCACTGAGAATGAGATGCCTATATCTTTAATTAAACTTCTTAACCATACAATCTCAGTGGTGGTAGTGGCCATCACACAATATTCTGCTTCTGTAGAAGGGAAAGAAACTTTCTGTTGCTTCTTATACCTCCATGAAATAAGTGACTCTCCAAGAAACACACAATAACCTGTGGTGGAAATACGATCATCGGGGTTAACCCCCCCTGATCAGAGTCAGTATAGGCAAGTAAAGTAAGAGGTGAAGAAGAGGGTAAGAATACTCCTTTAGTTATAGTGCTTTTCAAATATCTGATAATCCTCATGACTGCGGCCATGTGAATGGTAGAAGGAGCAGTCTGAAATTGACTTGCACTATGAACCACATGAGAAATATCAGGCCTGGTGATAAATAAATATGTTAGTGACTCAATCAATTGACGATAAGGCATGTGATCTGCTAAAGGAGTGCCATCAATGACTCTCATCTTGGCGTTGATCACTTCTGGAGTCTCCACCTTCTTGTCATCTGTCAGTCCAGACTGGACAATAATGTCGGAAGCAAGCTTCATCTGAGAGAGAACATATCCCTTGGGGGAGTATGCAACTTTAATTCCTAAAAAATACCTTAGAAAACCAAGATCAGACATATCAAAAATTTCTTTGAGAATATTTTTAATAAGGTCAATACCCTTTTTATCATTACCTGTGATAATCATGTCATCAATATATAGCAACAAAATTGTTAGGTACTCGTTAGAAGTTTTAACAAACAAAGCAGTGTCAGTATAACATGAGAAAAAACCATTATCGAGAACTACTTTGCTAAAAAGATCATACCAAGCTTTTGGGTCTTGTTTAAGACCATAGAGAGCTTTATTTAACTTTAAAATATTTTATTTACCAATTTCAAGACCTGACGGAGGATCCATAAGAACTTTTTCACATAGAGTTCAATTTAAAAACACATTTTTAACATCAAGTTGATATTATTGGCCATTGCTTAATAGAAGCTAAGGCAATTAATGTTCACACACTAGTCATTCTAGCTACTGGAGCAAAGGTTTCTTCATAATAAATCACATATTCTTGGGTGTAGCTTTTGCAACCAAACGAGCTTTGTATCTTTCTAGAGATCCATCACATTTGGTTTTGACTTTATGTACTCATCTACACCCAATTGCCTTTTTTTCTAATGGTTGACGAATAATGCTCTAAGTTTGAGCTTTGTTAAAAGCCTCTAATTCAATTTTCATGGCTTTAATCCAATGTGGATTATCTTTAGCTTCTTTAAATTAAGTAGGCTCATGATACAAATGTATCAACATGAGACAAGTCCTATAATTAAGTGAAAAAGATTCATAAGACACAAATTTTTGTGGTGGCCTACTATTACGATAAGATCTCCTAGGTTGATTGTCATCAATAGGTTCTTCTAAAGAGAAGTCTTGAGAATATCTTTCAAGGGCAGGTTGATGTTCATTTCCTAACCGCCGGGTATATACATTTATATAATTAAGATTCTCATTTTGAGAAACATTACTATATTGTAGCATATCATTATGATGTAAAATGCCATCACAAGTATTATCGCAAATAATTGCATCTGGAGACTCAATTCTAGGAGCTAAGTCAAATAGGAAGGAATAATCAATGTCTTCTCTAGATGTGTGGATATCAAAACCATTTTGTTTCTCAAGAAAGTTTACATTTCTTGACACAAAGAGTTTATTGTTTCGAATATCATAGCATCTATAGCCTTTTTTATTTTCACCATAACCGATGAACCAGTGTTGTTAAAAACACGCCTCAAGGCGCAAAAAGCGTGCCTCGCCTCGAGGCGAGGCCCTTTTCACCTTGAGGCGCACTTAAAAAGCGCAACAGCCTCAAGGCGTACGCCTCATGCGCCTTGAGGCGAGGCGCGCCTCAAAGTGAGGCGCGCATTAAAAATCGGATGGCCCGGACCAGAGTTTGACCCGGATCCGGGCCCGTATTCTTGAAAGATCGAGAACCTGTGTCTTTAAAAAAGACACAAGCGCTTCGGGGCGAGGGAAAGCCCTCGCCTCTTCTCTCTCCACTCCGTCCCCTCTCGTCCACCGCCACTGCTATCGCCGGCCACCACTCACCGCCGGCCACCACTCGCCGTCGGCCACCACCCCTCGTCGATCATCGCCTCTTCCACCTTCTTCTTTCCTCTGCTGAGAAGGCATCAGCGACCCGCCGGGCCAGCGACTCACAGCCACCGCCGTGCGACCACTCGCCGCCGCCACTGCTGTCGCCGACCACCACTCGCCGCCGGCAACCTCTGCGTTTTCCGGTGACAAGTAAAGTTCTCTGTTTTCTGAGACATCGTTATCTGAAGGTAACGATTTTCTGGGTTTTCTTCTACCCTTTTCGTTTTTTATTTTGTTTCTCTGTCTTTCTTTCTAGTTGCTTTTCGTGATTTATACGTAGATGTGTTTGTTTCTGAACAATATGTTCCTTTGTTTTTATGTTATTTTGCATCTAAATATGAATGAAATGATACCATTTTTATCTTTAAATGTAATTGGTATGTTTTCTTTCCCTGTTGACTGATTTCATTCATTAGAATTAGTGGGTTCCTCTTTTTATTAAGTTTCATCTTTTTTTTTTGGTGTTGATTTGTGTGAACTCATCTGATTCAGATATTTTAAGTTGCATTAAAATATGTATTTTTTATCCCTATCGAATTGCTGGAATCAAAAGATCTCAGTCCTGTGATTGGGAATTTTCCATATATTCCCCCTTTCTTATGTTTTCTTTCCCCTGTTGACTGATTTCGTTCATTAGAATTAGTGGGTTCCTCTTTTTATTAAGTTTCATCTTTTTTTTTTGGTGTTGATTTGTGTGAACTGTGAACTCATCTGATTCAGATATTTTAAGTTTAATTAAAATATGTATTTTTTATCCCTGTCGAATTGCTGGAATCAAAAGATCTCAGTCCTTTGATTGGGAATTTTCCATATATTCCCCCTTATGTTAAGCATCTGAAATATTCGAACATAATGGTGACCTCTGTTTAGCATATTTAATATATGTTTTTTTTTCCGGCATTTTCACAATTTCTTGGGGTTGATCTCTGGAGAAGTTCTTGATATACCTTATTGAATTCTAGGGATGGTTATTTTGTTGGTTTAACATGCTCTTCTTTCTTCGAAAAAAAGGAAGACAAATTTCGTTGGTGTTTTATTTGTGTTTTTAAGGATATTTTTTGTCTTTTGTTGGTGCTTTTTTGTGATGGTATTCATTTCAATCGATGCAAAATTTGTTTGGAGTGCCTTGGAGTTGGTTGGTGTTTTTTTTTTGTTTTTGAGAAGAAATCTGGGATCCAAACCACCTCCACTCTATCTCTACTATGTGTGTGTGTGGCTATAAGTGTGCATTATTGAATGAACTTTGAGACTCAATTAAAAAACTGACCTAATTATATTTATTATTTTTTTCTCGTCAATTATATTTTTTTTGTCTATTTTGCATTTGTTTTCATGTAATGTGGTCAGCAGAATGCATGATAATATATATTTTGTGTTATGTACTTTTGCAGTTGAACAATGACAAAAGATGTAGGATGGGATCATGGAGTTAAAGTTCCAAATCCTACTAAAGATCCCAAACCCGTAGGACATGTAATTTGCAATTACTGTCATAAACAGACTACAGGAGGCATCTATAGGCTAAAACATCACGTAGCTGACACAAAGCATGGTGTAAGCATGTGAGAAGCGGTTCCACCTGACGTGAAAAGATTTTTTCAGAATCATCTAAAGGATCAGAGGCTAAAGAAAGAAGAGTTGGAACAAAATAAGTTGGATATCGGGAGAAGTGTTTATTTTGGATCATCAACCGACGATAATGTGAATAAAGAAGCTAGTGGATCAGGTAGTAATGCAAAAACAAATGCAGCTGGTCCTATGGACCTTTTTGTGAACAAAGAAGCACGACAAACCACAATAAACACTGCTTTCAAAAGGGATGAAAGAAAAAATGTATGTCGTGCCATTGGTAGATGTTTTTATGCAAATGCCTTATCATTTAATCTTTGCAAAAATCCATATTTTGGTGCAATGGTAGAAGCTATTGCAAATTATGGGCGAGGGTTCAAACCACCTTCTTATCATGAGATCAAAACGTGAATTTTGAAGGACGAGGTAGATTGTACTCATGAAATTTTGAAAGAGTTAAAAAAAGAGTGGCCAAAGGTTGGTTGCAGTATTATGGCAGATGGTTGGACAGATGAGAAAGGAAGAAAATTAATTTTCTTGTGAACAGCTCATCTGGGGCAGTATTTTTGAAGTCCGTTGACATCAGCGACATGGAAAAAACTGGTGCAAATTTGTGTAAGTTGTTTGAAGAAGTTGTTAAAGAAGTTGGTGAAAGTAATGTGGTGCAATTCATTACAGATAATACACCAAATTATGTGGCAGTTGGAAATATGTTAACAGTAGGAAAAACATGTTTTTGGACACCATGTGCAGCCCACTGCTTGGATCTTATGTTAGAAGATATTGGAAAGATATCAATTTTTAAAGATACAGTGGAAAAGGCAAAAAAAATTATAAGATACATTTATAGTCATGATGGGTATTAAATTTAATGAGAACATTCACAAAGAAGAAAGAACTTTTGCGTCCAGCCGTCACTCGTTTTGCCACAACATATCTTACACTTCATAGTATTGGATGTTATAAGAAAGAGTTAAAGTCTATGTTCTTATCTTCAAATTTTAGAACATCTAATTACTATAAGAAATCTGATGCTAAGAACATTTCTTGTATTGTTCTTAATGATCGTAAGTTTTGGGCTGTCATATCATATGCAATTAAAGTTACACTACCTCTCGTGAAAGTGTTGTGACTCGCTGATGCAAACGAACCTGCTATGAGATTTTTGTATGAGGCAATGAATAAAGCGAAGGAGGAAATTGCTTCAAACCTTGACAATGTTCAAAGAAAATATAAACCTATTTGGGATATCATTGATAGACGATGAGACTTTCAACTTCATAAGCCTTTGCATGCAGCTGCCTATTATTTAAATCCACATTTTCATTATGCTAACAACTTCAACCCTGATGGAGAAGTTATGGGTGACTTTTATGATTGTGTTGAAAAATTAGTTTCTAATGCAAATATTCGGTTGAAAATTACAACACAAATCGATGCATTTAAAAAGGCAAAGGGCTTGTTTGGCAGAGAGACAACTGTTACAACAAGAAAATTAAAAAGTCCTGGTAAGTTTGCAATTATGTTGTTATTTGTCAATATTTTTTTATGTTTTTGTTAATTATGACATTCTTAATATTTTTATCAATTTTTTATTATTTTATTTGAATGCATCTGATTGGTGGAGTTCATTTGGGCACGAAAATCCTGAGTTGATGAATTTTGCAATTCGAATTTTAAGTTTGACATGCAGTGCATCGGGCTGTGAGAGGAATTGGACTACTTTCTCATTGGTTTGTGACTTTGTATTTTATTTTTGAAATACATTTTTATATGTTTAATTATCTTATATTTGATTATCAATGATTTGAAATTATAGGTACATACAAAACGAAGGAATAGACTTGAACAAGAGAAGATGAATGCATTGGTTTTTGTAATGTACAATATGAAATTAAGAGAGAGAAATATGAAGAGGAGGGCTACCAAAGACCCTATATGTCTAGATTATATGGACTCAGACAATGACTGGATTGTGGCGAAGGAAGATCCAGTGTTGCCAAGTGATCCCAATTGGTTGGAGGATTCATGGTTGGATCCGAACTTCGACATAAATGCCATTGAGCATGTGCCTATTGAAAAAGTCACTTCACCTCATGTTTCACAAAGTGGTTCTAGGCAAGACATGTCTTCAAGAGATCGAGGTAAAATTATATTCCTTTTACCTAGCTATAAATATAAATGTATTTTTTTAATTACATAACATAAATATTTAATACATGATTTTTTATTGAAGAAAAAAGAAAAGCAAAAGAAGTAATTGAGGACGTGGATGAAGAAAGTGTAGATGATGAAGAGTCAGAGAATGAAGATGAAAAAAAACCTATTTATATGGATTCTTCAGATGATGATATTGAAGACTTAAATATTGATGATGACGAGACACAACAAGAGCCTAGGCCTTAAGTCATTTATATGTTTTTTGGTACTTTCAGTTGTAATTGGGAATGTTAACACTCTCATTTTGAAGAATTCTGGACAAATACATTAACATTTGGTTGTTAATGTTAACATGCATTTTTTAATTATGACATGATGTTGTTAGTGCTAATAATGCATTTTGTTGTTAATGTTAGTTTTTTATTGAATGAATGCTCATATTTATGCAATTAGATACTTATATAGATCAAGTTGTTGCATTAATGTTACTTTTACATGTTAATCTCATATTTTTTTCATATTTATTTGAGATTTTTTATTTCGTGTTGGTTGGCGCTTCATCAATAAAGCATTTCTTATTTATTTATAATTTTAGATCATTTTTATAGTTTTTTTTAAGTTAAATTTTTTTTTGAGGCATACGCTTTGCGTCTCGAGGCTTACGACTCGCCTCAGATTTTGGTGGAGCGCCTCGCTACGCCTCTAAGGCTTTTCACAACACTGCGATGAACACGCATTCAAGAGCTTTGGGTGATAATTTATCTTGTCCCTGAACAAGCACAAAGCATTTACATCCAAAGATCCTTAGTCTATTAAAATCTGGAGTAATTTTAAATAATTTTTCAAAAGGTGATACATTTTTTAAAAAAGAAGAGGGCATACGATTGATAAGATATGTTGCGGTAAGAAGAGTTTCGGCCCAAAAGTTTTTAAGAACATTTTTAGAGACAAGGAGTGTTCTTGTAGTTTCAATTAACTGTCCATGTTTCATTTTCGCAAGACCATTTTGTTGCGAAGTTTTAGGACAAGATTATTAGTGCAAAATTACATTTATTTTGAAATAATTTTGAAAATCTTTAGACATGTACTCACCTCTAGAATCAGATTTAAATATAGCTATATTGCTTTGAAATTGATTTTGAATAAGAACATGAAATTTTTTAAAATTAGTCAATACATCGGATTTGTTTTTGATAATGTATACCTATGTATATCTAGTAAAGTCATCAATAAAAGTAACATAGTAGGAATATCCTCCTTTGGACATAACTGGTGCCGACCCTCATACATCAGAATGCACAAGTTCAAAAGGTCTTTTTGACACAAAATTACTATGCGAATACGGAAATGAATGAATCTTTCCAAGAATACAATCATTGCATGTAAATGTACTTGAATTATAAAATTTTTTCAAGAAAGGAAATAAATACAACTTGGAAATACTAGGATGTCCAAACCTCTTATGCCAAGTCTCAATATCTTTAGATTGAACATGATTACAAAATGATTTGGATGGCAATGACAAAAGATTCATATAATAAAGATCCTCTCTTATATGGCCTTGCCCAATCTGCTTTCCGGACTGGAGATCCTGCACATAGCAATGGGTTGGTGAAAAAGAGACATTGCATTCAAAATCGGTAATTTAAGAAACAAAAAAAAGATTTAAATTAAGTTTTGGAATAATTCGGATTTTGGGAACAAAAAAATCTTTGTTTTAGTCATAAGTTTTCTCAAGGTTTCCAATGCATTCAACATCCATGGATGTTCCATCGGCGGTGGAAACATATGATTTGAATTTATTGAGACTTGGTTTTGACAAAAGTGATGCATTTGGAGTCATACGAAAGGAGGCACCCAAGTCAAGAATCCAAGAGGTCATACCTGAAAAAGAGGAGATGTCGGCACCAGAAGTGGAGGGTGATGTAGATGAGTTCATCTTTATAAATTGTTGAAGAGTTTCGGTAAGATGAGCGATGAACTCCTTTATGTCTCCATCCTTCTTTGAATCTTCATTTGTGTTTGGAGGAATTTCACCAACGGAAGCCACCTTCTTGAATTTGGGGCAATCCAGACGAATATGGCCCGGTTCATTACAATTATGACAAATGTTTTTTCTTCCTCCATAACCATTATTCTTCAAAAAATGAGGTGGTTTGTATGATCTTACATTGTTGCCAGGTCTAGACACAACATGAACTTCATCAACATCTCTTTTCAAGGCCAAACGAGTTTCTTCTTGACATAAGTCGGCCAAAATGTCACTTAGAGGTGTAGAAGCCCTATGAAGAAGGGAACCCCTAATTTGCTTAAATTCGGGACGAAGTTCATGAATAAATTGAAAAAACCTTTCTTTTTCCAATTCGTAAATGATAATGCAACTTGAAAGTTGTTGGATTAATGGTGGAGGAGCACTATAAATGTTTTGTTTAGGATTCATGTGTAGCGCATTGCATTGATCTCATGCTTGAAGATATTGGTGAGATAGAGGGCATTTTTTAGTACATTGAAATGTACAAGAAAATAACAAAATTCATTTATAATCTTTTGGTCATCCTAAACATGACGAGGAGGTTTACCAAAGGAGTCAAGTTGATACGCCTTGCATTGACAAGGTTTGCTAATGAATGTTTTGATTGTATAGAGCCTTATCATTTATCAAAATGAATTAAAGCAAATGTTTGCTAGAGATGAGTGATTTGCAATGAAGATTGCATCGAAACCTATTGAGGTTGATGTAAAATTGTCTATGAAAAGACAATACGCATATGAGCACAAAAAATATAGAAAAGATGTGCACGAAGGCACTCTCACAACACTTGAACAAATACACAAAAAGCGTAAAAATAATAAACATGCACAATGGCATGTATTTTATAGAAGGAACCGAATGCTTGAGACTCTCAAGCTTAGGAAAAACAAGAGGGGATCACCCCTATTTATACAAGAAGAAGAGGATGCAAAGGGGCTCCCAAAGGAGTCGTTGGGGAGCCCCCAACGGTCACTTTTGTGACCGTTGGGGACCCCCCAATGACTCTATTGGGGGATCCCCAATGCACCTTTTGTGAAAAGGTGAAAAGAAGTAAAAATAAAAAATAAAAAGGATAAAAAAAATAAAAAGGATAAAAAAAATAAAAAGAAAAGATACAACATATTCCTATTGGAATATGCGCAAAAGGGAAATTTACAATAATACCCTTATCGGGTGAACAAAAAGAAAATAATATATAAATATATATACTTATATATATAGAGATACATATACATATAAATATTATATGTATATGTATCTCTAAGTATATAAGTATATATATTTATATTTACATCAACGATTTTAGGAGGAGATACATTTTAACACCCCCCCTCAAACTTACGGTGTGATAACCGCAAGTTTGCCAAGGAGGAAATGAAATCTGGGCGAACAAAGAACTTTGGTGAAGAAGTCAGCAAGCTGATACTCAGACGTTACGTATGACAGATCAATGATCTTCTTCAAGTATTCTTCTCTGACATAATGGCAATCCATCTCTATATGCTTTGTTCGCTCGTGAAAGGTGTGATTCTTGGCAATATAAATTGCACTTTTGTTGTAACAGCACAACTTTGTTGGTTCTTTGATAAATACTCCCATATCTTCCAGAAGGCGTCGAATCCATACAATTTCCATGGTGGTAGATGCCATGGCTCTATATTTGGCTTCAGTGGATGACAGAGAGACCTTCTGTTGCTTTTTACATCACCATGAGATCAAAGACTCACCTAAGAAAACACAGAAACCAGTGGTGGAGTGACGGTTACTAGGGTCACCTCCCCAATCTGAGTCAGTATAAGCAAGCAATTTCAATTCAGAGGATGAGGATAGAAATACTCCCTTATTTACCGTTCCCTTCAAATATCTGATGATGCGGAGCACAGCACTCATATGAGTGGTTGTAGGAGCATGCTGAAACTGACTGGCGATGTGTATAGCATGTGACAAGTCGGGTCGAGTAATGCTAAGATACATTAAAGACCCTACCAACTGCCTGTAAGGAGTAGGATCGGTTAGAGGAACACCGTCGTCAATCTTCATTTTTGCTCCCACAACTTCAGGAGTTTCGCATACTTTGTCATCAGAAATACCTGACCTGTCAATAATCTCGCAGGCAAGTTTAGATTGAGATAGAAAATAACCACGTTGCGAATAGGCAACCTCAATTCCAAGAAAATATGTCAGAAAACCTAAGTCTTACATCTCAAATTTTGAAGTCAAGACGGACTTAATACCCTTTACTCCTTGAACATCATCACCTGTTATTAACATGTCATCAACGTAAAGTAATAAAATTACAATTCCTGCATTAGATTTTCTAGTAAACAAAGCAGTGTCAGTATAACACGATGAAAAACCATTTTCCAACATTACACTGGTAAATCTATCATACCAGGCTTTGGGGGCCTGCTTTAAGCCATAGAGAGCCTTACGAAGACGAAGAACTTTATCCTTAGGAATTATCATGCCTGGTGGGGCATCCATATATACTTCTTCGTTAAGATCACCATTTAAAAAAGCATTTTTAACATCCATTTGAAAAATGTTCCAATTTTTAATAGATGCAATAGTAATAAGACACTTAACGGTAACCATCCGAGCTACAGGGGCAAAGGTTTCTTCGTAATCAATTCCATACTCTTGCCCATACCCTTTAGCAATTAAGTGAGCTTTATACCTTTCTAGAGAACCATCACTCTTAATTTTAACTTTAAAGACCCATCGACAACCTATAGTTTTCTTTACTATAGGTAGAGTTTGAAAATCCCAAGTTCCTGCCCTTTTAAGCGCATTAAGTTCACTTTGCATGGCTTCTTGCCATTCTATACATTTTTTAGCTTCTTCAAAATTTCTTGGTTCGAAATAAGAGTGAATGGCACTAAGACAAGCCCTATATCGGGGTGAAAAAGAATCAAACGATACAAAGCGAGTTGGAGGTTTTCTATTTCTTTCAGATCTTCTATGGTCAAGAGGAGTGGAAAGCTCATTATATTGATCAATAACACTTCTAAAGGTGTCTTGGTTTCTACGAGAGTAGGTAATAGGCTCACTTGGAAATCTACTTTCTGGATCATTATGTTCACCAATATCTTCATCATTTTCCTCATCATGGTTTAATGATACATCATCATCACTGAATATGTCATCATTACTAGATAATAAGTCGAATAAGAAGGAGTAATCAAAATTTTCTTGTTGAGAAACATTTTTTTCAAAACCACTTTCATTTTCTAAAAAGGTTACATTTCTAGAGACATATAGCTTATCCTCTCGAAGATCGTAACAACGAAACCCTTTTTGAGTTTCGGAATAACCAAGAAAAGCACAAGGGATAGCCTTGGGTGAAAGCTTGTCATTCTTATCCGTAAGTATGAAACACTTACATCTGAAGACTCTTAACCTATTATAATCAGGTTCAAGCTTATGTAATATCTCAAAAAGAGATATTTTACCTAATAACCTAGATGGTAGACGATTTATTAAATAAACAGAAGCAAGGGCTGCTTCGGCCCAAAAGTTTTTAGGAATATTTTGAGATATAAGAAGAGTCCTAGTGGTCTCAATAATGTGCTTATGTTTTCTTTCAGCCAACCCATTCTGTTGAGGTGTTTTAGGACAAGACCTTTGGTGAATAATACCGTGATCCTCCAGATATACCTTAAATTGATTGGAGAGCTATTCTCCCCCAGAGTCACTTCTAAAAATCTTTATGTTGCTATTGAATTGATTCTTAATCATTGAGTGAAAATTTTTAAAACATGAAAACACTTCATGTTTAAACTTAAGAAAATATATCCACGAATATCGGGAAAAGTCATCCACAAATATTACATAATAAGAAAAACCTCCTTTTGAAACAACAGGTGCGGGTCCCCAAACATCTGAGTGAACAATTTCGAAAGTTTTGGAAGAGAACATAGTTCTTTGCTCAAAAGGTAAGCTACGCATTTTTCCGAGAATGCAGTCATTACAAGAAAAAGAGCTTTTACATAGGTCTTTTGCAAAATGTAAATACGATAACTTGGTGACATAGGTCTTTTGCAAAATGCAAAGAGCTTTTACATAAGTCTTTTGTGCCATACATTTATATCCTTATGTCGGGCAACATTACACAAAACTTTTGGAACTTGAAGAGATTCCATATAGTATAGATCTCCTCTTCTAAAGCCTTCCCCAATCAATTTCCCGGACTGGCGATCCTGTATTAAGCATTTATCACAAGAGAATTTAATATCACAGCCATGGTCCGTGAGTTGAGAAACAGAGAGGAGGTTTAAGTTAAGTTTAGGTATAAATCTGATTTTGGGAATAGAAAACTCTTGAGTTTCAAAATTACCTATTCCTTTAATTTCAAGAGAGGTTCCATCAGCAGTGAAGACATAAGATGGGGAACGGTTTTTCAAATAATCGGAAAGTGACAAAAAGTTTGGGGACATATGAAAAGATGCACCAGAGTCCAAAAGCCAAGAGATTTTACCTGGAGGGGAAGAAGTGGATACGGCCGCACCGGAGGTAGATCCCTTGAGGAGAGGTTGAAGGGCTTCCACTATTTGATTTATAGAAAGGGTCCCACTCGAAGATGCCTCATCCTTCTGTGGTACACCAGTGGTAGCCATAGCTAGAAGTCTCTTCCATTTAGGACATACGGGTTTGATGTGTCCCGGTTCTTTACAAAAATGACAAATAGTTTTGCTATAGTCCCTTCTTCCTTTTTGACCACCATTTTCTCCTTGATTTTGGAATTTAAAATGAGGGGGACGATAGGTTCTTACATTGTTTCCGGGTCTTGATACGGCATTGACCTCACTATGTTCTTCAATATTACAAGGGACTGCAAGGACATTTGGTCCTTGTTTACATAAATTCATACGAGTCTCTTCACCACTTAACTTGGTGAGAACATCTTCAAGAGAAGGGGGAGAGAAAGAGGAGAGAAGAGATGACCTTATTTGCTCAAATTCGGGCCTTAGCCCATTCAAAAAATTGAAGAACCGATCTTCTTCAAGTTGCTTATGACAGAGCTCAATTGCCTCTTCACTCCATTTTGGTTCAAGCATTGCAAGCTCATCCCAAATAGAGGAAAGATCAGCAAAGTATTCCCTAATCGTCATTTCACCTTGGGAGAGAGAGATAGCCTTCTTTTGAAGATAATACTTATGAGAGAGATCCCTTGAGGTGTACATTTTTTCAAGATAATGCCAAGCTTCTGATGCCTTTTTGAATTTAATAATGTTGGCATTAATCTTGGTTTCTACGGATGAGAAAAACCATGAGAGAATCTTGAAATTCTTCATTTCCCATTCATCGTGTTTCTTGGAGTATTCCTCAAGAGCTTTGGTTCTTTCTTCTCCCTCAAGAATCTTGATTTCGCCTTCTTTTACTATGGTAATCTTGGGTTCCGGTTCCGGAATTGTGCCAAGAACATATCCCCATAGGCCTTTCCCTTTTATATGAGCCTCCATATTTCCGGCCCAAACATGATAGTTGGACCCATTTAATTTGAAACCAAGAGCAAAATGGGACTCTTTTTCGCCCATTAGAGAGAAAAGAGATAGAGAAAAAAGCGTACCAACACAATATTTCCAACACCAACTTTGCACAAGATTATTCTAAAATATTTGAGAAGAAAGATCCACCACTCCAAACTTCAAAGATCGGAAGGCACGTTTTTCGAGGCACTCGAAAAAAGGAGAATCCCACGATCTTCAATAATCAACCTTGCTCTGATACCATGTAAAATTGTCTATGAAAAGACAATACGCATATGAGCACAAAAAATATAGAAAAGATGTGCACGAAGACACTCTCACAACACTTGAACAAATACGCAAAAAGCGTAAAAATAATAAACATGCACAATGGCATGTATTTTATAGAAGGAACCGAATGCTTGAGACTCTCAAGCTTAGGAAAAACAAGAGGGGATCACCCCTATTTATACAAGAAGAAGAGGATGCAAAGGGGCTCCCAAAGGAGTCGTTGGGGAGCCCCCAACGGTCACTTTTGTGACCGTTGGGGACCCCCCCAACGACTCTATTGGGGGATCCCCAATGCACCTTTTGTGAAAAGGTGAAAAGAAGTAAAAATAAAAAATAAAAAGGATAAAAAAAATAAAAAGTAAAGATACAACATATTCCTATTGGAATATGCGCAAAAGGGAAATTTACAATAATACCCTTATCGGGTGAACAAAAAGAAAATAATATATAAATATATATACTTATATATATATAGAGATACATATACATATAAATATTATATGTATATGTATCTCTAAGTATATAAGTATATATATTTATATTTACATCAACGATTTTAGGAGGAGATACATTTTAACAGTTGATATAGTGGAGATAGTCTTTTTCATCGATTTTTGGAAGAGGTGCAGTATGTTTTAATTTAAGGATGACAATGCCACTCGTGAAAGTGTTAATGACGAGGCTTCAGCTATGCCCTACTTGTATGATGATATGGACAGGGCAAAAAAGCAAATTAGAGAAAATTTCAACATCAAGAAATATATTATAATGCCAGTTTGGAAGGTGATTTGTAGGTGATGGACTCATCCGCTCCATCAAAACATTCATGTTGTTGCCTCTTACTTAAATCATGCCATCAAATTCTCCCCACATTTGTATATAATAGGAAAGTACAAACAGACATACTAAACTCCATTTAAAAACTTAATGTAGATCATAGTCTCCAGCGACAAATTCATTTGGAATTAACCAAGTATGAACAAAACGAAGGGGGACTTTGGATAAAGGAATGCAATCAATAGCATAGCTCAATGAGGTTAGGTATGCGTTTGAAATTCAATGTTATTATATATAATTATGTATTTTTTTGTTGCAAGGATTTCTCTCATGATATATTTTCCTTTTGTTGGTTCATATCAATGGTGGAATAAGTTTTATAGAGATGCTCCATTATCTAGATTTGCACAACGTATATTGAGTCAAGAATGCATTGTGAGTGAATGCGAGAGCAATTGGAGTTTTTTTCAGCGCATACACAAAAAAAAGGAATAGATGGGAGCACTCGCGATTAAATGATCTTGTATTTGTCGCCTACAACATTAGATTGAAGCAAAGGTAACATTTGTTAAATTATATGTAAAATACAGTTAGAATAAGATTAGTCTAGTTAGAATTAGTTTAGTTAGCTTTTTACTTTGTCTTCTTTTTCTTTTTCTTTTTGGACTATTTTTGGGCTTTTTGACTAAGTTAAACATTGACTAGTCAAAAAGCAAGAGAGTCGTTAGGCTCCCAACGGCTCTATTCCCTCTCCTCTCTCATTCAATGTATATAAATATGGTGCAAAAGCCCCCTCATAATGTATGATTTTCAAGGGTGTTTTACCCTCTTAATATATATTTTTTCCTCCTCTTTTTGTATACCACTTTTTGGGTATTGGTGTATGAACCCTTGTGGTTCTTGTGAGTGTTGATCTTTGGTGTTTTGGTTGAAGCCATTTGAAGTTTTGTTCGGTGTTGATTAAAGAACTCATCCTCTTCCATACTATCAGAGCTCAGTTGTGATCAAGCAACTCTTATCAGTGCATTGAAAAGCGTGTCATTTAAAGGTTGAGAAGAAAAGTGAAATTCTTTTCTAAGTATATGTGAAGTTGTGTTCTTACAAAAGCTTGGAGGAGTGCGTTAAAATATGTTATATATATATATATATATATATATATATAGAGAGAGAGAGAGAGAGAGAGAGAGAGATTATGACACATACACATATATATATTACATATATACGTCTATGTGTCTATCTACATATATAAATATATATATTTCTTTTGTAATACCCAATAGGGACAAATTAGTCTTTTCACATTGTACACACATATCCTAAAAGACATGCTCTTTTTCTCTTTTCTTTTTTCCTTTTACTTTTTTTCTTTCTTTCTTTATTAGTTGAGAGGGGTCTACAAAGAGTCGTTGGACCCCTCCAATGGTCATATTCCGTTGGAGGGGCTCCAACGACTCTATGGGAGCCCCTCCTTGGGTCTCTTTGTGTGTATAAATAAGGGGCTTGGCCCCATGTGTTCTTTAAGCTTCTAGTGAAGCCTCATGTGAGTGGAATATATTTTTTCACCTTATTTTGTGTGTTTTATCACTTTTGTGGTTTATTGCAATCTTGCCCATTAGTGGCTTCTTGTGTATGTGCACGCGCTCGCGCTTGCTCTTGAAGATATCGCTCCATTCATTTGGCACTTCATTACATGGTATCAGAGCCTTGGTTGAGAAAGCTTCATCGGATCCTCTCTTGACAAGAAATATCTCTCCTCTTTCTTGCTTTCAAACTCTTTTTCTATAAATGGCCAACAATGATGCAAAAATCGACCTCTCATTCAAATTGAATGAGACCAATTACCGAATAGGCCGCTATAGAAAATAACCTCAAAGGTAAAAAACTTTGGGGTTATGTGTGTAGAACCATTCCAGAACAACAATTGAAGTTAACTAAGTTTGAAGAAAATGAGGAAAGAGCATTAAACGAAGAAGAAAAATAGGTCATTTTTGACTTCTCTTCAAAAATGGAAGATTGGGAAAGTGAGCATGCCAAAATTCTAGCATGGTTTATGAATAATGTCGAATTAAAAATTTGTGCAAATCTTGCAAAGTTCAAGAAGGCTAATAAAGCTTGGTTCTTTATGAAAGGCATGGACACAAAGAGACCTTGCTAGGCATTTCTTTCTAAAAAAAGGTAAAAGAAACCAAGCAAGGTGATATGAGCATTAGGGACTATTATAGTACCCTATCTTCTTTATAGTATGAACTTGTTCTTCTCGGCATTTGTCGTCTTCAGTCTATCAGACATATCAATGGATTTAAAAAAAACATGACACCTTGTTAACAAATTTTTTTACGAAAATGGAAATGTGTACATTGACTTCGCAAAATCCTTGTTTTAAAATCGATTTAGAATATATAGGACCCTATTTCAAGCTTCAGCCGTCCTTCTCCAAGAGGTGAAGTAGAAGCAAGTTTGACTTTTGTAGTTTGAAGCCCATGATATGGAAGATTCGGATCCGCGAACCCTAACTTCTAGGTTGCAATATTTCATTCAAATTAAGTAAAAAATGTGTATAAGAAAACTTACAATAACAATGAAAACCAAAGAGGAACCAATTTTGAAACAAGAACGATGAAGTGGATTTGAATGTACCTCTTTCGGACTTAGGGTCCGTTTATTCTTTGGTGCTTAAAAAGGCAGGTATTCTCCAAAAGAACTCCTTCCTGGGGTGCGTAGGGTGATCTAAGAGTTTATTCCTCTGCAATCCAGTAGCGCAACGCTTTCACGTATGTAGGATGATTTGTGAAGCAGATTTGACCACACCTCTGTTAAATTATGTATCAATTGTAATCTCGTATATATATTCATATATATATATATATATTGAAATACATATACATATGTACTATGTATATATGTATATGTATCTCAATATATATATATATATATATATGAATATATTTACTTATTTTCTTTTTTTGTTTCTTTTTATCCGAAAAGGGTATTTCTATAAATTCCTATTTTGCGCATATTCCCCTTGGAATATGATTGTAATTCTTTTTTTCTCTTTACTTTTTCTTTTCTTTCTTTCTTTTCTTTTTTTCTTTTTTCTTTTTCATCTTTGGTTTTTGCGCCACATAGGGAGGCTCCCAAAGAGTCGTTGGGGAGCCTCCAACGGTCACATATGTGACTGTTGGGGGCTCCCAACGACTCTCTTGGGAGCCCCCTTTTGTGGCTCCTTTGTGTGATTATAAATAGGGGTTTCACCCCCTTGTATTTTTCATGGCTTTGAGTCAAAACCCAAGTGCTCAATAAAGTGATTCCAATATTTTTTATGCCATTGTGCATTTGTGAGATTTTGTGAGTTGTACTTTTGTGTACAAGTGTTCTAAAGTGCTCTTATCGTGCATATGTGCCGAGTTTGTTATCAAGAATATTAAGGTCTTGATCTTAGTATCTTGTTAGAGATATTTTTACATGGTATTAGAGTCTCGTTGAAGAAGGAGGATCGTGCATCTCTTCATTTTTGAAGTGCTTCGAAAAACGTGTCTTCAAGCTATTGGAGTTTGAAGTGGATCATCTTCTTCGGGCAATATTTTAGAAGCCTCTTTTGTCAAGAAAGACTTGAAAATCTTTTGAGGTACATGTTTTTTCTTACCTTCTACCCTCTCTAATGGGTGAAAAAGACTCTCACTTCTCCCTTGGTTTTAAACTTAGTGGTTCGAACTATCATGTTTGGACAGACTGTAATGAGATATAGCGGAAATATAAAAAATGCTTACAAGCACTTACAACAATGAATAAAAGAGACAATATCACAAATCCACAAAGGGACAATACAAGCACAAGCCTTTAAGAAGGCAACAATATAAAAAACCTCTTATTGAAAAGAGAGAGAGCTCTCAAGAATGAAAAATATAAGGGGATCACCCCTATTTATACAAAAGGGAGAGGAGAGAAAGAGAGGCAAAATGCCTCAAAAGGAGAGCCCAAAAGGGGGCTCCCATGGAGTCGTTGGGAGCCCTCAACGGTCACATTTGTGACCGTTGGGGGCTCCAACGACTCTATGGTTGGAGCCCCTTTTGGCCTTTAAGAAATACAAAAATTAAAATTAAAAAATAAGAAAAGAAAAATACATTTAAACAAAAACTGAAAATAGTTGTTTTCTAAAACTATGTGAATTTACAAAAATACCCCTATCGGGTATTGATGTAATATATATATATATAAGAGATACATTTTAACACCCCCCCTCAAACTTTACGGGGAGATGACGGAAAGTTTGCCAAGAAGGAACATGAAGCGAGGAGCCGAAAGAGCTTTAGTAAAGAAGTCCACCAACTGATATTCGGAAGTGACATAAGGTAGCGCAATTGTTCCTTGTAAGAATTCGTCACGAACATAGTGGCAATCCATTTCGATGTGCTTTGTACGCTCATGGAATGTATGATTGCTCGCAATATAGATGTCATTCTTGTTGTCGCAACATAATTTTGAGGCTTCGGTAATATCAACCCCCATGTCTTTAAGCAGACTGCGAAGCCATACAAGTTCCATTGTCGTGGTTGCCATGGCACGATACTCAGCTTCCGTGGATGACAGTGAAACTTTTTGCTGCTTCTTGCATCGCCAGGCAATCAAAGAGTCCCCTAAAAAGACACAAAAACCAATAGTTGAGACTCGATCATTGGGATTACCTCCCCAATCTGCATCAGTATAAGCAAGAAGATTCAAGGAAGAAGAGGAGGATAAAAATAGCCCTTTATTGATGGTATTCCGAATATAGCGGGTGATTCAGAGAACAACACTCATATGCACAGTTGTAGGAGCATGCTGAAATTGGCTAACTGAGTGAACCGCATGGGCGATATCTGGTCTGGTGATGGTTAAATAGGTAAGAGACCCAATGAGTTGTCTGTAGGGTGTAGGATCTTCCAGAAGAACCCCATCCTCCAACCGTAATTTGGCATTAATAACCTCGAGAGTCTCTACTTTCTTGTCATCAGAAATCCCAGACTTAGAACAGATATCTGCAACAAGCTTCATCTGTGACAAAATATATCCTCGAGAAGAATATGCAACTTCAATTCCAAGAAAATATCGAAGAAAACCTAAATCAGACATATCAAAATTATTTTTTAACATATTTTTAACATCAATAATACTATTTTGATCATTCCCAGTGATAATCATATCATCAACATAAAACAACAATATTATGATACTAATACCTGCATTTTTAACAAAAAGAGCAGTGTCAGTATAACAAGAGTGAAACCCTAACTTTACCATGATATCACTGAAACGATCATACCAAGCCTTAGGAGCTTGTTTGAGGCCATACAATGCCTTCAAAAGCCGAAGTGTTTGACCTTGCTTAACATTAATCCCGGGTGGCGGATCCATGTAAACTTTTTCACTTAAACTGCCATTAAAAAAAATATTTTTTACGTCAAGTTGATAAATAGGTCATTTTTTTGTTGATGCGACAACTATTAAGGTTCTGACACTGGTCATTCGAGCTACGAGAGCGAATGTTTCTTCATAATCAATGCCGTATTCTTGGGAGTATCCCTTAGCGACTAATCTAGCTTTATATCGTTCCAAAGAGCCATCGCTTTTAGTTTTAACTTTGAAGACCCAGCGACACCCAATAGGTTTTTTGTGTGAGGGTAGATTAAGTATTTCCCAAGTATTAGCCTTTTTTAATGCATTTAGTTCAACTTGCATTGCTTCAACCCAATGTGGTATAGATTTAGCTTGATTATAGTGAGCGGGTTCAAAATAAGAATGTAGGGTTATTAAACATCCTCGATAGTTGGGGGTCAAGGAATCATAGGATACAAACCTATTTGGGGGTATTGATATTCTAGAAGAATGTCTAACTTGTGGTTCCTCAGTAGATTTAGAAATTTGAGAGTATTTTTCGAGTGCACTAATAGGATTTTCTTGATTTCTTCTTGAGTAAACATTTATATTTGTATCACTATCATTTATATTTGAATCACTATCATTTGAGGATGTTATATCAAGATGGGACACTTCACGTGTATCTTCTATGTTTTCAAGAAAATCTTCTTGTATGTCATCAATAAGATCATATAAGAATATATAATCAATTTCATTTGTTTCTTCTATTTTATCAAAACCGTTCTCTTCTTTTAGAAATGTTACATCTTTTGAAACGTATAGTTTATCATTCTTAAAATCATAACATCTATACCCTTTTTGATTTTCACCATATCCTAAAAAACACATTCAATTGCTTTTGGAGACAACTTATCCCTTTTATGTAATAGGACAAAACATTTGCAACCAAAAATACGAAGACGATTGAAATCGGGTGAAAATTTGAAGAGCTTTTCATAGGGAGAAGCATTTTTCAATTTGGAAGAAGGCATTTTATTGATTAGATAAGTTGAGGTTAGAACGGCTTCGGCCCAAAACTTCTTTGGAATATTCCTAGAAACAAGTAATGTTCTAGCGGTTTCTATAATGTGCCTATGTTTCCTTTCCGCTAGGCCATTTTGTTGAGGAGTCCTAGGGCATGACTTTTGATGGCAAATTCCATTTTGGGTTAAATAGTTTTGAAATTCATGGGATAAGTATTCGCCACCGGAATTAGATCTTAAAATAGATATGTTATTTTGAAATTGATTTTGAATTTTTTTATGAAAATCTTTAAAAGAAGTAAATACTTCCGATTTATGACTAAGAAAATAAATCCAAACATACCGAGTAAAGTCATCAATAAAGGTAACATAATATGAATAACCCCCTTTAGACATAACCGGAGAAGGCCCCCAGACATCCGAATGCACCAATTCAAAAGGTCTAGATGAAAGAAAAGTTCTAGTTGAAAATGGAATAGACTTCATTTTTCCAAAAATGCAATCTTTGCAATTAATTTCTTTTTCCTTACAAAATTTGTTTCCAAAAGGAAAGAGATACATTTTGGAATAACTTGGATGACCAAGTCTTTTATGCCAAGTTTCCATGTTTTTTTTTTTGACATAAGAACAAAAATAATTTGTAGGGAGATCGAGATGGTCCATATAATAGAGGTCTCCATTTATATGGCCTTGCCCAATCCGCTTCTCGGACCAGAGATCCTGCACAAAGCAACTATTAGATGAGAAAAATATTTCACATCCATGGTCGACAATTTGAGAGACCGAAAAAGGTTTAAATTTAGTTTGGGAACAACTCTTACTTTTGGAACACAAAAATTTTGAGAATCTTTAAAAGAGCTAATACTTGAAATTTTTAAAAAGGTTCCATCGGCCGTAGAGACACAAGAGTCTTTTGAATTGGTGCAAACATCAATAAGTGCATTTTCATGGGGGGTCATATGAAAAGAAGCTCCGGAGTCAAGGATCCAAGAATACATACCGGGTGAAGATGACGAAGCAATAGCCGCACCCGATGGGAGGAAGAAACTTTTAGAATTTGTTGGAGAGCCATAGATATTTGTCCAAGAGTTTCTTTGATGTCATTGTTCTTGCCTTCATCTTTTTTGGTGGTAGTTTCTTTAAGAGAGGCCACCTTAGGCTTGAAAGTTCTATTAAGCTTTGGGCAAGCGGGTTTAATGTGACCCGGCTCATAGCAATGATGACAAACAATCATTTTTCTTCCTCCATTGTAGTTTCCTTATTTCCCAAAATGAGGAGGTTTATAGGTTCTAACATTGTTACTCGGTTTTGATACGGCAAGTACTTTATCAACATGTTTACTCATGCCAAGCCTTGTCTCCTCTTGAGTGATTTCGGCAATAACATTCTCAATAGGAGGAAAAATAGATCTATGGAGAAGTGAGGATCTCACTTGCTCAAATTCGGGACGTAGCCCAAAAAGGAATTGAAACAATCGTTCTTGTTCCATTTGTTTTTGTCTTAAATCAATATCTTCCATAGAAACCCATTTTGGCTCCAAGAGAGCCAATTCATCCCATAGTGGGTTTAGGGCACTATAATAGTCTTGAATGCTAGAATCACCTTGTTTGGTGGTTCTAATCTTTTCTTGCAAGAAATATGCTCTTGCAAGATCCTTTTGGGTATACATACCCTTCATAAAGGACCAAGCCTCATTGGCTTTACGAAATTTAGCTATATTAGCACATACCTTAAGCTCAACATTGTTCATAAACCACGCAAGGATTTTTGCGTGATTGCTTTCCCAATCTTCCACTTCTTTTTGATGATTTTCAATGGCCTTGAGGTGAGCATCTCCTTCAAGAGCCTTTTCTTGACCTTCTTCGTCCTTTGTGACCATAAGCTTAGGTTCCGGAACGGTGCCCATGACAAAACCCCAAAGTTTCTTACCTTTGAGATTATTTTTCATTGCCGATGCCCACATCATATAATTCTTTCCATTGAGTTTGAAGGATAGGTCAATCTTTGCCTCCATGATGTTGCCAAGAAGTGAGAAGAGATCCACCAAATATAAAATACACGAACCACACCTTTCCTTCAAGAATCGAGTGGCTCTGATACCATGTAATGAGATATAGCGGAAATATAAAAAATGCTTACAAGCACTTACAACAATGAATAAAAGAGACAATATCACAAATCCACAAAGGGACAATACAAGCACAAGCTTTTAAGAAGGCAACAATATAAAAAGCCTCTTATTGAAAAGAGAGAGAGCTCTCAAGAATGAAAAATATACAAGGAGATCACCCCTATTTATACAAAAGGGAGAGGAGAGAAAGAGAGGCAAAATGCCTCAAAAGGAGAGCCCAAAAGGGGGCTCCCATGGAGTCGTTGGGAGCCCTCAACGGTCACATTTGTGACCATTGGGGGCTCCAACGACTCTATGGTTGGAGCCCATTTTGGCCTTTAAGAAATACAAAAATTAAAATTAAAAAATAAGAAAAGAAAAATACATTTAAACAAAAACTGAAAATAGTTGTTTTCTAAAACAACTATGTGAATTTACAAAAATACCCCTATCGGGTATTGATGTAATATATATATATATATATATATACATTATATATATATATAAGAAATACATTTTAACACCGACAATATAGAAGCCCATATCAAAGGAAAGGGCCTTTGGGGGTACGTTCAAGGTTCAATACCGGAACCCGAACCCAAACTTACCATAATTGAAAAAGGGGATATTAAGATTCTTGAAGGGGAAGATAGACAAAAAGCCCTAGAAGATTATTCAAAAAAGCATGATGAGTGGGAGATGAAGAACTTCAAGATCTTGTCTTAGATTTTTTCATCCGTAGAAACCAAGATAAACGCCAACATCATTAAGTTCAAAAAGGCCTCCGAAGCTTGGTTGTACCTTGAAAAGATGTATACTTTAGGAGATTTATCACACAAATATTACCTCCAAAAGAAGGCATTGACCCTTCAACAAAACGATTTGTCTATTCGGGAATATTTTGCCGAACTATCGTCTATTTGGGACGAGCTAGCTATGCTCGAACCAAAATGGAACGGAGAAGCAATTGAGTTAAGACACAAACAACTAGAGGAAGATCGATTCTTCAATTTTCTAAATGGACTTAGACCCGAATTTGAACAAATTCGGTCATCTCTTCTATCCACCTTCAGATCTCCCTCTATTGAAGATGTAATCACTAAGCTAAGTGGTGAAGAAACCCATATGAAGATTAGTAAAAATAATCTTAGCATCCTTGCTACATCTTCTTCTCAAGATGATTGCGAAGGGGTTAATGTCGTGTCAAGACCCGGGAATAATATGAAGGCCTACAAACCTCCTCATTTCAAAAATCAAGCAGGAAATGATCGATATGGCAAAAGAGACTATAGCAAATTAACTTGCCATTTTTGTAAAGAACTCGGGCATATCAAACCCATTTGCCCCAAATGGAAGAAAATACTTGCTGCGGCTATGACATCCCAACCAGAGGAACAACCATCTTCATCAAATGAGCCTCTTTCCCTTCAACAAATTGTGGATGCTCTACAACCTCTTCTCAAGGAAGGCATTTCCGGAGCCGCTATGTCATCTTCCTCGCCTCCCGGTAAGACATCTTGACTCCTAGATTCCGGTGCATCTTTTCACATGACTCCAAGTGCTTGTTCTTTTTCCGATTTTTTCTAAAAATTCTCTTCCATCTTTTGTCTTAACGACGGATGAAACATCTCTTGAAATTAAAGGAATAGGCAATTTTGAAAAACAAGACTTCTTTATTCCAAAAATTCGTCTTATACCAAAACTAAACTTAAATTTATTTTCGATCTCTCAACTCTCGGACTATGGTTGCGATATAAAATTTTCTTCTAATAAATGTTGATTGGGGAAGGCTCTAGGAGAGGAGACCTCTACTATATTGATTTTCTCTAAATTCCCAAGAACCAGTTTTGTAATTTCAAAATCTCTTATTTGCCTTTTATTAAGCATCTTTATAATGAGAATTTTGTATATAATGAATGTATTCTTGGGAAAATGAAAAGTTTACCGTTTACTCAAAGATCCATGTTTATAACAAAATCTTTTGAAATTGTTCACTCCCATATATGGGGTCCGGTTCCTGTGATATCTAAAGGAGATTTCTCATACTATGTTATTTTTGTGGACGATTATACTAGATTTTGTTAGATATATTTTCTTAAACATAAACATGAAGTTTTTTCAATTTTTAAAACATTTCATATGATGATTTTAAATCAATTCAATGGAAGTTTAAAAATACTTAGAACCGACTCCGGTGGCGAATATCTTTCAAATGAATTCAAAAGTTATCTTGAGAGTCATGGTATTCTCCATAAAAAATCTTGTCCAAAAACCCCACAACAAAATAGGTTGGCTGAACGAAAACATAGACATATCATTGAAACAACTAAAACCTTTCTCATTTCACAGAATATTCCGAAAAGACTCTGGGCTGAGGCAGCCCTTACATCGGTCTATCTCATAAATAGAACCTGATTATAGCAGGTTAAGGGTTTTTGGATGTAAATGTTTTGTTCTTACTGATAAAAATAACAAACTTTCCCCCAAGGCCATTCCTTGTGCCTTTCTTGGTTTTCCAAAACTCAAAAGGGTGTTATGATATTAAAAATGATAAACTATATGTTTCCAGAAATGTAAGTTTTTTGGAAAACTTCAGTGGTTTCGAAAAACTCGAACCTAATGACGAGAATGTAGACTATTCTTTTCTATTTGATCTTTTAACTGAAGGTGATGAAACTAGTAATGATGAGTCAAATCAGAATGACTCAAGTGATAATGAAACCAATCTTGTGTCTTCTTCATTTCATCAACATGTCAATGAGGAACCACATAGAGATCCTATAACCTATACTCATAGAGATAGAAATACTTTCAGAAGTGCCCTTGAAAGATATGATGATGCTGGTGGGATTGCTCTTCAAAGTGAGGAGAACCTTCGTAGGACTGAAAGACAAAAATTTCTTCTAGGTTCATCTCATATGAGTCTTTTTTATCTAAACATAGGGTCTGTCTAAGCGCCATTCATTCTTACATAGAACCTAGAAACTTCGAGGAAGCACGGAAATGTCCTGAATGGATAGCCACAATGGATAATGAACTCGAAGCTCTGAAAAGAGCCAAGACATAGGAATTTCAAGACCTTCCTAAAGGTAAGAAAGCAATAGGGTGTAGATGGGTATTTAAGGTTAAGACTAAGAGTGATGGGCCCCTCGAGAGATACAAGGCCCGTTTGGTTGCAAAAGGATATAGTCAAGAATATAGGATTGATTATGAAGAGACCTTCGCCCCGGTAGCTCGAATGGTCACTGTCCGATGTCTTATAACCGTTGCCTCAATCAACAAGTGAAACATCTATCAAATGGATGTTAAGAATGCATTTCTAAACGGAGATCTAAATGAAGAAGTGTACATGGATGCTCCTCCTGGAATGGAGTCTCCTAATGGAAAGGTGCTTCGCCTTCAAAAAACACTTTATGGTTTGAAACAAGCCCCCAAGACTTGGTATGATAGGTTTAATTCAGTAATGATAGAAAATGGTTTTTCATCCTGTTTTACTGATACTGCTTTGTTTGTTAGAAAATCTAATGCAGGAATTGTTATTTTACTTCTATATGTGGATGACATGCTTATAACCGGAAGTGATTCTAAAAGAATTAAAAGCATAAAATCAATTTAAAAGAATAGGTTTGAAATGTCTAACTTGTGATTTCTAACTTATTTTTTGGGTATTGAAGTAGCATACTCTCATAGAAGGTTGTCTCAAACTAAGCTTGCATCTGAGATTATTTACAGGTCAGGTATTACAGATGATAAGGTTTGTGAAACTCCTGCTATAGTAGGAGCTAAAATAAAGATTGATGATGGTGTTCTTCTCTCCGATCCTACTCCCTACAAACAGCTTGTAGGATCGTTGATGTACCTGAGTATTACCAGACCAGATATCTCACATGCAGTTCATACGGCAAGTCAGTTTCAATACGCACCAACTTCTGTTCACATGAGTGCCGTCTTACGGGTTGTAAGATACCTAAAGGGCACTCTAAATAAGGGAGTTTTTATGTCATCTTCTTCTGATTTAAAATTAATTGCTTATACTGACTCTGGTGTATGTTGTTTGTTGTTTTCATTGATGAGTCTAGAGTTGGGGTTAATGCTAAGTTAGAATTATGGAGACAGACATTAAAAGCAAGAGGTTTTAAGTTGAGTAAGAGTAAGACATAATACATGGAATGTCGATTTAGTAAGCAACGAAGTAATGATGGGAGTGTAGTGAAGCTTGGTGAGCAAGAAATACCGGTGGATGATTGTTTCAAATATTTGGGATCTATCATTCAAAAGTATGGAGAAATTGATGGAGATGTAAATCATAGGATAAAGGTTGGGTGGATGAAATGGAAGAGTGCAACATGTGTGAAAATACAATAAAAGATAAGATTCAGAACGAGGAGATACGTAAGAAGGTAGGCGTTGCACCCATTGAAAATAAGATGAGAGAGAATCGTTTACAGTGGTTTGGACATATTCGGCGAAGGCTTAATGATGCTCCAGTTAGAAGGATGGAGAAATGGAAAAATATATTAGTTAAAAGAGGTCGAGGTAGGCCTAGGAAGACATGGATGGAGGTGATAGGAAAGGATATGAATGCTTTGAACCTCACTGAGGACATGGCATTGGATAGAAATGATTGGAGGATAATGATTCATGTGGAAGACCCAGAATGATTTTCTTTTTTGGTTCATATCGCCGACCCCAATTGTTTTGGGATGAAGGCGTAGTAGTTGTTGTTGTTGTACTGACTCTGATTGGGGGAGGTGACTCAAATAACCGTCACTCCACCACTGGTTTTTGTGTGTTTTTAGGTGATTTACTGATCTCGTGGAGATGTAAGAAGCAACAAAAAGTGTCTCTCTCTTCAACTGAAGCTGAATATCGTGCCATGACAACTACTACCATGAAAATTGTATGAATCCATCAGCTGCTTGAAGATATGGGGATCACTATTGAAGGGCTCACTAAGCTATGTTGTGATAACAAGAGTGCAATTTATATTGCCAAAAATATACTTTTCACGAGCGGACTAAGCACATTGAAATGGACTGCCATTATGTTCGTGAAGCCTATCTAAAAGGAATCATTGATCTACCTTGTGTTACTTCAGAATATCAGTTGGCAGATTTCTTCACCAAAGCTTTATGTGCACCACGATTCAACTTTCTCTCTGGCAAACTTTCGGTCATCATGCCCTAAGTTTGAGGGGGGGTGTTAAATTATGTATCATTTGTAATCTCTTATATATATTCATATATATATATATATTGAGATACATATACATATGTACTATGTATATATGTATATGTATCTCAATATATATATATGAATATATTTACTTATTTCCTTTTTTTGTTTTTTTTTACTCGAAAAGGGTATTTCTGTAAATTTCTATTTTACGCATATTCCCCTCGAAATATGATTGTAATTCCTTTTTCTTTTTTACTTTTTACTTTTTCTTTTCTTTCTTCTTTTTCATATGTGACTGTTGGGGGCTCCCAACGACTCTCTTGGGAGCCCCCCTTTAGTGGCTCCTTTGTGTGATTATAAATAAGGGTTTCACCCCCTTGTATTTTTCATGGCTTTGAGTCAAAGCCCAAGTGCTCAATAAAGTGATTCCAATATTTTTTATGCCGTTGTGCATTTGTGAGATTTTGTGAGTTGTACTTTTGTGTACAAGTGTTCTAAAGTGCTCTTATCGTGCATATGTGCCGAGTTTGTTATCAATAATATTAAGGTCTTGATCTTAGTATCTTGTTAGAGATATTTTTACAACCTCCATGCTGTGGATCCAAATCGGAGTAGGGGAGTGATCGAGCGAGGGCAGGGTTTGGTCACTCTCTACGAGACTAGCACTTGGGTAAGGATCTCTTAGATGGGCTAGGTTCTAGGGGTCACCCCTATTTATAGGCTTTAGGGAATATGATATGGGTCTTAGGAGTTTTGGATTCAGATCTCACCCAAATGGATTTATGCTCATCCATACAAATAGGACAGGGCTATCTGGAGGCTTCTTATAGAGGGATTCATGCCCAAAATACATGTGGGAAGTTAGGATAAGTAATAGGGATAAGGCTTAGGGTCTATCCCTACCTTCGGGGCAAGAAACGACGAAAACGTTTTTGCAATCTGGATGAAAATAGGGCAAGATGAATGGCAAAAGCTTTTGCCTTCCATGTAGATGACAAAAACTTTTGCCGGCCAGGGAGAATGACAAAAACTTTTGCTAGATTTTGTAATTAAGAGCATATATGGACCAATACTGGGTGATTGGGCGTAGATTTGAATGAGATACACTACAAGAAACTTGTGGATTAGCAACGACCTAAATTCGTCGCTAAACAGTTTAGCGACGGATTAGCGTCGGATTAGCGATGAAAAACTTTCATCGCAAATTTTTCGACGCTAAGTAGTGCCAGAACTTATCCGTCGCTAATTTGCGACGGATATGATCCATCGCGAGTCCTTCGCTATTTTAAATTAGCGATGGATAATATCCGTCGCTAATCCGTTGTTAAATTTTAAAAAAATTTAAAAAAAAAAATTGCTCGCTGCCAGCGCGTTCTTCACGGCAGGAGCGCTCAGCTTCAACTGCGACGCCACGCGGATCTTCGCGAGCTGCAGGGGGAGGAGCAACGAGTACGACATAGGGGTGTGGGACGACCACACCGGGAAGCAATCAGATTTCTACTACGAGACCCCCGGCTGGTCCGTCGGCGACTCCGGCAGGCTCCAGTGGCTCCCCAACAGCAGCCTCCTCTTCGTCGCCACTCTCTACCCGAGGACGGAGAATTGCTACATCACCATGCTGGATTTCAGGGAGAACAGGGTCGTCTGATCTTGGTCGGACGTCGGGGCATCAGTGATGGTCGACGAGAAGCTCATGCTCGACGCCATCGTCATGGAGGACGACAATTGTATTTGCGTCTTGAACCAGTACGACGATCTGCGGGTTCATGGATCTGAGGAGCAATCTCGGTAGCGTGAGGTGGAGCACAAGGAGCAGGCTGCTCAAGGTGGGCAACGCCGACGAGAGGTGCTACCCCAAGCTGGCCGCCCACGGAGGCCAGCTCTTCTCCTCCACCAACGACAGCATCTCTGTGTTTTGTGGGTCGGATTGGGTCTTGACGTCTCGGCTCCGGCGAAGCCACGACGGCTCCATCTGCGACTTCTCCATAGGTGGGGATCGACTCTTTGTGCGCGTCGTCAGAGGAAGGGCGAGGCTTCTGGCGTCCTCAGAAGCGCCTCAAGTGGGGATGGTTTAAATCGAACGGGGGGAGGGAAAAACAAAGGGAGGAAAAATTTTGAACGAGGGGAGGGAAAATTTCGCGCCTCAGGTGGGACGAAAATTAGCGAGGAAATTTTTCCGTCCCTAATCCGTCGCTAATTAGCGACGGATTAGGGACGAAAAAATTCTCTCGCTAATTCCGTCGCTAATTAGCATTTTTTTAGTGTTTTGGCGACGAAAAAAATGTTGTCGCTAATCCCTCGCTAATTAGCGACGACTTTAGCGACAAAGATATTTTCATTGTTAATTTTGCAAATGTTTCAAACGTTAGCGACAAATAGTTTTCGCTCGCTAATCTGTCGCAAATTAGCGACGGAAAAAATCCATCGCTAAGTAGCATTTTTCTTGTAGTGATATTAGGTTTTTAACATCTATAGTTGCTGGATGCCACAAATTTGATTTTTTGATTTGGATTAATGGCTAGTGTTTTGACCAGGGTTACCGGAAGCGCCTAGCTAAAAGGGGAAGCGCGCTTCGGAAGCGCGAAACATCGCGCTTCGGAAGCGCGAAACATCGCGCTTCCGAAGCGTGAGGGGAAGCGTCCCCCTTTTTTGGGAAGCACGCTTCCCTTTAATGGGGGACGCGTTTCCCTTTAATGGGGGACACACTTCCCTTTAATGGGGGACGCGCTTCCCTTCACGCTTCCCCCTCGCTTCCCCCACACTTCCCCTCGCTTCCCCCACGCTTCCTCCTCGCTTTCCCTGTTTTTTTCAATTTTTTTGTATTTTTTATTTTTTATTTTTTTTTCGCTTCCCCCTCGCTTCCAAGACGCTTCCTAGGTCGCTTCTGAGACGCTTCCTAGGTCGCTTCCGAGACACTTCCCGAATCAGTCCTAAGTGGTCCCACGCTTCCCCGCTTCCTAAAATTTTGAAAGTGCCTCGCTTCCCGCTCCCGCTTCCCGCTCCCGCTTCCCGCTCCCGCTTCCTCAACTGTCAACCATGGTTTTGACACACTAACACACACAGAGTGACGAAAACCTAAAAAAGGCTTTTCCAAGCTTTTTATTTCATTTAAAATTATGACGATACAGATGTGATCTGCATGCTTGATGTGATCTGCATGCTTGATTCATACGGATTGGCTCTTGGATTGCTTAATTCCAACATGTGGATATGTTTTTATAGGGATTGAAAAATCAAAGGCCCAAAATCTTTGTAAATTTCCAAGGCTTGAAAAATCATTTTTTCATTGAAAAATATGATCCAGGTGTCGATTCCTTGCAAATCGACCATGCTGAACACCTCTACATGGTCAAAATTGCTAAAAAAGTTTTGGAAAACTCATTTAGCATACTCCATTTTGTAGGTTTTCATCACTATATATATTCATGTTTGATAATTCATGCATTGTAAGCTTATGGATCTTGTTGACTTGCTCACTGGTTTCTTTGTTCCCAGTCGGTTTCACCTTACTCAGGCCTATGGTAAGAAATTTGCCACTGTCCGGATTTTACACGGAGGACTTTAGAAATTTCAAAAATTTGGATGATATTCTTGTTACTCAAAATCATGGTCAGGGAAAACCTTCACAAGAATTTGCTTTCCTGTTCAGTTTTACTATTTGTTTAGACTGTTGAAGTGTATAAGTTGCTGTAATTATAGGAAGCAAATCAAATTTTTTCTCAGTATTTTTATAATTCATTGGACTCGGCTTATTGAGGACATTGCTGGTAGGATCACCATAGGATTGGAAGTGGAGGTGAACTGGCAATATGTGATGTTATATTGTGGACCTTTGATCGAAGGATATGCTAGTAAGATGGAACGCCTGTATCATTGCTTGGCATGTACTTGGGCATTTAGAGCAATGGAATATAAGAAATTTAGCCCCAGCAAAGGAGATTAAGGATATCTTTTTACTTGGTCCTCATATCCTACAAAACTGATTGTGGCAGTCGTACAAATAGACTTGAAAGTTTGAGGTAACCAAGTAATACCATGAAATAGAATGACCCTCAAAATAAGGACATTAGAAAACTCTACCTCGGCATAAACTCTTGGAGGGTAGACGCATGTATGTATAACTTATCTTTATTGTTATGGTAGCATGAATTACTGTTACAATGTTGACTGTCTACATCATTGATTTACATGACATAGGGACCTCTTCCATAACTTTAGGATCCCTGTATCATAGTCCATCCTTGTCACAAATGTAGAGCTCTTCTGTTCTTATCTTTCTATGCTTGGGCATTAGAAGTCCTTTGTTATCTTTTTCCGGCATTAAGCAATTTTGATGCCTGTTTTCAAATCTCCTCTTCTATTACTTTAAGACACCCTTGCAAACTACCATTATTGTTATTGACTTTGGATATGAGAAATCGAAGCTGTCCTATGGTAATGGTTCAACTTGATCAGTTCTAGAAATATAAGGAACTAAAAGAATCTATTTGGAGACCTCATCCCACTCATCAAGTTGATTTGTCCATCCATAACTGACAACAATGGATAAACCATCAAAGAGTTGTGGCTTTGACAACTGGATCGAATGTAATCAATCCTCACCTGTTGATTATACTCTGTAGCAACGAGACATACCTTAAATTGCTCGTAAGCAACAACCCTGAATATAAATAAAGAACTTGAGAGGCTGGTCCACCATGTTCAGACATATTGTTGATGGTAGTAAATATGATATGGCCCTGCAGTTGCTATGTATAGATTTTACGATGATTGATGATGGTGCTAATGGCATGATAGCCGTTCTTCACTCTGATTAGGCCATGGTCATGATAAATTTAAATGTGGACAGAAGGAATTTAGGAAAACCTAGAATAATATCTAAATAAGGTTTGGAAAGATTTGATGCTGGGTCTTTGATAATTCCAAAGATTACTTTTGTTATAATTGGTCTTGATGATGATGAACTGCTTTTTGATGTTTTTAACCCTTATCTGCTTTCTCTAGATCCCCCAATTCTGGGTTCCGATGTTAACATACTCCTATCATCTTATTACTTTCTGTATTGATATTTCATAAATATGATAGCACATCTTTTTTATCTCCACTAAGAGACCTGAAATAAATAAGGAATCATTCAGCAGTGCAAATGGCAGTGGCAACCAGGAAATGAAAATGAAAATTGTGATTTCAGTGATGGCTTTACTGTTGTAATGTTCTTGTGCAATTGTGATCTTCCGGTCAATGTTGTTCCTGATGTCGGTCATCAAACTCAAATGATCACAACAACAATATTGGTCCCTTTAGTTTAACCATAAGTTCTGTGTATCTGCCTGCAGAAAGCCCTCGGAGACTAACAGCATCAATCAAGAAGCATCATCACAGAATAGTAACCAGGGAGTTGGTCTGGCCTCGATTCTCCCCAAGCAAAACAATTAGCCATATCGTCATCCAACATGGAGGCATAAACTGCAATTTTGACTGATGTGAGTTTTTTGTTCATACCCTGAATACCCAACCCAATCCGTACGTGTTTTGTAGTAAAACTAAGCTTGTGAAATTATGTATGAATCTGGGTTTGAGATTTCATTTTCGTGACTTCGCAAAAGCCGCAAGACTTTAATCCGAACGGTGGATTCAAGTGTGAAATTTGCACGGATCTAGCTTTGAGATTTCATTTTCTTGACCCAACAACGGCCACAAAAGTCTAATCCTGATCCAGATCTGACTTGTTATTTGGGCTGGATCTGACGACTTGTTATTTGGGCAGGTTTGAGTGTCCCTGATGGGTTGGATACCAACCTGTTGGCAAATCTTATTATTATTTTTTCCCTATTCCTTTTAGCTTTTGGGAGTGGGAGTCCTACAGTAAATCCGTGTTGGAGAAATCTCTTGATTTATTGATGAACGTGGCAGCATATGCACATTCTGATAGCTGATCGTGTTAGAGAAGAAACTATACTTTTGAAAAGCATGGTTTGAAAGTGTAATCGGTTGAGACCCAGTCCAACCTGTTTATGGCACTCAGCCAATTTTGAAATTGGTGAATGGATGCATTCCTTGTGATGATAAGTGGCATTCACCACCCATATTGTCCGTTTTGAAGACCACCGTCTTCAAATTTATGGGGCCCAGAAGAGATGGCAATAGCATCAGTTGCAACTCTCATTGGTTCTATTGAGAGAGAGAGAGAGAGAGAGATTTCACCCTTGTTTTATCTGTTGCCCTAAAAGAATCAGATAACACCAGACTTTAAACAACGTATCAGAATGAAGAGGCAGGTGCGGCTTAACTTGATGCTGCACACTGGTCACAAGGCTTTCCTCTTGGCTATCTAATAACTTGACATACACATCTAGTCCTACAAGGTGTTTCCTAAGCTAAAAGCTACACTCTAGCTCTCCCTAATGGAAACTTTCAAAGTTCAACTCACCCAACGCAAGTGTAAATCTTATACACAGATGGTCCTACTTTCACTCTCAAAACCACCAGCTAAAACATGTTCATGAATCTCTGTTACACATCATTCAAGCCGCAGCTTGTCAGGCCTCACAGCAGCTCTGCATGCCTGGACTGCGCAAGCACAATGCACAGACGTAAGGCTGAGGCACCCGCTGATTATGAGTGAATGCCGCCCCAGGCATGTGTGGAGAGCCGGGAAGGAATCACACAAGGCCTGGACGGCCAGAGGAGTAAGGGCAGTGCATTGGCTGATGTTGAGGTTCGTCAGGCCTTCTCCATGCTTGTTCAACACAGATTCCCACAGTCCTTGCTTCCCCCCATAACGACTGTTAGCTAGAGAATACATGGCCCTGTCAGTAATATTTTGACAGAAATACAGACAGAGGGACTGGAGGCAGTGGCATCCGTTTGCGAGGGCAATCACACTATCATCTGCAACGAAAACAAAGAACACCCATCATTGTTAAGCAAAGCTGGAGAGAACAGAAACAAGGAGTAAGAGCATCACACAAAGGACTTAATGTGATAAAAACGACAGTATTATATGCACCGGTTATGAGTACACAGCCACACAGATCTAGAGCCCTGAGATCTGGACATCCTCTGGCCAAGCTAATCACTCCAACATCACCAACACCTTCACACCACCCTAAATTCAGAGACTGCAACTGGTTGCAATTATATGCAATTGCCTGCACACAAGGCAATTGAAAGGCTGGTAAACATAGACATGACTTCCATATCATGAGCCTGGGCAAACATTTATCAAAATACAAATCAAATAACCTGCAGGGCCTTGTCAGATGCAGCCTTCGTGCATCCACAAAGATTCAAGTGCTTCAAATTCCTGCACTTGCTAGCCAGAAATGTGAGGGCATTATCGCTGAAGGCAGAACATCCACTTATGTTAAGCTTGACCAGCTGGGTGCAATCGCTTCCCACAGCATACAGTGCACGATCAGTGAGCTTGAGGCTCTTGCTGAGGTCAAGGTGCTGCAGATCACGGCAGTGATTAGCAACTGCTTCTACAGCCTCATCATTCAGTTGAGGCATGTTCTGGCGCAAGATTAGCGTCTGCAGATTTGTGAATTTAGGTGCAAGAGATAGCAAAAGGTTGTTCATGTTGGTCTTGCACCTGCAAGGAGAAACTTGAGCATTCATTTTTATGAAGGCTAGACATTCTATGAAATTAAATTACATCAGAGAGATGCTTCAAATACAGAAAACCTGTAATGAAATCCTCATTCAAATTCAAAGCTATAACTCAGTCCTAATTCAATTCAAGGAGACAGGAGAGCACACGAGGACAATGGCATCATAGTAGAAACTGTTCAAAAAAACTTGTCAATGATATAGATAATACCGAGAATAACAGCATACACGGAAAGAAAATAATCCACTGAGCTTTGAAACAAATCTTGTTGAATATCAGCATAATGCTACAGAAATACAGAAGTATTTTAGCAGCAATTTCTAAGCGGAGATGCTGCAGCTTTCATGTTAAATAAATATGAAATGTTGGAAAATTCATATTATAAATGTAAATAGTGCTGCAACTGCAGAGTAAATCCATAAAACGTGTGTGAACTTCATGAAACTCACCCATTTTATTATTTCATGTAATAATGATATAATCATATATACACTGTTTTTCTAGCACCAAAGTTCTTTAAATCAAAATAAAGTTTCAGTAACAGTTAGGATTGACGTGTATTCAGCAATAGGATTCATGAACAAGAATTCATCAAATTAACTGGTAAATCTCTTGCATCTTATAGTCGGCAAACATGAGAAAGAAATAAGAACTTAGTTCCAGACACAACAAGTTCAAACAGATGCCATTATCTCTACAAGTTTCTTACGCTTGCTAATAGTTGCTACTGTATCTTACAATGTTTTCAAATACAGAAGTGCCTATGGATGATTATAATCCAAGTGACATCTCCTAATTACCATTCATAAATGTGTTATATTCTACAAGGAATTGGGAAGCAGAGAAACACGTGATCCAAAGTACACCGTTCTCATAATAATCTACACCTATCTCCTTTTCCAACTTTGGCTAAAATATTAGTGATATTCAGGCGCTTCAAGGAAGTCTTCACAATCCTCACCCCTCCTTGCACTTCTCCATTCTTTCCACCTCGATCCTAGTCCACAATTCAGTCCTCAAAACTATGGCTTACTAGCCATCCTAGACCAGTAATAGGATTGAGCAAGATGTGACCAATCACGTGTAGTACAATAAGGCAAACTGGCAATCACTTTGAACTCCAAATCATCTGATACTCTCAGTAAAGGAGACAACATAAAATCTGTGCAATTGTTTCTTGCCAAGGGTGATGGTTAATTTATCTATATTTCTTCACCCTTATGGGAATGAAGGGCAAGGAAAAACTGACTAGAACTGGTTAGGATAGTACGATCAGTGATTGCACTAGCTTGCAAATGCAATTTACAGTTCCTGCCTGAATCCTGATAAATTTCATTGATGCTTTCTTCAATACAAAAGCATGTTTATGTAATCAGCTAAATATCAGGCCAATCTAAAGATGCCAGCTTCTATATTAACTCTTGTGAACGAGTTCTACAACAATGACCACTTTGATCTTCTCTAGAAATTTCAGCACATCTACTACCAATTTTCCATAGGGTGAATGCTCTTATGGGGCCACTATACCCCTAATGAGTATACAACAAAGAACAGAGTAGCAAACATCCAGTCTAAGCTGCTTAAAGTCTTAAACCATAGCAATAAATCTTGCTCCAGTTTTGTCAGCAATAAAGATTTGGCTAATTGCTGGATTAAAAAATTTCAAGTTAAAATCTTTTATATCTACAAGATATTTTGTGTCCCAGATCCCATATTATGTCTACCCATCTTCATGAGACATAGCTTAAACATGTAATTCTTTCATGGACAAGGTCTAAGTTGAACACAAATACATGTTAAGATATCCAGCCAATAACCCTTTTTTTTCCTCTGAGAGAAAGAAATTTTTATTATCAGCAGTTCAAAGAAAATAAAAGCTATTGGACCAATAAATGCACCAGAACTCAACGAATCACAAGGCTGCAATATTAAAAACCACGGATAGGAGCATCTTTTTTGAACTATTAAATCCATTTCAGTTGACATATATCAATCCGTTATCTGTTAAGATACTTCATGAGCAACTTAGACAGGATTTGGCACAGTAATACCTCTTGAGAAGCAGCAGATGATTAAAGTTTATACCCTTCCAAACATAAAATTAATGGTTGATTATATTTTTGGAGCCTAATTTGTGAAAAAAATATAACTGAATCATACTCTTTAGCTGCTTTCCAAATTTAACAATAACTAAAAAACCAAAAAGACAATCTGCATGGTCCATTATAGCTAAATGGGAACCAAAAACATAAGTTCATCATGGCGGCAGAAAGAACGCACAGACAGAACAACAAGCTCTATCGCAAAACAAAGTATCAAAAAGTTGAGTAGTAGTAGAAGAAGAAGAAGAAGAGGAAGAATCATGATACATCACATCATGGGCGCATGCAAGAACCAATCACAATCAAAGCATCATCCGACAAGTCCTAAAAGACAATATATTGACTTGTTAGCAAGTCTATCAAATGAATGGAATGGAACGAGCAAAAAAAAGAAGAGAAAAAACAATCAATCCACAAGATCACCATGAATAACCGATATAACTATACTAAAAAGATAAATAAATCAACAGAGGCAGATTACAAGCCGCTTCATCTCACCATGACAAAGAGAGATGGGTGAGGCCTATGCAGATGGCATCCCTCCACCAGGTACAGACACCAGATGCCATAATAACGGTGCGATTATCCACAAGGGACATAATCCGCAAAATAAGCTCCATAGGAAGGTCTTCCCATTCCCCAAGCAAATTTCTCCCAACAACCACAAGTTTCTCCAGCTCCATGTTCAAATCCTCTGTTTTCAACCCTTCAATCATCATCACCAACAATCAAAAAACAAGAAAATTGTAACCAATACCCTCACCACTCCTAACTGGAATACACCAAGAGAAGCTGCACAGAGCAGAAACAGAACCAAGGTTTACAAAAAAAAAAGAAAATATACAAAATGAGAAAATGGTAGGAGCCCAAGTTCTCCTAGCCCGTTACAATAACGAAGAAGTAATATAGAGCAAACCAATCACAGAAACGTGGACAGAACAGGGGTTTACACGAAGCAGAAAAGGGAAAACACGAAGAGAAAGAAATAGATTGGCCAACAGGTGGCACACAGCAAGTAAAGACAGATACTCATAGTCGGTTCTCCAAAGCCGAAATTGGAAGCAGAAAATACCACCAACATAAGATTTTCATAGGATAAAATACACACTCTAGAATTAGGAACAACCTAACGAAATCCCTCACTAGAGGAACTCTGGATCCGGTATTGGATAGAAGGCAGTTCGGAGAAATGCATTTTCACCCAATAGAAACCGAGCCGTATGAGGATGAAAACACCAACAAAAATTTGAAAACAGGTGGGACTCACCAAAGTGGCTCCCTGCTGATGTATAGGATAAGGTTTCATGAGACAGAAACTGCCGCTTCTTATAATCAGAATATCAACATCAACACCAAAAATCATTCCAAAAGAGACATTTTCATAGACAATTCAAGAGTTCCATAATTGTGAACAGCCTACAAAACCAATTAAAACCAACAAAGGACGTTAAAAAGACCACCTTGCGAGAGAGACCTGAATCACAAAACACTCCAAACCATGGAAATGGGTAACACCAACAAAGTAAAAATAATAGTACGGTTGTATAATTGGTGGGGGTCTGCCTAACCCAAGCTTGCCTATAATAAAAAGTAAAAAATGAGCAAACACCCAAAAAACATCAAAATTTGCAGAAACAGAGGACCAATCACACCCACCAAACCACACTGACCCAACATACCTCCAAGCCAAGCACACGATCACCAATGAATTCAGATAAAAACTTCCCAAAAACAAAATACCCCAAAAGATCAAACTCCCTCAACGCCACAAAAAAAAGCATCCAGAGGATCATAGCCGGAAAGCTAGACCCCAACTCAACGACCCCGTGAGAAAAAACATCAAACAGAAGAAAAGAAACCCCAATTCCCAAGATAAAGGAAACCAAGAAGAAACCAACATCAGCAAACCAATGGGAAAAGGAAGAACCAAAGAAAACAGAGCAAGTGGGGAAGAACCGTTCACCACCTGACCAATACGCAAAGGTGGTACAGACAACAAAAAATACTGGACGTAATTCATCTTCCGTACGCCGAGAAATGATCGAAATTGCTAAATCAGAGAGACAGAGAGAGAAGCTGTTGAGTGTGGGGAATTGAAATTTGCAGAAAGGAAGCGATTTGAGGGAAACACTAGGTGGACCCGCCTTGAGCCAAAGGGCACGCCAAAAGTGATGTCCGATGAGACCGGTGTGGGACCCTCCCCCGTACTACCAAAAATATGATTTCTACTCCCTAGGTCATCTTTGGCTGTACGAAACCCTGAGGCGGGACCCAACTTCGAGTTGGTGGAGTGCAGTGGGACCCACTTGGACCCTATCTCCTGATCCTCTCTCTCTCTCTCAATTATTCTACGTTTCTTTTTAAGTAAATTGTACCGCTTTTAGTGTATCGCATCTTTATTAAGCCTAAAATGAGCACTTGACAAGACGCACACTCTCTCTCTCCACTTTCTGATGCATTTTACAAAGACTTTGTTTCATTCTCATGGAAGGAAAGGCCTTTCACTAGATTTTTTTAAAGAAATCTTGCCAACTCAGATTTCTCACGAGAATGTCTCCATAAGAGGTATAGTGGCGGGAGAAACTAGAGCTCAGTTGTGCTATCATGACATTTTCTTACCATGATGATCATGGTCAATGTTTGTTTCACTCATAACGAAAGAGAAGAAAGAAAAGATGCAAGCTTAGCAACTTTTCATGAAAATTACATGAAGCAAACGTGCCAAGATCTTTCCTTTAAGATGCATTTTACAAATAAAAGTTGAGCACATTTCTACTTTTATTTTCTTTCAAAGTACGCATGGTGGTGGGGCATGATCATACCGATTTCACTCTGTGATGTTCTGCTTTTAATAAAGAAACAAAGAGTGGGTTGCACAGTTAACTCTTTTTTTTGCTGTGCAGACTCGAAGCAGCATGCCAAAGACAATGGTGTAATTCCAAAAGCTGATCTCTCTCTCTCTCTCTCTATATCTATATCTATATCTATATATATATATATATATATATATATATATATATATATATATATATATATATATATGGATGGATAGGTGCTTAATAGAATATACTTAATGATACGTAGTTTTTTTACTCTTTGGGTGTCTTTTTTGCAATTCTGACTCCATAAATATGTTGGGAATGTTCAATTTAAGAGGAATCCACACCTGGATCATGTGTTTTCGATGGAACAAATAATATTTGAAGCTTCAAAAATTTACAAAGATTTTAGATCATTGATTTTTAAAACCTTATAAAAACACACCCATGCTGATTCCTATAAAATAAATTACATAGATCACACATGTAGGGTCAGAATTTAATAATAAAATAAAAAATCTAAAAAACCCATTACTTATCATTACGCATATTTCATTAAGCACCTACCCATATATATATATATATATATATATATATATATATATATATATATATATATATATATATATATATATATATATATAGTGTGTGTGTGTGTGGTTCTATACGTTTTTTTTGGAGTGTACTTAGAAGAGTCAAGATCAGGTGCAATTGCATGACACAAAATTTGTGCATTTCCATCAGGACTTGGGCCCTACAACTGACAGACCATGTTCTCAAGATGGAGGGTGATAAGGTGTAGGGATGGCAGTGCGCAGGAGTGGGGAACAAGGTCTCAACCCTCGCCCTGTCTCAAAATCTGAACATTCATCCCGGCCTCTATCTCTGCAAGGGTTTGGATTTTAACCTCCATCCCTGTTTCATATCCTCCCTCGCCGGTCCAAACGTGACGAGGGGGGGCGGGCCCTCTTTCCTCTCGGTCCATTGCTATCCCTGAAGAAAGATTGGGGACAGCGGGAAAAGCGTAAGTCTATTTCCGCTTATCCCTGCAAGGGTTTTGATTTTAACATCCATCCCTTCTTCCATCCTCGTTTCATATCTTTCATCCCGGACCAAGACCGGGCAAAATTGGAAAGCAGATCAGGTGATGCTGAAAATGAGCGTTTTTGCTCATGCTGACATCGTGGCCATCCGATTTGCATTTTAAAAAAAGTTCACAGGTCAACAAAATCACGTGGCATTCATCCAAAATGCAAACAGACGGCCACGATGTCCGCATGAGCAAAAACGCTCATTTTCAGCATCACCTGATCTGCTTTCGGGCGGAGCCCAGGCCACTGCCATCCCTAATCATGCACAAATATTTATGTAATCATAAATGTGATAGTGACACTGTCAACTTTATTGATCCATGTGGGGACATGTATTTTAACGTTTACTGATTGGTCACATGTACTAATTGCATATCATGATAAATCTCTCTTGGGGGTGTCAATGGGTCAGGTTAAATAAGGTCTGATTAGAATTCGGGTCAGGCCCTAGATCCATGGTTTGTGAAATTTCATACTCTACTCAGGCTCAACCAGATTTTTGATTAACATCCACAAATTTTCAATGTAAAAAATATAAAAAAATATTATTTTATAGGGTATGATCCTGGTCGATCGGGTTCATTTAATCTTTATAAAATTCTAGTATGGTTTATCTTATGAAAGTTGTGATTGGACCCGAGTCCAGACCTGATACCATCATCTCAAATCAAGTCTGGGTTTGGTTTCACAAGAAACGAAACCAAACCTCTCTCTCGTATTCATACGAGTTTATGAGACAGGAGATATTTATGCATTATCTCGAGGGATTAATATCAATATATAAGTTACCATCAAGAGAAATTTATAAGTTACAAAGACCAGCACCTGTCATCACCATTGCAATTAACAATTTTGTCTGATTTAAATTTCTTGATGATACCAACAGGGGTGCATGTCACCATGGGTTGAGACGTTGCAAGTTCAATATGTTGTGTAACTGGTGGGGCTGCCTAAACCCAGCTTGCCTATAAAAAAACCAACCTTCTTGTTGATCATTAAAAGGTGTCATGAAATCATTCAATAGTCTAAAATCAAGCCCAATATTTTGGTGCTGCCATCTATGCAAGGTCAGCCGCATTGAGAGAATCAGCCAAAAAGAAAACTGTTTTGGAAAAAGAAAGCGTGATTGGTTGAGGCCATTTCTTGTCATGAAATCTTGCCGTGAGGTTCAAGACTCGTTCTTAAGCCTTTATATATATATATATATATATATATATATATATACACTGAAATATGTTTACCAACCAAATATGTTTGCTGATATGAATAAAGATTTTCATAGGTTTTTTCGTAAATCTAACCCTTAAGATAAATTCTGCCTAGTCCATTTGCTACATCATAATCGGATCAAGAAATCGACTGTTGGTCCATATATATATATATATGAATCATCACATTGAAAAGCATGCAAATTAAGTAATGATTAATTTAGTCTTAAGAAAACATTCAAAAATTCAACTTGATCCGCTTGCTAGATTTTTATCAAGTTTATTTTATTTTGATTGTTTCTTCTTTAGGTACAAGCATAATTCCCATAGTACAAGCAATGAGAGAGAGAGAGAGAGAAAGAGAGCCCCATGCTTTTATGCGACCAAAATTTCCTTCTCTACTGCAAGTTTAGTGTTAGATAGACCCTATAAGGCTCTGTTTGGGAGCCAGAGTTAGAAGGGAAATGAGAGGGGCAATGCGAGTAGAGAAGAAAATGGGTAATGAGAATGAAGTTGTAAACTATGTTTTCGCAAAGATGTAATTAAAATGTGAGATGAGAGATCATCTTCTCCCCCATCTCTCAATCTGAGCTACTGAACACCAATGGAGTTGGGAAATTAATTGAATCCTTATATCCCCTTTCGTCTTCTTTTTCTTTTCAAAGGCAAACTGGGGTTAGGCAGACCCCCACCAGTTATTATTCAAAGTATCACTGGGGTTTGAACCTGCAACGTCCCACCACAAGAAGACGTGCACCCACAGTTCCTACCAACCACGCGTTGGTTATATCCCCTTTCATCTCCCTCCCAAAACTGGCTCCCAAACATAGACTAAATGTAAATCTATGGGGTCCACGGTGGCAAATATTTTGAAATTATAAAAATGATATTTTAATCACCACTAAATTGTTGAATATATTGGGATATATATTCCATATATCATTATACTATTCCTAAACAAAAATAGCATTTCGTGATATTTACATTTTTATTGACAAAATATCATGAAAATATCAGTTATTTTGCTTTGCTGTTTTAGTATTTTTGTTCTTTTTAGTTTTTAATTTATTAATTATGTTAAGATTTCTCCATTAAAAAACATGAGTAAACAAAATTTTCAAAATTTCATATTGTTTGTTAGTTGAGAGATTGCACTTAAGTATCTTTTGTGATGATCAAATAAATAAGGCTTTGCATATCTGGTAAGGGTGTGGACCTAGGGTTTTGTGCCAATGAACTTTTTCGATAGAGAAAGCTGAGGTTAGGCAGACAGACACCTATCTGCCTATTAACTGACATAAAAAAAAACTGCAAATTTACAATGGGGGAGTCCAATCCGGACTCGTGTCCTGCCTCTGGTGATCGATACCCTCCTTCAACATGATAAGCAAAGTGACCACCGTGGGGGTCACCCACGTGGGCAGCAGGGTGGTTACGAGGGTGCTGAGATGAAGGCAGCAGATCAAACCCTACTGGTGCACGGGTGTGTTCATAGCTTTTAGAGGTGGTCTATATATGTCAGGGTGGCCGTGGGGCCCTACCCTGGGTTTTCCTTGATACGGTGAGTGTTCCTCGTTATAAAAAAAAAAACATGATAAGCGAAGTGGTTTAGTGAGTTGCCTGAATTGGGAGAGGTCTATTTTGCTGTTAGATTTTGACATTGTATGTGGCTAGTAAGCTTACATTTCCTTTGACATGGAACACTCTTATTGTGTTTTAACATTTGGTAAACTCATTCTCCTTTATTTGTTTAATATTTTTTCACCGATTGTCTGTCATAAAGCAAAATTTATATTCTAGTTTATGTTTACTTTGTCCATTGATCTAGCAGGCCCAAGAGATAAAAATAAGTTTTAGTGTGATAAGAATAATCTCTACCTCTACTTTTTTTTTTTCGGCGAATTTAATTTTTTGATGAATAGGAATAATCTCTACTTGTTTCTCTTGCAACCTAATTTCACTAGAATGCATCTATTCATGTCGAGGCAGAAATTCCCATAGCCTCCATGTACAAATGCAGTAGTCATCTTATGCAAAAATAAAATCCCTCTTTAGTGTGTGTTTGGATCCATGGGAGTTTGATAGAATGGAAAACCAATTCCATCATAATTCTCTTTTCCCCTCTTATGATGAAAGAATTTTGATAGAATGCGATTCCTTTTCTGCCAAATTCTGTGGATCCAAACACAACCTTATTGTTTGATTAAAGATCACATTATTCTCAGAATCTTGCGGACCATCCTACAGCATCTCCAGTCAACCCTTGGACACATCAACAAATCTTACGGAGAGTTTGTGGATGGCACTAAGACCAGAGTTTAGCAAGTCAGATAGATGGGAGAATAAAGAACTATGAAAATAAAACACAAGTTCCAAGTCGACAGTGGGCTAGGTTGGCCTAAATCAGCCTTCCAGCTATCTATAATGCTGATCTACATAACAATGCACTTACAAAATGAGGTAACATTATCAGTGTTCATTCTTTGTAAAAATACTTTTGATTTGGCTGTAAAAACTCAATAAACATTTTTCCTTTTTTTTTTCAAATTGGTGCTTCATAATGGATCCAAAGTTCAAATATGAGAGAGAGAGCTTTGGTGAACATATATTATATACATTTCACAATAAGAAACACTGTTATATATACATTTCACAATAAGAAGCACCGTTAGTACATAACATTCAATAATCTCTCAAGGAGGCTTCCAAAAGAGAACCTGAATTTAGTTGTTTCCCCAGATTGCTGGGGCTTAGCCAAATCTGGGGCCTTCTTCACATTGAACAACATGTTCTGCCCTATTTCCTTGCGTAGAGATTCAATGGTCTTCATGTCCACTGGGTTCCCTGATGTATCTTGCACATAGAAAACATTGACAGCTTTGCCCTCTCCTGTTGACACCTCAGCTCGCATCACTGACAGCCCGTTCTCACGTAGGACTCGAGTAATTTCCGATAGCAATCCGACTCTGTCCCTAGCACTCAATTCTAGGCTCACACCCTGTGCAAATGGGATGAAAAAAGCCTTTAGTTGTGGAAGCCGCATGAATAATAGTCTTTGAGCTATTCTTGAGTCCTACAAACAATGGTACTTAGCCTGGTTTGGGCACATATATGGAGGAAAATAGAGAGACTATAAAAACAAATCTTGGAGCAACTTCAATCCAAGCCATTTATCCATGCAGTAAATGTTGAGCCAAAACTATATACCATTATAATGAGATGCAGATGCAGATATGGTTTTGATTTTTTGCTACCTAATGTGACATCCAAAATTGACGGATATCTGAATCTGTTTACATGTAAAAAAGTGGATTTTATATGAGCTTTTCACCATCCGAGTCCGAATTTGAATTCAAATCTTTTTAGCCAACATCCGATTTGTCGAATATGGTATTGGACACATCCAATCCGAATCGGAACCGTTTACATCACTAGATCCAGAACAGCTAAATACATGGAGGAGATGGATCTCAACCAGTCAAAATTTGTAAAACTTCCATCCTGGATCTGGCCCATTTGCATCCCTACATGACAAGGGACTTGGGCTCTCTTTGAGAGCTGGCAGGATTGGTAACTATCACCGCCTGTATGTATGTGGATTGAATTGTGTTACATGGACAATAATAAGCAGCCTGAATCTCAATGCTAAGCTAGTCCTCAATATTTAAGGATGTGTTTGGAATTTAGGTTGGTGCCTGTAAAATTGAGTTCACGTGAATATATTAAGGAAAACAAAGAGAAATGCTAAGATTGATCTTAAAACAAAGCTACCAAGAAAAGAAATAGATACAAGAAGCGATGTATGAAGTGAAAACACAGAAGGAAGTGCTAAAAAGTAGTGTGAAGCGGGAAGTAGGATGTGGTTGTAAAGCAACTAAGAAGCACATGAGAAACAAAAATGCACATAGGAAAGAATACAAAGCAGGAGGGAAAGCAAATAAGAAACAGACATAAAAGCAAGTAGAAAGCAATATATAATCAGCACTCAAGCTTGTTATAAAAAAATTAGCATTTTTATTAGAGAAACATATGAGTTGAGGAAGAGATTGGGAAGCGAGGGAAGGAGGAAGCAGGCTTCTCATATTTCAGAGGCGTGTTTCTCAAGGCTTTAACTCATTTGTGGGAGCAAAGATTTTCCCACGTATTAAACGTGTTTTCGAGGAATTGAGCTTCCCCATGTCGCAGAAGTTTCCAGTAACAATAGATATGCCTGCAAGCGTCCAAGCTTATAGGGACGCACTTTGCCTATGGCTGAGTTCAACAACTCCAATGTCTTGGAGATCATGAACTCAGTATCTTTCCACATGATGCTCAAACACAGGCAACCAGATTCTAAGTATTCCAATAAAAAGATTGCTTATTTGTTGTTGAAGTTTGGTAAGCTACTCACATCAGAGACTCTGCGAAGAATGGCAGCCTCGAGACTCTTGATGACACATTTTTTTTCAGTCTCTGTGTCAAGAGTTAAACCATCCTTATGCCGAACATAGTACTCCTGCAAGAAGATAGTAATGAAGAAAAAGAAGCGAGAAAAATGAAGTATGAAAAAACACTTCCACAAACCACATTCCAGGAAAAAGGTTGAATCCGCTCTCACAACTGAGTTGATATCAAAGGCTCTCTGGATCCCTGCTCCAACTGAATTGAGATCAAAGGAGCAGTTAAGTGCCATGGTGATGTGACACTAGCCAATCACATGACAGCATTGCATGGGGCTCACAGCTACATAGTGCAGGCCCCACATGAAATACTGTCATTCGATTGCCTGTATGTCAAATAGCCACGGCATTTAGCCGCTCTCTGGATCCCTGCAACTGAGTTGAGATCAAATTAGTGGCCAAGTGCCATGGCTATATGACACTAGCCAATCACATGACAGCATTGCATAGGGCCCACAGCTACATAGTGCAGGCCCCACATGAAATGCTGTCATGTGATTGCCTGTGTCAAATAGCCATGGCACTTCGCCGCTCTTTGGATCCCTGCTCCTCTCAACTAATCTTTCCACTATTTTGTGGGACATGGGTACACTGTCCCATGTAATTCACAATACTAAATTCTTGATTCTGTCCAATAAGGTTTGGGTTCCACCTACTAAACATGCACCCATGCTTCTAGCCGAGTCTGGACCGCGGCTGACCTGATCCCTGCAATTCTTTTTGCGCTGGGATGGCTTGTCTGGCTTGAGTTTTCCAATCCAAAACTTGGCTGTCTCGCCTGGCAAACTAGCCAAACAAACTGAACAGGGGGTATTTTAGCATAGCTTGTTCTTGTAGTGAGTTGAGCCAAGTTGGAGCTCATGGCCGGCGTGAGTTAAACGATCTAAGCTTGAGTTGACTTGTTTATAATAAAATTCATTTTTTTAGAATTGATATGATTATAATTTAGACTCTATACGTACTGAGCCAAGTTCAAACTGGCTCATTTTACAAAATAAAAAACATTTTTTAAAGCTGCAAGTATTCGGATTTGAACTCTCATTTGCAAGCCAAACACTTGAACCATATGCACTTTATGACATAAAATATATCTTAAACAAATTTAGACTCGTTAACGAGTCCATATGAGCAGAGCCGTTCATGTTTGGCTTGTCAAGCCTATTCCACAAATTCAAGCGAAACTCTTTATGAGCCGAACACGAGCAGCTCCTTCATTCCACAGCCCTGCCCGAGGCCGAGCCTTCTAGCCCTTGGATCTGGACCCAATTAGGCTATGTCCCGCTATGTATTCAACCCAGCTGTCTATATCATTGATAATTTGAGAATATTGTGACTTTGTCAAAGCTGACAAAATATAAAAAAAAGTAGCATCTTCAAAATACATCTATATTTAAAACAATATGGTATTACTACAAAATTATCAGCATTTAATAAATTTATAATTTATGTGTTTTTATATGTTTAAAACAAAATTTTTTAATATATCACCTAACTCTATTAACAGATAGCGTCAAAAAGGTGGACATCTACCTTAAATATTTGATAACTGAGGTGGCTAAATACAGATTTTCCATACATTAGGTGCCTATATGCAAGTTACCCTTTAAAATGACTTCCAAAATTTCCATTTTCACTTTGTTCTCCAGAAAAATTTCAGAAAACGAAAATATTCAAATTGTCAATATATAAAAAAGGAATAAAATCTTAAAAATATATTTAAAAATAAAACAAATGTTTTTCCTGTGATCACATATTCGCCACTTCAGCTAACCTGTGCCGAATGGAAAGCGGATCAAGTCAAAGGTTCCAGGAACCTTTAATCACTAAGATGAGCGACACACCAGGACTCACTCAAAACGTTCATATTTCATATGCATCATGGGTCGTTTATTTTAAAGCGAAGGATGGGGGCAATCTATACAGGCCCTATATGACTTAGGCCTGCAGATTGCAGACCCTGCCCGGTAGTAGTCGGGTCGATCCGGCAGACCTGGGTTAGCCCAACTACTAATCGGGGCCTTTAACAGTGACTGCCCCAGATAAAAGTCGAATGGGCCCGGCTCAGCATGGCCCAACTACTAATCATGACTTTAACTGGGCTGGAATAGACCGGGCGTGGCACCAATCAAAAACCGGGCAGCCCAAACCTGATAAGAGTCATGTTGGGCTTATGTCGGGCCTGGATTCGAGTTGGGCCCGTCCGGCTCTATTGGGCTGGCCTGGCCCGATGGCCACCCTAGTCTGCGAGCTTGGTTATATACTGGTAACTCGCCTGAGCCAAGGCTGGGGTCATATCAGGGTCGGATCCAGACTCAGACCCGACCACTCTACTCACACAATCTGTCGGGTCTTTAGTCGTTACCTGGAGCGCGTAGGGTCCATCCAAGACGACGGATGCATGGAACACCACATAGTTCATAACAGTAAGGGCGTAAACCGTGTCGAACAGCAGCTTCGGCCGATCCATACACTTGACATTGATCACCGAATACCCCTTGTCAGTGCAACTCTCCACCGTGATCCGCGGTCGGAACCAGCTTGGCCCTGCGTCTTCGGACCCATCTCCACCACCTTGCCCGCTGCAGTCCGGGTCATCGGACATCATCTGGTGCAGCCTCCGGTCTGCGTGGGTCAGGTCTGTCGAGACGCTGGTCCAGGCAGGCCCATCCCTGGAACCGAGCACGTTGCGCAGCTGGTCCTCCGTGACTGCAAGCCGGGCCGGGTTGTCGACCCGCTGCGAAGTCGACGCGTCGGTCACATAGATGACGCAGGCTACCCGAGTTTTATGGGTCCAGACCTCTGCAGCCACCACGTTGCAGTGGTTTTGAGCCAGCACGGCCGAAATCTCGGAGAGGAGGCCCGGCCGGTCGTTCCCCATGAGCTCGAAGGCTGTGTACTCGCCCCATAACGATTGCACGCCAAGCGTCTTGAGAGATCCATTCGGTCCAAGTGCCTGCACGGAAAGAGAAAACCCATTAGATGAGCCTCGTTCAGCTTTTCACCATTCTTAATGCAAAGATAATCATGTAGTATTGATATTTTCTTATTAAGTAGCAAGTGATTTTCTAAATTCATCTTAATATTTTTGAAATTAATAAATTTCATTTGAATTTGATATTGGTATACAAACAATTATAATAATCCTTGCGTTCCAAAGTATAGTAATGACTATTATAACTTTATGTTTAGCGAAATTATGATGACAACAAGTTCCTAGGAACCCGTTCGGATTCGGGTTGAACATAGCCAATACCAGTTTCGGGTTAGACATAGCCAATACCAATTCTGACTAATCGGATGGGAAAAAGCTAATACCGATTCTGAAAAAACACATTAACGAGTTTCAAAAGCAAACACAGCAAGCAATCAGACAATTACAAGAAAGCAACAATCAAATAGAACAGAAAGAGTAGAGAAAGAAAGAGAAAATTGAAGGAAAAAAAAATTCAACAACAATCGATTCATTGAACACTGAGAATATACAATAGTACGAAGCACCACATTCTCATTAAAAAAAATGTAAAAGTACAAATATTTAAATATATACAAAAAAGTTATAATCGTGAGCCACACAATCAAAATCGGATATCCCTCCCATCAGATTCAGTCATGAAATCCTTATAACGAATTCGAATACTAAATAGGATGAGATGTTCCTCCTTGCTAGTGTGGTGTCATGCGGGTCATTCAAGACCTCCAACAGTGTGAATGGCTCATCCAATTTTTGATGGGCCTCAACAACATCCAGAGTCAATTACTTCTTATGGCATCTCTACCGAGTATATCCAAAGCATACTCATTGATAATTCAAGAGGAGTGGCAACGTGATCTTCACCTTACGCCATCACATGAACCAACAGTCAATTGAAATAACACCCTTGTCAAGGCCGATACACCAAATACGGAGCAGCCGCGCCCACGGCCAAAGTGCAATCATTGCAGTTGCCTTGGACACCTCAAATCAAAGTGCTACAACCTTCATGGTTTTCCTAACTGACTAAGGGGTTCTCCCAATGCTTGATTCAACAACCAAGCCAACACCTGTGTTTCCAATATAGAACCTGAAAAACCAGTTTCAAGTCAACCCCTCTTAACCCCTCTCAAGAACAATATGATAAAATCATGGCTATTGTCAATCTAGGTAACCAATCGAATCCATCTATGTCCAACCTTGCAGGTAATATTCCCGCATCGTCTGTGTGTCTTTTTGCATCTCAGAGTTGAATTATAGACTCTGGGGCCACCGATCACATTACGAACTCTATATCCACCCTTTCTTCCCCTGAACCTACCTCCTTTTCACCTATCGGTATCCCTGATGAGACGTCCACCCATGCCACCACACAGGAAGTGTATTTCCCTAACACCCACCATCACCTTACACAATGTTCTTTATGTCCCGAACTTCAAATTTAATCTTATTTCCATCAGCAAATTAATGCATGATTTGCAATGTGTTGTCATGTTTGATGCTAATCGTTGTGTTTTTCAAGACCTACACTCTACGAAAATGATTGGAGCAGGTAGGTTGTAAGGAAACCTTTATATCCTTGAGGGCGGTCATAACCATGCTTTAAGTACTGTGTCTCATTCTCTTTGGCATCTTCGTCTTGGACATTTATCTAATTCACGTCTTAAGTCCTTATTAATTCTAATAAAATTAATGACATGCTTTCTTATGATCCTTGTTTTGTTTGCCATATAGCTAAACAAACTCGGTTACCTTTTTCCCATGAGACCATATCTTCCTCCAAGCCTTTCGAGTTAATTCATTGTGATATATGAAGTCCTTATTAAACTCCCTCTATATCTGGGACTCTATTTTTCTTGACAATCGTAGATAATTTTAGCAGATGCATGTGGGTGTATCTCATAAGGTATAAGTCTAAGACCTTCAATATTATCAAAAGTTTTCTTATGTTAATCCACAATCAATTCTAAACCAACCTCTTAAGTATTCGATCCGATAATGGAACCGAGTTCTTTTTCAATGATATGCAAACCTTCCTTACCGATAATGGCATCCAACACCAGAACAACTACGTTGCCACCCCCACAACAAAATGGGGTTGTTGAACGCAAGAATTGTGACTTGTTAAATATCGCTCAGGCCCTCCATTTCCAATCCAATTTACCTCTAAAGTTTTGGGGAAAATGTGTCCTTACCGCCACATATCTTATTAATTGTCTCCCTTCCAAACCATTGATGAAAAAATCTCTGATGAGGCATTATACAAAAAACCGCCTAACTATGCCCATCTTTGTACATTCGGTTGTCTCTGTTATGTTTTCAATATCCATCACAACCATAAATTCGACACACTGGCCCACCAATGCATCTTCGTTGGCTACCCATACATCCAAGTTGGTTATAAAGTCTATGACATCGAATCTTAAAAAATATTTGTTAGCTGCGATGTCAAATTCTATGAAACTGTTTTCCCTTTTCACGACCATCCGACTTCTTCGCTTGACGCCACCAGTGTCATTCCCATACCCATCCTTGACCTTTCAGACTCTGTTCCATAACCACCTCCCGTTGAGCCCTCTACCACCCTCCCACCCACCTCTAGTCCTCTCCTATCGTCGTCTGACAATACTTCCTCTCACCCTCCTCCTCGCTGCTCTGATCACCCTCGTCAATCACCGACTTACCTCAAAGATTATAAATGCTACTCTGCAGCCCCCATGCTCTCGCCAGACGCTTCTTATGATACGACTCCCCACATTCTTCATCCCTTACACCATCATCTTAGCTACCACCATTTCCCCCCTTCTCACCACACTTTCTTAGCCGCTATCACCCACCCTTCCGAACCCAAGAAGTTCTCTCAAGCCATGAAATATCAACATTGGCGGAACACCATGGCCACTGAGATTCACGCCCTTGAGGAGAACTATGCTTGGATGGTGACGACTTTACCTTAAGGTAAGTATCCTGTTGATTGCAAATGGGTCTACAAGATTAAATTTTGGTCTGATGGCTTTATTGAACGCTACAAAGCCCGACTGGTTGCCAAAGCGTATACCCAATTCAAAGGACTCGATTATCATGAGACTTATGCTCCCGTTGCCAAGATGGTCACCGTTCGTTGTCGTCTTTCCATTGCATCTATTCGTCGTTGGCACCTCTTTCAAGTGAACGTCTACAATGCTTTTCTCCATGGCGATCTCTATGAGAAAGTTTACATGCAGCTTCCTCCCGACTTTACTCATCAAGGGGCACATTCGGTTTGTCATCTTCATAAGTCTCTTTACGACCTCAAACAGTCCTTGCAAAACTGGTTTGCCAAGCTCTCCTCTTATTTACAAGATATTGATTTCGTCCAATCCAAGGCCGACTACTCAAAGCCGATTCTCACATTTTGTCTTGATCTATGTAGATGACATCATTATTGGAGGTGACACCCTACCTTAGATCCATGCCTGCAAGGAGAGCATCCATTGGGGATTCTGTCTTAAAGACCTCAATCTTCACAAATATTTCTTGGGCATTGAAGTGGCTCATTCCAAATCCAGCATTTTTCTTTCTCAACACAAGTATGCACTCGACATCCTCAATGACATGGGCTATCTTGGATCTAAACCATGCTCATTTCTCATGGATCAACATTCAAAGTTCAAACACTGATGGTTTGGCCTTAGAAGATCCAAGCATGTTTTGTTGGTGATTGGTAGACTCATCTACCTTACCATTACTCAGCCTAACATCACCTACTCCATGCATCTCTAAGTCAATTCTCCAGCCAACCACGCACTCCGCACATGGACGCTGTCCTCCGCATCTTGCGTTACCTCAAAGGCACCTCGGGTCACATCTTACTAAACAACTCCGGTCCTCTAACCATTGTTGGTTATTCCGACTCTGATTGGGCCTCTTGCCCCATTACTCACCGGTCCACTTTTGGGTATTGCATCATGCTCGACTCGAGCCCCATACATTGGAAGTTTAAGAAACAATCCACTGTCTTCCGCTCTTCTGCCGAGGCTGAATATCGTTCTATGGCTCTCGCTACTTGTGAGCTTCTTTGGATAAAATCTCTTCTCATTGACTTTGACATCTCCTATCCACAACCCATGACCTTGTTTTACGATAATCAAGCAGCTCTACATATTGCAGCCAACCCTGTCTACTATGAATGCACCAAACACATTGAGTCTATTGCCATTTTATTCAGGAGAAAATCTAGCACGGACTCATCACCACTCACTTCGTTCTGACCCACTCTCAACTTGCCGATATTTTCACCAAAGCCTTGGGTAATGCACACTTATCGCTTGTGAAGACCAAGTTAGGCATACTCGATCTGCATGCTCCAACTTGAGGGGGCATATTAGCAGACCGATTCAATGGTTACCGATATTATCGAATAACCCTATTTGAGTTATTGTTTTTTCTGGTATTCTAAAACCATCGAACTCTTCATCAGATCCATTACCAAATGTGGGACTCTGCAGTCTTTTGTTTTATCTGTATCTCTTTATTATATATACCTTGTATCGTTTAGCAGTTTATCTAAGAAAGCAAGAAATAAGATTATCGTTTTCTTCAGCATTATGGTTTTCTCCCTGTTACCGTTTTTTATCTGCTTCTCGTTTTTATCAAAGGTACATCAAGTACCAATTCCACTAAGGTTCATGGCAAAAATAAGATGAGGCAAAGGCAGCCTTAGGTTTTAAACCCTCACCTTTTCTATCTGTTCGATAGTCTTCGAGTTGGTCACTTTGTTCCCCTGTTGGTCCGTAACGTGAAAAACTGCACAATGACAAGGAACACTTTAGTCGGTATATGTCTGTGCCAAGTACGTGCACAGGAACCCAAAATCAAAGTCTTGACCCAATAAAAAACCTGACAAGGTCAACAGAGAACGTGATTAGTGAGGCAGCCCGCAGATTCCTCAAGCATATAACGATGCCAAACGCAGCAGCAACGAATAAAGAAAAAATCAAATCACCGATTTTTTATTTGTAACCATCCTTTTTTTAGTAACCCTAGGCAATAGAAAAAGGATCCTACCTTTGACATAGGATGAGTTCAATCCTATGTGGATCCTAGCAATCCAGCTGAAGTATCTGAACGGCTAGCATCAATCCACATTCAAGTAAAAATATGGACCAATACTAGCAGTTGATTGGACGGCTAAGACTGAATAAGACTGAATATAGGATGAAACCCATCTATGTCAAATGATTGGATCAGTACTCAGCCCGGGAGTACTTTTCACAAGTGAGGATCAGGTCAGAGAGGCCTCTGTGTCCTAGTCCCCTAGATGCCAAGATGGTCGGATGGGTTTAAGCTCCTTACCTATTTCGTGGATGTCATTCAATTTTAGGATGAACGCCATGTAAAGAACCGTTAACGGTTTTAACACTCCTGACTTGACGGTTCGTTCATCTTAAAATACAGTGAACAAGCTCATTGTGAGCTCGTCATTTTAAACCATTCCTGCATAAAAATAAAGAGTGAGGCCCATCCAAGTGATGGGCATCTCATTCGCACAGGTTTTGGGTGCCGTTCATCTTGAGATCAACAGCATCCATAAGTGATCTGACATATTACCGTTAGAGCACACTCTTAACTTGATCCCGTCTCCTACGGCTCCCCCGTACACCCCACTGAGCGCCACGCGACGCTCGGTGGGGACCCAGGAACACGCACTGTAGCTGGGGGAACATATAACCCGCACGCGTCTCCCACGGTCCAAGCATCGACGGAAAGAACCTCATCAATCGACCTAACTTAGCAAGTATGTCCAAAATCGTAGATAATCCAACTGGAGCAGAATAACCTAAGGCTGCCTTTGCATTTGGTAAGGGTGCTCCCTCCAACTTGTTTCCTCCGACTGAATGAACAAGGCTCCGTTTGGAAGCCTTACAATGAGACGAAAACACCATTTACATGTGTTACCAAAATATGATTTCATCCAAGATGGAGTTGCCAAAAACATCCGCTTCTGAATGGTATTGAAATATGGTGTTGGGGTTGCCAACCCCATTCCCAATGCAGCATTTTGGCAATACCACTGCTCCCAAACAGCAGAAAGCACGTCAGCAGTTGGGAAACCACACAAAAAACTTCCCATTCAAGGCTCCCAAACAGAGCTTAAATGGACTTAGCCTAAGATGACTTGCTTTTCCAAGGCGGAAAAAGCTGGTTATAACATCTAACGTGGATTACTTTTTCCACCTATTAACATACTCAAACAAAAAGAAAGCTATTTTGTTTCCCTCTCTCTTACCGTCCATGAGCCATCCGCCATCAGAGCAGATGTAGGCTTTTGAGATGATGAGACCAAGGTCGGTCAGCGCCTGAACCACTTCCAACAGTATGCCAGGCTTGTTGAGGCTGTCAACCTGCATAAAGCCAAAAAAGGGATTCAATCCACCGGAACACGACATTCTTCCTTCTGCCTGAGGCAGTGTAGTGCGGCAAATACAAATGAGTGCAACCTCACCCTGATGCCGTTCATCCATGCGATGAACGACATCCAAAATACCACGGCTGAACTTTGTTGTCAGCCGTTCATTTTGGAAACTCTACGTGTCATTCATCTATGACATCAATGGTTCAGAAATAAAAAACGTAGGACCCATCTAAGAGATGCTAAGTCCAAACATGGTGTTTTGGCTGCCGCTCATTGCATGGGTGAACGACATCAGGGTGACATCTGACGGGCTGGTTACCATCAGTGGTTGCTCTGATCTGATACGCACTCAATACAAATTCATATATCTGCTACTGTAAATTCATAACAAAAAATGGTACATGATCAATCAAACATTCACATCAACACCCCCATCCTTCTTGGCAAATCATTCCTAACAACCCCAAGCCTGTTTGATTTTGACATTATCGCCAAGTGCCAGTTCTGCTGTGAGATCGGGTGGAAGCACAATCACAAATATCGACGACATTTTGAAAATATTGCAATTCCAATTTTATTACAACATTTTCAAAGGTCAATATTATACCAACCAAGTGACATTTTCAAAATGTCACTTAGTTTGAAAATATCACATTTTTATCGTGCTACTAATATGATAAAGGACATTTTTTCAGAAATTTTGAATTATTCATGCTTTTGTTTATATTTATATGCATTTTTTTTATATTTATATTTAGTTTCCTGAGATTTTTCTTAAAAACAAGTTTTTCCAAAACAGCACGATTTTTTCCTCGAAAGCATTTTCAGTCACCGAAACCCCACGCAGCAGGCCGGTTGAACTTTGTATATTTTTGCCACGAATACGAAGTAGCGATGACCATAGTGACAGATCTCACGAGATTTATGAAATTCTCGTGAGAAATTACCTGAAAGTTAAAAACGGCAATTTGTAACGATGTATTAAATTTCTCACGATTTTTTCATCAGAAACATAAATATCGATATTTATGTTTTTATCAGCTATTTATCATAAAAATCACGTGTTTTTTAATTTTATTATTTATTTTCCATTTCTTTGATATTTTTTCCAACGAATGGGAGATTTACAAACAAAAAAAATACTTTTTATGAGTATTTAGCTGCGGAGATTTTGCCATTTTTTTTCTTTTGTCACTATGACCACCGCACATGTTTTATATTTTTTATTATTTATTTATAAAAATTTATTTTCCATTTCTTCGATATTTTTCCCAAAAAATGGGAGATTTACAAAAAAGTAATTTTATGAGTTTTAAGCTGCCGAGATTTTGCCATTTTTTTTCTTGTCACTATGGCGATGACACAACCTGTTCTAATATCAGCTGAAGCTCCCTCGTCTAACAAACGAGTGACGAGGGCCTAAACTGCTTGTTGAGTAGGAGATTAAGCGGTCACAAACTACTATGGACAAAAGCCTCGAAGTGAAAAGCTGAAAAGAAATTTGGGGCCTCGCCGTGCAGAATGTGTTGGCGGAGCCAAAAGTTTAGTAACAAGGCTAGTGGGGCTCTAACACAAGGATACAACAAAGGGTGCTGTTTCAAAAGAGTAATGATACAAAAAGTAATGCATCGGTTGAATAAACAAAGGGTTAGTAGAGCCAGAGAGACGTGCCCAAACGTGAGACCAGTGGGCCCCAGGCTTCAGAAAAGTTGTACTACAAAGTGTTAAACTAGTAATAGGAAACTAGCCTGATGCAACCAACACAAGCGAGTTAGACCTGCAAAATTGGGCATAGTCTTGGCTTTGCCCTAGCGTCCTACCTAGGGGTGGCAATCGGGTCGGGTTGGCGGGTTGGCGGGTCAGCATACCTCAACCCGAACCCGACCCGTTTATTAAACGGGTCAGCTGTGGCAAACACGAACCCGACCTGTTTAATAAACGGGTAACCTGACACGACCCGCCAACCCATTTAATAAATGGGTTGGGTCGGGTAAACGGGTAAATTGCCACCCCTAATCCTACTTAGGCCAGGGCGGTCAAGTATATAGTAAATGAGCTTGCAAGGTTAGGCTCAGTCAGAGGCCTACCAGCGAAGCCAAATCATGGAACAAAAAAAAAATATCCCCAGCTAGCCTCTATAGCAGTAGAAACATGGAACAAATTTTCTTGGGGATAGGACTTGCGGCTGCAAGAGTGTGCAACTTGCAAAAATCCGTCACCATTAACAGTATGGTAGAAATGCAGAACTCTAAGAGGTTCTTCCACGTCGAACCTCATCGTTTCTCTCACATGAGATTCGACGGAAATGGATCCCAACATTTGAAACAAGATGGGTTTCATCATACATTCAATCCTAACCCTCTAAGCTCATTTCCGGCAATGGTGCTGGAGCCATTGGATTGGATGGCTATGATTGAATGTATGATGGAACCATCCTATTTCAAATGATGGGATCCGTGTTCCAATGGGTCAGGGTACGAGCCAAATGAGCCGAGCCTGCCTTGTTTGGGCTCGACTTGTTTTGCTCATTACAAGCTGACTCACTACGAGCATGAGCAAGAGCCTTAGCTGGTTCGTTTGAAAGGAAAATGGAAAATAGTATTTTTGTAAAGAGAAACAATGAAAAGTTAGATTTTGGTTTTCAGAAAATGGCAAGGAAAAAAGTGAACTTCGAAACGATAGTATCTAAGTTATGCCTACCAAGCTGATTTTTAGTTATAGGGTATGTTTGGAAGCGAGAAAGATGTAGAAAAAGTGATGCAAAATGAAAAATCCCTATGGATTTTTTGACCCTTTCAAACAAGAGAGACGTTTTTTGCTGAGAGTTTTTTCTAAAAACTACACTTTTTGATACCAAACATTCCTCCATGGGAGGTGGTAGAGAAATGTTTTCTACCAAAAAATTTTTATTTTTATACTCCCCACCACCACCACTACCCTCTACTATCTCACCAACACCATCCATCTTCCCACCACCACCCTCTTCCTCTCTCTCATTTTTTCACATTTTCTCACTTTGTTTTTCTCATGCTACACAAACAAGCGAAAAACTTTCTTTTGAGTTTTTCTCTCTTCCGCCCATACTATAACTCGCATATTATAAGATACACATATTATTATCGTTAGGAGCCTGTCCCATCCCATGCTATGCTGGGCAAGCCAAGTTGGAGAGGGTGGTGTATGTTTGCCCCCGATGATTCACTGAATCCCACGTCTGTGTTCGGGGCTTTGAATGAGCACCACGTATACAAGCACATGGGGCTCGTATTCCCGTGTATGTTGACATAACTTTGCATCGGACTCTGGTGTTGTTGCAAAGACTTAAGTACCCTTTCTTGTTATTCTTCTCATAAAGTGATGGTTTGAGAAAATGACAAAAATGCCCTTCATTCAAAAAAGAAAAAATAAACCGCACAAACATGTCCTCCATCCAGAAAGTCGAGGATGATGTTGACTCTTCAAAGTCTTCTTCTTTTTTCTCTGTTCAAAAAAAGGACAAACATGTCCTCCATCCAGAAAGTCGAGGATGATGTTGACTCTTTAAAGTCTTCTTCTTTCTCTGTTCAAAAAAAGGACAAACATGTCATTTATCCAGAAAGTCGAGGATGATGTTGACTCTTCAAAGTCTTCTTCTTCTTTCTCCGTAAAACACTGTAAAACCCTCTCTCTCTCTCTAGAGAAGAAATCAAGGGAGGCAAAGAGTTCTTCCTGGAGAAGGCCATGTACATCAACCCTCTCACTCTCTCTCCCTTCTCTTTCTACTTTTGTGCACATCCAACAGACGATCCTACATTGCTCTATCGTCATCTTTTTCTTCTTTCTTCTTCGTAAAACACTGTAAAACCCTCTCTCTCTAGAGAAGAAATCAAGGGAGGTAAAGAGTTCTTCTTGGAGAAGGTCATGAACACCAACCCTCACACTCTCTCTCCCTTCTCTCTCTACTTATGTGCTTGATTTAGAGTTTTTGCCCTTACAAGAGGGGGTCCGGGGGCTCCCCCGGCGCGGATCCTGCTGCACGATCAGCGGCCGGGGGTCCAGGGGGGCCGCCCCTGGCGGGGGGCTCGGGGGGCAGCGCCCTCCGGACCAAATTTTTTTGGGCCTTCTAACAATGATTTGTAGTATTATCGGGCTTTTCTACAGCAATTTGTAGTATTTTCGGGTCACCAACGAAACACTATAGTGATTTGCGAAAGACACTACAAATCGCTATAGCGATTTGTAGTGTCTTCCGTAAGTCGCTATAGCGATTTATAGATTCTTCCGCAAATCGCTATAACGATTTGTAGATTCTTCCGCAAATCGCTATAGCGATTTGAAGTGTCTTCCGCAAATCGCTATAACGATTTGTAGATTCTTCTGCAAATCGCTATAGCGATTTGTAGTGTTATTCAGTAAGCAAATCGCTGTAAATCGCTACCCGAATTAGGACCAACTTGTCAGGGTCATATCTCACTAACCGGAGGTCATATTCCAAATCCGTAAAAAATGGTGTTTTCGTTATTGAGTCTAGTTTATTTCTGTAAATTTTCAGCGATTTCTATTGTCATTGCATTCCCCATTTTAACTTCAACGATACATTACAACCACAATCATCAAAAGAAAGATTGTCCAAGCTAAGAGTCTTGAGAGAGTAGATGAGGGCCTCACCACCCACCGAACAACAAAAAATACAACGACTCAACTTCAAGTGCAGTAAGGACCCAGAGTCGAATAAATTTAGAGGCAGCTCATCAGTAAGGACCCACAACAGTCAATGTGCAGGTCAGTCGGTACTTGATGGAGCAATGTAAGATCTTCTAATGGATGTGCACAGAAGCAGAAATAAAAGGGAGAGAGTGAGTGAGAGGGTTGATGAGCCCCCGGACCCCCCTCCTGTAAGGGCAAAAGGCCATGAACACGCTGGGAGGAGCCCTCAGACCCCCCTTCTGTAAGGGTAAAAACTCTGAATCAGACTCCACTCCTCTTCAAGTTGAATGATGCTACCCACACTGGGAGGAGCTCTCAAACCTTCCTTTCTGTAAGGGTAAAAACTCTAAATCAGACTCCACAACTCTTCAAGTTGAATGATGCTACCCACACTGGAAGGAGCCCCAGACCCCTCTCCTGTAAGGGTAAAAGCTCTGAATCAGGATCTACAACTCATTTAGTTGAATGATGTTACTCACGCTAGGATGAGCCCCCAAACCATCCTCCTGTAAGGGTAAAAACTATGAATCAGGCTCCACAACAATCAATGAGCAGATCAGTCGGTGCTTGATGGAGCAATGTACGATCTTCTAATGAATGTGCACAGAAGCAGAAATAGAAGAGAGGGAGAGAGAGAGAGTGAGAGGGTTGATGTTCATGGCCTCCTCCAGGGGAGATTTCTTTCTCGAATAATCCTGCAGTGCAGATACTGGGTCTTAAATAATCATCTTCAGGACACTTAAGTCTTTACAACCACTCATTTTCAAGAATCGTCATTTTTTTTGCACCAATGGAGGAAAGGGTACTTAAGTCTTTGCAATCGCATCAAACTCCAACGTTAATTAATGCTGACAAACATGGGGATACGAGACGCACATGCTTACATATGTGGTTCTATTTGGGACCCCGAACATGAGATGTAGCTAACTGCCCTGTTCGGGGGGGAGGGGGGACATATAACCTGCTTTGGCCAAGTTGAGTCAAACACCCATTGGTCGAGCTCGGCCACATGATGTGACGAGCTCATATTTAGCTGAGTACGAACTTATGTAAGCAGCTTTATACCAGCCCTAGGTCCGCACATTAGGTACCATCTGATCTGAGACCTCCAAGCTAACGCTACAAACTACATCCATGGTACCCAAGCCCGGTTGTGACCGTTGTCTTAATACACCCAAATTTCCTTGGAGCACAACTAGCACAAGAAACTAACCAAACAACTCATAGCTCCATGGTCGTAAAACAGGGTCGCCTAAGCCAAGCACGAGCTAGCTCGTGAAGGTGTCCAAACTGGAGTCAAGGGGGTGCTTGGATCAGGTAGGTTCACTCAAGGATTGACTCTCTCTCTCTCTCTCTCACGCACACACACACACAGAAGGGCCAAGTGTTGACTGCTTTTATATTAGCATTACCCCCCTTAAGCTTTTAAACATTAAGAACGCAAAAAATAAGAGCCACACGCACCACTAGCTTGAGCTCGAGCGCGACTTGGGTCTGAACTTAAACAAGCAGAGTAGCGCAAAGGAAGACACGTTCAGCGATATCTTAGAATTGGGTAATCCGATTCTTCAACGAATATGTACTTTTTTAGGTCAGCACAATGGTCGGTCCGCTCTTTCTGGTGTGATTTCGTCTCTATATTATCTCATCAAATTCTAAAAAGGAAGAAGGCCATGTGGGTGTAGGAGATTACCTTCACTAGCGTGCAATCACTGCAAGTGTTGTTGTCAATGGATACCCTGCAAATTGATAAAGATAAGCAAGATCCACAGCCAAATTTGAGAGAGAGAGAGAGAGAGAGAGAGACGACTGACTCAAAAGATGACTAGGTCTATTGCTGGTAAAAAAGAATATAACATAAAAATGTGCTCAAAACATTTATGTTTTTATCGAACATGAATTTTAAACCTTCTTTTCAGAGGAGAGAGATTGCTGATGCTTTAGAAAAGGTTTACCTTGGGGGGTTCATTCTCTGGTTCATTGTCTCGTACTCGGGGTCGAAGTAAGGCCACCGGATGCTCCCCATGGATGCGCCCTCTTTCTTTTCTCCGCTTTTTCTCCAAGCTACTGCTGCATGTGAGGCGTGAAGGCTTGTAAGGAACCCATAACACCAGTGAAAGAGCAACAAAAAGCCAAAATCGATCCCCCCGCCGTGAATAATCCCCAACCAATATTCTCCAAGTGGACAATATACGGATATGAACGAATGTGGCCCTTGGTTTTACGACAGTTAGCAAGATAGCCCATGGTTCCGCCGACTCAGGTTGGCTGAGCACCATTCGGATCTTCTGGACTTACCCAGAATGACCCGGTCCAGCGCTTGATTAGACCCCAGTGACAAAGCTGGGAAGTGTTTGTGAATCACATAAAAAGGGCAGTTTCCTAGAAGAAGACCCCTTTCTGCGGTTCCCATGTGATGCTGTGAGAACACTTTCCCCAGAAAAAAAAAAGGCCCAGAGAAGATGGAGGGTGGTTAGGGCTTCGCTACCCACGGAAGAGGTTGCCGTGCGAGTTCCACATGGAGAGTCCTTCCATGACACACGAACGGACCCTAATTCCAGCCAGATATGTCACATGGACACGGTCAAAAGGACACGAGAGACACGCCACTTTGTGTAATTTTTTTTATTAAAAATAGTGTAAAAGGGACACGACACAAGGGCACGTTTAAGCTAGCTAGTCCAATAGTCAAAACAAACTAAAAAACAACCAAGATTAGATTTCGAGCGCATGCCTACGGCTTTGGTCTACGTGAGAAACTTCAGAAAATTGTCAACGGCTACCAAAAACCAAAATGACACATGGTGGAGAGCCATGAATAACATTAAATAAACCAAAGCGACGACAGAGTTTGGAAAATATAACTAGAGGGGAATCCTTGGAACCGACAACAGCACTATACACGTCATTTTTAGCAATACAAGCGATCTTCAAGAAGAAAGTCGCTGTTAACGTCATTAACGTCATTTAGTAACAGACAACTTGTCGGAGAGAGAGAGTATAATGATGAAAATTATAGACTAAGAGACGGAGAGATGTTTAGGCGTCTCTAGGCATAAAGATTGATCATGGAAGAGGCATCCTTCATCCTGCTATACGGGGGGAAATGAACAAAACTATATCGCAAGGATGATTCCTAAAACTCCAACAAATAATTCTTCCTTTGTAATGATACACGAATCATGAAGAAGAAGAGATCGAAGCGCACAGTGATTCGTTCGAAGCGCAAAAGGAACGGAGAGATCCAGAGCCCCCCTCCGCGGCCGTTTCGATCGGCTTGATTTCGTCGGGTCGGAGAGGGTACGAACGCAACTTCTTTTCGGGAGAGCGCCGTTCTAGAGAGACGTGAAGAGATGGTGTGCGTTTGGCTTGTTGTGAAATTCGTGAACAAATCGGTTTCTCCATATACGGGAGGTGAAACTCATATATACTGAAATATTTTGAAGCGGAAAAACAGCATGCGAACAGAGGATTTCCTGAAATTGATCAAGAAATTGGGGATATTATAAAGAAAGGGACCGAGGAGCCAAAAAGATCCACTTTCCGATCTGGAAGCGTATTTGCTAAAAATTTGCATATATTTCTTTTAGGGATGGGTAGATTTGCAAAAGATCCTCTGGAACTCAAAGGAAATCGTAATTTTTTTTAAGGAAGCGGAACATCAAAGATTTGAACGAGAATCCGAAGAAATGGAAGTGAAAGCTGCGTGATTACGACAAAATAACAAAAAACAGAGCAAGCAATGGGGAAGCTGCTGAGTTTACAGAGAAAAGAACGATACGAGAATAAGAACTTCACCAGAACACAACGACGAAAGCAAAACTGCGAGAGAAGTCTACTCCAACACACGGACCGAGAATCAAACTGCAAACACGAGGAGACGTAGGAAATATTGAAGGAATACACGTATTCCAAGAAAATCAACAACAAAACCAAGGAAAAGGCAGATAAAAACACATCTTACGACAAAAATGGGGGAACAAAAGGGAAAACCGGAGGAAAACAGCTTCGATAGCAACGAAACTACAGCACGCACAGAACTCAACGATTTCACAACAAAAAAGGGGAAAAACAAAAAGCGAAAACCACGAATTTCCAGAAAGCTAGGGAAAAGCAGAAATTGAGAGCAAAATCAGTAAGATCTCGAAGGAAAATGAAGAACGCTCACGACTCAACAGAATTCACAACAAACACGAGAAAAAGAAGCAAGTAAAATCTCCAGCTCTCCAAGAAAAACGTGAGAAAACGAAAAATCAGGAACTCACAACAAAAATGGGGAAAATAAGAAAGAAAATCCTCCAAAACTCTTAACAACTGATCCTGAAAAGACGAAAGATCGAAAAAGCCGAAAACTCAATGAAGTTCACTACGAAAAAAGGGCAAAAGAAGCAAGAAAGAGCTCCATATCTCCACAAAAATCCCGAGAGAACTAGAAATCGAAAGCAAGATCGCACGGATAAAAACTAAAACCAGAAAATGCCGGAAAAAAGAAGCGAAAATACAGACCTCCTCTTCTTCGGCGCTACTCCACCGGCGGGGCCACGGAACTTTTGTTGAAGGACGACACGAAAAGAGACGAGACGCCACAAGAGGCAGAGACGAGACCGAAGAAATGACGGCAAAGAAGAAAACGGAGAGAGAGAGAGACTAGTGAAGTCATCCGCAGACTCCTTCCGACGTCGTCTCTCTCTCTCTCTCTCTCTCTCTCTCTCTCTCTCTCTCACGTAGACATAGTTGGGGCAGGGGCAGAGAGGAATGACCTAATTGCCCTTGATAAATACAGAATTGCAACGGAAACATAAGCGTTTCTGGTTTTTTATAAGAGGAATGGTCATACGAGGCATGCGCCCATATATATATATTGGATCTGGACCACAGTGACAAAAGTTAAAAACGGCAGAATCTCGGCAGGCAAAAAATTCGAGAGATTTTGAATTTTTTGATAAATCTTGCATTTTTCCGGCAAAATCCCGGAAATAAGAAATAAATTTAAAACTAAAATAAATATTTTTTTATAAAAAAATATAAATAAAACATATTTAAAAATAAAAATTTTGGAGATTTTCACGATAAATATTTTTTAAACATATAAATATTGTGATATTTGTCACAATTTGAAAATCTCGTGAGAAATTGTTGTTTTAAACTTTTGGGCAATTTGTTACGATACATCAGTGATATTTTTATAAATATCACGATATTTGTCACAGAGATCAGGACAAGGCTTGATCGCTCCAAGAGTGATCAGATATCCTCGGCCCAAATATAATGTTTTCATTGCGAGTAATGATGTGGCATGTTTTCTATGCATTATGGTGTGGTTAACTCAGCTTATATAGGGATTTTAACATATCTGATTTTGCTCAATTTTTGATGGAATTGCTAAAAGATTAGGTGCAATATGATTGCACAAATATTTGTGCATTACCCTCCATCTTGGGGACGAGGCCTGTCATTTATGGGGCCAAGGCCTGATGGAGGACAATCAGATGGCTAATTCCCAAATTTTGTGTCATGTCCAGGCTGCATGGAATTTGACGATTTGGTACGAGCTTTTTACCTTTCGAGCCTAAATTCGAACTTGAATCCATTTAGAAAACATCCATTCATTTAAATCTCATTGTTCCAAATGCTGATACCTTTCTTTCTTAATGTAAATACCTCTTTCACCCTTGGTAGTCCATATAAATGGTTTTTGGCCTAAGCTCCTCGGTGAACAACAATTGTTATGGCCCCTCCATCCCTTATTACTCTTTTGGTGTAATTTTGCAACTTATGAATATGAGTTACTTTCTCTCTATTCAGACTGCATGGAATTTGACGATTTGGTACGAGCTTTTTATTTTTCGAGCTTAAATTCGAACTTGAATCCATTTAGAAAACATCCATTCATTTAAATCTCATTGTTCCAGCCCGCCATGCTGATATCTCTTTGATCCTTCGTAGTGTATATAAATGGCCTTTGGCCTAAGATCCTCCATGAACAACAATTGCTATGGGTCCCTCCCCCCCTTCTTACTCTCTTGGTGTAATCTTTCAACTTATAAATATGAGTTACCTTCTCTCTATCTCTCTTTATTGCTCTCTTTGAGATTGTGCACGCTTTGTTGTGATTGTGCATTCTTGTACGAGGTGTTTGTGTTGCTTCTTTGACTCAGAAGGCTGACTAAGTTAAAATCATTAGGTGTCGCACAATGCTTCTAAATAAGCCTGTGACAACTGGTACTAGAGCCTACTCGAGAACTAGGGGAAGGAAAGAGGGATATTTGTTAAAACCCTCATGAGTTGAGTTCGATAATGGACTCAGAGTTGGGAGAACTCCTTGGAAAAGTTCATAAAGAGAAAAAGGCAGAAAAGGAGAAATCTATCGTGGAGTCGACATAAATGTATCACTTGGAAGAAATAGTCGACCCTATAGAAAAATGGGTAACTAAAGTCGAGAAAAAAATGGTGAAATTGACGGGTGACGTTCGTGCATGTGCCAATGTTGTTGAAAGGACATAAGACGACTTCAGAAAGTCAAATGGTGATGTGAGGGCTGAGACCGAAGAACTAAGGACTATATTCCAAGAAATATTAGATCGGTTGGGTATGCAGGAGGCTGAAATACAGGAACTCTGAGAATGATACGAAGTCCTAGAAAGGCTGTTAGAAAATGAGATTGGTGGTGTGGACAATGCCAAAAAATCTTAGAAACAACCCACAAGGGAGAAACACAATGATGTTTCGTCGTGACCGCCTCAAGTTGAAACCAGTCGAACCAACAAAATTTAAAGGTGAAAGAGATGCTAGGATCGTGAAAAATTGGTTGTGAGATGTAGAACAATTCTTTGATTAAGCAGAGATTGACATCGATACTCATCGAATACATATGATGACTAGGTACTTGATTGAGGGTGTCATGTATGGTGGAGGATGCAATACCGAAGCATGGAATGCGAAGGAGTTATGATTGAATCGTGGGACAACTTCAAAAAGAAAATAAGGGGATATTTTCTTCCACACAATACTGAAGAACTTGTCTGTGATAAGCTGATGGCTCTAAGGCATGCATGAAGCATTCAAGAATATGTGTTGGTGTTTTCATCGGTGATGCTCGATATAGAAGATATGTCAAAAATGGATCACATTTACTTCTTTAAAAGAGACCTAAGGTTTTGGGCTCAACAGAAGTTGACTCGGATGAAATCGACGAACCTCGTAAGTGCTATGGTGATAGCTAAACAAATAGTTGAGTTCCCTAATCATGGGAGACCTCAAGCAAGGCCGTTTCTCAGAGATGATCGGGGTAATGCCGCAGGAGGCCAAGGAAAAAATTAGTATTGACTACCATCTTGAGACCAGAGAAATCAGCCCCAAGCACGACATGCTGGACTTTTGGGAAATAGACTGGTACCTTTGAACCTTCGATGTTGGTACTGCAGCGAAAGTCACTTTGCATGGGATTACCCCTACCAAAATCAAGGAAATGTGGGATAAAGGGCGGCTAATGCTATCGAGATAGAAGAGGCACCCACAAAAGAGGATGTCAAAATGGGGGCCTTAAAGATGGTGAACACACTAGAGGGATCCACCTCTGCAGTGCCTGTGGTAAAGGAGTTAATGTACTTGGCGGTTACTATCAGTGGGAGGGCTACTAATGCGATGGTTGATACAGGAGCCACACATAACTTCATGGCCCAAGAGGAAGTCCGAAGATTGGGCTTGCAATGAGATCAAAGAGTCAGTCGCATGAAGGCTGTGAACTCAGTTGCACAACCTATCTTGGGAGTATCCAGGAACGTATAAGTTGAGGCTGGACAATGGGCCGACAGAACAGACTTCTGTATTGCTCCGTTAGACGATTTCAAAGTAATTTTGGGGATAGAGTTTCTATGGGCATGTAAAGTCGTGCCTATGCCCCACTTGGACGTCATCAACTTTATGAGTGAGGAGTCTCCTTGCATGATCCCTGCCTCAACGTCATAAATACCGAACATTCGCATGGTTTCTGCTTTGCAGATAAAAAGGGGCCTTCAATGAGGCGATCAAACATTTTTAGTGACCATGCAAGAAGAAATAGAGGGAAAACCTCTTAAAGATATACTGTCGCTCATTGTTACAATATTAGAAGAGTTTCAAGAAATAATGCCCTAGGAGTTGCCAAGAAACTTGTCACTGCGAAGGGAAGTGAATTATTAGATAGAGTTGGTGCTAGGTGCAAGACCTCCCACAATAGTACCATACAGAATGGGCCCGCTCGAACTAATAGAACTTAGAAGACAACTAGATGATATGTTGGATCTGGTATTATCCAACCATCAAAGGCTCTCATATTGTTTCAGACCAAACATGATGGGTTCAAGAGGTTGTGCATGGATTATAGGACACTCAATAAACTGACTGTCAAGAACAAATATCCCTTGACCCTAATTGCCGATCTGTTCAACCAGCTAGGGGAAACTCAAGTTTTCTGAAAATTAGATCTATAATCGGGATATTGGCAACTCAGAATTATAGAAAGAGATGGGACCAAGACTATATATGTTACATGGTATGGTGCTTTCGAGTTTTTGGTGATGTCATTTGGTTTAACGAATGCACCTACGACTTTATCTACACTAATGAACTAGATATTCTACCCTTATCTTTACCGGTTTGTAGTCATGTATTTGAATGATATCATTGTTCATAGTAAAATTATGGAGGAACATGTGCAACATCTGCGCACGGTATTTCAGATTGTAAAAGATAATGAGTTGTATGTGAAAAGAGAGAAGTGCATATTCGACCAAGAGGAGATAAGTTTTTTGGGCCATGTGGCTGGAAAGGGTTGTCTAAGAATGGATAGACAGAAGGTAAGAGCTATTCAAGATTGGGGAATCCCAATCAAGGTCCCTGAGCTATGGTCCTTTTTGGGCCTAGTAAACTACTATCATCGGTTCATTGAGGGATATTTAGCCATTGCGGTGCCTCTAACAAAGTTGTCGAGGAAGGACAAAAGTTGCGATTAGCAAGAAGAATGTCAAAAAGCATTCGAGACTCTTAAAGATGTCATGGCTAAAGAACCGGTCTTACAGCTGCCGAACCACAAAAAATCATTTGAAGTATATACAAATGCGTCAAATTTTGCCATTGGAGGTGTATTGAAGCAAGAGGGCCATCCTATCGCCTTCGAGAGTCAAAAGCAAAACAATACTGAATGACGGTACATAGTACACAAAGGGAAAATGAATACCATCGTACATTGCTTACGTGCGTAGAGGCATTACCTACTGGGGTCGACGTTTGTTGTTTACATTGACAATTTTGCCACGAGTTATTTTCAAACACAGAGAAAGCTTAGTCCCAAACAAGCTCGGTGGCAAGAGTTCGTAGTCGAATTTGATATGTTTTTTTAGTACAAACCCAAATGGATCAACATAGTAGCAGATGCATTGAGCAGGAAGACCGGACTAGCGGCCTTGATTGAAGATACAAGTGGGGGTATTGGACCTTGAAGTGACCTCCTCCACAGAATCTGAGAGGGCTTGCGAGAAGACCTCATGGTACTCCATCTTTTCTCTCTGGTAAAAGAAGGAAAGACAAGACGATTTTGAGAACAAGAAGGATTGCTGATAACAACCGAGAATCGAGTATATGTGCTCTGATGGAGATCCTTGCATCGGGAGATATTGAAGGAGTGCAACGACTCTCTCTAGGCAGGACATCCAGGGTAAGAAATGACCTTTGTGTTGATGGAACAAGTTTATTACTGACCTCAAATGCGTGATGACATAGACAGTTACGTACACACTTGTTTGATCTGTCAACAGGATAAGGCCATGAATCAGAAGATTGCAGGACTATTGGAGCCTCTCCCCACCCCAAGCCAACCTTGGGAAAGCATTTTTATGGATTCTATTGTCAGCTTGCCAAAAACTGAGGGGTGTGGTATTATTTTCGTTGTAGTTGACAGATTCTCAAAATATGTGACCTTTGTGCCTGGCCCTAACAATTATTCAACTGAAGATATGACTCGACTCTTTGTGAAGCACATTATAAAGTATTGAGGCATTCTGAAGAGCATTATCAGTGATCGAGATGCTCAATTTATAAATAAATTTTAGAGAGAAGTCTTTCAGTTGTTGGGATCAGAATTGCATTTTTCTACCAGTTTCCACCCACAGACAGACGGCCAGACTGAACTTATTAATGGGATGCTGGAAGAATACTTGAGGCATTTCGTAAGTGCAAATCAGAAAAAATAGATGGATCTATTGGATATCACTCAGTTCTGATATAATCTTCAAAAGAGTGAATAATCGGGACATAGTCCATTCGAGATTGTAATAGGACAACAACCCCAAACACTGCACTTCATCGTTGCCCAAGGTTGGGAAAATGCGCTCTTTGCTTATAACTTTGTCAAGAACTGGCATGATCAGAAGGAATTAGCAAAGGCACTTATACACAAAGCTGCTAAACGAATGAAGAAATGGGCAGATCAAGACTATCGGTCCGTCGAGTTTCGAGTCGGAGATAAAGTGCTAGTCAAATTATACCTTGAGAGAATGACTATCTTTCGAGGACATCATTGAGGACTCATTCATAAATATGATGAACCCTTTTCTGTTATCCGGATGATTGACAAGTTAGCATATAAGCTAGATCTTCCTACTAGTTTTCAGGTTCACCATGTCTTTCACATGTGTAATATAAAGTCGTTCAATAAAGATGAAAAGGATTCCAACCGTAGTCTACCTTAGTGGACTCACATTCCTCAACGAGCTCCAAAATCAGCATCAACATCGACCTCCAGAGAAATTGAATTCATCATGGATTACGTGAACAACTATCCAAGAAAAGTGAAGAAGTATCTCGTGAAATAAAAAGGACTACCAACGAGTGATGCCAGTTGGGAGACTGCAAGAAATATTCGCCAGTTTTAGCAAGCCATTGAAGACTACCAGCAACAGATCGCACCGAGGACAATGCTAGTTTAGCTGGGGAAGCATGTTCCAGCCCGCCATGTTGATACCTTTGTTTTTTGATGTAAATACGTCTTTGATCCTTTGTAGTGTACATAAATGGCCTTTGGCCTAAGATCCCCCGTGAACAACAATTGTTACGGGTCCCTCCCGTACCTCCCTTCTTACTCTTTTGGTGTAATCTTGCACCTTATGAATATAAGTTACTTTCACTCTATCTATCTTTGCTGCTCTCTTTGAGATTGTGCGAGCTCTTTTACGATTGTGCATCTTCGTGCGGGGTATTTGTGTTGCTTCCTCAACTCGGAAGGCCGACTTGATTGGAATCACCAAGTGTCGCACAATGCTTCCAAATAACTCTGTGACACTCATAACGGCTACATATCTGACCTAAATCTGAACCATGTGCATTCGTGCACACGTTGGTGAACTTGTGACCCAGGCTTTGGACCGTTGGATCTTGAGAATTTCGATTGCTTTACTTGATAACCCATTTGTTAGAGGACGTGGATGCGTAACCGAATTAACAATGATATTTTTTGGGGTCCAATGTGATGAACTCATCATAAGGATTAAAAACACGCAGTTCGTGTGATTCTCGCTATTTTTTGGATTAAAACTCATTTTATTATCTACATGAAGTTCTACTGGCTCCAGGGCATCTAGTCTGATATTGGTACCCCCCTGTTGGTTTTAGCATTGTCATGGTTGCCTATAAATACAAGCATGCGATAAGTTTGAGATAGAAGAAATCGGGGGAATATATAGATGCTTTTACCCGCAATGCAATGTTATTGCGGGCTATTTCAATTTGAGTGTAAGTCATCTTTAATGTCACTCTACGTAACCGTACATGAGATTTTCAATTCATATGATTCTAGTTCAATTCTATAAAAAAGAATTGAGTCGAGTTTTCTGGATTCGTAAAGCTGATCGGATTTGGTTATAAGTTGACTGAATCGACGCATTTTACACCAGTGTTATAATATAGCATTCTCAGGTCAAATGGACAAGGAGATTTGGAAGCGCTCTTGGAGGGGTGTTTTGGTCATTAAGTTTGGTAAGCCAAACAGGTGCTTTGTGGTGGTGGTGCTGGTGGCAGAAGGGATTGCGTTGCGTCGCTTTCGACTGATTGAAGAAGCCCTAATAATTTCGTTTGAAGAATGTCATTGGTTGTGCCTTTGGTTTACAAGCTCACGTCTCCTTGGTCTTTGGTCTTTCGGAATTTATAAACTCAATCATTCTTATGCTTTGACAACATTAAGGATGGTATATATATATATATGTGTGTGTGTGTGTGTGCACACATGTGTGTGGTATGGTGGTGGTGGGGGTTTATATTTGGCATGATAGACTGTACCTACAATCTAGTTTGAATCTCACAACGTGAGTTGTTTTGACAAAATCTATCATAGATGTGTTCAACATGCTTGATTTAGTAGTATCGACTCTTACATCATGTTTTTTCAATGAAAAACATGTTTTTATGAGTAAAAAAAATGACGCCTTCATAGATTTCGCTGTTCTCATTAAACAAATCATGTGGATAACATCTATGGTGTTATATATATATATATATATATATATATATATATATATATATATATATATATATATATATATATATATATATTACACACATGAAAGGAGGTAATGTGAAACCCCTTTTCATCAAAAAAAATATCAGATGCATGGTTGCACACCGCATGTTCAAAGAAATCACATTTAATGATGATCAAGACTGCTGCTACATGTGTGTTTTGAGCAAGAGTGCCACTGATCACGCGACACTTGTTTGATTGGCGAATGATCGAACAAACCAGGTATTCGACAATACACTTATATATATATATATATATATATATATATATATATATATATATATATATATATATATATATATATATATATATGGGGGAATGAAAACCTACTCACTAAGACAAATTTTATCAGATTTTTGTGTTTTTTTCAAAATTTTGACCTTACAAGTGTGATCTATATGTACTTGTTTTTTTAGGAATCAATTCTTGGAGCATTTGATTCTGATGCATAGATAGGTTTTAATATAGTTTCATAAATCAATGGCCTATAATTTTCATAAATTTTTGAGGCTCCAAATACCATCTTTTTTCATCCAAAATGCATTATCCAAGTGCCAATTTCTAGTAAATCAATCATACTTAACACTCCTATAAGTTCAGAATTTTGAAAAAATACTGAAAATTCGATAAAATAATTCTTAGTGGGTAGATTTTTATTCCCCAATATATATATATATATATATATATATATATATATAGAGAGAGAGAGAGAGAGAGAGAGTTTGCAAGTGGTACCGCCACACTTTTTAAACCTATCTCTTGCCTAGCACTGGTGAATAAGTGTTTTCGAGTAGTTTTTTAAAAACTGACCCTGCAAATGTTTTTGGCATGGTCAATTTGCAATGAAACGACACTTAGATCATGTTTTTTTCAATAAAAGACACGATTTTTTAAGTATTAAATATTTATAAAAATTTCAGACCAAAGATTTTTAAATCTTATGAAAATACATGATTAATTGTTTGAACATTATAGGTCGTTTGAATTTGAAGTGAAATGAAAAGTCAAGCACCTTTTTCCAAGTAAGTAGATTTATGAATCTATCAAAGTTACCTTTTTGACCTCAAAAAAGTAACCATGTATTTTTAAAAATATCATTATTTTAAAGATATTTTAGTGATTTTAATAAGATTGAAAATATCTAATATCAAATACTAATGAAACTGTTTGAGAAAAAAAAGATTGTACAACATATGACAAGCATTATGGTGTCGAAGGTAAAAGAAAAGCTAGATAAAATGAAGAAAAATGTACAACAAATACATGTGCAAGTAGAGCATTACCTTTGACAATAGTATGGAGCTCGCGACCGATCTTACAGTTACAATATTGATCTTCAGAAACGTTTGTGCTCTTGTGAACAATGTCAGGTTAGCGGGATTCTTTACCAACATACGATCATATGCATTTTGTACGAGGAAAACCTATCAGAGGATTATTGCAATAAGTGGTTTAAAGTTGAATCGTATCATGCTATGTATAATCAATATTCATTCTTCTTGATGGAGATGTAAATTATAGGATAAAGGTTAGGTGGATGAAATGGAAGAGTGCAACTGGAGTGTTGTGCGACCGTAGAATTCCATTGCACTTGAAGGGAAAGTTTTATAGGACCACTATTAGGCCCACTTTACTATATGGTACGGAATGTTGGGCTGCCAAGAGACATCATATTCAAAAAATGAGTGTAGCTGAGATGCCTATGGTGAGATGGATGTGTGGAAATACAATAAAAGATAAGATTCAGAACGAGGAGATACGTAAGAAGGTAGGCGTTGCACCCATTGAAAATCAGATGAGAGAGAATTGTTTACGGTGGTTTGGACATATTCGGCGAATGCCTAATGATGCTCCGGTTAGAAGGATGGAGAAATGGGAAAATATATTAGTTAAAAGAGGTCGGGGTAGGCCTAGGAAGACATGGATGGAGGTGATAGAAAATGATATGAATGCTTTGAACCTCACCAAGGACATGGCATTGGATAGAAATGATTGGAGGAGAAGGATTCATGTGGAAGACCCAGGATGATTTTCTTTTTTGGTTCATATCGCCGACCCCAATTGTTTTGGGACGAAGGCATAGTTGTTGTTGTTGTTGTATTCTTCTTGATGGTGAATAATGTTTCACACATTGCTTCACCTACTCTTATAGATGTCTAGCCACCAAAAGTGATTCGTTAAGTAGGGCGACCTAAGGTTAATAGGTGAAGAACAGAACATAGGGATATGCCATTCAACTGTAGTGTATGTGATGAGGTTGGCCACAATAGGCAGCATCACGAATAACAATATGCATATATACTCAATGTTGTTTAATAAATTATTTCTTTATGTGTATATTCAGTTTTTTTAATTAATTGTGTTATATGTATATCCAATGTTTTTTAGTTAATTATTTTTTTATGTGTATTTCTAGATAGTTCAAACGTATGAGATTACACATTCTTACAAAAGAAAGGGATTCAAAGGGCCCCAAGTGTTGACGTAAGATTAACTATATATATATATATATATATATATATAGATATATATATATATATATATTGTAGGTACTTGCAATATGTGCTTGATGGGGTTTTCAGGTTTTTTTCATGTTATTTTTAAATTTTGATCATACATATGTGATCTATATTATACTTGATTTTATAGGGATCAACTCTTGAAGCATTCAATGCGGACACATGGGTGAGTTTTTATAAGGTTTAAAAAATCATTTATCCAAAACCTTTTTAACTTTTTAAAGCTTCGAATATCATTTTTTTTATCAAAAAAACATGATCCAGATGTGGATTCCTTGTAAATTGACCATGCCCAACACATTAATAGGGTTGAAACTACAAAAAAATTACAGAAGAGCAGAAAAATCCATTAAGCACGTATCACAATCTCCTAATGTTCAAGCACCTCTACTCTCTCTCTCTCTCTCTCTCTCTCTATATATATATATATATATATATATATATATATATATATATACATACATGAGTGAGAGAGATGGTGGTAGCTCCTAACCAATTTTTTAGCTGACAGAGCTTTCAATTGTTTTTTGCTTTTTAATGTTTTCCTCAAGTTTGACCATACAAATATGTTATACATGCTTGATTTTATAGGAATTAACTCTTGGATCATCCAATTAGGTTTTTAAAAGGAAGAAAAATCGACAATCTAATATTTTTATAAATATGTAAAGCTAAAAATTCATTTTTTTTATCAAAAAACATGATTCAGGTATCAATCCCTAGTAAATTGATCATATCGAACACATATGTACGGCCATATTTAAGGATGACATTGAAGAAATTCTTCAAAAACCTAATAGTTGGTTGGTTAGCTAGAAAAGTGGTTAGCAGCTACCACCTTCTCTCTCTCTCTCTCTCTCTCTCTCTATAAATATATATATATATATATACTGAACAACAGTTCATGTAGACTTCCAGTAGCACGTGAGCCGACTTCTAATTGTTGAATGAAGGCTAGACCCAACTGACAACTTATCGAGTCGAGAAAAGCAAGCCACAATATATATATATATATATATATATATATATATATATATATATATATATATATATATATATATATATATATATACAACAACAACAACTACGCCTTCATCCCAAAACAATTGGGGTCGACGATATGAACAAAAAAAAATCATTCTGGGTCTTCCACATGAATCCTTCTCCTCCTATCATTTTTATCCAATGCCATGTCCTCGGTGAGGTTCAAAGCATTCATATCCTTCCCTATAATCTCCATCCAAGTCTTCTTAGGCCTACCCCGACATCTTTTAACTAATATATTTATTCATTTTTTCATCCTTCTAACTGAAGCATCATTAGGCCTTCGTCGAATATGTCCAAACCACCGTAAATGATTCTCTCTCATCTTATTTTCAATGGATGCAACGCCTACCTTCTTACGTATCTCCTCATTTCGAATCTTATCTTTTATTATATTTTCACACATCCATTTAAGCATACGCATCTCAGCTACACTCATTTTTTTGAATATGATGTCTCTTGGCAACCCAACATTCTGTACCATATAGTAAAGTGGCCTAATTGTCGTCCTATAAAACTTTCTCTTCATCTGCAATGACATTCTACGATCGCACAACACTCTAGTGGCACTTTTCCATTTCATCTACCCAACCTTTATCCTATGATTTACATCTCCATCAATTTCTCCATACTTTTGAATGATAGATCACAAATTTTAAAACAGTCATCCACCAGTATTTCTTGCTCAACAAGCTTCACTACACTACTTCGTTGCTTACTAAACCGGCATTCCATATATTCTGTCTTACTCTCACTCAACTTAAAACCTCTTGCTTCCAATGTATGTCTCCATAATTCTAACTTAGCATTAACCCCAGCTCTAGACTCATCAATCAAAACAATATCATCAGCAAACAACATACACCATGGCACATTTTCTTAAATTGATCTCGTAAGCTCATCCATCACTATAGCAAATAGGAAATGGCTTAATGCAGATCCTTGATGTAACCCAACTGTTATAGAAAAAATGGTTGTCACCCCTCCACAAGTGCGGACATTGGTTACTACTCCTTCGTACATATCTTTAATTATACTAATGTACTTGAGGGAAACACTTTTTTTCATCATTGTCCACCAGAGAACATCCCTAGGTACTCTATCGTATGCTTTCTCCAAATCAATAAAATCCATATGCAAATATTTGTTCCTCTCTATATCTCTCAATAAGTTGTTTAAGAAGATGTGTAGCTTTCATAGTTGATCTTTCAAGCATAAAACCAAATTGATTCACCGATATCATGACAACCTTCCTCAACCTATACTCAATCACCCTCTCCCAAAGTGTCATAGTATGACTCATGAGTTTTATTCCACGATAGTTTGTGCAATCTTGTATACCACCCACTACAAGAAAATTGTTCATTAGCGACGGAAATTTGCGACGGATTTTTTCCGTCGCTAATTAGCGACAGATTAGCTAGAGATACAATCTGTCGCTAATTCGCGACGGATTAGCGAGGAAACAACTTTTATCGATAATATGTCGCTACTTAGCGACGGATTAGCGACTGCAATTTTTTGTCGCTAATTCTTATTACAAGAACACCATTTTAGCGATGGATTTAGAGAGGGAACTCTGTTGTCGCTAATTCGCGACGGCGTAGCGACAGAATATATTTCGTCGCTTTTTTGGTATTTTGATTTACGACGGCTTAGCGACGGAATTATTCCGTCGCTACGCCGTCGCTAAATGTCGCGTAAATCCCTAATCCCATCCCTCTTTCTCTTTTTCCTGTTTCGCTGTCTTGCTCCCGCCCGCCGCCCTCTCCCTCCCGCCGCCCGTCGGCTCTCGCCACCGCCCGGCCGCTGCCGCTCGCCAGCCGCCGCTCGCTAGCCGTCCACCGCTCGCCAGCTGCCGCTCCTCGTCAGCCTCCCGCCACCGCCCGGCGACGCGCAGGTAATCTTTATTCTTCTTCTTCTTCTTCTTCTTCTTCTTCTTCTTCTTCTTCTTCTTCCTCCGATTCCTCTTGTGATTTGCCTTTGAGCTGAGGTCGAGTCATGTTCACTATATTGTACTAAGAATCATTGTAATTTTAGTAATTGGATGCTATGTTGACCTGATGGGTGGATTCTCTGTTGCCATCCATCATTGTGAATGACTAACATGCACTTTAAGGTAGGGAATGATCTCTTTGTTGAGTTTTTTTTCGTGCATGAATTGTTGCATTTTAGATTATCATTCTATCAGGGATATAAATTTGCTACAGTCGTGTGTACACACAATCTAGTAGAACACTTCTTTTCGCATTTTTCCCACTTTTTTGTAGATCTAACTTTATAGATGTGATCTGCATAGTTTATTTAACACAAGTAAATTGGATCATGTTTTTGCAACATGTAAGTTGGTTTCCAAGGGGTTAAAAATTCAGCGGCCTACAATGTACCAAAATTTCATGACTCAAAAATTATATTTTTACAATCGAAAAAAGATGATCCAAAGTGTAAGCCTAGCAAACAAACCATGCTGAACGTTTCTTGTGAATTTTTTACTGCTGATATTTTGTCGTTTTTAACTTTTGTCACTATGATTGTACATACAGTAGACAATAGCAAATATATATATATATATATATATATATATATATATATATATATATATATATATATATATTTCTTCTATCAGACTTTGGAATTTCTGATTAAAAGTGTTGGTTTGGAACCGCTGATTAGTGTAGGGTTTTGTTGAATTCCATAGAAGGTCATTGCAGTCTTATCATTGGTAATGCTGGATGCCACTCATGGTGGGTGATATTTTGAAAATAATATGAAAAAGTGATATTTTGGTAACCATTTTAAACAATCAAAATACCATGTTATTATTCTAAAAAGATTGCAATATTATCATTAAAATAAAAATGTCACAATTTTATCATGATAGTTTATGTTTATATCAGCTATATTACTAAGGGAAAATGTCTATTTTATTTATACATCAAATAAAGGTAAGGTAACTGATTGGCTTCAGTCACTTTCTTTGTTTATTCCTCTCTAGAAACGTGTATTGAACTCATTTCATGATATTAAGCTATTAAACTTGTCACCATGAATATCTTTGGATGGTCAAGAACATATGATTTCTTCAAACTCTCTAGAAAAGAATTATTTACTTGAAAATATTGATAAAAAAGATAATGCTTAGCAAAGTTATGATTTTGAAAACTATAATGCGTTGGGTTAGGGCTTCAAAGTGCCAAACCTAACACATGGATGTCCAGATGCCTTTCGTGTCTTTGTGGAGTCTTCCCTTAATTTTAAATAGTGATTGCCTATCTAAGTTAAAATAGCCAGTATTTATGCTATCAACTATAAGTTGAAACTATTTTGGTAACCTTCTTAATTTTTACCTGTTTTCTTTTCTTTCATTCAAAATTTTGTTTGTCCAGTTTTATGTTTCATGTTTTTATCTGATGTTTTTATGTCTATTTCATTCAAATTTTATTTTCCTGAATTTTTTTACAAGTTCATTTTTCTGTTTTCCTGTATTTCAATTTCCAATTGTGTTTTTCTCGTTATTTTCTTGTTTCATTTTTCTGTGTTTGCTTTTCATCATTGCATTTCATGTTTAGATAATTCCTTGTCTGCATTTCTTGTTCTGCTAATTTTTGTTAATCTTTTAGTTTTTCATTCTTGTAAAAGTTCTGTTTAGTCTTTTTGCTTCCTTTGCATAAGTGTTTGTGTTTCCCTAATTAGCTTCAATATTCATTGCAGTACATTACTTGCACACTTTATTTCATCGCATTTCATCATTAGATATATCATCATCAGTTTAGTTATTTTTTGCATTGCATAAGTGTTTGTGTTTCCCTAATTAGCTTCAATATTCATTTTAACACAGTGTTTTTTGCAGATTTCTCAACGGAACTCGCTTGTGCCCCGCCACCCGTGGTAAGTAAGTGACAAAAACAATGCAAATCGGGTAAATACCCGTGGTGAGTAAGTGATGCAACGCATCACATGTTATTTAATTTATTGAATGTAACACTTTATTGTTCACACACTCACTTAGTTGTTGATATCTAGGACTGCTTTGTTGGAGTTCGGAGATCATGCTGAGCATGATTTTAATGTATGAATATGGAAGTGTTCTTATTTTTAGAGTACGGAGTCCATGCTATGCATGGTAGTAGTTAGTGGGATATTGAAGTGTGTTTGCTGCAGGTACATGTTTGACATTTGTTTGATATGAATTATTTCGATGTATTGCAATGTTTGATGTGATTGTATCCATGCTTACATGTAGTTACTTTCAATTTGATTATGTCTTCCATGTGAAATTGTATATTGAAAGCATGCTTCAAATGAATGTATCGTGTCATGAATAGTTTGCACATGAAAATATTAAGTTATCAATGCATGCATCATAATTCTTGTGATTGTATGACATCATATATTGCATGATAAATTTGATATTTTCTTCATCATAGCATTCTGATGGTTCTCTTTTAACTGGTTAGGATACTATTCGTAACATCATACGACAGAATGGCTGCAAACCATGAATGGATGTACCGTAGGATAGTGGACAATGAGTTATCGCATGAATATATGGATGGTGTTGACAGTTTTATTGAATTTGCAACGGCAAGTGACAGTTTAATACTTGATACGAATGATTCGAATGCATTGTAATACTTGATGTGAATGATTTCAATTATCTGAATGTATTATAATTTATGCAATTAACGAATGATTTGAATTAGTGCAATACTTGATGTCAATAATTTGAATTATTTGAATGCATTGCAATGCTTGATGTGAATGACTTGAATGCATTGTAATACTTGATGTGAATTATTTGAATGTATTGTATGACATATGTTATTTGTTAGAATATGGTTCGTGGAGGTTATAGTGGTCGTTCATCCAGTAGTAGCCAGGCTCAGCCTTCATCTTCACGGGCTCCTGTGATAGGTATATCATATAACTAATTAGATGCTTGATTAGTTCAAATGCACATTCTGAGAATTTCTAATGTATTTTTTTACAGATGATGTTGCGCCTGTACACGACCCACCTACACCAGTTGATCACACAAGTCAACAGCCAACACAGGAAACAGGGTCTTCTCAGGCTGGCACAAGAAGACTCATTCGAATAGTGTATATCGATAATCGACCGTAAGTATTTTGTTTTCAATTATTGCATATCTTTTAAATATTTTATATTGATATTTACTGTGTAACAATTCATGGGCAGCACGAGGTTTGAGCCACAAGAAGTAGTACGGGAGATTAGGAATTCACTTCTTCAACATCTACCAGGACCAGTTGCTCAATGGAAAGAGTACCCAAAGGAGGTGTTAGACAGGTTGTGGTCATCATTCATGGTATACAGTTGTTCCTCATAGTTAATGTGTTTCATATTTAATTTATTTAAGCAATGTCTACTAACTTTTTGAAAATATTTGTAGGCTTCGAATCGCTTCGCAACTACGGTGGAAGAAAATGATGCAAGGAAGGCGTGACAGAAGGTGACTGCCAATCGATTTGCAGACATGCTGCACACTATGAAGACTGCAGCAAAAAAAGCATCTGGCGTAGTAGATGATCCATTACTGTGGAAGGGCCATGGTCCTATTACTATCAGGAGAGATTACTGGGATGAAATATGCGATAAGTGGGCGGGAGATGCATTTAAAAATCGCTCTGCGAAGGCTTCACAAAATCGATCGAAGATGCTCGAAGCCCATGTACACACAGGTGGATCTAAGACATTTGGGAGCCACCTAAAGAAAATGGTAACTCATCAATATATAATATTAATTTTATAAGTATTGTTGCAAACTTGTGTACTAAATCTTTTGTCATTTAACTTCGCAGGAAGCAGAAAAAGGAGGCAGTGTACCATATAAGGATGTGTTTGTAGAAACACATAAACGGAAGACCACGGGAGTCTTCGTATCAGAGAAGGCGAGAACGACAACGGTATGTATTAATTCTATTAATAATCATTGCAATATATATGCAAGTTATCATAATGTTATCATTAATTATTAATGAATACTTTAAACATTATTTTGTAGGAGGCATATGAGCAACAGATGGTAGAGCGATATGGCGATGACGCTACTCAACATCCATCATTTGATCCTACAGCATGGGTGACTGCAGCAGGTGAACCCAAAAAAGGTTGCGTGTTCGGGTTTGGGAGTAATATGAACACTTCACCAGTTATTGGTTCTTCCAGTTACGGCTCACTGACTTCTTGCGCCGACATAAGCTCCAAGCAGCCGACTATTCTTTCTGGTGATGATGTACGCCAGATCATTAATGAATCACTGAATAACTACTTTCAATACACCGTCGCCCCCTTTCTCCGAAATGAGATCAAGGCCGCTGTTCTGGATAGGGGATCTTCGATTCCAGGTCCCTCTCAGGTATAATCACATATTCAGTTTTTTGACTGCCTTAGAGCACATATGAGCATGCTATAATAACATATAGAGTTTTTTTATTGCATTAGAGCACATATGAGCATGCTATAATCACATATAAAGTTTTTTTGTCTGCCTTAGAGCACATATGAGCATGATAGAATCACATATAAAGTTTTTTTGACTGCATTAGAGCACATATGAGCATGATGAAATCACATATAAAATTTTTTTGACTGCATTAGAACACATATGAGCATGCTATAATCACATATTCAGTTTTTTGACTGCCTAAGAACACATATGAGCATATTATAATCACATATTCAGTTTTTTGACTGCCTTAACACACATATGAGCATGCTATAATAACATATAGAGTTTTTTTACTGCCTTAGAACACATATGAACATGCTATATATCATTTATGATAGAATCACATATAAATGTTTTTGCTTTGCCTGCCTTAGAGCACATATGAGCATGCTATATTCACATATTCAATTTTTTGACTGCCTTAGCACACATACGAGCATGATCGAATCACATATATAGTTTTTTGCCTGCCTTAAAGCACATCTGAGCATGGTAGAATCACATATAGAGTTTTTCTAGATGCCTTAGAACACATATGAACATGCTATAATCACATATTCAATTTTTTGACTACCTTAGCACACATATGAGCATGATAGAATCACATATATATATATATATATATATATATATATATATATATATATATATATATAACTTTTTGTCTGCCTTAGAGCACATATGAGCATGATAGAATCACATATAAAGTTTTTTTTACTGCATTAGAACACATATGAGCATGCTATAATCACATATTCAGTTTTTTGACTGCCTAAGAACACATATGAGCATATTATAATCACATATTCAGTTTTTTGACTGCCTTAGCACATATATGAGCATGCTATAATAACATATAGAGTTTTTTTACTGCCTTAGAACACATATGAACATGTTATATATCATTTATGATAGAATCACATATTAAATTTTTGGCTTTGCCTGCCTTAGAGCACATATGAGCATGCTATATTCACATATTCAATTTTTTTACTGCCTTAGCACACATACGAGCATGATCGAATCACATATATAGTTTTTTGCCTACCTTAAAGCACATCTGAGCATGGTAGAATCACATATAGAGTTTTTTTAGATGCCTTAGAACACATATGAACATGCTATAATCACATATTCAATTTTTTGACTGCCTTAGCGCACATATGAGCATAATAGAATCACATATATATATATAACTTTTTGTCTGCCTTAGAGCACATATGAGCATGATAGAATCACATATAGAGTTTTTTTATTGCCTTAGATCACACATGAGCACATGATAGAATCACATATAGTGTGTAATTTATTTCATTATATTTTGTTTATCAATACTGACTGTTCTTTTCTTGTGTAGGCTGCTAGCGATAATCAGGGTAGTGGAGCTGAAGGGACAGATAAAGACAATGAACAAGAAGACGCATAAAATCTTGGCGATGATTAGAGGACTGTGTTGAAGAAGTTCTATTTTTTTTATTTTTCCTAATTGTAATTGTTGAATTGTAAATAATTAAACTTCTTAATTTTAAGGTGGAACGATTAATTGTTGTAGATTCTTGTTATATGAATTTTTTTGTGTGGTTTGTTTTTTATTTACAGGAAATATAAATTGTACAGGAAATAGAAATTGTACAGTTCTCGGTATTTAATTTTCAAATAATTTTTTTTAAATTTTTTTTCGTGTTTGCGACGGATTAGCGATGGAACCATCCGTCGCTATTCATATTAATCTAGCGACGGCATAGCGACGGAAGTAAATCCGTCGCCAAGCCGTGGTCGCCGTTTAGTACCGGCGGATTGGCGACAGAATATAGCGCTCGTTATTCCTTCGCAATTAGCGACGGACCTGGCAACAGAATAATTCCGTCGCCAGTTAGCGTCGAAATATTCGCGACGTAAGCATACTGTCGCCTCGTTGTCGCTAATCCGTCGCTAACCATGTTAGCGACGGATTAGCGACAGAATGTGGTCGTCGCTAATCTACTGCTTTGTTGTAGTGACCCTTATTCTTATATAGAGGCACCAAAGTACTCTTCCTCCACTCATTAGGCATCTTATTGTTCACTAAATCTTGTTAAAAAGATTTGTCAACCTTCTATGCCATAGATCGGTGGACGAGTCATTTTCTACAGCATTCACAACACCCTTGCAAATCTTTGCTTGCATAGTGTAAAGAGAGCAAATCTTCTTTTCTTTTGCTATCACCAGAGAACCTTTGGATAGTTTTCACCTTCCATCACTAAAATTGTTGTTATAGCCTGCATTATCCAACTTTCCTGCAGAGATTAAATTTAATCGAATATCTGATACATGCCTTACATCTTTAAGCAACAATTTACAACCAATATTTGTTTCCAAGCAAATGTCATCTATACCGATAATTTTTGACACATCTTCATTTTCCATTTGAACATTCTCGAAATCACCTTGCGAGTAAGAAGTAAAGAAATCAGCCCGCGAAATAACATGAAATGAAGCTCCAGAATCAATCACCAAATCTCTCTCTTATCCAACCAAATTAATGCTAGTATCATCACAGATAATCATGAATTCACCATCTGTGACTGCAGTTGTATCATTTTTCTTTTTCTCTGAATTTTTCTCTTTGTTCTGCTCTTTGAACTTGAGTTTTCTGCACTTCAATTTCATGTGCCATTTCTTATGACAATAATATCACTCGACATCTTTCTTTGAACTCGACCTTTTATGACCTCTAAATTTGTCACGATTGTGCGAAGCCCTACTCTTATTTCTACTTCTCCCCCGATTTTTCATCACAAGTGCCTTAGAGTGAGAAGGACCTAATGATTTTCTTCTTGTCTTTTCATTTAACAGACTGCTGGGAACTTGACTCAGAGTGTTGATAACTTGACTCATTGTTACCATTCCATCAGGTGCAGAGTTACTGACTGTGACCACCAAGGTTTCCCAACTTTCAGGAAGTGAACTAAGAAGTAACAAGGCTTGCAACTCATCATCAAAAGTAATTTTCATGGTGGCCAACTGATTCACAATGCTCTTAATCTCATTCAAATGTGCTGCAATAGAAGTGCCCTCTTTATATTTGAGATTCACAAGCTTTCAAAATAGGAAAGTTTTGTTTACTGTTGTCTTTCTATCATAAAAACTCTTTAATTTGGTCCAAAGACCATATGCTGAATTTTCAGTAGAGACATGATGAAAAACACTATCATCAATCCATTGCCGAATGAAACTGACAACTTTTTTGGTCTAGCTTTTTCCACTCGTCATCTTTCATTTCTTTTGGTTTGCCGCTATCACCCTCTATGGGTCCATCCAAATCTTTACAAACCAAAAGATCTTCCATTTTTATTTTTCAAGTCATCTAATTTATGTCATTCAAACTAATCATACGTCCAACGCTGCTTTTCATAATTTTCACACACAAAATACAACGAATCCAAACTGGATTAACCTGCTTTGATACCAGATGTTGAGAAAAGTAGACTTTCTCACAAGTGAAAATCAATGAAAGCAATATAAATATGACAGTAGAAAATAAAGAAGCACACAAGATTTACATGGTTCCCTCAAACTGAGGTACGTCCATGACGATCGATAGGTCAGTTCCTTCCACTATCGAGTTGAATCGTCAGCCACAAATCGCTATCCAGCGAATTGTCTTTCACCAAAATCGCTATCCAGCAAATTGTCTTTCACCACAAATCGCTATCCAGTTGAGGCGCCGATCATCAAATTGCTATTCAGCTAAAGCGTCATCCAACAAATCGCTATTTAGTTGAATATAAAAACCGACCTTGAGACAATCAATGGTCATGCTTGGGAAACCCCAAACAATAATGAATATGCATTGTTTCAATGAGCATGCCATAAATTATCAATTAACAAAGGATCTACTTTAGCAAACAGATGGGTCCTACAGAGGAGGAAAACCCAACAGGATGACTCGACAGACCGTCGAAGTTTGAACAAAAAAAAAAATTCAACCATACAAAGAACAAGGATTTTACATGGTTCAACAAGAATTGATTAGGTTCACGGCTGCACTGAGATCCTCTATTAGATTCAGATAGACATGTTCATAATTACTAAAGACAGATTGCCCCTCTTTAAATATAAAGATATATGGCAACCTGTTCTGAGTAAAATTTGCAAAACTATCCTCCAACAATTTTCGTCAACAACTATCTTACATTATAATGTATGTGCGCGTATGTATTTCTGTGTATATGCATGTCTGCATATGTGTGTTGCGTGTATGTGTGTGCACACATATTACACTTGCATAATAAATTATAGGAATATGATACAAAAATGAATTGGGATACCAAGAATCTATTTGCATGTGCTCATGTACTTAATATGTGATTAGCAGTACTTGGTCAAAGGATAAGAGTGGCTGATTAAACATTTGGCAGCAAATACATTATAGCCCATAAACTTTCCAACCTGTTCTTAAACAATATAAAGAAGCTTAGGCATAATCAGTAGTTTTAACTCCAATGGGGGGCTCTGCTTGTTTGGTAGGAGCTGTCAGTGCACGTCTCCCTGTGGTGGGACGTTGCAGGTTCAAAACCCCAGTGGTACAATTGAACAATAACTGGTGGGGGTCTGCCTAACCCCAACTTGCCTTTCATAAAAAAACAAATAATCAGTAGTTTTAAGGATAAGTTAACCACAAGCATGTGATGCTACTTCGCCATTCTATAACTAGAAATTGCAATATACTAGGCATGACATATTTTTTAGGAATAATTGAAACAAATATATGAACACGATCTCTTAGATTTTTTGTTTTGTTTTTGTGAGTTTTACGCTACCAGGGCAGTGATCATAAGTATGACAGAAAGAGCTAGCGCAGCTAGGTCTCTGATCCTGGGGGTAGTTTCTCTGTTTAAATATCAAAAAGAAAAAAAGAAAAAAAAATGAGACCCATGGGGGGCTCTGCTTGTTTGGTAGGAGCAGTTAGTGCAGGCTTGCAAGCTAAAAACCCAATGGTACGGTTGTATAACTGGTGGGGGTCTGTCTAACCCCAACTTTGCCTAAAAAAAAAGAGGGCTACAATCTGGTTGCAGAAATTGCTATAGTATTAAAAGGAATATTATTCTTTAATTGTTTTTAATCCAAAGGACTTGAAGAAATTAAATCAATCCTGTTTCTCCCCACATTTTCTTTTTTTAAATAACCTAGGAAAAACTGTCTCATTCACTGAGTTCATCGGCAAAAAATCCTAGATCCCCTTTGCCCACCAGGGAGAACACCCAGTTTAGGTCTCATGGCAAAAGATGCACCACTCGTGAGTTTTGAACCCATGACTTCCTATCAACTTGGTGATATTCACAAGTCTCCCTTACTAGATGAACTTAGTCGGTGCGAACCATGTTTCCCTTCACTGTTTCCCAGTTTGTACAAACCCATAGTGGAAGATCCATTACAAACATTGCAGTGCATCAGAACCAGAATTTTTAGTGGACACACTATAAAGCTGCATATGTGATATGTAACACTGAACCCTATTGAGTTGTTGGAAAACCTGTAAGAGTGAGCTGAGTTAAAATGCCGGATGTGTGCGAGTAGCACGTCCAACGTTAATCTCAGACACGACCGCCGCTAATTGTCATGTTTCATTAAAAAAAGTGTCTGCCCCTAATCCATGCACGATCAGCGGCAGACCTTTATCCGAGTACGGTGAACGATCAAATCGTCAATAAAGGTCCGCCGCTACTTGTCATGTTTCATTAAAAAAATTGGACGATTTGCTCATCCACTGTTACAAGCTTCTCTTGAATTGTTAATTACCTGTACATAAGGCAACTTGTGTTGTACAAACAAAACTAGAATATTTTTTGTGAATGGAGTATTTAGCACCACAACTAGTGAAAGAAACTTATAAAATAACATAATCTCACTTATATTTGTCTTGAAATGAATAAATCACCGAAGATTAGCATTCTGTCAATTCAGGAAAGCTTAATGATCAGGACAATCACATAACAAAGTGGTGCTTGTCAAAATATAGCAATTAATAATTATGCCAGAAAAGACAAGATTCATGCTTGATGGTTGTATACCTATTCTTTTTTCTTTATTTGTGGCTTTAAGGGCATTTGATTGTTCAAATAGAAAGGTACATTGAAAGCATGGACTCCATATTTCTCATGCATATCAAACATGCAATAACTTTCCCTGGTAATTTTTTTTTTCAGTTTACATTTTACTCGGTAAATTATCACACAATCAAGGGGGTGTTTGTTTCACTGCAAAACGTTGGGAAAACAGGCTTTCTTGCTTGGGATGAAACAAACGCCCAAGCAGAAAGGGACTGTGGACCTGGCACATTAAGCTTGTTTGTGGGAATGGAAAAAGGCACTTTTACCATGGTGGGATGAGAATGTTTTTATAGCGAGGTGTGACTGAAAAATGACAGGAAAAGTGGTGGGAGAAAGGAAAAGTTGCCAGCTTAGCCTTTCAGCTCATCCTATTTCCTTTCCCTCCATGATGCTATTGTTTCGTTCCAAGGTGAGAAATGATTGAGCTTTCTTGTCAGCTCAACCTTTTCTTCCTTAGTGGCAATGATGCCCTAAGGCATAGATGTAAAGGAAAGACTTTACATGGGAATGAGCACTGATTTTTAAAATGTACCGATGAAAGTTTTTCATGTGAAAGCTTTCATATAAAGAGAGGTACAAATGCATTTAGGTATAAAAAGTGGTTGGTGGTGGGAAAAAACTGATGCCTACTTGTGCTAGGATGACACTTTTTCACGGTGATGATTTGATGTTTGTTTAATTCATGGTGGGAAAGGATTACATGAGGTTGCCAGCAGAGCATTCTCCCATGTAAGATGCATGAAACAAACGAGGCCTAAATTTGCCGATGAAAATGGGATCAAACCGACTCCACGGGATGGGTTTCTCGGAAAAAAATTGCTTTCTCCCACTTAGCCTGTAACAGACGTCCCCCAAGAGATCCAAGTTTTACTAGAAAAGTTTGTTGCAAGAGAAAAAAAGTACTGGGCAACCAATTACCCCATAAGGGTTGAAATTGCACTACTGTGCAGGAAGGAGTAGGCCTGGCTGGGGTTGGGTGTGGATCCAAAATACAGATCCATTTTAGTTTTGGATCAAGACGGAGTAACAGCGGTCCCATCAAACGCAGAACTGTTCCTAAGCTGGTAAAAGTTATTCTGTCCTTGAAAATATATGATCAATTTATATGATATGATAAAACAATGATATGTAATTGTTTGGATACATAGACACAAGCCAAACACAAACCAAGCACATTTTCTGAAGGGAAAGTTGTTTTTTTTCACAATAACTAGTGAGAAATTCATTAATTCATCATGTTAATATTCTTTTCTGGAAATGATTAAATGACCATAATCCAAAAACTTGTACCTTATCTAAAGACGCTACTTGTGTTTATTGAAATATGCATTAACCATGGACCTTATAATGAAGAGCATTTGAAAGATTATAGGCAAGTCAGTAGAATGGCTGGACACAACGTAATACCCAAACTTGGACTGATATCAACCTTACGGCTCTCAATGGGTCGGGTTTGTATTGAATACCCAATCTGACCCGAACTTGAATTTATGTGTAGGGCATAAAAATTGCTGCCCAAATATTATCCGGGTCCACTCGAACCCAACCCAAACCAAAAAGTCCTGCAATGATGGTTGGATGGCAGTCACACACACACACACACACACACACATATATATATATATATACATATATGTGTGGGTGTGTGTGTGAGAGAGAGAGAGAGAGAGTTGTAAGTCAACTAATCCAACCATTGTTTTTTTCTCCTAAAGATGAAGAGCCTGTTTAGAAGTAGGTAGCGATGTAAATGGTTTCGGATTAGGATGGGATGTGACCAAATCCATATTCAACTACTCAGATGTTGGCTAAACGGATTAGAATTCAGATGGTGAAAAGCTCATATGAAATCCACTTTTTTACATATAAAAGGACCGGGATATCCATCAAATTTGGATATTTGTCGGATTTAGTTACAAAAATCAAAACCATATCCGCATTCGATCACAATCGGATATGGTTTTTGCTTATCAAGTGCAATTAAACGGAATTGAATTCGGTTAGAAATCTGATTCATTGGCATCCCTAGAAATGAAGATCCACTTAATGTGCCCTCCAAATAGATAGTACTGAAGCCCCGGATGAATGCACTAACCCATATAAGACATCCACCGGGTGAACCAATATTGATCATAGGAAAAATCAATCCTAGAGAAAATGGGGTTCGACTATCTTCTCAAGAACTGCCCTACTCACCCTAATCAAACCAAGTCTACGTAAGCCCGTGCGAGGCCAATGTACCCGAACCCACTTGGATCCAGCCTGACTCCTTTACGGCCCTTAATGATGAGATCACTCAACCCTTTGGTTTGACCAAGGAGAGTTTAAAGTTTTCTTTTTAAATAAGAGGATTATTGAATGATAAGAAAGATTTCTGTTTTATTATTATATTATCTACTCTCCTTGATTTATGTAATTATCATAATTACTTATCAAAGCCAGCAACCATGAGAAACCCCCATTTCATAAAAAGAAGATCTAGTAAAAATAAATAAATCTGAACCGTTCATTTCCAACAATCACGATACAGAGGGCCTTTAATTTCCCACCTATGTTAAGAAAATAAAGATCTCATTAAATTATGATCAATGTCACGTTCATATCACATCCACCTCTGTCCATCATCAAAACTTTATATTATCATATTCATCTTGAGGGAGAAGTACATATTTGAGTATTGTGCTCAACGTTCTATCGCTTTTACCAATTGCTTTTAAAAAAAGGCACATATGATAGAAACATACCTAATAATAGATACATGTTCATGAACATAAAATATAGCCTTTTGAATATAATTTGGAAGAATGATAAAGCTAGAAGGTTTCACTTTCTGAAGGGCAATTGTATTTTTTTGTTCTGATGACGAGGAACCCTAGCCAAGAAGCAGGCCACTTAATTTGCATGCTCCCATGCAAAGTAAACCTTGGGTGAGGTCATCGACACTTAAGCCCTTACAAAGCCCACCAGTTAAAGACACTTGTATATCCAGTGAGAGTCGAACCTAGGATGAAGGAGTCAGCACCTTTTCTCCAAGCCCATTGTCATTCAGGCGACCTGGTGGATGTTTTCCAAACAATTGAAATTCAACACCAACTTCTTGGACTTTGAACAAGGGTATCTTGGTCATTAAATTTTAATATATTTCTTATAATTGTCAACCAATAAGGTGACATCGAAAATTGGTTCATGCAAAATGAAGGTGACATCGAAAATTGGTTCATGCAAAATGTTAAATTGTTCTATAAGCTTTAGTTAGAGAGTATGGTAAGCTAGAGTGTAGCTAAATTTTTTATCAAAACTTTTTATCCCATGTCCGTTATAGATGCTGCGTCATAGCTAGGGGTGTCAACTGGTCGGGTTTGGCTTGAACCCAGTTGGAACCAAACCTGACCCCAATTTTTGGATATGGTATTGGGCACGGGCCCAAGCCCGGGTCTAATCAGACCCATCATAAGAGAAACCATACCCGAACCCAATAAAAACTACATGAACCAGACCCAGGCCATATCTGGTAAAATAATACTTTTGATCATTTTTACATTGAAAATTTGCAAGTCTTAGTTGGAACTCGGGTTGAGCCCGTCTTGTATAAAATTTCACAAACTATACCGAGATCCATTAATAGAACCTTCAAGTCTAAACCCGAGTCTTAATCGAGTCTTCTTATTTATCACCATACCCGGACCCTATAGGGTTTGATATAGGTTGGGTCGGGGTAAACCGGACCCATTGACAGCCCTAGTCATAGCTTTTGGTGCATAGTCGACCACAATATGCACAAGTACTAAGGTTTAATTAATACCCTTTAGCTTAAACTTAAGTTATCAATAACCATAAGTAGTTGAAAGTGATTGGGGGATTGATCAACTTGGGGCCTCAAGACCGAGCCTACCGTGCAGCTGTCAATGCCATCCCAATGTAATTTATTTTGATCGATAACGAGAGGTGGCAGGAGTCAGGGTTAGCTTGTGAAGGACATTATTTTTTCTTGCGTGCGACATCATCTTACACGTTTTGATTAGGACGCTCAACGGTGTATCATAACCAAGTTCCTGGATCCGAATCTCCATTGGGAAGGAATAAGATTTTCTTTTTTCACAAGTTTGGATTATTTAAGTGCCAAAAACTGTGACATCTTGACTTTAAGGGGATCTAAGTTTACGAATCTCTTTTGGGAACAAACATGAGAAGGGAATCTCTCTGTTTGAGAAATGCAGAAGAAAAAATAGTAGCTGTCTACCATTTGTTTTTAGCTTACCACCAGTAATTAGGTGTTTTCCGGTTGTTTTTCAAAAATCTGACCTTGCATATGCCTTTGACACGGTAGATCTACTAGAAAATGACACTTAAATCATGTTTTTTGATAAAAATATGACTTTTTAAGCATTAAATATTTTTAAAATTATAAATCATCGATTTTTAAATCTTATAAAAAACTATACATATAGCGGAGTTTTCTTCTTTCTCGGGCGGTGTAGGGTTCTGAATCCCTCGCCCCATCGATCCCCCAACATCGTTCATGCGGAGTTTTTCGTGATCATCATCGTCTTCTTCTGGATCTTTCGTGGAGAGTTTTTGGGTGCTTGTGAAGCGAACTCCCTTTTCACTCATCTTTCGTGGTGGCCGTCCTGAACGTGCGCTGCCGTGGAGATATTCTAGGTGGGGGGTGTCGACCTACCTGAGGTTTGTCCATGGGCTTTGAGGTGAGAAATAAAGGAGAACCTGCATTTGCCAACGTAGCATCACCGGAGCTAATCTGCTTCTTTCCTTGCTTATCTCTACTATTTGTTGTTCGTCTTTCTATTGATTGTTGAATCTTGAACTGCTGCATCTCTGTTTTTCTGATTCTCTCACGGTTCAAGGAAAGGAAAAAGGTCGAAGCTGTGTATACTCTTTGTTGAGCTAGACAATCTCAAGGGTTTTACTAACTAGAAGTCACGCAGCACTGCATAAAAAGAGGGATTTCTCAGATCCACTGCTGCAGCAAGGGTGAAATGGGAAAAAATTGGGGATTTTCGATTCAGAGGTGTGGATTCTTCTTCCCTCAATGTATTCCTCTTATGCTGCAACCCAACCCCCACTGCAAGCAGCCAACCACTATCTTGTGAGGCCATTCCACACTCCTTCCTTACCTTTCTCACGAGTGGAACCAGGAGGGGTTGAGATTTTCGTGAATCGGCATTCGTAGGCGTAGTGGATTTGGAGATTTTTGAAAGGCTTAGGGATTCTCATTCAATTTTTTGGTGTAAATCAAGGAGGGTCGCCTGAACCAGAGCAGGGCACAATCTGAAACCCTCGACTACTGGATACTCTCTCTTTCTTTGGGTCGCCGACTAACAGTGAAGCAAAACCCTCGACTAACAGATACTCTCTCTCTCTCTTTTTGGGGTCGCCTGAACCAGAGCAGGGACACAATCTGAAACCCTCGACTACTAGATAGTCTCTCTCTCTCTCTTTAGGTTGCCGGAGGCAGACAAAGCTCGTCGTTGCCTTCCCTCAACCCTCAAACCCGATTAACTGCTCTCTCTCTCTCTCTCTCCTCTCTCTCTCTCTCAAGAAGCTCGTCGGAACTGGGGTCGTCGGAGGTAGACGAAGCTCCCACCACACATCTATCTATCTCTCTCTCTTTCAATGGCATGGAGGGGGTTTTCACGCCTTGGGAGATCTGACACGGGCGACGTAGGTAGCCCCCCTCGATGAGCGATGATTCAAGGTATTTTTTATGTACTTTCGCCAAATTCTCCTTTTGTGCCGTTTTTATGTCGTTTCTTTTCAAATCATATGACAGACCAAAATCTAAAATCCTTTCTCCACTTTCGTTTCTTTCTCCTATACCATAGCCTCCATGGATACTCTCAAATTCATCCCTACTAATGCCTACATGTCCATTAAGGTCTCTGTCGATGAAATTTTTTTCTCTATGAGATATCCCTTGTACTACTCCGTCTAAATCTTTCCAAAATTGACGCTTAATGGAATCGTCTAAACCGACTTGAGGTGTATAAACACTAATAAAATTAATAATATCCGTACCTACTACTAATCTAATAAGTATAATCCTATCCCCCTTCCTACAAACCTCAACTACATTATCTATAAACTCGTGACTAATAACAATCCCAACTCCATTCCTATTCCTATGTATTCCTGAATACCAAATCTTATATCCCCAAGGTTGTATCACTTTTGGTTTCTCACCTACCCATTTGGTCTCTTGTAAACATAAAATATCAATCTTTCTCCTACACATAACATATACTAACTCTACCAACTTACCAGTTAAAGACCCTATGTTCCAAGTGGCTAACCTAAGTGTATGGTCTTGAACTATCTTTTTCACCCTCACCCATCCAAAAAAGTATGGGAACCCTTGCCTATTTGACCCCACCCCCGGGCGCCGGTTTGACGCATCGCTTCTGGGCAATGTCCTAGCTACCCTTGCCCACTTATCACTGTCTTCGGGCCTATAAAGTACAAAGCATCGCTTAGTAGGGAATGCCCCAACGAAATTCGCATATTGGTTCATATTCATAGGGTGTGACTAAGTTTTTACGCTGGCTGTCACTGGCCTACCGCAACCCTCTTCTGTTATCCGGGCTTGGGACAAACAATGTATAACTAAACAGTTATGCACAGGATGAAAAAACATGACCTAAAAATGTATAAAAAGCAAGTTCTTTTTTTTTTTGGAGAAGGCATACGATAGAGTACCTAGGGTTGTTCTCTGGTGGACAATGATGAAGAAAGGTATCTCTCTCAAGTACATTAGTATAATTAAAGATATGTACGAAGGAGTAGTAACCAATGTCCGCACTTGTGGAGGGGTGACAAATTTTTTTTTTATAACGGTTGGGTTACATCAAGGATTTGCATTAAGCCCTTTCCTTTTTGCTATAGTGTTAGATGAACTTATGAGATCAATTCAAGAAAATGTGTCGTGGTGTATGTTGTTTGATGATGATATTGTTTTGATTGATGAGTCTAGAGTTGGGGTTAATGCTAAGTTAGAATTCTGGAGACAGACTTTGGAAGCAAGAGGTTTTACGTTGAGTAAGAGTAAGACAAAATATATGGAATGTCGGTTTAGTAAGCAACGAAGTAGTGATGAGAGTGTAGTGAAGCTTGGTGAACAAGAAATAGCGGTGGATGACTGTTTCAAATATTTGGGATCTATCATTCAAAAGAATGGAGAAATTGATGGAAATGTAAATCATAGGATTAAGGTTGGGTGGATGAAATCGAAAAGTGCAACTGGAGTGTTGTGCAATCGTAGAATGCCATTGTGGTTGAAGGAAAAGTTTTATAGGACGACAATTAGACCCGCTTTACTATATGGTACGGAATGTTGGGCTGCCAAGAGACATCATTTAAAAAAAATGAGTGTTATTGAGATGCGTATGCTTCGGTGGATGCGTGGAAAGACACTAAAAGATAAGATTTGGAACAAGAAAATACGTAAGAAGGTAGGCGTTGCACCCATTGAAAATAAGATGAGTGAGAATTGTTTACGATGGTTTGGGCATATTCGACGAAGGCCTAATGATACTTCGGTTAGAAAGATGGAAAAATGGGAAAATATATTAGCTAAAAGAGGTCGGGGTAGGCCTAAGAAGACTTGGATGGAGATGCTAAGAAAAAATATGATGGCTTTGAACCTCATCGAGGACATGACATTGGATAGAAATGATTGGAGGAGAAGGATTCATGTAGAGGACCCAAAATGATTTTCTTTTTGGTTCATATCGCCGACCCTAATTGTTTGGGATAAAGGCGTTGTTGTTGTTGTAAAAAACTATACATATGTCATGATCAAACGATCCAAGGGCCGATTCATATAAAATCAAACATGTAGATTACATCTGTATGACTAGATTTTAGAAAAAATAAAAAAAAAACTTTCAAATCTGTTAGGTTGAAAAAGTGGTAAGCGCACCTACTCTCTCTCTCTTTATATATATATATATATATAGAGAGAGAGAGAGAGAGAGTGAGAGAGAGATATAGATAGATAGAGAGAGAGAGAGAGAGAGTTATGGGTAGGTGCAAAATGATAGAGATAAATAATATGTGCTAAATGAGTTTGTCAAGGTTTTTTGTTTTATTTTTAAATTCTGACCATACAGATGTGATCTATGTACTTGATTTTATAAGAATAAACTCTTGAAGTGTTATATTTCGACACATGGGTGATTTTTTATAAGGTTCAAAAAATCAACGGTCCAAAGTCCTTGTAAATTTTTGAGGCTCCAAATATCATTTTTTTCATCGAAAACACATGATCCAGGTGTGAATTTCTCGTAAATCGATCATGCCCAACACATTTATGAGGTCAAAACAATGAAAAAATCTCTGAAAGAGCAGAAAAAACCCATTTAACACTTATCACTTATCAATTTTGCGCTTACCCATTTCTATATATATATATATATATTAAAAGAGTAAGTAATTCATTATGTAAAATAAAAATTTTCCGGAAGAAGCACTAAGTGATGAGATGTCCCCCAAGACTAAACAAGAACGAGGAGGAGCGTAACCAACATGGAGAAAACAACCCTGTCAAAAGGTGATCCTGTTTGATCCTATCCAGGACAGATTGGAGTCTGTTCGTCTAATACGTGCCCTCTCCTTAAGGTCCCGTCTGATCCTATGATGCACCTCCTCGATGTCAAAGCAGGTTTTCCTAAAGACCTGGTTGTTGAGATCGAGCCATAGACCCCTCCAAGTGATAAATGAGCCACGTCCTCCCAATAAACTTCATATTATGGTTTAATATAGGTGGTAGCTGCCTACCACGTTTCTAACTCATAGTCAGCTTATTAAGCTTTTGAACTGATGTAATAACCTCAATTTTCTAGGCATTTATTTAGATATATTATAATACAAACTTTGTAACATTTTGATTTGGGCCTGGGATCCAAGTCTCAGATCCGGGACCCATAAAGGGATCTTTACATATATATTTATCTCGTATAAACTTATATGTATATATATATAAGTGCAAATTTTTTAATTAATCAAATTATTCAAGTGATACTATGTATATAATGCATAAATGGGTTGGGGATCCACATTCTGAATCCAAGACCCAGATAGGATCCTTATGGATATAGGTAAAATACCATATATATACATATAAATGATTAAATATATATAAATATGTATTATACAAGTATTTTTAGGGGATCCACGATTGGATCCATTCAGATCCAATCCGTGGATCCATACCGAGTGGGAGGCACGAGTCCAGAACTGCGACCCGGTTTGGATCCCGAGTCGCAGGACGCAGACCTGGACCCGACCCACTCATTAAAACAATAAAAAGAGGCGGGGGGGGGGGGGGGGGGGTATTAAGGCAACCCGATAAGGGTTGCCTGATTCTTTTAACGAGCGTTAGGGTTCTGAGAGAACCCTAACCCCGATCGCAAGGAAGAGAGGGGGGTGGATGGGTTGCAACCGCCGGAGATGTGGTAATGGCCTCCACCACTTTCGGAGGGCCTCCTCCTTCATAAAAGGTCGATACCCTTGTTCTCTCCTCCCCCATCTCTCTCTCTCTCTCTCTCTCTCTCTCTCTCTCTCTCTCTCTCTCTCTATTGGGCGTGCATCAGAGAAGAGGTGGTCGCCGGAAAACTGCGGCAACCAGCAGCCATCACCGGCCACAGCGAGTTTGCCTGCCACAGTTGCAGTGAGGAGCGACACCAGCAGCTCAGCCCTCGCGACTGCAGCCTCCAATCACCGAAAAACTCATCGGAGAAAGGTACAGTGCTTCTCTTAAAACTATGTGAGGAATCGAATATGGATTTGATTCCGTATACTGATTTGTGATGAGAATCTATGAAACACCCTTAGAGGGTTGTTTCCTGTCAAGAACCTTGGGGAAAGGGCGGACCATGAATGGTTTCCCATGGCCCGATTTACTCCCCTTCTTGCTCGCCTATTTTCCTCTCATTTGGTTGAAAAGGAAATTACTAGGTATGTAAACGAATTTACAAAAAGAGAACTGACTGTCTCTCTCGTTGAAATCTTGATTGCTATTTAGATTAAATTTTGTTTTGGGGGTTTCCATCAACCCTAATCCGAAAGCCCAAATCTATGATTTGGGGGTTTCAGATTTCCATTATGAAGGGGATGTACGATTTCAATTTTCTGCTAAAAAGGGGATGTCTGGTCTCAGATGTCTATCATAAGGGGAGTTTTATTCAACTTGGGGGTTTCCTAGTTAGGAAACGAGAAACATAGGTGGCATGAGTTTTGCCTGTTGCTATCTTCATTTCATTCCCCTGAGAGGTTGTTCTCGGATGAATGCCTCACATTTTTTACAAGTCTTATGGTAATCGATTTAACTTAGTGATTCTTTCGTTTCATGCACAAGGTTAGTAACATGTGTGCAATTAAGTTCTGGCTATTGTATAGTTTTGTTCTGTGAATTACAGCCTGCGTAATTTGGTTTTATTATAATAAGGGTGATTAACGAATTGTTGGTTTTATAGAAATTTTCATACTAGCCCTGTATATTGATGCGTTAGGTTACTGAATTTCACTCCATGTTTTGATAAGTCTGATGATGTACTGCTATGCTTGCTGCTGAATACTCTGATTGGAATCATAATACCCAGACTCTAGTATGAACCGATGGGTTTTCTAGTTCTAGTAGGCGCTGGGGGATACACATGTTTGCAGATTATTGTTTTAGTAAATTACTGGTCGTGTTCAAGTTTGGGTACGTGTAATCAACATTTTATTGTACGTGGAAAATTTTATGTTATGAAAGTCTTGCATGATATATAACTGAATTTGTGTATTAGAATCTAAATCTGAAAATGTTGGCATCAACGAATCTGCGTTTTTGGAATCTCAATTCTAATCTGCTTAACGGATGTCTGAGTATGTTTAGGTACTATCATGTTAATGTTACAAACTATGGCATGTTCTTATCATTGTCCATGTTAACTATAACTAAAATTGTAATCACCTGTTCTGATTAATTTACTTGCTTAAATTATCGCAGGTGCTAACTTTTGAATGTTCAGAGTTTTCTTCATGTCCTGAGTATATTCCCATGCCTAAAAGTATCACATGTTCTAAATTTTAATACTCAGATTTTTGTGTGTTTCAAATTGTGGGTTAGCACATGTTGATTTGTGATAGCATAAAAATATGTACAGAACGTTTAGAGATGCCTTAATGCTTGAAGCAGGAAGTGTCGAACTCACTAAACAAAACTGAAAGTATATTGTATGCTGAGTATAAAAAGAAGTCATGTTTCTGGTTCACTCATGCAACCGGTTATTCAGACTCATACTTTTGGCCACATATGTGCAGTGAAGTATATGGTTACATGTTGACTGATATGAATCGGTTGTGCTGGTCCTGAAACTAGTCCAGATTTAATGGATTTTGTGTATGATCAAAATTCCAATCTGAACAAAGGAAAATTTTTGGAACCTACCTATACCTATGTGTATGTCAAGAATCCCAGACTTTGGGACTATGCTGGAATGTTTAGCTAGAAGGATGGGGGTTCGGGATTGGTAAGCCCGACCATCTTCCCTAGCATATACAGAAACTTACATTTATGCCAGGTGAATATGTAAAATGTTATATAAGCATTTCATTGTACTACTTGTGTAATCATGAATGTGAGTATGACTCGTTATTGATATTTCTTCTTGAGCATGTATATTTGATGAATATGTGAAATTTTACATGTACACTCACACACTCAAAAGAGATATGCATTGGTTAATACACGTATATGATGTAGGTACCACACATAGTGAAAATGCATATGATTGAGAAATGACATGCATAGGGTTGGGTTATGTTTGCATGAGTGCACATGCTTTTAGCACTATTGGCCTAGTGTTATGAAAAAACACTACTTTGGTTTTATTATGTGATGCACCGATGGTCTAAATGGACCACCACCGGCCTAGAGAGCTGTGAATTTGGTTTCTTTTCACAAATATTTTTTACTGCATCACTTAAACCACATAAGTTGGTATAGCACACTACTACACTGTTCTAGTTGTCCTCACAGGCTGGAGTTCCGTAAGGGTTCTCGCAAGGGAGGGTGCGAGTTTTCACTTTACTTTTACATATGGTGTTGCAAACTTAAAGAATTGAGGTAGGTTAAAAACATAATAAAGAACAGTGCAATATATGTTATGAGATCTTCCATCTGGAGAATGAAGATCTTCTATCTGGAGGATGAAGATCTTAGAGATACGGTCTTGGGGAGACTGTGAGGATACAAAAACTCTGTGTGTTGTAATTTTGTTCTCTGAACCCGATATTGAGGTTTCTTCTTCTGGCTACGATTTTAGGGAGATTCGTCACTTTACCTAGAGGTGGTGTGTTGGTCACAACTATGATTGTTTTGGTACCAAGGAAGTGATACATGTGGGCGTGGGGTGTTCCTTGTGTCCCCGACATTAGATGTGGAGGTCTAATGTTTTGAAGGTGATTCGGTCGAGGGCTAAGTTGGAACCCAGTAATAAAATACAAATTATGTGCTATGCTACCCTGGGAACCTACTTAACCTCGAGGATTATACCCGTTTGGTGTATCCACGGGCAACGATAATTAAGAAGAGGAATTCAAAGTTGCGTGTATTTAATAGAGAATGCATATGAAAAAATGGTACTTAAATGAAAAATAACAAAAAGAATCATGCATTGCATATATTCATGCATTTTTCTGCTATGCACTAGATCATGCATAATTAAATTGTTCTCTAAATTATGATAGAATGGTGGGTGTATGTTATTTACTTCCTAAAAAGCATGTTGAAAGATCTTGTTATTTAGTTCTTGTATATGCTCATGCGTTACTGTTTCTTCCTGCTTAGCATATGTAACTGGTTGCATGTATGGTTATTTAAATTCTGCAAATTGTTATATATGTATTCACTCAAATCAGTATATGAAATCTTATCCATATTCTTTGTTTCACCTGGTTTCTTTAGAAGTAGTTGTGCTCAGAATTTCGGTTCTGACACCCTATTTTGTTGTTTTTTTACAGGAATTGGTGAACAGTGAGGTTGGACTGACTACTGAGAATGAATGAGAGTCATACTTGGGCTTGACAGTTTCAGCAGGGGACATAGTAACTCTTCATTTTACTTTAGTTCTTCTTGCTTTTTCAGTTATTGCCTTATTTTCAGTCGAATAAAACATTGTCTGTGAAATTTACTCTTATTTAAATAAAGAAATTGTTTTGGTTCTTATGAATGATGGTTGCAAGTTCGTTTGTAGTGTTTGGGCTATCTAGTTAGAATTAGAACTGTGAGGACCCCGGGTCTTTGAGAAGTTTTCTGCAACTCTTAAAAAAAAAATCCACATTTTCAAAAGGTATGAGTTGGGGTCGTTACAAAAACTGCGAAAAAATCACTGAAAGAGCACAAAAAACCCATGTAACACTTATCACTTATCAATTTTGCGCTTACCCATTTCTCTCTCTCTCTCTCTCTCTCTCTCTCTATATATATATATATATATATATATATATATATATATATATATTAAAAGAGTAAGTAATTCATTATGTAAAGTAAAAATTTTTAGGAAGAAACACTAAGTGATGAGATGTACCCCAAGACTAAACAAGAACGAGGAGCAGTGTAACCAACATGAAGAAAACAACCCTGTCAAAAGGCGATCTTGTTCGATCCTATCCAGGACAGATTGGAGTCTGTTCGTCTAATACGTGCTCTCTCCTTAAGGTCCCGTCTGATCCTATGCTGCACCTCCTCGATGTCAGAGTAGGTTTTCCTAAAGACCTAGCTGTTCAGATCGAGCCATAGACCCCTCCAAGTGATAAAGGAGCCACGTCCTCCCAATAAACTTCATATTATGGTTTAATATAGGTGGTAGCTGCCTACCACGTTTCTAACTCATAGTCAGCTTATTAAGCTTTTGAACTGTTTTTTTCATGTTTTCTTGAAGGCTTAAAAATCATTTCTTATCAAAAAACATAATTCAAGTATCATTTTCTAGCAAATCGATCATGCCCAAAAAAAACCACGGTATACTATTGGTAGGCTATAAAAGTTGTAATTGCCTATCACTTTTCTGGCCTACCACCAGCCTACTAAGTTTTTGAAGAGTTTTTTTTTCATGTTTTTTTTTAATCTAACTATATAGTTGTGTTCTATATGCTTAATTTTATTGAAATTGACTCTTTGATCGTTTGATTTCGATATGAAGTAGGTTTTTATAAGATTTAAAAATTAACAGTGTAATATTTACTTAAAACATGATCCAAGTCTCGTTCCTAACAAATCGATCAAGTCGCACACATCTGCAATGTCATATTTTACCAAAAACAACCCGAAAACACCATTCACTTGCCACAGGCTAGAAAGCTGGCAGGCAACTATCACTTTTCATATATATCTATCTCTCTATATATATATATAGATAGATAGGAAAGGTGGCAATTACCACCATCGAATATGTGTTTTTGGGTTGTTTTTCATAAATCTGACCCTACAAATTTGTTGAGTATGGTTGAATTGTTAGGAAATGAGACTCGGATCATATTTTTTTGATTAAAATATAATTTTTTAAGCATTGAATATTTATGAGAATTGTAGACCAGTGGTTTTTAAATCTTATAAAAACCGATCAGTGTTTTGCAATCGAACTATTCAAGTGTTTATTCCAATAAAATCAAGCTTTGTAGATCACATTTGTATTATCAGCTTTTATAAAAAAACTTCAAAAGCCTCGATAAGCTAAAAAAGTGATATATATATATATAATTTATTTATGAATGAAAGTAGCGTCAAACACCCAAAAATCAAAGAAAGGTCCGACGTTAATTAATTCCTTTATAGCAGAAATAATGTCGGACCTTTGTCGTGTTCGACGGGTGTTCAAAGATACACTCATCTCTCTCTCTCTCTCTCTCTCTATATATATATATATATATATATATATATATATATATATATATATATATATATATATATATATATATATATATGTGTGTGTGTGTGTGTGTGTGTACTATAGGGTCAATGACTTAGCAGTCCTTTTCTTTTTTGGTCACGCTTTGGACTTTTATGCTGTTGTTGGGACCCTGTCTTTGGGCGTCAAATAAAATAAACAGATTTAACTGAAGCTGCCAACGACCAATCCATCATGATTACAAGAGATTACTCAGCACCCAGGGGCGTAGCTAGGATTCATGTGAGGGGGGGGGGGGGCAAACAGGGGTGTAGGAAAAAAAAAATTATTTGTGCGATAGTCGGGGGTTCGGGGGCAGCGCCCCTGAAAAATTTTTTTTTGAGATAAAATAAAAATGGCTACAATTATTAATAAAAATCTATTTCATATGGACAAATCAAACTATTTGCTGCAGTCAGGTCTGGGCTAGGACTGGACTACAAAAATGGATAAAAATCTATTTCATATGGAATCAGGGCTGGGCTAGGACTGGGCTTTAAAAAAAAAAACAAAAAAAATTAACTGTTTCGGGAGGCAGGACTGGGCTACAGCCCAGTCCTGCCCCCCCTAGCTACGCCCTTGTCAGCACCACGTATTTTTAACACAAAGGACAGAGAAAAAGATTAAATAAAAGGAAGAAAATGCTACACACATATTGGAATCCACGTAAATGTTTCTCCATTTTCACCCACTCCCGATGAAGAGAAATTAAAGGGATCCAGAAGCCCTTTGTTTTTGTACTTGAGTGGGGTTACCATTGTTTGGTATTACTTTCCCATCAAACAACTTGCTCCCTGTGGTCCATTGTCCACATGCAGATGGAAATGTAGGACCTTGAAAAAACTTTACACACTACCAACATGCCCAATGCAAACAGCGAACGAGGGGATGCCTGGAACACGACATCTCGTGGGATACCTTTTAGGTATCCTACCCTTTCTACTAGATCTGTGATGTTCTGTTCCGAGATAAAAAGCAGAAAAAAAAGAGTAGAACACCTAGGACAAAAACTCAGTTTCTCCAGGACACCTCTGTGCCCAACTAGCGGTGGTCTAGACTGTTCTACATAGTGTTGTTCGCACAATCTAACAGGGCCGAGTCATAGGTGCAGGTTTCATCTCTTTCAATTCAAATTGGTCATAAAAGAAACCCGGCAAGATGTTAACACTTGCCCCAAGGTCGAGCAATGCGCGCCCAACAGTGATGTTTCCTATGACACATGAGATGATAGAAGTCCCTGGGTCCTTGAGCTTAGGTGGGGTTTGATGTTGCAATACTGCGCTCACCTGCCCAGTTAAATTAATTTTTTTCTGTACATGGGACCTCGACTTCCTTTTCTGCGTACAAAGCTCTTTGAGGAACTTTGCATATGCAGGGACTTGCTGAATAACATCTAGTAAGGGTTTCATTTTTTTAATAAGGTTACTAGGCTGGCTTGGCTCTGCTTTTATCAGGTCCAGGCCCAGAAATTTGGCCCAAACCAAGTGTTGCCTATTACATTAAGTTAACACCGAGGTGGTATCCCATGTGATAAGCGGGGTCCTGTTCCAAGCTGAAGGCCCAGGTTCTAATCCCTCTGCCACATGTGGCTTAAGAGATATCTGATAGTGGTCTGCCTAACCCCAACTAGCCTTTCCAAAAAAAATAAAGTTACATTAAGTTGTACTTTTCATTAGTTTAGGCTCTGCTTTTATCAGGTCCAGGCCCAGAAAAGTGGCCCAAACCCAACCTAGTGACCTATTGGCTATATAAGGTCCTAAACCCACTTCCCTTCCCTACATCCATGTACTTTATCTTGGTGGAGATGAAAAGCCATTGTGAATAATGAGCCAAGTCATTAGTTTGGATGATGTAACTTTCACATCACGGGCAATTGGTCATTTCAATTTCTAGAGCAGTTTAAATTTGGTCCACAATCCTTTTGATCATAGCAAGTTCCTTAAATCATGATCAAGCTCCTAATGTTTATCTAAATGTAAAATACCCAAGTGGTTAGTCTAATCAAAAGAAGTTTTTGTTACTACGTTTCTTTCTCACTTTTAATCTAGTCAAGAGAATTTTACTTTTAGGTCCCTCAATTGCTAGAATGATCATTTTTTAAATCATGTCAAAGATTGTTTTTTTTTTTTTAAATTAAATACAAAAATTAATACCATGAGATGCAGCTAAGACCTTGGATCCAATACATTGCATCATGAGATCATCAATGGTTTATGAAGAAGACAAGAAAGAATAAGATAAGATATTGGCTTTGATTGGATTCTATGGTCAATATTGATAGCCGCCTACCAGTTGCAATTAGGTCACTGGTAGTGACCAATTGGAACTGCACCATTTTCCTCTGGCAGGTGCGAATTTCTGATTTTCGCACATTAAGACATTAAAATAATACACTTATGTAACTCATCAACAAAATTGCATTTGAGGTTGCAATTTTTCAAAAAATATTACGAAATTTCAAACAAATTGCCAAATTTGTGACGAGTTTCATGCGATCACCTATGAAAATAATAAAAATTTGGAAGTCCGATAATTGCAAAAATGCAAACAACTATCACATGCAAAATTTTAAAATATTTGCAAAAGTTCTATATTGTGAAATTTCTTATTTGCATCACACCTATATTGCGGAATTCTTTACGAGCATAGTATAAAAGCAAAGCAAAGGTTTCACAGAAACTATGTTTTTTTGTGGTCTCCAACCAGTGAGAAATTGAGGGCATTTTTTCAGGGTCATGCATCGATGGTGAGAAGATTGACAACGCTTCATTGACAAAAAATGATCGATGGTGATTTTTTTTTATAATGACATCTTATGGTATAGGTGGCATTGGAAATAAAGTTCGCAACCCATTTTCATCATAGAGAACGGGAACGATGATGATGTATCTCTTCATCAACACATAACGATATATCTCACGGTAAGTGATTGATCATATGGTATGTGTGGAATATGTAGCATTCTTGGGGCCTCCACTCTAATGAATTATTTTTTTGGTAAGTGCATATTATGGTATGGGAATGATAGGAAACCAAAGGTCTGCAAGTTAGCATTTGATGCGATGATATGCAAGAGAACAACACAAAGTATAGTGTTTTCTCTCCATCAAAGATGCAATATTCTTGAGACCCAAGAGATGGAGGTAGCTTTGCAGATACTTTGTTTTCTCACCATCAAAGATGCAGTGAGAAGCATCTTCATTTTGTGAAGAATGAAATATATGAGCGACTCTGCTTTGTGAAAGAATAAAATGAATGCAATGTATGAGAATCTTCATTTTGTGAAAGAATGCAATGTCTAAGTGATTTTATTTTGTGAAAGAATGATGCTTCATTTCTCAACTTATTTTTTGCATTCGGATGCCCTATTTTCGCAAACCTCAAATTTTGACCCCCCCTCTAACGATTATTTAGGCAAATCTCCTACTAACGATGGAGGGCGAATAAGAAAATTCTGGCAAAATTTTGCAAGAAAAAAAAATTGCGTTACTGATATGATGCTAATAAGAAATTTCATAAATTGGCGCACATACCTTGCAAAAAAAAAATAATTTAAAAGAATGAACTGAAATTCGAACGTACCATGCAAAATTCTTTTTGATTTAAAAAGAATGAACTGAAATTCACATGTATCATGCAAAATTTCTTTCTGGTTTAAAAAGAATGAACTGAAATTCGCATGTACCATGCAAAATTCCTTCCTAATGTGATAAGTCACCAATTGTGAAATTCACATGTACCTTTACATAAACAACACATATAAAACAAAAAACAATATCAAACAACTGTATTTTCTATTATATACACAATTTATCTCATAAACAAATCAATCACCTATTATAAAACAAGAATTGAAGAACTTCATTCCCTGTTATATACACAAATTCATTCTCCTAAAAAAAAAAATCAAACAACTTTATTACACATTATATACACAATTCATTCATAAATAAATGCATATACATGTATCAACTTTCATCCACAAGCGCAAGTGCATCCTCCGTCTTAGACTTTTCATCATCTTTCATTGTTGCAAGCTCAACCCTCATTTTTTGGTTGCTTAGAAATGTCTTGCATAACAGTAGTCTACCATTCTGCTTAAATATCATAATCAATCTACACTGAAAAAAATGAACCTACAACACAACATTAAACTGAATGAGTACTTAAACAAAAGAAGCATAATATTGAAAAAATGTTATGCAAACTACAAAGAAGCATGTCATAGACTACTTTCTAAATGCATTGAATACTCACACATTACTTCCTAATCGTGTTTTCGTCTATTATGGCTAAGCTCATAACATACATTGCACTTGTATGACACCACCTCCTTGTCTTTCATTCTCCACCTCTTCACTTTAGGTTGCCCCACTTTCTTAATTGGCATTGGTGGTAAGACGAGAATAAGGGTTAGAGGAGTGACGTGTTGGACATTATCGACCATCGAATGAAATAGATAAATACTATATGTAGCGCGATACGATTCAACTGTATAAAACTTGTAGCAGTAATCATTTGAAAGATTGCTCTCATATAGAATGCATCTGATGGCATGCTCTCAAGGAATCCCGCTAACCTGTCATACTATTTTCTCAAGTATTTGCTTAAGTTTATGTTTTAAGAACAAGAGTATATTTTTGGTAGCTATTAGAAAGTATGTATACGCAAATTTGTATTGTTTTCATATGCAAGAATGTTTGTACTTCTAAATTTTTGGGATTGTTTTATGAACTGAAATTTTTGTAACTCTTTGTTTTCAAAGTGCTTAAAAAATAGATTTTTCACATGTTAAATGAACTATTTTTTTTATAACTCATTTCTATGGCATTCATGCATTTTAAAATCTAGTTTTATGCCCAATACATGAGCTAAAATTTTGTTTTTAGTTGACTATTTTCAAGAGTGTTTTATTTGAAATCAAGAGTAAAGTTTTTATGGAAAACCCATGTTTTAAAGATAAAATTTTCAAAAACTGAATCCGCAACAGATTTTCATGTAGGAATGGATGTTTGAGTATGTTTCTTAGTTTTACATGCTTTTAGTTGTGTTGATATTTTGGCTTTTGGGTAAAAGCTATGCTAAAAATTATAGAGAATAAATTTTGTGTTTGAAAACTTGTTAGATATGAATCTTGGGTTGAAATATAGATATATGCTAGCTTGAGTAGCCTAAGTTTGTATTCATGTTATGATTTCTTAAAGTATTATTTTATATTTGAAATTTTATGAACCATGTATGTTGTAGTTCATTTTTGACACTTCACATGTTGAAGTGATATTTGTTGGGGTAAATCACTGTTAGGTAGAGTTTCACAGCTCATTTGAGAGTTTTGTGGAGCTACCTGATTATGCAAAAGGTAGGAGTCAACCCTTGCTATTTTGCAGATGGTGGGCAAGCCTGAGGGTCAACCCCTTTTCTCGAAGAGTTGACTCTCATGGTGATCTTGGGTGGACTCTGTTCCTGTGAGGGTCGACCCATGTTGTTTTATGTTTTGCTTGAGGAAGACATGAGGGCTGATCCCTATTCTTGGGAGCCGACTCTTGAGTTGTGTTTGTTGACCCGTGGTAGTAAGGGTCGACCCTTGCTAAGCGTTGATTTCTGCTTCTGTGAATCGACTCTTGGTTTCAAGAGGGCCGACTCAGGAGTACCGAATGCATGAATTTGTTTGATGGTTTGACTAAGTTTTCTTAAATGAAAAACCTATGTTTTTAGCTTGACGGTTTGATGACAATTGCGTGATTAAAAAACTATGGTTTTGATTAGAAGTTTTTGCTAAACTTAAGTTGTTGGAAATGTTTTCTGTGTTATTTAAAGGTTGCAGAATGTATACTTTGGAAATAAAAGTTTTCTATAATCTAGAAAGCCTTAGATTTGATTTATTCTTTAGAACAACTTTTGAAGCTTTGAGTAATTACAAACTAAGTATGCTTTATCAAAGTTTTTGAAATCTATATTTGCGGATTTAAGTATGTTTGATCAAAGTGTCTAAAATTTATAATTGTAGACTTTGTATGCTTTATAAAAGTCCCTGGAATTCTTTTTTATAGATTGTGTGTGATTTAAAAATGTTTTTGAAAATCCAGAATGTTTTCAGATTTTATATATTCTTTGTGAACGCTTTTCAGAAAGCTTAATAGTTGTAGATTATGCATTCTTATAAATGATTTTTGAAATTTGCAATATTTTTTGAATTGGGTATTCTTTAAATAAATTTTTGTGCTTCTTAGCGATTTTGCTCAAATATTTATGGTTAAAGAAGTTTTTGTACTTCTTGCTGTTACATTGAGATTTTCATGTTGAAAATCCTCATAATAGCTTGATGTTTGAATGTATCTACATGATTGAGATGAATGTTGTTCAAGATTGATATTTGTCGAATTTTTGGTTGTTTGGGAGTTATCCGACACCGTGAAACACAAGAGTCGACTCCTGCATTAGAGGGTCAACCCTTGTTTGTTTTACAATTGGTTGGCTCGACCCGAGAGTCGACTTTTGCTTTCTGGGAGTCTGAACTTCGGCCCTCTGGTATTGACCCTGATTCGAGGGAGCCGACGTCTACTTTTTGAGGGTCGACCCTTGAGATTTGAGAGTTGACCCATTCTGAACAAATCAAATCTCAGTTTAAAAGAGTCAACCCTCGAGATTGCTGAGTCGACTCTTCTTGAACAGAATAGACCTATGTTCAGGAAGAATTGACCCTTGTGGTTTGTGAGTCAACCCCTAGCTAGCGAAATCGACTCCTGAGTTGACCAAGTCGACTCTTTTGTATATTTATGCATGATTGTGATGGTTTTAGCTCAGTAGTCATGGGCTTCATAATAATGGTGGAGGCAATGCATTACTACAATGTGTAGCTTTTGTGCTTCTATTTGACGCTCTTTAATCTTTGTAATACCTCAGGCAACACAATGACAGTCATTTTCTTCTCGTTAGTCATTTTTTTCTCATAAAGTTTTATCAACATTAGACGAAGCTTCTTAATAAGTGAGATTACAGGCTTGTCATATATGATGAGAATCCATAAATTAAAGCATTCTGCTAAATTAGAGGTTAAACACCTGTACCTTCTAGCGAAAAAATGACTATTAGCTCAATATATTAGTTTTACCTTATTAACAACATATTCATATGTTTTTTCACTTTGCTCATGGATCTTTGAAATATAAAAATGACATTATTGTCTCGTAGATGCTTTAGTGATGCACCACTAGTATGCACTAAGTGGTGCATCAAATTTTTTCAAAAAGTTCTCGGTCAAGTGCTTCATGCAATATCCATAATGACAGTTACACCATGTGCCAAAGACAACATACAAAAGCTCTTTGTGCCTACTGAGATAAATATCAACTGTTATTTAACCTTGAGTTTATCATCGTCGTAGATATTTATTTGTTTTTTCACATGCTTCAAAAACCATTTTCATGACTTCTTCGACTCCCTATCTACTACTCCAAATGCTATAGAAAATAAATCACCAGAAGCATCAATCGTGTGGGCGGACAACAAAATACCTGTCTTTTTCTTTTAAAAATATGTCATCTACTATAAGAAGTAGAGAGCATCCTTTGAAAAACCCATCAATGCATAATCAAAATGATAGGAACATGTACTTAAATCTATTGTATGCATTAATTTTAATGAACGCTACCAATTCAGGGTTAAGGTCATCAAATAATGACAATAAGCAGAAAGCAACTTGAATGACTCTTTGAATGATCCATATAGCATCAGCCTAGTCAATTCATGTCTACACCATGCTTGTTTGTAAGAAACCTCTACACCTACATCGCGACTGAGGTCATTCATGATTTTTCTTGGAGTCATCTTTAGGTTATCGTGCAAGCGTCCGTGAATAATACGTGAAATCAACTTTGAAAGCACTTTTTCTGCAACAAGGTTACCCATTAATCCACCACATGTATGCTCACTTTGATATTTATTCACTTTAAAGAACGTTGCTCCACACATCTTTGTGCAATGAATCTTTTAGGGGCAATATACCATAGCCTGTGAGTTCTTTCTCATACATATGAAAGTAGCCCTGTTATTGCAGTTTTTCACAAATTTTGTTTTAAAGTTATTCTTAACCACATGGTTTCTCAAAAACTCATGACACTGCTTAAGATCAATGAACCTTTTGCTGCAAGCAATTTCGTGATCATTTGACTATGTTGATAGGTACTGAAATTGTTTGCATTCATGAAGTATTTTGTTGTGCGACCAACTCGTATTCAATGCTTGTGAACAATCAATTCCAACAAACAAAGATAGATATTGATAAAACCATCAAATATTGACAAGCAACAAACAAAAATAAGTAACTATATGAGAAAATTCGTAAAGATCGCAAACCCTAAGCGGTAAATGAGAAAAAAAAAGATATTGCAACCTTAATAGCAAATTTGAGAAGTGGAGGAGAAGGATATATGTCGCAACCTTGCATGAGGTGGAGTGAATAACTTTCACAATTATCGCCGGAAGGGTTGGGGTTCTAGAGGGGAGAGGATTTGGGTTACATCTATTTCTATATACAAACTAGAAAAAAAAAACCTGAACACACATTTATATGGGACAAAATTTCGCAATATATATGCGATGCAAATAAGAAATTTTGTAGTATAGGACTTTCGCAAATCTTTTAGAATTTTTCATGCGATGCGCATCAGCAATTTTACAATTATCAGACTTTCACAAATTTTATTATTTTTGCAGGTGATCGCACGAAATTCATTACGAATTTGTTTGAAATTTCACAATATTTTTTGAAAAATCGCAACCTCATATGCGATTTTGTTGACGAGTTTTGTAGGTGTATTATTTTAGGTTCATGACATGCGAAAATCAGAAATTTCACTTATGAGGGTAAAAACATAAAAAAAAAAATTTGAGAACCTGCAGTATTGTCCATTCAACAAATTTGGTAATTTTTGGAGTAATTTTTAAAATGTATTATTTTTGTCGTATAGTACGGTCATTTTCCGTTATTAAAATGTTAGAACGTGAAAGTGTTCTATATGTTTTTTAGTAAAAGTATACTTATGAAATTATACGAATCGAGTTTGGGATTCATTTTTGTGACCCAGCTAAACCCTAACCTGACAATTTGTTATTTCAGTGTATTCTGATACACTCTGATGGGTTGGGTAACCCGTTGATATCTCTCATTGGTAATGGGGGAAATATAATAAAAAGAAGAAGAATTTTAAAAAAGAAGCAAACTTTTTGGTCAAATTCACATGCACACCAAACTTTTGGAGCTTTTCATTCCCCCGCCAAAGGTTTGTGCCCTCATTAACTGCCCTTAGTATGTGCTTGGGTTAGTAATAACTCATATTCTAAATTTACTGTTTAACCCTTGCATCAATGAAACTAGGGATAGGTAATCGGCCGGCCAGTCTTGTTCGAAGTAGAAGAGTGGAAGAGGTATAACTGTATAACCCTAATTGTCTTAACTCTGAACCGTTGATCATTATGAGATCAAGGGTTCAGCAGTACCAGATTTTACTGAACCTGGATACAACATGTATATCCAGGTCCAACGGGTTCGGACGTTCTCGAACTTAATCAAGCTTAAATGAGCTGAGACAGTAGACCGAACTCGGCTTGTTTGTACAACCGAGACTGTACCTTATGTACAAGCTCGGCTCATTTAGTGACTCAGATGCACATGAGTCGGACTTAGACCGAACGGAGCTCAGGCTAACCTGACTCATTGTTCACCCTAGAGGGCACGACCTGATGCCAATGAAGATTTTGGATAGAGTTGTTCTGAGAAAAACGATGGGAAAGAGATAGGTTGGATGAGGGCAAGTTTGGTATATATTGACAGTTTTTTTTTTCATTTGGGAAAGATGTATGTCAAAATTGCATGGGTAGATTGGTTATTTTAATAGATAAATGACAGGAGTTTTTTAACCTAACTAACCTGCATATAACCCATGCTAAAACTTTGATGTGCAATTGAAAACTCCTAAAAGTTTGTTATGCATATGAATTAGTCTTAAAGTTTTGGTGGATATTTGAAAAATCAGGAAACTTGCACAAAAGAGAGAGAGAGAGAGAGATAGGGGTGTTGGGTGAATCCATTATCCTAAAAGGCTAAAACAGAGAGGTAGGAAAAATGGGGAAAATATCAGGTGCAATCACAATGCACATTTCAAATGTAATGCGGCACTTGAGCACCCACCATCTGCTGTTGAGCCTCACAACTTTGCAAAAGATGGAAGGTGCTCAGGTGCGTGGCACATGAAAAATATTCAATGTGATTGCACCTGATCCAGTCTCGGAAAAAAGATAAAGGGACCCACTACACAGAACATGTGCTTCTTCCATGTAATGGTTTACCTGGTTTAGTTGGAATGTGAAAAAACAAAAACCAGGCCTGCACAAACAGCAGCCTGAGACCGATCCGAAACGGCAAATGAGCTGAGTCTAGGCTTCGAGCTTAGACTAGTTGATGTAACCAACACAAACTTGATCAAGTAACTGGGGATAAGCTTCATCACCGAGAGGGGAACAACCTGCTGGTTAAGTTTCACTATCACAACCAAGGGTCTCGAGTTTGAATCCCAAAGAGGTTAACCCCTAACTTTTTTTGATATTTACAAAGAGAAACCGCCCCCAGGATCAGAGACCTAGCCGCATTGGCTCTGCCTGTTGTACTTACAATCACTGTCCTTGCAACATAAAACTCCATGGGCCTACTCCTTGGGAGTCACCATGCTTTGGCTTGCGCAAGGGGTGACACCCATGAGATTTGAACCTAGACAGCCTGCCTAGCAGCCTAGGCCCCATCCCACTGCGCCAAACCCCTTTCCGGTTGTTAACCCCTAACTTGCCTAACCAAAAAAGAAAAATGAAAAACTTATGGACCTTCATGGTTTGTTTATTGAAGGATATTTTTAGATCAGAAGATTTTGATCTTTTGACCAATGTTGTCAAAATCAGTCTGAATCGGCCAATTTAGATTGAATCGGCCCAATGACGATTCAAAAGAGGCCGACTCATGATCAATTTTCATATTATTTTTTAATATTTTAGGGGGCTTAACGATTTTTTTTTAACATTTTTTTTTTATTTTTTAATGACAAGTCATTAAAAAGGGGCCGATTCAAGATTGCTCGATTTTTTTTTAAGAAACCAATCACCTAGTGAACCGAATTTAACATTGGTTTTGACAAGTTTTTCAGAAATTGATGATCCATTTTGCACCAATATTTGATGATACGAAAAGGGTTTTCACATTGAAATAGTACAAATTCAAAGCATGTTCGCTAATAAATAAACCACGAATAAAAAGCATCTACATCGGCCAGTAAAGTAAACCACACTCCGAGGAGATTTCCCACACAAAAAATAGTTTTTTGTGAATAACATTATAACTTACTAAATTCAAAAGAATTGTTTGAGGGTAACTTGATGACATTTGATACAGAGCTCCTCTGGTCCTGCTAGCTACTTCAGTGTCTTCCTCTCTATCTTCTTTCAAAAAAAAAAAAGTGTTCCTCTCTATCTGTCATTGGGCAGAAAGGTCGATCTCATCTTTTCTTGGTCCTCATTTTTTAGCAGCAGCATCACACTTTTCAAATAGAAGCTAAATTTTTTATGATTTTTCCGTCACCTATGCACTGAATTATCTCTACCTCTTTGTTACACTATACACCCAAACCATTAAACTTCGGCCTTTCCTATAAATTTATGCTTTTAAAAAAATTTAAATTTTAAAAAATTCTAGAATATTTTATTAACTGATAAGTTGATTGCACAAACTTAAAGGACAAGTTCAACACTTGGCACCTCTAGTGAGGATTTTACAAGAAATTTGGACCTCAGACACAGCGTAGCTTCTTGTACCCACTTTCAGTTGAGAGAGAAAAGAAGACACAAGAAGCATGACACAGTAAGACTAAAGATTTAGGCTAAGTTAACGTAAAAAGAATGAACTTGAACAAAAAAATTGAACTTATTAGAATGTGATGGCTTATTGATTGGCTACATCTGTGACCAATATTGAATACATAAAGAAGGCATGCTTGACAGTCATATTTTACATGTCAAATTGCTATCTACCATTTACACAGGTACATCTGGTGGGTAATCTTGTGGGTGTTTGCTAATTGTCCCTCTTAGTAATCTTTCCTGCTCAATAAGGTTAGAGGGGAGTACATCATAAACATCAGTAAAAATATCTCTAACCGGTGGCTTATCCATCTTCTCTGCAACCTGAATTGAGTTTAATATCTGCATGCATCACCACTTAGTCAGAGAGAGAGAGAGAGAGAGAGAGAGATTAGATAAACTGATCAGTCACCAAAGGTTACTCTAGTAAAGAAACCGATATCTCACCTTTTTTCTTGCTTCACTCCGAAGCTCAGATTCTGACACATTGGTCCACCATCCTCTACCATCAATCCATTTTTTAAATCTGGAGACAGGATCCCGCATCCTTCTCCAGTGTTCGATTTCATCTACCGGTCGGTACTTGGTTGAATCATCAGATGTAGAGTGATGGCCTGCTCGATATGTGAGAGTCTGGTATTCCAAATCCAGAAGAGGAAATCAACATTGCAAATCGAGCTTGATGAAGATATTACGGATGCTATTGACAAGAATTAAGCCATAAAGCTTGGATTTCACCTCAATCAGTATAGGTCTGCATTCATTGATTGCCATTTTGCGAGCAGCACAAACTGCATGGTAAATGGCAAGAGCATCATTGCCATCAACACGAATACTGCGGATGCCATAAGCTTGACCCTTTACAACCACACCATCACCTGAATGTCCAGTAACAGTGCAGAAGTAAGAAATATGTAACGATTAGAAGTGTCCTCCAAAACAGAAAAGAGAGATGGTACTTCGAAATTGTTCTGATGTAGGTGTACTGATCGCCCATCCATTGTTACGGCAAATAAACAAAACAGGAACTTCCATGACAGCAGCAAAATTTAATGCAGCGTGGAAATCACCCTGAGTATTGCCAAAATGTTAGCATCCAGAAATGCCCAATAATTCTCCATGTATAAAGTTTGATTTACAGCCACAGTACCTCACTTGTGCCACCATCACCAAAATAGGCAACTGCACAGGCCTGCTTCCTATCCATCTTTAATGAATATGCAGCTCCAACAGCATGGGAAATCTGTGTCCTGACAATCTCAGTTGTGTGAAAGCCCTGAAATTTCATAGGAAGATACCAATCTTCTAGAGTGAAGAACTTACGCTATTGGGGATGATATAGTGAAGTAATTGAGTTTGTTGGTCCCGTAATGGATTGGCATTTGGCGGCCTTTTCCATAGTCAGCTTTGTTTCCAAAACACTGGTTTGCAAATTCCTGCAAAGTGAAACCGCGCCACAGAAGAACACCAGCCTCTCTGTACTATATTCACGTTATAAAAGAATGGTTAAAATTAGTAATTGTAAGTGGATAGAGGAATAATTAACTTTCAAAAGAATGCAGCAAAACTGATAATTTCAAAAACTGTCATGTCTATGTTAATAACCTGAGGAAAAATGACATCAACAAAGCTGAGAGCAGCAGCTGATGCTACATTGATGGCCTCCTCGCCAATTGTGGTAAGGTAAAAGGAAATTCTTCCTTGCCTTTGTGCTTCATAAAATATGGAATCCATAATTTGAAGGGTGACCATGTCAGCGTACATTTTTACAGCAAGTTCCTTGTTTACCTAAGGAATAAAGTTAAACAGTTATGAAGTTGACATTGAAATCTTTGCATTAGATAATCTCAGCCAGGAAAACTGGTGCCACTGAGATCATCTAAGACAGACACTGGAATTGAAACCAAGTATCGAGAAGCATGTATGGAGAGAGGAACTGCATTTCCCTACTAAAGTTGCCACATCAGGATTCTAGCTTGGTTGATACTTGTTTGTACTAAAGATTGATAAGAATCAAATACAGTCAACAGAGGAGGATATGCCCATGTATACATTTGCGTGCAGAAAATATGATATCTATTACCTAGTCAAGAATAGGGAAATAAGGACTTGGATACATATAGGAAAACCTTAAAACGAAAATGGCTAAAATTTAGGAGGATATATATATATATATATATATATATATATATATATATATATATATATATATATATATATATATATATATATATATTAGATGCAAGTTCATTGTAAGGTAAATGTTGGTGTTATTTATAAAGAGAATGAAAACTCTTGTTTCACTAAAATGCAATAAATTTTGACAGTAAAATGACAGATACAAAGAGAATAAACAACAACCAATGACCTAGGTGATTCTATTTTAAACACAACCTAGACGAACCAATTTATGGTTCAACTAGATGGGTTCAGAAATAATGATAATGTGGTGCAGGCATATCTTGCTCTTATGCTATTTGAACAATACCTCATTTTGACTTTTACTCTCATTTTCCAGAAAAAAAATGAAAATCATTTGGCTGAATCAAAAGAAACAATTGACCATGATATATCTGACCAAGACATAATATCATAGAAAAAGGAAACAAATTTTCCATTGCTACTTAGTATTGGCAATGGGTCGGAAAAAGTATGTAAAAGGATGCATTATATACTTGCACCGAGAGAGAGAGACCTCTTGAGAGCTAGTTTCCGAGATTGGGTGCCCCTCAACATTGAGAATCCTGTAGCAGTAAGCACGATGCGCGGGAGACTCTGGTATGAAGCTAAGGTCAGGGGTGAACATGACCTTTCCTCCTGGAAAGTCCAAAACCTGTCATGGATAGAGGCATGAATTCAACTTCCAAGAAGGTAAAGCAGAACTAATGCAGCAGTAAAGCATATTTTGCATCTAGAGTTTTCAAATAAAAAAGAACAGCATAATAAATCATAACTGGCTAAATTGTCAGTTAAGTACAAACCATTTGGAAATATATTTCAAAGAAGATGTGCTCTTTCACAGCAAGTACTTCAATAATAGATTAATAAAGGATGATGTTGCATAAACACAAAACAACATCCAAGAAGGAAGACCATTTGAAAGCTACAAAAATAGTAAAATCGCTTGAACACAAAAGTCCTTAAGAAAAAGTTCTGATAAGGATGGAATATCACTTTTTTCACCCTAAGAATATGTGAACAACTCACTAAAACAGATACATTAATCCAAGTTAAATACAGGAAGGTGTAAAATCTAGGAAACTGACTTCAATAATTAGCCTCTCACAGCATAAAAGATGTGGTCAGCATCTTGAATCATGCCAGGTCAAATAATATCATTAACTATGGATTTTTCTGAATGCCTCTCCAAAGCGTTTTATTATTACTTCATATTAAAGAACATCCGCCAGAATGTGATTTGTTGGGGAAACAACTTGTGATGTTCACGAAGAAGGTGAAGATGATGAGGACCCTGTTCTTAGCATGATGAAGATATGGATATCAAAAAAGTTGTGGGAAAAGTAATCCAAATCCCACAGGGAAGTGAATTGAAGTCTTTTTATGAAATACAGTCACTGTTTAAGTCATGCTACAAAATTATAAAATTTGGTCTCAAACCTTTGTTACAATGCTCTAAAAAAAATGGAATTAAGAATAAGAATCAATTGAATATAGTGTGTAGAAGCCATTGACATATCGGAGATGATCAGAAACAAATATGTAAAGAAAGCATGAATGCTAGAAGCTGTGACCAATCAAACACCTTACATTGACAATGTGCTACAGAAAAAATGAATCAGCTGCCTCTAGATGAGCATAAGCATAGCAGGGGAAGACAGAAATGCAGCTGTTATATGGCCAAAATATCTTAACTAAAGTTCCACCTCGATTAGTGTCTAAACAAATCTGATGTCTTGAAATTTACAATATACTTTAGAAGAGTAGGCAAACACAAGAAAATACAGACAGGGAAAAAACAAAAGCACATGTTACTATCAAACTCTATTAACTATAGAATCATCAAGGACATCACCTGGTGCTTGCTAAGATATTCTTTATAATTACATGCTCTTTTATGAAATAGAACCACACTACAAAGATATATAAACAAATACACTCCATCCAGAATAATTTCTGCCCACTGTTGATCTTTGTAAAATGGAAGTTTGAAAGAAGACATTGCAAGAAAACCATAATCCTGGAAAGAGTTCACCATACAGTGTAGCAAATGGTTCAGTGTCCTAAATGGGAAGCTTCTATAAGCGGACGGACAGTTAAAATTAACTGACACAAAAACTGCAGAAGTACATAAACTAGTGTGGCACACCAAGCTGACTGCAACTTGTTAGTTGAATAACTCAAAGATGCTTCTCTCGTGATCATCATTGAAAAGCACAAGTCAGTACAAAAATTAGATGATACATTCCCCTTGCAATCTAAAAAAAAAAATTGTCACAGGATCATGCATCAATACTGGCAACAAGTGAACTGGACCTACAGCTTATTTAGAACTGTTAGAACATATGGTTGAGAAAAAATCCAGTCCAATGATTAAACATCTAGGCAGGAAATGAATATCCACCTAAAGATCCTTGTTCAGACACCCAAATCGTTTCATAACTTTACGTGAGAAAAGCCCCTTTATTGCCTTTAAAGTGAAAGCATACAACTGCAAATTCTTTACCCATGTGAAAAAAAGGGAAGAATAAAAGTGGGGAAAGAAGAAACTTCATTTCTTCGTCAAAGCAACACATCTGCAACTTCATTAGCATGAAGATCTACCCGAGTTGAAGAGGCTGCAGAAACTCTACGGAAACAGGTCAATCGTTCATTAGTATAAAATATATTATGCATGTTGAATTCTACCATATCATGGTAACAAAGGAATCTGGAAAAAGTTTTAAATATACATTTATTCCATAGGTCAACATAGGCATGGCCTTTTCGTCCTTCTTTTCAAACCCAGTAGACTTTGCAGATTACTCTGTAACAACTTTCTTTTTTTCTTTTTTGCTCTCTTCATTTTCTTAATATGAACAACAAAGTTATATTATTAAAAAAAAACAGAACAAGTCACAAAGCATATCATCATCGTAGAATAACCAAATTTGGCAGAAACTAGAACTCATAAATTGATGCAAAATGTTACAAACAAGTGGTGCTTATATATTCATCCTTAGAATAACTCTTGAAAAAGTAAAAACAGAGGGGAAAAGAAAAATAAAACCCCATCAAACAATGCTGCACGGGGTTTTAGCTTTCTTTATTTACAAAAAATAAACATGCAACCTCACTGTGGAAAGGATACAGTGGTTACAAGAATTCTCGAACACACAATCAAGAATTGCAGTTTTCTTATTTTTCAGAATACACTATTGCATCTATAGTGCACCATAAAAACAGTTTTACGTATATGTACGTAGGATCAAAGCCGACCACAAATTACACAAAAAGTGAAAATCTATACACTTGGACTAACACATCTTCTCCAATATACTAATTCATCAAAAAGACTCAAAAGAAGAAAACCTTATCACCAACAAAACAAAAATCCTTTAAACTCAATCCTTTCCCTTAGTAACATTCAGGAACTAAAAATGCTAAATACAAACGATCCAAAAATCACCTGTTCTTTGTTACAATCTTCCTGAACAACACTCCCTTCTGCCTCAGTCGACAACAAGCGCCAATTTGGAAACACCATCTTCCCAAATTGGGAGATACAAGATGGGGCTTTCCCATCACACTGAAAGGTAGAGGATCTGTTTTGAACGTCCGCAGACGCCCCACGCGAAGATTTTCTGAGACAATTGATGACACCCATCTTGCTAAAAACATGATGGGCGATTCTTGATCTGATCAAACGGCTACCCATTGATCAGAAACAGAAGTTGTTCCTCTACGGTTGGAACTACTCTTTTTCTCTTCCTCTTCTTGGGGAGGCTATGAGATGGATAAGGAAAGAAGGGTAGGGGTGGGAATAGGAGGAGAAGACGGACTGGACACGTCTTCGTCATCTTTAGAAGCTAATTTTGGCGATTTGAGCGATAAAGGATGCCAGAGTAATTGGCATTACCCAGATGGTGGGTGGATTACTATTTATTGGATACAGTATCTGAAGAAGATTTACGTTGTTGTCGATTCGAATGTTCATGCAAGAGAGAGAGAGAGAGAGAGAGAGAGAGAGAGAGAGAGAGAGAGAGAGAGAGAGAGAGATGTTCCGGTCATATGTTGTATTACTGTCGTGCGTTGTATTCAATTCCACCCGCACATCTCACTTGTGTGCTGTGGGATATGTGAGGGTGGGCACACGTACACCTACATTGAGTGAGATGGGCGGTGGCGATGGAGTATAACGTTATATATACGATATGACTGCAAACTGCCCTCTGCAGCGGATGTGATGTTATTTGGGAAAAAAATCATTTAGGGGCATCAATTTTTCCTTAATTACAAAAATAGTCTTATTGGGTATCAACGGGTCAAATCTGGTTTGGATCTGGGTAGACCCAAACTCAGATCCGACTCAGAAGTGCTGGTACCAGATCTAGACCTGGATTTGTTGAACCCACCATAAGAAAAACCATACCCAGGCCATATGAAGATTACATGAACCAGACATCGGTAAAACAACATTTTTTTCATCATTTTTACATTGAGAATTTGCAGATTTTAATGGAAACTTGGGTTGGACCTGGATCTGGTATGAAATTTTACAAACCATACCCAACTACATGTTATAGATGGCAGATGTTATAACGAATGGACAAGGGAATTGGTGAACTGAGGCATCAAATCAATCAGCATCACCTTCAAGTCCAAGTTGGGTTCTATTCGGATCTCTTTATTTATCGCCAAATCCTGACTTTATAGGGTTCGAGTCAAACCCAAACCATTGACAGCCCTAACTGTTTGGCAATTTTCAGAAAAGTTGTTGCCAACTTATCAAGAAATTCAAGTATGTGAGGTCCAGTTCTGAAAATAAGGTCAAAAGATTGGCCCCTAATAGACTTTTTCCTTTTGAACATATTGATTTTACAAAAGCAAAATAAAGCTTAAAAATGTGATATTTTCAAAATATCATTTGTATATCTTAATATATTTTTATATTAAGTCAATAAAAATCACTTTTATTTTCAATAATTGAATTTTTTATAATTATATACAGTTTTATGAAAATTTATTAGTTGCACTCGGCTACAGTAGTAGAAACGATTACTCTTTTTCTTTTGATCTTCTTGATGTTTTTTTTGTGGATCAAGCCTTATGGATATGATGTACATGGATTGTTTAGTCAAAACATGATTTAGATTGCGAAATTGCATTGCATAAGCAAAATGTTTAGGAGCTTCAAAAATCAACGGTCCAAAATATATATTAGAATTCCATGATTGAAAAGGTTAGGTTTTACACATCAAAACAGCTCGATCCGAAGTGTGTTTCTAATAATTGAACCATGTTGACATCTATGGGGTCAAATTGATCGAATGAAGCACGCATTCCTGTGGTTCTCCTAGAGAGTATGGTACTCTAGTGTAGACAATATTTCCCCCCTTTTTTGTATAGTTTTCTATATTCTAATATTTCTCAAGGATTTTCCAAGAAAATCAGTTTTTTTAAAATTTCATGAGATTTTCACACTGGTTTTTTCAAGAGTGAGATATGTGAGATCCACTCAAATGTATTCATGTAATTAAGATGGGAGTGAAACAGCTCGGATCCAACGTGGGTTATGAGTGATCCAGGTTGAGTTGGATTTAATACACGACATGTATCAAGTCGGATCCAGTTTGGATCTTAGTATGTTAACAAATCAGATAAAAATGGGGTTGGTTTAAACCAGAGGTTTTATACATATAGAACATGAGCTTGATCTCAATTGGATATTTGGATCTGATTAGATCCGAGTAGGGGTGGCAAAATCTGACCCGCCCCACCAACCTGACCCGCCGACCCGCTTCTTAGCCGGGTTCGGGTTTGGCTTAAACGGGTTTGTGTCATAAATGAGTCGACCCGCCTAACCCGTTTATTAAACGGGTCGGGTTCGTGTTAGGGGTATGCCAACCCGCCAACCCGGCTGACCCGTTTAATAAATGGGTTAGGTGGGCAGGTCAACCCGTTTACCCGAACCCAACCCACCAACCCGTCTTCCAACCTGTTTATCCGACCCCGACCCACCCGCCAACTCATTTACTTGAACCCGACCCGCCAACCCGCCTGCTAACCTACCCACCCGTTTACCCGACCCGACCTGTTTATTAAACGGGTTAACTGTATCGTGTTGGGTTACCCGTTTAATAAATGGGTCGGGTTCGTGTTTGCCACAGCCTACCCGTTTAATAAACGGGTCCAGTTTGTGTTGAGGTATGCTGACCCGCCAACCCGATTGCCACCCCTAGATCCGAGCATGACCTGAATATGCCAAAAGAACTCTAGCTTTATCTTCTTTAATAGCTGAGATATTGGTCTTGAGATTGGATAAGAAGATCAACCATGTCCCCAGTCATGGCAGGCGTCATATTTCGATATTCATGGTTATCCACAACGTGCTATACAAAGGTTCACACGATATCATTTTTTTTAACAAATGTTTTTTTTGATAGTCACATTTTTTTAACAATTAACAAAGGACGAAGGTGGAGACTATGGGGGCAAACCATCTTTTATATATATATATATATATATATATATAGAGAGAGAGAGAGAGAGAGAGAGAGAGAGAGAGTTAAAACACAAATAAGGATGACAATGGACTGGGGTGGAGGTGAGGGACAAGGTCTTCACCCTCGCCCCGTCTCAAAATTCTGCCCTCCATTCCCACCTTCATTCCTCAGGGGTTTTGCTTCTAATCTCCATTCCTGTTTCATGTCCTCCTCCCGTCCAAAGGGGGCGAGGCGGGGCCCCATTTATCCCCGGTCTACTGCTATTTCTAAAGGTATTTTTAGTTATTTTACTGTCAAGGACGGGGCTGGGCAGAGGAAAGCGTAAGTCCATCCCTGCCTCTATCTTCGCATGGGTTTTGATTTTAACCTCCATCCCTGACTCCATTCCGGTTTCATGTCCTCCATCCCCAGTCTAAATGGGGGTGTGGCGGGGTGGGGGAAAGCGTAAGTTCATTCTCCATGGGTTTTATTTTTAACCTTCATCCCCGCCTCTATTCCGGTTTCATATCTTCCATCCCCAGTCCAAGTCCAAACAGGGTGAGGCGGGCGGGGGACTCATTTTTCCTTGGTCCACTGCCATTCCTAGCTACAAAGCTCATTAATGGGGTAATCAGGTGCAGCTATAGGTGCTATTTTCTTGCAGCCTCTCTTTCTCTCTCCTTTAGAGATGATTTTAGAAGTGGAGACATTTTTGGGTCTTTTCTTTTATTAAAGTCAATTGATTTGATTTTTGGACCAAGGCTGTCTTTGAAATATAAAGTTTATAAAGTAGTTAGATGTAATAAATGAAACGTTAGTCACCTATTTGTAAATAGCTGATAAGTTAGGCACCTTTTCATAAATTATTCTTTTTTTTGTTTCTGATAACAAAAAAAAAACCAACACATAGTTTGGACATCCTGTTATGGACTAAGAGGTTCCACATTGACCATGGCCTTGTATTTGTGTTCATGGCTTAAAACTCTATAAGTACTCTCTGCCAACCAGAGACAGTTTTTCATTGCCTAGTTTTTCATTGCCTTCAACTTTTCAGCAAAGAAGGCATACCTCAAATAGATATCAAACTTGCAACATATACTTCAACTTGAACACCTTAAGCCCCATCGAGGTGGTATACCATGTGGTAAGCGGGGTCCTGTGTCAATCTGAAGGCCCAGAATCGAATCCCTCTGCAACATGGGGGAGGCTCCACCTAACCCCAGCTTGCCATTCAAAAAAAGAATCAACAGGCTCCATGTTTAAAATTGATTACTTTATAATGGTGAGAATATTGCCCAAGATTGATGTTGACATGCAACCAATCATGGTATTGGAGGATTTGACAAGTGAGACCCGGTTCTCTCAAAAAATAAAAAGAACAACTGAGACCCGGAAGAAAGACGAAATTGGCGGGGCTGATCGAACCTAATAGGTCAGAAATTAACTGAATATGTTTAACTCAAGAAGACCTGCATTAATAAAAGAAAATTATGTTGGACTAAAACCTAATCAATTATTTTTTTTATGACGAAGAACCTTCACCTAAGCAAGGAAAACTCCGGGTAGGATCCCACGACTACCCTGCCTTACATGGTCCACCTCTGAAAGGTATGAACACACCCGTGTACTAGTGAGGTTTGATCTGGTGCCTTCATCTTAGCATCCTAGTAACCAGCCCGCTGATCACATGGGCGACCCCATTGGAAGTATCTTTTCTTGAATTACTATAGTCTGATGATGGGCAGTGGTGACCAAAATATTGGTGTTGTTTTTCAAATTACAAACGGCTATAAGCATGGTTGAAATGCGTTTTTTGATATTGTTGCAGAAACTTGTGGCGAGTTGCAATGACCCCCATCATGCAGGTTTGTTGGTAAATGTTGGTCCGTTCAATGACATGGCTGTGATTGTTTTTGGAAGATTGGAGTTTGATGGAAGGGTGAGAAACTGAGCAGAGATTTGCGTAATAGTGGATGCCCACCTCGTTCGTGGATTTCATGAGATTTGCAGTCATTAGGGGCGGTTGTGACCTGGGTGGAAAAAGTGTCATTAGTGACGGTCATGACTGCGGTAATGACCCTTTTAACTCAAAATTTTTTGTCGCTAATCTTTGCATGATCAGCAGCAGAAACAAGTTTGCTAACATTGGATGCTTTGTGGTTCCACTGTTATGCTCATTTCTCTCTCTATATATCACTACAAGAATATGGGTCAGCAGCAGTGACTAATCGTCACCGCTATTGCTCTCTTTGTCGCTGTTATAAACCTATAACGACGATAAAAAGTGGTTGTCTAGTTTTGACCTATGTTGATTAATAACAGTGACGTTTATATGCCGCTGTTAAAGGGTACACCCAATAGTAGCGACTTATCGAAGATGAGCAGGAGTAGGAGGGTTTCCTGGATCCAAAGGGAGAGCTACTCCTCGATCTTGAAGAATAGGCCGCCATGGACCTACTCCCTCTCTCTGCCCCCTCATTCCCTCTTAGGATGCTTGCTTTCTTGCAGAGGACACCTGATTTTAAAGCATTTAGGTTTTTAGGGTTTTAAGAAACCAAATTTTAGGTTAATTTTAAGTTACAAAATTACCCATGTTCGGCTAGTCTATAGCCTCTGTAACGACGACTTTGCTTGTTGCTGTTATCTTTGTTAATAGGTTTACTCTATAGTTACCCCATAACGATGACTTTGCATGTCGTCGTTATATAGTTACTCTATAATGCTGACATTATAGCATCGTCGTTATATAGTTACTCTATAATGGCGATTTTTTTGGTCACCGTTAAAAACACAATTCCTTGTATTGATATTAACTGGCTGCACATGTCGTCGTTAATAGCATAAATAACGGCGACAAATAGGGTTGTCGGTATAGAGTAAAACCTTGTAACGTTGATGTCCTAATGTCATCGTTATTGATTAATAATGGCAACATTTAATGATCATTAAATATTGCCGTCAAAAGTATTTTAACATCATTATTTAATGGCCATATATGTCATCGTTAAAGACAACTCATTAACGGCGACATTAATCACTGTTAGAAACATCTTTAACGGCGATATATAAAGTCACCATTATAGATATATCTATAACAACAATATATGAAATCACCATCATTGTGGCAATTCAACTTCATCAAAAGCGGCGACTTTTGGTGTCGTCGTTAATGAGTCGCTATTGACCCATATTCTTGTAGTATATATATATATATATATATATATATATATATATATATATATATATATATATATATATATATATATTGAAAATGCATCCTTTCATCTATCAGCTTCTTATGATCACAACCATCTTCTTCTTCACCATTTGCTGCAATGGTCACCAACAACCTGAACGATCATACAATTGCACCATTCAAATAATCACACAACTGCAACATTCTAAGAACAACAATGGTAATTCGTCTTCAGCTTTTCCGGGTGCATTGCACCATTCAGATAATCTCGGTGCCATTCTAGTGACTTCACCATTAACTTGGGGATAATTACTCAACTTGGAGAAGGGCGATGAAGATGGCCTGCAGCACCAAGAATAAGTTTGTGTCCATCAATAGTTCTATGTCACACCCTTCATCGACCTTGAGTGAGCTGTAGGCCTGAAATTACTGCAACAACATGGTACTTTCTTAGATCCTTAATGTTTTGTCAAGAGAAATAGACAATAGTGTTATATATGCAGACACCACACAAAATGTGTGGGTAGACAAAGGCGGAGCTGGGGGGGGGCAGTCCTGCCTCCCGGCCCAGTTAAAAAAAAATAAAAAAATTTAAAAGCCCAGCCTTGATTCTCGGGTCGAATCCGGCACCTGGCGAGGGCGGGCACCCGCCAGTGCTGGATCTGACCCGTTTCTACGGCCACTACAATTTTTATTAATAATTGTAGCCATTTTTATTTTATCTCAAAAAAAAAAAATTGAGGCCGCTTTCCCCGAACCCCAAACTATCACACCATTTTTTTTTTGCTACACCCCTGTTTGCCCCCCCCCCCCCCCCCCCCTCACATGAATCCTAGCTACGCCTCTGTGGGTAGACATTAATGTTGATCGCATTTACCAGCTTAAGAAACTTCTCTAATCATCATCAAGACCAATCACCTTTAGTTACATATTTTATTGCACTCAAAACCTTGTGAGATGAGCTCGGTTCATACGTCACCATCGCTGAGTGTTCTTATGGTGCCTTCAGGATATGTTTGATGTTTTGTCCAAAATGAAAAAAAAAGATGGAACATAACACTGGTTATGTTTGTTCCATAACAACTGTACCAAGTTCAACATTTGTTTGTATCATACTGAGATGTTGTGTTCTAAATGTCAGTTGTTTGATGATGATGTGTGGACAACTGGGGCAGACACTAGGATCTCATTGGAGAGCTTGAGCTTTAGCCACATTAAGTACCCAAAGAATTTGAACCCCACCTTGCCGCCTTGCTCTCGGAACTCTTCGGCTGGTTGAGCAACTCGATGGGCATTGTCACAAAGTGATATCGAGTCATTGGTGATCGGTGTCTGCAGCGGTGGTGGGCTGAGCATACAGAATCATAGTGACAGAGTCGACTATGAGTTTGATAGATCCATCACAGCCATCCTAAAACCAAAAAACCCTAACCCAAAATAGAATTTTTCTCTCGATCAAAACTATTCAAAACCTTGGCATGAACACAAAGGGTTTCTCATTCTCCTTCCTCAAGCTCTAGTTTCACGAAGAGGAACAACAATAGCAGCGACCGTGGAGATGGCTCAGTAGGGTTTTCGATCTCTAACCCTTGGATCAAAAATCCCTATGCACTGCTTAGGATGCCAGAAGCCCTGACCCTCCTCTAACGACATGCAGTGGCCACCTCTCGCCCCCTCTGAGCATGACAATGGTGTCGCCCCCTGAGGCTCAAGGGCCATGAGATCAACTGCAGCAACCTTGCCCCACCCCGCTCTGCCAGCCACCTAAGGGCCCAAGGTGTTGACCTTCTCTCTGGAAAGCTTTGCCTCCCCCCTTTACCAGCCTCGCCTCTCCCTTTGTCAATCACCGCTATACAGGAGAGAGAGAGAGAGATGCATCGACGAGAGCAATGTGTTTGTTGATGCATTTTTTTTAATTGTTTCCTCTATCCTTATTCTTTTCATAACAGGGGGTGGAACGTAAATAACAACGTAAATTGGATGCAGTGGATGGTGTTCCGTGCATCCACTATATCCCACATTTGTTAAAAAACTTATAATTTTGAGAATTTTGTCCCATGTGATCAAACATATCCTCAAAGAGCTTAATAACTATCAACAACAAGAAAGGTCTACCAGTTTCTCAAGGGACTCAATAAGAAACTATATCCTAAGATATACTATATATTTTCGCTAGTTTTTGCCTCTTTCACCTTTCTCACCTTCACATATGGCATTTCCCTTTGTTGTCTTAATGAACATTGAAACTAGCAATTTTAATGAGGTGGTGAAACATTCGCATTGTTGGGATGAAATGTCTGCTGAAATCAAGCCTTTGGAGGAAAATAATAATTGGACAATAATATTATAGCCTCTAGATAAGCATCTTATTGGATGCAAATGGGTGTACAAAGTTAAACACTAAGTTGATGAGTCCTTAGAGCGGTACAAAGTCAGTTTAGTGGCCAAAGGTTACACCCAAATATAAGGATTTCATTATAATGAAACATTTGCCCCCATAGTCAAGCTCACAACTATACAATGCATGTCTATTAATAATTGGGTTATCTACCAATTAGAGGTTAGTAATGTCTTTATACATGAAAATCTATATGAAGAAGTATACATGCAGTTATCACAAGGATTGCAAAGTAAGGGGGAGCATCAAGTGCGTCGGTTACATGCCCTTATATAATTATCTCTAGTTTGTGTATAGGCATCATACATGCTAGGCATAGCTATATGTTTATTTGTATGTTTGTGTACTTGCATTTCAATCGATGAAAATGTTATAACTACTGAATATGTGCATGTAAGTGTAGTAGCCACATCATCCTCCATTACCCCATATGCATCAATTTTTTTGACACAAAGCACACTCATGGTTTCTAGCATTGACGGAGTCCCATAAAGATTTACTAGATCAGATGTATTTTTAAAAATTCTTAAAGATCACACCATGAAACATTGGCTATAGTTTCATAGAGTCTATTGTGCAATTTTGAAGTCTTTCATCAAACACATTCAACTTCAGAGATATTGAGATAATGATTATGTTGGAAGACGTGACACAAATTACTAGAATGAAGTGTCATGTGAAGCTAGTGACTAGAAGTCGATGAAAAAAATTCAAGGATTTGGATCATGTCCTTATAGATGCAAACGATTTGGCATAAGACGATGCTAGGGTCTAGTTACCATGGTTGATGAACCACTATGACCCCATATTGACAAAGAGTTCAGGTGGAGTGTTGTGGTTGACTTTTAGAGGGAAGAACAAAAAGAAACTATAGAACATCACAACATTCTTGCTCTACTTTTTTGGTGGATGCGTATTCGTCGGCTCGGGTGGAAAGATGACCCATAGATCATACTTGAAATTATTAAAATCATTGACTTCTATTGATGAATATGCATGGTGAGTTGTTGTTCTTGCACACATGTTTGCAGGTTTGTTTGAGTGCAACAATAACAGAAAAAATATTGCAGGTATGTTGGTTTTGTTAGAGGTATTCATTCTTTCATGTTTCTTTTTTTATATTTTTTTTGCATTTTTTATCTATAAATTATTGATGTGGTACTAATACTTATATTGATCCTTACAGGTTTGGATATGAGAGCACATATTCGTTGGAAGGTCATTAAGACGTAACCCTTTTTATGAATTTTTTCATGTTGCAATATGGAGACAGACATGTGACAAAGAGGATATAAATGATTGAAGAGGGTTGGGTTCAAATATCAATAGGGTGTCTTGCATAGCACAATTATAGAACATCATTGAATCACATGTAAGTTTTCTTTAAATAATTTGTTAAAGGTGTTCATTTTTTTGTTGGAGGTATTCATGATGTTCGTTATATTTTTGGTAATGTGGTGCCTCTACATAGACACAGTAGATAAAGACCATGACGATGTGGTTGTGCACGTGAGAGACCTCACAAGGAGTGATATTTGGTTACACACCATGAACGAAGTTGAGCAACAACTAGCTAGCCAAGTGGTTCAACATTTTGGCTTTATTCACTGAACACCTCGTTGCCTTGGAGTAGTTAGTAAAATAATCTATGGCACAATGAAGGATAAGAAGAAGGATTATCCCACTTTACTTGAATACGAACTGAAAGACTGGTACGATCATGAAAAATACATCAACAAAGAATTCATGGCCGATGTACACAATGATAGAGAGGGAGATAAACTCCATATTGAGGAGGAAGTTGAGGCTACAACAAGTGCTACCTGCCACTCTTCATAAGAGCAATTAAGGGAAGAAGTAGCTTGTTTAAGGGAAGAAGTTGCCAGGCATACTTAACTATCAAGGTGGTCTTAGTGCTCATTTGCAAAATTACAACAAGGAGCTACATGACTACCTAAAGCGATATGAACAGTGGATTGTAGCTTGACAATTAATTTTGTAGGGTATATCATTAAACTTTATATATTATTGATTTTTTTTATGTACATTAATGAACTTTGTATATTATTAGATTTTGTTATGTACATTAATTATAACTAGTGATTTTTTGCACCAAGAAAGAGTTTCACAAGGTATATGAAAGAATTTCACAAGATACATATGAAATTCCCAACTTTGCATATCAAAAATACGCAGTCATCCATATTCATAGTAAAAAATCTTCATAGTCATACACATAAATTTAAAATTTTATGTGCAATTTTTCACATCCATAGTTAATATATAATACCTTGTCCACATTTATAGTCTAAAATTTGCACAATCATCCACATAAAATTTAGTCAATACATTACATTCATAGTTAATATGAATTTCATAAAATTTATTCATTGTTTATTTTGTCAAAATTACAAAGTTATTATATACACAACCATTAACGAACAATATGAATGAGTGCTCAGAGCTCATGTAAACTCTCATAGCCATCCGACACCTCATTATTTGATGTCGTCTCTACATCCACAAGTAGAAGTGCATCGTCTAGATTAGTCTCTTCATCAGCTTTCATTGTTGCAAGTTTAACCCTCATTTTCTTTCACTCCTCACAGACGATCTTCCTTTCACATTTATAGAACTTTATCATTCGACGCCTAACTATAGTTACATGATCCTAAAAAAAAGGACACTCAGTAAATGTACAACAAATATCATAGAAAACAAAACAAAACATGATCAACAATATACTGTACTTGTGTAAAATTTAATGGTTCACCTAATCCCATGTAATATATATACAAAAGGACATATATTCCACAATCTTACCTGTAACATTGATATACCAAGTGAACAAACATGTACAAAATGAGTTAACAAATATGTACAAAAGTAATTGCCAGTTTGATTACTTAGGAATATCTCGAACAACAATAGTCAATCATTATGCATAGATATCATAACCAATCCATCCTGCAAAAAAATAAACCTGCAACACGATATTAAATTGAATAAGTACTTGAACAAAAGAAGCACAATATTAAATAGATAATAACATTATATACTACATTTATAGCATTCTTATTAGTATATTTTGTAGTTTATATTGAATTGTATAACCTTAACTCCTCCACTTCTATATTCATCTCCTAAATAACCCAGTTATAATTGCTCTAATTTTTAAGAATCAAGATCTGCAACACAAATCAATTTTAAGCTAGTTATGCAGTTTGAATTTCATATTATGTAAGTGTATACTTTGTCATATTCATAGAACAAATACGACACACGGTTGGGCCCCAAGCATATGCATGCCCCGTCTTGATGTAAGAGAATTTTGAAAATTTGTTGTGAATTTCAGTGCTTATCAATTAGTTTCTATTAAAAGGAAGAAAAGAAGAGAATCATTGTTTTATAGACTCACAAAGAAGAACAAAGTCATGTAAATGGTCTTCGACAAATCACGTTGTTCTGCCATTTTTTTGCTGTGAAAACTACTAAGTCTCACTATGAATCTTTTAAGGTACTGCATAAAATAGGTAAATACACTCATGTTATTTTAAAAGAAGCATTACTTCACTTACCAACAAAGTTTCTTTAAAAAACAATAGCACTTTACTATATTTTGGCTTCGTCAAAACAACTTCTTCAGTTTCAGCCATCACAATTGTGTTGTGTGACTAGTTGTTGATTTCTTTGCTTGCACCGCGTTTAGACATCGCGAGCTACCTATGATTTAAATAGCAAATAATAGAAACTAAGGTATTTAATTCAAAAAATATTATGTAAACTATAAATAAGCATGTCATAGACTACTTTCAAAATGCATCGAGTACTCACACATTACTTCATAATCATGTTTCTGCCTGTTGTAGTCAAATTGATAACAATAAACTACAATACCCGCACAACCCATATTCAATGCTTGTGCACAGTCAACCACAACTACAGCTAACTAATTAAATGCTTTTGGGCAATCAACCTTAACCTAATTAAATAGAGAAAAATATTGACAGAACCACTAAATATTGACAAGTAACAGACAAAAATAAGTAACTATATGTAAAAATCCCTAAAGATAGTAAACCCTAAATGGTAAATCTAATGAAAAATATTACTTAATGAAACATACATAATAAGTCAACATCAACAACTAAATAAAAAGAAGAGGAAACTAAAATATAAAAAAAAGGAAAAAATAACAAAATAGTAGATATATTGTATGAAAATCACCTTAATAACTAATCAAAGAAGTGAAGGAGAATGATAACACAACCTTGCATGAGGTGGAGCGAATGACTTTCACGAGAATCACCAAAAGGGTTGAAGTTTTAGAGAGAGGAGGATTAGGGTTACTACTCTTTCTAGATACAAACAAGAAAAAGAAAAAAATGTAAACTCGCATTTATATGAAATGAAAATCTACACAAAAAATGAATTTCTCAATATAGGTGCGATGTAAATAAGAATTTTTGCAATATCAAACTTTCATATATTTTTTTTAATTTTGAAATACATTGTGTGATACTCTTTCAAAATTTTATAAATTATGGATTTTTGTAATACTTAAAGGTATTTTCACAACATGATGTGTAATACTCATCACAATTTCTCAATATCAAACTTTTGCAAATAACCTAGAATTTCACAATCCTTCATGCGAAACTCATCACAAGTTTCATATTTTTTTTTTGAATTTCATAATCTTTTTTGAAATATCACAACCTTCAATGCGATTTTGTTAACTAGTTTTGTGGGTGTATTATTTTAGCATCATGATGAGCAAAAATAAAAAATTTGCATTTGTGAGAGGTAAACGTGTTAAAAAAAATTTGAGAACCTGTGGTATTGTCCATTCGGTGGATTTGGTAAATTGTGGGGTATTTTTTAAAACACATCATTTTTGTCATACAGTATGGTCATTTTCCAATCTTTTTTTTTGAGAATTAGAATATGATAACTAAGAAAGATCTTATTCTCAGATTTTGAGTTCTCACTCCTATGAGAATGGGATTGTGCTGCCTCAGTTTCACTAGGTCACCCTTAGGACCCCCTAAAAATCATAGTTTTAGGTGTTTTGTGCTAGATTTGAATCATTGAATGTGTTTATCAGTGTTTATTCACAAAAACATGTTTTTGATTAAGCATCGTTACACTCAGATGTATGCTTTTAGTAAAAAGATAAACCAGTTATTTTATTAGTAGAAAATAGGCATGAGTCACAAAGAAGTAGGGTTTGTACTAAAATTTGATAAAATATTCAAATATTCACACTTTTACATCAAATCAATTCAAAATAAAACTTGTTTCTTAATACATAATCAATGATAAGTACATCTAATGCTTCAAATGTAGCATAAAACACCTAAAAATATGATTTTTTGGACGATCCTATTGACCAAACAAAAAGAAGACAACATAATCCTCATTCTTATATATATATATATATATATATATATAGAGAGAGAGAGAGAGAGAGAGTCCACACATCCTTCACCCGACCATATCTTGGCTTGAGGAATTGTAGGGAGATTTATATTTTGCTTCTTTGCCAAATCACCAACATTTGGTACGATTGTCCCACTTTGGTTCATCCAGCTCCATTACTTAGTGGGCTGGAGAAAACCAATCATCATGTACTACAAAACATCACCAATTTCAAAGCTTAGAGAAAACTCAAATGGGTCGTATTTATCTTAATCTATTTTTGGCAAACAGTGAAAAGACAACAAAAAATAATCATACTATCCTTGAGAATAATGCTATTTCACATAATAGCCATAAGATATCGCAATATTTTTTTAATATCCACTTGCTCGATATGAAGGTATTTCTGATAATTTTACCTTTTCACTAGGACACCATTTTATGCAATGCCCTAAATTTATATTTGAAAATTTTAGCAAATTTTCTTTAAAAAAAATAACGAAAGGGCTATCCAAGACATTTGCAAACCCGAATAAACTTGGGCAGGTTACAATCAAACCACAACACACATATGATTTAAATAGAGTTATAAACAAACTATTCATCAATTTAATGTTCAATCACAATAAAATTAGAGTTTTAATACATTATTAAAACATCTAAAATGCCCAAGAGCCAAAACATGAGCCAAGTATTCGAGAAGAGAGTGATGACATCCATCCTGACACTACTATAAATGTACCATATCATTAGTGTACTCATTGCCGAAAAAATGGTAAAAGTAAGAGGTTAAATTATGCTCCTAATATGTAACACTCTATAATATAAATAGAAAAATAAATTTCAAATATGCTCTCTACGTCGAGGATGGAGAATTGGGGAGACTCCTCACTCTCCAAATTAATCATTTTTTTCTCAGTCGCATTTACCGTCTACGCTCTATAAGGTAGACACTAGTTTGAACGAGTACTTAGTATTGATTAATTAGACTCACAAGTCAACTCAGGTGTCTCAGCACCAAGGGCCTCTAGCCCGAGCGTCCCTTAAGATACTCTCACAACAACACAAGAAAAACATCAACTCATTCAAACCAAGCCTTCAGTAACATAACCTCGTTCTGAGATACCCTCGAGTCAGACTCGCGGTAACATACTTTCCTCAGGAGTACCCTTAAGCCATACCTCCCTTGAGGTTTAAGAGTGTATGCCAGAGAATTACATAGGTCCTGATTTCCTGACTTGGATGAAGTTCTGGTACTTACTGGCAAGAGTTATAATTTTTCTTTTATTTTTCATGGGATGTTCAAGATGTCTAACAACACATCCAAAAATCAACTAAAAAATTCATAAAACAGGTTTATTGGAATTTTTTACGATAGGACATACTAGATATGGTTCTGCACATAGGCCATGTTTCTTGGTTCATGTTACAGAAACAATAACCCTCAAACAATGGACCTTTTGGCCAAACCTTATTTATTGGGACTTCGTGTACATATCTACACGACCCACATATAAAGATTTAGTTAAAATTTAATTTGTTTGAGAACTATAGTTTTTTTACCGACATTATTGAGTTAGGAAAATACACATAGCATATAGCTATTTTTTGAATTTAACAATCTACATAAAAACACATACGTAAAAACATCTAATCATTGCTTCTAAATATGACCACCACATTATTGCACCACCACATTATAAATCACTTTTGAAAAATCTTAACCTATGAAACAAAAAATGGCAGTAAAAATATCGTGAGATTTTCAAAAGCCAATATCATTAGGGATGGCAGAGGACCAGAGCAGAGGCGGAGGACAAGGTCTCCACCCCTGCCTCGTTTCAAAATTCAAACTTCCACCCCCACCTCCATCCCCGCACGGAGATGGATTTTAACCTCCACCCCCGCCTCCATCCCCGTTTCATGTCCTCCATCCCCGGTCCAAACGGGGGCGAGGCGGGGCAGGGCCCCGTTTCCCCTTAGTCTATAGTCATTCCTTAAAGGATTGGGAACGGGATGGGGTGGGGCTAGGCGAGGATTAGGACGGGGAAAAGCGTAAGTTCATCCCTGCAAGGAGATATATTTTAACCTTCATCCCTGTTTCATGCCCTTCATCCCCGGTCCAAACGGGGCAAGGCGGGGCATAGCCTCGTTGTCCCCTGATCCACTGCCATCCCTAAATAGCATGCTAAAAAAATACGACATTTTTAAAAATATGGCATGTTTTAAAAATATCGTGGTTTGTCCATAATTTCATGTTTTTTATGTGTTTAAAAATATGGCATGATTTAAAAATATCGTGGTTTGTCCATAATTCCATGTATATGAAACTTGATGAGAACCTCGATTCCCCCACGCTTCTCCTATGCTTTTCCACACACTTCATTTATTCATCTTATATGTTCTCTTACTCAACTTTTCATGTTTTTTATGTGTTTTCTCTCACTCTTCTCACTCACTTTCATGTGCTTTCTCTAAATTGGTAATCATCATTTTTATATTTTGTTAAAATTTTAATTCTTACAGTAAAAAAAAATCTGAAATTTAATATTAGTCACTTTTATTTTAGTTTTTATTTGTGTTTCATTATGATTCACATTCAATTATTATATTTCTTTTTTTTATTCATCGTTTCCCGCTTCCTATACATTTTAAAATGCATCGCTTCTCGCTTTCGCTTCCCATATCATTTCCCGCTTTCGCTTTTTAGTTTGGCAACCTTGGTTCAGACCTTCATTAGAAACCTGCAACTACTTTTGTGAACGTCTAAACTAGCCTGGAACGAGGTGCGTTTGGAGAAAAAAGTGACAGTATCATTGCGGGAAACACATTTTTGGTATGGAATCACTACTTTCATAGTATTCGATTTCGGGATTCATTAGCATACCCTCTTTATTATCTATGGCTTAAATCTACATGTAATCTATGCCTAGAACATCTATAGCTATTAGATCTACATGAAAAGATTTTTGAAAATCCAAAACAATATTTTGGAAGATCTATTTTTTGAAAATAATTTAGAAAAGACTAGTTTAGAAAAAAATAAAAATCGTCTAAATAGTTAGATTTGTATTTTATTGGATTGTTATAGTTTTATATATATTTTTTTACTTGCCAATATTTTGTTGAGAAGTTTGGGTAAGGCACCTACGTTTATGTTTATCTGGATACCTTAGTTTTAAAATATTAAGATAGATGCCTAACTTTTTATGAAACTGCTCATGACCACCTGAGATACTTTTACCATTGACACTGCTTATCTTCTAGTAACTGTAACGACAAACATTCAACCATAGTGACAAATATAGCAAGAAATTGCCTGAAAGGTTAAAACGGCAATTTCTTGCGAGATTTTTAGAATATTGCTTGATTTATGAAAAAACATAAATATCAGGATTTAAATGTGATGTTTATGTTTTAAATGGCTATTTATCGTGAAAAACTGTGTATTTTTATTTTAAATAAATTTTATTAATACTTTCTTATAAAAAATAATTTTATATTTTTTTATTGCTGAGATTTTGCCCAAAAATGCTTGATTTATGAAAAAATTTCAATTTCTCACGAGTTTTTGAAAAACGGGATTTTTGCCGTTTTTAACGTTTGTCACTACGCATTCAACCATGGAGAATATTTAAAGTGTCATCTTAAAGACATAAATAAAGTTGAGTGATTGAGAAATTTGTTATAAATGCATGGATTTGTCTTAAAATGTTTGCAAAAACTGAGGCAGCTGAACATAAATTTGCCATGTGTTAGCTACCTATATGTAAAATTTGCCATGTGTTAGCTACCTATATGTAAATTATACCAATTTTCCCCAAGAAGAAGTGGTTTGACACTGTTAAGAAATGTCCTGATTACCTGTTTAAACATTGACACTAAAATTTAAACACCAAACAATCCAAAGTACGGTTTACATGGATCATGAGCTGTAAATTTCTATAATTGGTTAAGATATAGGCCTAGACAGATAGGATGTCAGTAATTACATCATGCCAGCTGTCAGAAAAAAAAAACTCAATTTAATTACCTCTAATTATTTCGGTTATAATTTTTTAAAATGTCCATGTTACCCATATATTTTGCCATGTAAGAAGGCTTAGTTTTTAGAAAAGTGCATTTAGTTTGGGTTCGGATATTTATTAGGTCAGCTATTAAGAAACCAAATAGACCTACTTGTGCTATTAGTGGGTCAAATAATTGTTGGGTAGATTGGCTTATTATAATTTAAGTTTTATATAATTTTGTTTTTTATGAAAATGACCAATAACAAGTTTTACCGTGTGTGTGTGTGTGTGTGATAAAAAAGTTGATGTTAACATTTATAATTCATTTTGGACGTAGTAACCTATGATTTGGGCTTGGGACCCAGATGTCTGCTGTTTCTATCTTGACCAAGTAAATCCAGGTTCAACTCTCTTTGCACCAACCAGTAAAAGATACAACATCAGATTGATTTGGCTATTTCCATAAACATTTGTTACAAAAGGAGTTGAGTTAATTAATCATGCTTGATTTTACAGGAGTGTTTTTCTGCAGAAAGAACGCCAACTTTGGAGTCAGTTCCCGCCTCTTGATTCATAGAGTTCTATCCCAGGGAAAATTTGCTGGGCTTGTAAAGGGAAGTACAGGTTTCTCTCTCTCTCTCTCTCTCTCTCTCTCTCTCTCTCTCTCTAAACGAATATAGGAAAAGCTTTTTTTGCCTCTAGGGAAATGTTATCCACAAACTTATGTGATAACTTGCGCTAGTATTTGTTGTATGTGTAAGAGTGACACTAACTTCTTGAAAATAATATCTCTAGCAGAAACCCTGGAGTTCAAGAACATGGACTCGGTTCATGAGCTTGATTTGTTTCTAGTAGAAAAACCAGAGTTCCAAGGAGTTTAACATGTTTTACATGATTAATGATGCTACACATGCCCCTGTGGAGTTTTCTAGCCCATTAGTCTAGTGGCACAAACAACTGAGATTTGAAGAAATAATGATGGAAAATGTGCCTAATGCTTTGCCACATTTAGCATGCAGTCATTCTTGAGGTTTACAAAGTAATGCTTGACAAAGTAATCTTTTCCCAAGGAATTGACAAACATGGTTGTATTTCACCCAATGAAAGCACTTACCATGATATTGACAAATCTGTGTTCTTTTTCTAGAAAACAACACAGAGTCGATGTTTGTCAGTATATAGGGGATCAGCCTAAACTAGGTAACCTCCTTTTGTCTGTAAATAGCTTGCTTAGGTAGTGGTTAACTATTCATTCTCTCTCTTTTGCAAGTCGTATGAAGATGCAGATATTGGTAAGGTAAAATGTTTTCTCATAGTCAAGTTCAGGGCCAAGCTGGAAACGAGGAAAGGAAAACTCCTCTCTATGCCGGCCAGAATCATTCTAATAAGGCCAGTCCTTGCCTATCTCCCCCTCTATTGGATGTTATGTTTCAGGCTGCAGATGGGATGCATTAGAGCAGATAATGAGAGCTTTTCTCTAGTACAACTCGGAGATCAAGAAGCACCCTCATCATCTAATTGGGGAAGCACCCTCATCATCTAATTGGGGACCAAGTAGTCCACAAGGGCTCTGCTCATCCGGTAGGGGGCAACTTGTGAGTATCACCAAGTTGATCAAAACTCACGGGTGGGCAGGGGGACCTCAAGGGTTTTACCAACCGCAGGTCGGTCAAGGTGCGGTTGGTGATGGGGAGTTTTCCTTGGATTATAAAAAAAAAAAGAAAAATTGGAGATCAAGTATGCGACGTACGCAAATGTCTTCATGTGATTGTGGGCTAACTTGAAAATAGAAACAGACCACACAAAGAAAAAGGACAAAAATGAGAGACCTTGAACTTCTTTAAAAATTTTGTGGTGCCATCGGTATTATGCAGACTTGATCAATTGCAATCACTATGACTGAACATGGCGCCATGTTTCAGGGCTATGTGCAACTTGATCAAGGAACCTTAAGGAACCTTTATTGATGAGGAACCCTCGCTGAGAATCAGATCACCGATACCCAAGCCCTAACTGAGTCCCGGGACAAAGAAATCAGCACCTTCCCCCCAGGTCCGCTGCCACTCGGAGAGAGAGCTTTTATTAATCTCCTTTTTTATAAAAGAAGATTTCATGTTAACTCCGAAATTTCTCTGTATGCAGTAGTAGCTATCGGTTTATTTATGGCTGCTTGCTTTAAGCTCTCTCTCTCTTGATGGGTGGTGGTGTCCTGAGGCATCGAACTCGATTTTAGTGGGGCTGGCAGTGTTATCGGGTCTGCTATGCCTCATCTCGCACCCCCCACCCCCACACACACCACACACACACTAGTATTGGGGGGCTCGGAGGATGTTCGATCGGTGCGCTGCGTCCTTGCCGTTAGTCTTGGTGGTGCCGAGGACTTTGGGATTTGGCATCTCGATGACTCCTAGGGCTATGGGCTTTGGCGTCTCTCCTATTCTCGAGGTTTGCTCAGGTTGGGGGTGCTTGCTTCGGTCGTCAGCTCAGTTCTCGATGGGTTTAGTATCTATGGGGGTATCTAATCTGCGTCTGCTTTGATGATTTGGCGTCGCCTCGTATACGCTGCTTGCTCGAAGGGGGTCCCTCGTTCGTGGTGTTGGCTATCGATGATCATTGTTGCACCTCTCCGTTATGTCAGATTTCATGCAGTTTCATCCCTCCATCCTCTTTCTTCGCAGTTGTCGGGCCCTGCTCATCATCTATCATGTTGCATCCCTTCGGAGAGTCGGGTTTCATTGGGCAAGATGTCTCAGCCGTTCAGCCATCATCTTCGGTGGTCGATCCGTATTTCCAGTGCAACCATCTATCTTTCTACTTGGGTTGTTCAATGGACGTAGCAACTCGGTGTCTTTATCTCTCGCTCTCTCAGTCACAGATTTACAGCATCTCTATCCTGATGAGGGAGTCGTTCGTTGATATCGTCAAGGATTTGCCTTTGGTGGACGTTGATGCCTCCGGTCCCTCTTCTATCCCCTCGCCTTCCTCGTCTGCGGCCGGAGGGATTTCTCCGTCGGGGCTGGATGGCGCCTCCCTTAGGGGTCGACGACGATCTTCAAAGTTCTTCGCATCTCAGTTTGGGGTATCTCCAAGGCGTTCTTCACGGATCCGCTCTCCGCGAGGCTTTCCTGATTTCCTGACATGAAGATTCTATGCTGAAATATCAAGGGCTTGAACTACCCTCAAAAGTGCCTGTTCCTTGCTAGTTGGATCTGGTAGGAAAACCTGAACCTCGTCGCTATTTGTGAGAGCAAGATGGCAGAGGTTCTTCGTCGGTAGTTTCTGAGATCTGACGTGATGCAGTTTCTTTCTTCAAGCCATTGTTGCTCTTTGCGGGCGATATCCTTGTTCTTGGGAGGTTGTCTCTCGGATTCTACCAGCTTGATGAAAATGTGTTTTCCCTATCCGTCACCATTCCTCTTCCGGCTAAGCCGATGCCGGCAGTGGTCACCATGGTGTACGGTCCACACCGCCAGAGCCGTCAGGAGGAATTTTGGGCGGACCTAAATAGGCTCCTTCAGTCGTTCGAGGACCAACACCTCATCATGGGCGATTTCAACTGCCTGTTGTCTTCCTCTGACTCGAGTAATCCTATCTCTTACTCGGTTTCTATGATTGGGTTCCAAAATTTCATTCAATCAAACCAACTGTATTCTGTTCCGCATTGCGGCGAAGCTTTTTCTTGGTCCAATCGCTGCTCTCGCCCGTGCTATCGCCTGCTTGATCGTGTGCTCATCTTTTTGGATCTGCTGGCCTCGCTAAATGACCTCTCGTGTTGTCTTCTCCTTCCATATGTCCCTGACCATAGTTAGTTGGTTATCCGATGGGGTCATGAATTTTCTCGCCACAACAATTTCCGATTTGAGCAATGGTGGATAAGGGAGCCAGACTTCGAGTATGTAGTTCGTCTATCTTGGTGTGGCTAGTGTACCACAGCTAGAACGGCTACTCGTTGCATGGATAAGTGCCACCGTTTGTCTTAAGCAATTAAATTGTGGCTTATCTCGAGGCATATCAACAAATTTCAACATTTGGGGGATTGGGAGCGCGAGTTGCCGCCGATCGATCAATCTCTCTCAAATTTGACCTCCTTGGCGAACTCTGATATTGTCAGTCTGAATGCTAGATCCACAGAACTGACTCTACTATTATGATCGTGGCTTCTGAAAGAGGAGATTTGCTGGAGGCAGCGGTCTCGTGCTATTTGGCTTAAAGGGGGTGACGAAAATACTCATTTTTTTTCATTCCGTTGCCTCTCATAGACATCGAAGGCCGGCCATTCCTTCCATCTGCATTGAAGGTGTCTACCATTCTGAGGGTCAGGTTCTCCCAGCGGTGACTGATTTCTTCATCAAGCTTTATGCCAAAAATCCTTCATCCGGTGGGTCGATGGGTACAAAATTTGTTTGTTGCATCAACCACGCGTTATCCAAGTCTTTGCAGGTGTCCTTTTCTGAAGAGGAAATCTTTGCGACAATAACAGTTTTGTCTGGTTGGAAAGCCCCTGGTTTTGATGGTTATCCTATGGACTTCTATCGCACCTTTTGGACGTGCGTTAAGGGTAATATTCTTAGTATGTTCGCTGAGTTTCACCGCAACGATCAGTTACCGTCTATCTATCACCTGGCCATTGTATCTCTTATTCTTGAAGATGCTACATCAATGGACATAGCGCGGTACCTACCAATCTCTGTCTTAGGGGGGATCTACCAGATCATCGCCAAGGTATTGGCTGCCAGTGCACTCTGTCACTAATTGGATTTTTTCATATGCTCAATTTGCCTTCATTCCTCATAGACGGCTGCAACATTTGTTTATTCTGGCCACAGAGGTGGTTCACTCTCTCAAGTCCAACGGGAGGTCGTTCTTTACTCTTAAGCTTGACTTCCATAAAGCTTATGACCCGTTGCACTGGCCTTTCCACTTTCACATGTTGGAGAACTTTGAATTTGGTTGACGCTTCTTTAGTTGGGTGCGTAGGTTGGTCACTAATGCACAATCCCAAATTCAGATTAACGGGGTCCGTGGTAAGTAATTTAAGCTTGGGCGTGGTATTCAGCAAGGATGCCCCTTGTCCCCTCTGCTTTTTAACGTCATTTTTGAAGGCATTGTGGTCTTTTTCAAGAGGGTTGTGGGGTGTGGTTTTATTAAACCACTTAGAATTCAAGAGTTTCTGAGCAATATTCTTACTTACGCTGATAACATGATTGTTTTTGGCGTTGGCTCCATCCAACACATGTTAAGAGTCAAGCTCATCATCCTCTTTTTCCTATCGATGTCGGGCTTCTCGCTGAACAATAATAAGTGCTGCATTTTCATGATCAATGTTCTTTCGCATACGCAGGCCATCGGCCAAAAGATCTTTTAGTGCGCCACTTCAGACAAATTTTTCTCCTACCTTGGTCTGCCGCTTCAGCTCTCACGTATTTCATCGGTTGCTTGGAACGCCACTCTCCAAAAGGTTCAGACTAAGATTTTGACCTGGCAAGCCTCCTACCTTTCGATTGCCGACATACTTACCCTCATTAAGCATGTTTTAAATGTTATGCCAACATTTTTTATGTCTATGTTTCTTATGTCTATGGGGGTCAATAAGAAGCTCTCTACGTTATTGGCCAGGTTTTTGTGGTCTGGGCAAGGTAACAATAAAAAGCGCCACCTTGTGGGTTGAGACAATATAAGGCTACCACAGAATAGAGGAGGGTTGGAGATTTCAGACTCCAGGTTAAGAAGCATTGTTCTGGTTGTTAAGCAAAGCTGGCTTGCGCACCAACCAGAGTTCTCTTATGCAAACTTCCTTATAGCAAAATACGGATTGGTGGAGTCTTTATTTGGGGGTCATCGCGGGATTAGGTCGCCCCTTTCGCACCTGCGTAGATCATGGATTCAAGCTTGGTCTGTTGTGTGTGATGGCGAGGGCGACGACGTCGCTCAGAGCCAGTTCCTTTGTAGAGTGATCATGTCGAACGATTCCTTTCGCACCAGAACCACCTACCTTTCTCTCCTTCCTGCAAGTGTGAATCGATTCCTGCGAGTATTATCTGGGGCAAAGGTCCTCCTCCGAGAGCGCGCTTCCTTGCTTGGCTTATTCTGCAAGATCGGGTGCAGACATATAGCTTCCTCAAGTCTATAGGTTTCTGTATTATAATTAAATGTGCTCTCTGCGAGGTGGCTGAGGAATCTACACTGCACCTATTTTGAGAATGTCAGGTCTTTCAGAATATCTTTAAGGTTACCTAGAATAAGCCGGTTTTGTGCGTTAGGAGTCTTTCGATGTGGACCTCTTGTGGATCCCCAAGCGAGTTCGTAGATGTAAAAGTTGGCAGATCATTTGGAGAACTTGGTTGCTTTATTCCTGGTGGGCTGTTTAGATGTCGCGCAACAATGCTATTTTTAGGCAAAACCCGGTTCAGTTCAATAAGTTAGTAAATTATATTATGGCGGATGTATACGCCTCATTACGCATTTGTCTTCATGATCTTCAGTGCCACTTGCCGCTAAGGCCTCCCCCGGATCCGGACTGATTGCCTCTGTTTCTGTTTTGTATTTTGTGCTATTTTTTTGGCTTATGTATTCTTTGTCTTTTTGGGTACTGTTTGTTTTGTTTGTCGGTTTCAACGTCCTTTGAACCTGTCGTAATGTTGATATTCTTAATCTCTCTCTCTCATACAGCCACAGTTCATGATAGCTTGTGCATTATTCAAAATCAAGGAGTACCAAGGTGCCTACTTTTTCCAAACCATTGATGTCCTAATATTCCCTTTGTTTGGGTCCTCTTTTTCGTAGGTGGTTGTTGTCTGAGGGGATGATTGATGGATGCATTAAAATAGTAACCAAAGCTACATGTTAGGGCCATTGAGTTCATCGAACCTACCAACATCAATTCATTACTTATGTGCTTTCTGTGATGGATGCTATGCCAACTAGCTTAATGAACAAGTTGAGGTGGCCCAAGGGGTGTCAACAGGTCGCCAGTTGCAACCAAACTTGACCAGATTTTTGGGTATGGTATTGGGTTCGGACTTGGGTCTAATTAGGTGTATTATAAGAGAAACCATACCCAAACCCGATAAGAACTACATGACCATACTCAGTAAAATAATAATTTTTTTTTTATCATTTTTACATTGAAAAATTGGGGGTCTTAATCGGAACTCAGGTCAAGCCCGGGTCTGGTATAAAATTTTAAGAACTATACTCGGTTCCATGTATTAATCGGACCTTTGGGTCCGGACCCGGGTCTTAATTGGGTCTTCTTATTTGTCACCATACCCGGACCCTATAGGGTTTGGTCCGGATCCCGTCTGGGTAAACCCGACCTATTGACACCCCTAGGTAGCCCATTCATATTGCTTTAGCAATCATAACTTTTAGCACTTTACTTTTTATCCAAGGCTACCTTTCATAGAGTATTGGGTCCGTGCTAAACCCATTTGGTGTTAAACCACACGCTAAATGAGTTTTTCAGCTTTTCAGGTGCTTTTTATGTGGTTCCGGCCCTATAAATGTGTTGGGCATGGTCAATTTACTAAGAATCCACACCTAGTTCATGTGTTTTTGATGAAAAAAATTATGTTTGAAGCCTCTAAAATTTAGAAAGATTTTGGACAGTTAATTTTTTGAACTTTATAAAAACCACTCATGTGTTGGAATCAAACGCTTCAAGAGCTGATCCCTATAATTTAAAAGTAAAATGAAAAAACCCCTAAAAACCCATTTAGCAAGCAGTTTAACACCAAATGGGTTTAGCACAAACCCATTACTCTCTCTCTCTCTCTCTCTCTCTCTCTCTCTCTCTCTCTATATATATATATATATATATATTCTTTTGTAGTCCAGCTTGCAAATTAGGCACATTCCCTTTTTTTCTCTAAATGGGCAAGCTGGGGTTAGGCAGACCCCTACCAGTTTTTAGAAATTATTTGTAATCCTTTACGTTTACAATCGCTCATGAAGAGGGAGCCCAGGACACGGATCCCATCATTTTAAATAGGATGGGTTCCATTATACATTCAATCCTAGCCATCCAGCAGAACCATCTAGCCGTTGATTGGATGGTTAGGATTGAATGTATGATGGAACCCATCTTACATATTTCAAATGATGAGATCCGTGTTAGCCAATCATGGGGGTGGTCTTTCCAGGACTTCACTCACCCCGATCTAGCCAACTTCGCTAGATCTCTGTCCAAAAAATTGAAAACCAAAAAAACTTTCTGCACATGTATTCTGTAGATTCTATGCAACTTGTTCCGTCATTCTTGGTTTAGGGGGATACCAACAAATTTATTACTTTACAACAAAAGTTAGTGGATCATTTTTTTTAATTATACGAAGAAACTATACTCCAGATTGAGGACCTGACCATGCTAGTGTTTGCCTGCCGTACCGATGGGGGTAAAACTCTGTGGGCATGCCCCTCAACCCCAAGTGAGTCTCTTCTTGCAGAAGGGGGCACCCACATGGGAACTCGAACTGGGAGTAAAGGAAGACCTTCCTATCCACGTGCCCAAGACCATGTGAGCGGCCTTTTGGGATCAGTCAGTCTATCTATCTATGAAAAAAGAACAGAATTTTTTTGGCTTTCTTAAAGCTAATAACACTAAGAACATTAGATACAGAATTGGATTTAGCATTTTTCCTACAATTACTCTGCTGTCTCAGCTATAGATGCAATTTCAAAGCTCTTGGCTTACTTTCAAACAAGGACTTGTGCGGTTCTGTTATATTGTGCCGTTGCTTCTAACTGGGGAAAACCAGTTTAGTAGGATATAACAAATGCAATTGCTGTGTTCAAAATGATTACTTAAAGGAGATAATGACATGTACTGAATCAGCTATACTATTATTTTAAGGGAAACACATCAAGATGCTTGTTGGTGTTTCATGACTTAATTGCCCACCTTGGCCCCATCCTTCTGGTCACAGATAAACTTCCTTAGGAACCAAGTTTCACAATCATGATGGGGTATCTTCAATAGTCTTTTTTTCTTAGGGGTGTGTGTTTCATGCCCCTTCCTACGAAAGAGTATTTCTTCCCTAAAAAATAAGGCCTGTTTCATATAACGGTGAAGCAAACATGTTTATAAAAAATATACGGTAAGACCCACAAAAAAAAAAAAACAGTTTTCCTGTAAAATGGGTTCATACTTCCTCTTCACTTTCCCTTCAAAGTGACCCTTCCAAAAGAGACTTTCCTTGACTGAGAGTAACAAACACCCCTTTAGTTCAACACTCATTAGCATTTTATCTTACAACATGGTCTTGGTGTACATGTGATTATTTTTTTTGGAAAGAACTTCAATGTTTTATTGCAGATAGAAAGAATTTAGCTTGTTACAGTAGCTTTGAATACGGTCACTTCCCTAAAAAGAAAGAACATAGTTACAAGAGATCCCATCTAAGAGCATGGAGGAATACACGTCCGTTCTCAATCCTTAGTAAGCAATTAAGAGACCATAAAGCCAGTACCCTTTCCTCTACATTAACAAGATCTGACCATGAGGAGGACCCTTAGGAGACGTCCACTTCCCCGTTGAAGGTGAAGTCTACCAAAGACAATTCGTACTTGGCACCACCAACTGGGAGAGCAAAGGTTTTGGTGTACATGTGATTTGTTTGAAGGATCTCTTCTAGTAGTATTATTTGATTATTTAATTAATTTTGTGTGAATGAAAACTTAATTGTCAAAAAGAAAAAGAACAGAAAGCATTTTTTTTTGTTAGAAAAAACCATAAGCTGTAATCTAATGCACCGTTTACTTTTCTTATCAATGCCTGAATGAAAACTTAATTGTCAAAATGAAAAAGAACAGAAAACATTTGTTTTTTGCTGGAAAAAACCATAAGCTGTAATCTAATGCATTTTTTTTACTGGAAAAACCATAAGCTCTAATCTAATGCATTGTATACTTTTCTTATTATATATTCTAGAAGAAACCACAACTATGGTTCGGACATCTTGAATATGTACTGAGATGGTGACACGTTGATTGTGGTTCTGTTTCGGTGTCTACAGTAAAAACTTCTTACCTCCTTGGGTTCCCCTCCCTGCCTACCATGAAAGTCTTCCATTTTCTTTTTTTTCTTTTAAGGAATGAAAGTCTCCCATTATCATCAGAGGTGCCTTGGATGCCGTTATCCTGCACCAACACCACCATTTTTTCTTGTTTTTTCAGCGGTTCATTTTTTGTGCTTTAGATGTCATTCATCTACAAGATGAATGCCTGTAAAAAATTCTATGGGGCCCATCTGAGAGATAAACTATCAAACCATGGTGTTTGGATTGCTGTTTATCAAATGGATGAACGGTAATTCGTGAGAGGTGCCTCTAACCTGATCTTGTCTCATTGTCTATATGAAAAAACACAAAAAAAAAACGTAACGAGTCTGCATTTGCATTAGTCATGCATGGCATAGATGTGCGTAAGCTAGCACCATGCTGAAAAAAAAAAATTTGACTTAGTTTGGCACAATTACCACCATCATCAATACATGGGAAAGTTAGCCAATCACAAGCACACCAGAGTGTTGGTTGGGCTCCACCGTTAGGGAAAGTGATTTGGATTCCTAACGAGAGCTGATCAGGTGATCTGCCAAATCACCTTAAGAAAAGTAATTTGGCATCCTCACCGTCCACAAATGGCATATATAAAGATCTTGGGTCCTGGTGGGATGAGGCAATGGACGGTGAAGATGTCAACCGATCACCTTATATTCTCTCAGCCTAACTCACCGAACACGGATGAAATAGGATGGGTTCCATCATACATTCAATCCTAGCCATTGATTGGATGGCCAGGATTGAATGTATGATGAAACCCATCCTATTTCAAATGATGGGATCCGTGTTCACTCTCACCCATTACCTCAGGCACGTGTTTTACAACTTGCTACTATAAAAAAAAAACAGACAAAGGAAAATATTCTTGGCCATATCAGCATTTCTTCCATTGCATTCTAAATTACAACATTCGCAATACAAAAGCAACAAAAAAATAAAGAGCGAGAGGACCCGCTAGTGAAAGAATCTTTTATTGGAGTTACTTGGTGAACTTATTTCATCCAAGTCATCCAAGGAAAAAAAGATCTCATCTAGACACGAAAGCTCTCTTCCATCATCATCATCATCACCATAACTGGACTCAGAATCAAAGTTCCTCTCTTGAATTCTGCATAGGACCCAATCACTTAATACCTGCAATTGTTATCTAATCTTTTAGAGAGAGAGAGAGAGAGAGAGCCTAAAGAAGATCAACATTAATACTCATGAAGATCAACAAAATGTTGAACCCATGAACCGAACAAGTAGAAAACAAAACTAAAATATAGAAAAAACAAAGCTAAAGAAAAAGAAACTACAGACAGCAAGCAACAAAACAACAAAGCCAACTCAACCAAAATCCGCAGGATTAGAAGAAACCACCGCTGAGTGAACGTCGTTCAGATGAGAGGAGAGGACTCTAATATTTCATACACATCAACCAGGATTTTATGGACAAGATGATTAAAGATGACCGGAATTTGATGGAAAGTAGCATCATTGCGTGCTATCCAAACAAACCACCAAGTAGTAAGCAACCATGTCTTTCAGATCAGTCTCCACCGCTTGCATCATCTAATTTCAATAGGGCCCAGGAGAAGATTAAGTGCAAAAGACTCCTCTTTGACAATTACGTTAGGAGATCTCCACGTCCTATTAAATAGGGCCACAAAGATTGAGCAGGACCAAAATAAATGAAAAGTAGTTTCTTCAGCAGCTTGACACAACACGCATCAACTTGGAAACTGAAAGCCCAACTTCTTTAAATAACTGTGAGTCTGAACCCTATCATGCAAAATTAACCAAGCCAAGAACCGAGATCTTGGAGAAGGGCCCTTACCCCATAATGCACACTTAGGGAACCAATCTGCCCATGGGGGGAGCAACGATCTATACACTTTGTGGGTGTGGAACGCTCCATTTGGCGTAATCGCCCATTGCAACCAATGATCATAATTTCCAGCATCCCCAGTTTGATCTCTGAAGGACGATAAGGCTCTCAGCCACATGCTTCGCAAGTGCGAGATCGCCAGACCCTGGGTTCCATGGCGAAAATGAGATAAATCAGGAGCACCATATTTAGCATGAAGCAAGCGAGCACATGGAGAGCCTAGTTGATGGGCTATCCAACATTGCTTGGCTACGAGAACAATACTCCTTTGTCTTGGAGCAAAAACACCTAAGCCAGCCATACGCCTAGGTAACACCACTGTTCGCCAACCAACCAAATGGTGCTTACTCTTAAGTTGACACCCAGACCAAAGAAAATCTGACATTAAACGACAAATTTGCTTCTCCACGCCCACAGGCATCACAAACATTGACATGAAGAATTCAGGGATAGAAGAAAGAACATGTCTGATTAAAGTCAGACGGCCAGCAATAGAGAGATAAGAAGCCTGCCACGAAAGAAGCTTGCTTTTCACTTTTTGAATAGTTGGAGCCCAAGTAGCGGACGAGAGACGCTTCACTTGTAACGGCAGACCCAAATATGTTATCGGCAACTCAGAGATTGCACAATTAAAAATATGTTGGCCCACTGCAAGCATAGGAGACTGAACATTGAACATAGTAAGAGAGCATTTGCTATCATTTAGGGAAAGCCCAGAAAGAGAAAGAAAGAACTGAAGAATAAGCTTGAATCTAAGCATCTGCTGTACATTTGCTCGCCCAAAAATAATCATATCATCAACATAAATAAGAATATGGTCCAAAAAATCTGGAACATCTAGAGGATCTATCAGGCGTTTCTCCGCAGCACGCTTGAGCAACACCACGAGACCCTCAACAATGGCATTGAACAACAAAGGCGATAGAGGGCAGCCTTGCCTTAATCTACGGTCCAACTGGATCTGGCCACCTCTAGTGCCGTTACACCACAACAAAGTAGGGTATTAGCGACGACCACATTCCGTCGCTAATCCGTCGCTAATCTGTCGCTACGCCTGTTAGCGACGGATTAACGACAACGAGGCGACGGTATGCTTACGTCGCGAATTTTTCGACGCTAACTGGCGACGGACTAACGAGCGCTGTATTCCGTCGTCAATCCGCCGGTACTAAACGACGACCACGGCTTGGCGACGGATGTACGTTTGTCGCTATGCCGTTGCTAGATTTATATGATTAGCGACAGATGGTTCCGTCGCTAATCCGTCGCAAAAACGAAAAAAATTAAAAAAAAAATTATTTGAAAATTAAATACCGAGAACGGTACAATTTATATTTCCTGTACAATTTATATTTCTTGTAAATAAAAAACAAACCACATAAAAAATTTCATATAACAAGATTCTACAACAATTAATTGTTCCACCTTAAAATTAACAAGTTTAATTATTTACAATTACAATTAGGAAACATAAAAAACTAGAACTTCTTCAACACAGTTCTCTAATCATCGCCAAGATTTTGTGCGTCTTCTTGTTCATTGTCTTTATCTGTCCCTTCAGCTCCGCTACGCTGATTATCGCTAGCAGCCTACACAAGAAAAGAACAGTCAGTATTGATAAACAAAATATAATGAAATAAATTACACACTATATGTGATTCTATCATGTGCTCATGTGTGATCTATGGCAATAAAAAAACTCTATATGTGATTCTATCATGCTCATATGTGCTCTAAGGCAGGCAAAAAGTTATATATGTGATTCTATCATGCTCATATGTGTGCTAAGGCAGTCAAAAAATTTAATATGTGATTATAGCATGTTCATATGTGTTTTAAGGCAGACAGAAAAACTCTATATGTGATTCTACCATGCTCAGATGTGCTTTAAGGCAGGCAAAAAACTATATATGTGATTCGATCATGCTCGTATGTGTGCTAAGGCAGTCAAAAAATTGAATATGTGATTATAGCATGCTCATATGTGTTCTAAGGCAGGCAAAGGAAAAAAATTATATGTGATTCTATCATAAATGATATATGTTCTAAGGCAGTAAAAAAACTCTATATGTGATTTGTGCATGCGCATATGTGTTTTAAGGTAGTCAAAAAACTGAATATGTGATTATAACATGCTCATATGTGTTCTTAGGCAGTCAAAAAACTGAATATGTGATTATAGCATGCTCATATGTGCTCTAAGGCAGGCAAAAAAACTTTATATGTGATTATAGCATGCTCATATGTGCTCTAAGGCAATAAAAAACTCTATATATTATTATAGCATGCTCATATGTGCTCTAAGGCAAAAAAAAAACTCTATATGTGATTCTATCATGCTCATATGTGTTCTTAGGCAGTCAAAAAACTGAATATGTGATTATAGCATGCTTATATGTGTTCTTAGGCAGTCAAAAAACTGAATATGTGATTATAGCATGCTCATATGTGTTCTAAGGCAGTCAAAAAAAATTTATATGTGATTCTATCATGCTCAAATGTGTTCTTAGGCAGTCAAAAAACTGAATATGTGATTATAGCATGCTCATATGTGCTCTAAGGCAGGCAAAAAATTTTATATGTGATTATAGCATGCTCATATGTGCTCTAAGGCAATAAAAAAACTCTATATGTTATTATAGCATGCTCATATGTGCTCTAAGGTAGGCAAAAAAACTTTATATGTGATTATAGCATGCTCATATGTGCTCTAAGGCAATAAAAAAACTCTATATGTGATTCTATCATGCTCGTATGTGTACTAAGACAATCAAAAAACTGAATATGTGATTATAACATGCTCATATGTGTTCTTAGGCAGTCAAAAAACTGAATATGTGATTATAGCATGCACATATGTGTTCTTAGGCAGTCAAAAAACTTAATATGTGATTATAGCATGCTCAGATGTACTTTAAGGCAGACAAAAAACTATATATGTGATTCGATCACGCTCGTATGTGTGATAAGGCAGTCAAAAAACTGAATATGTGATTATAGCATGCTCATATGTGCTCTAAGGCAGGCAAAGCAAAAAAATTTATATGTGATTCTATCATAAATGATATATGTTCTAAGGCAGTAAAAAAACTCTATATGTGATTTGTGCATGCTCATATGTGTGCTAAGGCAGTCAAAAAACTGAATATGTGATTATAACATGCTCATATGTGTGCGAAGTTCTGATGAGTACGATCAAAGTGCTTTCAAGCTTCAGCGTCAACAGGATGCGTGATCTTGTTTTCATCGTGTCGAACTTTATTTGCATGCCATCTCATGTGTTTAGCTGTCCTTGAAGACATATACAATCGCTGCAATCTAGGAGTGATAGGAAAGTAGCGGAGCGACTTGTATGAAACTTCCTTTGATCTTGTGCTACCATTGCCTCTTGTCTTTGGCTTGAACCGAGGATGCCCACATGACGGGCATGATATGTTGTTTTCCTGCTCCTTGAAATACAACATGCAGTGATTTGGACAAACATCAATCTTTTTGTAACCCATACCTAGAGCGTTGACCATAACTTTCGCACGATAGAAATTTTGTGGCAATTTCTCATCTTTGGGCAACATACTCTTCATAATCATGCACAAACGGTCAAAACATGATTGACTCAAATTATACTCGGACTTCAAATTCATTAGTTGAAGAACTGCAGACAAGATAGTGTGACTCTCACAACCGTTCCAAAGTGGCTCATCAGCATCTCTAAGTAAATCATAAAATCTACTAGCTGCATCGTTTGGTGATTCTTCATCTACGACAGTTCTTACATCACTAGAACTCATAGCATAACCCAGTTCTGTTCCTGCGGCATCAAATATCAAATTCGTATATGGATTATCGTACACCACATTCACCAGTGCATCAAAATCGTTTCTAAATTCTTCTCCATGAAACATCCAGTTCTGATAATCACTCACAAAACCCTTCCTGTATAGGTGATGTCTAACGCCATGAGGTTCTACAAATCGATTATTCTTACAAATCTTGCAGGGACACCTAATCCGACCTGTGGGATCTACTGTACTGACACTTGTCGTTGCAAATTCAATAAAACTGTCAACATCATCCATATATTCATGCGATAACTCATTGTCCACTATCCTACGGTACATCCATTCACGGTTTGCAGTCATTTTGTCGTATGATGTTACGAATAGTATCCTAACCAGTTAAAAGAGAACCATCAGAATGCTATGATGAAGAAAATATCAAATTTATCATGCAATATATGATGTCATACAATCACAAGAATTATGATGCATGCATTGATAACTTAATATTTTCGTGTGCAAACTATTCATGACACAATACATTCATTTGAAGCATGCTTTCACTATACAATTTCACATGGAAGACATAATCAAATTGAAAGTAACTACATGTAAGCATGGATACAATCACATCAAACATTGCAATACATCGAAATAATTCATATCAAACAAATGTCAAACATGTACATGCAACAAACACACTTCAATATCTCACTAACTACTACCATGCCTAGCATGGACTCCTTACTCCAAAAATAAGAACACTTCCATATTCATACATTAAAATCATGCTCAGCATGATCTCCAAACTCCAACAAAGCAGTCCTAGATATCAACAACTAAGTGAGTGTGTGAACAATAAAGTGTTACATTCAATAAATTAAATAACAAGTGATGCGCTTGCATCACTTACTCACCACGGGTATTTACTCGATTTGCATTGTTTTCGTCACTTACTTACCACAGGTGGCGGGGCACAAGCGAGTTCCGTTGAAAAATCTGCACAAAAAAACATTGTTTTAAAATGAAGTCACCACGAAAAAAAAACTATTCTGGCAAGGGGTCGACTCCCCTGCTGTTCCGGCAGGGGGTCGACCCCCTTACGAAACATAGGGGGTTAACCCCCTTACGGAACGTAGGGAGTTAACTGACCCCCTATTCGGGCAGCGGGTCGACCCCCAGCCTGTTATGGCAGGTGGTTAACCCCCTGCAGGAAAACGTGGGGGTTAACCCCTTGTCAGAAAACGCGGGGGTTAACCCCTTGTCGGAAAACGCGGGGGTTAACCCCCTCCGTTTTCCAGAAGGGGGTTAACCGCCTGCCGGAAACGGAAGGGGGTTAACCCCCTGCCGGAAACGGCAGGGGACGCAGGGGGTTAATCCCTTGCGTTTTCCGGCAGGGGGTTAACCCCCTGTGTGAACCGGGAGGGGGTTAACCCCCTGCCGAAAACGGCAGGGGGTTAACCCCCTGCGTGAACCAGGAGGGGGTTAACCCCTTGCGTGAAAACGAGGGTTAACCCCCTGCCGGAAACGGGAGGGCGTTACCTTTCTCCGGGCGGCGAACAGTGGGACCGACGGACGGTGGGACCGGCGAATGGCAGGAGCGGGAGCGGGAGCGGGACCGGCGAACGGCGAACGACGAACGGCGAACGACGAACGGCGGGAGCGGTGAACGGCAGGAGCAGTGAAAGAAGAAAAAGAAAAGCTGCCTGGGATTAGGGTTATTCGAAAGTTAGCGACGGATTAATTCCGTCGCTAAGCCAACGTAAAATCAAATTTACGAAAATACCGACGAATTATATTTTGTTGCCACATCCGTCGCTATTTAGCGACGGACTAGATTCTGTCGCTAACGTCATCGGTAAATGGTGTGATCGTAACGACGAAACAGTCCGTCGCAACATCCGTCGCTAATTAGCGACGGACTAGGCGACAGACTATCTTCCGTTGCTATTTTCATAAGATTCATTAATTATAGCGACGAAGATTTGTCGCTCGCTTATAATCCGTCGCTAACTAGCGACGGAAAGATTCCGTCGCTAACGTCCGTCGCTAACAACGTATTTTCTTGTAGTGTTAATCTTAATCATGGCATGAGCATTAGAGACCAATTCCCTCACCCACCCAGAAAAACGACGACCAGTGCCAAAATTGGATAACATTTGAAATAAGAAGGGTCAATGCACTGAATTAAAGGCTTAATGAAAATCCAATTTAAGAGAAAAATAGGGTTGACCACTACGATGTAAGGAGTGAATGACTTCAGAGGCCAAGATGAATGAATGGTGAATCCTCTTGTTGTGGATAAAGGCGAACTGAGAGTTCAAAAAAAATTGGTGAGCCACGACCTTCAACCTATTAGCCAATACCTTAGCAATCATCCGATAAAGGGCACTCATAACAGAAATCGGGCAAAACCTAGAGATATCAGTGGCAGCATCCTCTTTCGGAATTAAAGAAATAATTGCCAAGTGGGTTTGAATAGGCAATCTGGAGTTGCGATAGAACTCATCAAACATGTTAATAATATCAAGCTTCACACAAGACCAAAAAATTCTGAAGAAATCCACATGAAACCCATTAGAACCTAGAGCTTTCTACCCCGACAAACCTTTGATGGCCCTAAAAATCTCATCTTCAGAGAACCTCATTTGCATAATTCTGGCTTGATCTTGCCGAATCGAACCGACAGAAACAGGGTCAATGACACATTTCGCAGTAAGTGAAACATGATATAAATCTTTAAAATACTGAGTGATAGCTGAAATAACGTGTTGATTAAGGTACGAAACGCTCCCAATGTTGATTGATGGGACGACATTCCTCCTATGACAATGAGAAGCATATGAGTGAAAAAATTTACTATTATCGTCTCCGGCCGCAAGCCATTTCACCCTTTCTCGTTGCTTCCATCTAATTTCATTTTTGACCCTCCGGTTCTTCAAAAGCGTTGATAAGTCAATAGATCTGTCCTGCAATCTCTGCAGGTGAGAATCAGATAGACTCCGGGAAAGACATAGTTTGATACAATGCTGAAATCTCTTGCTCCCAAGTAGCCATTTGATGAAATTTAGCCACATCTCGATTATGGAGCCAAGCTTTGATATCCTTAGCGAGATGAGACAACTTCTCATGACACCGGATAGTTGTCCACTGCTCATTGGAGGGCTTGTTCCAAGAGTCTAAAATAATAGTGTGAAAGTCTGGCTCTTAGAGCCACCATTGTTCAAACACAAAACTCCTGACGTGTTTAAAATCATCCCCCCAAATAATGATTAACTGACCATGGTCCGAGATAGAGGGAGCCATCAAGACACACTTGACATCGGGAATGAGGTCCAACAAATTTGGAATGACAAAAACCCTGTCAAGAACTCTGCAGCATGGGCGAATCCGCCTATTCGACCAAGAGTATTGCTCCCCAATAAAAGGAATTGGGTAAAGGTGATGCTGATTAACAAAATCTTGAAAACCTCGCATGGATGGATTAGGATGAGCAAGATTATTAGAATCCTGGATAGACAAAAGGCAATTAAAGTCCCACATAAGAAAATGATACTCCCCGTTTGATATGACGATCCTATTTAAGTCGTTCTTGAGAGAGAGAGAGAGAGAGAGAGAGAGAGAGAGAGAGCTCACAGCTTTTGAACACCCACGCTTCCTAGAAACTTTGGTTGTGGAGTCCAAGAGGCTATACTCATCCATTGCCCAATTGGTCTTAGTCCCATCGGGAGGCTTCCCAGTGTAAAAAACTAGAGACCTCTTGCACCCAACAACTTTGCTTCCGTTTGATATGGACTCCTTGCCTGTGACCTTCCAATGTCCTGATGCAGTAGGCACGTACTCTATAGAGTTCTTTCTCTGGTTTCTTGGCTTTTGGCTATAGAAATACCACTCTTTATTGCCACCGAAAGTCTTACCTGAGCAAACACGTGAAATATGTAATACAATGATCATTGGGTAATGTTCATAGAGTAATTTTTATCACTTGGTTTACTTATTTTTGTAACCATCCTCTGAGTTCTGACTCTTTCCCATGATGTTGGTAAATGCCAGTGGAATTCCAAAATTTGTTTCTCTAATTTATCCAAAAGAGTGAAGGAAGAATCAGAAGAATACTGATATACCAGCTAACCTGCCAATCTTAATTTCTTATTTACTATTTGAGATCATATTAATTTAAAACTCATACAACAAACATGAAACATTCAAAATCTCAATAGCATTTTACATAATTAAGATCTAATTAGAGAGAGAATAGTTATATGCAGGCAGGGTTTTTACACACATAGAGAGAGAGAGAGAGAGAGAGAGAGAGAGAGAGAGAGAGAGAGAGAGAGAGACCTGGTAGTTCCCATGGGTGATAGTTATAGAGATCAATCTCCTCAATATTGTCTGGGTAGCAAGGAAGAAGCTTGACTTTCCTATAGAGATAGTGAAGAACGAGCTCTTTGTCTGTTGGATAGAACTTGAAGCCTGGAGGAAGGGTGATATTGTCTGCCATCTTTCTTCTCCCCCTTCAATTGGTGTTTGAGTTCTCGAGATTCTCTTCTTTATATAGAAACAAATGAAGGAGAGAGGATAAGAATCCAAGGTGGTGGTCTATTTGGTTGTGGGAGGAGAAAGAGGGAACATGTAACGGAACAGCATCTTTTTTTTTAAAGGAAAAAAGAATTTTAAATTCAAGGAGAGATTTGAAAGTGTCAACGTCCACTTGGTATTTGTTATGTTATGCTTTTTCTCATAAACTAAAGACATAAGGATGTCATACGAGCGTATTCATAATCAAAATCATATGGTCAATCCCCAAAATTCATCATTTTACCTCTCCATGTACATTTACGATCGTATACGCATGTATGTATGTATGTACTTGTGTATGTATATTCTAGTAAGGAAACATTACAGTCTAATACGAAACTTCACACCTTTATGTTGACAATCAGCACTCAGGAAAATGGTAGTCGGAAATTTTGTAGCTTGCTTGGTCGTAGATCTTCAATTTCTAGGGTGCCATTGGTGGCAATCTCAAGCAAATTAAGTGAAACCGGTTGGACACAACTAGTTTCAGACCTGGATCCAATTGGTGTTTAAAAACATTGTAACAAATATCAGCATTAGTTTGAAAAATATCATGATTTTATCGTGATATTTCAAAGCCCGATATAATCCACACAAAAAAACATGATATTTTCAAAACATTGCCTATTTTTAAATATCATGATAAACTTAAAAATCACCAACTACTACTCGTTTACTGGCATCATTACTCTATATTCACAGATGGATTTGCAGGACTCCTCTGTTGTTGCTAGGCAAGAATCTCAACTTTTTTTCAAAAATTATTGTGCTGGCCGCCCCACTTAAATTATTTGCCCTTAATTGAGTTCTGAGTCTTGAGTCGAGGGCCACTGGGATTTAAAACTGTGGTGCTAATGTCTACATGCAACTCATCCCAACTCAAGTGCTCTTTCTTAAATGTTTCTTCGCTGAGATGAAAGATGCTCAGAGATTATCTTGAGAAAGCAATGCATGAATCTAAATATACAAGTGTTCCTACTTGTACCACTAGCTGCTGCAGTGCATGTAACTCTGCATCTGCTTCTGCATAGAATTTTTCTTTTTCTTTTTTGATATTTCTCAAGGAAAAATCCCGGTTTAGGTGGTGGGGCCCAGTAGAGATTGACCTCAATTATATGTTCCAGCGGTTAAAACTAATGTTGTCAGTATTGGCATCGGCCCTGTACAGTTTGGCCAACTATTCGGCTGAATCGGCCGATACCGATACTCAAATGAATCATTCTGAATCAGCCAAAAAAAATAAAAAATATTGTGTCAATCAGAACGTGACACGTGTTAAAACATTTAAAAATTTTAAGTACTTTTTTTTATATTAATTAAAAAATAACTGATTCACGGGTGAAGCGGATCAATTTTCTGTCAATACGATACCGATACTGGTCGATATGCACCGATACTGACAACATGGTTAAAACCCCTCAACTGCTTCCTTTGTCTACCATGGACCTACCAATTCATTATGACAAAAAACAACAATTTTCCAATCAGGCAGTTTGGTTTGGCTGATATATATATAAAGTCGGATACGATTTTCCTATATGGGCTCCACTTAGAGGTGGGCAATCCCCACTCATCTGGTAGGGACGACTTGTGAATGTCTGTGCAAGTTGATGGAATATAACAAGTTCAGAACTCTCAGGTGGGCAGGGGGACAAATAGGCCTTCCACAATCTTCACTTACGAACTCTTCAAAAACCGAGAAAATTATCTTCATTCTCCCAAAACCACCACCTTGTTTTCCCAAAGGAAAGGTTAAAATTTGTTTTTGTTTAATAGTTAACTAGGGTTAGGTGAACAGTAATTAACTCAGGTGGTTATCTGAGTAATATGTCCGAAACTTAGGCATCTATCTTAATAATTGAAGCTTGAGATGCCTGGATATAAATTTGTCATACATTAAGTACCTATATGTAAATTACCTTTTTTTTTATGACATAATGGTTATAGTATCTAACCTTTTTAAGTTCAAATGCTCCCATGTGAATCGACAAATGTGTCATTATGGCATTGCATAATTGTGACTCTTTTCATGTCAGTTATAAATATAAAAAAAAATGCGCTGGCAGGAGTTTTTAGAAATATGTGTCTTTTTTCATGAAAAACTCTTCATTTGATGGAAATGAAAAAAACAAGCCCTAACTTTCCAAAACCAACCTGGGCTGCAGTGTAACAATTCCTGTTCAAGGACTCTTTTCATGTGTAAATCACTTAGTAACAACTTTCATGTGAAGGTTGCACTGGAAGGTGTTTTTTAAAAAATATGTGTTCTTTTCCATTAAAGACTTTTCATTTGGTAGAAATGAAAACAAACGAGCCCTAAATCTCCAAAACCAACTTGGGCTAGAGTGTAACAATACCTCTTCATATCTTACACCCTGTTTTTTGTCTTCTTTCCATAACCCAAAAAAACTCTATCGGGCATGAAGATCTGGTCGCGATGGCTCATCATGCCATACCTACGGTCGTTGTGCCGGCAGCATAAAATTGAGGCTAGGATCCCTGCCCCGAGCCTATGCTACGCATTGCCTTATGCAGAGGGGCAATGCTCATGGGAATCTAACCTTGACTGCTCGTCTAGCAGCCAAGGCCCCACCCCACTAAGCCAATCCCCTTGGGGCCAGGTGTTTTCTAATATTTGGTTATTAGTGCAAATGAGATTCATTATCTCATTTGCATGAGATTATAATCACATGAGAGGTTACCAAACATGCCCTAACACTAGTAAGTGTAGGTTCGATTTTGTGAACTCGGTCACATTCCAAGTTATGCTAAATTGCATGCCGCCAAATATATGGCGGCAAGCCAGAATCCGGTGAGTCTGGTGGTGGCTGAAAGTTGTTTCACTGCTTCATTTTTTATTTTTTTTGCTTGAGCCAAATAGTTCAATCTTGAAGACACTACAAGAAACCTGTGGATTAGCATCGACCTAAATCTGTCGCTAAACAGTTTAGCGACGGATTAGCATTGGATTAGCGATGAAAAACTTTCATCGCGAATTTTTCGACACTAAGTAGTGCCATAACTTATCCGCCAATAATTCTGTCGCTACTTTGCGACGGATATAATCCATCGCGAGTCCTTCGCTATTTTAAATTAACGATGGATAATATCCGTTGCTAATCCGTCGTTAAATTTAAATAAAAAATAAAAAAAAATGCTCGCTGTCGGAGCGTTCTTCGGCAGGGAGCAATTTTTTTTTACAGAACCGGCGCATTCCGGCGTCGGGACGCTCTTCCGCAACGAGCTAGTCACGACGAGAGAAGGGGTCGTATGGCGTGATGGAGGGCAATCAGGTGCTTAATGCACAAATTTTGTGACGCCGCAAAAACTCGCACAGAAAAGAGAGACGAAATATTTAGGCGAGAAAGAGAAGAGAGATCCGTGACTACATGAAGGTTGATCGTTTCTACAGAACAAACCAAAAACTGATAAACTGAGGTCCCTTAAGAAAAGTAAAAATTAAAGTTAAAAAATAAAAATGGAGCTTAACCGAAACGAGAGAAAATCGGAAATCTCTCAAAATCGAATCCAAGACGAAGCAGAGAGAGAGAGAGAGAGAGAGAGAGAGAGAGAGAGAGAGAGAGAGAGAGAGACTTACTATTTTAGAATACCTACACCGGAAAACCCTCAATCGGTCGAAAACCATCACCTGCCGACTCACCGAAAAAAATCCTGCAGGCACCGAAATCTTTCACAGAGAGAGACACGGGTGATCTACGGCTAGGAATCTTCCAGCTAAAGAAATCGACGACTCTCTTCGCGCAAGCACATACTTCCTCGCCCTCTCGCTTTCCTGCTCGAAAGAGGAGAAGAACACCCCCGTCCCTTCCTTACCTCCTTTTATAAGGGTTGTGCACAGGATGACATCATCACCCTCAAATTGACGGTCGGGATTCAGTGCGGAACGAGGGGAGGGAAAATTTTGCGCCTCAGGTAGACGGTTTAAATAAAAAATTAGCGACGGAATTAGCGAGGGAATTTTTTTGTCCCTAATCCGTCGCTAATTAGCGCCAGATTAGGGACAGAAAAATTTCGTCGCTAATTAGCATTTTTTCCGTAGTGTTTTGGCGACGAAAAAATGTTGTCGCTAAGCTATCGCTAATTAGTGACGGATTTAGCGACGGAGATATTTCCGTCGCTAATTTTGCAAATATTTCAAATGTTAGCGACAAATAGTTTTCGCTCGCTGATCTATCGCAAATTTGCGACGAAAAAGATCCGTCGCAAATTTTCGTCGCTAATTAGCATTTTTTTTTGTAGTGAGACAACACAAATCGACCAAGTCTTGCAATTAATTTCCATTTTTGTGAGTCCAAACCACATGTATACAACCCTCCAAATGGTAAAAACATGAAACATTATGCAACACTTATTGGCACATCTTAAGTTGTCCCTCCCCATTGAGTCATGCAGACATATACAACTCAAATCCAGCTCTAGTTTGGCCCCTTGTCCATGGGTTGAAGATAAAGTAATTAATTTTTAGATCATATAACGTGTTGCATGCACACACACACACACACACACACATAGGGCTTTCAAGGGGTTAGATTTGTATCAGATACCGACCCAACTTGTAACTGAATTCTCGGGTATGGGCATAAAAAAGTGTGAACCTGAACCTGATCTGAGTAATATGTAAGTCCTGCTTGGGTTATAACTTTTGTTGGATGTTTGAATCAATCTTGCTTCACTCAAGTGTTATCTATAGGTCCTAGACCGTCTCAAACTCTTTTAGAAAACATATTTGTATGCATTTTTTGCTTAATCCAAAATTATAGATGTGTCTAGCATTGTTTATTCACGAAAAGCCATGATTTGGATTTAATCAATTTAACAAGAATTTATGATTTTTAGTTAATCAAGTTTTTGGTGCAATATGAACCATTGATTTTCTTTTAGTTAAAAGCATGCAAGTATATTTTCTAAAAGGGTCTAGGATAGTCTAGGAGATGAATGATCTAGAAGCTACACATTATATATATATATATATGTTAATTTGGTTCTAACGAAGGTATGAAGCTATTGAGTAAAAATGACTTTTTTTTTTTATTTTTAGACTTTTTTTGTAGATCAGACCTTATATGATTGTAACATATAAACACAAACTTGATATTAACAAAGAAACTTCATCAGCAGGTAGAATGGGGAGAAAGTGACATCCATTTTCGGCCTTTTGGGGGAGAGAGAGAGAGAGAGAGAGAGAGAGAGAGAGAGAGAGAGAGAGAGATTTGAAGGCATAAGGGTATAAATGTAAATTCAAGGTCTTAACCACAGTTGGGTAAATAGAAACCTTAGTTAAACTAGAGTTACAAAAACTTCTTAAATATGTGAAAAGCACGGTTCTCAAAAACTTGCTTTAGAAGTGCGATACTCCGTGCTTCTGAAACTTCATGAGAATCTTTATTCCCCCACACTTCTTCTATGCTTCCTATATGCATTTCTCACACTTCTTTTCATGTTTTTCTTCTTATGCTTTCACTTACTTTCCATGTAGTTTCTCTAAATTGATAACCATCAATATTAGATTTTAACAAAAAATTAACTCTTTTACTGAAAATTCATGAAATATTAGAATAATTAATTTTATTTTAATTTTTATTTGATTCCTATTAAGTTACCATATTGCTTCACTTTTAATTCCTATTTCGCTTTCAAATTGATACTTCAATTCATGCATCCTATAAATTTTAAAATACCGTGCTTCTCGCTTCCGCTTCCTATATCGTTTCCGCTTTCGCTTCCTAGTTTGACAACCTTGAGTTAAGCCACCCTAAAGTTTCATTTTGATTAATTAACAAAAGTTTAGGTGTGTTTTTAACAATCTAAAAAACAGATTTGATTTTGTCATGATAATATTGAATTAGTATAAAAATAAGTCATGAGATCATTGTTGGCACAGTCCAAGTTTAGGGTAAAGAGAGAGAGAGAGAGAGAGAGAGAAAACCTATTTCTTGTTTTCTTTTTTTTTCTCTGACATGCAAAAAAATAAACTTTTTAAAAATCTCTGACGTGTTTATTTCCAAACTATCACCTAGCGCAATATATTTGTGGTACGGCACCAAAAACTTCACTTGAAAATAAATACATGGTGTGAACGGAACTCAAACTCTCTCTACAGTCTGCTGCACCTGCCATGGGCTCTAGTTACTACTGACCGCTAACCAAACTGAAAGAAAAAAGACTTTTGAAAATCCCAAGCGAGTAGAATGAACTGCTTACTGCAATTGGTACTTTTGGAGAGCGCTGGAACGGCGACGTATGAACATACTTCTTCGTGTCTGAGTAGGAAGGTCGGACAATTCTAAATTGGGAAAAGCTACAACCCAGGACATTGTATTTTGATTGGCCATGTTTGACTAATTCAAGATAATCCGGTAACCTGTGTAAGAACCCTTGGTTAACTTGAGGCACATCACAGGATACAACTATAACGGGTGCCCGTGATCAAAATTAGCTTTAATGGGAAAAGAAGAAAATAGTATGGCGCTGGAATACACTTCCTTTTTTGGGCTGAAAAATCTCATAGCCTATGTAACACGACTCTTCTAATAGAGCACCACACCCGCGTTGCATCCACACCTATGCGGGTGCAATACTTGTACACGGCTTCTTTTGTGTCAAGTGAAATCAACCATACTAAGGTTTATTTCTGTCCAAAAGTAGATTTAGTTAGCCCTAATCAAGTCCAGTTTTATCTATATTATATATATAAATACATAAATACACACACATACACAAGTTTTTCTAAAGTGCCGCATCGCCACATCCACACTTGTATTCACACCTATGTGACATAGCTCGTAGCCAAAAGTTATAAGAAAAATGACAAAATAATTGTGCAAAGTTATCTTAATATTTAGTTCACAAATAATGCTCAAATTCATAATAACTTCTGTTAAACGGGAAATGTTCTGTTCTATGAGACAAGTTTGCATCAACTAGCTTAAATAATAACAACAAAGCAAGACAGGTAGGATGACCAGCCAGCAGGAAACGAGGACATTTAAGGGGTGGGGGGTGAGGAGGTAAAGACAGAATTTTTTTTCGACATAATTTCATAGCATAACAATATGCAACAGAGGGAAAAAAAATAGTCGCTTATGAAGTAAAAGTGAGCAGTTAAACTGACCCTGCTGAGACCAATATTATATCTGGTTTAAACCTTTGAGCAGAAGGGACAATGACTTCATCAAATACAGTTCTCATGGCACTATCACCAGATCCTCCTTTGAGCAGAAGGGGTTGATTTAATGTTGTTCCTTTGCCATTTCCAAGACCAACTTCCTCCATTTTACCAGTACCAGGGTAGCTTCCATCCTACACATGAAAATGTTGTAATAATCTATTCAATATTTTCTCTCAGAGAAAAAGTTGACTTATAAAACTAACTGACGTTATCTCTTTAGGGCTGCTTATTAGTTCAAGCATGGTCAAAACATGAATATATGTCAAATGTTCAACAAAGGTGAGAGGAAAAGAGAGGCACAATGGAGAAGAAGCTTCATTCTATTGAACTGAAAAATGAGGGATACAACATATAGGGGTCGACTCCCCTTATTACAATTTCTGCATGTCTAAAATACCCTTGACCACTTAAATAGTTACTACTTAAGACTTAAACTTACAAATCTAAACTGATTTGTCCATCACTAATAAGACTGCTCTGATTCTAATATTACCATACTATAATACATGAGTAAAACATCAAATACAACTCCAGAAACATAAAAGCTTGAGCTTGGATCACAAAGGCTAAAACAAGTTAATTGCAATCAATCATTTTTTTTTCTCTTTTGAGAAAAGCAGTCAATCAATTGTTGATATCCTGATGTCTGAAGGCTTAATTAACCTTCAAATCAAAGTATGAGTTCTTTATCGTTAGGGCCATTGTGTGTACATGGCTGCAATCTAGAACCAACTAAGATGATGTTCAATTTGATGCCAACTGTTAATCTAACACAAAAAAGTGCAACAGTATACCAAAATATCAATACTAGCATGCCAAAATTACAAACCAACCACTTGCACAGCTAATCAAAGAAGCAATTTCAATAATGCAGCATGGGGAATTGGAAATACAGTGAATGAATTATGAAGCAGAAGCAACATGAAACAAAAGATATAGAACAGAAGGTTTGGCCGTAGAGACCTACCTGATGAGTTGAAATAAAGAAGACATCTGGATCATCATAGAATGCATCACTTGTTCCATTTCCATGGTGAACATCAAAATCAATTATAATAAGCACTTGTTTCAAGCCATGTGTGTGTTGTGCGTGGCGAGCTGCAACAATGATATTTCAAAAGACACAGAACCCCATTGGGCCTTTTGGGATAGCATGATGGCCTGGAGGCCTTACTAGTGCAAACTCCATAGGTGGCCTTTGACTTAGTTTTGATGCTGCAACCTATCATATAAAACAAACTTGTTAACTTAGCTCAAGGTCCTTTTAAAGGTTCTTACAGAAGAGAAAGAATTAATTTTCCAGCTTCGCACAAATTCTCTCTTCTAAGGTGCAAGTAAAGATTCATTAGAAAAAAGCTTTTAATTTTTTTCATAGAATAAATGTGCTGACTACAAGTGCTGAGGCTAAAGATATACACAAATATCCTAACACATAATCAACACGGGAAACTCCTGAACCAGCTGCAAGAAGAGACTCCTGAAAAGTCTGCATTAACAGGATTAAAATTGCAATGCATACATTCAAAATGACACACTTCACATAAAGCTTAGAAGAGAATGGAGTACACTTCGGACTCATTTATGATCCAAATAGCGCTACAACCTCAAATTAATGTATGTCAATGCGATGACAAAGAGGTAAATTCATGCATATGTAATAGGTTGGCGCTATAGCTAAGGAAAGATGCACTGGTAGCATGTGATAAAGGGTTGTATCACCCATATAATGTTTGCCATGGGAACTCAATTAAGTGGCTTAACTGACTCCATGGTTAATATTAACTATCATGTTATCATGTAATAGAACAAAAAGTTGTGAAGGTTGTCATGAAATGGCACGGATCCCAATGCACTCCGTAATGGTCTCCAAGAACATGAAACATTTCGATAAAAATATGAGAGCTAAAGGTTACATGAAAAAGTAATGAACAATTCTAATAATAATGGACAAAGGAAAATTAAATTGAATAATTCTAATCATAATAGACACTAAAGATATAAAAGAAAAAATTACATAAGTTCCTCACTACATGACTCACAAAACACACATAAAATACCTAATATTACCCATCACTCTCTTACTTTACAAGGCACATACCCATACCCTTTTATAGAGAAAAGTAGAAGAGAGAAGAGAAGAAATAAAATAAAAAGGGAAAGTCATCTCTCGTTAAAGAGAGAGAGCTCCCAACGGCTAGAGTTCTAGCCATTGGGAGCAAGTCAAACTAGCATTGACTTGACCCTCATATATAGTATATATATTTATAATATATATTATTAATTATTATATATATTATTACAATATATACATAATATATATTAAACAACATACAATGAGTGCTTTGCCCAATACTAGCCGTTGGGAGCAAGTCAAACTAGCTTTGACTTGACTCTCATATATAGTATATATATTTATAATATATATTATTATTTATATTATATATTATTACAATATATACATAATATATATATTAAACAACATACAATGAGTGCTTTGCCCAATACTCCTGCTACTACTACTCTCTCTCTCATAAATCTATCAACAATGCTTCTACTAGTAAAACGGAATAACACCAACTTTCTCATGACAGTCGTACTGATGACAACACCACATGTCATTGTAAATGCAGTCAGCTGAGGCCATGGGCATGTAAGCATCACGTTGGATCTCAGGCCAGATCCCAGTAGAAAATCCATACACGAATCTTGGTCCCATGTACCGTGAGTCTATTGATCCGGTAAGGCTAACAGACAAGACAAACGTACATGGAATCCAATTTTTTTCATGTGGGTGGAGAGAAGTCGGATAGAAACTTGGTTGAACCCGGATCAGGCTCTTTAAATGATGACCTGGTGAATCCGACTCTGACAATCTGGGTTGGATCATGCTCTAAGATGGAAGGTTGGTAGTTAGCTTCACTTTATCATTGTATAAAAAATAAAAACAAAAATTAAGCATTTTGCATTTCCAAGAGTTAATATTTGATACTATTGAAGGCAGAAAACAGTTGTATAAATTACCTTTTTATACTTTTTGGATTTTGTTGTTTAATGGATGTGATCCGCAAGTGCAAGTTGGTTTAGTAGAAAATGAGTTTTGAATCATGCGAGTGTGATATGTAAACAGGTCTTTTGGGAGCTTCAAAAATCAAAAGGCCACAATGAACTAAAATTTCATAACTAAAAAAAATCATATTTTTAGATCGAAATAACACAATCCGAGGATTCATCCTTAGCAAACTATGCTGAACACATCTATGTAATCAAATTGATCCGATAAAGCTTGAACTTATGATTTCCAGTTCAATAGTTATGTGCCTTCAATAAAAAAATACTAACCCTTCCAAAAATTCAGCTAACAAATATGACATTTACAATAATGTCATTTACCTTATAAATGATTAAGCCTATGGTAATGTCAATTCATTTGAAAATTTAAAAAACATGTAATCGTGAACTTTGCTAACATCTACATATTGCCATCCACGTGTTGCAGTAGACATTAAAAGTGGCATTTTTTGAAAACCTTTTTTGTTACTTCTAAGAGTAAATTACGTCTTTTTGGATGAAAAAGTAAAAGTAAAACAAATTTATTTAAAAAAAAGATGCTGATAATTTTAGTCTGCATTAGACCTAATTTGCTAATTTTATGTTAGTTACACACTCCTAATGTCAGTAAAAAAAGGTCTAAATCTTTTGAAACCCATGCAGTGTTGCACAACGCATGGACAGCTTGGCTCAGCTTGTTTAGGCTAGCTAAATAGTAATAAATATATTTTACATCACATAGTGCAGTGTAAAACAAATAGTTGAAGTGTTTGGCTTACAGAGTTTAAATATTATTGCTTCTAGCTCAGTTTCTTTTTTTTTTTTAATAAACAAGCTAGTTCGAGATCGGCTTGCTTCACTACAAGCAGGAGTCAAGCTTGAACACCTCAAGCTCGACTCATTTGCCAGCCCTGATTGCAATGTAAACACCTATCAGACAGTATATGAGCATGAATTTATGGTCTTTTAGAGAGAATGTATGTGCTTGACTCTTTGGATTGCACTCTTCACTTTAGCCATTGGTTCTTCATAAAGAACAGCAGGGTTATCCACATTTGATGCAATACTAGGCTCACCTAAAAATGCTCGAAATGTGTCTGCAACTGAGTAAGAGAGAGAGTGAAGATTGTAACCCCCTTCCAAGAAAAAAATGCAGCGACCTCCACACAATTCCTCTGCCAGTTGCTTGATATTTGAGGCAAGCATGTAATAGGTGGCAGTTGTAAATTGTAGAGAAGCAAGGTGATCCAGCACATGAGCATCATATCTGAAACACATGAAATTCCTCAAGAGAAAACTTCAAAATTTTCACACAATGTAAATAAAAAGTATTAAATCGAAAAAAATGCCAATGAAAAGAACAGGTGATCGAATACCTCAGTCTGATCACCTAGGCAACCAATCCTGTTCGAGACTGTTGAGCACTGCAGATGACAAAACATGCGGACCCATAAGCTCAGACAGAATTGGTTGCTTGGGTGATGAGGGTGATCACTCCAATCTCCTAATCTCAATTTTTTGGATGCATTCACTTCTGTAGACAAGGGGACGCATCCAAACATCCCTCAAATAGTGACTGAACTCGTATTTATGTGTATGGACCCACTAACACAGTCTGATGGTCTACGGATGCTGACAGATGAGGATGCGAACAGACTCTTTCCTGTTTCGACACAGCTACAATGCAGTATATACGAGTGTCAAGTGTGGTCTACTTAAAGAGACTACAGGTCGAACTGATTAATTCTGCAGTGATAACCTCATGCCACCTGTGCATGTAAGAGACTACTGGTCAAACTGATTAATTCCGCAGTGGCAACCACATGTCATCTGTGCATGTGCGTGTCATAGTTACATACATCAGTGTCAGCTATATCCTGGCAAAGCAAAATCGCTAGATATTTGTAGGTTTTTAAATAAATCTGGCGAAAAACTCAGCATTCAAAAAATGAAAAAGGGAAACTTTTAGAAACCTAACTTTTGAGCAATAATAAAAGAAGCACCTATGTTTTTTAAAAATGTAAAATTGCACCTAAAAATTTTCTTGGTTAATTAAAAAACTCGAATGTCTTGGAACATCCAACTCACTGTCAAATTTATTTTTAATGTCTCTCTCTCTCTAACCCGTCTTTTTGAACCAACACCATATTCTCAGTTTTTTACCATTATCTACCATTACCTCTATGCATCTTTTCCCTTATTTTTAACCATCACCATATAATAATCCAGTCTTCGACATCGTCTACCTCTATCCAACACCACCCCCTCTCCCCCCAACCCCAACAATCCTTACTTTCCCTTTCTTCTGTACTCATCATCACCTCTTACCACCCGACTTGCTCATATATATATATATATATATATATATATATATATATATATATATATATATATATATATATATATATATATATATATATATATATATATATATAGAGAGAGAGAGAGAGAGAGAGAGAAATGGGTCCGTGCTAAACCACATTTGTGCTAAATCAGAGCTAAAGCGTGCGTTGATGGATGATCAATGCTATTTTTGGGCAAAAAGACCTTTAGTGGTGCACCAAAAGCGCTAGTAAAGTTCCCGCTAAAAGTTTGAGACTTTTACTGGTGCTTTTAGTGCGCCTCTAAAAGCCGAGCGCATTTTCGAAAAAGGTTTTCAGTGGTGCACTAAAAGCACCAGTAAAGGTCTTGTTGAAGGAAAGAGTCCAGCTGGTCCAACGTGTGAAAGCTCAAATCACAGTCAAATGATAAGGCAATGAGCTGTTAGGAATGCAAGACTATCCAAATAAGTGGTTGAAAAAAATAAGAAAATTGTTGAAGAAGACCACGATTTTACCGTGAACCAATATTTTAGATATAACAAAATAGAAAGGCAAAATTTATGGAATTGTAATCAAGATCGTGGGAAAATTGATAAATACAACATCCATGGCTCTTGTAAAGAATTGAGAAAGAAAATAGAAAAAGAGTGAGCAAGCTCTTCCGAGGATGTCCATGGTTCTTCACACCACTTCGGAGCATCACCACCTGCAGCTTCCAGCAACCTGCAACAAAGTGAGGTTAGAAAGCACCAACGAGGGTTGTTTGCGCACGACCTGAGCAAGATTCCAACTCCTCTTCATCTCTCTATTCCTCGGATTGCCGGAATAGGCCACCGATAAGCCTCTCAACCCTCTCTTCTAGTGTAAAACCCATTTCGTGTGCTTATTTTGATTTTTCTTTGTATGCTTGCATTTTTAACTTTGTTACAACCTTAGTATTAATCTGTTGGTGTGTTGAACAGCACCTAGATCGAGTCTAGGTTTATGCTCTTTTGTTAATTTTGGATTGATTTGCATTTTCAGCATCTTTAGAACCATTTTCCCCTTGTGCGCCCAAACCGGCTAGATTGATTCTAGCCGATTGAAGTGTTTTGTTTTAAGATTTTAATTTGGTTAATGTGCATGCGTAATGTAGAGTTCTGAGTATGCAGAAAATTATTTTAATTTTGTAAGTGTGTTGCCTTTCGTTTAGATTCAGTTTTGTTTTTTGGTACACGCAAATACATAAAATCGAGTAGAGTGATTCTACCCGATTTTTGTGCTTTGTGTCTTATTGACATTAGATTTTTATAGGTGCTTGGTGGTTTTTAGCAGTAGATTTAGATGTTTTAATCTCTGTAGATTTACTGTTAATTAGCTCAAATTCATGAGTAATGCAACATTACATTATGGTTTACTTGCTATTGTTCAATTCACATTCCAATAGTAGGTTTGATTCAGACGGATTGTACAATTAGCATGTAGACTGTGGTTCCAGTCTTTAACAACAATTTTGTGTTAGTGTAATGGCTGATTAGTAGGTTATTCTAGTGTTTTGTTAGCATTGTAGTTTATAGTAATATAGTTTTAATTGGGTATGAGTTTCACTTTGTTTTTGCATGATTTAGACAATGTTTCGGGTCACCCAATTGTTGTGGTTGGATGCTTATAAGTTTATTTTGTTTTGAAAGTCTATTATTAGTAGCAGACTTAGATTAGTTTAATGATTGATTAATAGATTAATTTGGTATGAGGTTAGATTGATTTGCTGAGTGTGGTTGTAATTAGGTTAATTCTTGTGTAGCATTAGTTAAGTATGTTTCCATTAGAATTGAGTTTCATTGTGCATGCTAGGTTAGGGTGTTAATTCCCGGTTAGATTTATGTTTACAACATAGTTTAGGTGATCATCAATTGATATACAGTGTGTTAATTAATTCAAATATCTTAGATTAGTTAGTCCCAGTGATTGTCAGCCTCTTTAGCCTTTGCTTTGTTCGGTAGCCAAAGATCGACTAGAGTTACTCTAGTCGATTGGGGTGTTTTCTAGGTTTTTAAGTTTCCTGTTAAATCTATATTTTCTGTAGGTTAATAGTTCAATTAGGTTTAGAATTGGTGCATACTGGTGTTAGTGGGATAATTAGCATCTTAGGTTTGATTTTTCGCATCATTTTTGCCCTTCACATCATTTGATTTCCTAAATAGGCTTATCGCGTGTTTCAATCTGATTTTGTGATGCCTATATCTGGAGATCCTGGAGTGGTATTTGGGATCTGTAAGCTTTGCTGAATTCATGACCCTGTCAGGAATTCAACAGAACAAAAATCGCTCCAATCAGACTCTGTTTGAGTCATCTACAAATCATTTTATGATTGCTTATCAGAAATTAGGAGTTCATGTCACGCAGGGGTGAAATAGTCATTTGTGATTTTGTGTAGTTTTTTGAATTCAGATTTTTAGTGTTTTATTAGGTTTCTAACATTAGTCCAGGGTTAATTGTAGCATTAAGACAATTAGTTTAGAAAATTAGCTGTGGTAATTTCTTGTTTTACGTAGAATTAGGTTAGCGATTAATTTTAGAATTAGTTTAGAAATAGTTATTGTAATTTCTTTAAATAGTTTTACTAACTTCATTTCTGTGTTGTGCGGGTGATATTAAGTTGCAGTAAGAGCAACTTATCTCAGTGATTGATTGTCGCATCAAGTGAATTGATGAAAATGCCCTTGTGTTCGCAGGCTTAAGTCACTGCGCGTCTCTTTTCTGTTTTGTTCAATTTTGATTGCATTATAATATTGGTTGTAATTGAACACGTTCAATATCAATAAAATGCAAATTTCAGTTTTAATTTGAGTATATCTTGTTCCCTGTGAATCGATCTAACTCACCACTTACGTGGGAAATCGGTTTTATTACTTGATTGGTGATTTTCCAAAATGCTTTCAACGATAAAATAATGTGTAAAAATACCATTACAAAAATCTGATCAAGTTTTTGGCGCCGTTGTCGGGGAACAACATATATATTCTGTTAATTCTAACATTGCAAGTTTTTGATATTTGTTTAGTTAATCGTATTTTGATTGTTCTAAATAGTAGGACTAGTTAGTAAATGTAGGATTAACGTAGAAAGTACATATAGGATTCACGTTCTGCGTATTTAGGATTCACACACTTGCATGCTTCTTGAGCGATTAGACATGTGAGTTCTAGATAACTTAGCTTGAATTCCTATCTTTGTATTTAAGCATACTTAGAATAGATTTAATTTTGTAGCTGAACTTTTCCTTAAGCATGTTTAGCGTAGTTTAATTGTATTTAGTTTTAATTTGGGACTTAGAACCCGAAGCTCCTGTGCGCCCTCTGAGGGAGTACTTCCTACCCACGGAGTACACCCAAGCGACGTGCATTCCCAGACCAACTATTGGGGTGTCTCATTACGAGATTAAGGCCAGCGTAATACAAATGCTCCCAGCTTTCCATGGCCTTAGTCATGAAGATACCTACCGGCATTTGAACGAGTTTCTCGAAATTTGTTCAACAATGAAAATTCAAAATTTTGAGAATGACACACTGAAGTTGACCCTCTTTCCTTTCTCGTTAAAGGATAAAGCCAAGTATTGGCTTAAATTCTTAGATACGATCATTATAGGGTCGTTGGATCAATTACAACAGGAGTCTATGAAGAAATACTTTCTCATCGATAAGACGAACCAGTTTAGGCGAGCCATCACCAGTTTCTTAGAACTGGATGGTGAGCAATTTCACGAGACGTAAGAAAGGATGAAAGAGCTCCTTAGGAAATGTCCCCACCACCAGGTGCCGAGATGGCAGCTGGTGCAGAGTTTTTATGATGGATTGTCTGACAAAAATCGTCAGATGATCGATGCTTTGTGTGGTGCGATATTTATGTTGAAGTGCAAGGATGAGGCTTATCATTTATTCGATACTCTTGCCGAGAACTCTTTGCACCATGCCTCTACCTCTCACTCTGAGAGAGCCACAATCACACCCAACACCTCTAGGAAAGGTGGCGTTATTGAGATTGATTCGACTGTTGCACTGCAAAGGAAAGTGGATATGCTTTCGCAGAAGCTATATCAATTTCTCCCTTTTTCATCACTAAAATCATAAATAAATGATATTCTAGCGACAAATATCTTTCTCTCGCTAATCCGTCGCCAAATGGTGACAGATTTTTTTTATCGCAAATGTCTGTCGCTAATCAATGTTTTCCTTGTAGTGTGAAAGATTGAATGTTCATCGCGTCAACAACCTTGAGAACGAGCACAATCTTAGACCTACCAAACACCTTGAGCATGTTTGCATTGTGATAAAATTTGACAAAGAACAAGAACACATATGTGTTAATATCAAGAAGGGTCTTTGTTTATAAAAACTTGCTTACATGGTTATATAAAAATTATATATATATATATATATATATATTGTTTATAATGTTAATATCAAGAAGGGTCTTACTTTAATAGATAAGTCATTGGTCATCTTTCGAAGTGGCCTGGGTTCAAATCTCACCATTTTCTCTGTTTCAAAAATGCATTTCATATCATTGTCAAAAAGTTTAAAAATATTTTTAAAATAAAAATTTTCGGCTTGACTGGAACTGAGTTTGAGCAACCCATTTTTCTTCACGAGGAAAGAACAATCACCACCACATTGTAAATCACTTTCGGAAAATCTTAACCAATGAAACAAAAAATGCCAATAAAAATATCGTGAGGTTTTCAAAAGCCAATATCATGCTGAAAAAAACAAGACATTTTAAAAAATATGGCCTATTTTTAAAAATATCATGGTTTGTCCAGAATTCCAGATATTAACATGATAAAAAACATTTTTATATCTTTATTTTTATGTTTCTTATAGTTTTATATTTTTTTACTTGCCAATATTTTGTTGAGAAGTTTGGGTAAGGCACCTAACGTATGTTAAGTTTATGTTTAGCTGGATACCTTCATTTTAAAATATTAAGATAGATGTCTAACTTTTTATCAAACTGCTCAGATGACCACCTGAGTTACTTTTACCATTGACACTGCTTATCTTCTAGTAACTATGACTACAAACATTCAACCATAGTGACAAATATTGCCAGAAATTGTCTGAAAGTTTTAAACGGTAATTTTTTGCCAGATTTTCAAAATATCGTTTGATTTATGAAAAAACATAAATGCCATGATTTAAATGTGATGTTTGCGTTTTAAATGGTAATCTATCATGAAAAACCATGTTTTCTTATTTCTAAATAAATTTTATTAATATTTTCTTATAAAAAATAATTTTGTATTTTTTAATTTATTTTTTTATTGCCAAGATTTTGCCAAAAAATGCTAGATTTATGAAAAAAAATTAATTTCTCACGAGTTTTTGAAAAACGAGATTTTGCCGTTTTTAACGTTTGTCACTATGCATTCAACCATGGAGAATATTTAAAGTGTCATTTTAAAGACTTAAATAAAGTTGGGTGATTGAGAAATCTGTTATAAATGCATGGATTTGAATTAAATGTTTAAAAAAACTGATGCAGCTGAACATAAATTTGCCATATGTTAGGCACCTATATGTAAATTATACCAAATTTCCCCAAGACCATGTGGTTTGACACAGTTAAGAACTGCCTAATAATGTTTCTACAACTCACTCATCCTGGTTACCTGTTGAAACATTGACACTAAAATTTAAACACCAAACAATTCAAAGTACGGCTTACATGGATCATGAGCTGTAAATTTCTATAATTGGTTAAGATATAGGCCTAGACAGATAGGATGTCAGTAATTACATCATGCCAGCTGTCAGGAAAAAAGAGAAATTTTCAAATACCCTAAACTTTTAGGCCTAATTCATGAGCACACTAAAAGTTTCAAAATTTGCAAAATGCCCACCAAAGTTTTTACTTAAGTTAATAAATGATTCATGACCATGTTACTCATATATTTTGCCACATGAGAAGGCTTAGTTTTTTGGAAAATACATTTAGTTTTGGTTCGGATATTTATTAGGTCAGTTATTAAGGAACCAAACGAACCTAGTTTTCTCATTAGTGGGTTGAATAATTGTTGGATTGATTGGCTTATTATAATTTAAGTTTTATATAATTTATTTTTTTTATGAAAATGACCAATAACAAGTTTTACTGTGTGGTAGTTAGTGTCTTGTTTAATGTTGGCCAGGTTAATGGTTTAAATATCATTGTAGAAAATAAACGTTTTACTGTATATGTTAAGTTGACAGCCTTACGTACGGTCAAACTGAATGAGGGCGAATTAGTAATTTTATTTCAATGTTTGCAAAATGCCAACCAAAGTTTCCCCCTAGGTTAATTAAATGACCCTCAATTTAATTACCTCTAACTAAATCGGTTATAGTTTTTTAAAATGACCATGTTACCCATACGTTTTGCCATATAATAAGGCTTAGTTTTTAGAAAAGTGCATTTAGTTTGGGTTGGGATATTTATTAGGTCAGCTATTAAGAAACCAAACAGACCTACTTCTGCAATTAGTGGGTCAAATAATTGTTGGGTTGATTGGCTTATTATAATTTAAGTTTTATATAAATTTTTTGTTTTTATGAAAATAACCAATAACAAGTTTTAATGTGTGGTGGTTAGTGTCTTGTTTCTTATTGGCGAGGTTAATGGTTTAAATATCGTTGTAGAAAATAAACTTTTTACTAAATATGTTAAGTGGACAACCTTACATACGGTCAAACTTACTTTGTCCTTCCTTTTAGAATAAAGGCAAATTAATAATTTTATTTTGTCAATTATAAGCTAAAATGATAACATCAATACATGAGTTAGGTTAGCCCAAAAATAACCGAATGTTAGTTTATGATTGGGATAATTTGATTAAAATAATAAGAAAACTTTGGAGATTATTTGAAAACTCCAAAACGTTTTGAGGGTAATTGAAAATTTTCGAGAAAAAAAAAAAGAAGAATGAAAAAGTTTTCGCTCTATATGACTTTGACAGTCCTTAGCTATGTGCCATTGTTGCTGACCGAGATCTAGAAAGGTCTGTGATTATGTAAGTACTGTACTGGTAAAGGCCTGTCTATCCCCAGCTTTATCAGTCTGAAAAACGAAAGAACTGAAAATGATGACGGTTCTATTTTTTATGTCTTCTTTTAAGGGTAAAATCTTTTAAGTTTACTGCCAAATTACGTACAAATTTCCTTGGATCTCTATGGATTTTTGGATCTTATATTTTTAATAAAAAATAAATTTTGTTGACATGAGAAAGTATCACATGGTAGGCCTATTGATTCTTTGAAGCCTTATAAAAACCTACCTACATGTCATAATCATGATTTAAGAGCTGATTCTCGTTAACCTAAACATGTCGGTCACATCTGTAAGGTTAGTTTCATAAAAAATAATAACAAAAAATAAAAAAGAAAACTCATTGGTAGGTAATGATGAGATGACCAAATGTAATCCTTATGTCAGTTGTTTAATATTAATATGATCATCTCTTCTTCGTTTTTTGTTGCATTGAACAAGCCTTAGTTTCTTTCCTTTGCAACAATGCACACTGGTCTTATAGCTATTGAGTTTGATCATGGCTTAGTTTTGAAAAAAAAGAGACACAAATGAGATCAATTTTGTTTTAAACATTGCTACCATAGTGTCTTTTTTCATTTAACATATTTTTCTTTAAAATAAATTGTTTTATTAGCAAGAATTTTGAGATGGGATATTTGATGAGTGAAGGCTCAAAATGTAACTTCCTACACCAAGCAAATGTTTGAGAGGGCTTAGGAATTAAATTCATTAGGTAATTTGTTCTTTAGGCCCTCTTTTTTCGTTAGGTCTCGTTAGGCCCTTCAAAAAATTGTAGTTTTAAGTACTTTTTTCACATCTAATACAGTAGATGTGATCTATAGGTTTTTTCAGTGGGAATCAGCTTTTGGATTGCCCAAATCTGACCTGTATACAGTTTTTTCCGGTGATCCAAAATCAATGGCTGTGAATGTACCAGTTTTTTCGACTCATAAAAATATGTATTTTTGTCGAAAAAACATGATTCAAGAGTCTATTCTCACTAAATCGATCATGGTAAACACCTCTAACGGCTCAGATCTACGATAAAACACTTAAAACCGATAGGGCAGAATGGGGCATAACCAGAAATGGGGCCTAATATGTTCAGTTCTCGTGTTCATATATATATATATATATATATACATATATATATATATATATATATATATATATATATATATATATAAAGTTGATGATGACATTTATAATTCATTTTGGACGTAGTAACCTATGATTTGTGCTTGATTTTACAGGAGTGTTTTTCTGCAGAAAGGACGCCAACTTTGGAGTCAGTTTCCGCCTCTTGATTCATAGAGTTCTATCCCAGCTTAAAATTGCTGGGCTTGTTAAGGGAAGTACTGGTTCATCTCTCTCTCTCTCTCTCTCTCTCTCTCTCTAAACGAATATAGGATAAGTTTTTTTTGCCTCTAGGGAAATGTTATCCACAAACTTATATGGTAACTTGCGCTAGTATTTGTTGTATGTGTAAGAGTGACACTAACTTCTTGAAAATAATATCTCTAGCAGAAACCCTGGAGTTCAAGAACATGGACTCGGTTCATGAGCTTGATTTGTTTCTAGTAGAAAAACCAGAGTTCCAAGGAGTTTAACATGTTTTACATGATTAATAATGCTACGTACACATGCCCCTGTGGAGTTTTCTAGTCCATTAGTCTAGTGGCACAAACAATTTAGATTTGAAGAAATAATGATGGAAAATGTGCCTAATGCTTTGCCACATTTAGCATGCAGTCATTCTTGAGGTTTACAAAGTAATGCTTGACAAAGTAATCTTTTCCCAAGGAATTGACAAACATGGTTGTATTTCACCCAATGAAAGCACTTCCATGACATTGACAAACCAGTGTTCTTTTTCTAGAAAACAACACAAAGTCGATCTTTGTCAGTATATAGGTAACCTTCTTTTGTCTGTAAATAGCTTGCTTAGGTAGTGGTTAACTTTTCATTCTGTCTCTTTTGCAAGTCATATGAAGATGTAGATATTGGTAAGGTAAAATGTTTTCTCATAGTCAAGTTCAGGGCCAAGCTGGAAACGTGGAAAGGAAAGCTCCTCTCTATGCCGGCCAGAATCATTCTAATAAGGCCAGTCCTTGCCTGTCTCCTCTATCGGATGTTATGTTTCAGGCTGCAGATGGGATGCATTAGAGCAGATAATGAGAGCTTTTCTCTAGTACAACTCGGAGATCAAGAAGCACCCTCATCTAATTTTGGGGACCAACAAAGGCTCTGCTCATCTGGTAGGGGCAACTTGTGAATGTCAGCAAGTTGATCAAAACTTACGGGTGGCGTCCCTTGCCGCAAGGTGGAAGCTGGGTGTACTTCTCGGTGGGCAGGGGGACCTCAAGGGTTTTACCAACCGCAGGTCAGTCAAGTTGCGGTCGGTGATGGGGGCTTTTCCTTGGATTATCGAAAAAAAAGAAAAATGCAAATGTCTTCATGTGATTATGGGCTAACTTGAAAACAGGACAAAGAAAAAGGACAAAAAATGAGAGACCTTGAACTTCTTTAAATTTTGTGGTGCCATCGGTATTATGCAGACTTGATCAATTGCAATCACTATGACTGAACATGGCGCCATGTTTCAGAGCCATGTGCAACTTGATCAAAGAACCTTTATTGATGAGGAACCCTCGCTGAGAATCAGGTCACTCCATGCAAAACCTCGTGTGGGGTCACCGACACCCAAGCCGTTACGGAGTCCTGGGACAAAGGGATCTTTCATGTTAACTCTGAAATTTGTGTGTGTGCAGTAGTAGCTATAGGTTTATTTGTGGCTGCTTGCTTTAAGCGTTCTCTCTTTTTATACAGCCACAGTTCATGATAGCATGTGCATTATTCAAAATCAAAGAGCACAAAGGTGCCTACTTTTTCCAAACCATTGATGTCTTAATATTCCCTTCGTTTGGGTCCTCTTTTTTGTTGGTGGTTGTTGTCTGAGGGGATGACTACTGGATGTATTAAAATAGTAACTTAGCATAAAAGCTACATGTTAGGGCCATTGAGTTCATAGAACCTAGGTGACTCCATGCTCAACCAACATCAATTCATTACTTATGTGCTTTCTGTGATGGATGCTATGCCAACTAGCTTAATGAACAAGTTGAGGTGGCCCAAGGGGTGTCAACGGGTCGGGTTTGGTTCGGATCAGTTGCAACCAAACTTGGATCAAATTTTCGGGTATGGTATCGGGTCTGGACTCAGGTCTAATTGGGTCTATTATAAGAGAAACCATACCCAGACCTGGACCATACCCAGTAAAATAATATTTTTTTATCATTTTTACATTGAAAAGTTGGGGGTCTTAATGGGAACTCAGGTCGGGCCCGGACCTGGTATAAAATTTTAAGAACTATACCTGGGTCCATGTATTAATCGGACCTTCAGGTCATTGATTGGATGGCTAGGATTGAATGTATGATGGAACCCATCTTATATATTTCAAATGATGGGATCCGTGTTAGCCAATCATGGGGGTGGTCTTTCCAGAACTTCACTCTCCCCGATCTAGCCAACTTCGCTAGATCTCTGTCCAAAAAATTGAAAACCAAAAAAACTTTCCACACATGTATTCTATCGATTCTATGCAACTTTGGCAGTCATTCTTAGTTTTTAGGGGGATACCAACAAATTTATTACTTTACAACAAAAGTGAGTGGATCATTTTTTTTAATTATACGAAGAAACTATACTCCAGATTGAAGACCTGACCATGCTAGTGTTTGTCTGCCGTACCTATGGCGTAAAACTCTGGGCATGCCCCTCAACCCCAAGAGAGCCTCTTCCTGCAGAAGGGGGCACCCACATGGGAATTCGAACTCTCTGTAAAGGAAGACCTTCCTATCCACGTGCCCAAGACCATGTGAGCGGCCTTAAAGCAACAGAATTTTTTTGGCTTTCTTAAAGCTAATAACACTAAGAACATTAGATACAGAATTGGATTTAGCATTTTCCCTACAATTACTCTGCTGTCTCAGCTATAGATGCAATTTCAAAGCTCTTGGCTTACTTTCAAACAAGGACTTGTACGGTTCTGTTATATTGTGTCGTTGCTTCTAACTGGGAAAAACCAGTTTAGTAGGATATAACAAATGCAATTGTTGTGTTCAAAATGATTACTTAAAGGAGATAATGACATGTACTGAATCAGCTATACTATTATTTTAAGGGAAACACATCAAGATGCTTATTGGTATTTCATGACTTAATTGCCCACCTTGGCCCCATCCTTCTGGTCACAAATAAACTTCCTTAGGAACCAAGTTTCACAATCATGATGGGGGTATCTTCAATAGTCTTTTTTTCTTAGGGGTGTGTGTTTCATGCCCTTTCCTACGAAAGAGGCTTTCTTCCCTAGAAAATAGGGCCTCTTTCTTATAAAGGTAAATTTATTGAAAATATATGGTAGGACCCACACAAAAAAAACAGTTTCCCGATAAAAATGGGTTCACACTTCTCCCTTCACTTTCCCTCCAAAGTGACCCTTCCAAAAGAGACTTTCCTTGAGTGAGAGTGTAACAAACACCCCTTTAGTTCAACACTCGTTAGCATTTTATCTTACAACATGGTTTGGGTGTACATGTGATTTTTTTTTTTAAGAACTTCAATGTTTTATTGCAGATAGAAAGAATTTAGCATGTTACAGTAGCTTTGAGTACGGTCACTTCCCTAAAAAGAAAGATCATAGTGACAAGAGATCCCATCTAAGAGCATGGAGGAATACACGCCCCATCTCAATCCTTAGTAAGCAATTAAGAGACCGTAAAGCCGGTACCCTTTCCTCCACGTTAACAAGATCTGACCATGAAGAGGACCCATAGGAGACGTCCACTTCCCCGTTGAAGGTGAAGTCTACCAAAGACAATTCGTACTCCAACTGGGAGAGCAAAGGTTTTGGCGTACATGTGATTTGTTTGATGTGATTATCCACCGTTAGGGAAAGTGATTTGGCATCCTAACGAGAGCAGATCAGGTGATCTGCCAAATCACCTTAAAGAAAGTAATTTTGCATCCTCACCGTCCACAAATGGCATAAAGATCTTGGGTCCTGGTGGGATGACACAATGGACGGTGAAGATGTCAACCGATCACCTTATGTTCCCTCACCCTAACTCACCGAACACGGATGAAATAGGATGGGTTCCATCATACATTCAATCCTAGCCATTGATTGGATGGCCAGGATTGAATGTATGATGAAACCCATCCTATTTCAAATGATGGGATTTGGCACGTGTTTTACAACTTGCTACTATAAAAAAGAAACAAAGGAAAATATTCTTGGCCATATCAGCATTTTTTCCATTGCATTCTCAATTACAACATTCGCAGTACAAAAGCAACAAAAAAGAAAAGAGAGAGAGGACCCGCTAGTGAAAGAATCTTTTATTGGAGTTACTTGGTGAACTTATTTCATCCAAGTCATCCAAGGAAAAAAAGATCTCATCTAGACACGAAAGCTCTCTTCCATCATCATCATCATCATCATCACCATAACTGGACTCAGAATCAAAGTTCCTCTCTTGAATTCTGCATAGGACCCAATCTCCTAATACCTGCAATTGTTATCTAATCTTTTAGAGAGAGAGAGAGAGAGAGAGAGAGAGAGAGAGAGAGAGAGAGAGAGAGAGAGAGAGAGAGAGAGAGAGCTCACAGCTTTTGAACACCCACGCTTCCTAGAAACTTTGGTTGTGGAGTCCAAGAGGCTATACTCATCCATTGCCCAATTGGTCTTAGTCCCATCGGGAGGCTTCCCAGTGTAAAAAATTAGAGACCTCTTGCACCCAACAACTTTGCTTCCGTTTGATATGGACTCCTTGCCTGTGATCTTCCAATGTCCTGATGCAGCAGGCACGTACTCTATAGAGTTCTTTCTCTGGTTTCTTGGCTTTTGGCTATAGAAATACCACTCTTTATTGCCACCCAAAGTCTTACCTGAGCAAACACATGTGAAATATGTAATACAATGATCATTGGGTAATGTTCATGGAGTAATTCTTATCACTTGGTTTACTTGTTTTTGTTACCATCCTCTGAGTTCTGACTCTTTCCAATGATGTTGGTAAATGCCAGTGAAATTCCAAAATTTGTTTCTCTATTTTTTTTGTATCCCAAAGAGTGAAGGAAGAATCAGAAGAATACTGATATACCAGCTAACCTGCCAATCTTAATTTCTTATTTACTATTTGAGATCATATTAATTTAAAACTCATACAACAAACATGAAACATTCAAAATCTCAATAACATTTTACATAATTAAGATCTAATTAGAGAGAGAATAGTTATATGCAGGCAGGGTTTTTACGCACACAAAGAGAGAGAGAGAGAGAGAGAGAGAGAGAGAGAGAGAGAGAGAGAGAGAGAGAGAGAGAGAGACGAAAGTAATTCAACATTACCACTCATGAAGATCAACAAAATGTTGAACCCATGAACTGAACAAGAACAAAAGCCAAAACAAAAAGAAAGCACAAGAGAAAAGAACATCAGACAGATAAATGGGCTCACGCCGGAGCCGCTTGCCCAGATTGCGACAAAGGATAGGTAGCATCAGCAGGAGGGAGTGGAAGATCACTAAGATGCATACGCAAGAGAGAGAGAGAGAGAGAGAGAGAGAGAGAGAGAGAGAGAGAGAGAGAGAGAGAGAGAGAGAGAGAGAGACCTGGTAGTTCCCATGGGTGATAGTTATAGAGATCAATCTCCTCAATATTGTCTGGGTAGCAAGGAAGAAGCATGACTTTCCTATAGAGATAGTGAAGAACGAGCTCTTTGTCTGTTGGATAAAACTTGAAGGCTGGAGGAAGGGTGATATTGTCTGCCATCTTTCTTCTCCCCTTCAATTGGTGTTTGAGTTCTCGGGTTTTTCTTCTTTATATAGAAACAAATGAAGGAGACAGTGGGGGATAAGAATCCAAGGTGGTGATCTATTTGGTTGTGGGAGGAGAAAGAGGGAACAGGTAACGGAACAGCATCTTTTTTTAAAAGGAAAAAAGAATTTTAAATTCAAGGAGAGATTTGAAAGTGTCAACGTCCACTTGGTATTTGTTATGTTATGCTTTTTCTCATAAACTAATGACATAAAGATGTCATACAAGCGTATTCATAATCAAAATCATATGGTCAATCCCCAAAATTCATCATTTTACCTCTCTATGTACATTTAAGTATGTATACGTATGTATGTATGTATGTACTTGTGTATGTATATTCTAGTAATGAAACATTACAGTCTAATACGAAACTTCACACCTTTATGTTGGCAATCGACACTCAGGAAAATGGTAATCGGAACTTTTGTAGCTTGCTTGGTCGTAGATCTTCAATTTCTAGGGAGCCATTGGTTGCACTCTCAAGCAAAGTGAAACCGGTTGGACGCAACTAGTTTCAGACCTGGATCCAATTGGTGTTTAAAAACATTGTAACAAATAGCAGCATTAGTTTGAAAAATATCATGATTTTATCATGCTATTTCGATCAAAGCCCTATATAATCCACAAAAAAATCATGATATTTTCAAAACATTGCCTATTTTTAAATATCATGATATTAACATTCTTATACATTTTATATTTTAATGTTTTTTCATTATACATTTATATATTTTCTTAGATATTTCTAAAATTTAAATGCACCAATATTTTTTTTTAATATTGAGAGATTATCCCTTCCTGAGGAAAACTATGGTAGATGATTTTTGTTTACTGTTTTAGATAAGGAGAAAAAGGGGACCCATCTGGTAGTCTAACCAGGTCTTGAAGTAAAATATATTCCAGTTACTGGATCGAGGGTTGAATAGTTTCTGATACTGTAGGGGTGATGGCTCATGATAATGTATATGGGATTTGGGTGGCCCATGTTGGGTTAGGATCAAGCCAGCTGACAGCTCAACTTGTATCCCTTACTAAAAAAGTGTTACCAGCAGAAGTTACACTTTAGTTGGCTCTTGTTCTCCTTAATTTGCCATTGAGTAATAGTTAATATATATAGTTTGCAATGATTATTGAATATATGTTTAACCTAAAGTGCCTCATATTTGAGTAATAGCTCATTTTACATTAACTCTGATGGATATTCAGTTGCCTAACTCTAGCTTTCCTTTTTTTCGTTTATTACATGGAAAAATCGCACGCCACCTGCTTTGCCTTGTGGAGCCTATCAAACCAAAGCTTTGGAAATGCATTCGGGAGGATCGTACACTTTAATAACCAAAGTTTCCAACCTAATGGCTAAAGCTACAAAGGTTATATAGTGCATTTAGCATAACTAAAAACACAACCAAGTTCATGAACTCCATATAAGTAGAAAGGTTGGAGTTCATGAACTTGGTTACATTTCACAAGCTGGCAAATATTCTGCACATCTTTCAGCTACGTGCAGTCGGGTTGTTCTTATCATTTTTACCTTTTTTGGATAATCCAAGGGAACCCTCCCGCCCCTGCCCCACAAAAAAAATATAAACAAAATCACCAACTACACATTGGCTGGACTCTGGTTGTTAAGAGACACCCATGTCCTTATTAATGTTATGACAAAGATTTCACAGACTTTGATCAAGGTTTGGTTAGGTCACCATGACATCCGATTGAGTCATTTTATTTTATTTTTTTGTTGTTTAATTTTCGTGAGAATAACCTTATAGATGTGATATACATGGTTTAGTTGGTGAGAACTGGCTCTTGGATTATCCATTTCGACAACCGGGTCACTTAATGGCTCTGAGTTGAAAACAGGACCACCCATACTTACGTGCTCCAGCCGTGATAATAACACACTGTAAATAATGGGAGTCCAAAAATCATTTCACAGGTGCCATTGTCTACAAGCCCTTCAATGCTGCCCACACAGGAGTCTGATCTTACAGAGTTGCACGTTCTTAAACCAGTGATAGATTGCAATTGGTGCACTAGAAGACAGGGCTGTCAGGAATGATATCATGCCCCCTTGTCCTGATAAACTTAAAAATCACCAACTACTACTCGTTTACTGGCATTATTACTCTATATTCACAGATGGATTTGCAGGACACTTCTGTTGTTGCAGTCACTAGGCAAGAAGCTCAACTTTTTTTCAAAAATTATTGTGCTGGCCGCCCCACTTAAATTATTTGCCATTAATTGGACTCTCTCTCTCTCTCTCTCTCTCTCTCTCTCTCTCTCTCTAGTACAATATAGAGTCTTTAATCGCGAGCCACTGGGATTTAAAACTGTGGTGCTAATGTCTACATACAACTCATCCCAACTCAAGTGTTCTTTCTTAAATGTTTCTTCGCTGAGATGAAAGATGCTCAGAGATTATCTTGAGACAGCAATGCATGAATCTAAATATGCAAGTGTTCCTACTTGTACCACTAACTGCTGCAGTGCATGTAACTCTGCATCTGCTTCTGCTAGAATTTTTCTTTTCTTTTTTGATATTTCTCAAGGAAAATTCCCGGTTTAGGTGGTGGGGCCCAGGAGAGATTGACCTCTATTATATGTTCAAGCGGTTAAAACCAATGTTGTCAGTATCGGCTGATACTCAAATAAATCGTTCTGAATCGGCCAAAAAATAATTGAAAAATATTATGTGTCAATCAGTGACACGTGTTAAAACATTAAAAAATTCAAGTATTTTTTTATATTTATTAAAAAATAACTGATTCACAGGGTGAAGCGGATCAATTTTCTGTCAATACTCGATATGCACCGATACTGACAACATTGGTTTAAACCCCTCAGCTGCTTCCATTGTCTACCATGGACCTACCAATTCATTATCACAAAAAACAACAATTTTCCAATCAGGCAGTTTGGTTTGGATGATATATAAAGTCAGATACGATTTTCCTATATGGGCTCCACTTAGAGGTGTGCAATCTCCACCCATCTGGTAGTGGCGACTTGTGAATGTCAGCAAGTTGATGGAATATCACAAGTTCAAAACTCTCCTGTGGGCTGAGGGACACACAGGCCTTCCATAATCTTCACGTACGAACTCTTCAAAAACGGAGAAAAATTATCTCCCAAAACCACCACCTTGTTTTCCCAAAGGAAAGGTTAAAATTTGTTCTTGTTTAATAGTTAACTAGGGTTAGGTGAACAGAAAGTAACTCAGGTGGTTATCTGAGTAATATGTCCAAAACTTAGGCATCTATCTTAATATTTGAAACTTGAGACACCTGGATATAAATTTGTCATACATTAAGTACCTATATGTAAATTGCTTTTTTTTGACAAAATAATGGTTATTGCATCTAACCTTTTGAAGTTCAAATGCTCCCATGTGAATCGACAAATGTGTCATTCTGGCATTGCACAATTGTGGCTGAGCCAGCGCGACCTGGTCTTCTAGTCAGGTACCATTTCTTTGGGTTATATAAAAAAAAAATTGATGCACTGGCAGGAGTTTTTAGAAATATGTGTCATTTTTCATGAAAAACTATTTTCATTTGATGGGAATGAAACAAACGAGCCCTAAATCTCCAAAACTAACTTGGGCTAGAGAGTAACAATACCTTTTCAAATTAGTGTCTCATTTGACTGTGTGGGCCACATCTTACACCCTGTTTTTTGTCTTCTTTCCATAACCCGATCCGAGTAATATGTAAGTCCTGCTTGTGGGATGTTTGAATCAATCTCGCTTCACTCAAGTGTTTATATATATATATATATATAGGTCCTAGACCGTCTCAAACTCTTTTAGAAAACATATACTTAATCCAAAATTATAGATGTGTTCATCATTGTTTATTCACGAAATGCCATGATTTGGATTTAATCAATTTAACAAGAATTTATGATATTTTAGTTAATCAAGTTTTTGGTGCAATATGAACCATTGAATTTTTTTTGAGTTAAAAGCACATGTTTATGTTTTCTACTAAATAAAGCATAGAGATCAGAAAAATAGGTTTAGATTAAGCAAAAAAAAATGCAAGTATATTTTCTAAAGGGGTCTAGGATAGTCTAGGAGATGAATGATCTAGAAGCTACTCTCTCTCTCTCTCTCTCTCTCTCTCTCTCTCTCTCTATATATATATATATATATATATATATATATATATATATATATATATATATATGTGTGTGTGTGTGTGTGTGTGTGTTAATATTTGGTGCTAATGAAGGTATGAAGCTATTGAGTAAAAATGACTTCTTTTCTTATTTTTAGACTTCTTTTGTAGATCAGACCTTATGGATGTGACCTACAAGATTTGTTTAGTTGAAAATGAGTTTTGAATCATATGACTGTAACATATAAACAGGTTTTTAAAGCTTTTCAAAAATCACTGGACCACAATGTACCAAAATTTCACCGCTCAAAAAGACATGATCCAAGATTTGATCCTTAGCAAACAAACTGTGCTGCACACATCTATATGGTCTGATTGAGTTGATACAACCTGAACTTAGGATTTCTAGCTCATTAACAGCTCTACACAAAGGGTGGGCAAATATCATACTTTGATAATAAAATGTCAAAGTTTTTTTTTTTAATGACGAGGAATGCTCACCGAAGCAAGAAAACCCCCGGGTGGGACTCCATGACCACCCTGCCTTATGTAACCCACCTTTAAAAAATCTAGGGATACACCCATGTGCCATTGGGGTTTGATCCAGCACCTTCATCTCGACACCCCCACTGGCCACACGGGTGCCTCCGTGGTGATAAGAAACAAGTCAAAGTTAGTCATAGTTGTTAGGGCTATGTTCCCCTTTACAAAGTCAAGTCATGCAAAGAACGAGTCAAATCACTTCAATAGAAAGCCTTCCATTTGCAACATTTTGTGAGCGCGCCCACAAGGCAATGAGTGCAAACCCAAATACACACTCTCTCTCTCTCATAAATCTATCAACAATGCTTCTACTAGTAAAAAGGATTAACACCAACTTTCTCATGACAGTCGTACTGATGACAACACCACATGTCATTGGAAATGCAGTCAGCTGAGGCCATGGGCATGTAAGCATCACGTTGGATCGCAGGCCAGAAAATATTAGAAAATTCATACACGAATCTTGGTCCCATGTACCGTGAGTCTATTGAGTCGGTGAGGCTAACAGACAAGACAAACGTACATGGAATACGATTTTTTTCATGTGGGTGGAGAGAAGTCGGATAGAAACTTGTTGAACCCGGATCGGGCTCTTTAAATGATGACCTGGTGAATCCGGGTCTGATAATCTGGGTTGGATCATGCTCTAAGATGGAAGGTTGGTAGTTAGCTTCACTTGATCATTGTATAAAAAATAAAAACAAAAATAAAGCATTTTGCATTTCCAAGAGTTAATATTTGATACTATTGAAGGCAGGGAACAATTGTATAAATTACCTTTTTATACTTTTTGGATTTTGTTGTTTTATGGATGTGATCTGCAAGTGCAAGTTGGTTTAGTAGAAAATGAGTTTTGAAACATGCGAGTGTGATATGTAAACAGTTTTTTTAGGAGCTTCAAAAAAACAAAAAGCCCACAATGCACTAAAATTTCATAACTAAAAAAAAACCATATTTTTAGATCGAAATAACACAATCCGAGGATTCATCCTAGCAAACTATGTTGAACACATCTATGTAATCAAATTGAGCCGATAAAGCTTGAACTTATGATTTCCAGTTCAATAGTTATGTGCCCTCAATAAAAAAATACTAACCCTTCCAAAAAATCAGCTAATAAATATGACATTTACGATAATGTCATTTACCCTATAAATTATTAAGCCTATGGTAATGTCAATTCATTTGAAAATTTAAAAAACATCTAAATACGTCGTGAACTTTGCTAACATCTACATATTGCCATCCACGTGTTGCAGTGGACATTAAAAGTGGCATTTTTTGAAAACCTGTTTGTTACTTCTAAGAGTAAATTGCGTCTTTTTGGATGAAAAAATAAAAGTAAAACAAATTTATTTAAAAAAAAGATGCTGATAATTTTAGTCTGCATTATTAAAGTCTGCATTAGACCTAATTTGCTAATTTTATGCTAGTTACACACTCCTAATGTCAATAATAAAAGGTCTAAATCTTGTGAAACCCATGCAGTGTTAACGCATGGACAGCTTGGCTCAGCTTGCTTAGGCTAGCTAAATAGTAATAAATATATTTTACATCACATAGTGCAGTGTAAAACAAATAGTTGAAGTGTTTGGCTTACAGAGTTTAAAGCCTAGTGCTTCTAGCTCAGTTCTTTTTTTTTTTTAATAAACAAGCTAGTTCGATATGGCTTGCTTCACTACAAGCAGGAGTCAAGCTTGAACACCTCAAGCTCGACTCATTTGCCAGCCCTGATTGCAATGTAAACACCTATCAGACAGTATATGAGCATGAATTTATGGTCTTTTAGAGAAAATGTATGTGCTTGACTCTTTGGATTGCACTCTTCACTTTAGCCATTGGTTCTTCATAAAGAACAGCAGGGTTATCCACATTTGATGCAATACTAGGCTCACCTAAAAATGCTCGAAATGTGTCTGCAACTGAGTAAGAGAGAGAGTGAAGATTGTAACCCCCTTCCAAGAAAAAAATGCAGCGACCTCCACACAATTCCTCTGCCAGTTGCTTGATATTTGAGGCAAGCATGTAATAGGTGGCAGTTGTAAATTGTAGAGAAGCAAGGTGATCCAGCACATGAGCATCATATCTGAAACACATGAAATTCCCCAAGAGAAAACTTCAAAATTTTCACACAATGTAAATAAAAAGTATTAAATCGAAAAAAATGCCAATGAAAAGAACAGGTGATCGAATACCTCAGTCTGATCACCTAGGCAACCAATCCTGTTCGAGACTGTTGAGCACTGCAGATGACAAAACATGCGGACCCATAAGCTCAGACAGAATTGGTTGCTTGGGTGATCACTCAGATCTCCTAATCTCAGTTTTTTGGATGAATCCACTTCTGTAGACAAGGGGGCGCATCCAAACATCCCTCAAATAGTGACTGAACTCATATTTATGTGTAAGGACCCACTAACACACTCTGATGGTCTACGTATGCTGACAGATGAGGATGCGAACACTCTTTCCTGTTTCGACACAGCTACAATGCAGTACATACGAGTGTCAAGTGTGGTCTACTTAAAGATACTACAGGTCGAACTGATTAAGTCCGCAGTGATAACCTCATGTCACCTGTGCATGTAAAGAGACTACGGGTCAAACTGATTAATTCCGCAGTGGCAACCACATGTCATCTGTGCATGTGCGTGTCATAGTTACATACATCAGTGCCAGCTATATCCTGGCAAAGCAAAATCGCCAGATATTTGTAGGTTTTCAAATAAATCTGGCGAAAAACTCAGCATTCTAAAAATGAAAAAGGAAAACTTTTAGAAACCTAACTTTTGAGCAATAATAAAAGAAGCACCTATGTTTTTTAAAATTGTAAAATTGCACCTAAAAAATTTCTTGGTTAATTAAAAAACTCCAATGTCTTGGACCATCCAACTCACTGTCAAATTTATTTTTAATGTTTCTCTCTCTAACCCTTCTTTTTGAACCAACACCATATTCTCCGTTTTTTACCATTATCTACTATTACCTCTATGCATCTTTTCCCTTATTTTTAACCATCACCATATAATTATCCATTCTTCAACATCGTCTACCTCTATCCAACACCCCCCCCCCTCTCACCCAACCCCAACAATCCTTTCCCTTTCTTCTGCGCTCATCATCACCTCTTACCATCCGACTTGCTCATATATATATATATATATATATATATATATATATATATATATATATAGAGAGAGAGAGAGAGAGAGAGAGAGAGAGAGAGAGAGAGTAATGGGTCCATGCTAAACCACATTGGTGCTAAAGCATGCATTGCACGCGTTGATGGATGATCAACGCGATTTTTGGGCAAAAAGACCTTTAGTGGTGCACTAAAAGTGCTAGTAAAGGTCCCGCTAAAAGTCTGGGACTTTTACGCGCCTTTAGTGCGCCACTAAAAGCCGAGCGCATTTTCGAAAAAGTTTCTAGTGGTGCAGTAACAACACCAGTAAAGGTCTTAGACCTTTGGTGGGATCTCTATTGATGCTTTCAGTGAGCAAGGTCTCAAACCTTTAGCGGGACCTTTAATAGCACTTTTAGTGCGCCACTAAAGGGATTTCAACATGATTTTTTTTTGCGCGCTGGTCGTCCATCAACACATGCGATGGACAGTCGATGCACTTTAGATCCGGTTTAGCACCAAATGGGTTTAGCACAGGCCCATTATATATATATATATATCATTAATTACTAGCATTAACATGTCATCACCACCACCATGAATTTTTATCATCTATTACCACAACCACCTTTGCTCTTCCTCTTCTTCCATTTTTTATGTAAACACAAACTTGATATTAACAAAGAAACTCCATCGACAGGTAGAATGGGGAGAAAGTTATGAGACTTCGTAGTCTGTGGTTCAGCCTGCACAGGAAAGTAGAGAGAGAGAGAAAGAGACAATCGGCTAGGGTGGCACTCAGTTGCTCGACCTCCAAGCCCTAACCTTTATATATATAAAACAGGTATACAACTATCCTCTGATATTACAAGGATGCCATTAATGAGTAATATACATCATGTGTTTCATTTAATATACCATGCGTATGGATCTGGATCCAGATCCATACGCAAGCTATATTTTAACACCCTCCCTCAAGTTGTACGTGATTTTGGAGCATGTACAACTTGCTCTTCAATAGCCAAAATTGACGTACTGTTAACCCCTTGGTAAACAAGTTTGCCACTTGATCTTTGTTCGAACATGACGTAGTTCTATCTCCTTCATCTCGACTTTCTGCCGTATGAAATGTTGATCAATCTCAATGTGCTTCGTTCTGCTATGCTGGATAGGATTACATGCAATGTTTATTGCGCTTTGATTGTCACATAGAAGAAAAGATCGAATAATTGTCTCCCCAAGATCACTTAATAAGTGTCTAATCCATGTGGCTTCTGTCGTGCCTGCAGCCATCGATCTGTATTCAGCCTCTGTACTCGATCGTGCCACTGCCTTTTGTTTTCTGCTGCTCTAGGACACTAAATTGTGTCCAATATATACACAATATCCAGAGACAGATCGTCTCTCATCTGGATCCCCTGCCCAATCTGCGTTTGTATAAGTGATGAGTTCATGTCCTCTATGCAGATTATCGTTCTTGCGATAAACAAGTTTGTCTCCTATAGTTTTAAATAGCGTAAAATGCGCTTCACAGCTTCCATATGACCCTCCGTTGGAGCATGCATAAACTGGGATACCTGATTGACAACATAAACTATATCAGGTCTGGTAAAGGTCAAGTACTGTAACATCCCCACGAGACTTCTATACGTTGTAGGGTTGACACAAAGATGACCATCTTCAGAGCTCAGCCTTTGATGTAATACACTAGGAGTACTGATTGGTTTACAATTCATCATCCCGACTCTTTCCAGAAGGTCAAGAGTGTATTTTTGTTGCATGAGTGTCAATGTGTCTTGTTGTCTGTCAACTTCCACACCAAGAAAGTACCTCAACTCCCCTAAATCTTTCATCTTGAAAGTTTTCATTAAAAACTGCTTCACGTCTTGCACATGATTATCTGAACTCCCAGTGATCATAATGTCATCAACATATATAAGAAGAAGTATAACAATGTCTGCCTTTTGGTAAATAAAGAGTGAGTGATCCAGAGAGCATCTTCTAAAACCATAACTCTGAATTTGCATAGAGAAACTTTCAAACCAGGAACAGGACGCCTGTTTCAACCCATACAGAGATTTTCTTAGTTTGCACACCCAGGCAGTAGGATCCTTCTCGGCATAACCAGGAGGTTACTCCATATACACTTCTTCCTTTAAAGTTCCATGCAAAAATGCATTTTTAACATCCATCTGGCTAAGGCTCCAACCTCGATCGACTGCTAGGGATATGATGACATGAATAGTACCCATTTTGACTACCGGACTAAAAGTTTCATCGTAGTCTTCACCATATTGTTGTGTGAATCCTCGAGCAACAAGTCGTGCCTTATATTTGTCAATGCTTCCTTCAGGCTTATACTTTGTTTTATAAACCCATTTTGAGCCAACTACATTCTTTCCTTCTGGCCGAGGGACTATTTCCCAAGTCTGGCATTCATGAAGAGCTTCAATTTCTTCATTCATAGCTTCAGTCCAATGACGGGATTGAAGAGCTTGATTAAAACAAATTGGTTCATCATGTTTTGTGAGCTGAGACATAAACAACTGGAAATCAAGGGAGAAGGTCTCATAACTCACCCATCGTTGAATAGGATGCTTAATATGTGACGACCTTTGAGCCGGATCATTGGCAATGCTTTCCACATTCCGCGACTCTGTATTTTTGTCCCGTCTAGTGTATATCTGCCCAGAGAAGCGTTCTACTGGGGGTGGCTCAACTGGAGATAATTCAACATGCATCTGTGAGTCATTCAACTCCCTACTCAAGCTGAAGGAAGGACAATTTGTCTGACATGTTTCTCCTGTATTAGCAAAAAGATCTGCGCTCATCCATGGATCATATACTTCTAATTCTCGAGATGGCAACGCTGCAGAGTCATTGACCTGAAAATTTTGTTCGTCAAAAACAACATTTCTGGAGGTCATAATACGTTTTGTATAGGATCATAGCATCGATAACCTTTGTATTCATCTGCATACCCAACAAATCTGCACTTGACAGCCTTGTCCTGAAACTTATTTCGCAGAGATGAATCAACATGTATATAACATACACAACCAAAAACACGCAGCTCATCGTAAGAGGGATGTTGCCCGAATAAAGTATAATAGGGAGATTTTCGATCCAAAAGTGTCATAGGAAGACGATTTATGATATGAACAGATGTGTGAAAAACTTTTGTCCAGAGACTAACGGGCACATTGCTATCATGTAACATGCTCATCGCGCTCTCGACAATATGCCTGTGTTTCCTCTCCGTAACCCCATTTTGTTGAGGAGTATGAGGGCAAGAAACCTGTCGACTTATTCCTTTATCCCAAAGAAAGGCAATAAACTCGTTCAATGAATACTCTCCTCCACCATCACATTGTAAATGCACAATATCACAAGCAAACTTTGTTTTGACCATCGAATGGAATTCCCGAAATATTTGAAAAACTTCATGCTTGTGTTTTAAGAAATATATCCAAGTATAACGGGAATAAGAATCAATAAAGATAACATAGTAACGACCGCCAGAAAGAGAAGGAATAGGTGTTGGTCCCCAAACATCAGAACAAATAATCTCAAATGGCTTTGAAGCTCTTTTATTTATAATATGAAAAGGAAGAACATGACTTTTGCAGAGTTCGCATGAAGAACATTTATTATTATTACCAAAAAATGAACATAAACTAGACTCTGGAAGGAGACCATCAGATACAAGATTTTCAATAAAACCCCGACTATAATGTCCCAAACGACTATGCCAAATATCTGACTTATTATAATGAGATGAATTAAAAACTTCCAATGAAGGGAAAAACAAAGACTCTGAAGGTGAAGACACTGAAGGAATCTCCTTGAAGACGTACATGTTTCCTTGTCGCTCCCCCTTAGCGAACGTCTCCTTCGTTCGTAGATCCTTAACATAAACAAAAGAGGGAGTAAATTCGATGGAAGAATTCATATCGTCAACAAGTTTAGAAACAGAAACAATGTTCTTTTTAATATTAGGAGCAAGGACACTGGACAAGTGAACTGAGGACTTTGACATAGAGATATGTGCACTACCAGTATGACTAATGGAGTGATAAGTTCCATCTCCCGTAACTATACTACCTTTTTCAAAATAAGGCAATAAGTGAGATAACTTACCCGCATTACCCGTAACATGTGTGGCGGCACCTGAATCAACATACCATTCGTCTTGTTCATTTTGTTTGATAGTCATCTGTGACAATGCTGATAACAAAAGTTGTTGCACATCTGTGGATGGCACTTTTGTGTCCACAGTGGTAGCTGATTTATTCTCAATTTTGTTTATTTTTCCTCTGTTCTGTAGATTAAACCAACAATCAGCTTTCACATGTCCTCTTTTGTTACATAAGAAACAAGTGGGCACTCTCCTCTGATTCCTTGGATTAAAAACCCCTGAAATATTAGATGTAGGCAAGATACCACGTCCTCCCTGCCCAAAACGTCCGCGGCCTCTGCCTCCTTGATGCCTTCTATTCCCTCGTCCAAAACCTACAGAAGTGTCCATGGCCAAAACTGAATGAGGACGAGCTGATTCATTTCCTTCTGCCCTTTGTTTCATAATCATCTCATGATAGAGAAGTTTCGCTTGAAGATCGTCAAAAGTGGGCAACTGTGGAAGGCATGATAAAGTTGTGGTAAGCATGTCAAAATCAGGACCCAATCCATTGAGAAGTTGTTGAACTTTATCTTTATCTGCAATAGCACTTCCAATAACCGCCAATTGATCAGTAATACTCTTCAAGCGGCCTATGTATTCAATGACTGTCATGGAGCCTTTCTTCAAACTTTGAAATTCATTTTGTAAGTACATAACTCGGGCTTCTGATATCTGAGAATATGTCTGGGACAGCTTAATCCACAGATCCGCCGCAGTGCAATCATCTGAAAGAGTAACCAACACTTCTTGAGAGAGTGTTGACGTAATATAAGCAACCAAAGACTGATCTCGCTTCCTCCAAGCTGTATACTCTGGATTCTTAATAGAAATGGTAATTGTGTCACCCTTCTCATCCTTGGTTTCATGCAAAATAAGTCGTGGTGGTATAGGAACTAAACCATCCAGATGTTCATCGAGATCCTGACTCCGTATAAAAGGAAGGATTTGCCTCTTCTAAGTCAAAAATTAGACTGAGTAAGTTTTTCTGTAATGAGATGACTCAAGAAATTTGCAGAGGGACCGGATGACGATGAGTAATCCATATCAATGGGACAATGAATAAGCAAACAAAACGAATGGAAGAAACAAACAAGTTTGAGATCACTTAATCAATCAGGAGAACTTCAACAAGACATGTACCTGTGCGACCAATATCTGGAAATAACCTCTTTTTTCTTCTTTTTTTTCAAACAGAATCGAGATTGTAAACAGTTACAATCTCCCTATAGGCGTTGCACAGGGGACACTAAATAGCAATAAAGGAAAGAATTTCTGGAATCAAAGAATGAATAATAAAAAAAAAAACTGACACGTTAAAAGTGGAAAACAAAAGAGATTGTTTGGAATCAGTCGTTGATGAACGACTGATTGCAATAAGTGACAGACGTTAAGAGATGGTGGCAGTTTTATTAAAACTGACAGACGTTAAGAGTGAAAAATGTCTCAAAAAAAAAATGAAACAACCGATGGTTGCAATCGATCGTTTATGGCTGCAGTCAGAGAGGAGAATAAAAAAGGGGTTTTTAAGATTGGGAGTTGCAATAAGGGGAGGAGACGAGTTGCAATAAGGGGAAGAGACAGATTGGGAGAAAAGAATGAGAAAGGGAAGACGAGCCAAAACCTGGTTCTACAGATCTCGCTGAACACGCCTCTAACAGGATTCCGCAACCTTGAGCTCTGATACCATATGAGACTTCGTAGTCTGTGGTTCAGCCTGCACAGGAAAGTAGAGAGAGAGAGAGAGAAAATCGGCTGGGGCGGCACTCAGTTGCTCGACCTCCAAGCCCTAACCTTTATATATATAAAACAGGTATACAACTATCCTTGTAATATCAGAGATATTACAAGGATGCCATTAATGAGTAATATACAGCATGTGTTTCATTTAACATACCATGCGTATGGATCTGGATCCAGATCCATACGCAAGCTATATTTTAACAAAAGTGACATCAATTTTTTGTCTTTTGGGGAAGAGAGAAAGAGAGAGAGAGGCATAAGGGTAAAAATGTAAATTCAAGGTCTTAACCACAGTTGGGTAAATAGAAATCTCAGTTAAACCAGAGTTACCAAAAGCTTCTTGAATATGTGAAAAACACGGTTCTCAAAAACTCACTTCATAAGTGTGATACTCCTTGCTTCTGAAACTTCATGGGAATCTATACTCCCCCACACTCTTCTATGGTTCCTATATGTTTTTCTCACGCTTCTTTTCATGTTTTTCATGTATTTCTTCTTATGCTTTTACTCACTTTCCATGTATATTCTCTAAATTGGTAACCATCATTGTTAGATTTTAACAAAAATTGAACTCTTTTATTGAAAAATCATGAAATATTAGAATAATTAATTTTATTTTAATTTTTATTTGCTTTTCATTCGATTCCTATTCAGTTACCATATTGCTTCATTTTTAATTTCTATTTCGCTTTCGAATTGATACTTCACTTCACACATCCTACAAAATTTAAAATACCTCGCTTCTCGCTTCCGCTTCCCGTATCGTTTCCCGCTTCCGCTTCTCTAGTTTGGCAACCTTGAGTTAAACCACCCTAAAGTTTCATTTTGATTAATTAACAAAAGTTTAGGTGTGTTTTTAACAACCTAAAAAACTTAGGTTGTTTTTTATTAATGCCCATCTTTTAGGTACCGTTTTAGAAATTTCCAATGAAAAACCATACAAAACAAGGCAACTTTTTTCTTTCTTTCAAAAATATAACAAAAACAGGAAAATTTTAAAATAAAAAGATAAAGAATAAAAAAATAATGTTTAACATATAAAATATAATTTTACAAGTATAGTGATACCACCATGATCTTTTTAAATTGTCTATACTTATAAATAGATGTATGCGCATATATGTATGTTTGCATGTTTGTTTGTTCGCATAGACTCATGTATGTATATCCATGTGTGTGTGTGTTTTCCTAATTCTAAAAATTAGTGGAACACTTTCTACCAGACATCTGTCACAAATATATCCAATATTTTGAAAATATCAAGATATTTTGACTAGATTTTCCAAATGATGATATTCTGAGATTGTACCAATAATATCAACAGATTTGATTTTGTCATGATAATATTGAATTAGTATAAAAAATAAGTCATGAGATCATTGGCAAAGTCCAAGTTTAGGGTAAAGAGAGAGAAAACCTATTTCTTGTTTGCAAAAAAGTAAACTTTTTAAAAATCTCTGACGTGTTTATTTCCAAACTATCACGTAGAGCAATATATTTGTGGTACGGCACCAAAAACTTCACTTGAAAATAAATACATGGTGTGAACGGAACTCAAACTCTCTCTACGGTCTGCGGCACCTATCGTGGGCTCTAGTTACTACGAACCGCTAACCAAACAGAAAGAAGGAAGACTTTTGGAAATCCCAAGCGAGTAGAACACATTGCTTACCGCAACTGGTACTTTCGGAGAGCACTCGAACGTCGACGTATGAACATACTTCTTCGTGTCTGGGTAGGATGTAAGGACACCAAAATCCTGGACTTGTAACTTTTTCAGAAAATTTTGAAAGCCTTGTAATCATTTCCTTATCAGAGTTTTAAATAGTAATTCAGCGAAAAATGGTATTTTTGAAATAACAAGTCAATGGACCTTGAGCGCATTACTTGTGAAACCTTTCCTCTACACAACGGATTTGAAACTCCGTACATTCAAAAGCAAATAGAGTAAGAAAATGCAGTTTTAATAATTTAGAGTTTATACAAAAGAAGAATTTTCAAGGAATCCCTTATACAAAATTACAGAAATGTCCAAAAGAGCGAAACGTTAGGGAAAGAGTCATCTTAATACCATCACGTCATCATGTCATCGTTTGTCGTACCGACCTAATCATCACTTGTACCCATAAGATGGGTCAGTTTCATAAAAAATAAAAAACTGCTAGGTGCACAAGTATAACAATTTAGAACAAAACTAACATGTGTTTTATTTCATACATGATATGGAATTTAACATAAGTAAAAATAACATGTTAATCTTGTTTCTGTATCGTTCTAATATTATCAGATGTCTCCGAAGTGACAAAATGAGCATAATGAACATGCTAACAAAATTCAGAACCCAAACTAATATATACTTTGTTCCTTTCGCGGTGTGCAAATTGTAGAAGATGAACCGAACCCTAGAGAGAGAGAGAGAGAGAGAGAGACGGCTGAACATGAAAACAGAAAACTTAATTACATCATTAGGGCTTCTCTTTATATTAAATAGAGAGAGGCAAAACAAAAAAATTACATCTAAGTCCTTATGAAAATAATATTTCAGAAAACCTCTAATAAAGAACAACTTAACCTAAAAACCACATATTCTCAACACTCCCCCTCAAGCTGGAGCATAGATATCTATCATGCTCAGCTTGTCACAACATCTGGAGAAATTTGGCCTAGCAAGAGGCTTTGTAAACATATCTGCAACTTGGTCTTCAGACTTTAGGTATTTTGTAGTGATATGACCAGCTTGAATCATATCTCTTACATAGTGGCAATCAACCTCAATGTGCTTTGTTCTCTCATGAAAGACAAGATTGTTTGCTATATATGTTGCCGCTTTGTTATCACACATCATGGTCATTGGAGAGGAAACCTTCACCTGGAGATCATTAAGAACAGTGCGAACCCATATCAATTCAGCAGTTGTTTGGGCCATAGCCCGATATTCTGATTCTGCACTCGACCTGGAAACCACATTTTGTTTCTTACTTCTCCATGAAATCAAGTTGTCTCCCAGAAACACACAGAATCCTGTGGTAGACTTTCTATCTACTACAAATCCAGCATAGTCAGCATCAGAATAGGCTACTATCTCCAGAGTTCCACCTTTCTTAAACAGTAACCCCTTTCCAGGAGAGGATTTTAGATATCTGAGAATCATTATGGCTGCATTCCAGTGTACCTCAGTTGGTTTGTCCATGAACTGGCTAACTTTGCTTACTGCTAAAGCAATATCTGGTCTGGTCACAGTTACATATAGTAACTTCCCTACTAGGGAGCGATAGCGTTTGCTATCAACAGGTTTTGACCCTTCTTCAAACAACTGAACTTTATGGTCCATGGGAATATTTGTTGGTTTAGCTTCCAACATGACTGTTTCCTTTAATAAGTCAAGAACATACTTCCGTTGAGATAAAACCATCCCTTCACGGCTTCTAGCAACTTCTATACCCAGAAAATACCTGAGTGAACCAAGGTCTTTTGTAACAAAGTGTTTGTGAAGATGAGCCTTTGTGGCTTCAATAGCTTTCACATCATCTCCTGTAAGAATGATGTCATCCACATATACTACCATAACAACTATGCCAGAGCTAGTTTTCTTTATAAAAAGTGTATGATCTGCTGCTGATCTATTAAAACCAAAGCTTGACATCACTTCAAACAACTTTTGAAACCATACACGAGGACTTTGTTTCAAGTCATAAATCGCCTTTCTCAATTTGCACACCTTATGACACTCCCCCTCAACCTCAAAACCTGGAGGTTGTTGCATGTAAACGGTCTCAGAGAGATCCCCATAAAGAAATGCATTTTTCACATCTAATTGACACAAGTTCCAGCCATGCTGAACAGTTACTGAGAGAACAAGACGGATGGTACCCATCCGTGCAACAGGAGAAAAAGTTTCAAAGAAGTCAATTCCATATGTCTGGGTATGCCCTTTCGCGACTAATCTGGCCTTGTACTTTTCAATAGAACCATCAGATTTGTACTTTATTGTATATACCCATTTACAGCCAACAATGTCAGCATCTGTTGGGGAATCAACTAGATCCCAGGTATGCTGAGATACCAAAGCTGTCATTTCTTCTTGCATAGCCATCTTCCAGCGATTATCAAGTGCTGCCTGCTGATAGTTCAGAGGAATGGTTTCAGCAGACAAGGCTGAAATAAAAGACTTCATCTGATGTCCAATTCTGGCATGGGAGACAAAATGAGATATGGGATATAAGGTGCATTGTCTTGTCCCTTTTCGTAGAGCAATAGGCCTGCTATCATCATCCTGAAGATCACTATTGTCAGTAGAACTTACCTCAGGAGAAGAAGAAGATGAAGGCTCTTGCGGAAGTGGAGCTCTACGCACATATACCAATGAAGGATTATTAAATCTGGAGGAGGATGAAGTTTGGTTCGGTAAGGAGGGCACAGATTCCAAAGGAAAATGAGGTATAGGTAATGGAAAAGACTCAGCTGGATCAACCTGCAGTGGAGAACCGGAACTAGAGTAATATGGAGAGGATTCCAGGAAAGATACATCTGCACTGACATACTCTCGGCGAGAAATAGGATCATAACATCGATAGCCCTTTTGATTTTTTGGATAACCGATAAATATGCATTTTGTAGCTTGAGCGGCTAATTTATCACGGTCAGGGCCAAGTTTGTGGACAAAACAAACACATCCAAATATTTTTGGTGAGAAAAAAAAAAGTGGGGCATTAGGTTTTAGGATATGTAATGGAATTTGATCACCCACAGAAGACGAAGGCATGCGGTTGATCAGATAGCAAGCAGTGGTAATCGCATCACCCCAGTATAACGCAGGAACATTGGATTGAATCATAATGGTCCTAGCAACATCAAGGAGGTGCCGATGTTTTCGCTCAGCCACCCCATTTTGTTGAGATGAATAGGCACAGGAAGTTTGGGGTTGGATGCCATGATCTTGGTAAAATTGTAACAGACCTTTTGATTTAAACTCGAGAGCATTATCAGTGCGAACAATCTTGACAATAGATTCAAACTGAGTTTTTATTTCAAGAATTAGGGATTTGATAAGACTTGGAACTTCAGATCATTCTTTTATTAAAAATACCCATGATAACTTAGAGAAATCATCAACAATAACAAGATAATACCGACACTGAGTCCTAGTAGGAATCTTACTAGGACCCCATACATCTGCATGGAGAAGTTCAAAAACTTTATTACTAGACTGACTCTGACTCGAAGGGAACGAACTTCGATGATGCTTGCCCAACTGACATGCTTCACACTGAAATGATGTGGTGGAAGGAATCTGAGGAAAGACCGACCGAAGCTTTGACAATGAAGGATGACCAAGACGACGATGCCACTGAACAGGACTGAATGAATGTTCCACTGCAGCATGAACAGAACCCATTGGATGATGTAGGTAGTAAATTCCATTTTCTTCATAGCCTCCACCAATCTTGTTCCCCGTCAGCAAATCCTGAAAATGACAACCCATTGGATCAAATATTACTCTACAATTTTGTTCTTTTATAAGGCAACTAACAGAAAGTAAACTTTGAGGAAAGTTTGGAGCATGAAGAGCATTTTTCAACTGTAATGAGGAGGATATAGAAATATTTCCCTGACCAACAACCGGGGAGGAGCTCCCATCGGCTAATGAGACTCCAAGTTGAGCCTTAATGACCTTTAGATCTGAAAAAACACATGAATTTCCACACAAATGTCTGGATGCACCAGAGTCAATAACCCACTTACTATCATTCAGATGGAGATGATTGCCGGTTGAATAGGCAATACCAGCTACAGGAGTAGTGGAACTCAAAGGTCGAAGAGTAATCAACTCATCATATTCCGCACGACTAAGGGTGATACTACTTTCATTTGCAGTGATATTCTCTTGTGCATTTGTTGCCTCAATAGTAGTAACATGTGCTTTAGGGTTATATGACTTTGATGCTGAAGAGATTGGCCGACCATGCTTATCCCAACAACGATCTTCTAAATGTCCAGATTTTCCACAAAATGTACATTGAAGCTTTCCTCTGCCTCCCATACCACGTCCACGTCCTCGTCCTCTGATATTCTGAATATTTCCACGGCCATATCTAGATGGGACAACAAGAGCAGATGTCTGAGTCACAGGCTGAGATTGTGGCAGAGAGATCGCAAGTCTACTAAGACGATTGTAAGTGTCAGCAAGAGTGGGAACATCTGAACCAGTCAACATTTGAACTTTTGCAACAGAAAAATCTGAAGAGAGACCTGTAAGAAAACGAGCAACCATGGTTTGTTCTTGATGATCCTTTTGCTTCGAGCAACAAAGAGGCCTGTGAGCATTAAGTCTTTCAAACGCAGCTTTGACAGAGGCATAGTATTGGGCCAAGGTCTGATCTCCCTGTTGCAAGTTATATATTTCCTGTTCGACTTGTAGGATACGACTCACATTCGTTTCTTGTGAGTATGTATCACGAAGATTGTCCCACATTAGTTTGGCTGTATTATAGTAGATCAATCCATCTGCAATATGGGGTTCGACACTATTCATGATCCATGACATAACTATGTCATTATCTTCATCCCAAGTAACATATTTTCCCAATTTCTCAATGGGTTCGCCTTCCAACAAAATATGTTTTCGACGATGTCCAGATACCAACATCATAAAAGTTCTGGACCACCTGGCATAGTTGGTTTCATTCAACCTAACAGAAGAGCCATACGAGAAGGGGTTGGCAAAAGCCTTATACTCCCCAATATGTTCCATTTTGGAATCACCTTTCGACGTTTCAGCCATACTGAAAAAAAAACTCACTTGAACAGCAAGTGTTCAAGAAGAATTTTTCAACTCGGCAGGAAACCACACCTGCTATTCCACAAAATAAAGTTCAATCCAGCAGGAAATCACACCTGCTATTTTCCATGACAGAAGAGTAACTTAAGCTTCCGTGCTTCCTTAAAAACAACACTCGACACAACAGGGAGTCACTGAAAAACACATTCTGAAAGAAACCAACCCACAAAAAACAACAACTAAATTTCAGTTGTTGTAGATACCACAGAAATCCCGAACATTGCTGCACCCAAACACATCACGACAAATGATAGAATGCAGTCGCAAAACACAATGTTCACTAAACCTGTTGTTCTCCAACATATAAGGCATGACATCCAGTAAATATCACACGCAATCAGCTTTTGCAAGAACTCAGCAATTACGGCCACACAGAAAAAAAAGTTTTGTTGCTCCCAAACAGCAGGAACACACCTCGACAAGAACTCAGCACTCACGACAACAGAAAAAAAATTTTGTTACTTCCAACCATCAGGAATACCCTTCGACAACTCACGAACCAAAAACAAAACTCGTCATAGCAGCAACAAGACTCGGCACCACCAGGTCGCAGCAGGAAATCCAGATGAGGAGAACTGATTAAAATTTTCTCCTAAGATTTGAACCGCAATCAAACTCCCAACAGCGTAGGTAGTCACGAGGAAAAAAAAAAGGACAAGGAGCTACGACACCCACAACAGGCATCCACGACCAGCAGCATGCCCAGAAAAAATTTTAAATCACTGACCTGATTAGAAACATTACTCAGCGTGATCGAAGTTTGATCACGATCATGAAAGCCTCCACGATCGACTGTGTTTTGGTAAAACTCGATCACGCTCCCACGTCACAGTCGATATCTCGATCACGCTCCCACGTCACAGTCGATCACGTTCCCACGATCGGCTCAGCTCTGATACCATGTAGAAGATGAACCGAACCCTAGAGAGAGAGAGAGAGACGGCTGAACATGAAAACAGAAAACTTAATTACATCATTAGGGCTTCTCTCTATATTAAATAGAGAGAGGCAAAACAGAAAAATTACATCTAAGTCCTTATGAAAATAATATTTCAGAAAAAGTCTAATAAAGAACAACTTAACCTAAAAACCACCTATTCTCAACACAAATCAAAATAAGTACAATGAACATGATCACTTTGTTTCGATATTAAACTGTCCTGAGGGTACGCACAGGAGAAACGTAGAAACAACTGAAACTATTCGGGGGTTTGTTATGCTATGTAGTTTTTATACCTCGAACAGCTAGCTGAGTCCGCTCCTAAGGGGACGGCCAGTGACTGAGAGAGAATTCCCCGGAGGCATTCGTAGCAAGGGATGCATCCAACTTCTACAGAAGTCCATAAGATCTACCACCTAGGATAATTTTTAGTAGCCCCATCTCCTATCTCTGATGACTAGGGACACCGAGTCATTTGCCTGAGGGGTGCTTATTAACAACCTGTCCATCAAAGTTTTTATACCAATTAATCCCCTTCCTTGACGGAAACAAAGAGGCAAATGGGTATGTCAGGTTCTATTTTAACTGATAACTCATTCTACATGCTTTGGTCTTTCAAACCAAATCAAGCATCTTACATGTGAAGATGATGATCACCATTTATGTGATTTCAACAATGTGCATTTTGCATGCTTCGAGGTTACCATAAACCTCTTATCCAATCATCGTAGTACTAGCATACCGTGCATGTATGATAGTACCACTACGATGAGAGGGGTATAGGTTTCTCAGAAAAAACCCAGCTTTATTATGTTCTAAAAGAAATGATGTAACCATTTTAGTTTAATTTGACATACATTGTATTTCAAACCACTTTTATATATCATTATACAATTTGCACGTTACGAGATCGTCACAAATCTCTCGTCCAATTACCGTAGTATCAACATGTTGTGCATGTCTCGCGATACTGCTTACAATAAAAGGGGTATGGGTTTCGCAAAAGAAACCCCGACCAATCACATTCTCATGCTCCCAACCGGAGATACTCGGATCATATCGGATATTAAACCGAAGTTTGTAACCACTTCTTCCTATTGTGCTGGTTTGAGAAAAGCTTAGTTGTAATTAGGCAACCCTCAAGTGTTCGAATTTGCTTTTCAAAACTACGCATATTTGAATGTTGAATTCACGCAAGAAATCCCTTTTCTTTCAAGTTTTAGCGCACAAGCATAAATTCGTGTCTTTTGTAAAGAGCAAGCATAATATTGGATAGGGAAGAATACGCGATTGCGTACCTTACAAAGTTGTATATATGTACGTATAATACATATATTACATAATGCAGGCTTGTGCATATTACAGTGTGACGATAATGTATAAACCAAGACTCGATGTGCGAAACCGCACATCGAGCTAAATAAATGCGTAAGTGCACGAGAAACGAAACTGTACCGTGGCTAAATAAATGCATAAGCATTGCACGAGGTACAAAACCGTGCCTCGACTAAATAAATGTGTAAGCAGTGCACGAGGTACAAAACCGTACCTCGGCTAAATAAATGTGTAAGATGTGCACGAGGTGCAAAACCATACCTCAGCCAAATAAATGCATAAGCAGTAGCCTGTGCACATGATAGCGCGACAACAAAGTAAATGACATAAAGCAATGCTCGATATGTGAAACCACATATCAAGCTAAATAAATGCATAAGCAGAAGCCTGCACACTTAAAAGCGTGGTGACCAAGTAAATGAAATAAAACAATGCTCGATATGTGAAACCACATATCGAACTAAATAAATGCGTAAGCAGAAGCTTGTGCACGTAAAAGAGCGGCGGCAAAGTAAATGACATAAAGCAATACTTGATATGTGAATCCACATATCGAGCTAAATAAATAAGCAGAAGCCTATGCACGTAAAAGCACAACAGCAAAGTAAATGACATAAACGAAAAAGGACAAGGATCACAAAATTGCGTCCTTGAGTTAAAAACGTATATATATATATATATATATATATATATATATATATATATATATGATAAATTTGCTTATGAACTGACGTGTTCTGCTGAAAGTATGAGAAAGAGCAAGGGGAAAGGAAAGAGCTTTCAGGAATCGACAGCCATTACTAACTTGATGGTTGCAGTAATGCTTCATTAGTCTTAATAGGGTTATAATAATTTACACATGGACAAAAGTGCCCTGTATTAGTAACACAAATTACATTAAAATACAAAACCCGTGAATGGATATGGATCCTTTATTGGATGGATCCATATCCAGTCCATATTCTAATACCCTCCCTCAAGTTGTGCATGGGAGTGAACCATGTGCAACTTGTTCTTCAGATACCAGAAACAGTGACTTGTAAGACCTTTTGTAAACATATCGACAACTTGGTCTTTTGAAGGCACATAAATCGGTTCAATCTCTTTGTCTGCTATCTTTTGTCTTGATCAATCTCAATATGCTTAGTCTGACTGTGATGAATAGGATTGAATGCAATTTGTATAACACTTCTATTATCACACATAAGTGTCGAATTTGAGATATCCTCTCCCATCTCTGTAAGTAGATGCCTAATCTAAGTCACTTCTGCTGTGGCAACTGCCATAAATCTATACTCTGCCTTTGTGCTAGATCTTGCCACAGCCTTCTGTTTTCTACTACTCCATGAGACAAGATTTCTCCCAATGAAAACACAGTATCCTGAAACAGACCTCCTCTCATCTGGATCTCCTGCCCAGTCTGCATCTGTATAGGCCAGTATATTATGTTTTTGTGACTTCCATAAAGATTGAATATATGTGAGTCAATCACTCACCGTTCCTTTTAAATAGCGAAGGATGCGTTTGACAACATCCATGTGACTAGTCTTTGGTTCATGAATGAACTGAGATACTTGATTAACAGAATATACAATGTCTGGTCTAGTGAAAGTAAGATATTGTAACATACCCACTAAACTGCGATACTTGACTGCATCAGGATATAACTCACCATCATAAATACTGAGCTTTTGGTTGACAACACTGGGTGTGGGTAGAGGTTTACAATCTGTCATTCCTGCTTTAGCCAGAAGATCAAGAGTGTATTTGTATTGAGTTAATGACATTTTTTCATCTTGTCTGTCCACCTCTACACCGAGAAAATATCTTAGTTCCCCAAGGTCTTTCATTTTGAACCGCATACTTAATAAAACTTTAATTCGTTGAATGTGGTCTGAAGCATTACCAGTGATCACAATATCATCAACATATATGAGTAAGAAAACCATACTGGTACCATTCTTGTATATAAACAGAGAATGATCTAGTTGGGAACGAAAGAAACCATGCTTTTGAATTTTTAAGGAGAAGCTTTTAAACCATGACCTGGAAGCTTGCTTCAAACCATACAAAGCTCTGGTTAATTTGCATACATATTCTTTTGGGTCTCCCTCTGCATAACCTTGAGGTTGCTCCCATGTAGACCTCTTCTTTAAATTCCCATGAAGGAATGCATTTTTAACATCAAGCTGACTAAGGATCCAACCATGTTCAAATGTCAGGCCAAGTATAATGCGAATAGTTCCCATTTTCACCACTGGGCTGAATGTCTCATCGTAATCCTGACCATATTCTTGAGTGAAACCCTTGGCTACAAGACGTGCCTTGTACCGTTCAATGCTACCATCCGGTTTATATTTAATTTTATATACCAATTTGGAACCAACAATATTCTTATCTGGAGGACGGCCAACTATCTCTCATGTTTGAGACTCATGAAGTGCCTCGATCTCCTCATTCATCGCTTCAATACATTTGTTGGATTGGATAGCTTGATGAAAACCAAGCGGTTCATCGTGTTTTTCAATCTTGAATAGAAAATTTTGAAAGTCCATAGAAAAGTTGTCATAACTAACCCATTTTTCAATAGAATGCCTTATCCTGCCTGATCTTTGTAACGACCCCAACTCATCCCCTTTAAAAATGCGGAATTTTTTTTTTAAACAGTGCGGAAAACTTCCTAGAGACCCGGGGTCCTCACAGTTCCAATTCCAACTGGATAGCCATAAACCACAAAAGAACTTGCAATTAACATCCATAAACTAACCAATACCTTTATTCATGAATTAAGAACTAATCTCAAAAATAAAGTGTTTGACTCAACAGAAAGTAATGTAACCACTGATTACAATAAGCAAATAACAAGAACACTAGGCTGAAAAACCAAAATAAAGAGCCACTCTGTCCACAAAGGAAACTGTCAAAACTCATTGTGACTCCCGCACCCTCGCAGTAGCTATCGACTTCACTGATCACCTGTTCCTGCGAAAAACCAATGAAGTAAGGTGTCAGAATCGAAATCCTGAGCACAGCTACTTCTTAATGAAACAAGTGAGATAAAGAGTCAAGATGAGATGTCATGCAACAATTGAGGAAAATGCATACAAGACAGTTTATAGCATTTGGGAAATTTATTCATGCAACAATCATAAATACTAAACATGCAAAGACAGTAAAGCAGTAGCATGTACTAAAACTTCAGCATGCAACAAGAAATAAGCATTCAACACTTACCATCATGTAATGATTAAGGAAACCATTAAAGTATGCATGATCTAATGCATAACAGGAAAATGCATGTCTTTTGTGCAATGCATGAATCATTTTATCATCTTCCATTTAAGTCTTTTGTTTCCTTATGCATGCCCTATTAAATGCATACAGTTTTAAGTTTCTCTTTTTAATTACTGTTGCCCGCGGATACACCAAACGGGTACAAACCCCGAGGTCAAGTTAGGTTCTCAGGGTAGCTTAGCACACAATTTGTAATTTATTACTGGGTTCCAAACTTAGCCCTCGACCGAATCACCTTCGGAACATTAGACATCCACATCTAATGTCGGGGACACAAGGGACACCCCACGCCCACAAGTGTCACTTCCATGGTACAAAAAAAAACAACAGCTGTGTCAAACACACCTGTAACGCCCCAAAATTTTAACCCAAATTTAAGAGGATTTTTTTTTTCAGCGAAAACAATTAATAATATAGGGTTAAGTATTTCGAGACATTACGGTGGAGAGAAAACCCAACACATTTATTTCATTTCATTTATCAATGAAAATCATCAGAGTTTAAATGATATGAACAGTTAAAATTTACAATAAACTCAAGCAATCCCTGAAACAATAAATCCAAAAATCTCGATCTGATGCCTCATCCCGCGGCCGCTCATAAACCCTATTCTTTACCTGAAAATAGTAAATTGATTGGAATTAGACTACCACGTCTAAGTAGAAAAACTGTAACACTTAATGCAGGTATATCATGAGTCCAGTATGAGATGTGGGTGGCATGAGTGATTTTCAACATATACATAAGCAAGTAAGCAACAACAGAAATCGACAGTAATATACAGGAGCAGGTAAACAATTATGCAATAATAATAACTGAACAGGTAAACAATTATGCAATAATAATAACTGAGCAGGTAAGGCATAGTATGCAACATTAATAAGCAAGTGAGGTAGGCGATGCAACAGCAATAACAATAACCTGCATAACTTTCATGTAATAGTTCAATCACCTCGTATTTACCCAATTCAGGATTTCAGATCATTACAATTTCACAATATAAAGCATGCTGAAAAATATGCAAATGTCTCTTTAATGACTCCATCACAGTGATACCTATCTGTTCTAATTGATGTTTATCTTTTCTTATCCCACGGGTACACGTGGGCCAAGGCAACCATCTCAGAAGAAAACGTTCGGGGGTATATTATTCAAGGGTATTTTATTAACCCGAACATTTTAACTGAGACTGAAATCCCAAGGGAGCGGTCAGTGACCGAGAGAACCTCCCAAAGGCCAAAACCAAAATAGGATGCGTCCCTAACTTCTGCAGAAGAACAAAGAGCTACCACCTAGAACATATTGGTAGTCCGGGTCCCCCCCAACTCCGAGGACTGGGGACCAACGAGTCGCTTTACGCTCGAACAAATAAATGCGTCCCCGGAGTTTTGTACCACCTACCCTCTCTAAGGTAAGCACGAATCTGAGTGGGTTAATCTTTTCATTTAATTATTTTCCCGAAGTACAGGGCATTTACCCAACTTCCTTCTACTACCTTAGTAGTAGATCCCAACCTTAATCATTTTACCAAGGTGAATAAACCATCCAAATCCTTTTTCCATATTGATTGCTTAAACCCACTCAAAGTGCTCTGGTGCCTTTAAACCAGTCAAGCACACAAGCCTCGGTACCTTTAAACCAGTCAGGCCATACAAATTAAATTTAAGTTTCTCATAAATGTTCTGGTTATTACCCAAAGTGCTTCGGTGCCTTTAAACCAGTTGAGCACGAATGCCCCGGTGCCTTTAAACCAGTCGGGCAACAACCTTTATGATTAAGTTTTCATCATTTTTATTGCCATAGCACACAGGCTAATAGCCCAAATACCCGTATCGGGTAATCCATTCATATTGCCCATTAGGCAAAGCATAAATCCATATGTCACTAAGTACATCATCATACGTTTGGAACCAAACTAACAACCTCATTCCTCAAACACAGTTAACATACCGCATATAAGCAATTCAACTCATACACTTTCTGACGAGAAGCAATGCAATTTAAGCATGTGGTATTTCATGTAAATCAGTCACAGTACTAGAGAAAAACGCAACTTAAAGAACTCTATAAAGTCCAACCCACAAGAGGGTACAACACATTGAACCGCACATGTTTACAGGAGAAAAATTGAATTGGCTAGAGAATAGAGAACCGTACATTTAAAGAAGGCAAGCATATCGTAGCATCTCATTAGTAAGCACAAAAAGAAACATCATACATCAAATTAATAAAATCTACACATAAACCATTTGGCATAATATAGTGTGCAGCATATAAGTAGGATATCTTTTCCTTTTTCTTCAGGCTAACATAAGAAAAATTAGATCCATCAGTATCATCAAACATACTTGCTAGTTTGCCAACAGCATGAATTTAAAAAAAACAGAATCAACTTAACTTTGCATACACATGGATCAATGTAGCTCCTACACATGACATGTATATAAAGAGACAAATTATGAAGGTCCAGCAAACCAAATCCTTTGCAACAATGATATTAATCAAGAAAGCCAACCAAGTACTACACAACTGTGATATTACACAAATACACAGTAGCATAGGAATGTCCTAACCTTGCATAGGAAAAAATGGGGTTCTACAATATCGTGCTATTATGTAAAACATGACTGTTTAATACAGAATGCAGATCAAACATAGACTAACTTCAAAATTTGTTTTAACAAATATCTATTTCTAATGCAAGATTTAAACTATTCTTAAAGAAAGTAACTGAAATCTGATAACAACAGAAATATATATAAATATCCTTGACTCTTCCATGAGCTGGAGTAGCTTCTTACACAGGAATATTATCGACCAACAAGAACAACTGTCAATATAAAAAGAAACTACAGACCAATCAAGGAAGTATGCGTATTACAGATTCTTTATACGTATATATGTATATATATATATATATATATTTTTTTTTGTAAAGCAAATCAGAGATTACCAATCCACATTATGTTTCATGAAGCTAATCAAGAAAACCTGCCTGATATAGTATCATTATATGTTTTTTCTTTTAAATAAAAATAAAACAAAACCAAAATCTGAAGTTAACATTTCCTGCTAGCTATTTGAGGAATCTAGAATCTGATATAAGTTTACATAAGGTAGAAAGAACAAGTGCGGGCTCAAGAAATGGGATTTATCAAGTAACTCCCAAACTTCCAAGAATGATTATTTCTATTAGTTTTGAGCTTAAGGAATCTCTTAACTTCAAATAATTAGTGCAACCAATAACAGGACAATGCATGAACAAGACAGGTAGGAGAAGTATTCATACAGCTTACATCCTGACCCATGTTTAAAACCCCAGATTATAGATCATTGATACCTTTACGTGCACTTTAAAACTTTACGCACTAAGCCATCATGAAAGCAGCAATTCCAGGCCAGATCATTTCAATCAATATGGAGTTGAAACATAAAATCATAAAGCACACAATATTTTTTTTTTTTTCAAGAAGCAAAAAGAACACACCCTGTGCATTAATCGTTCACCAATTTTCTCTAGTTAAAACAAAACTCAGTCCAAACAACATGACAGGTCTAGAAAAGCCAATGAAAGTTGAAACATGGATAATTCTACCAACTAATGGCATCAGATGTGATTCTTGCTAGCTAAAAGGTAATTCAGAGAATACCCTAATTCAGCATAAGCTATCAAAAGCAAGTAAAACACATCAGCCATCCACATAATCAAGGTTAAGGCCAGTTCACAGAAAGATCACAAGGTTCAATAAGTAAATAAAAATGGCATAAATCCCAGACGCAATCAATACCACATAAAAACAAAAATGCAGAAACTCTACACCCCATGTTCGACTCAAGACCCACCAACCAAGAACTCCCTCAACATACCCTTTGCTCATATGTCACAGTTACCGGAAACCCCTACTCACGGACTTGGGTTTTTTTTTTTTCTGCGTGACTAACCCAACCACACCTGGACTCAATCCATGGCCTAGCAAGAAGAAATTACAAAATCCCTACCTGTTTCGGCGCTCATAGGTTGCTGTCGTAGAAGGAGGGCCGCCTGCTCCGGTGAGGGTGGCTGTTGCAGCGAGAAATCGAGAGTCGAGGAAGTATGCGAGGGAAGGGGGATCGGCAGCGGCACTGCTGGTTGCTGGAAAGGAAACAGGAGGGAAAGTGGCAGCGGCGCTGCTGGCAGCTGGAAAGGAAACGGGAGGGGAAGCGAGGGTGTTGGCTGAGGCCATCGGTGAGCAAGAGGGCAGAGAGGGGTGGGGCTGCAGTGAGAAGAGAAAAGGGGTTAAGTAGGAGGGTGTGCCCCCGAAAAGGAAGGAGGTTACCTCATTCACTCCTCTCGGCTGCGCACCTACGTTCCCCAGCCACCCCTCACGACGAGTTAGGGTTCAAAAATGAACCCTAACACTTGATTTATCGGGTAGGGGCCCTTACTTAACGCACGGTAAGGTGCGGGGCGCGGATCGACCGGATCCAGGACCCGCGATCTTGCCCCGATTTGAATATGCAGCCCATCGATGGTTTGGGTCCGATACTGGGACCCATACGGATCCAACTACAGATCCATATATTTTTATACTTGGTATTATTATTACTATCTTATTTATATATATATATATATATATATATATATATATATATATATATATATATTACATTCAATTGGGTACGGTTTCGGTCTGGCCACCACCGAGACCCGCGACCCAAAGCTTTTAATGAAACCCCCTAGTTGGGAAATTTGGATCCGTCTAAGGATTCAAAATGTTACAAGCTTTGAAATACCCTATTCTTAATACATTTGGTTTATTCTTCGATATGATCTTGTGGGTCTTTCATAGGTTAATATAGATCCATTTACGTTATCCAAAAATTAACATAAATTAATATGGATCCAAGATCCATTGTGCTTCATCAATTCTTTTAATAAATTCGGATCCAGAAATCCGAAGTTTTGATCATACTCTGGTTTAGAACTATGGATCCAAATGAATTATTATGGATCCAGCTAAATGTACATTGATCTTTATGGTTTCAATACAAGGATCCAGATTAATATTGAAATTCTGATATCGAAGATCCAAATGAAATTTTGTGGATCCGAACATCGCCTTAAGCTATACCAATTCCCACTAAAGTGTTGTAGAAATTTTCCCATTAAATCCGATTTACTTCAAGGATCCAAATAGGTTATCCAAGATCCAATTACGAATAAATAATTAAAATAATAAAATATTCGTGTATCACCTTAATGACTTAAAATCTAAATTTATTTATCTGATAAAAATCATGGGTATTACAACACCACTCCCGGGTAAAGTGGCGGACTCTCCCTAAAACCGTGGTCAGGAGAAAGAACCTCAATATCGGGTTCAGGGGACCAAAATTAAGCACACGAAGTTTTGTATCCTCACAGTCTCCCTAAGACCGGATTTCCAAGATCCCCATTCCCCAGATGGGTGATCCCAGAAGGTATATTACACTGTGCTTTATTATTACTTTTTATTAAAAATTAATTTCTTAAGTTTTGCAACATCATATGCAAAAAGAAAGATAAAAGCTCGCATCTACCTCGCGAGAGCCATCACAGGACTCCGGCCTGTGGAAACATATAGAACAGTGCAATAAAGCTGAAATATTAATAAAGCATGATCTTTGCAATGCATTGAAATGAGTAAGGGAAAACATTTCCACAGCTCGGGTTTACCAAACCTTCGATGATTCATTTTGATCACCGAAGCACTAATGCAAGAATCATAATCATATGTAATGTATGCAGTGGTCTTAACATGCCTCCACGGTACAGTCCTATATGTACCAATTTAATCCATTGAAAATAAACATGAAATATGACATACCCATATGCAAATTGATCAGCCCACGTTATGCCCTTTTCCTATGCGTATGCATGGAATGTGCATGCATGCATATTTATGCAATCATTGCCACATATGCTTCTAACCATGAATTGTATTGAGATGAACAAAAGAGCATTCATGTATTTATGTATATGCAACAACACACGTTAAGTCCATCAATATGTAAGCACTCAAAACAACTTTATCATGGAGTAATGTGTAAGCATGTTCCAACACACATATGAACCACATCAACTCCTAACATATGTGGAAACCAAAATTTCAGGTACATGACTTATTCCCAAAGTTTATCATGCATCAAGAGATTTAAAATTCTAACTTTACTAATCGCACAACCAGGCTCTGTTTTCAAAATTTAACACACTTATGTTACCAGCATGCTACAACATCCACATGAGAAAAATTATGTATTTAACAGCCCAGCCCAACCGACCCTGTCGGCTGGGTCTGACAGAATATTCACAGGCCCAGTTTGGGCCTGTGTATGCTGTCAGGAAGTCCCACCTATACAGAAAATTTTCTGTATAAAGTATAACCAAAATTTTTCTCAAGGCCCAGGCCAGCACCCACTGACTGGGTCGACTGGGCCTGCCCCAGCCCTGCCAAAACCAACCACACACCCAGCCAAGCACTTGGCTGGGCCTGTCGGTTCGGCCAGCAGCTGGCAGTCAGCCGAGTGCCACTCGGCTGGCTGCCAGCCAGCCAATCCAACAGCCGATATTGCAAACAAAGCAGATTTCAAAATTTTATTTTTTTTTGAAAGGACAATGCCCAGCCCAGCCGACCCTGTCGGCTGGGTCCAACAGCATGTACACAGGTCCAGTTTGGACCTGTGTATGCTGTCAAAAAGAACAACAGCATACATGTGACAAAAAAGTGATTTTTGATTAATACGTATATATATATATTTTTTTGTTACAACCCTGCCCAGCCCAGCCGACCCTGTCGGCTGGGCTTAACAGCATATACACAGGCCCAGTGTGGGCCTGTGTATGCTGTCAACAACAACAGCATAAAAATTTATTTACACAAAACTGCCTGCTAATAATATCATGTGTTTTTTTTTTTGTAAAGGGGAAAACACCTAGCCCAGCCGACCCTGTCGGCTGGGTCCAAAAGCATACACACACAGGTCCAGTTTGGACCTGTGTAGGCTGTCAAAAACAACAGCAAAACAGATTACGAACACAACTGATTTTTATTACTACATATAACTTTTTTTTGAAAAGAGAATACCCAGCCCAGCCGACCCTGTCGGCTGGGTACAACAGCATGTACACAGGTCCAGTTTGGACCTGTGTATGCTGTCAAAAACAACAAAAATACAACATATGCGAAAAGGGGTAACGGTGGAAATCGAGGGTCCACTGTTCCTCTATGGATTTCCATCAAAAGATGCATGGAAAATCCAATCTTTACCCTATTTCTCATTCGTTTCAAGGAGTACCCGTACCTTTTTGGAAAAAAGAGAATAGAGGATGTGGAGGGCGTTTGGGCTGAGCTCCGATGCCTCCAACCTTCTTCTACCTCCTTCACCCTTCCTGTCTTTCTCCCCTCTCTCTCTCTCTCTCTCTCTCTCTTCTTCTTCTCTCCCCTCTTTTCTCTGTTTCTTCTTTTTTTTTTCTCCAGCCAAGAAAAGAGAAAGGGCTGCCCCCCCCCCTTCCTTCTCTTATTTGTAGCTGGAAACTCTTTAGAGAGTTTCCAGATTTGGTTCTCCCACATTAGGGAGTTTCCAGATTTTTCTTGGACTCCTCTCTAACAAAATTTTTGTTGACTTTTTGACCTACCTTACTAAAAAGGTATGGAAACCTCTAAACCCCTTTTAATTAGGGAAGAGGGTTAACCCTAAACCCTCTTAACCCAAATCCCGAAATTAATAAAAATCATTAAATTAATAAATTTATTTTTTTGAATTTAATTATTAATAGGTATTCAAAAGTTCCCAAAATTGGTCATGTTGACCATGGAGACTTTTTATATGCTAATAACCCCAATTTAAAGCTCCCAGCTGAATTTAAAGTCATAAAAATGTTAAGCTTGGATTTTGGATCAGATCCGGATCCAAGATCCAAGATCCAAACCCATACTCATACAAAATTTGGATTAAGACTTATATCAACTCCAGATTTTTATAGGACCTAACTAGGACCCAAATCCATAAAAATTTGGATCCTACACCTTGGATTCAATCCGATCCAATTTCGGATCCGTTTCAACAAACTGCTAAAATTTTAGAAAAACGTGATTTCTGGGCCAACCGGAACTCGGATTTGAAAAAGTAAAATACCATTGTGCTCCGAATTTCGAGGCGCATCCAATGATATATTACATAAGTATCAAATTCTGAATTTCGCCCGAATTTCGCTCGAATTTAAAGGTTGAAATTAAAACTCTTTGCCACACATCGATTGGCTTGCCTAGACCCTGATGATAAGACTTGGGTTAAACCCAAACTCTAAGATCTTGGTCTAAAACTCGAGCCTCAAACGATTTTCTTACCAGACTTAGCCGAATTTCCAAGTTTTCATGAATTGACTAAGGTCCGAAAACACGAGATCTTACAATCTTCTTGGTGCTTCTCTGTTATCAGACAATGCAACGTGTTCTTCAGCAGGTACATTTGTTTGCTCTCTGGGCCTCCTGGTATACACATTGCCTTTGTATCTCAGACATTCTGTTTGTGATGCATCATCTGAAACTGTCTCACCATGTATGCTTTCAGGGGTCAAAATAGTATGTTTGGCAGTATGTGAAACAAGTTCAACACTAAGCCATGGATCATACCAATTAGCAACTGCATCAATATGTTCACAATTGACATCTGCTTCTTTTCCCAAAAAACTATTTTCATCAAAAACAACATTTCTAGAAATTCTACTCTTCTTATTGGTAGGATCATAGCACCTGTAACCCTTGTGTTCATCTACATAACCTACAAATTGGCATATAGAAGCCTTGTCCTAAAATTTGGTTTTCATGGATTTATCAATGAGTACATAACATGTGCATCCAAAAACTTGTAAATTATCATAATCAGGATGTAAACCAAATAGAACATAATAGGGAGACTGATCTTCAAGAATGGGCATAGGAAGACGATTTATCACATAAGTAGCAGTATGAAAAGCTTATGTCCAAAGACTAATAGGCAGGTTACAACCATGCATCATACTCATTGCACTCTCCACAATATGTTTATGCTTACGTTCGGCGATTCCATTTTGTTTTGCAGTGTACGGGCAAGAAACTATACGTTGTATCCCATTATCTTGGAGAAAGTCTAAAAGTTCTTTGGAGGAATACTCACCACCTCCATCACATTGGAGAATTTGAATATTTTGGGAGAATTGAGTTTTAACGTAGGCATGAAAATAACGAAAAATAAGAAAAACTTATGATTTATGCTTCATAAAAAATATTCAGGTAAAACGAGAGAAATTGTCAATAAAGGATACATAATATTTACTTCCAGAAGAGGAATGATTGGGGGTTGGGCCCCAAACATCAGAACATATTATTTCAAAAGGCATGGAAGCTCTTTTATTTATTTGATGAAAGGGAAGTACATAACTCTTGCAGACCTGACAGCTGGGACACACTTTGTCCTTCAGTAATGAAGGTGAGACAGACTCTGAAAGAAAACCATTGGACACTAATTTTTTAATAAAGACTCAACTACAATGACCAAGACGGGAATGCCAAAGATCTGGCTTATTGCATTTGGATATACTCAGAATACTTTTAGAGACATGATCGGACTTTGGCTTCAGGACACTGGAGGCTGGATCTTCATTGAAAATATACATATTTCCACGTCGCTCTCCTTTAGCGAATGTCTCCTTCGTTTGAAGATCCTTAACAAAGATAGAGGTAGGAGTAAATTCCACATATGAATTTGTAGAATCAACAAGCTTAGAAACAGAGACAATGTTTTTCTTTATATTTGGTGCATGAACAACATTAGATAGAGGAATTGATGAAGACTCAGACAAAGGAATAACGACATTGCCTACGTTCGAAATAGGGTGGTGAGTCCCATCTCCAGTTACAATATTAGACTTACCAAAATATGGGGTCAAAGTAGAGAACTTACCTGCATTGCCAGTGACATGAGCTGCTGCCCCAGAGTCCACATACCATATTCCATCATCATTCTGTTTCAAGTTCAAGTCGGCCAATGCAGACAAGAGAAGATCCTTAGCATCATCACTGACTCGGAAGGTACCTACAGTTCCTGATGTGACAACATTTCTTTGGTTTTGCATTTTGTTCGGATTTTGAGGGTTGAACCAACAGTTAGATTTGATATGGCCACGTTTGTTGCACTTGTAACATGTGGGAACACTCTTTAAAGGACTGACAGTGAAATTTGGCGTAGGTAGCAACCCACGTCCACCTTCGATTTGTGCTCCTCTACCTCTGCCACGCCCCCCTCTATAGGGGATATCTCCTCGTGTACGATCAACAGTCATGCCTGTGGCAAGAACATCATGCGTAGATGATTGCCCTGTTGAAGCATCTGACATGCTTTTCAAAGACATCTCATATTGGTACAATGTAGCACGCAAATCCTTAAAACTAGGCAACATAGGCAGACACGATAAAGAAGTGACAAGAACATGATACTCAGCCCCCAGAGCACTCAGCGTCTGCTGCACTTTTTCTTTATCTAACACTGGATATCCGACAATTGCTAGTTGATCTGTGATGCTTTTGACTTGATTTAAAAATTCAATATTGCTCATTGACTCTTTTTTTCTTAAAAGCTGGAATTCACGCTTGAGAAATAACACCTTAGCCTCTAATATCTGAGAGTAGGTCTAGAGTCTCCCACAATACTTTAGCTGTGCAATCATCAGGAATGGAAACCAATACCGCTTGTGATAACGTGGAAGTGATATACACGACGAGAGCCTGATCGCGCTTCATCCAGACAACAAATGCAGGGTTGCGAATGATGTTCGACAATCCTTCTTCCTCTTTTGCTTCTTGAGTGATGAACTCTGAAGGTGCTGAAATTGAGCCGTCCAAATGACCTGAGAGATCTTGACTTCGAATGAAAGGGGTAATCTGTCTTTTCCAAGTCAAATAGTTATTTGTATTTAGTTTTTCTGAGACTAGCTGTCCCAGAAAATTAGAAGAAAGACCAGAGTTGATAGAAGTATCCATTTGCAGACTTAGGAAATTAATACTTGAAGTTAAGAGGAATCAAGGACAAGAACAATGACTAAAAATAAATCTGAAATCGAATCAGTGAAGGAAGCTCGACGTGACTGATTTCAGATTGAGTATAGGGCCAAAAGGAAGAAAATGTGAAATAAGGAGAGTGGAGGCAATCGGCTGTGATAGAAAGAATGAAGAAAGGCGGTGGATGAAGGAGAAAAACTTACACGGTAGATTTTGTAGTAAAATCTAGTTGCTGATTTTAGACCAGTATGAAGAAGGAGAATAGAGATGTTCACGGCAGATCTGAATTTTATTTCAAACCTGTCGAAAATACACAGCAGATCTGAATGTGTTTCAGATCTGCGATAAGAGTATATCTGAAGGTAAAGGAACGACAACAGATCTGAATTTTATTTCAGATCTGTTAAAAACAGACAGCAGATCTGAAAATATTTCAGATCTGCGATAGGAATTCACAGTAGAAAAAGATAAAAGAATAAGTAGAAGGCAACAGGAGATGATAACGACAAAAAGAAATAGGATAAAGAAGAAGGAAGAAGAACGTGACCTGTTGATAGCAAGGAGAAGTCGACTTTCACGTCGACTGAGCAAGCCTGTCACACCCAGAAGTTTTGTTGCTTGTTGACGGCAAGGAGAAGTCGATTTTCACGTCGACTGAGCAAAGCCTTTCACGCCCAGAAGATCCACTGCTTTGATACCATGATAAATTTGCTTATGAACTGACGTGTTCTGCTGAAAGTATGAGAAAGAGCAAGGGGAAAGGAGAGAGCTTTCAGGAATCGGCCGCCACTATTAACTTGATGGCTGCGGTAATGCTTCATTAGTCTTAATAGGGTTACAATAATTTACACATGGACAAAAGTGCCCTGTATTAGTAACACAAATTACATTAAAATACAAAACTCGTGAATGGATATGGATCCTTTATTGGATGGATCCATATCCAGTCCATATTCTAATAATATATATATATATATGTGTGTGTGTGTTTATTTACAAGTTTTAGCATTATCCTTTCTTTGTTCTTTGTCCCACTTTCTCCTACCTTGGAGATCGTCAGATTCGCTGACGATTCCGAGCATAAGTGATAAGTGGCTCATGTAAAATCCCAATTTAAAAAAAAAAAAATGTTTGGACCCGGGCCGGGTCGGGTCCGGACCCGACCCGGGCCCCTTTTTATTGTTAGGGTTTTTCGTAACCCGACGCAGGGTCCCGAGCGCCGCACTCCCCCCCCCTTCTCCCCCTTCTCTTGCGGGAGGATTTGGGAAACCCACCAGGGGTTTCCCCTTCCGGTGCCCCCCTTCGCCTTTAAGAGAGAGGTCGGAGGGCGAGGGGAGTCTCGCCTCCCTCTCGCAGCCCTCTCGAGCTTCCTCCCCCGCGCCGGTCTCCTTCCCTGCTGCGCCTGCCGCCGACGCCGGGAACCACCCCCAGGTACGCCGTTCTTCTCTTCTCCTCCCTCTTTTCTTCCTCACCTCCCCTCCTTGTCACCTCGCCGGGAGGCCGGCAGGCTCACAGCCGCTGCCGCAGGCCTCCCACTGCCTCCCTGTACCATCGGGGCCCCGATAGGTGGCTTACGCAGCCCCTGTCGTCCCCTTCTCTCGCTGGGGATCGCCGGGGTGTCGGCAGGGGACCTGAGGCCCCTGCGACCCCCCTCCCTGTCACCTCGCCGGGAGGCCGGCAGGTGGCTCACAGCCACTGCCGCGGCCTCCCACCGCCTCTCTGTGTCGCCATGGCCCCGACAGGTGGCCTACGCGGCCCCTGTCGTCCCCGTCTCCCTCTGCGAATCGCCGGAGTGCCGGCAGGGGACCGGTGGCCCCTGCGGCACCCCTTTTTGCTGCCACTTCGTGCTGTCGGCAGGGGTTGGCCCCTGCCGACCTGTGCCTTCGGCAGGGGCTGGGCCCCCTGCCGTCTGATGCTGTCGGCAGGGCTGGCCCTTGCCGACCTGGGTTGTCGGCAGGGGGCTCAGCCCCTGCCACTTCGTGCTGACGGCAGGGGTTGGCACCTGCCGACCTGTGCTTTCGGCAGGGGGCTGGCCCCCTGCCATCCATGTGCTTCTGGCAGGGGTTGGCCCCCTGCCATCCTTATGCTTCCGGCAGGGGCTGGCCCCCTGCCATCCTTTGCTGTCGGCAGGGGCTCAGCCCCTGCCACTTGGTGGTTGTCGGCAGGGGTTGGCCCCTGCCGCTACGCTATGTTTAGGCAGGGGCTTGTTCCCCCGCCGCTTGTCTGTTTTCGGCCAGCAGGGGCACACCTCTGCTGCCTCTCTTTTTCCTATAGACAGGATTGTCCTTCTTTTGCTCCGCATTATTATTAACATAGCACTGTTGCAGACCTCGCATCGGACCCTCGCTCTGGCTCCGCGGCCCGAGCCTCGTATCATCTACACGCGTAGACGCACGCAGCTGCAAGACATCCCGAGGTAGGGGAAAGTCGCACGAATAGTGTATATGAACTAAATAAAATAAGACTTCTGAGATAGATTGATTATTTTTGCATATTTGCGTATCTGAAGAAGTATGTGTTGATCCATGTTTTACTCTGTGTGATTCTTTTGAAATGGCATAATGTAAATTCTTTGGGTAGACTCATTCTAGAAAAAAATCAAGTAGTTTACTTGGCATGCCTGTTTACGTGTGCAATTACTTATCTCATAATTGTCTTTTATGCATGCGTGTTCCTTTGAAACTGCATACTTAAGATAGATTTTGTGAAGAGACTCAAAACCACTGCAATTGCCATTATAACCAAACCTTAAGGCAGGTACGGTATGAATTTTATGTAAGATCATGGAGGGTAATTGAAGGGTGAAATCTATACTTTACTGATTTTTGATATGGTAATATCGGCCTCCACAGGCCAATTGCTCAGAAAAGCAAAACATGTCATATAGGAACCAAAAGAATCATATACCATTATGTTGCCCTTCCATCGTAGTTGTACCTCTAGGAAGGTACAATCGTACTTTTGGACAAATACGTCCCATGTGGGTTACGATGGTGGGATGATGAGGTTGTGGCAACCTCGATGAATGCTATTAGCAAAATGCTGAGATCACATAACATGGTGACCTTTTCGCCTTCACAGGCAAGATGCTCGAGTGGGTCTAATGGACCAGAGCATATAGGATGGGACGACGGTTAAGAAACCCCCGTCGTACCCATCCGATCTTCACGGTTCATCAAGGGAGAGGATGGATGGTACAAAGACTCCGATGGACAGGTTGTTAACAACTACCCCACGAGCAAAAGACTCGGTTTTCCCCAGTCATCGAAGTTAGGGGAATTGGGATTACCATAAATTATCCTAGGTGGTAACTCCCAGGCACTTCTGCAGAAGTTGGATGCATCCTTGGGCCACGAATGCCTTTGGGGATTTACTCTCTTGGTCACTGACCGTCCCCTTAGGAGCGGACTCAGTCAGCCATCCGGGTTAATGAAAACACCTGACATAATAAACCCCCGGATTGGTCTCGGCTGTTTCTACGTTTCGCGTCTGTGCGTACCCACAGGCCAGTTAATATCAGAACTTAAATAATATATTCATGAATAGATATAGATGACTGAGACTTACACTGCTTCTCTTTGCACTTATTACATTTGCTAGAATAGACTACAACTGCTTTAACTGCTTAAATATCATAATTGCTTATCTTATGAATGTCCTGTTTTATTTTCATTCTACTCGTGCACCTACTAGTTTGTTATGAAACTGACCCATTTCATGGGCAGGTGAGGAGTAGGACTTCACTGGCGGCCGATGGCGTGGTGCAACGTGGATCAAGATTCATTTCCTTTCTACTGGCGGATCGGCTCTGGGACTTTTTTGAGTTTTTCTTAGATTTATTGAACTGTGGAATAAAAGACCCATTTTGTAATAAACTGCAGATTTTAATCGATTGCTTTATTTCTTAAATTCCTTTAAGATGTTGTACATGTGAATGATGGTTTTTCAGCTAACGTACCCAGGATTGTTGACTTGTGTCCCTTTCTAAAATGTCTTCCGCTGTTGTTTTTAAATATTAAACTTTAAATCTTTGAAAGGTTTTTCGATGAGGTTTTCGAAATCACAAGTCGAAATTTTGGGGCGTTACAACTTGGTATCAAAGCCAGATCAGAAAGAAGTGAATCTTGACTATTGAGCATCCCATCGCGCTGTAAGTAAACCTTTGATATTTCATAGCATGTTTAGACTAAATGATATTCTTGTCTTATTCGTAGTACCGTTGGATATATGAATCCAGTTACTGGTTTTAATGATATTCGCGGTAGGAGCACGCGTAGTGTACGTGGTCGTTCCGTAAGGGGGAGGGGCGGACGTGAGATGTTCGGGGCTGGTTACTGGGCTAACCGCCTTCCTCTACCCATTTTTACGGATGAGCAAGGCTTCTCACTACCGATCGCCTACCAGATACCCTTGGCAACAGCATGGGCTGAAGTGCATGCTCGAGAAGGTGGTTTCGTGCCTTCACACATTCGGGTGCACCATCAGACACCACAGGAGTCATCGGGAGATTTTGTTCCCCCTGAGTTAGCAGAGGAGTGTGGTTTCTGCGGAGAAACAGGCCACACCATGGATGCTTGCTTCCACAAGGCTGAGCATGGCGACAAGATCGCAATTTCGACTGCCGGTGAGCAACCGCCACCTCCGGCAGACCCAGTGGGCGGTGTATCACCCACATATACACCTGCGACGGATTCTTCAGATTATAGCCTTGGCTCACCGGAATATACTCCGGCGACGCCCCTTTACGGGCAGGAGCCCTCCTACGATGAGCCACTTTCCTTCACCCCTAAGCGCAGATTCAGGCGCACAGGCAATAGAAGGGAATATTTTAGGAAGTACTCTAGTCGTCCCTAAGGGGAGGTAGCACGCACCCAGTTTTGTTGGAGTCTGTGAACTCATTTATAACTGCGGAATATAACTTTTGCTTATGTACCAGCACAGCTGGATTCTAAATATTTGACTCTCGGAATAAAGATTTATGTTATTGCCTTTGTTTCTATACTTATGCCTACTAGTATGTCTTCAGTATTTTTGATTTTTATCTTGGTTGCTTTTAAGGATGGCGGGAAACTCAAGCCACAGCATGGCCGATGAGTTGCGTGAACAGAGGGGATTCATGATGGATACCCTCAACTCCTTAGCTGAGGCGATTCGTAACCAGGGTCGTCCCCATCAGGATCCGGGTTCCCTTGCTGGGAATGCACCAACCGCCACATATGAGAAATTTCTAAAGCTAGACCCTCCTACTTTCTCGGGCAAGGTTGATCCTGACTTGGCGGAGAGTTGGGTTAAAGAGGTGGAACGGGTGTTCCAAGTGTTGTCCGTTCTTGATGATAAGAAGACGATGTTCGGGTCCTTTCGTTTGAAGGACGACGCTCGAGAATGGTGGGACACTACGCGGGAGGTGCAGTTTCCGGGTGCTGAGGTGATTCCGTGGGAGGCCTTCCGAAGGGTTTTCCTCGGAAACTATTTCCCTCCTCATGCGAGGGAAAAGAAGAAGGTGGAATTTCTGGAGCTGTGCCAGGGCAGCTTAAGTTTGAACGATTATATCGCCAAATTTCAACGGTTGGAGCGCTATTGTCCTCACCTATTCGAGGATGATCATGAGCGTGCCGGGAAGTTTATTCGCGGACTGAAGGAAGGACTCAGGCATAGGGTTCTCACCAGCATGCCCGCAACTTTTTCGGCGGCAGTAGCAGCAGCCACCCTACTGAACGAGGATTGGGAGCGTTCAAAAAGTGTGCAAGCCAAGAAGTCAACTGCGTCAGGTGGCGAGCAGAAGAAGACATTTTCCGGCGGCCCAGGGCAACGACCACCTTTTCCAGAGAAGACTCAAGCAGGGAAGAAACAGTTTCCTCCAGCAAAACGCCAGCGACAACAGGGCCCTCCACCACCCAGGCAACCGTCGAGTGATAACTGCCCCAGATGCAAGAGGCCTCATGTGGGACAATCTTGTCCGCGGGACACTGGCGGATGCCTGTACTGTGGCAAGATGGGCCATTTCATACGCGACTGCCGGAAGAAAGCAGCAGATGACCTCAAGCGAACCGGCAACGTATCTCAGCCTCCTCGACCACCTCATCAGCAACAACAGCGAGCACAACCAAGCAGTGGCAGAGAGCCGGGTCGAGTTTATGCAGCCACGGTCGATCAATTGACCAAAGGGGATCTCGTTCAAGGTACCATTCTTGTTGCTGATCAAGCAGCTTTTGCACTCTTTGATTGTGGTGCCACACATTCGTTTGTTTCAGAAAAATTCGTAAAACAATTGCATATAACGGTAAAAACGCTTGATAATGCATTAGACGTGTATAACCCCGTTGGGAAGAACACGGTTTGCACCACTTTCATACCTGAATTGGACGTAGTTGTGGCAGAGCGGCACTTGCCTGCTTGTGCTATCCTGCTGGAGATGACTGAATTTGACCTTATTCTAGGCATGAATTGGTTGCACAAGTATCATGCCAAGATCTTTTGCCGTGATGGCAAGATCGTTTTATCACCTTCAAGCTCTTCGAGAGTAGAATTCAGAATTCCCAGACCTGTTCGAGCAAGCCGGATGATCTCGGCACTTAAGGCACAAAACTTCTTGCGGAAGGGATGCACTGCCTTTTTGGTTAGTGTTATCCAGTCAGATCCAATGCTCATTCCCATCAGTGAGCTTGATATTGTTCGCGATTACCCCGACGTTTTTCTTAAAGAGCTGTCGGGACTTCCACCGTCTCGTGAGGTAGAATTCAGTATTGAATTGCTACCAGGTACGACACCAATCTCCAAAGCACCCTACAGGATGGCGCCAGCTGAGCTTGAGGAGCTGAAGAAGCAGTTGCAGGAGTTGTTGGATCAGGGATTCATTCGCCCCAGCGTTTCTCCTTGGGGAGCTCCTGTGCTCTTCGTGAAGAAGAAGGACGGGACCTTACGGTTGTGTATCGACTATCGAATGCTCAACCAGGTCACAATAAAAAACAAGTACCCATTGCCGCGTATCGAAGACTTGTTCGATCAGTTGCAGAAGGCCAAGGTTTTCTCGAAAATCGATCTTAGGTCCGGATACCATCAACTCAGAATTAGGAATGAGGATATTCCTAAGACGGCCTTTCGGACGAGATACGGACATTACGAGTTCACAGTCATGCCGTTCGGACTGACCAATGCCCCCGCAACTTTCATGGACTTGATGAATAGGGTGTTCAAGCCATTTTTGGACACCTTCGTGATAGTGTTCATCGACGACATCTTGGTGTACTCAGAAAGTCGAGAGCAACATCGAGAGCACCTAACAGTTGTGTTGGAGACCTTGCGAAAGGAACGTTTGTATGCCAAGTTCTCTAAATGTGAATTCTGGCTCGAGGAAGTCATATTTTTGGGACACGTTATTTCTAAGGAAGGAGTGTCCGTGGACCCTGCAAAGGTGGAGGCTGTACTTGGTTGGCAGCAACCAAAGAACGCGCGTGATATCAGGAGTTTCCTTGGACTAGCGGGTTACTACAGAAGATTCATTCAGGATTTTTCTAAAATTGCGTTACCCCTGACAAAGTTGCTGAAGAAAGAGGCTAAATTCTTATGGGACGAGAAGTGCGAGGCGAGTTTTCAGTTGTTGAAGGAACGACTTACCAGTGCTCCTATTTTGACCTTACCTTCTGGTAAGGGCGGGTTCGTGATTTATACCGATGCCTCTGGGTCAGGCCTAGGGGCCGTGCTGATGCAGAATGGGAAGGTGATCGCTTACGCTTCTCGACAACTTAAAATTCACGAGAAGAACTACCCAACTCACGATTTAGAGTTAGCTGCGGTGGTGTTCGCACTGAAGATATGGCGACATTACTTGTATGGGGAGCAGTTTGAAGCATTCACCGATCATAAGAGCCTTAAGTACCTATTTTCACAGAAGGAATTGAATATGAGACAACGGCGTTGGCTTGAATTCCTCAAGGATTACGACTTCACCCTCTCCTACCACCCAGGAAAGGCGAACGTCGTGGCTGACGCCCTCAGCCGCAAAGCACCGGAAGTTTCGATTAATGCTTTATTTGCTGGATGGAGGTTGGTCGAAGACCTAGCCTCATGGGAACCTTTCGCAATCACTCAAGGTTCAATCGGCTTATCTCACCTTGTTGCTCAACCTGAGCTGCTTGCGAGGATCATCAATGGACAGAAAACGGATGCACGCTACGAGAAGTTGAAGGCTCAAGCAATATTGGCAGATACACCTTTTCGTCTGAAGGAGGATGGAAGTATATGGTTGAGGGAGCGCCTTTGGGTTCCTGATGACCCGGTTCTTCGAGATGAAGTTCTTGCGGAAGCCCACAAGTCTAGGTACACAATTCACCCGGGTAGCACGAAGATGTTCAAGGACCTGCAATGCAGTTATTGGTGGAACGGTATAAAGCGAGACGTGGCTGAGTATGTCTCGAAGTGTTTAACGTGTCAGCAAATCAAGATCGAGCACCAGAGACCCGGTGGGGTCATGCAGCAGATAGAGATCCCTCTATGGAAGTGGGAAGATGTTACCATGGACTTTATAGTCGGTCTTCCGAGGACGCGGAGAAAGCATGACACGATTTGGGTGATCGTCGATAGACTCACCAAGTCGGCTCACTTTCTACCTATCCGTCTCAATCAATCGTTAGATGGTCTCGCTGATCTCTATGTTAGAGAGATTGTGAGATTGCACGGTGTTCCAGTCTCGATTATCTCCGATCGTGATCCTAGATTCACTTCAAGGTTTTGGGGACAACTTCAGTTGGCGTTGGGCACAAAGTTAAAGTTTAGTACTGCATTTCACCCTCAGACGGACGGGCAGTCGGAGCGTACGATTCAAACCTTGGAAGACATGCTTCGAGCCTGTATGTTGGACTGGAAGGGAGAGTGGGACTCCCACATTAGTTTGGCGGAGTTCGCGTATAACAACAGCTACCATGCGAGCATCGGGATGGCCCCATACGAAGCTTTGTATGGGAGGCCATGTTGATCCCCTGTTTACTGGGACGAGGTTGGCGAGCGAAAATTGGAGGCACCTATAGTCTTGCAACACTATACTCAACAAGTGCAGATGATTCGAGAACGACTCCGTACCGCTCAGAGTCGGCAGAAAAGCTATGCAGATAGACGCCGACGAGAGCTTACCTTCGATATTGGTGAGATGGTTTTTGTTAAGGTATCTCCGACGAAGAGCGTATTTCGGTTCGGGAAGAAGGGAAAGCTGAGTCCTAGATACGTCGGACCGTTCGAAATCCTGGAGCGAATTGGAGAAGCAGCTTATCGCGTGGCGTTACCTCCGCAGTATGCTCAGATCCATAATGTTTTTCACGTATCCATGTTGAGGAAGTATGTTCACGATCCATCGCATATCATTCATTATGATGATGTGGACATTAGAGGGGACTTGACTTTCGAAGAAAGACCAGTGGAGATCATCGACCGTCGTGACCAAGTGCTTAGATCAAAGACCATTTCATTTGTAAAGGTTCGGTGGCAACATCATGGGATTGACGAATGTACTTGGGAACCCGAGAACGATATCAGGGAAAGATATCCTGACCTGTATTTTGATTCTTCAAGGTAATAGATATTTCGCGGACGAAATTCTTTTAAGAGGGGTAGGATGTAAAATCCCAATTTAAAAAAAAAAAAAAAATGTTTGGACCCGGGCCGGGTCGGGTCCGGACCCGACCCGGGCCCCTTTTTATTGTTAGGGTTTTTCGTAACCCGACGCAGGGTCCCGAGCGCCGCACTCCCCCCCCCTTCTCCCCCTTCTCTTGCGGGAGGATTTGGGAAACCCACCAGGGGTTTCCCCTTCCGGTGCCCCCCTTCGCCTTTAAGAGAGAGGTCGGAGGGCGAGGGGAGTCTCGCCTCCCTCTCGCAGCCCTCTCGAGCTTCCTCCCCCACGCCGGTCTCCTTCCCTGCTGCGCCTGCCGCCGACGCCGGGAACCACCCCCAGGTACGCCGTTCTTCTCTTCTCCTCCCTCTTTTCTTCCTCACCTCCCCTCCTTGTCACCTCGCCGGGAGGCCGGCAGGCTCACAGCCGCTGCCGCAGGCCTCCCACTGCCTCCCTGTACCATCGGGGCCCCGATAGGTGGCTTACGCAGCCCCTGTCGTCCCCTTCTCTTGCTGGGGATCGCCGGGGTGTCGGCAGGGGACCTGAGGCCCCTGCGACCCCCCTCCCTGTCACCTCGCCGGGAGGCCGGCAGGTGGCTCACAGCCACTGCCGCGGCCTCCCACCGCCTCTCTGTGTCGCCATGGCCCCGACAGGTGGCCTACGCGGCCCCTGTCGTCCCCGTCTCCCTCTGCGAATCGCCGGAGTGCCGGCAGGGGACCGGTGGCCCCTGCGGCACCCCTTTTTGCTGCCACTTCGTGCTGTCAGCAGGGGTTGGCCCCTGCCGACCTGTGCCTTCGGCAGGGGCTGGGCCCCCTGCCGTCTGATGCTGTCGGCAGGGCTGGCCCTTGCCGACCTGGGTTGTCGGCAGGGGGCTCAGCCCCTGCCACTTCGTGCTGACGGCAGGGGTTGGCCCCTGCCGACCTGTGCTTTCGGCAGGGGGCTGGCCCCCTGCCATCCATGTGCTTCTGGCAGGGGTTGGCCCCCTGCCATCCTTATGCTTCCGGCAGGGGCTGGCCCCCTGCCATCCTTTGCTGTCGGCAGGGGCTCAGCCCCTGCCACTATGTGCCGTTGGCAGGGGCTCAGCCCCTGCCACTTGGTGGCTGTCGGCAGGGGTTGGCCCCTGCCGCTACGCTATGTTTAGGCAGGGGCTTGTTCCCCCGCCGCTTGTCTGTTTTCGGCCAGCAGGGGCACACCTCTGCTGCCTCTCTTTTTCCTATAGACAGGATTGTCCTTCTTTTGCTCCGCATTATTATTAACATAGCACTGTTGCAGACCTCGCATCGGACCCTCGCTCTGGCTCCGCGGCCCGAGCCTCGTATCATCTACACGCGTAGACGCACGCAGCTGCAAGACATCCCGAGGTAGGGGAAAGTCGCACGAATAGTGTATATGAACTAAATAAAATAAGACTTCTGAGATAGATTGATTATTTTTGCATATTTGCGTATCTGAAGAAGTATGTGTTGATCCATGTTTTACTCTGTGTGATTCTTTTGAAATGGCATAATGTAAATTCTTTGGGTAGACTCATTCTAGAAAAAAATCAAGTAGTTTACTTGGCATGCCTGTTTACGTGTGCAATTACTTATCTCATAATTGTCTTTTATGCATGCGTGTTCCTTTGAAACTGCATACTTAAGATAGATTTTGTGAAGAGACTCAAAACCACTGCAATTGCCATTATAACCAAACCTTAAGGCAGGTACGGTATGAATTTTATGTAAGATCATGGAGGGTAATTGAAGGGTGAAATCTATACTTTACTGATTTTTGATATGGTAATATCGGCCTCCACAGGCCAATTGCTCAGAAAAGCAAAACATGTCATATAGGAACCAAAAGAATCATATACCATTATGTTGCCCTTCCATCGTAGTTGTACCTCTAGGAAGGTACAATCGTACTTTTGGACAAATACGTCCCATGTGGGTTACGATGGTGGGATGATGAGGTTGTGGCAACCTCGATGAATGCTATTAGCAAAATGCTGAGATCACATAACATGGTGACCTTTTCGCCTTCACAGGCAAGATGCTCGAGTGGGTCTAATGGACCAGAGCATATAGGATGGGACGACGGTTAAGAAACCCCCGTCGTACCCATCCGATCTTCACGGTTCATCAAGGGAGAGGATGGATGGTACAAAGACTCCGATGGACAGGTTGTTAACAACTACCCCACGAGCAAAAGACTCGGTTTTCCCCAGTCATCGAAGTTAGGGGAATTGGGATTACCATAAATTATCCTAGGTGGTAACTCCCAGGCACTTCTGCAGAAGTTGGATGCATCCTTGGGCCACGAATGCCTTTGGGGATTTACTCTCTTGGTCACTGACCGTCCCCTTAGGAGCGGACTCAGTCAGCCATCCGGGTTAATGAAAACACCTGACATAATAAACCCCCGGATTGGTCTCGGCTGTTTCTACGTTTCGCGTCTGTGCGTACCCACAGGCCAGTTAATATCAGAACTTAAATAATATATTCATGAATAGATATAGATGACTGAGACTTACACTGCTTCTCTTTGCACTTATTACATTTGCTAGAATAGACTACAACTGCTTTAACTGCTTAAATATCATAATTGCTTATCTTATGAATGTCCTGTTTTATTTTCATTCTACTCGTGCACCTACTAGTTTGTTATGAAACTGACCCATTTCATGGGCAGGTGAGGAGTAGGACTTCACTGGCGGCCGATGGCGTGGTGCAACGTGGATCAAGATTCATTTCCTTTCTACTGGCGGATCGGCTCTGGGACTTTTTTGAGTTTTTCTTAGATTTATTGAACTGTGGAATAAAAGACCCATTTTGTAATAAACTGCAGATTTTAATCGATTGCTTTATTTCTTAAATTCCTTTAAGATGTTGTACATGTGAATGATGGTTTTTCAGCTAACGTACCCAGGATTGTTGACTTGTGTCCCTTTCTAAAATGTCTTCCGCTGTTGTTTTTAAATATTAAACTTTAAATCTTTGAAAGGTTTTTCGATGAGGTTTTCGAAATCACAAGTCGAAATTTTGGGGCGTTACAGCTCATGCCTTGGTATGTGTGTAGAGTCTATTGCACTGATAGGGTGCACTAAAGTATTCGTCGCACTGCAAAAATATGAAGGAAAATCCTTTTTAAAATTACACATTTGTACCAAGTTCGTGTAGCAGGGACAGAACCCATGGTTGCCAGTTGAGGAAGCAGGAGCGGGAAGCGATACAGGAAACGAGAGCGGGAAGCGAGGCACTTTCAAAATTTTAGGAAGCGGGAAGCATGTGACCATTTAGGAGTGAATCGGGAATCGTCTCGGAAGCGAGGGGGAAACAAAAAAATAAATAAAATAAATAAAAAATACAAAAAAAAAAAATAAAAAAATGGGGGAAGCATGATGGGAAGCGCGCTTCCCCGTGTATTTCGAAAGCACGATGTTTCGGGCTTCCCCACTTACCTAGGCGCTTTCGGTAACTCTAGCTGAACCTGACCCTGGTTCGGTCCGCCTAGCTAAGTTGGAGCAAGCCGCGCTAGGACCCAGGGTTAGCCGGGCTTGGCTGAGCCCGACTGGCACCAAGCGGGGAGGGCCGAGTTGGGCTCGGTAAAGACCGAGCTCAACTCAGTCAAGTGGGTTGGGCAGGTCGCAGCCGAGCCAGACTTGGTTGGACCCCCAACCGAGTCGGGCTCGGTTCCGATCGCCTGAGGAGGGACAGAAACAAAAAAAAAAGGAAGGGGAGTGGGCTCAGCTGCCAGGCCGAGCCTGGCCCCATCCCTGGGCAGGATCGATCTTGGGCTCAGTCCCCTCGGGACCATGGACCGGGCTGGGCTCAATCTGGTTGTCGGGCCTGGCCCAGTCAAAGAAAGGGAGGGAAGGCAAAGGGTTGCGCCCCTGCCTTCAGGCTGAAAAGGGAGGAGGCAGAGGGGCGTCGCCCCCTGCCCGTTGGTCAGAAAAGGAAGAGGCAGGGGGCGTCGCTCCCCTACTTGTTGGCCGGAAAAGAGACAGGAGGGTTGACGCTCTCCTGTCGGTGCCAAACAGAGAGGTAGAGAGCAGGGAGGATGGCAGGAGGGTCGGCACCAAACAGAGAGGCCGGAGGGTCGGCGCCCTCCGATCGGTGCCAAACATAGAGGCAGAGAGTAGGGAGGGGCAGCGCCCCTCCTCTTCTAAAAGAGGAAGCAGGGAGTATCGAGGAGAGAGAACGACAGAGGGGGATCCTTAGTGTAAAAGGGAACCCCCCCTCCGTGTTTAAATAGAAAACACAGGGGGGTCGGGTCCGGATCCGTTTTTTTTTTTTGGTTTTACATAGGTCGAACAATTCTAAACTGGGAAAAGCTACAACCCAGGACATTGTATTTTAATTGGCCATGTTTGTCTAATTCATGATAATCTGGTAACCTGTGTAAGAACCCTTGGTTAACTACAGGCACATCACAGGATACAACTAGAACTGGTGCTCGCAATCAAAATTACCTTTAATGGGAAAAGAAAAAAATAGTACGGAAATTTACACTGGAATATACTTCCTTTTTTGGGCTGAAAAATCTCATAGCCTATGTAACAGACTCTTCTAACAGGGCACTACACCAGCGTTGCACCCGTACCTATGCGGGTGCGACACTTGGACACGACTTCCTTTGTGTCAAGTGAAATAAACCACACTAAGGTCTATGCCTGTCCAAAAGTAGATTCAGTTAACCCTAACCAAGTCCAGTTTTATCTATATTATATATATAAATTCATAAATGCACACACATACCTGTAGTGTTAACTTAAAACTGTTAAAAATTATATATATATATATATCCTCCCCACACCCAAGTTTTTCTAAAGTGCCGCATCGCCACATCCGCACTTGTATCCGCACCTATGTGACATAGCTCATAGCCAAAAGTTATAAGAAAAATGACAAAATAATTGTGCAAAGTTATCTTAATGTTTAATTCACAAATAATGCTCAAATTCATAATAACTTCTGTTAAACGGGAAATATTCTGTTCTATGAGACAAGTTTGCATCAACTAGCTTAAATAATAACAACAAAGCAAGACAGGCAGGATGACCAGCCAGCAGGAAACAAGGACATTTCGGGGGTGGGGGGTGAGGAGGTAAAGACAGAACTTTTTTTCAAAAAACTTTCATAGCATAAACAATATGCAGCAGAGGGAAAAAAATAGTCGCTTATGAAGTAAAAGTGAGCAGTTAAACTGACCCTGCTGAGACCAATATTATATCTGGTTTAAACCTTTGAGCAGAAGGGACAATGACTTCATCAAATACAGTTCTCATGGCACTATCACCAGATCCGCCTGGTAGGGGTAGATTTAATGTTGTTCCTTCGCCATTTCCAAGACCAACTGCTTCCATTTTACCAGTACCAGGGTAGCTTCCATCCTACACATGAAAATGTTGTAATAAACTATTCAATATTTTCTCTCAGCGAAAAAGTTGACTTATAAAACTAACTGACGTTATCTCTTTAGGGCTGCTTATTAGTTCAAGCATGGTCAAAACATGAATACATGTCAAATGTTCAACAAAGGTGAGAGGAAAAGAGAGACACAATGGAGAAGAAGCTTCATTCTATTGAACTGAAAAATGAGGGATACAACATATAGGGGTCGACTCCCCTTATTACAATTTTTGCATGTCTAAAATACCCTTGACCACTTAAATAGTTACTACTTAAGACTTGAGCTTACAAATCTGGACTGATTTGTCCATCACTAATAAGACTGCTCTGATTCTAATATTACGACACTATAATACATGAGTAAAACATCAAATACAACTCCAGAAACATAAAAGCTTGAGCTTGGATCACAAAGGCTAAACCAAGTTAATTGCAATCAATCATTTTTTCTCTTTTGAGAAAAGCAGTCAATCAATTATTGATATCCTGATGTCTGAATGCTTAACCTTCAAATCAAAGTATGAGTTATTTATTGTTAGGGCCATTGTGAGTACATGGCTGCAATCTAGAACCAACTAAGATGATGTTCAATTTGATGCCAACTGTTAATCTAACACAAAAAAGTGCACCAGTATACCAAAATATCAATACTAGAATGCCATAATTACAAACCAACCACTTGCACAGATAATCAAAGAAGCAATTTCAATAATGCAGCATGGGGAATTGGAAATACAGTGAATGAATTATGAAGCAGAAGCAACATGAAACAAAAGATATAGAACAGAAGGTTTGGCCGTAGAGACCTACCTGATGAGTTGAAATAAAGAAGACATCTGGATCATCATAGAATGCATCACTTGTTCCATTTCCATGGTGAACATCAAAATCAATTATAAGCACTCGTTTCAAGCCATGTGTATGTTGTGCGTGGCGAGCTGCAACAGCAATATTTCCAAAGACACAGAACCCCATGGGGCCTTTTGGGATAGCATGATGGCCTGGAGGCCTTACTAGTGCAAACCCCATAGGTGGCCTTTGACTTAGTTTTGATGCTGCCACCTATCATATAAAACAAACTTGTTAACTTAGCTCAAGGTCCTTTTATACAGAAGAGAGAATTAATTTTCCAGCTTCGCACAAATTCTCTCTTCTAAGGTGCAAGTAAAGATTCATTAGAAAAAAGCTTTTAATTTTTTTCATAGAATAAAAGTGCTGACTACAAGTGCTGAGGCTAAAGATATACACAAATATCCTACCACAGAATCAACAAGGGAAACTCCTGAACCAGCTGCAAGAAGAGACTCCTGAAAAGTCTGCATTAACAGGATTAAAATTTCAATGCATATATTCAAAATGACACACTTCACATAAAGCTTAGAAGAGAATGTACACTTCGGACTCATTTATGATCCAAATAGAGCTACAACCTCAAATGTATGTGAATGCGATGACAAAGAGGTAAATTGATGCATATGTTATAGGTTGGCGCTATAGCTAAAGGAAAGATGCACTGGTAGCATGTGATAAAGGGTTGTACCACCCATATAATGTTTGCCATGGGAACTCAATTAAGTAGCTTAACTGACTCCATGGTTAATATTAACTATCATGTTATCATGTAATAGAACAAAAAGTTGTGAAGGTTGTCATGAAATGGCACGGATCCCAATGCACACCATAATGGTCTCCCAAGAACATGAAACATTTTGATAAAAATATGAGAGATGAAAAAGTAATGAACAATTTTATTCATAATGGACAAAGGAAAATTAAATTGAATAACTCTAGTCATAATAGACACTAAAGATACAAAAGAAAAAATTACATAAGTTCCTCGCTACATAACTCTCAAAACACACATAAAATACCTAATATTACCCATCACTCTCTCACTTTACAAAGCACACACCCATACCCTTCTATAGAGAAAAGTAGAGGAGAGAAAAGAAGAAATAAAATAAAAAGCGGAAGTCATCTCTCATTAAAGAGAGAGAGCTCCCAACGGCTAGAGTTCTAGCCGTTGGGAGCAAGTCAAACAAGCTTTGACTTGACTCTCATATATATTATATATATTTATAATATATATAATATATATTACTATTTATATTATATATATTATTACAATATATACATAATATATATATTAAACAATATATATGTATATATATATACTTATATTACATTAATCTTAACACCCCCCTCAAACTTACAGTGACTCAATGTAAGTTTGCAAATACAAGCTAAGAACCCATTAAATTTGATTTCAACAAGTATTTTCATTTGGTGTTTCCTTGAAGGGTGCTCGTGATCTTCAAACATATGATCTAAGCTGAGATTTCCAATTTCATTAAAGCTTGAGAACCTGAAAAAAAAGCTCACAAAATAGCCAAACTATACAGGTATATATCATAAAAGATTTTTTAATTATATATTATAGAGTGGATGGTCAAACACACATACAGTACATAAAGTTAATTTAACATTATCTAACGTGAACAAATCATACGATAAACTTTTTATCACTTTAATCATTTATGAGAACATGCATTATTTAAAGTGAATACACATTTATCACATAAAAGACATGATTTTTTAAAGAAAGAACTCATAAAAGAGTTAAAATCACAAGACAATTTTACACAGCCGAAGACATAAAAGATAAGTTTAAAAGAAACATTAATTTTTCAAAAGATAATACGAAGTATCAAATACACACAATAGCCACTATGGGCATACACATAAGAGATTTCAATAATGAAATGCTAAGAAAAGCATGTAATGAAATATGCAAAATTACAAAAGCAAAGTACAAAAGCATATACAAGTCTAAGCATAGACAACACAAAGACACAAAGGCACAATACAAGCACAAAAGTGCATAAGTACAAGTACACAATGGGACAATACAAAGAGCCAACAAAGGGAAACACAAGCAATATATATATATATATATATATATTGAATATATGCTTGAAAAACATGACCTTATGCAAATTATGCAAGACAATTAATAATAGGATAACTCATGAAACTAAGACATATACAATGCAAAATGCATGAAAATATTTCAGTAACCATTTCTCATAAAAGAGCAAATGAGTTTAGAAAAAACTACGAAGAGATTTTAAAAATTTCATGAATGAATGAATTTTGCAAATTAAAACACTAGTTTGACCACCACAAGCAATCACCTCACTAGACCTCAAATCCTCAAAAATCAAATGTATCAGCGACTAGAACAAGAGCATAATCTCAATGCCACTTATGAGCTATGCAAACACACAAAAGTGCGAATAAACATCTCTTGTCTACATATAATGACACTCAACATAAGTCTATCAGCTACTAGAACAAGAGTATAATTACAATGCCACTTATGGGCTAAACAAACATACAAAAGTGTGAATAACCATCTTTTGTCTACATATAATGACACTCAACATGAGTGTATCAGTTACTAATAACAAGAGTAATAACAATGCCACTTATGGGCTAAACAAATACACAAAAGTGTAAATAACCATATCTTGTCTACGTATAATGACACTCAACATGAGTATCAACTACTAAAACAAGAGTATAATCACAATGCCATTTATGGGCTAAACAGACATACAAAAGATGTGAACAAATATCTTTTGTTTACATATAATGACACTTAGATAAGAGGCATAACAAGGAGAAGACACTCGAGGTAATAAAGCTTGTAATGAAAACACATTAATGTCATCAATAAGAATATCAATTTTAAACATCTTTCGAAACACCATGGTTTCAAAAATAGATAGCCATTAGAGATAAACAGAGTTACAATCATCCATAATAGCAATGGTCATACAACAAATGAGTGACACAACACACTCAGATCCAGAGATCAAACAACAGTCAGTTAGAGCCAAACCAATAGTTGACAATATAAACTAGCGAGGTTCACACAACTCACTCCAACAAACATCTTTGAATCAACGAAAGCATATATGGATCCAAAGGCCAATCAACTATCATTCAGATCCAAGACTAGTGTCAACACGACACTCATAAACTTTGATAATTGCAGATTGATTAAATGATTTGAGGTGCACACAAAACTCACCTCAACGGCTAACTCGGAATACCAACAATAATGAGTTCAAAGGCCAATCAATCATCAATCAGACCCAAGACAAGTGACAACACGTCATTCATAACCCTTGGGAATCTAGATTGATATTGACATGAAGTGCACACATAACGAGTCATGCCCAATATAAGCACTCTACATAGAGAAAAGATCATAAATCTACCAACAATAAACAAGTGCACTAAGCACATCACATACAAAAGGTCAATAAGTCTCATTAAAGAGACAAGAGCACATATGATAAGATGTTAGAGCTAAATTATAAGTTTGCTATGAGACAATTGAAAGCAAACATGTAGAAATTCATAAAGATCTACGTATAGAAAATAACATATATAATGATCTCCAATTATGAACCCATATACATCATACAACAAATATGAAATTTTTAAGAAAAATATCAAAGCGTAAGAGAGAAACCACTAGGAGTTTCAAGAGTGCACAAGTCGTCGAATCAATACATCACCAATGGACAAAAAACACATAAATCCACTAAGGACTAAAAAAAGAAAAAACTAAGTTTTAACAATGCTCAAGAGAAAGCATAAGCACAATAATCCACTAAGAGAAATATATTTAATATTTTAAAATATGCATTCGAGTATAAGCCATGCTTAATACTCATAAAAATTACTTGAGGCATATACCATGTAAGGGAACAAGGCCCTCAAAATATATTCACCGAAACAACAAGAGTGGACACTCAAAGAGTTCAACCAAAGCAAAAGCACCAAAGGAATACACAAGACACAAAATGGGCTTACACACAAACACCCACTAAAGGGGCAAGAACACAAGGGATAAAATAATATTTTATTGATCAATTTATGCAAGAAGGCATATACCAAGAGATTTCACAAGTCATTAATTTTGAAAATAATCTTACTTAATAAGTTGTATAATGATAGAGCCATATCACTCATGCATACATGAAATAACACATTCATATGATTATAGAAAATACCTCTGTGAGAGCATAATATCTTAGTCTCATAATTAAAAAATAACCTAAAAAACATTACAATATATTAACAATCTCAAGGTAGGTCATGTATACACATATATTAATATGGATCCAATGCTTATGATCCAAATTAATATGGATTTGGACCTTATCTAAGACCCATATTAATCTGGATTTGATCCAGATCATAATCTAATTTTGTTTTGGATATGGATTTGGATTTTGGATCTGGATCTAGATCCAAATCCATGTCCAATGAAAGTCTAGCTTTAAATTCAGTTTAAAGTTTTAGATTTAAGTTAGCTGGAGTTAAAAAGACTCCTAAAGTAATTCATCTATCTTTGGAATTTCAAAAATATTTAATTAATTATTAATTAATTAATAATTAATTAATTTTTATTAATTCCGAAATTTAATTTTTATGTTTGTTTAGGACTCCTAGATAGAGTCTTTATTGAAGTGATGAAGACTCTAAGAAGGTTTAAGAGACTTACAGTCCTCTTGGAAAAAAATTTGAAAAGTCAACTATAAATTCCAAGATTTTCGAAAAACCAAGGGAGATAAGAGTCTCAAATGAAGTAGAGACCCCCACTCCAGCCCATCTACAAGGGGTTGGAGAAGGGGGGGCGTCCTCCCCTATGGGTCCTATAAAAAGACTACAAAAAAAACAGAGAGAAATGAGAAAGAGAAGGGAAAAAAGGAGGAGAGAGAAAGTGAGGAAAAGAGAGAAAAAAGAAGGAAGAAGAGGAGATTCGATCTTCTCCAGCCAGCCAGCCACGTTTTTCAATATCTACCATTGTTTTTCATCATTTTATATACATGGTACGGGTTTTCGCTCTTGAATCAAGTGAGAAATTGAATATAGATTGGATTTCCATGCAATATTTGGATGGAAATCCATGGAAAAAGAGTAAATATGGATGTTTACTCTAAAATACATGGATGAAGATTCATGGATCCTCTTTCATGGATGTGTTTTTTTATTCTATCCATTTTTTTTTAAAAAAATGTGCATGCCTATTTTTATGCTAAAACAGAATTTATTTCATGATAAAAATAGCTTGTTATATGCTTGCATTATGATATTATCGATTTCCATGAATGGTCCATGTTATGGACTGTTAGATGCATGTAATCATGTGATAAAACAATATTGTATGTAATCATTGTGAAAATATCTCAAGAGAGATATAGTGCTAAATACGCACAACCACCACAAAGGGAGAGATGCACAAAGGCACAAGAACACTTAGAACAATGTACACAAAGGTACAAAAAGAGAACCCAAATGCAAAATATAAAGAATTTTATTGAACAAGTTGGAGGACAATGCTCCCAACAACAACAATGGCAAACTACGATACTTTCTTGGAGTTGAAGTCGACAGTACTTCTGAAGAGATGACTCTCACTCAACATAAGTATACCATTGATGTTCTCAATAAAGCGGGTATGAAAGACTGTAAGCCCTTGAGCACTCCTAGCGTTCTTCATCAAAGGCTTAGCTCTCAAGACAGAGATCCATTTGATAATCCCACACAGTACCGTAGCATAGTGGGTATGTTACAATACCTCACTTTTACTTGCCCTGATATAGTCTACTCGGTGAATCAAGTTTCTCTGTTTATGCATGCACCATGTGAAGGACATATGGAAGCAGTTAAACGGATACTACGGTATCTGAAGGGAACGGTTGGGAATGGTCTCATATATAAGCGAAAGACAAATGGGCAAAATGCACATGAGATCACTATTTATTCTGATGCGAACTGGGCGAGAGATCCAGATGAACGCAGATCAGTATCCGGCTATTGTGTATTTGTTGGGATGAATTTGGTTTCTTGGAGTAGTAAGAAACAAAAGGTTGTTGCCAGATCCAGTACAGAGGCTGAATATAGGTCAATGGCAACCGCCACTGCTGAGGCTACTTGGATTAGACATCTACTGACAGAAGTCGGAGAATCGATCTCTCGATCACTTCTTTTGTGTGACAACCAGAGTGCCATCAGTATGTCCTTTAATCCAATCCATCACAGTCGTGCCAAACATATTGAGATAGACCAGCATTTTGTGAGACAGAAGGTAGAAGAGAAAGAGATTGAGCCTGAATTTGTTCGAACTACAGATCAAGTGGCGGATATATTTACAAAAGGATTGACAAAAGACAGATTTTGGATGTTAAAAGGCAAGTTGTTCATGGTTCAAGATCATGCACAACTTGAGGGGGGGTGAAAAGAAGTGTTTTCTCTAGTTACGGGTCATGGATCTCCAGATCCAGACCCATGACATACACCTTTCATTAATGGCACTATGTAATATATTTTATTGTAATGAGGGTATTTTAGTACCCTAATTTTGTAATAGCAGGTTAATATAAAGGAGCATACACAGCAGCCGACCCCAACACAACAAGGTATCGGTTTTTTCCTCAACCTCTCTCTCCCTTTCTCTATCTCTCTCTGTTTCGCATCTCTCTCGCGTGGAACGACCTGCAGGTTGTAAATCTATCATATATAGGGGTGAACCCCTCTTGTATTTTTCACTCTTGAGAGCTCTCTCTCCTTTCAATAAGAGACATTTATATTTTTATGTTGTGTTGTCTCTTTGTGGATTTGGGTGTTATCCCTTTTGTTTGTCCATTGGTAGATGTTGTAAGTGCTTATCGCACCCTTTGTTTTTCCGCATATCTCATTACATGGTATCAGAGCCTTGTTTATGCTCTTGATTCTTAATATAACTAGGTGAGTAGCTATACATTGTTTCTTTCTTTTTGTATCTCTCTTTGTTTGTCTTCTTGTGAAAGATTAAATGGAAGGGGAACAAAAGATTGATCTCTCCTTCAAGTTTAATGGCTCTAACTACATGATGTGGGCCGCCGCCATGGAGAACAACCTCAAAGGTAAAAAACTTTGGAGATACGTTATGAGCACCATTCCAGAACCACAACTCCAACTCACCAAGATGGATGGTGATCAAGAAAAAGCTCTTGAAGGAAATGCTCGCATGAAGGCCATTGAAGATCACCAATCTAAAGTGGAAGATTGGGAAAGTAAGCATGCGAAGATTCTTACTTGGTTCATGAACAATGTGGAGCTCAAAATTTGCGCCAACATTGCTAAATTTCGGATAGCTAATGAAGCATGGTTCTTTATGAAAGGTATGTTTACTCAAAAAGACCTTGCTCGTCAATTCTTCCTCCAAAAAAAAAATTCGGACTATCAAGCAAGGAGAAATGAGTGTAAGGGATTACTTTAGCACTCTTGGACCCTTATGGGATGAACTATCTTTACTAGAACCAAAGTGGGTTTCTAGTGTGGATGTGGAACTAAGAAGAGAACAAATGGAAAAAGAACACTTTTTCCAATTTCTACATGGGCTTAGGCCTGAATATGAACCAGTTAGATCTTCCCTTCTTCATAAATCTAAGCCTCTTCCTTTGGAAGATGTCATAGCCGAAATATGTCAAGAAGAAACTCGTCTTGGCATGATTAAAGGGGGAGGTGACATTTTGGTTGTATCTAAACCCGACAACCATGTGAAAGCCTATAAGCCTCCACACTTTGGAAGGCAAAATAATTATAATGGCAACTATAGAAAAATCATTTGCCAAGAGCCGGATCATATAAGACCTAATTGCCCTAAGTTGAACGAAGCACCTAAAAATAAGGTTGCCTGTAACGACCCCAATCCAGACCCTTTTAAAAATGCGGAAATTTTTTTTTATTTTTTTTTCTAAGAGTTGCGGAAACCTTCCCAGAGATCTGGGGTCCTCACAGTTCCACTTTCCATTGGATAGCCCATCCACCACAAACGAAGTTGCAATTATCATTCATATCAACCAACTAAAACTCTTTTATTAATGAGTAAGAAAATTTCAAAGACAAGGTTTTCTTCAACTGAAAGTAAGGTAACAATTGCAGAAATTAAAAGAACTAAAAGACAAAAGAAAGAGCCACTCTGTCCTCTGCTGAATCCGTCAAGCTCAAGTATGACTCTCATCTATCCCCAGATGCATGTCCAACTTCACTGTTCACCATTTTCTGTGAAAAACCAACAAAGTAGAGTGTCAGAATCGAAATTCTGAGCACAGCTACTTCTAAAGAAACCAGGTGAAAGAAAGAACATGGATAAGATTTCATGCAGTGATTTGAGTGAGTGCAGATATAAAATTTGCAACATTTAAATTTTCATAACTACCATTGATTGTATTTACTCACCAGTCAATAACAGTAAACAGTGTCATATATCAATAACTAAATGATCAAACCTTTTAGCATGATTTCACAAAGTAATTTATATGCTACCACCAAATGATGTCATGATATCAAGAATGATTCAAACATGCATGATCTAATGCATAACAGAAAAACGCATGATTATGTGCAATGCATGATTTCTTCTGTTATCTTTCATTTAAGTCTCATATTTCCATATTCATGCCCTATTAAATGCACACATCCTTAAGTTCCTCTTTTTAATTACTGTGGCCCGCGGATACACCAAACGGGTACAAACCCCGAGGTCAAGTAGGTTCCCAGGGTAGCTTAACACACAATTTGTATTTTATTACTGGGTTTCAACTTAGCCCTCGACCGATATCAGGAAACAGCACCATCCATCGGAACATTAGACCTCCACATCTAATGTCGGGGACACAAGGGACACCCCACGCCTACAAGTGTCACTTCCTTGTTACCATAAACTCACAGTTGTGACTAGCACACCACTCCCGGGTAAAGTGGCGGGCTCTCCCTAAAACCGTGGCCAGGAGAAAAACCTCAATATCGGGTTCAAGGGCAACAACGCACACGGAGTTTTTGTATCCTCACAGTCTCCCCAAGACCGGATAACTAAGATTCTCATACTCCAGATGAGATATCCCAGAAGGTATATTACACTGTTCTTATTCATTATATTTTTAATTAAGTCCGTTTCTTTAAGTTTGCCACACATATGCAAAAGTAAAGTGAAAAACCCGCATCCTCCCTTACGGGGACCCATTCGGGACTCCAGCCCGTATAAACCATTAAAACAGTGTAGTAATGTGTCAAACCATCTTATGCGGTTTAAGTGATGCAGTTAAAACATATGTGAAAGAAAACCAAACTCACGGCTCTCCAGGCCGATAACAGTCCATTTAGGCCATCGAGGCATCACATCACAAAACAAAAGTAGTGTTTTATTTATAACACTAAGCCAAAGTGCCAAAAGCATGTGCACTTATGAAAATCATAAATCCACACATATGCATGTCATAATGCATTCATATGCATTTTCAATGTGTGTGTTACCTACATCACATATTTAACCAAATCCATGGTTTCTTTAAGTGTGTGAGTGTACATGTATCAACTCACACAATAATCAAGCGTACAGGTTCAAGAAGAATTAATAATAACTGAATCATGCTCACATCCATGAGTACCATAATCATAACAGTCAAATGAAAGCATAAACCTCCACGACAAGTGTTTCCATACAATCCAATACACAAGCTTTGAAATAACACATGGACTCTAGACAAAAATGTAATGTTCAGCTAGAGACATACAAGCAAGATACATTCCATATGTATAATTTCAGTTTCATGTATCCATCCTCCCTAAACAGTGTAACATGAGCGCTATTATACACAACTGAAAATTTTCAGGTTATGTTGCAATGATCCCACACTACATCTTACAAACTTTGAGCTTAACCACACTCAGGCACCATCTTATGTCAATAGACAGCCTACAACATCACATTAGGTAATGCATGCAAGATTCTATCGGACTTTAACAGTTCATGAACCTATCAGCAGTATATTACACCATTCATGTTTTCATGGTTCAGGACTTTGTATATTCATTTATGAAAATAGGAAGTCTGAGTAACAACATTCGGCTAACTATGAAAACATATGGAAATCAGCCCTGTCAATAGAAATCAGGACATGTATATATATATATATATATATGCTGCAGAGACAGAATTAAAACCCCTCTGGCATGAGCAGGTAAAACAGGCATATCAAACATAAAATTTGCATGGTACGTAGGGTTGACCCTTTCAAACATAATTAATCTAATGCAGGTATACCAGCCACCATTCAAGCTGTTCATATCCCCATTTCCGTATTCGTACAACTCCCTGTTTTACAACAGAATTTTTATTCCTATATGGCAGTAACACAGCCCAAAGATAAGTGAGTTCCTAACTAGTCCATTCCCAGCAAATTTTTTATTAAAGCTATTCAGTAAGGAAAAATAGTTTTGTTTTTAAAAGATACACAAGTTCAACCCCAGCCTTAATGTCAATTACTATTAACTTTAAAATCAGTCAAGTTGGATGATATTTAAAAGCTTTGAGACTACTCATTCATATCGATTATTCTGTCTAAGTTGACAAAAGTATTTGATGCTAATATTAGGCTCAGAAATTTTAGTTCAAAAACAGTAACTATAAGACCACTCCTTCAGGATTCCTTACATATAGATAAACCCTTAACAGGAAAACAAACCCACCTAAAAGATAATGGATCAAAATCTCTGAAATGTATGCAAGGACGCTGTTCCACATGGGTGAAGTATAAAGCACTCTTATTAAAATCAGGGTTGTCGTTCCACCCTAATCAAGCTTCACTCATCTAGAACTTCATTCCAGCAGAGACACAAACTATAATTATCAGTTCTGTATGCTCTCAACCCGAGATTCAAGCTTAATATAACAGATGATAATTTAACTTCATGTAAAGGTAAACCCTGAATGTAGCTGAGGTGGATAAGAAATCACAAAAAGTACTTTGTACACAAGCAACCATCTAAAGTCTGAAATCATTAATTGACTAAAAAGAATATCCAACTCAAGATTACAGCTATGTACAGTTTTCCTCATGATGATTGCTAAAGCAGTTCATGCCTGAAAGAACAAGTAAAGTGCACAGTGCCATATGGACACACTTTAATTAATAGGACAGCCGATGCATTAAATTTTCATATAGTTGGCTCCAAGCCATTATCTAATACAGCAAAAAATCCAGGATAATCCAACAAATCACCACATTAATACATGCTAAGTATTACAATTTCGGAAATTACACTAAATCAAGAATCAATTAGGGAAATAAAATTTTATTTAAATAGAAACCAGAACCACAACCAGAAAACAATCAGATTCCCTCTTTTGTACATTCATTTACATGCACCATAATCTTCTTTTTATCACAAATCGACCCCAGGCTTCCACAATCAGGTTCATCGAGTCCCCAAAGAGGAAACCCCCAACCTGGGGTTGTCCATTTCGGGAAAATCGGGAATCCCACGACTGGGACTATCCGATACCCCAGTCGAATCCCAAATCGTTGTGATTTAGGGATTCTGCAGGGTGGGATTAGGCAAGAAAAATACCCAAATCCAGTTGGGTTGAAAAAAAATGTTTTCGGTTTAGGGTTAGGCACAGAAACCCCAACCATAGCTAGGGTTCCGAAATGGGGTTGTCAGCTAAACCCCCAAATCGGGTGTCGTTACTACTCAAAACCCCCAATTTTTTTTCTCCTATCGAAAACACACGCACGGAATCGAATCCCTATTCGATCCCTCACCCTATTTCCAAGAAGACCCGTACCTGTTTGGAGCTTTTCCGACGATCCTTCCTGCGATCGGAGGCTGCCGTGGCCTTCGGTGGTGGCTGGTGGCCAAGGCTCCACTCACGGCTGCTGTCGTGGTTGTTGGTGGCCGAATCTCGCCGGCGACCTCCTCTCCTCCGGCGCATACACACAGACAGAGAGAACGAGAGAGACGAGGGAGAGAGACGAGGCTGAGTGAAGAGGGCGAGACCCCCTCTCCACTCCCCTCCTTTATCGGCCCCAGGCCCCCCTTTCTTTGCCGAGATGGGCGCGGGGTGGTTACGCTCTGCGTAACCCCCCCTGCCCCCCTTCCATTTTCTGCAAGGTTTTTTTTTTATCGGGCAACCCTTATCGGGTTGCCCTCTTCATTTAACAGGGCAGAGATATGGGGTGGGGCTCGGGTCCGAACCCGAGACCCGCAACCCGGCCCCAAGTCAAAATGGATCCACTGTGGATCCTCGAATTAAATTAAATTTTTAAAATTTAAAAATTTTATTTATCTATTATTATCATTAAATCGAGGTTTCAAATAAATAAATCCTAATTACCCCCTTTATGGGTCCTAAATCCATAATGTGGATCTAGGCCCAAATTGCAAAAATTTGGAAAATTTTATACTCAAAATTTTCGGGTTTTACGTTGCCTCCGTTAAAGAAACTACTCAAAAGAAGGAGGAAACTATCAAAGGGAAGGAGTCTTTTTCTCTTGCTCAACTATCGGAAGCACTTCAAACTCTACTCAAGATACCATCAACCTCGGGTGCCGCCATAGCTTCTTCCTCTCCTCCAGGTATGTCTTCTTGGATCCTTGATTCTGGAGCTTCCTTTCATATGACCCTCTTGAAAATGAGCTTTTCGATTTGTGTAGCAACTCTAAAAACTCCTATGTTTCGATTGTCGATGGTAGATCTTTACAAGTAAAATGTTTTGGAACTTTAAACTTTTCCAAAGATTTCTTTGTGCCAAACGTGAGAGTGGTACCTCAACTTAATTTAAATCTCCTTTCTGTTGCTCAAATATATGATCATGGATGTGAAATCTCCTTCTCAACTAAGGATTGCTCTATACAGGATCTCCGGTCCGGGAAGTGGATTGGGCAAGGCCATAGGAGGGGAGATCTCTATTACATGAGCAACTTGAAACTTCCCACTAACTCTTTTTGTAACCATGTCCAAGATAAAAATATTAAAATTTGGCATCAAAGACTTGACATCCAAGTTTCTTAAAAATGTACTCCTTTCTATTTGGAAAGAAATTTTGTAATGAGAAACATTTTGTTTACAAGAGTTGTATTTTTGGCAAAATGAAATCCACTCTTTTTCCAAATCGAACTTTTTTGTCCAAAAGACCATTTGAGTTAGTCCATTCAGACGTTTGGGGTCCTGTCTAAAGGGGGATATTTCTATTACGTTACTTTCATTGATGACTACACTAGCTATGTATGGATCTACTTTCTTAATTTAAAATCCGAAGTCTTTGACTTCTTCAAAAAATTTCATATGATAGTCAAAAATCAATTTTCATGTAATATCTCTACTCTTAGATCCGATTCAGGTGGAGAATATCTATCAAATGAATTTCAAAATTATTTAAAAATAAATAGAATTTGTCATCAAAGATCGTGTCCTAGGACTCAACAAAATGGTTTAGCCGAAAGAAAGCATAGACACATCATGGAAACCACTAGGACACTCCTTATTTCCAAGGAAATTCCAAAGAGTTTTTGGGTCGAAGCCGCCTTAACCTCAACTTACTTGATAAATAGAATGATATCTTCATATGAAAAACTATTTGAAAGAACACCCGATTTCAATAGATTAAGAATTTTTGGGTGTAAATGTTTTGTACTTACACATAAAAGAGACAAACTATCTCCTAAAGCTATTGAATGTGTTTTCCTAGGATATGGATAAAATGTAAGATCACGTGTTTTCGGATCTTAGTCAATTCATGAAAATTTCGAAATTTGGCTAAGTCTGGTAAGAAAATCGTTTGAGGCTCGAGTCTTAGACCGATGTCTTAGAGTTTGGCTTTGACCCAGGTTTCATCGACAAGGTCGAGGCGAGCCAATCGGAACATGGTAAAGAGTTTTAATTTCGACTTTTAAATTCAAGCGAAATTCGGGTTATTTTCAGGCGAAATTTGAGTTATTTTCGGGCGAAATTCAGAACTTGATATTCATGTAATATATCATTCGATGCACCTCAAAATTCTGAGCGCAATGGTATTTTATTTTTCTAAATTCGAGTTCTGGTTGGACCGAAAATCGCGTTTTTCTAAAATTTTAGGAGTTTGTTGAAACGGATCCGAAATTGGATCGGATTGCATCCAAGGCGTAGGATCCAAATTTTTATGGATTTGGGTCCTAGTTAGGTCCTATAAAATCTGGACTTGATCCAAGTCTTAATCCAAATTTTTGTATGAGTATGGGTTTGGATCTTGGATCCGAATCTGGATCCAAATCCATGCCCAACATTTTTATGGCTTTAAATTCAGCTAGGAGATTTAAATTGAGGTTAACATCATATAAAAAGTCTCCATGGTCAACATGACCAATTTTGGAAGCCTTTGAATGTTTAAGAATAAGTAAATTCAAAAAAATAAATTTATTAGTTTATTAATTTTTATTAATTTCGGAATTGGGTTAAGAGGGTTTAGGGTTAACCCTCTTCCCTAATTAATAAGGGTCTAGAGATTTTCCAGCTATTAAAAAGAGAAGGGAGGGGGGGGGGGGGGGGCGGCAACCCTTCTCCCTCATTTTTACCTTAGAAAAAAAAAACAGGAAAGGAGAGAAGAAGAAAGGAAGAGAGAAAGGGGAGAAAGAAATGGAGAGTGAAGGAGGTAGAAGAAGAAGAGTGGAGGCATCGTAGCTCAGCCCAAGCACCTTCCACAGCCTCTATTCATATTTTCCTCTAAAGGTACGGGTACCCCTTCTTGAAACGAATGAGAAATCAGGAGATGGGATTTCCATGCATCTTTTGATGGAAATCCATGGAGGAGAAGTGGATCCACGATTTCCACCGATACCCATTTGTATATTCTGTATTTTCCTTGTTTTTCAACAAAAAAAAAGGTATATACTAATATGTATCACAAAGTGATTGCATGGACACTGGTGCTGTCATTTCTGACAGCATACACAGGCCCAAACTGGGCCTGTGTATATGTTGTTGGACCCAGCCGACAGGGTCGGCTGGGCTGAGTGTTTTCCTTTCAAAAAAAAAATGGGTATATCGCGTAACGAGTAAATAGTTTTTTTTTCTTAATGTTGTTGTTCCCTGACAGCATACACAGGCTCAAACGGGGTCTGTGTATATGTTGTTGGACCCAGCCGACAGGGTCGGCTGGGCTTGTTCTTTTCAAAATATATATATATATATATATATATATATATATATATATATATATATATATATATATATATTAACAAACAGTTTTTTTTCTTCTGGGTTACTGTTGGCTGGCTGGCACCCAGTCGAGTAGCACTCGACTGATTGCCAGCATGCTGGTAGGGTGCGCCAAGCCCAGCACCCAGTCGGTTGCGTGCTAGGCGAGCCTATAACAGGGTCGAGGCAGGCCCAACTGATCCAATCGGCTGGGTACTGGCATGTGTTGTAGGTGATGCATTAAAAAAAAAAGTGAGGAGAACACACAATACTAAAGTCACTATGGTTCCTCTTTATGCTGTATGCTTCCAAACAGCATACACATTCCCAGATTGGGCCTGTGTATATACTGTCAGACCCAGCCGACAGGGTTGGTTGGGCTGGGCTGTTAAATAGAAAAAAAAGGGGGGTTTTATTTCTATGTTCAATACCCTGATTTCTTATTTAGTATTGATAAACACAGTGACAACACACCCACCCTTGTATTAGTCCAATTAAAAGAATTTTCTCATATTGGGATCGTATCATGTTAGTAACATAATGTTGTTAGCTTATGAAAACAAGGCCTGGTTGTGTGATTAGTGAAGTCTGGAATTCTAATCTCTCGATGCATGATAAATTTTGAGAATGAGTTATGTACCTGCATTTTGATTTCCCTATATGTTAGGATTTGAAGTTGTTTATATGTTTGTTGGAACATGCTTAAACATTATTCCATGATAAAATTTGTTTCGAATGCTTACACATTGATGGACTTGACGTGTGTTGTTGCATACACATAAATACATGAATGCTCTTCTGTCCAGACCACTATGATTCATGGTTAGGAGCATGTTTGGCAATGGTTGCATAAAGATACATGCATGCGCATACCAAGCATATGCACAGGAAAACGGGTATAAGATGGGCAGTTCAATTTGCATATGGGAATGTCATATTTTATGTTCATTGTTAATGGATTAATTTGATACATATATGATCGTACTTTGGAGGCATGTTGATACCACTGCATACATTACATGTGGTTATGATTCTTGCATTTAGTGCTTCGGTGATCAAAATGAATCATCGAGGGTTTGGTAAGCCCGAGCTGTGGGACTGTTTTTCCTTATTCATTTCAATGCATCGCAAAAATCATGTTTTATTAATATTTCATTTTATTGCACTGTTCTATATGTTTCCACGGGCCGGAGTCCTGTGATGGTTCTCACGAGATAGATGCGAGCTTTTATCTTTATTTTTGCATATGGTATTGCAGAACTTAAGAAATTGATTTTTAATAAAAAGTAATAATAAAGCGCAGTGTAATATACCTTCTGGGATCACCCATCTAGAGAATGGGGATCTTAGAAATTCGGTCTTGGAGAGACTGTGAGGATACAAAAACTCTGTGGGCTTTACCTTTGTCCCCTGAACCCGATATTGAGGTTCCTTCTCCTGGCCACGGTTTTAGGGAGAGTCTGTCACTTTACCTGGGGGTGGTGTGTTTTGACACAGCTGTTGTTTTGGTACCAAGGAAGTGGCACTTGTGGGCGTGGGGTGTCCCTTGTGTCCCCGACATTAGATGTGGAGGTCTAATGTTCCGAAGGTGATTCGGTTGAGGGCTAAGTTTGGAACCCAATAATAAAATACAAATTGTGTGCTAAGCTACCCTGGAAACCTAACTTGACATCGGGGATTGTACCCGTTTGGTGTATCCGCGGGCAACAGTAAATAAAAAAAGAAAAACTTAAAGTTGTGTGCATTTAATAGGGCATGCATATGGAAACAAAAGACTTAAATGAAAGATAATAAAAGGATTCATGCATTGCACAAAAATCATGCATTTTCCTGTTATGCATTAGATCATGCATACTTTAATGGTTCCCTCAATCAATGCATGATGGTGAGTGTGAAATGTTTATTTATTGTTGCATGTTGAAGTTTTATTACTTGCTACTGCTTTACTGTCTTCGCATGCTTAGCATTTATGCTTGTTGCACGAATAAATTCCTAAATGCTATAAACTGTCTTGTATGTATTTCCCTCAATAGTTGCATGATATCTTATCTTAACCATTTATCTCACTTGTTTCATTAAGAAGTAGTCGTGCTCAGAATTTTGATTCTAACACCCTACTTTATTGGTTTTTCGCAGGAACAGGTGATCAGTGAAGTCGACAGCTACTGGGAGGGTGCGAGAGTCACAATGAGAGTTTGACAGCTTTAATTGTGAACAGAGTGGGGCTCTTTTTTTTTTTTTTTGTCCTTCAATCTAGCGTTCTTTTCATTTACTTACTTTCGTCAGTGGTTACGTTACTTTATGTTGAGTAGAACACTGTATTTGAGATTAATTCTTAACTCATGAATAAATATATTGGTTTGGGTTTTTTTTATGGATAATGATTGCAATTTCGTTTGTAGTGTTTGGCTATCCAGTTGGAGTTGGAACTGTGAGGACCCCAGGTCTCTGGGAAGTTTTCTGCACTGTTTAAAAAAACAAATATCGCATTTTCAAAAGGGATGAGTTGGAGTCGTTACAGAAAATCAAAAGGTTTTAGATGTTTTGACTTGAAAAATAACAAACTCTATGTGTCCAAAGATATAACCTTTTTGGAAAATGAAAATGGTTTTATGAAAACTAAAGATATTGATGAAAGTGAATATGCTTTCTTATTTGATCTTCTCTCCCAAGAAGATGAGACTCCTCAAGAAGAGGAAATCTCTAATGAGTCGTTGAATGACCTAGAGGATATTCCTCTTAACAATGTTGAAAATGAAAGTGATAGACCAATCCAAACCTATGTTAGGCGTGGTCAACAAGCTCAAATGAGCGCCTTAGAAAAATACTCTCAAGGGTCCAACATAGAAGAAACCTCTTTAAGGAGATCTGGCCGAATCTCCAATGCTCCTAATAGGTTTGTTTCCTATGAGTCTCTAACTCCAAGGTATAGAGTGTGTCTAATTGTGTTACACTCATTTCATGAACCTTCACATTATAATGAAGCCAAGAACATTCTCCAATGGGTTGAAGCCATGAACTTAGAGCTTAGTGCCCTTGAAAAGGCAAAAATTTGGGAAATAAATTCATTACCTACTGGAAAGAGATCGATTGGATGTAGATGGGTCTTCAAAATTAAAACTAAAAGTGATGGTTCAATAGAACGCTATAAAGCCAGATTAGTAGCAAAAGAATACGCTCAAGAATACGGTATAGACTATGAAGAAACTTTCGCACCCGTAGCTAGGATGACTAGTGTTAGGACTCTTATCGTCGTTGCGTCAGTTAAGAAATGGCCTATCTATCAACTAGATATTAAGAATACATTCCTAATTGGTGAATTAAATTAAGAGGTTTACATGGATCCTACACCAGGAGTATGTATTGGTAAAAAAAAAAATCTCAAACTTAAAAAGGCATTATATGGTTTGAAACAAGCCTCAAAGGCTTGCATGATAGATTTAGTAATTTAATGACAAGTTTGAATTTTCGTTCATGTTATACTGACACTGCTTTGTTTGTGAAAAGTGCAGGGTCTTCAGTAGTTATTCTACTACTGTATGTTGATGATATGATCATCACTCGAAGTGATGAGCAAGGAATTAATGATATTAAGAAAGTTTTAAAAGAAAATTTTGACATGTCTGACCTTAGTTTCTTAAGATATTTTTTAGGAATTGAAGTGGCGTACTCTCCTCGAGGGTACATTCTCTCTCAGATGAAACTTGTTGCTGACATTTGTTCCAAGTCTGGTATCTCCAATGATAAGAAGACAGAAACCCCTGAAGTCATCAATGCAAAGTTATGATTGGAAGATGGAACACCTCTCGAGGATCCTACTCTCTACCGTCAACTTCTTGGGTCTCTAACCTACTTATCCATCACTCGGCCAGACATAGCTCATGCTGTCCCGCTTTCCACACATCTGACATGTTATATTCTGGCGATTTTCATTTGTGTTGGAAGTGTGGGGATTAGGAAGGATCCCTGAATTTTTTTTCATCATATTGATTTCGGTATGTTCCTCATCCACGATTTGAGGTGGCAGTCATCATCACCTCAAGATTGGGATGAGAGTCCTCTTTCTTTGATGAGATGCCAAAATTTGATTCAAACTCAAGTAACATGGATCTAAGCTTGTCAAAGTTACAGCTTTTCTCGAGTCCCATATACATCGCCTTGAACATGTTATACTCAAGTGTCTGTCTGCATACATCTTCATATGTCATTGGACTCCCTATAGTTGTCAATTGATTTGTGATATACTTCACTCGATCAAGAAAAATTGCCAAATTGTCACTTTCTCTTTTCAATGATCCAAATTCAGTCTTGAGATAGTAGACCTTATGTAATATCGCGTATTTTCATAATTAGTTAGATTTGAAGATTTTTGAAAATTTGGCCAAGTTTGGGAGAAAAATCGTTTAAGGCTCGACTTTTAGACTGAAGTCTTTGAGTCCAGACTTGGCCCAGGCTCCATCGACAAGGTCGTAACGAGCCAATCAAAGCGAGATAAAGAGTTTTATTTTTTACCTTTAAATTCAAGCAAAATTCGAGCAAAATTTGGGTTGTTTTCGGCCGAAATTCAGAATTTGATATTCGTGTAATATGTCGTTGGATGCATTTCGGAATTCTAAGCACAACTACATTTTATTTTCCTTGATTCAGGCTATGATTGGTCCGAAAATCGCGTTTTTCTAAAAATTTAGCAGCTTCTCAAAACGGATTCGGAGTTGTATCGGGTTGGATCCAATGCTTATGATCCAAATTATTATGGATTTGGATCTTATTTAAGACCTACTTAAATCTGGATTTAATCCAGATCTTGATCTATTTTCGTTTTGGGTATGGGTTTGGATTTTTGGATCCGGATCCAAATCAAAGCCCCACGTTTTTCCAACTTTAAATTCAATATAAAGCTTTAATTTGGGGTTTAATAAGGTTAGGGAGATTTCTGGGTAAATTTGGCTATTTTTTGAAGTTTTTAGATAATTTTAATTAATTAATAATTAATTACTTAATATTAATTCCGAATTTTATTTCAGGGCTGAGTAGGACTCCTTAAAAGAGTCCTTTTCTTACTTAAGAAAGGATAAGAGAGAGTTCTAAAAGAATTGGAAGTTTTTTTTTAAGAAAAGTAAACTTAGGAAGAGTTCCAAAAACAAAAACAAAAAAATTGGAAACAAGGTAAGAGCGTTCCATTTTTTTTTAAACTCTCTCGAGCCCTTTTAGAAAGGGCTGGAGAAGGGGGAACGTCACTGTAATAACAGAAAAAAAAATTGAATTGATTTGGGCCGGATCCGGACCTGACGCGAGGCCACCGCCTCGCTGTGATTAAAAGACAACGAGGCAGGCAGGAGGAGGGTTACGAAACCCCCCTCACCGCCTCTCGCCCTCTCGTTCTCACTGCACTCCTTCCCCCTCTGTCACTCTCTCGCCCGACGCTCTCTCTCTCTCTCGTCGGCTCGCTGGAGAACCCCCTCCGCTGTTGCCGCCATCGACTGCCTTTGTTCCCTCCGACGACGATGTCGCTGACGCCCCAGGTACGCATCCACCTCCCCTCTTCTTTTCTTTTCCTTCAGCCTCCTCTTCCTCTTCTACTTCTCCATAAGGGGTCGACCGACAGGGGGCAGAGCCCCCTGTCGTCGCCTCTTATCGGCAGGGGTTACCCCCTGCCTTTCTCTTGGGATCGACCGATAGGGGGGCTGAACCCCCTGTCGTCGACAGGGAGACTTTCCCTCTGCCTCTCTCTTTGGGTCGACCGACAAGGAGGCGGAGCCCCTGTCGTCGCCTGTCGTCGGCAGGGGGACTCCCCCCCTTGCCTCTCTCTCTTGGATTACCAGGAGGGTGGTGTCAAGCACCCCTCCTTGCCTGTCTCCCTCTCTTTTTCTCGATTGGGTGGGCAGGGGTCGAGCCCGTGCCACCTCCCTGTGTCTCCCTTTTGGCAGGGGAGGGGTCGATCCCTCCCTACTGCCTCTTTTGGTCAGAAGAGGGGTCGAGCCCCCCTCCCTGCACCCTCCGCTTCTTCTTCTCTCCTCCTTTTCAGTCGGCAGGCCGGCATGGGCGACGCCTCGTGTCACCTGTGTCTGACTGGTTGGCAGGTGGTGATGCCCCTGTTAAAATGTAATTTGTAATATATATATATATATATTATTTAATATTATTATATTTTCTTTTATTATTTTTCTTTATTTTCTTTTTTAGCATCTAATTCAATAGAAACTAGATATTTGATCCAGTCAAGTTCCTGTTGGAACTTGACTGTGCAAATAGCTGTTGGACTGTAGTCCAACAGCTATAATAAATGATGTTGGACTACAGTCCAACAGCTATAATAATAAATGTTGTTGGACTGTAGTCCAACAGCTATATTAAGAGACGTTGGAATCCAACGTCTCTTTTGGAGAGCTCAAAATGAGCTCTCCTCTCTCCCACTTTTTTGTATATATAGGGGTGAACCCCTTCAATGTAAATAACCATGCTTCTTAAGCATTTTGTTCATGAATAAAGTATTATTTATTTTTCAAGTGTTCTTCCTTTTATAACCTTTCAAGGGCCATGCTTGTAGTGTCTCCAATAGACACTTGTTTGTGAGTTATTTATGCATTTGTTGAAGACCACCATTTCATTACATGGTATCAAAGCTACGAAATCCTTAGATCTTGAAGTGCTTCCGCCTCGATTTCCGTGCCACATTTACAAAAGGTGTTTCATCACCTTGTTCTTGGCTCAAGAAGATTTGTTTGAAGAAAGGCGAACTTGTGCTAAAAAAAATTTGGTTTTGTATCATCTCTTATTCTTTTGTCTACTCTTTTTCTTTTCTTTTTATTTTTCTCTCTCTCTCCTCCTATTTATTCCTCTCTTACCCTTGTAAAAGATGGATGACAATGATAAGATCACCATCATTCCTATGAAGCTAAATGATACTAACTATGTAATGTGGGCTTCGATTATGAAGCACCACATTTGGGGAAAAGGTTTATGGGGTATAGTGGATGGTTCCGATTTGGAACCTAAACTATCTCTTACCAAGAAAGAGGGTGATAAAGAGGTTCCTCTAACGGAAGAAGAGAAGAGTAAGGCGTTAGCCACTTATGAAAAGAAATGGAAAGAATGGAGGATAGGGCATGCAAAAATTATGTCATGGCTCATCAATAGCATAGACATTAAAAAATGCTCTAGTCTAGCTAAGTTTGAGCATGCCGATAAGGCTTGGGAATACCTCAAAAACATGTATTCCCTTAAAGATATTGCACATGTATGTAATTTACAAGATAAAGTTCGGACAATGACTCAAAAAGATAAAACTATTCGAGAATATTATAATGAGTTGTCTGAACTTTGGGAAGAGTTGGCTCTTCTTGAGCCCAAATGGCATTGTGCCGAAGACATCGAGCTTCGCCAAAAGCAACTCGATATGGAACATTTCTATCAATTTGTGAATGGTCTAAGGCCGGAGTTTGAATCCACCAAATCGGCCCTTTTACATCGTGGAAAAATTCTTTCTATTGTTGATACTATAGAAGTGCTCACTATGGAGGAAAATAGACTTAGAAAAAGTACTCCAAAAGTTGATGATGACTCCGTTTTAGCTGTATCTAGACCGGGGAATCATACTCGTACTTACAAGCCGCCTCATTTTGGAAGGCAAAACGGCGACTTTGATAAAAGAAAAGTTATTTGTCATCATTGTCATGAACCGGGGCACTATAGGCCTCAATGTCCAAAGTTAAAAAGAAGAGAAGAAAAAAGAGTTGCATCTGTTGAATCTGAGTCAAAAGATCAAGATGCACCTGTGTCTATGGCTCAACTGATGGAAATCCTTCAACCTCTTCTCAAAGGGGTATCCTTCTCAACCGAAGCCTCAACTGGAGCGGCAGTTGCATCTTTCTCCGGTCCAGGTAACTTTCCTTGGCTTTTAGATTCTGGTACTTCTTTTCATATGACCCCAAATGTTAATAGTCTATCCGAATGTCTTAAAAATAACTCAAGTGTGTCAAAGGTTTTTACAGCCGATGGCACATCTCTCGAAGTAAAAGGAATAGGATGTTTTAAAAATCTTCAAAAATCCAAAAGATTTTTTATCCCAGAAGTTAGATATATCCCTAAACTTAATTTGAATCTCTTATCTGTCTCGCAAATATCTGATTATGGATGTAATATCTCCTTCTCTTCTCATGGTTGTTGGGTACAGGATCGCCAGTCAGGGAAGCTGATTGGGGAAGGCCATAGAGAAGGAGGACTTTATTACATGGATTTTTTGGAATTACCCAAGAATGCATTTTGTTATAATATTCAGAAATTAGAATTGGATTTATGGCACAAAAGGCTTGGCCATCCTCATATGTCTAAAATTCAATATTTTCCAAGTTTGAAAAAATTTTGTAATTCTGAAAATTTTTCTTGTAAAGACTGCATTCTTGGCAAAATGAAAAGGTTACCATTTCTTAGTAGAACTTTTGTTTCCTCACGACCACTTGAGTTAATACATTCGGATGTTTGGGGCCCCGCACCAGTAATTTCCAAAGGTGGTTATACATATTATGTCATTTTTGTTGATGACTTTTCTAGACATACTTGGATTTATTTTCTTAAACATAAATCTGATGTCTTTGCTAACTTCCAAATATTTCATAAAATGGTTAAAAATAAGTTTCAAAATGATATTTCTATTTTTCGCACTGATTCAGGGGGAGAATTTATGTCCAACGAATTCAAAGACTATCTCAATTTACATGGTATTACACATCAAAGATCATGTCCACACACTCCACAACAGAATGGCCTAGCCGAACGCAAACATCGGCACATTATGGAAACTACTAGGACATTGCTAATTGCAAATCAAGTTCCAAAAAGTTTTTGGGCTGAAGCGGTCCTAACTGCCACCTACCTCATTAATAGGATGCCATCTTCCTCATTAAAGAATACAACTCCAATAGAAAAGCTTGTTAACTTAACTCCAGATTATTCTAGATTAAGAGTCTTTGGATGCAAATGTTTTGTTTTCACCAACAGAAATGACAAACTCTCTCCTCGTGCAATCCCATGTGCCTTTTTAGGATATGCTGATAATCAAAAAGGCTACAGGTGTTTCGATTTTCAAAATGACAAATTATATGTGTCAAGAAATGTATCTTTTTTGGAAAAAGAAAGCTTCTTTGAATTTGAAAAATCCAAGGATGTCACTAAATACTCGTTTTTAATTGATCCAATTTCAAAATCCAATGAATGTGATGTTGGATGTGACCTTGACAATGATCAAAGTCCTATTGCTGTTGAAAATGATGATAATGAAGAGCAAATCCATAGGGATGTTAGTCTACAATATTCAAGACGTAGAGAGCAAAATCTTCCATGTGCATTACAAAAATACTCTGAAGTCTCACCTAGAAGAACGTCTAGAATCTCTAAACCTCCAGAAAAATTTGTCTTATGAATCTTTTTCACCCACGTATAGGGCCGCCATCACATTAATACAATCATATGTTGAACCATCATCCTATTCTCAAGCAAAAAATCATATAGAATGGATAGAAGCCATGAAAATAGAATTGGATGCACTAGAAAAGGCCAATACTTGGACGATACAAGATATTCCTCCGGGTAAGAAACCTATAGGTTGTAGGTGGGTATACAAAGTCAAAACCAAAAGTGATGGGACCCTGGAAAGATATAAGGCCCGTTTAGTAGCAAAAGGATATGCCCAAGAGTATGGCATCGATTATGAAGAAACATTTGCTCCTGTGGCCCGTATGACCACTGTTAGAACTTTAATAGCCTTGGCCTCCATTAGAACATGGCCTATCTTTCAATTAGATGTCAAAAATGCTTTTCTGAATGGGAATCTCGCTGAAGAAGTATACATGGAAGCCCCACCTGGTATTAGTATCCCTAAGGGTAAAGCTCTTCGTCTAGAAAAAGCTCTTTATGGTCTTAAACAGGCTCCAAAAGCCTGGTATGACCGATTTAGTCATGTTATGCTTGATATTGGTTTTCAACCTTGTTTAACTGACACTGCTTTGTTTGTTAAGAAATCTGATGCAGGCATCATTATTCTTCTTCTCTATGTGGACGATATGATCATCACCGGAGGCGACAAACAGGGAGTTGCAAATATCAAATCTCTTCTTAAAACTCACTTTGAAATGACTGACTTAGGTTTATTAAGATATTTTTTAGGCATTGAAGTTGCTTATTCCCCTCGGGGGTATTTGATATCTCAATCTAAATTTGCTTTTGATATCGTTTCCAGGTCTGGAATTACAGATGATAAGAAAGTAGACACTCCAGAAGTTGTCAATGTTAAAATGAAAATTGATGATGGAGAACTTCTTGATGATTCTACTCCTTATAGACAGCTTGTTGGAGCTCTTTCTTATCTTTCCATTACTAGGCCAGATATAACTCATGCGGTTCATACAGTCAGTCAGTTTCAGCATGCTCCCACCTCTATGCACATGGGAGCGATTTTGCGTATTATTAGATACTTAAAATCCTCTCTTTCACGAGGACTCTTCTTGTCTGCTTCATCTTCATTAAATTTAATTGCATATACTGATGCTGACTGGGGAGGTGATCCCAATAATAAACACTCAACTACTGGTTTTTGTGTGTTCCTAGGTGAAACCTTAATTTCGTGGAGGTGCAAGAAGCAACAGAAAGTCTCTCTTCCCTCCACCGAAGTTGAATACAGAGCCATGGCAACTACCACTATGGAGGTTGTTTGGCTCAGACGATTGCTAGCGGATATGGGAGCTAAAGCAACGCAAGCTTCAAAGATGTGCTGTGACAACAAAAGTGCGATCTACATTGCAAGCAACCGAACATTCCATGAGCGCACTAAACACATTGAGATGGACTGTCACTATGTCAGAGAGGAATACTTACATGGAACCATTGATCTGCCATGTTACATCAGAATATCAATTAGCAAACTTCTTCACCAAGCCTCTCGCTGCTCCCAGATTTCACTTCCTCTTAGACAAACTTTCGCTCATTGTACCGTAAGTTTGAGGGGGAGTGTTAAAATGTAATCTGTAATATATATATATATATATATATTATTTAATATTATTATATTTTCTTTTATTATTTTTCTTTATTTTCTTTTTTAGCATCTAGTTCAATAGAAACTAGATATTTGATCTTGACTGTGAAAATAGTTGTTGGACTGTAGTCCAACAGCTATAATAAATGTTGTTGGACTACAGTCCAACAACTATAATAATAAATGTTGTTGGACTGTAGTCCAACAGCTATATTAAGAGACGTTGGAATCCAACGTCTCTTTTGGAGAGCTCAAAATGAGCTCTCCTCTCTCCCACTTTTTTTTATATATAGGGGTGAACCCCTTCAATGTAAATAACCATGCTTCTTAAGCATTTTGTTCATGAATAAAGTATTATTTATTTTTCAAGTGTTCTTCCTTTTATACCCTTTCAAGGGCCATGCTTGTAGTGTCTCCAATAGACACTTGTTTGTGAGTTATTTGTGCATTTGTTGAAGACCACCATTTCATTACAGCCCCCCTACCGCTTGTTGTTGATCAACTGGTAGGGGTTTCCAGCCCCTGCCCCTCACTCTCTCTCTGTTACCTTTGGCCGGTAGGGGCTGTGGCCCCTACCTGTCATCTTTTGGTAGGCCGACAGGGGCATCGCCCCTGTCGCCTGAAACTTTTGAATCGGTAGGGGCTAAAGCCCCTGCCTGTCGTTTTTGGTAGGTCAGCATGGGCTGGAGCCCTGCTTGTCCTTTGTCGACAGGGGCGACGTCCAGTGTCCCCTACGTATCATAGGTCTACAGGGGCCTTGGCCCCTGCCTCTCGTTTCTCGACAGGTCGGCAGGAGCCGAACCCCCCTTGCACCTGTTTCTTTGGCGGCATGGGTCTTTGGATCCTGCCCCGTTGTTTTACAAGCTAGCAGGGACTGTTGATCCCTGCCTTGTATTGCGGAGAAGTCGAGACTTCTCCCTGTCTTTTGCTTGTTCGCTGATATCGCATTTTTTGCAGTTGCGCAACAGAGCATGTTCGCGCCACGCGAACCGAACCGACAATCTCCTATGCTCGCAGGCGACTACCTTCTCGCGATACCCCAAGGTAGGGGAAGATTGCACAGAAGACTTGGACAATTGAATTAAGTTCAATTAACTAAAAAGGACCATTAAATAAATATATATAGAAATATATATATATTTATACGAGTACGCATTTAACTCAAGGACGCGGATTCGTGATCCTTGTCATTTACCTTCTGTCAGTCTTTACCTTGCCGTCGCGCATTGCGCAAGGGTTTTGTGTTGCACTCCTGCTTACAGTTTTTACTTTGCCATCGTGCATTGCGCAAAGGTTTTGTGTTGCACTCCTACTTACAGTCTTTGCCTTGCCATCGCGCATTGCGCAAGGGTTTTGTGTTGCACTCTTGCTTACAGTTTTTACTTTGCCATCGCGCATTGCGCAAAGGTTTTGTGTTGCACTCCTGCTTACAGTCTCTACTTTGCCATCGCACTTTGCGCTCAAGCTCTTGCTTTTACATATGTGTTGTTACTGCCTTGCTATTACAGATAACACTCAGGTTTTTGCTCATTACATACGCGCTTGAGGCATCCTCGTGGAGGATGCAAGAAGCATCTACCACTCTCCCTCTTGCGACAAGAGTTGAGTCGGGAGCTAGCAATACATCCTCGTCTAAGGAGAGGGATACCTCGCAAGGATCCTGGCTCTTCGTGTACGCAGTACTGCAGAGTCGACTTGAGATCTTAGGGAGCTGCGTAAAAGCATCAAAGAGTGCCCAAATCGAAGCATTTGGAAGGATGCGATTGGCTAATTCTGTTGAGAAACTCGTATCCCGTCTATCGAGGCCGGTATTGGGTCATGCGAGACATGTAGATACCCCGATAGCAGATGAGATTCGAGATAATCACATGCCAAATGTTGGCACGAGTTGTTGACTGTTTCAAAAGACAAAGAATGTCAAAGTATAGTTTGAAAAGCATTACATCTTTGTGAAACAGTCCTGTTGAGGCTCCTATTGAGGATTTATACCCCCTTCATCCTAGAGTACTTGTAGTCGTGCACTACATGCTAGTACTGCGATGATCGGATAAGACAGTCGTGCGACCTCGAATAGTGCTAAATGCACAATGTTGTAATCACATAAAATAGCCTCACATTCGCCTTCACAGGCAAGATGCTCGAGTGGTTTAAAGACCACAACATAGAATGGGTCGTTAGTTAAGCAACCCCTAACGCACCCATTCGCTTCTTGTTGTCTCTCAAGGGAGAGGACAGAGCAGTACAAAACTCCAATGGATAGGTTGTTTACAACCACCTCACGGGCAACGATCCGGCCCAGTGTTGTGAGAGGCGTATGCCTCAGTACATGAAGCGTACGCCTCACAGACAAGGCGCACGCTCAAGGTACTGAGGTGCACACTCAGTACCTGAAGCGTTCTGAATACATAATTACCTAAAATAATTTCAAATATAACAATGTTTGGATTGCCCTTTCAGCTAAATTAAATGTTTGATGCAAGTTTCAATAGCATTAATAGCTCCCGATTAATTGCGTGGTGGTAAACCACTAAAAATCTTGCATTAGTATAACTAACTTAAATTTACATATACTTGTATATAAGAGATGTGCGCAAAAGTGCATTGCTGAAAAACTATAGTTTCATGATAGTTCTATTGTGTCACGGGCTAATTTTCGCTCAATAAGCCCATGCGGCGCAATGGTCTTCCTTGCCGTCGCAACCCTACTAATCACTATCTCATAGCCACTTTTGCCACGGACATGGAATAGCTCGCAACCTGTAGCACGCTAGACTAGCCAATATGGCTAGACTAGCGGCCACAAGCCACCCACCAACACTTTCAATGTACTGAATCAGAATATTGGCCCTGTGCGCTACCCCGCGCACAGCTGCCTAGCGGAAGCTCTTCAAGCGCATCTTCAAATGCGTTCCATGTTATCAATGCCACTTTGTGCATAGTCGTCCCATACCAACTAAGCACTTCCGAGAAGGGCACCAACCTGCCTTAGCTTGGCATGCCATGGTGCACATCGCAGCTCCATGCGCAAGCCAGTTGAAACCTCGCCACTGAAGGATCCAAGTCTTTCGACCCCCAGTCCGAAGATCAGTTCATGATTTCATGCCATAGAGAAGAGCACCACCCAAACTCATTCGCTGGCGCATAGGCTCTCTCTTGCCTAGCCCCGAGTATCTTTACTCGGTTGGAATCACCTAGTGTGACTCCTGGGGGAATTACTCCTAACCCACACGCACCCCCGTGCGTCCAATCGCCTCGCGTGGGACATCTGCAAGTTGAGAGGTTCTTTAGCACTCTCCAAAGGCAACACCCTCTGGTCCGCTGGCACTGCTTAGCCAAACAATGCTCCACGTCTGTGCCGCCATACAGCGATGCACTAACGACGATATCGTTGCCTATTGCATGCCGTGCTACCACCGCACGTCACCGATCAAGCTGACGCATACCGCGCGTTCTTACGCTCGATGCATTTTCCACTCAGTAGAGCTCCGCACTGCTCATGCCCCATTCCAACCTCGGCCCGGGACATGCTCCTCCACCCAAGCCATTATATGAGTATTATGTATATCTAACTAAATGACTTAGGAGGTATGTGCGTGTGTTTCATGCTGGAATGGTCGAATGTGATTTGATTTATTATATGTAAAGATTGTGAATGCACATGAAAATGCTGCAATGATATGAATTGTCTTAAATGTATATATGACTTGAATCCTGTGTGCATAACTCAAGCTATGTAAGAGTTACATATCTTGTGGTTTAGTTGATTCATATTATGATATATGCATGTTCAAGTACGAATAAAACTTGTGTTGACAGATGCTTCAAGGTCTAATTTAAGAAATGAAATATTCTTTGTAGCGATATGATGCGTATAATAATATGCTTCTGTATGATATGATGTCACGTGATTTGAAATTATGTATGCATGCGATAAATGTTTATGTTCAATAGTGAACTATGGTCCATAGAACTTTATTGGTTAATTGTGTAATATTATGATTGAAGTACCATATGAAGTGATGTGATGCTTATTGAGGGTGTACATGCTTGTGCCTGTGTTAGTGGCTACCGACCTCGAGAGGGGTCAATTGTATTGATGTGTGTATCACTGAATATGATATTTGTTGAAGACCTGGTTCTCAAAGGATTCTCTGTGAGGGTATGTATGATCAAGATCAGGTAATCCGGCTAGAGCGGTAGATCTCTGTGAGAAAGTACACTGTCCAAGAGCGGGTAGCCGCAAAGACAGTGAATTCTTGTGCGAAAATGTATTGTCTAAGACCAGATATACTATCTAGGGCGGTAATTCTTTGTGAGGTCGTGCATTTTTCAGACCAGGCGATCTGACGTGAAACTTGTGAATTTTGATTACATAGAGAGTTATGGTGAGTTATGATGATCTTCTGAGATTGTTTGAGATAGTCAGCTTTGAATCTATAGATTCGACTTTTCTGTTGTAGCATGATTAGACAATCAGATCCTTATTGATTTTTTATCTTGATATGATGTTATGTTTGGGTCTTATGGGGAAAGAATGACACCTTAAGCGAAGTTATGACGGAAGGTAACTGGATGCTCAAGGCCTTGAGAAATGAGAATAAGTGAAAGTTATTCAGGACAAAGAGTCTGTTAGAAATGGTAAGGGCAACAAGCGATGACCTGATAATAATAAAATACATAAGTCGTGGATATTATTCTGTGACCAAACAAGTAAAAGAATAGTGAATACCTGTTGTTGGTCCTTTTCGACAAGGGGCTTTGCCCCCCCTGCCCTTGTTTGAGCAACAGTGACAGGGGGATCCGCCCCCCTGCCTTTATGTTTGCTCGGCTGGCAGGGGGCTTCGCTCCCCTGCCTTTGTTTTCGTTCGACCGATAGGGGGTTCAACCCCTACCTTTGTTCTCTTTTGGCTGGTAGGGAGACTCTGCCCCTGCCGTCATTGCTTCTCAGTGGGAGGTTGAGCCGCCGTCTTTGTTTTCATTCGGTCGGGAAGGGACGGAGCCCCCGTCCTTAGTTCTTTTAGTCAGCAGGGGGCGAAGCCCCTCTACCCCATGTCCACTTTGTTTTTGGCTAACTTCTTTTTCTTCCAGCTCAACTTGTTCTGGTGTCCATCCACCATCTCCACAATCTTCAATATGCCAAGTCCCATACCTTAGCGCATCTTTGATCGCTTAGACAACAGTCTTTCGCTTTCTCGCAACGAGAATTCCATGCTCGTGGAACCCCAGTGTAGTTCCAACTCAAGCAGGGCATTTTTGCCTGCACGACAAGCTTGTCGTCATGAAGCTCATGGCTGGGTTGCCTTCCAACCTCAGCAAGGGCACTTTAAGCACTTTGTGATCCTCTCAGAGAAAGATGACCACCAATGTTTCCCGCAGAGATCTCTATCCCTTTAGGATAACATTTACGGTTTTTCAATGATCCATCTAAGTCCTCAAGTGAGAAATGCTTTGCTGGAGCATTAACCCAATGTGATCCTTCAGAGTGTCTTCGTGGCACTCGTCCTCCTCACATGGGCACCTTCGGCCCAATGCTGCTGCGTCTTCCTCACATAGGCACCTTCGGCCCAATGTTGTTGCTCCCCTCCCGAAGCTTGCATGCTGCAACTCTCTTCTAGAGTCAGCAGAGATCAACGATCCAAGAACAACAACTCTTTCCGCACACACACTTCTCAAAGAACTTTCAATTTAAGGGATCAAACCGACGAGCATCTTTGCTCAACGTGGGCACTCCGCTAACCCACAAACTTGGGAGAGAGCACAAGTTTTATCAAGTCTCCCCGACCCAAAGGTGTAAATCCTTCCAGCTGAATCCAACGTGCATTCTCCGCATGCACAAGGCAAACGCTACGCTCCACCTGTGAGCCTAACGCACAACTGGTGAGAATCTTTTTGGTTTATTTGCGTTTCCTTAGCCAGCAACTGAACAACAACCTTACGCTTCAGAATATCGTGGTAAAGATGTCCCACACCATCCAACCACTACTTTGCTTCAACGATTCGATTCACCAATCTTCAGTTACGCAATTTTGCATCGCAAGAATAAACCATCTTTGTTCCTTTCAGTGTCGCACATGAATAACAAGGTCTTCGTGAACCTTTTCTTTTTTAGTGTATCTTGCTCAAGATATCGATCTGCTCTGATGCCAATTGTCACGGGCTAATTTTCGCTCAATAAGCCCATGCGGCGCAACGGTCTTCCTTGCCGTCGCAAGCCTACTAATCGCTATCTCATACCCACTTTTGCCACGGACATGGAATAGCTCGCAACCTGTAGCACGCTAGACTAGCCAATATGGCTAGACTAGCGGCCACAAGCCACCCACCAACACTTTCAATGTACTGAATCAGAATATTGGCCCTGTGCGCTGCCTAGCGGAAGCTCTTCAAGCGCATCTTCAAATGCGTTCCATGTTATCAATGCCACTTTGTGCATAGTAGTCCCATACCAACTAAGCACTTCCGAGAAGGGCACCAACCTGCCTTAGCTTGGCATGCCATGGTGCACATCGCAGCTCCATGTGCAAGCCAGTTGAAACCTCGCCACTGAAGGATCCAAGTCTTTCGACCCCCAGTCCGAAGACCAGTTGATGATTTCATGCCATAGCGAAGAGCACCACCCAAACTCATTCGCTGGCACATAGGCTCTCTCTTGCCTAGCCCCGAGTATCTTTACTCGGTTGGAATCACCTAGTGTGACTCCTGGGGGAATTACTCCTAACCCACACGCACCCCCGTGCGTCCAATCGCCTCGCGTGGGACATCCGCAAGTTGAGAGGTTCTTTAGCACTCTCCAAAGGCAACACCCTCTGGTCCGCTGGCACTGCTTAGCCAAACAATGCTCCACGTCTGTGCCGCCATACAGCGATGAACTAACGTCGATATCGTTGCCTATCGCATGCCGTGCTACCACCGCACGTCACCGATCAAGCAGACGCATACCGCGCGTTCTTACGCTCGATGCATTTTCCACTCAGTAGAGCTCTGCACTGCTCATGCCCCATTCCAACCTCGGCCCGGGACATGCTCCCCCACCCAAGCCATTATACGTCCTCGATAATGTTGGTGTAGGTAAGAACGCAGTTAGCTTGAACTGTCAGTTCCCTTTTGTGTTAACTTTTGGCTAACTTCTTTTTCTTCCAGCTCAACTTGTTCTGGTGTCCATCCACCATCTCCACAATCTTCAATATGCCAAGTTCCATACCTTAGCGCATCTCTGATCGCTTAGACAACAGTCTTCCGCTTTCTCGCAACGAGCATTCCATGCTCGTGGAACCCCAGTGTAGTTCCAACTCAAGCAGGGCATTTTTGCCTGCACGACAAGCTTGTCGTCATGAAGCTCATGGCTGGGTTGCCTTCCAACCTCAGCAACGGCACTTTGAGCACTTTGTGATCCTTTCAGAGAAAGATGACCACCAATGTTTCCCGCAGAGATCTCTATCCCTTTAGGACAACATTTACGGTTTTTCAATGATCCATCTAAGTCCTCAAGTGAGAAATGCTTTGCTGGAGCATTAACCCAATGTGCTCCTTCAGAGTATCTTTATGGCACTCGTCCTCCTCACATGGGCACCTTCGGCCCAATGTTGCTGCGTCTTCCTCACATAGGCACCTTCGGCCCAATGCTGCTGCTCCCCTCCCGAAGCTTGCATGCTGCAACTCTCTTCTAGAGTCAGCAGAGAATTTCCGCAGAGATCAACGATCCAAGAACAACAACTCTTTCCGCACACACACTTCTCAAAGAACTTTCAATTTAAGGGATCAAACTGACGAGCATCTTTGCTCAACGTGGGCACTCCGCTAACCCACAAACTTGGGAGAGAGCACAAGTTTTATCAAGTCTCCCCGACCCAAAGGTGCAAATCCTTCCAGCTGAATCCAACGTGCATTCTCCACATGCAGAAGGCAAACGCTACGCTCCACCTGTGAGCCTAACGCACAACTGGTGAGAATCTTTTTGGTTTATTTGCATTGCCTTAGCCAGCAACTAAACAACAACCTTACGCTTCAGAATATCGTGGTAAAGATGTCCCATACCATCCAACCACTACTTTGCTTCAACGATTCGATTCACCAATCTTCAGTTACGCAATTTTGCATCGCAAGAATAAACCATCTTTGTTCCTTTCAGTGTCGCACATGAATAACAAGGTCTCCGTGAACCTTTTCTTTTTTAGTGTATCTTGCTCAAGATATCGATCTGCTCTGATGCCAATTGTCACGGGCTAATTTTCGCTCAATAAGCCCATGCGGCGCAACGGTCTTCCTTGCCGTCGCAATTAGCCCTGTGCGCTACCCCGCGCACAGCTGCCTAGCGGAAGCTCTTCAAGCGCATCTTCAAATGTGTTCCATGTTATAAATGCCACTTTGTGAATAGTAGGCCCATACCAACTAAGCACTTCCGAGAAGGGTACCAACCTGCCTTAGCTTGGCATGCCATGGTGCACATCGCAGCTCCATGCGCAAGCCAGTTGAAACCTCGCCACTGAAGGATCCAAGTCTTTCGACCCCCATTCCGAAGACCAGTTGATGATTTCATGCCATAGCGAAGAGCACCACCCAAACTCATTCGCTGGCGCATAGGCTCTCTCTTGCCTAGCCCCGAGTATCTTTACTCGGTTGGAATCACCTAGTGTGACTCCTGGGGGAATTACTCTTAACCCACACGCACCCCCGTGCGTCCAATCGCCTCGCGTGGGACATCCGCAAGTTGAGAGGTTCTTTAGCACTCTCCAAAGGCAACACCCTCTGATCCGCTGGCACTGCTTAGCCAAACAATGCTCCACGTATGTGCCGCCATACAGCGATGCACTAACGACGATATCGTTGCCTATCGCATGCCGTGTTACCACCGCACGTCACCGATCAAGCTGACGCATACCGCGCGTTCTTACGCTCAAACCATTTTCCACTCAGTAGAGCTCCGCACTGCTCATGCCCCATTCCAACCTCGGCCCGGGACATGCTCCCCCACCCAAGCCATTATACGTCCTCGATAATGTTGGTGTAGGTAAGAACGCAGTTAGCTTGAACTGCCAGTTCCCTTTTGTGTTAACTTTTGGCTAACTTCTTTTTCTTCCAGCTCAACTTGTTCTGGTGTCCATCCACCATCTCCACAATCTTCAATATGCCAAGTCTCATACCTTAGCGCATCTCTGATCGCTTAGACAACAGTCTTCCACTTTCTCGCAACGAGCATTCCATGCTCGTGGAACCCCAGTGTAGTTCCAACTCAAGCAGGGCATTTTTGCCTGCACGACAAGCTTGTCGTCATGAAGCTCATGGCTGGGTTGCCTTCCAACCTCAGCAAGGGCACTTTGAGCACTTTGTGATCCTCTCAGAGAAAGATGACCACCAATGTTTCCCGCAGAGATCTCTATCCCTTTAGGACAACATTTACGGTTTTTCAATGATCCATCTAAGTCCTCAAGTGAGAAATGCTTTGCTGGAGCATTAACCCAATGTGATCCTTCAGACTGTCTTTGTGGCACTCGTCCTCCTCACATGGGCACCTTCGGCCCAATGCTGCTGCGTCTTCCTCACATAGGCACCTTCGGCCCAATGCTGCTGCTCCCCTCCCGAAGCTTGAATGCTGCAACTCTCTTCTAGAGTCAGCAGAGAATTTCCGCAGAGATCAACGATCCAAGAACAACAACTCTTTCCGCACACACACTTCTCAAAGAACTTTCAATTTAAGGGATCAAACCGACGAGCATCTTTGCTCAACGTGGGCACTCCGCTAACCCACAAACTTGGGAGAGAGCACAAGTTTTATCAAGTCTCCCCGACCCAAAGGTGCAAATCCTTCCAGCTGAATCCAACGTGCATTCTCCACATGCAGAAGGCAAACGCTACGCTCCACCTGTGAGCCAAACGCACAACTGGTGAGAATCTTTTTGGTTTATTTGCATTTCCTTAGCCAGCAACTAAACAACAACCTTACGCTTCAGAATATCGTGGTAAAGATGTCCCATACCATCCAACCACTACTTTGCTTCAACGATTCGATTCACCAATCTTCAGTTACGCAATTTTGCATCGCAAGAATAAACCATCTTTGTTCCTTTCAGTGTCGCCTATGTCACATGGGTGCGGGTGCGGGCGCGGGTGCGGGTGCGGGTGCGGGGATTCGGCACTTCCAAAAAACCCGGGTGCGGGGGTGCGGGAGGGGCAAAAATGTCAATATATATATATAGGGGGTCGGGGTTCCCCTCGATTTTTTTTTTTAAAAAAGCAGCTGTCTGTTGCTTTTTTTTTAAAAAAATAGAGCAGCTGCTGTCAGCAGCAGACAGACAGCTGCTGTCACCCTGCTGAGAGAGTTGCTTTTTAAAAAAAAGAATCCAGCTACTGTCAGCCAGTTGACAGAGCTGCTTTTTAAAAAAAAGAATAGCAGCTAACACCTACTGTCACAATTGCTGTCAGTCAGCTGACAGCTGCTGTCACAGCTGACAGACAGCTGCTGTCAGCTGCTGAAAACAGTTTCTTTTTAAAAAAAAAAAATCGCAGCATAGGTGATAGGGCAAATTTTTTTAAAAAAAAAAATCCAAAAAAAAAATGGACTTAAATGATCCTGGGTGCGGTCAACGCACCCAGGATCATTTGACCGCACCCGGTACAGCACCCGCACTCGCACCCGCGTCGAGTCGCGTCGACGCGGGTGCGGCACCCTGCTAGCCAAATCCCTGTGACATAGAGTGTCGCACATGAATAACAAGGTCTCCGTGAACCTTTTCTTTTTTAGTGTATCTTGCTCAAGATATCGATCTGCTCTGATGCAAATTGTCACGGGCTAATTTTCGCTCAATAAGCCCATGCGGCGCAACGGTCTTCCTTGCCGTCGCAAGCCTACTAATCGCTATCTCATACCCACTTTTGCCACAGACATGGAATAGCTCGCAACCTGTAGCACGCTAGACTAGCTAATATGGCTAGACTAGCGGCCACAATCCACCCACCAACACTTTCAATGTACTGAATCAGAATATTGGCCCTGTGCGCTACCCCGTGCACAGCTGCCTAGCGGAAGCTCTTCAAGCTCATCTTCAAATGCGTTCCATGTTATCAATGCCACTTTGTGCATAGTCGTCCCATACCAACTAAGCACTTCCGAGAAGGGCACCAACCTGCCTTAGCTTGGCATGCCATGGTGCACATCGCAGCTCCATGCGCAAGCCAGTTGAAACCTCGCCACTGAAGGATCCAAGTCTTTCGACCCCCACTCCGAAGACCAGTTGATGATTTCATGTCATAGCGAACAGCACCACCCAAACTCATTCGCTGGCGCATAGGCTCTCTTTTGCCTTGCCCCGAGTATCTTTACTCGGTTGGAATCACCTAGTGTGACTCCTGGAGGAATTACTCCTAACCGACACGCACCCCCGTGCGTCCAATGGTCCGCTGGCACTGCTTAGCCAAACAATGCTCCACGTCTGTGCCGCCATACAGCGATGCACTAACGACGATATCGTTGCCTATCGCATGCCGTGCTACCACCGCACGTCACCGATCAAGCTGACGCATACCGCGCGTTCTTACGCTCGATGCATTTTCCACTCAGTACAGCTCCGCACTGCTCATGCCCCATTCCAACCTCGGCCCGAGACATGCTCCCCCACCCAAGCCATTATACGTCCTCGATAATGTTGGTGTAGGTAAGAACACAGTTAGCTTGAACTGCCAGTTCCCTTTTGTGTTAACTTTTGGCTAACTTCTTTTTCTTCCAGCTCAACTTGTTCTGGTGTCCATCCACCATCTCCACAATCTTCAATATGCCAAGTCCCATACCATAGCGCATCTCTGATCGCTTAGACAACAGTGTTCCGCTTTCTCGCAACGAGCATTCCATGCTCGTGGAACCCCAGTGTAGTTCCAACTCAAGCAGGGCATTTTTGCCTGCACGACAAGCTTGTCGTCATGAAGCTCATGGCTGAGTTGCCTTCAAACCTCAGCCAGGGCACTTTGAGCACTTTGTGATCCTCTCAGAGAAAGATGACCACCAATGTTTCCCGCAGAGATCTCTATCCCTTTAGGACAACATTTACGGTTTTTCAATGATCCATCTAAGTCCTCAAGTGAGAAATGCTTTGCTGGAGCATTAACCCAATGTGATCCTTCAGAGTGTCTTCGTGGGACTCGTCCTCCTCACATGGGCACCTTCGGCCCAATGCTGCTGCGTCTTCCTCACATAGGCACCTTCGGCCCAATGTTGTTGCTCCCCTCCCGAAGCTTGCATGCTGCAACTCTCTTCTAGAGTCAGCAGAGAATTTCCGCAGAGATCAACGATCCAAGAACAACAACTCTTTCCGCACACACACTTCTCAAAGAACTTTCAATTTAAGGGATCAAACCGACGAGCATCTTTGCTCAACGTGGGCACTCCGCTAACCCACAAACTTGGGAGAGAGCACAAGTTTTATCATGTCTCCGCGACCCAAAGGTGCAAATCCTTCCAGCTGAATCCAACGTGCATTCTTCGCATGCACAAGGCAAACGCTACACTCCACCTGTGAGCCTAACGCACAACTGGTGAGAATCTTTTTGGTTTATTTGTGTTTCCTTAGCCAGCAACTGAACAACAACCTTACGCTTCAGAATATCGTGGTAAAGATGTCCCATACCATCCAACCACTACTTTGCTTCAACGATTCGATTCACCAATCTTCAGTTACGCAATTTTGCATCGCAAGAATAAACCATCTTTGTTCCTTTCAGTGTCGCACATGAATAACAAGGTCTCCGTGAACCTTTTCTTTTTTAGTGTATCTTGCTCAAGATATCGATCTGCTCTGATGCCAATTGTCACGGGCTAATTTTCGCTCAATAAGCCCATGCGGCGCAACGGTCTTCCTTGCCGTCGCAAGCCTACTAATCGCTATCTCATACCCACTTTTGCCACGGACATGGAATAGCTCGCAACCTGTAGCATGCTAGACTAGCCAATATGGCTAGACTAGCGGCCACAAGCCACCCACCAACACTTTCAATGTACTGAATCAGAATATTGGCCCTGTGCGCTACCCCGCGCACAGCTGCCTAGCGGAAGCTCTTCAAGCGCATCTTCAAATGCGTTCCATGTTATCAATGCCACTTTGTGCATAGTAGGCCCATACCAACTAAGCACTTCCGAGAAGGGCACCAACCTGCCTTAGCTTGGCATGCCATGGTGCACATCGCAGCTCCATGCGCAAGCCAGTTGAAACCTCGCCACTGAAGGATCCAAGTCTTTCGACCCCCAGTCCGAAGACCAGTTGATGATTTCATGCCATAGCGAAGAGCACCACCCAAACTCATTCGCTGGCGCATAGGCTCTCTCTTGCCTAGCCCCGAGTATCTTTACTCGGTTGGAATCACCTAGTGTGACTCCTGGGGGAATTACTCCTAACCCACACGCACCCCCGTGCGTCCAATCGCCTCGCGTGGGACATCCGCAAGTTGAGAGGTTCTTTAGCACTCTCCAAAGGCAACACCCTCTGGTCCGCTGGCACTGCTTAGCCAAACAATGCTCCACGTCTGTGCCGCCATACAGCGATGCACTAACGACGATATCGTTGCCTATCGCATGCCGTGCTACCACCGCACGTCACCGATCAAGCTGACGCATACCGCGCGTTCTTACGCTCGATGCATTTTCCACTCAGTAGAGCTCCGCACTGCTCATGCCGACAGGGGGCTCTGCCCCCCTGTAAGTCGACCCAAAGAGGCACGGGAGAGGCGGTCGGGGTGCCCGACCGCCTGTCCCCCCTTTGGATCCGGATCGGGTCCCAATCTGGATCTGACCTGATCCAAACAAAACTTTTTTTTCGTTTATTACAAAAAATAAGTGAGAAATCGAATGCCGGTTCAATTTCATGTAATATCTTGGATGAAATCTATAGGAAAAACATGTATGTGCACGTTTTCCTTTGAATGCATGGAGGATGATCCATGGATCGTCCTCCATGGCTGAATTTTTGTGTATTTTTACCTTTTTTCATGAAGTAAAAATTCTGCCCATGTATAACAAAATTTTATTCATGAAAGAAGTGGTCCTATGAGGGACCCCTATGCTAAAATTTGGATTTCCAATGGTGGATTCCGATATGGGTTGCGTATATGCTTGCATATAGGCGTAGAAACAATGTTATATGCATATATTTTCAGAAAATGTATATGTAATGGCATGCTTATTGTAAACATTGAATGAATTGCACTGTTGAATAAGTATGTGCAAATAGGTTTAAGGTTCACGTTAAATTTTTTTTTACATGCACATATAGCTTGGTTGGTTTACAGTCACATGTAAGTATGAACATATGTTAAATCTGCATATTTGAGCCCCTAATCTGTAATTATATGTACGCATGATCCTGGAAATATTTGCAATGTGCTTCTTTAGTGGAGGCTTTCCTAATACAGGTATAGTTTCTTTTTAATTAGCAAAGATAAGAAAAAATTTTATGCAAGTGGGCTGGCTCGGCTAACCCGGGCTGGCAGGGACTGGACGGACCAAGTCCAGCCCTTGGGCTGAACTGGGTTAGGCCTGGCATCCCATTGCCAGGCCCGACCAGGGTCTGTCCAGGCCAGACCCAGCCAATCCTAGTCGGCTGGGCCTGTTTGGAACCCCAGCCGACTGGGTCGGCTGGTGCAAACTGTTAAGAAGACACATTTGGATTGGATCAGATCTTGATCCAATCCATAACACCGCCTAAGGCACGCGCCTCTAGGCAGTGGCATACTTGTAATTACATTCCTTTTTATTATGTATTTTGTAAAATGTACATTTTGAGTATAAATAGAATGATACAAAGGGGGAGAAGTATTCTGCGCCCCTGTTATCATCGCAAAATTGTTCCCCTCCCTTGCGAGAGAGAAACGAATTTCGCGAGTCAAACTCGACCAAAGTTTTGAAAATGATTTTTGAAAATTTACTCGCCTCCGTTTTGAAAATTTGCGGGAAAATTCCGTAGAATGGGATCCGCCTGTCGGTACGAGGTTCAACCGTTCCTGGCGCCTTTACCAGGGGTAATTAAACCAAGGACCAATTATGTGCTTTAACTCGACTCAAATATCTAAATTATGCTCTATTTTTCCTAGAATGCACAAAGAATGAGGCTTGTGCTATGGAATTTTTTTAAAAAATGCAAGTTTGAGAAAATATGATGTTTGCTTTAGAAAATTGAAATACATTTGGAAAATGATTGGAAAAGTGCTTGAAATTGGAGTTTTTGGGAAAATCATTGAATTTCATGGGAAATCAGAAATTTGCATTGAAAAGTCATTTCTCAGGAAAACTTAAAAATCTGAGAAAATTGGTTTTGAGATTGGAAACTTGGAATTGCTTTTATGAGAAAATGGATTTGAGAATCTTGAGAAAGTCTAAGAAATTTATTGGAAAATGACTTTTGAAATGGAAAATGAATTCTCAAGAAAACTGGAAAATATGAGAAAATGAATTTCTGAAAACTTGGGATTTTGAAATTTGAGAATTCAAAAACATAGGAAAATCTTGATTTGAACTTGGGAAATGCTTTGAAATGTCATTTGAAAACTTAGGATTTTGAGAAAATCAGATCTTGACAAAGACTTGGAAATTCTTGAGAAAATTGAATTTTCTGAAATTGAAATTGGAAAATGAGTTTGAAAATAATGCAATTTGAATGATATGAATGAATGAATATGAATTTGAAAAGGGAATTTCATTGAGGAATTGGGAAATCCTTTTGAAACTTTGAGAAATGCAGTGCATTTTTGAAGTTAGCCTAAGAGTGTAGGCTGAATGTGGCTGATATAAAGATCATAAATCTTGGTTTTCTCCGTATTCTGACTATGGCCATAAATACGAATCCCACCGAGTTTATAAACTCCATAAGAGCTTGTGCACGTGCCATTCGTGTAAACCATAGTGAATTTGAAATAATGTGCATGAATCATACATCACATATTGAAATTTGCATAAATTAAACTATATGCAATGCAACCCTATTCTAAGCAGAAAAGTAACTCTTATTCCAAATTATTACATTTGAGGTTACATTGAATTGAAATAAAAAATAAAAGCTAAGTCTTCTTCTTGAATGTTCCTGCAAAACTGGAAAATAAAATTAGCACAAAAATGTAGGTTTTTCTGAATTTATCCGAAAATATGGAGAATTATCGGATATTATTCAGATATAAACCCAAATTCATACCCCCTTTGATATAAACATAATAAATAATGAATAAATTTTGAAAATAAACTTGAAAATTCGAAGTTGGGGTCAAAATGACCAAAATACCCCTGATGACCTTGAAATCAGGGTTTTTTGAAAGAATTTTTATAAATTTTGGAATTTTGAAAATCAAATGAAATAAATCAAGCATAATATGATAAAATATGATGATATGCATGAAATTTTGGAGAATTAAAAATTGAAATTTCGAAATTTAGGTCAAAATGACCAAAATACCCCCGATAACAAGACTATGGCCTTAAAACCAAGGTTTTCTGAAATAAATTTTGTAAAATTGAAAAATATGAAATGAAAATGACATTGAAATTAACCCTAATATGATTCTACATGCTTATGTACATGATAAAAACCCTAAAATGGCAAAAATATCATAAATATAAAATTTAACCTGATTTTCGCTTGATTTTCGCTTCTGAATTTAAAGATAAACTAACACATAGAGCAAATGAACTTGGAATTAAACCAAATTTGGCATGGACACCTAAAATAACCCTAAAAACAGAATGAAGCTCGAAAATATATTTTTTTTGTATTTTTAAATATGAAAATTCAAATAAAAACCCTAAATTTCATGAGTTTTGCCTAAAATATTGATTCTAAAGGGGATTTAGGATATCAAACTTCCATAAAAATCTCCCAAATTTTATGGGATGACAGAGGACAGTAAGGAAAAGATTGTTTCCTTTTACACTTTCTGGTTTTGACCTATGGTCGGAGCTGTACCACTCCGGCAAGTCGGATCGGAATCCGGCGACTCTAGTAAATGAAGGAAACAGACAGGTTTTGGTAGAAAATATGGGGAAAATAGCATACAAATGGGAAAATGGCTGAAATTGTGGGAAAATGTCCCTGACAAACTGAGGAAAATTTTCTATTTTTACAGAATTGGGATTTGGATTACAGTTTGGAAAAAGGAATGCTGTTATCAGAGATCTAAATCTCTGGAATTTCTGGACATTGGAATCTGTTAGACAGAAAGAGAAAATCCGGGAAAATTAATGAAACAGATTCAAAAATTCTCAAATTTTAAGAAATGTCAGTAAATTATGTTAGGAACAACTTTCATGTTGAAAGTTTTTGCAGACGAGCTACAGATTTGGCGGACTTGATGCATTAGGGTCTGTCTATACCCTGACAAAGGAAAATCGAGATTTTCCCAGGGGTCTGAGAAATCCGATTTTTTACAGAGGTCAAAACTAATTGGAAAAATCTCAAAATTTCCAGATCATTAGTAGATTCAATCATGAATCTACTGTGATTTTTAGAAGACTATCCGGATCTCCCACAAGGGTGGTGCCGGAGGTTCTTTTTTTGCTACATGAGAAATTGAAAATTTAGAGAAGCAGAAAACCCGGTTTAGAATTTGATTAGTTTAGAAAGGTTCCGGAACCTGAACAGACCTAAGTTTTTGACAGGACATCGCAGACACCACAATATAACTACCACAAAATTTTTAGAATTTTTGAACGAAAATATATATATGCGGTAACAACTGAATTCTGCATGTGAATCTAAAACCTATGAACTAATCATTAACTATTAATAGAACTAAGCTAAATGACTAGTAAATCAAGGAACAAAACTAAATGCAACATTAAATGTGAAGGAAATATAAGATCTGCATGATGATGATAAGGCATAAAAAAAAAAAAAAAAAAAAAAATTTAATAAAATATTAGGGAGGCATGAAGCACTTCATTGATTTTGGCCATTTGAAAAGGGGGACCTAATCCATCGAATTGGATTGATCATCTCGTTCATATGGCCTACACAAGAGCATCCCTATCTTCTATGATTTTAAACTCAAAAACATCTTTCAAATTTGAGTTTTGAATGAACCTTATGTTAGCTTGCTACACGGTTGGAGGTCTCGAAGTAGCTGGAAGCAATGATTGAAGAAGATGGCGGGGAGAGGTGCTCGGTTGAAGGTGATTGCAGCAGGTAGCTGGAGCAATGGCTGCACTGTTGGAAGAGGAGGCTTGCTACCTTGGTGTAGGAGACTGCAAATAGCTGGGTGTCTTGGAGATGGTGGTGCTGCTACTATGCTGAACCGGTGGTGGAGCGCCGGCTATGGCCGGAGATGATGTTGAACCTGTTGCTACGGTACACCAATGGAGGGAGCTGCAGCTGTGGCAATGACTGCCAATGATTGTGGCTGGAGGTTCAGGAGGGAGCTTGGAAGTGCCGGCTGGTTCTTGAAGGGGCTGTGAGGGTTGCTGTGGCTGTCACAGCCAAGGAGAGAAGAAGAGAGAGAGAGAGAGAGGCGTGAGATGGGAGAGAGGCCACCGTTCTTTTTTTGTGCTTCCTTTTTTTTTTGGTTTTAAACTTAGGTTTTAATTGCCTTCTAACCTAGGTCTTAATGACCTAATGAAAAAGGAAATCTCCCCTTTACGTGAATGGGTTGGAGGTTGGGGAAAAAGAGAGAAAGAAAGAAGGGAAGAAGGAAAAGGGAAAGAAGAGGAAGAAGAAAAGGAAGAAGAAAGGGAAAGAGAGGGAAAAAGAAAAAGGAAAGAAAGAAAGAAATAGGGCTGGAGGTTTGGGCAACCACCTTGTGGGTCCCACCTCTCTAAAAAAAATAAAAATAAAATAAAAAAAAATAAATAAAAATCAATAAAAACAAAAATAAACAAATAAAAAGAAGCATCTTTTTTTTTTTTTTTAATAAAATAGAAATGCAAATGAATGGGCCATCTCAGAGCGGGTCCAAATTTTGATTTTGAAATTCATTTTGACGATTAGAGGGGCAAAATAGTCTTTTTAGAAAATTTTTTTAGACGAAACGAGCTATTTTTGGCAGTTTTTGAAACGAGCTCGGATCTTGAAGTTCAATACCCCGTTGCGAAGCAAATTCAATATAGAATTTAAAAATATAATTTTGAAAGAAATCCAGATTATTTTTCTCGAGAAAATGCTTCCAAATCTATTTTTAGACAAAACGAGCTATTTTTGGTAGTTTTTGAAATGAGCTCGAATTTTGAAGTTCAATAGCTCATTGCAAAGCAAATCCAGTGTAGAATTTGAAAATTTGATTTTAAAAGAAATCCAGATTGTTTTTCTCGAGAAAATATTTCCAAACGAAACGAGCTATTTTTGGCAGTTTTTGAAACGAGCTCAGATTTTGAAGTTTAATAGCTCGTTGCGAAGCAAATCCAGTATAGAATTTAAAAATTTGATTTTGGAAGAAATCCAGATTGTTTTTCTCAAGAAAATATTTCCAAATTTAGAATCTCGGGGTGAAAATGCCAATTTTGGAAACCCGAGGTTTGAAATTGATTTCTGAAAACTTTTAAAACTCAATCTGGATTGAAATTTATAAAACTGGAGTTCTGGACTTCGAAAATGAAATGAAATGTGATGAAATGTTATGAAATGCTGAGAAATGATATGAAATGATGAGAAATGACATGAAATGCTATGCGAAATGCTAACCCTGAATGAAGAATTTTGGATGTCAGACCCCGATCGACACTTGTATCAGTTTAGAAAGCATTAAAATTGATAAAATTTTCAAAATAGCTCAAGAAATGGTTTTCGGGACTCTACTGGGTCAGAGTGACACTGAAAATTGAGGTTCGAGCTGGATTGAACTGAGATGAGCCAGATTGAGCTAGGTTTTAGAGTTTCAGAACTCCAATGAGCTGACAATGATACTGACTCAATTGACCTTTCCGACTGAATTTTCAAGAAAACTTGCCATTTTTAGAGAAATGGTACGGAATGATCACTGGAGCGAATTGAATTACGAACTTGAGCTGGCTTTGAGCTAAAAAAAAAAGGTCAATAATACTGACATGAACTAAAATCGAAGCTCAAACACTACCTCAATTGACTAAACTCAACTCAATTTCAGCTGAAAGAGCTAAAATGGACTAAGATGGGCTCCTAGACACTTGGAAATGGTTTTGAACTGAAACTGGAGTGCTTGAACTTCTGGTGAGCTCAAGTTAGACTCTGGGGAACATGACTGACTAGGAATGACTAACTCGGAGACAATTGGTTTGGATTTGAGTTAGAAATGAGCTCATTTCTAAAGAAATGATCACATTTTGGCAGGATGGTCAGAAATGAAAATGGTCTGTTCATTGTGAGCTCAGATGAGCTTGAAATGACTGATATTCTAACTATTCTGAACTGACCAACAAGTTTGGTTGACTCTGACTGACTGGGGTCCGGGATGACCTAGGGGTAAAATGGTAATTTTCCTAGTGAAAAAGGGTAAAATGGTGATTTTCTGAAACTGACTCGGGGTTTGACTCCTACACTGACCTGACAGGGTTGACACTGAACAAGGAGGATTGTTTGAGAATGAGTGAGGAAAATTTGGGGTGTTTACAGATGCCCCTCTTTGCTACTAAGCCGGCTTGAAGACGAGCTTAGTGGCAAAGAAAAACACACCAAATTTGGGCTATAAAAATGCCCCAGTTAGAAGGATCCGACTGGATATGAAGATATTAGCCCTGATGAAAATGGTAGATATGAAATGGAGAATAAAGAAGAAAAAAAATTTACTTCAAAAGAAGTGAGATTCAGGTTTTGCCCTTAACCTGGATGGGACGGGAAATACCTCGTGTAGAAACGAAGCCCAGGTTTGACCCTTAACCTGACCGGGGAATGAAATACCTCATCAAAGGAGGCTCAGGTTTGTACCCTTATCCTGATTGGGAGGAAAATGAAATACCTCATCAAAGGAGGCTCAGGTTTGTACCCTTATCCTGATTGGGCAGAAAATGAAATACTTCATCAAAGGAAGCTCAGGTTTGTACCCTTATCCTGATTGGGAAAAAAATGAAATACCTCATCAAAGGAGACTCAGGTTTGTACCCTTATCCTGATTGGGCAGAAAATGAAATACCTCATCAAAGGAGGCTCAGGTTTGTACCCTTATCCTGATTGGGCGGAAAATGAAATACCTCATCAAAGGAGGCTCAGGTTTGTACCCTTATCCTGATTGGGCGGAAAATGAAATACCTCATCAAAGGAGGCTCAGGTTTGTACCCTTATCCTGATTGGGCAGAAAATGAAATACCTCATCAAAGGAGGCTCAGGTTTGTACCCTTATCCTGATTGGGCAGAAAATGAAATACCTCATCAAAGGAGGCTCAGGTTTGTACCCTTATCCTGATTGGGCGGAAAATGAAATACCTCATCAAAGGAAGCTCAGGTTTGTACCCTTATCCTGATTGGGCAGAAAATGAAATACCTCATCAAAGGAGGCTCAGGTTTGTACCCTTATCCTGATTGGGCAGAAAATGAAATACCTCATCAAAGGAGGCTCAGGTTTGTACCCTTATCCTGATTGGGCGGAAAATGAAATACCTCATCAAAGGAGGCTCAGGTTTGTACCCTTATCCTGATTGGGCAGAAAATGAAATACCTCATCAAAGGAGGCTCAGGTTTATACCCTTATCCTGATTGGGCAGAAAATAAAATACCTCATCAAATGAGGCTCAGGTTTGTACCCTTATCCTGATTGGGAAGAAAAATGAAATACCTCATCAAAGGAGGCTCAGGTTTGTTCCCTTATCCTGATTGGGCAGAAAATGAAATACCTCATCAAAGGAGGCTCAGGTTTGTACCCTTATCCTGATTGGGCGGAAAATGAAATACCTCATGAAAGGAGGCTCAGGTTTGTACCCTTATCCTGATTGGGCGGAAAATGAAATACCTCATCAAAGGAGGCTCAGGTTTGTACCCTTATCCTGATTGGGCGGAAAATGAAATACCTCATCAAAGGAGGCTCAGGTTTGTACCCTTATCCTGATTGGGCAGGAAAAATGAAATACCTCATCAAAGGAGGCTCAGGTTTGTACCCTTATCCTGATTGGGCAGAAAATGAAATACCTCATCAAAGGAGGCTCAGGTTTGTTCCCTTATCCTGATTGGGCAGAAAATGAAATACCTCATCAAAGGAGGCTCAGGTTTGTACCCTTATCCTGATTGGGTAGAAAAATGAAATACCTCATTAAAGGAGGCTCAGGTTTGTACCTTTATCCTGATTGAGTAAAAAAATGAAATACCTCATCAAAGGAGGCTCAGGTTTGTACCCTTATCCTGATTGGGCGGAAAATGAAATACCTCATCAAAGGAGGCTCAGGTTTGTACCCTTATCCTGATTGGGCGGAAAATGAAATACCTCATCAAAGGAGGCTCAGGTTTGTACCCTTATCCTGATTGGGCAGAAAATGAAATACCTCATCAAAGGAGGCTCAGGTTTGTACCCTTATCCTGATTGGGCAGAAAATGAAATACCTCATCAAAGGAGGCTCAGGTTTGTACCCTTATCCTGATTGGGCGGAAAATGAAATACCTCATCAAAGGAGGCTCAGGTTTGTACCCTTATCCTGATTGGGCGGAAAATGAAATACCTCATCAAAGGAGGCTCAGGTTTATACCCTTATCCTGATTGGGCAGAAAATGAAATACCTCATCAAATGAGGCTCAGGTTTGTACCCTTATCCTGATTGGGAAGAAAATGAAAATGGTAAGTTGGATGGTGAATAAGACAATTTTCTTGAAGAGGAATAAGGTGACTCTTTCAACAACACGAAAGATGAATTCTTTCGACAACACGAAAGATAACAAGGCGATCCAAAGGAACAAGGCGATTCTTTCAACAACGCGAAAGATGACAAGGCGATCCAGAGGAGCAAGGCGATCCTTTTGACAACGCAAAAGATGAATTCTTTCGACAACGCGAAAGATGACAAGGCGATCCATAGGAGCAAGGCGATTCTTTCAACAACGCGAAAGATGACAAGGCGATCCACAGGAGTAAGGCGATTCTTTTGACAACGCAAAAGATGAATTCTTTCGACAACGCGAAAGATGGAAAAAGGCGATCCAAAGGAGCAAGGCGATTCTTTCAACAACGCGAAAGATGATAAGGCGATCCAAAGGAGTAAGGCGATTCTTTTGACAACGCAAAAGATGAATTCTTTCGACAACGCGAAAGATGGAAAAAGGCGATCCAAAGGAGCAAGGCGATTCTTTCAACAACGCGAAAGATGATAAGGCGATCCAAAGGAGTAAGGCGATTCTTTTGACAACGCAAAAGATGAATTCTTTCGACAACGCAAAAGATGGAAAAAGGCGATCCAAAGGAACAAGGCGATTCTTTCAACAGCGCGAAAGATGACAAGGCGATCCAAAGGAGTAAGGCGATTCTTTTGACAACGCAAAAGATGAATTCTTTCAACAACGCAAAAGATGAATTCTTTCGACAACGCGAAAGATGACAAGGCGATCCATAGGAGCAAGGCGATTCTTTCAACAACGCGAAAGATGACAAGGCGATCCACAGGAGTAAGGCGATTCTTTTGTCAACGCAAAAGATGAATTCTTTCGACAACGCGAAAGATGGAAAAAGGCGATCCAAAGGAACAAGGCGATTCTTTCAACAACGCGAAAGATGATAAGGCGATCCAAAGGAGCAAGGCGATTCTTTTGACAACGCAAAAGATGAATTCTTTCGACAACGCGAAAGATGGGAAAAGGCGATCCAAAGGAACAAGGCGATTCTTTCAACAACGCGAAAGATGATAAGGCGATCCAAAGGAGCAAGGCGATTCTTTTGACAACGCAAAAGATGAATTCTTTCGACAACACGAAAGATGGAAAAAGGCGATCCAAAGGAACAAGGCGATTCTTTCAACAACGTGAAAGATGATAAGGCGATCCAAAGGAGCAAGGCGATTCTTTTGACAACGCAAAAGATGAATTCTTTCAACAACGCGAAAGTTAACAAAGGCGATCCTTTCACAGAAAAGGCTAATCTTTCAACAACGCGAAAGATGATAAAGGTTACTCTCTCAAGGAGGTAAAAGGTGATATCAGGATGTGTTAAGATGGACATCAAGCTCTTCACTTCATGTCAAGATAGTAAGAAAATATTGCCAAAATGTTAAAAATTGTTTGTTGATTCAAAATGCTTGAAATTGATGTATATTGGTATGAAAATCTTTCCTCTTTTCCACCTGAAGTATTACCTCCGATTGAGCTTAACTCCATAGAATCAAGATTCGAATTCAAATTGCTTGCAATTGGCTTTCTTTCAAGGAAGCTATCAATTTCCTTGATATGAGCAGAAAAGAGAGTATTCTTGATATTGTGAGAGCAATTGGTGAAAGAATATTGATAATAGAATTTCACAAAATTAAAGAAGATTCTTTGGCAAATTTGGCAGTCTGATATCCTGGGATTCTTTCCTCATGATGATCTTTCTGCCCACTTTTTTTCTTTTTTTGGCAGAATTAGAGCTCTCTTAGGCTTTTGGAGATTTTATTACATCATCCTTCATTTTGGAGATGTCCTGACTTTTCTCTCTCTCTTTTTTTGGAAGGGTACGTCACAAACTCCTTCATCTTGGAGATGTTCCGATCCTTCTTTTCTCTCAGGGATTATATCGACAGTTATTGGCTTATTGGTTGAAAATCTTTTGATGATAGCAGAAATTAAATATCCTTTAGGGTTTGTCGGGAGGCTCATCGCAGTCGCCTTCATCTTGACGGTGCTCTGAACTTTCCCTGGAAGGATCCGTCACAAACTCCGTCATCTTGGAGATGATCCAAATCTTCTTTGGCCCCGGGGGTCTACTCGCCTAATTCGCCTTCATCTTGACGACAGTTGAGAGATCCCTTTTGCAGATATTTAATTGCAGCTTAGGTGATTGAGGAGATATAAAGATTGAGTGGATTTTTCTGTATCACCCAGGATATTTCGATTGCTTTATTTTCCAAGAATGACCTTTAAAAATGTGCCATTGACTGCGATCAATATCAATCACTCATGGCTTTGCAACAACATTGAATTTTCTTTACTGGCCATATCGTGGATTTATTCTTCATCCTTTTGGTTGACCAATGGAAAGATTTTGAATTTTAAATCTTTTTTCGCGAAAGCTTTGTCCTTTCGGAAGTAGTACTGAAGGTATTCTGAGGTAATGTTTTTGTGCAATAAAGATTTTTGAAATCGACAAATATTCGACGACAAGTTGGCAAAATTTTCTTGAAATCCCTTGTGAAAGTGAGCATTTGAGATGCAACGCAACACATCCATGGCTAAATTGAATCCTGAAAAGACTTAGTAAGAGATCAACTCAAAGGTTAGGTTTGGTTTTGATTTACCAGCTCGAAAGCAGGATTTGTTGACCGACCAGCTCGAAAGCAGGATTTTGCTATTTTTGGTAAAATAGTTGACATTGATAGAGTTGTGGCCCGAAGGCTTGAAAATGATGGACATTAATGAAATTGTAACCCGAAGGCTTGGTAAGTGATAAATATTGACAAAGTTGTAAATCGAAGGCAGGAGAATGACTGATGCTGATAAGATTGTAACCCGAAGGCTTGAATTGAGAATCTGATAGAGTGGGCGGCCCGGAGGCCTGATTGATCAAATTGGATGTCCCGAAGATTGAAATAGAGAATTAGGTGACCCAGAAGTCGAAATTAGAAATTTGGAAATTAGAAATTGGATGACCCGAAGGTCGAAATTGACATAATTGATATTGAACTTGAATTCTGATGAAAGGTCAGCGTGAAGACTGCACCTAAGAGATCGAATAACGCGACCAATGGGCAAGACACCAACACGAGTGTTAGATTTTTAAAGGGTACCAGTACGAGCACTGGATTTTGAAAACGTACCAGTACAAGCATTATGTTTTGAAAGATTACCAGTACGAATACTGGGTTTTGGAAGATTACCAGTACGAGCACTGGATTTTGAGAGATTACCAATACGAACACTAGATTTAGAAAATTTTACCAGCACGAACACTGGTTTTTGAAAATCTTATCAGCACGGACACTGGATTTTGAAAATTTACCAGCACGAACATTGGTTTTTTTGAAAATTTTACCAACACGAACACTGGATTTTTGAAAATTTTACCAGCACGAACACTGGTTTTTGAAAATCTTACCAGCACGAACATTGGTTTTTTTGAAAATTTTACCAACACGAACACTGGATTTTTGAAAATTTTACCAGCACGAACACTGGTTTTTGAAAATCTTACCAGCACGAGCACTGGATTTTGAAAATTTACCCAACTGATTCTGATGAGAGATTTTCAATCTTCATCCTCACGATTACTTAGACAACTGTCGGGGTCTCAGGATTTATCCCTTATCCTGAATAGGTAGTTCAGGTTTATCCCTTAACCTGAAGGGGAAGTTCAGGTTTATCCCTTAACCTGAAAGGGAAACTCAGGTTTATCCCTTAACCTGAAGGGGAAGTTCAGGTTTATCCCTTAACCTGAAGGGGAATTGAATATGATGCATATGTATGCGAATGAATGCATGCAAATGCAAATGAATGCAAATGTATGCAAATGAATGCAAAATGATGTCAATGGATGCACATGCATGCAAAATGAGAGATTTGTTTGATCCTGCCTGCATACAAGATGTTTTGAAAACAATTTTCAAAATAATGCCCCAGTGTAACTGGGAAAGAAGAATTTGACCATTGTTGAAGAAAGTATATTGAGGAATTACAAAGGATGGAATAGAGGATTTAAGTATAGAAATTTTTCAAATGTTGAGCATTGATGGAGTCTGATAATTCCACACCATCAGCATTGATGAGCAGATATGAATTGTGGGGTAATGCTTCCTCGACAACATAGGGCCCTTCCCAATTCGTTGACCATTTGTCACTTGGGCGACGCTTGAGATAAGCCATGGATCTGAGTACTAGATCATTGACTCATAATTTCCTTTCAATGACAAATTTTGCATATTGTCTGGCTACCCTCTGCCGATATGATTGAGCGTGTTCTGCTGCTCTGAGCCTCCTTTTATCGAGCAAATCAAGTTATACTAGCCGCTGTTGCTGATACTGATCAAAAGGTAATTCTAGAAGTGATGCAAATTTTAGAGCAGGTTTCTAAACATGTAGAGGCAATACTACTTCGGTTCCATAGACAAGTTCTGACGGAGTAGCATTAGTTGAAGTTCGAATGGTGGTTCGATACGCCCACAATGCATCATGAATCTTCTCATGCCAGTCACGGCCTGTTTCCAAAGTTCGCTCCAGGATTCGAATCAAAATCTTATTGGTGGCCTCTGCTTGGCCATTTCCTTGAGGATAATAAGGAGCGGAGAAATGATGATGAATTTTGAACTTCGAACAGAAAGTTCTCATTTTCTCATTCTTGAAATGACTGTTATTGTTTGACACGATATCGTGTGGTACGCCGAAACGACAAAGGATACTCTTGTGGATGAATGAGACCACATGTCGACCTTCTACTGTGTATACAGTGACAGTTTCTATCCATTTAGTGAAATATTCTGTTGCGGCAAGAAAATATTTGTAGCCGTTTGAAGCTGGAGTGACAGGGCCTACCACATCAAAGGCCCACATAGAAAATAGCCACGGAGAGATGGAGATTTGCAAATATATTGTTGGCGCATGAATAGAAGGTGTCTGTATCTGGCATAGAGCACACTTCTACACAAAATGGTTGCAATCTTGTTGCATAATCTTCCAATAATATCTTGCTTAGATGATTTGCTTGATAAGAGTTTGGTAGCCGATGGGACTACTGCAAATGCCTTCGTGTACCTCCTGCACAACTTCTTTGGCTTCATCTTCGTCTAGGCATCTGGCATATTCAGAACTGAATCCACGATAATAGACGACATCGACAAGAATAAAATATCGGCCTGACACACGCCAAATCGCTCGTTACTCTTACCAGTGATATTCTAAGAGACGGAGACATATGTCTTCTCCTTGATGGGAGCCTTTCTGAAACAGTCCTCAGCTTGCTCAGACATCATCCTAATCATCATTTTCTTGAACATCTGATATGTAGCAGGATCAATGTCATCCCTATCATTCAAACTCTATCTTCTGGCAGATCTTGGAGAATCCATTTCTTCTCACCTGCTTCTAAAATCACGGATGCCCTGATATAGTGGTGTCTTCTTGCTTGATTTGATCTGAACCACTTGGGAATACTGATACTCTCTACAGAATGGATGATTAAATTTCGATGATGAAGATTCAAGATAGAAATGAATATAAAAAAAAAATATTTGATGAGAATTTGGTAGACAATTGGAAGAACATCCCATTACTAGGGATTGGGTCGCCGCTGGAGTCACGACAATTATGTTGTCATTCTTTGCAAGAAGAACGAACAACTGCAAATATGCCTTGTCACCTAGGCGAGGTCGTCAAACCAAGAATGAAGAATTTGAAAGATTTTTATTCATTGAACGGAAAACATGCTTGTATTAATAATAAACTTGAGAAAGAGGGAGCATATAGACAGTCTGCCACTACTTTCAATGATCAGCAGAGACACGTGGACCGAGGAAAAGAGTGAGAATAATGAAAGAATCTCAGTCATATCTGGCAGAATGGTATGTTCTGGACCACTGCGTTGATGCAAGGTTGAACTTTGGCATAACCTTTGACAGTAGCCGAGCTTCTATGTGCTTTTGTCTCTGAGAAAACTGTCGAACAAACCGCTCTGGATGATAGTAGGCGCAGAAGAATGGACTAAGCAGCTAGAATCTCTTGCCATATGCATAGGTGTATCTGGGAGGCGATAATTCTCGATCAAAATAGTACCACACCACTTCTTCTTCTTGCAGATAATCAATCAGAAATCGGTACCGCACAACTAGAAGGAGCTCCTTACCGTTGTATCTGAATGAACTAGCTCTGGTTGGTACATGCTGAAGGAACCAAGATTGAAGAGCATAAGTACATCCCTCGACTAAGATGGACTCTCCAAGTGTGAAGCGGGTCAGTCCTCTGTATAGAAAAGCAAGCGCAGCCATGGCTATCGAGAGACGGCTGGTCTGTCGACTTCCTCATCTTCTCAAAAGCTGAACTATTCTGACATCCACTTAATTCTGTCCATCTGGAAAGAAAGCAAGTCCCACAGTACATAGAACCATCGCATGTTGAATTCTCTCTTGAGCTGTTCTGGACAACGAGCTGACTTCTGCGAATTCTCCATACTGTCGGTAGATCTCGATCAGACTCACGTACTCATTCCCATTTTCTTCAATCAGTGGCAAAGACTTGCCCCCTGTCATGCGAGCTACGACATCTTTAGGGTCCAGACCCTTGACATTGATTAGAAATTGTTGCTCTAATAGATCTCCAGGCTGATCGACTGGCTCGGGCAGTCCCATAATCTCTGAAAATTCATCCATCAATAGTGTTATCTCGCCCCACGGGAACCAGAACGTGCAAGTGCGCGGATTCCACCGCTCTGCCAGTGCATGAATCAGATTGCCGTTGACTGTCAACTTTCCCACTGCAGATGCCAATTCCAACCCGCAATCGCTCAAGTGGTCCGGAAACATACGAGAGAAGTTTTTGAACCAGACATAGTACCACCGGGGGAAGAAGGGTCCGGTGCTAAGAGATCGATGCTCAGGAAGACTTTGTCGCACCTCATAGAAGATGTGACCCTCAGGAAAAACAGAATCGAGCGGACTGGATGCCATTGGACTGAAAGACAAGAAGACTGGAATTAGACTTTGGAAAAATATAAGAAATTTGAAAATTGCAGGCAGGATAAAATGAAAGCTGGAAATTCGAAGTCCAGTGGAACGAAAGAATGGAAGATTTCCTGGAGTTTTGAAGGAAAAGGTGGATAATTTAGAAAAATCGTCCAGGGTTTTTGAGAAAAAGGAGATATTTCATAAAAAATGAAAAATGAGGTATTTTGGAAAATTGTTTGGTATTTTGGAAAACTTGGGAAAAATATGAGAAAATAAGGCGAAAATGAATATCATATATTCAATTACAAACAATTATGCACATACAGCAATCCCTAGGCAGCCAACTCTAAATGCATTGATTTTGAAAGAGCTTTAGGACCCTAATCCTGACTCTAGGCTTAGATCAACTGTGTCCAATCATGCTATGCCGATATACTCGAGCCGAGGCTCGATGTACGTGGCATAAAACTCATCTCCGGGTCTAGGCTTGTGTTTTCCCAACATCCTTGAGCGCCTGCCGATATACGTTGGACTATGGCCCTTGGTACGTGGCAGGGGGGCGTTAGCCCAAATAAGTGGCCCAGTTGTGAGGCTCTGTCCCGAACTATGGTTCTGGAAGAGAGCCCAGCAACGTGAAGACCGGGTAGACATAGGTGGGGTGGTTTTTGAAATATGATCACATGCAGGCAAACAGAGGGCTCTAAGTCCTAAAGAGATAGAATTTTGAAAACTTTTGAAGAAGCAAACATTGTTTTCATACAAGTCCTAGATTGAGGAGTGTTGTATTTCAGACCTAAGTCTAAGTGAGCATGCATAATTCTCCTCAATATGGTCCTACCAAACCATGCCTAGTCTATATGCAATCCATGTCAGCTGGGTTCTAGTCTAGGCTCCTAGGTTCACATGATATCAGAAATTAAAGCTGACATTTCATAGAACATAATTTTGACAATTGGGCTAAGTTAAAGCACATAATTGATCAGGCGAGGACAGGTCCCATCACGGTCGCCAAACCTGTTATCATCGCAAAATTGTTCCCCTCCCTTGCGAGAGAGAAACGAATTTCGCGAGTCAAACTCGACCAAAGTTTTGAAAATGATTTTTGAAAATTTACTCGCCTCCGTTTTGAAAATTTGCGGGAAAATTCCGTAGAATGGGATCCGCCTGTCGGTACGAGGTTCAACCGTTCCTGGCGCCTTTACCAGGGGTAATTAAACCAAGGACCAATTATGTGCTTTAACTCGACTCAAATATCTAAATTATGCTCTATTTTTCCTAGAATGCACAAAGAATGAGGCTTGTGCTATGGAATTTTTTTAAAAAATGCAAGTTTGAGAAAATATGATGTTTGCTTTAGAAAATTGAAATACATTTGGAAAATGATTGGAAAAGTGCTTGAAATTGGAGTTTTTGGGAAAATCATTGAATTTCATGGGAAATCAGAAATTTGCATTGAAAAGTGATTTCTCAGGAAAACTTAAAAATCTGAGAAAATTGGTTTTGAGATTGGAAACTTGGAATTGCTTTTATGAGAAAATGGATTTGAGAATCTTGAGAAAGTCTAAGAAATTTATTGGAAAATGACTTTTGAAATGGAAAATGAATTCTCAAGAAAACTGGAAAATATGAGAAAATGAATTTCTGAAAACTTGGGATTTTGAAATTTGAGAATTCAAAAACATAGGAAAATCTTGATTTGAACTTGGGAAATGCTTTGAAATGTCATTTGAAAACTTAGGATTTTGAGAAAATCAGATCTTGACAAAGACTTGGAAATTCTTGAGAAAATTGAATTTTCTGAAATTGAAATTGGAAAATGAGTTTGAAAATAATGCAATTTGAATGATATGAATGAATGAATATGAATTTGAAAAGGGAATTTCATTGAGGAATTGGGAAATCCTTTTGAAACTTTGAGAAATGCAGTGCATTTTTGAAGTTAGCCTAAGAGTGTAGGCTGAATGTGGCTGATATAAAGATCATAAATCTTGGTTTTCTCCGTATTCTGACTATGGCCATAAATACGAATCCCACCGAGTTTATAAACTCCATAAGAGCTTGTGCACGTGCCATTCGTGTAAACCATAGTGAATTTGAAATAATGTGCATGAATCATACATCACATATTGAAATTTGCATAAATTAAACTATATGCAATGCAACCCTATTCTAAGCAGAAAAGTAACTCTTATTCCAAATTATTACATTTGAGGTTACATTGAATTGAAATAAAAAATAAAAGCTAAGTCTTCTTCTTGAATGTTCCTGCAAAACTGGAAAATAAAATTAGCACAAAAATGTAGGTTTTTCTGAATTTATCCGAAAATATGGAGAATTATCGGATATTATTCAGATATAAACCCAAATTCATACCCCCTTTGATATAAACATAATAAATAATGAATAAATTTTGAAAATAAACTTGAAAATTCGAAGTTGGGGTCAAAATGACCAAAATACCCCTGATGACCTTGAAATCAGGGTTTTTTGAAAGAATTTTTATAAATTTTGGAATTTTGAAAATCAAATGAAATAAATCAAGCATAATATGATAAAATATGATGATATGCATGAAATTTTGGAGAATTAAAAATTGAAATTTCGACATTTAGGTCAAAATGACCAAAATACCCCCGATAACAAGACTATGGCCTTGAAACCAAGGTTTTCTGAAATAAATTTTGTAAAATTGAAAAATATGAAATGAAAATGACATTGAAATTAACCCTAATATGATTCTACATGCTTATGTACATGATAAAAACCCTAAAATGGCAAAAATATCATAAATATAAAATTTAACCTGATTTTCGCTTGATTTTCGCTTCTGAATTTAAAGATAAACTAACACATAGAGCAAATGAACTTGGAATTAAACCAAATTTGGCATGGACACCTAAAATAACCCTAAAAACAGAATGAAGCTCGAAAATATATTTTTTTTGTATTTTTAAATATGAAAATTCAAATAAAAACCCTAAATTTCATGAGTTTTGCCTAAAATATTGATTCTAAAGGGGATTTAGGATATCAAACTTCCATAAAAATCTCCCAAATTTTATGGGATGACAGAGGACAGTAAGGAAAAGATTGTTTCCTTTTACACTTTCTGGTTTTGACCTATGGTCGGAGCTGTACCACTCCGGCAAGTCGGATCGGAATCCGGCGACTCTAGTAAATGAAGGAAACAGACAGGTTTTGGTAGAAAATATGGGGAAAATAGCATACAAATGGGAAAATGGCTGAAATTGTGGGAAAATGTCCCTGACAAACTGAGGAAAATTTTCTATTTTTACAGAATTGGGATTTGGATTACAGTTTGGAAAAAGGAATGCTGTTATCAGAGATCTAAATCTCTGGAATTTCTGGACATTGGAATCTGTTAGACAGAAAGAGAAAATCCGGGAAAATTAATGAAACAGATTCAAAAATTCTCAAATTTTAAGAAATGTCAGTAAATTATGTTAGGAACAACTTTCATGTTGAAAGTTTTTGCAGACGAGCTACAGATTTGGCGGACTTGATGCATTAGGGTCTGTCTATACCCTGACAAAGGAAAATCGAGATTTTCCCAGGGGTCTGAGAAATCCGATTTTTTACAGAGGTCAAAACTAATTGGAAAAATCTCAAAATTTCCAGATCATTAGTAGATTCAATCATGAATCTACTGTGATTTTTAGAAGACTATCCGGATCTCCCACAAGGGTGGTGCCGGAGGTTCTTTTTTTGCTACATGAGAAATTGAAAATTTAGAGAAGCAGAAAACCCGGTTTAGAATTTGATTAGTTTAGAAAGGTTCCGGAACCTGAACAGACCTAAGTTTTTGACAGGACATCGCAGACACCACAATATAACTACCACAAAATTTTTAGAATTTTTGAACGAAAATATATATATGCGGTAACAACTGAATTCTGCATGTGAATCTAAAACCTATGAACTAATCATTAACTATTAATAGAACTAAGCTAAATGACTAGTAAATCAAGGAACAAAACTAAATGCAACATTAAATGTGAAGGAAATATAAGATCTGCATGATGATGATAAGGCATAAAAAAAAAAAAAAAAAAAAAATTTAATAAAATATTAGGGAGGCATGAAGCACTTCATTGATTTTGGCCATTTGAAAAGGGGGACCTAATCCATCGAATTGGATTGATCATCTCGTTCATATGGCCTACACAAGAGCATCCCTATCTTCTATGATTTTAAACTCAAAAACATCTTTCAAATTTGAGTTTTGAATGAACCTTATGTTAGCTTGCTACACGGTTGGAGGTCTCGAAGTAGCTGGAAGCAATGATTGAAGAAGATGGCGGGGAGAGGTGCTCGGTTGAAGGTGATTGCAGCAGGTAGCTGGAGCAATGGCTGCACTGTTGGAAGAGGAGGCTTGCTACCTTGGTGTAGGAGACTGCAAATAGCTGGGTGTCTTGGAGATGGTGGTGCTGCTACTATGCTGAACCGGTGGTGGAGCGCCGGCTATGGCCGGAGATGATGTTGAACCTGTTGCTACGGTACACCAATGGAGGGAGCTGCAGCTGTGGCAATGACTGCCAATGATTGTGGCTGGAGGTTCAGGAGGGAGCTTGGAAGTGCCGGCTGGTTCTTGAAGGGGCTGTGAGGGTTGCTGTGGCTGTCACAGCCAAGGAGAGAAGAAGAGAGAGAGAGAGAGAGGCGTGAGATGGGAGAGAGGCCACCGTTCTTTTTTTGTGCTTCCTTTTTTTTTTGGTTTTAAACTTAGGTTTTAATTGCCTTCTAACCTAGGTCTTAATGACCTAATGAAAAAGGAAATCTCCCCTTTACGTGAATGGGTTGGAGGTTGGGGAAAAAGAGAGAAAGAAAGAAGGGAAGAAGGAAAAGGGAAAGAAGAGGAAGAAGAAAAGGAAGAAGAAAGGGAAAGAGAGGGAAAAAGAAAAAGGAAAGAAAGAAAGAAATAGGGCTGGAGGTTTGGGCAACCACCTTGTGGGTCCCACCTCTCTAAAAAAAATAAAAATAAAATAAAAAAAAATAAATAAAAATCAATAAAAACAAAAATAAACAAATAAAAAGAAGCATCTTTTTTTTTTTTTTTAATAAAATAGAAATGCAAATGAATGGGCCATCTCAGAGCGGGTCCAAATTTTGATTTTGAAATTCATTTTGACGATTAGAGGGGCAAAATAGTCTTTTTAGAAAATTTTTTTAGACGAAACGAGCTATTTTTGGCAGTTTTTGAAACGAGCTCGGATCTTGAAGTTCAATACCCCGTTGCGAAGCAAATTCAATATAGAATTTAAAAATATAATTTTGAAAGAAATCCAGATTATTTTTCTCGAGAAAATGCTTCCAAATCTATTTTTAGACAAAACGAGCTATTTTTGGTAGTTTTTGAAATGAGCTCGAATTTTGAAGTTCAATAGCTCATTGCAAAGCAAATCCAGTGTAGAATTTGAAAATTTGATTTTAAAAGAAATCCAGATTGTTTTTCTCGAGAAAATATTTCCAAACGAAACGAGCTATTTTTGGCAGTTTTTGAAACGAGCTCAGATTTTGAAGTTTAATAGCTCGTTGCGAAGCAAATCCAGTATAGAATTTAAAAATTTGATTTTGGAAGAAATCCAGATTGTTTTTCTCAAGAAAATATTTCCAAATTTAGAATCTCGGGGTGAAAATGCCAATTTTGGAAACCCGAGGTTTGAAATTGATTTCTGAAAACTTTTAAAACTCAATCTGGATTGAAATTTAGAAAACTGGAGTTCTGGACTTCGAAAATGAAATGAAATGTGATGAAATGTTATGAAATGCTGAGAAATGATATGAAATGATGAGAAATGACATGAAATGCTATGCGAAATGCTAACCCTGAATGAAGAATTTTGGATGTCAGACCCCGATCGACACTTGTATCAGTTTAGAAAGCATTAAAATTGATAAAATTTTCAAAATAGCTCAAGAAATGGTTTTCGGGACTCTACTGGGTCAGAGTGACACTGAAAATTGAGGTTCGAGCTGGATTGAACTGAGATGAGCCAGATTGAGCTAGGTTTTAGAGTTTCAGAACTCCAATGAGCTGACAATGATACTGACTCAATTGACCTTTCCGACTGAATTTTCAAGAAAACTTGCCATTTTTAGAGAAATGGTACGGAATGATCACTGGAGCGAATTGAATTACGAACTTGAGCTGGCTTTGAGCTAAAAAAAAAAGGTCAATAATACTGACATGAACTAAAATCGAAGCTCAAACACTACCTCAATTGACTAAACTCAACTCAATTTCAGCTGAAAGAGCTAAAATGGACTAAGATGGGCTCCTAGACACTTGGAAATGGTTTTGAACTGAAACTGGAGTGCTTGAACTTCTGGTGAGCTCAAGTTAGACTCTGGGGAACATGACTGACTAGGAATGACTAACTCGGAGACAATTGGTTTGGATTTGAGTTAGAAATGAGCTCATTTCTAAAGAAATGATCACATTTTGGCAGGAATGGTCAGAAATGAAAATGGTCTGTTCATTGTGAGCTCAGATGAGCTTGAAATGACTGATATTCTAACTATTCTGAACTGACCAACAAGTTTGGTTGACTCTGACTGACTGGGGTCCGGGATGACCTAGGGGTAAAATGGTAATTTTCCTAGTGAAAAAGGGTAAAATGGTGATTTTCTGAAACTGACTCGGGGTTTGACTCCTACACTGACCTGACAGGGTTGGCACTGAACAAGGAGGATTGTTTGAGAATGAGTGAGGAAAATTTGGGGTGTTTACAGCCCCTACTTTATCTCTCCTCTCTTCCTCTCTCTTAGGTTTTCCTATTTCCCTCTCTATCTCTCTCTTTTGTTACAACCCACATATATCAAAATCTTACATGGTATCAGAGCAAGGTTCGGGCTGAAGACATATCGTGCGGGATCTCTCTCTTGATCGTAAGTTCCTCTCTCCCAAAATCCCTAAACCTCTCTCCTTCTCCCTCTTTCTCCCAAATAACCCTATTTCTCCTCTTCTTCTTCTTTCTTACCGTGAAGATCTCCTTTTACTCCGAAAACACCATCTGTTTTTGTCTCTACTGTGCCCTAATTTCTGCCCTAATTTTCAATCCGCCCCTAATTTTCTCAAATTTTGCCCTAATTTTGCCCTAAATCCCAAATTCGTCTGATTTTATCTTAAATCCCTCTATGGCTGCCCTCTCTTCCAGCTTTCTTTCTCAACTTATCTCTCAAAAACTCAATCAAACCAATTATTTGACGTGGAAACGTCAAATCATCCCCTTTATCAAGAGTCATCGGCTTTATAGCCACATTGATGGCTCTCTTCCTGCACCACCTGAGTTCAATGTGACTGATGTGAAGAATGATGCCGGGGAAGTTGAAAGCACATTAACTGAGCCTAATCTGGATTATGATACATGGACGGCACGTGATCAAGCTCTTGTTGCTTATATTACATCAACCCTTTCAGATGAAGTGCTCGCAGGGATTGATGATGATCTCACTGCAATGGAGTTGTGGCAGGCCTTAGCCACAACATATTCCCAAATTTCTGAAGCCCGATTTCTTCAACTTAAGAGGCAATTTCAAGATTGCAAGCGTGGTACTAGATCAGTTTTGGAGTTTATGACTGAACTGAAGAATATTAGCGATCAACTGGCCGTTGTGGGACACCCTATTAACGATAAAGACAAAGTTCAACAAGTCCTAAGTGGGTTGGGACCTGATTTCGATGTCTTCTGTACTGCTTTAGAGGTGTTGCCTTCCCTTCCCTCATTTAAAGATCTCAAGGCAAAACTGCTTCAACATGAAGCCAGCCGATTGCAACGTCAGGACTTATTGCCGCATGGTCAACACAATGTTCTTGTTACAAACACTTATTCTCATCCAGGGAATCGTGCTAGAGGGTTCCATGTGCAACCAGGGACGGGAAGAGGAATCCTTCCTACTCCTCAGGCTACCACACAGGGCAATATCCCACGGAGGATCCCTACTTGTTTTTATTGTAACAAAAAGGGACACGTAAAGTCTGAGTGTTGGCACAATCCGCAGAACAAAGGCAAAGGGGTTCGACGCGATAACACGCAGACGAGTTCACATGTGCCAGGCAACCATATTCCTCCAGATGTGCAACAAATTCTTATGACTGCTATGTCCAAGATCAATTTTAAACAGAATGAGGAAGGAACTTGGTATGTGGACTCTGGTGCAGCAACTCATGTGACTGATAATGCAGGTAAACTTTCTAGTGCTCTCCCTTATTTAGCTCAAGGCTCAGTTGTTACAGGAGATGGATCCCATCATAAGATATCCCACATTGGAAATGCACAAGTGTCTTTGTCTCACTGTTCTTTACCCTTGAAAAATGTTCTAGTTGTTCCAAATATCAAGAAAAATATTATTTCTGTCTCTAAGCTTATTGATGATTCTAATTCCTCTGTTGAATTTACTCCATCTTCTGTTTATGTCAAGGATGCTCGAACCAAGAAGACATTCGCTGAGGGTGTTCGCAAGGGCAACATGTATGTTCTTGAGGAAGCTCCAACAGTGTCTTCGTCAAGTGTCTCTGTTCCGTCTTCTCCTAGTCCTCATCCTGTTGCTTTAACAGAGTATGATAGGTCATTCATTTGGCATGGCCGTTTAGGTCATTGCAGTCATTCTTTTATTCGTGATCTTGTTAAGAATGGGTTCATCCCCAAGTCCAGTCTGAGTCCTGCCAATGAGTCAGACATGTGCTCTAATTGCCATATTTGTAAGAGCCATGCCTTGCCTTTTCAGTTGATAAATAAACGAGCTTCCAAATTATTTGAGACAATATATTCTGATGTTTGGGGACCAGCTCCTCTTTCTTCTTCTTCTGGGAGCAAATATTATGTTGTTTTTATTGATTCTTACTCTCGATACACTTGGATTTATTTTATGAAGCGTAAATCCGAAGTGTTTCACTTGTTTACTCAATTTCATGCCTTAGTCCGCAACAAATACTCCTCTAATATTGTGCATTTCCAATGTGATGGTGGGGGAGAATTTATCTCAAAAGAATTTACTGAGTACTTACTAAATCATGGGATCACTAGACAGATTTCCTGTCCACATACACCTCAACAAAATGGCATAGCAGAGAGAAAACACAGACATATAGTTGAATCTGCATTAAGCATGTTACATAATACTGGCATCCCCATGACTCTTTGGACTGAAGCTTTCCATACTGCCGTATATATCATCAATCGTTTGCCATTGTCATTACTTGAAGGAAACTCTCCATATTTCCTTTTACATCATGAACACCCTGATTACAATGTGCTGCGGGTTTTTGGGTGTATTTGTTATGTTCATGTTGATGTCTCTTTACGAAACAAATTTCAGGATCGGGCTATTATGTGCAGATTTATTGGTTATTCTGACAGTTATAAAGGGTATAGATGTTACAATCCCAAAACTGGGCGTGTACACATTTCCCGTCATGTTGTTTTTGATGAACTCAGATTCAAGGACTCGACAGACACACTTGTGGAATCCAATGCTGATCCTCAGTCTTATGATCCATGGCTAAGTGCTGAAATCTTATCTCCACAGGGTGATCCACATCAATCTTCGGCTCCAATATGTCATGACACTTCCTTTGCCTCATGCCAAGTTGATTCAGAACCATCCACATGTGATCCTCGACCATCTGGTTATTTTTCAGGGATGACTTATAGTAGAAGGCTTCCCTCTATCCGTGCTTCAGACACAACCGATGTTCTTCCACGCAGATCAGAACGGGTGAGACATCCAATTGACAGATGGGTCAGCTATGACAATTTTTCTTTAGATTTTCAGATCTTTATGACAGAGGTGAACAAAAATGAGGAGCCCAAGAGTTATGATCAAGCCTCTCAAGATAGACGTTGGATTGATGCCATGAATGAGGAGATGTCTGCCTTGCATGAATGTCAAACTTGGGCTCTTGTTCCTCGACCAGACGGAAAAAATGTAGTGAGTTCCAAATGGGTTTATAAGATTAAATATAAACCCGATGGCAGTGTTGATCGATACAAAGCCCGTCTTGTTGCCAGAGGATTCACTCAACAGTATGGTGAGGATTATGATGAAACTTTCAGTCCAGTTGTCAAGATGGGGACAATACGAGTTATTCTTTCACTGGCAGTGTCACATGGATGGCCTTTATATCAGTTGGATGTGAAGAATGCATTTCTTCATGGCTATTTGAAAGAAGAAGTATATATGGAGCAACCTCCAGGGTATGCATCAAGTGATCCTACTCAATGGGTTTGCAAACTACAGAAGTCATTATATGGGCTCAAACAAGCATCTAGATCATGGTTTGACAGGTTCTCTCTCCATATTCAGCAGGCTGGTTTCACTCGAAGTGCTCTTGATCATTCTTTATTCTTACATCGGTCAGGTGAAACTGTAACTTGGCTTCTCATATATGTGGATGATATAGTACTCACGGGAAACTCTTCCTCTCATATCGCTCATGTTAAAGAGGTCCTACAAGAGGCTTTTAAAATGAAAGATCTTGGCGAGCTACGATACTTCTTGGGGGTTGAACTTGATAGAAAGGATAATGAGATGACTCTCACTCAACATAAGTATGCTCTTGACATATTAAACAAGGCAGGGATGTCGCAGTGCAAACCCATAAATACTCTCAGTGTTCTTAACTCCAAATTGCGTGCTCTTGATGGAAGTGATGCATATCCTAATCCTCGGTTTTATCGAAGTATTGTTGGCATGTTGCAATACCTCACTTTTACCCGTCCTGACATAGTATATGCAGTGAACCAGGTCTCTCAATTCATGCATGCTCCCACAGAAGAGCATATGGAAGCAGTTAAGCGGATTTTACGCTATCTCAAAGCTACTATTGGAGATGGCCTCGTTTACACAAGGTCCTCAAATGTCTTGGATGGACATCATCTTTATACCTATACTGATGCTGACTGGGGGGGTGATCCAGATGAGAGACGGTCTGTTTCGGGTTATTGTGTTTTTCTTGACTCCAATCTCGTCTGTTGGAGTAGCAAAAGACAACGGGCCATTTGCAAGTCAAGCACAGAAGCAGAATATAGAGCCATGGCTGCCGGCACTGCTGAAGTTGCATGGTTACGACACCTCCTTGGAGAACTCTTACTTCCCATTGCCAGCTCCTCCTTCCTTTGTGATAATCAGAGTGCTATTAAAATGGCTTTCAATCCCATCTCTCACAGTCGTACCAAGCACATAGAGATTGATCAACATTTCATTCGTCAAAAGGTTGAAGACGGGGTCATTTCTCCAACATATATTCCTACATCACAACAGGTGGCGGACTTGTTTACTAAAGGACTTACAGGCGAGCACTTCTGGACTTTGAAGAACAAGTTGTGCATGATTCATCCCCATGCCCAACTTGAGGGGGGCTGTTAAGAAGACACATTTGGATTGGATCAGATCTTGATCCAATCCATAACACCGCCTAAGGCACGCACCTCTAGGCGGTGGCATACTTGTAATTACATTCCTTTTTATTATGTATTTTGTAAAATGTACATTTTGAGTATAAATAGAATGATACAAAGGGGGAGAAGTATTTTGCGCCCCTACTTTATCTCTCCTCTCTTCCTCTCTCTCAGGTTTTCCTATTTCCCTCTCTATCTCTCTCTTTTGTTACAGCCCACATATATCAAAATCTTACACAAACCTCTTGAAAAATAAGAATATATATATTTGTGTTTGTGGGGACCTGTGAGGTCTGGCCAAGCTGGTCAGACCTGCCCCAGCATGATTCAACCTCGCCAGGCCTGGTCTGTCAGGCCTGGCTGAATCGTTGGGCCTTGCCGAGTGGTGCTCGGCTGGGCAGCAGTGTGCAAAAGAATTAAAAGAAAACAAAACTGTGAAGGGGCTATCAGGCCCAGCCGACCTGTCGGCTGGGCTGGCCCAACTAGCCTGACCTGGCAGCCCACTGCCAGGCCCGGTCTGGGGTCTGACCAGATCAGACCCAGCCGACTAAGGTCGGCTGGGCCTATTTGAAACCCCAGCCAACTGGGTGTGAACCTCTTTATAACAAAAAAAAAGGTATGCAAGTCTACAGGTGATTAAGTCTTGTATGACAAAAATTTATCTTGCATGTGCTGTGTATGCATTGATGTTCATTTCAGTGAGACAGTTGAGGTGTGTATATGCTTATTCTAAAGTGGAACAGTGTATTGGCAGCTATGTCACATGGGTGCGGGTGCGGCACAATTTTAAAATTTTTGGACACGGGGACTCGGCAAAAATAAAAAATAAAAAATAAAAAATATATATATATATATATAATTTTATATATATATATAATTTTATTTTATTTTTAAAATGCCACAGCACAGTCTGTGTGACTGTGCACAGTCCACAGCACTGTGACTGTGCACAGTCACAGTCTGTGACTGTGCGACTGTGCACAGTCACAGTCTGTGACTGCAGCACAGTCACAGTCTGTGACTGCAGCATAGTCACAGTTTTTATATATATATTTTTAAATAAAAAATATAAAAAATTTGGTTTTTTAGGGACATTTTTGGACTCGGTCAAAGTTGACCGAGTCCAAAATGTGGACGGACTCGGCCTGGACTCGTTGACTGAGTCTGACTCGGCGTTGACCGAGTCCGGGCCGAGTCCGAAGCCGCACCCGAGTCCGCACCCGTGTCGGGGCGTGTCGACTCGGGTGCGGCACCTCCTTAGCCGAGTCCGTGTGACATAGATTGGCAGGTACATATACACTTGATGGAAAAAATGCATTTACTAAGTATATACAGAATTTAATCATAACACGCATTTCTATGGTTATACAGAATTGAATGAGAATATGCATTGACATGTATATGCAAATTTATTGAGACCATGCAATTGACATGAATATGCACACTTGATGGGTATATGCATTCACATGAGCACGTACACTCAAAGGAAGCATGCATTGGCATGAATCGGTGTATGCAAATGAAAGGAGGCACTTGACATAGTTGAACATGAATGAAGTAAATACATGCTAATGAATATTTTTGTTCATATACATGATAAAGGTTTGCATATATGAATGTGCATTTAGAAAGCATGTGGTTTATTTCCTATATGGCATGTTGTTATGGTTTTTGCATATGGTGCATCGATGATCAAAATGATTCGGCGTGGGTCGGGTGGGCCTCGAGCTGTGATTTGCTCCTTTATTTATTTTAAATGCATCGCAAAAATCACATTAATATTTTGCACTGCATTGCACTGTTGTATGTGTTTCCATGAGCGGGAGTCCCGTGATGGCTCTCGCAGGGGTAGATGCGACTTGTTGCCTTTGTTTGCATGCTGAATTGCAAATTAAAGAAATGGGATAATAATAATCTAATAAAAATAAAAGATAGGTGTAATGTATTTTCTAAGATGTCTCGTCGGGAGTACGGGACTCTTGGAGTTGCGGTTTTGGGGAAACCACGAGGATACAAAAACTCTGTGTGCATTATTGTTGCCCTTGAATCCGATATTGAGGTTTTTCTCTTAGCCACGGTTTTAGAGAGAGTCTGTCACTTTACCTGGAGGTGGTGTGTAGACACAACAGTTGTTTTGTTATACCAAGAAAAGTGGCACTTGTACATGGGTGGTCCCTGGTGTCCCCGACATTAGATGGGTGATCTAATGTTCCAAAGACTGTTTCAGTCGAGGACTAAGTTTGAAACCTAGTAATAAAATATAAATTATGTGCTAAGCTACCCTGAAAACCTAACTTGACCTTGAGAATTTTACCCGTTTGGTCTATCCGCGGGCAACGGTAATTAAAAAGAGAAACATAAATTGTGTGCATTTAATAAGAACATGCTTATGAAAAGAAGATTCTAATAAAAGGTAATAATTTACTCATACTTTGCACTGAAGTCATGCATATTCTTGTTATGCATTAGATCATGCATCTTTACATGTTCCCTTAACTGTTAAATGTTGGTGAATGCATATTGTTGTTCTTTAAAGCATGTTAAATGATTGTATTGCTTAAAATGTAATCTCTATTACTTATTAAATGTTCTCTCATGCTTAATAATTGTTCTCTATTACATGAATACTTAATTGAATTATGTATTTGTCATAATTGCATTCCTATAAGTTATTGCATGAACTTCTATCTGCATTCTTTATGCTCATTTGATTCATTAGAAAGAATTGTACGCAGAATTCTTCGAATTTCTGACACCCTATCTCTGTGGGTTTTTTCGCAACCGTAGAGGATCAGTGAAGTGACTCGCTTCTGAGAGAGCTACGAGTGATACACGTTTGCTAGACCGCTTCACAGATGGACAACGTGGCTCTGTTTTTCTTTACTTTTCCTTTACATTCAATTATTTATGCACTCTAAATTTTTTTATGCAATTGTCTTGAGACTACTATCTCTTACTTAATTAATAAAATTTTGGTTTGCTATGGTGTGGATGATAAATGTAAGATCCCTTGTGGTTGGTTGAGTTATCCAATGGGGAGTGGAACTGTAAAGGCCTCGGGTCTCTGGGAATGTTTTCGCAATGATTTTTTTTTTTTTTAAATCGCATTTCCAAGGGGTATGAGTTGGGGTCGTTACACCTTAGGAGTGGAAATCCATTATTGTGAAGAACTTTTCAAAGTTCCCTTGTTGTTACTCCTGTTGGAGTATGCAAAAGAATGGGTCTGAAAAGTGTTGCCATGATAAACGCTACAACCATTTGATTGTTTTTTAACCAAGCAATATAGTCAAGATTCTTGATATAGACAATCTGATCGAAATCACTATCTTTTGCTTTCTCATTTTCTTTTTCCTTGGTAACGGGCACGAATTCCAAGAGGACTCTCGTGGATCCATCGAGATGTCCCATCAGGTCATGGCTGCAGATGAATGGAATAATCTGCTTTTTCTAGGTTATGAAATTTGTTTCATCCAACTTTTCAGAGACAAGTTGGTTAAGAAAAGAGGAAGTGAGAATGAGAAGTAGACATTAGAGATGGGATGAGATAATGACTCAAACTGGAAAGAAAATTGCACTTAAAATCTGAAACTGTTCACACAGGTTTTCTTTTTTTTTAACTTATGGATTCAGAAAAGTGTGTGGTCTAATGACTATTTGATCTTGCTCAAAATCGAGACCAGGGCTTATTGAGTTTAGAGAAAACGTGAAAAGAAGAAAAGAAATTTTTCACATTGGGTGAAGGGAGTTGGGTCAAATCTGATTCAGATCTAAAGCAAACAATATATATAATAGACTCCAGATTTAATAAACACAAGAGAGATTAAACAAAAAGGAACGAGATTAAATTAAAAGAAATAAGAAGAAACTAAGATCTGGTCTGATGCGATCAGACTTGATGTGACAAGGCTGAAGCAACCTAGATCTGGTCTGACGTGACCACATTGATTTAAGAAAAATAAAACTAAACAAATGAGAATAAAACAAGAGCAAGAAGGGACAGATCTGATCAGATTTGATTTGACGTGAAAGAAAGGAAAGCAGAGAGAATCCAAAAAAAGAAGTCTGGTCTGACGTGACCAGATTTGGGATTTGAGAAAAGAAAAGGGGTTTGATGAGATATGGTTCAGCGTTACCAGATTCAGAACAGGATGGGAATGAAGGAGAAATAGAGGTGAATCACGACCTGATGTTGACTGCCTCGACCTGCTCTGATACCATATGAAAGTTGGAGGGTCCCTTGGCTTGCGTGCCCTGTTATACAAAGAAAAGAGAGAGAAAGGAAAAGATAGAAGAATAGGAGGTCATGCCCAAGCTGGGACGTCCCTCTTGTTTTTATATTACATAAAGATTGCATGGATAAAATACAAAAATACCCTTTGGGTTTTAAACACATTACAATAGGATTACATAAATGAGAAATATCTAAAATACCCTTCTGACGTGATTTCTATTTCTAACAGGGCATAGGCTGCACGTCTGTGGCCCTGACCTGACATCTCGGCTTAAATAGAGAGAGAGGACCTAACATTGCCAGGCTGCACGGCGTGCACCAGAATCCATTGCCTGACGACATGGGCGGTGGAGATTTCAAAACAGGAAAAATTTGTTTTTTGTCAAATCACCTGAAAACATTAAAGAGGAAAAAGAATTCACATTTCCTAGTCAACTTTTTTACCAAATGCAACCTTACTGACCCAATACATTAGCTCTAATGAGGACATGGAGACAATATAATGATCACCTCTTAGTTTGTTTCTCACATCATGAAACAAATTGGACGAAACACATTAAGTGTGTTTATGGTGAAAGTGTGACTTGCACAATATCACCAATTAAGAGGGTTCATGGATATAACCATCAACTGGACGGAACTTGCATTACACAATCATGGGTTCCAAAAGAAAATTTTCAAAACTTTAGGAGGGGCTCAAGCCCCTCCCCACCCCCCTGATCCGCCTTTGATAGTATATATATTTTGTGTTTGTGTGTTTCATTTATATATATATATATATATATATATATATATATATATATATATATATATAATATGTTTGACTGTTTTGGGGTTATGTTTCTGAGTTATATTTTTGGTTGACTGTTTATGAGTTATATTCCTGAGTTATATATATATATATATATATATGTGTGTGTGTGTGTGTGTGTGTGTGTGTGTGTGTGTGTGTATAATTTATATAGAATCTGTTTATATTATCCTTTTCACAGTTCACACTTCATATACACACACAAGCACAGACACACATTCAGTTGCTGATGCATATATATATATATATATATATATATATATATATATATATATATATATATATAGAGAGAGAGAGAGAGAGAGAGTAATGGGTAGGTGCGAAATGATACGTGCTAAATAAGTTTTTAATGGTTTTTTTATTTTATTTTTAAATTCTGACTGTACAGATGTGATCTATGTCCTTGATTTTATAGGGATCAGCTCTTGAAGTGTTCGATTCTGATACATGGGTGGGTTTTTATAAGGTTTGCAAAATCAACGGTCCAAAATCTTTGTAAAATTTTTAGGCTCCAAATATCATTTTTTTTATCGAAAACACATGATCTAGGTGTGGATTCCTCGTAAATCGACCATGCCCAACACATTTATGGGGTCAGAAGACTCAAAACTGCGAAAAAAACACCGAAAGTGCAGAAAAACTCATTTAGCATGTATCGATTTCGCAGCTACCCATCTCTCTCTCTCTCTCTCTCTCTCTCTCTCTCTCTCTCTCTATATATATATATATATATATATATATATAGATATATATGTTACCATATTATAACTTATATGCATATGTAATTATGTATTTGTTTTTCACATATATATTATCTTATGTTTTTTGTTGCTTACTCCTTTTAATTTAGTGAATTTACATTTTTTTGTTTAGAGCAACAATGGAAGGGACTTCTTCAGCAAGTGCTAGCAGGTTTACTCCATGTTCGACATTTTCATAATTGAAAGATTATGTGCATAAATTGAAGCAAAAATCTAATGATCCAGCATGGAATTTGGCATATTGCAAGGACAAAAATGATTTAAACTATGTGACCTGCGCTAAATGTAAAACAACTTATAAATGAGGCATATACAAAATTAAGCAACATCTACTTGGGATTGGAAGCAATGTGAAAGCTTATTAGAAATCAAGAAAATACTTTCAAAGTACATGGAGGAATAAAAAAAGAAGAGGGATAGAAAAAATAAAAAAGAGAGTTAATATATATGAAGGGAGATCTGAATACATGTTCTCAACTTCATATTCTGGTGAAGGACAAACAGTTTTGCAAATGGAGGGGCAACTGAGTAGTACCTTTGACTTAAAACCACCACATGCAAAAGGACCTATGGTTTATACTTTCGAAGTGATCTAGAGAAAAGAAGGCAAAGAAATAATAGTGGACTGAAACAAACCACGCTAGAGAACCGCTTCAAAAAAGGGATATAATGTGTGAAAAAATTGGTAGGTGGTTATATGAAGCAGGAATACATTTTTATACATCAAAGTTGTCTTCATTTCATAGTATGATTGAAGTCATAGGCCAATTTGGACCCAGAATGAAGCCTCTATCATACCACGAGTTGCGAGAACTAATTTGACAAAAGAAATTATGAAAATGAAGGAGTTCTTGGATCAATACAAAGTGTATTGAGCCAAATATGGATGTAACATAATGTCGGGTGGATGGACTGATACTAAGGGCCGAACACTTATTAATTTTTTGGTTAATTTCTTCTTAGGTACAATGTTTTGAAAATCAGTTGATGCATCTGATGACGTTAAAGATGCAAATTTGCAGTTCATAATGGGCAGATAGATAATTGTTAGTGAATATAAAAATAAAGACACATTCTATCTTTTTATTTGTTATCCATAACATGTTTTATGTAATTGCATTCTTAGTGTAATGCTAAATAGACAGTTTCACAGACATACACGACCATGCATAAATGCACATGCAATGTTAATGATTTTGCTATAGGGAAAACACTGCACTAGAATAACATAATGCGCTTCTAGCTTTGAATCCATTATGGTGTGCTAACAATTACCCAAGCACTCAACTACAAAGTAAAGGAGGTGGAATGATATGGCTGGACAGTAGAGATGCACTATTATAACCAAGGGATCTCGACTATTGAATCACATTGGGGCTCTCCCCCAGCTGGACTATTCCTAAAAAAAGGCAATGAATTAATATGACCTGCCCTTATTCAAATCCCACCAAAGATCTTCACCATAAAAATATAAAAGTGAAACCCAGATAGATAAATTACATGGAGCTTACAGTTGCAGTCGCATAAGTTGGGCCAGATCCATCAATAAATATTAGGCCTTCTTGCGACGCTTTATGCATTGCCTATAAAAACCATTTTTTAGTGACAATTAGGGCCAAAAAACGTATTTGTGAGGATCTTCTGAGGACTACAACTGAACCGAATAAAATTAAACAAATAAACATTAATAAATATCATGTACCCCTTGTACTAATTTCTTTTCCTGGCAGAGAATGCATCACAGTTGCATAGATGGGTCATCAATCATCAATGAGATGATAAAAAATATGATACTGGTGATTACAGTGTTTCTAAAATGCATATTTGGGACAATATTGCTCTCTATACACAAGGACATTTGCAGATTTATATATGAAAAAACAAAACTTTCCACAGGCTTTCATTTAATATGAAATTCAACAAGAATGATGCAAACTGAAGGCCAGGGACCTAGAAAAGGAAGTATTGATTGCAAGTAACAAAACATTGGACCAGTAGACAAGTGACTATAGTTCATAATTATTTCCATCAAATTAGAAGTAAAAATTTCTAACAAAAACACATCTGATGTGATGACCTGAATTCAGCATAGGATGCACTTATCTCCATTTGGCTCTCACAAACTTATAATGGACCATTTCCCAACAATTTTAAGTCCTCGCATGTAACCACAAACTAATAAAAGTCGATGATCACAGGTTTGTATACTATACACAGTTCTGTTCTTCACTTTGTATAATCATTAAGTCTATGATGAGAGAGAAATATCTCCCATAGGCCCACCCATGACTACATACATTAACAAATGAACCGTAACCTTGGAGAGTCTCCACAGCATGTGTAGCCAATAATTTATTTTCTACCACATTTGGCCTTCAAATCCTTTGTAAATAGCAACTATTGCAGCATCACATATATTCCTTTCCATGGAATTGTTCTGGTGAGAAATTATGTATTCTGAAAATGATTTTCAGAAAACATAATAGTAGTCACAGTTCCTTCTTTGCCAATGATTCCACAAAGAACGGAATTTTACATCGACATAGTAGCCTCTTGACATTGGAAAATAAGGCTACATAGTGTCCTAATTGACCATTTGGATTGTTTTAATCTTCATGACATTTTACACACATGGAGTGCAATTAATAGTGATCAGATTTATAAGAAACAAATAGAGCACATCATATTCATGATTTTGTAAATATAAAAAAATACATGAAAGACCACAAATTGAGAAGAAAAACAGTACCTTCTCTAGACCATTCACGTAAGCTTTTGTGTGAACACTAGTAATATTGTCTAAGGAAGCTGGCCTCCAGTCTTGAATTTCTATCACCTCAGAGGAGCGATACTGATCAAATAGCAATAGGCAAAGATGAAGCAATCATGTGAAAATATCATCTCAAGACAATAGCATTAATTGGATTTACCAATTTCCAAACTCACAGCAATAACAACTGATCCATCATTTCTGGAAAAAGCAAAAAGGAAAACATGGTTTTCTCGCTTTTCAAATATATACCGCATAACCATCTAAGTATATAATTGAAGACACCACTTGATCAACCAATAGAGTGATATAAAGATTGTGCTGTAATATGGAACTAGACATGGCTATGCAAAACACCCGCTGCATTCCCACAAACTGTGTAGCTATGTCACATGGATGCGGATGAGGGTATGGAACTAGATGTGGATACGCTTGGTGCGATATGACAATTTTCAAAAATTAGGATTCGGGGACACGGACATACATATTATAATATATATATATATATATATATATATATATATATATATATATATATATATATTAAAATTTTAAAATTAGATCTTTTCTGACATCATGTCCAACATGTCAGATACCGTGTCATACATGTTGACCGTATCGAACATGGTGTTGATCATGTCCTATGCGAATCGCAACATGTCTTCGTGTCTGAATCCATGTTGTGTCGTAGTGGCACGTGATTCGTCCCCTTAAATGGTGTGTCCCAGTGTCATAGCTATGTAGACTTGATTGCAGTAACAAGCCTACATGGATGATAATCTGGCAACTATGAAGATTGCCTAGATTAGTGACCTTGACATGTAGGTACTATACCTTCCTACAAGTACTGCATATGAGTCATATTCCAAAAAACTTTAGTTTGATTAATTTGAAAACACAGTTTTCTTTAGTAATCAAAGGACTTCTAAGTATCTCAACATAATTTGTTTATTTTGCTAGAGTTATCTTGTAACGCCCCAAAATTTTCAACTTGCAAACCTTTCAGAAGAACAGACAAGAGACTAAAAAGATATCTCTTTATCTCAGAGATGGTTTATGAAATCAGCGAAAGACTATTCTTTTGTTAATTTCAGAAAGGCAAGCTGACAACTTTGGGCGCGTTAGCTAAAAGAACCAAAACACACAACCCATGCTACTTGCAAACACTTGGAAAAGTCACTTTCATTTAAGAAGTTCTCCAAATAGTACAAAATTTGGATATCCCAAGGAAAATCTGTTACAAAACCCCAAACATCAGAACGCGAGCTAAGAGCAGGAAGAAGAACGTCTTGGAGCCATCTTGCCATCGCCTGTGGTGTACCTAATCATCTCCTGTACTCATAGAATGAGTTAGTTTCGCGAAAAACTAGTAGGTGCACAAGAGAGACTGCAGGAAACTGAATTATGTACATTTAATTCAGCAGGTTACGCAGTTTAAAGCAAATATGCAGTCAAACAGGTAAGCAATGCACGAGGTAAGATAGTGCAAGCGCGTAAGTAGTGCAAGCGAATAAGTAGTGCAAGTGAATTAATAGTGCAAGTGAGTCCGTAGTGCAAGTGAATCAATAGTGCAAGTGAATCAGTAGTGCAAGCGAATCTCACGACCCAACGACCAGTGTGAACAGACCTTATGGTTTGATAATTACTGGCCTGCAGGTACGCGCAGGCAAAACGTAGAAACAACTGAGACTAGTTCGGGCGTCTGTTATTCTATGTATTTTCAATAACCCGAATAGCTAGTTGAGTCTGCTCCAAAGGGACGGCTTTAGCCGAGAGAGGATTCCCCAAATGAGACAATGCTACGGATGCATCCAACTTCTGCAGAAGTGTTTAGCTAACTATTGTAGCCCCTTTCCCCTAACTCCAATGACTGGAGAGGCCGGATCGTTGCCCGTAGGGTGGTTGTTAACAACCTATCCATTGGAGTTTGTACCGCTCTGTCCTCTCCCTTGATAGACACATAGAAGCAAATAGGTACGTTAGGGGTTGCTTAACTAACGACTCATTCTATGATGTGGTCTTTAAACCACTCGAGCATCTTTCCTGTAAAGGTGAATGTGAGGTTATTTATGTGATTACAGCATTGTGCATTTAGCATTGTTCGAGGTCGCACGACCGTCTCATCCAATCATCGCAGTACTAGACGTGTCGTGCACGACTATAAGTACTCTAGGATGAAGGGGGTACAACTCCTCAATAGAAGCCTCAACAGGAGTGTTTCACAAAGATGTAAAGTTTATCAACTTTACTTTATCTTTTGAAACAGCAGTACCTTGTGCCAACATTATGTATGTGATTTTCTAGAACCTCATCCGCTATTGGGGTATCTACATGCCTCGCATGACTCGATACCGGCCTCGATAGACGGGATACAGGTTTCTCAACAAAACCCCTGCAAATGATGCGAGATGCGGTTCTAGAAAATTGAGTTGCGCTTGTGCAATTATGTATGCAGTCTTTTATATCTATCATGTTTTTGCTCATCTTCAAAGGATGCGAGTTGCGCTTGTGCACAACAATTCTCTTTAAAAAGGATTCCTTAGGCGAATCTAGTTTTTCAATCCAATGTTTTGTAAAAGCAAAGATTGAAAGTCACGTCGGTTGCGAAAGTGCAATTAAGTTTTCCCAAGTCGGCATTTTGGAAAAGAAGGCTTTACAACCATAATTTGATTTTTTGATAGGACTTGAAAACTCTAAAAAGGGTTACAACTTATCGAGTGCGCAGTCTTGCAAAGCAAGCTCGAAGGTTTTGGGAGTTGCGATATAACAATCAAGTCTCCCAAATTGTTGTCTTTGAAAAACGGAAGCAAGATCCATAGCGATCTCCTGCATGCAATATTGTATTGTCATTCCAAAAGAGAGAGTATGACATCTGAACATTTTCTGATTTGCATTAAATCTTGTTGTAATTTTTGTGTTGGGATTTTATTAAGAAACTGTTTTCCCTTTTAATTGTAGTCGTACCTTTTGACAAGTATGGTCGTACCTTTGGACAGGTACGTCACATTGGTGTTACGATGATCGGATAAGAGGTCTGTGGTAACCCCGAAACGTGTTTTGGCACCTTATTGTAATCATGTAATGTTGATGATCGCCTAACAGGCAAAAGGCTCGTGAGGGTCTAAAGGACCAGAGCATGACAAATATGAACTCGAGTGGTTACATTGTGTACTTTTACAAAGCAAACGTGTTGGGGATTTCATATGAAAAATTCATTCCCCTCTCATCGTAGTTGTACTTTTGAACAGGTATGTTGTGTATTACGATGAGTAGGATGAGAGGTTCATGTTTACCTCGAACGTGCAATGGCGCGTATAATTCACATAATGGTGATGGTTTCGCCTTCACAGGCAAGTATTTGAGTGGGTCGAAAGATCAGAGCATGTAGAACGAGACAGCGATTAAGAAACCGTCGTCGTGCTCGTTCGACACAGTTCGTCAAGAGAGAGGACGGATGGTATAAAACTCTGATGGACAAATCCTTTAATGACAGTTACGGGCAAAAGACTCGAATTCCCCAGTCATCGGAGTTAGGGGAAATGGGCTACAAAAGATAGCTTTCAGGCCACTTCTACAGAAGTTTGAATGCATCCACAGGCCACCTATGCCTTTAGGGATTTACTCTCTTGGTCACTGGCCATCCCCTTAGGAGCGGACTCAGTCAGCCATCCGGGTTATCTAAAACACATAGCATAATAAACGCCCGGATTGGTCTCGACTGTTTCTACGTTTTGTGTCTTGCGCATACTCGCCTGGCCAGCTAATATCGAAACATAAGATAAACTATTCACATTATTAAGATATGCATGTTGTGACGTGACTTGCTTGTTTAGTTTAATATTCTACTCGTTGAATTATGCACGTTTGATGTAGCATTACACTAGTTCCGTGTTAGTAATAATTGGCTGCTCGTGCTAGGTAAATGCTTGTGATAATAGCATTATGCTAGTTGCAATATGACACCGATGACAAGATTTACTCCTTGGTCGAACTATCCTGGCTTGTCAATACGATTGCTTACAGCTCATGATCCACGAACTGTTTATAACTAGGGCTAATAGAGTGACATGTCTTATTAGTTGCTTACAGCTTGTGATTAGTATAACTAATGTTGTATGATTGCTTACCACGTGCAACTTATAAATTGCTTGTGTGATTGCTTGTACCTTATGAGTTAGGTAGTTACTTGCCGTAAAATTTTGTAAACCTTTATTTCTTTACATATTCAAATGTTCATGTTAGAAATGCTTACTCATTTGCATAGTCCATTGCACCTGATAAATATAACCCATAACTTGTTTTAATTGTTTATTTCAGTTCTATATTGACTCTCTTGCGTACCTACCAGTTTTTCGTGAAACTGGCCCATTCATGGGCAGATGGTGTACAAGTGATACAACTTGCGATGGCACGATGCCGTGATGAGATTAAGATAAAGTTCTTTCCCTGACGTTTCGCTCCTGAGGAGATATTGGTAAATTTAGTATAAAGTGTCTTTCAAAAAAAAACTTTTAATTAAAACTTGAGTTACTAAAACTGTTATACTAAATTTTTTTTTGTTTCAATAAATATAATGAGTTGCAAATCTGATATACAAGTTCTCAATTATTAAAACTGCATTTTGAAACCATTTGATTTCAATGGTTGTGCAAAATTCGACAAAAGAAAGTTTACGATGTAATGCGTTCAAGGTCCATTGACTTGTTGTTTTGAAAAATATCCTTTTCCGCTGAATTACTATTTAGACTCTGATAATCATATGATTTCAAAAGCTTTCTAATTTTTTCTAAAAGTTACAAGTCCTGGATTTTGGGGCGTTACAATATCCCACTTGAATAAAATTATATTTGCATTCTTTCTTGGGTGGTATTTTTATGAATCTTATTGATTCTTGTGAGTGAGCTTTGCTTATCTTTTAGTGTGGGTTATATCTCACTTGAATAAAATTATATTTGCATTCTTTCTTGGGTGGTGTTTTTATGAATCTTATTGATTCTTGTGGGTGACCTTTGCTTATGAACCTTTATGGTTCTTGTGGGAGATCTTTTGTGAGAACCATTTGCGGATTCAGATTGTGGGTTGCATCTTCTTACAATGTCTCCTTAAGAAAGAATATAGACAGACGTCCCCTAGTGATTTTTCATCTCTCTCCTTTCCCTTGTGACGTGAGGGTCGTAACTCTGTCAAAATATAACATGGTATCAAAACAAGGCTGGAATAAGTCTCCATCAATCAAAAGTTGTTGAAAAGTTTGATCTTCTTTATTTCTTCTTTCTTCCTTTATCAATCTTGATCTTCTTCTCGTCTTTCTTCCTTTATCAATCTTGATCTTCTTTTTTTATTTCTTTCTTTATTCAAGTTCTTGTTTTAGAATCACGCCCTTAAAAAAGAATCCAGATATGAATCAACTCTTACTAATATTTTTCCTAAAAAATGAGGTCGTTCAAAAAAAAAAGGTCGAACGCATCCTTTCAATAGTTTCTTCTTGCTTCTTGAACCTTCTTCTCTCTCTTGTTCTTGAAAGATTCTTTCTTGCTTCTTTGTTTTATTCTTTCTTTCTTTCCCGTTTCTTGAAAGCTTACACATATCTTTCCTAAAAAAAGGGAAGGATTTGAATATTGTCTGCAGCACTCTCTTGGTCTGCAGTTACTGTTACCAACCAGCAAAACAAACGTGTTGGTATTGTTTCTCTCCTTCTGTCCTTCGTTATGGCTACATTAAGTTTCAGTTCTCCCATTAATTCTTTCCTTTTGAGTCAACTTGTCTCTTACAAGTTAGACTCCTCCAACTTGGTTACTTGGAAAAAGCAAATCATTCTCTCGACGGGACTCTACTTGTTCCTACGGAGTTTGTATTACAGTATGAATCAAAGGATGGAAAGCAGACGAAAAAACTTGTGCCAAATCTGGATTAATCTATATGATCTAAAAATGACAAAGCAGTCGTAACCTATATTACAACTACTTTGTCTCAGGAAGTCTTCATATTCCCACAGGCGTTAATGCTCACGATCTTTGACAAATTTTGCATTGTTGGTTTGAGCAGATCTCTACACCTAAAGTTCATCAACTGAAAGGATAATTTGGAAGGATATCGAAAGGAGATTCTAGTGTGATAGATTATCTGAGCAAGATAAAATCTGTCACCGAGCAGCTTGCAGTGATAGGTGCTCCTATTGCTGATGAAGATAAATGCATGCAGACTCTTAAAGGTTTGGTGTCAGAATTCAATATGTTTGTCACTATGTACTCAGGACAGAGCCCGTGACCTCTCTTCGATCAGTTGTGTTTCATGTTACTAGCACACGAGGTTGTGTTTGATCTTGACACCTCCTCAAGAAAGAAGAATATGGATTCCACGTCTAATGAGGTTTTGTTTATTGACTCATATTCTAAGCCAGGTGGTGGTGGAAGGTGCAAAGGACGTGGTAGAGCCAATTCCTTTGGTAGAGGTGCATGACTTTTACTAACTCTCGATGGTGGACCATGTCCAAATGGAAACGTCACATGTCAGATGTGCGGAAAATGCGGGCACACCAGTTCAGACTGTTATTGGAGGTATGTGCTCACATATCACCCACCAACAGTTCCTGTTCTAGCTCATTTTCACGCACTTTCAGGAACTCATTTTGGAGGTCCAAGACCTCCATCACCTTCTACAACGCCACCTTCGTATCCTGCATCAGTTACCTCATATCAGGATCATTATGCTCTTAGCACCACATTCAGCCAGCTGAACTTGCAACGAGCCCATTCGATGAATCTGTGGTCTACGGGTTCATATACACAGCAAAACGTCAGCGGACAAACTGCACCCTCCTCGCAAGCTGCTTCTCAGAACACATGGTATCTGGATTTCGGGGCAGCACACGAGGTGATAGGAGATTCAAGTAAATTCGTGCATGCTATGCCTTATCATGGACTAGGTCGTATTATTGCAAGAGATGGCAAACATCACCCCTGTTAAAATAAGTCGACCTCTTAATGCTTTTTTTATTAAAGTTTTACTTAAGTCTGTTTTTGGTATTCTCCAAATAATGAGGGACCCATATGTAATTTCTTTCTTATGGCTGATCTCTATTTAAACAAGTAGAGATTAGACCTAATATGAGAAAATAAGACGTCCTTCTCTATCTTCTTTTCTTTTCTACATGGTATCAGAGCCATCGACCTTTGGGGCCGTGACTTCTGGATCTACGACAAAGCGTGCGTGAAGGGTACCATATCGCGTGAAGAGACATGACTTCAGGGTCTGCACAAAAAGCTTGCGTGAAAGGTACCAAATTGCGTGAAGGGGACCAAACCTAAGGTGTGTTCAAAAAAAAATGGGGGAATCAAGTGGTATAGATCTGATAACATATCTGCAGTCTGACAAAAGTCAAGACTCAGATCTGTAATCAGATCTAAATGTCAAGGTGGAAGTATGGAGTTCGGTCGACCAAATCTGGTGGATACAGGTACTGTGCAGTAATGGTGTAGTGAAGTGGGTAACAATTCTGGTGCATCTATGTTTTTTTTTTCGTGGGTGTGGGTGACGACCAGATTTGTAGTGACTCAATTTTTTTTTGTTGTTGTTCTGGTTGTCGTGATCGTATGTCGTGGACCCAAATATTCCTTTGGATCTGATCGTTTGTTCAGGCTGCTGTGAAGATTAAAATTCTATATCGTCATTTTATTTTGGAGCTGTGAAGCTTATATTGTCGTTTGGTTTTGGATCTGCATATTCTTTTAGATCTGATCGTCTGTTCTGGCTGCTGTGAAGATTGAAATTCTATATAGCCAATTTTTTTGGGATGTCTGAAGAAAAAAAAGGGAACTCTTATAGTCGTAGATCTGCATATTTCTTTGGATCTGATTGTATGTTCAGATCTGCCCACAGATCTAGGTGTTGTGGTGAAGGCAAATCACTATAGTGGATTGGTTGATTGTGGAGCAGGCCTGTTACTAACTGTGACAAGTTTTTTTTTTGTGCACGTGGACATCTACTGCAGCAACGTCAGTGGTTGTGGCTCCTTAGTTCGTGTTATTCATTATGGGTGATGCTCAAAAATCTGATTATAAAACTGAAGCTATTGGGGAAAATAAAGCCTTTGCCAATCCCTTCTCCTATGGTTCTTCTGTGAAATTAAATGAAACTAACTATGCAAGGTGGTCCAGGACTTTTATGATGTCTGTGTCTGGACATCGTAGAAAGCATATTCTATTGGAATCTGAACCTAATGATAAAACAAGAAAATATAATACTTGGGATGAAGATAATGACATTGTTATGTCATAGATCATGAATAGCATTGAATCTCATATTGCAGATGGCTTAATTTATTACAATACGGCTAAACAGATGTGGGACACCCTTCGAGATACGTACTCTCAAGAGACCAACGTGAGTCATATTCTACAAGTTGAACAGGAAATATATAATCTACAACAAGGTGATCAATCATTGGCCCAGTACTATGCCTCTGTTAAGGCAGCCTTTGAAAGACTGAATGCTCATAGGCCTCTGAGCTGCTCAAAACAGAAGGATCGTCAAGAACAAACTATGGTTGCTCGGTTCCTCACAGGTCTATCATCAGAGTTCTCAGTTGCAAAAGTTCAAATGTTGACCGGGTCAAATGTTCCTACTCTTGCTGATGCATATAATAGATTGAGTAGACTTGCCATTTCTCTTCCACAATCTCAACCAGCATCTCAGTCATCTGCTTTAGTTGTACCATCTAGTTATGGACAAGGAAATACTATGCATGTTAGAGGCAGAGGTCGTGGAAGAGGTATTGGAGGTAGAGGCAAACTCCAATGTACCTATTGTGGAAAATCAGGTCATTTAGAAGATCGATGTTGGGATAAACATGGACGGCCTGCATTCTCTCCATTGAAGCCTAATGTTGCAAAAGCTAATGTTACAAAACTAGAGGTGGAGCATGAAACAAATTCTCCTAGTGAATCTATCACTCTTATGTTAAATTATGTACATAATCATATAATGTAATATATATATTTTATATATATAAGGTAATACATATACATATATTAATATATATGTATATGTATCTACTTATTATATATATAAAATATATATTTCTATTTGTTTAGCCGTAGGGGTAGTTTAGTCTTTTCCTCTGTTTACGCACATTCACTTTATGAATGTGATTGTAAATTTATTTTTATTTCTCTTTCTTTTTTTTTTATTTCTTTTATTTCTTTTATGTAAAGTACCAAAAGGTACCTTGGGGGGGCCACTAACATAGACGTTGGGCCCTCTCCAACGGTCACATTTGTGACCGTTGGTGGGGCTCCAACATCTATGAGTGGAGCCCCTCCAAGGCTCCCTTTGTGTTATAAATAGGGGCTTCCCCCCTCTTGTATTTCTCATGGCTTTGAGTCAAAGCCCAAGTGCTCAATAAATTGATTCCATTATTTTTATGCCTTTGCGCATTTGTGAGTTATTTGTGAGTTGTGCTTTTGTGCACAAGTGTTCTAAAGTGTTCTTATTGTGCATTCGTGTCGGGTTTATTATCAAGAATATTAAGGTCTTGATCACAGTATCTTGTTGGAGATACTTTTACATGGTATCAGAGCCTCGTTGAAGGAGAAGGATCGTACATCTCGTCTTTTGTGAAGTACCTCAAAAATCGTGCCCTCAAGTTAGTGAAGTTTTGGAGTAAATCATCTACTTCGAGCAATATTTTAGAAGCAACTTTTGTCAAGAAAAGTTTGAAAATTCTTTAAGGTACGCATTATTTTCTATCATATTTCCTCTCTAATGGGTGAAAAAGATTCTCACTTCTCCCTTGGGTTTAAGCTTAGTGGTTCGAACTACCATGTTTGGGCCGGGAATATGGAAGCCCATATCAAAAAGAAAGGCCTTTGGGGATACGTTCAAGGTTCCATATCGGAACCCGAACCCAAACTTTCTATCATAGAGAAAGGGGATATTAAGATTCTTGAAGGTGAAGATAGACAAAAGGACCTAGAAGAATATTAAAAAAAGCATGATGAGTGGGAAATGAAGAACTTCAAAATATTGTCTTGGATTTTTTCATCCGTTGAAACCAAGATCAATGCCAACATCATTAAGTTTAAAAGGGCCTCTGAAGCTTGGTTGTACCTTGAAAAAATGTATACTTCAAGAAACTTATCTCACAAATATTATCTCCAAAAGAAAGCTTTGACTCTTCAACAAAACGATTTGTCTATTCGAGAATACTTTGCCGAACTATCATCTATTTGGGACGAGCTTGCTATGCTCGAACCAAAATGGAGCGGAGAAGCTATTGAGTTAAGACACAAACAACTAGAGGAAGATCGATTCTTCAACTTTCTAAATGGTCTTAGACCCGAATTTGAGCAAATTTGGTCCGCTCTTCTATCCGCTTTAACATCTCCCTTTATTGAAGATGTCATCACCAAGCTAAGTGGTGAGGAAACACGGATGGGGATTAGTAAAAATAACCCAAGTATCCTTGCTACACCCTCTCAAAGTGATTATGAAGTGGTTAATGCTGTGTCAAGACCCGGAAATAATTTGAAGACCTACAAACCACCCCATTTCAAAAATCAAGGGCAAGGAGGAAATGATCGATATGGCAAGAGAGACTATAGCAAATTAACTTGCCATTTTTGTAAAGAACCGGGGCATATCAAGCCCATTTGTCCCAAATGGAAGAAATTTCTTGCCGCGGCTTTAGCATCTCAATCAGAGGAAAGGCCTTCATCATCAAATGAGTCTCTTTCGCTTCAACAAGTTATTGATGCTCTTCAACCTCTTCTCAAAGGAAGCATTTCTGGAGCCGCTATGTCATCCTCTTCCTCTCTCGGTAAGACATCTTGGCTCCTTGATTCCGGTGCTTCATTTCATATGACTCCAAGTCCTTGTTTTCTTTCTGATTATTCTAAAAATTTTCTTCCATCTTTTGTCTCAACGGCGGATAGAACACCTCTTGAAATTAAAGGAATGGGCAATTTTGAAAGACAAGACTTTTTTATCCCAAAAATTCGTCTTATACCAAAACTAAATTTAAATTTACTTTCGTTTCTCAACTCTCGGACTATGGTTGCGATATAAAATTTTCTTCTGATAAATGTTGGATACAGGATCTCCAGTCCGGGAAGTTGATTGGGGAAGGCTATAGGAGAGGAGACCTGTACTATGTTGATTTTCTTAAAATTCCCAAGAATCAATTTTGTAATGTTGCTCAAAACAAAGATATTCATGTATGGCATAAGAGATTGGGTCATCCCAACATTGTTAAAATCTCTTATTTGCCTTTTATTAAGCATCTTTGTAATGAAAATTTTGTTTGTAATGAATGTATTCTTGGAAAAATGAGAAGTCTTCCTTTTCCTCAAAGATCCATGTTTACAACAAAACCTTTTGAAATTGTTCACTCTGATGTATGGGGTCCGGCTCCAATGATATCTAAGGGAGGTTTCTCATACTATGTTATCTTTGTGGACGATTTCACTAGGTTTAGTTGGATATATTTTCTTAAACATAAACATGAAGTTTTCTCAACTTTTAAAACATTTCATATGATGGTTTTAAATCAATTTAATGAAAATTTAAAAATTCTTAGAACCGATTCGGGTGGCGAGTATCTTTCCAATGAATTCAAAAATTATCTTGAAAATTATAGAATTCTCCATCAAAAGTCTTGTCCTAAAACCCCCCAACAAAATGGGTTGGCGGAACGAAAACATAGGCACATTATTGAAACAACACGAACTTTGCTCATTTCACAAAATATTCCGAAAAAACTTTGGGCTGAGGCAGCCCTTACATCTGTCTATCTCATAAATAGACTTCCATCTAAAAACTTGAACAAGATTTCCCCATTTGAAAAATTATACGAAAAAGAACCTGATTACAGCAGGTTAAGGGTTTTTGGATGTAAATGTTTTGTCCTTACTGATAAAAATGACAAACTCTCCCATAAGGCCATTCCTTGTGTCTTTCTTGGTTATTCTAAAACTCAAAAAGGCTTTCGTTGTTATGATCTTAAAAGTGATAAACTATATGTTTCCAGAAATGTAAGCTTCTTGGAAAATATTAGTGGTTTTGAAAAACTTGAAACTAATGACGAGAATATAGACTATTCCTTTTTGTTTGATTTATTAACTGAAGATGATGACACTAGTGATGATGAAAATGACTTAAATAATAGTGAAACTCATTCTGAGTCATCAACCCTTCATCAACATATCAATAAAGAACCACATAGAGATCCCATAACCTACTCTCATAGAGATAGGAATACTTTCAGAAGTGCCCTCGAAAGATATGATAATGAGTCTACTCCTTCGAGTGAAGAAAACCTTCGTAGGACCGAAAGACCAAGAAGACCCCCTTCCAGGTTCATCTCATGAGTCCTTTTCGCCTAAATATAGGGCATGTCTAAGCGCCATTCACTCTTACATAGAACCTAGGAACTTCGAGGAAGCACAAAAATGTCTGGAATGGATAGTCGCTATGAATAATGAACTTGAAGCTCTAAAGAAAGCAAAGACATGGGAGTTTCGAGACCTCCCTAAAGACAATAAAGCAATAGGGTGTAGATGGGTGTTTAAGGTCAAGACTAGGAGTGATGGGTCCCTTGAGAGATATAAGGCCCGATTAGTTGCAAAAGGATATGGTCAAAAATATGGGATTGATTATGAGGAGACCTTTGCTCCGGTAGCTCGAATGGTCATTGTCCGATGTCTTATAACCGTTGCCTCAATCAATAAATGGAACATCTATCAGATGGATGTTAAGAATGCCTTTTTAAACGGAGATCTAAACGAAGAAGTTTATATGGATGCTCCTCTTGGAATGGAGTTCCCTAAAGGAAAAGTGCTTCGCCTTCGGAAAGCACTTTATGGTTTAAAACAAGCTCCCAAGGCTAAGTATGATAGGTTTAACTCCGTAATGTTAGAAAATGGTTTTTCATCCTGCTTTACTGATACTGCTTTGTTTGTTAGAAAATCTAATGCAGGGATTGTTATTCTGCTGCTATATGTGGATGACATGCTTATAACTGGGAGCGATTCTAAAGGGATTAAAAGCATAAAATCCATTTTAAAGGATAAGTTTGAAATGTCTGACTTGGGTTTCTTAACTTATTTTTTGGGTATTAAGGTAGCATACTCTCATAGAGGATATTTTTTGTCTCAAACTAAGCTTGCATCTGAGATTATTGACAGGTCAGGCATTACAGACGATAAAATTTGTGAAACTCCTGCTATAGTAGGAGCTAAAATGAAGATTGATGATGGTGTTCCTCTCTCCGACTCTACTCCCTACAGGCAACTAGTAGGATCGTTGATGTACCTAAGTATCACCAGACCAGATATCTCACATGCGGTGTATACGGCAAGTCAGTTTCAGCATGCACCAACTTCTGTTCACATGGGTGCTATCTTACGTGTCGTAAGATACCTAAAGCACACTATTAATAAGGGAGTTTTCTGTCTTCCTCTTTTGAGTTAAAATTAATTGCTTATACTGACTCTGATTGGGGAGGTGACCCAAATAACCGTCACTCCACCACTGGTTTTTGTGTATTCTTAGGAGACTTATTGATCTCATGGAGATGCAAGAAACAACAAAAGGTGTCTCTATCATCAACTGAAGCTGAATATCGTGCCATGGCGACTACTACCATGGAAATTGTTCGGATTCATCAGTTGCTGGAAGACATGGGAATCATAATTGAAGGGCCTACCAAGTTGTGCTGTGACAACAAAAGTGCGATTTATATTGCTAAAAATCACACTTTTCATGAGCGAACCAAACATATAAAGATAGATTGTCACTATGTTCGGGAGGCGTACCTCAAAGGAATCATTGACCTTCCCTATGTCACGTCCGAGTATCAGTTGGCAGATTTCTTCACTAAAGCCTTTTGTGCTCCGTGTTTCAACTTCCTTCTTAGCAAAGTCTCGGTCATCCTGCCCTAAGTTTGAGGGGGGTGTTAAATTATGTACATAATCATATAATGTAATATATATATTATATATATAAGGTAATACATATACATATATTAATATATATGTATATGTATCTACTTATTATATATATAAAATATATATTTCTATTTGTTTAGTCGTAGGGGTAGTTTAGTCTTTTCCTCTATTTTACGCACATTCACTTTATGAATGTGATTGTAAATTTATTTTTATTTCTCTTTCTTTTTGTTTTTTATTTCTTTTATGTAAAGTACCAAAAGGTACCTTGGGGGGCCCACTAACATAGACGTTGGGCCCTCTCCAATGGTCACATTTGTGACCGTTGGAGGGGCTCCAACGTCTATGAGTGGAGCCCCTCCAAGGCTCCCTTTGTGTTATAAATAGGGGCTTCCCCCCTCTTGTATTTCTCATGGCTTTGAGTCAAAGCCCAAGTGCTCAATAAATTGATTCCATTATTTTTATGCATTTGTGTGTTATTTGTGAGTTGTGCTTTTATGCACAAGTGTTCTAAAGTGTTCTTATTGTGCATTCGTGTCGGGTTTATTATCAAGAATATTAAGGTCTTGACCATAGTATCTTGTTGGAGATACTTTTACATCTTAGCCATGCAAAATATGAGGAGTTGGTCTCTCATCGTCCTTCAAGTTCCTCTTCTCCTGTTGCTGGTGTGGCCTACTCTACTAGGGACCATCTTTCTCCTAATGATAGTAAGTGGATTGTTGACTCTGGTGCATCTAGACATCTATGTGGAAACTCTCAAAAAATTTCAGATCTAAAGGCTATTACTGCACATCGGGGAGTCTCATTAGCTGATGGTAGTTCCTCCCCGGTTATTGGTCTAGGAAAAATCTTTATATCCTCTTCTTTACAGTTGAAAAATGTCCTTCATGCTCCGTCATTCCCTCAAAGTTTATTATCAATGAGTTGCCTTACAAAAGAGCTAAATTGTAGAGTGATATTTGATCGTGTGTGCTGTCATTTTCAGGATTTGCTGACGGGGAAGAAGATTGGTGGAGGCTATGAAGAAAATGGAGTCTACTATCTACATCACCCTATGGAAAATATTTATGCTGCAGTTGATTCTTCCTCGAGTCCTGTTCAGTGGCATCGTCGTCTCGGACATCCTTCATTATCGAAGCTTCGTCATGTCATTCCTCAAATTTCGTCAACTACATCATTCCAGTGTGAAGCATGTCAGTTGGGCAAGCATCATCGAAGTTCGTTTCTTTCTAGTCAGAGTCAGTCCAGTCATAAGGTATTTGAACTTCTACATGCGGATGTATGGGGTTCCAGTAAGATTCCTACCAGGACCCAATGTCATTATTACCTTGTTATTGTTGATGATTATTCTAAGTTGTCTTGGGTGTTCTTAATAAAAGAAAGATTTGAAGTTCCTAGTATCCTCAAATCATTAGTTATTGAAATAAAAACTCAATTTGAATCTGTTGTCAAGATTATTCGCACTGATAATGCCCTTGAGTTTAAAACCAAAGCACTATTGCAATTTTATCGAGACCATGGAATTCAACCCCAAACCTCTTGTGCCTACACTTCCCAACAAAATGGGGTGACTGAGCGAAAACACAGTGTGAACACCCCAAATTTTTCAAAAGTTTGTAAATATTCCCTTTTTTCCCTTTGCCCTCATTTTCTGGGTAATTGAGTCAGTTTAAATCTAAATACCAGTTTATTTCTTACATTTTACTGAAATTAAATCCATTTTATGTATCTGACTCGATTTCGGATCTGGATCCATTGTCAAAACCCAAATCTGAGCTTTGTCATCCGATTTATAAACCAAATTCTCAAAATTACCAAATTAACCTTTCGAAAGGCTCAGACAGTCCATCCGGTATCCGTTTGGATCCATCGTGTTATATTCCTCGATTTGAGGTTTAAAACTCGAATATTTTCTCAAAACTTGGGTTCAAACCCATTTTCTGAAGAAATCAAACCCAAATTTTCAGAAAACCCCTCTTTAAATATTTCTCAAAAATTATAGAATGATTTTTAAATCCCTTATTTTTCTTAGTTTCATAGCTTTATTTCAAAGATACCAAAAAAAATAATATATAGAAAATGAAAGAACAAAAAAATAAAAAAATAGAAAAGAAAAAATATATATATATAGTTTTTGGAAACCTCCTTTGTGAAAATATCCTTTTTCTAAAAACCCCTTTTTGAAAATCAAGAACCACTTTTTAGAAAACTCTTGAAGGAAGCCCCTCTTTGGAATTTGAGGAAAACTGCAACGGCCACCTCTCGTTCGCACCCTCTATCGCCCTCTCTCCCGCTCGATGGCCCTCCATCTCCAACAATTCCCCTCCCGAACCTTCCTTCTCCTCTTTAAAAAGAACCCTCGGAGGCCCTTTTTCAGGATCCATTCCCCACCTCCTCATTGTGTCCTCCTCCTTCTCCAGCATCCATTCCTCTTCCCTCTGATCAAGCGAAGAAAATCCAGTTTCACCCCACCAGAGGCAGGCCTACTAAAGAACAAAAAGGGAAAGCGTCCCTTCTTCCTTCAAGATCCTCTACAAACAAAAGACCATTTTAGGATCCCCTGCAGAATCAAATGGGAGTACAGCTTTGAGTATATAGTTGCAGTCTCCATGAATATGTGTGGTTTGCTTTTCAGTATTCTCTTTTCATTTTCAATGAGCATTTACATGTACAAACTCTGAAATAGCTTATACAGCTTAGTCTCACTTACACTCAACAACCATATTACAATATCTCTATATATCCAACACATACTACCTAATGCCCATTTCTTTGTACGCATTTACTTCTCCACCACCACTGTGTTCCATCCCTCACCAAAGTTGCAGCATAAAGGATTCTCCTGTCCCTTTGTATAACTTGCAGATTGCCTCTTCAAGTTATTTATTTCTGTTTATATCCAGCCTCCCAGTAAGATTGCCACGGATCCAAGCCAAAGTATTGAGAGTTCTGCACCCGTAGCTATCGCAGAAAATGTCCAGCAAGTACTGCTGGCAAACATATCTTACATTTCCAAATATACACCACTAACCATCTTATCTCCCCTGTTGTGCGTCTATCAATCCAGGCCCCATCTTTCATATATATCCCAGCTGTATGTCTGTAAGTAAGTCCATGTCTCCCCTGTTGTGCGTCTATCAATCCAGGCCCCATCTTTCATATATATCCCAGCTGTATGTCTGTAAGTAAGTCCATGACTTGCTCATAGACGAAGTCCTTCAGCAGTGAATCATGTTTCATTTGGTCCAGCAGCCAATGCAGATATTTATGACCATGCTCCTATTGTCCCCAGCCCATTTTCTGCATATGCCCATCAGCTGATATACCCCACAAACAGCTACCGATACCTACCTGTTACAGTCACCTTCATAGCAGCCTTTTCCCCTTTTGATATGTATACTCTCAATGTCCACAATCCCTGTTACACCATCACTGCCACCGCAGTACCCTGCTACAATCCCCTTTTCAGCTGCTGCAACATCATCACACCCATCTCCAATACTACCCACTGCAAAATGCACTGTTCACCCTCATGTAGCCACATCCACAATCTCACCTACATAACTGCACCATATCATTTCCATCATCCCCTGCAATCCTTTGCAGCAATCACACTCACATCAATCTTCACTATCAACACTACAAAACCCAATTTCCCCTACCTTTCCTCCACATGACCTCCAACCTTCACTCCCCTGCAAACAGGTGTTATGAATAGTCCAATAGCTACCTATATACTTCAGCGTTCCCTTACCATCATCAAATACCTGTTTAGGCCATCCTCATACACAACATACAGACCCCGTACTCCATACATTTGTTGTTCATTAACACACTTTCATACATATTTCACCTGTTAACTTCATCTAGGCTATTTCCAGCATTTTGTATCAGCAGCAACTATTCACATGATACATTTACCAGTACAGCACCCTCCATAGCATGTATATATACTTAGTCTTCAGCCTTCATCTTATCTATACATTCACCCATGCCCTCATCTACACTGTCTCACCAACTTAGATATTTCCATCATAGATTAAATATGATTACGTGCATTTCCTATTAAGTCCAAACCTTGCCTTTAGGTATATATATTCCACTTTTCCAAGTATATACACACTCCCGTACACAACAGCTAGGTATATGTATCCTCTTTTCTTTCTAGATAATATATATTTCCTGTATGTGAATACATTCTTACATCTGTTTAGATAAATGCAGTCATATGTATCTTCTCCGCAAACATGGCATTTGGGTTTTACCGGATATCTTTCCATCATCCTTCATCTCTTGCAATTTTGCCTTATACTAACAAGTTGTTTTTTAGGAGATATAGGGAAATCATGATTTCCTTTCCTAGAATTAAAAACCCTTGTAATTTTAAATTAATTTCTATGATATAATAGTTAGATAATGATGAGAATTTTACATTATTTGTGCTAGACTAGAATGTGAGCATGTATATATCTTAGTAAACTGCTTGTTTCATCTCATTTTACCTTTCATTTAAAAAATTTCACAAATGGGAACACGAATGGCACGTGCACCATTTTATAAAAGGTGATTAAATTCTAAGTTGATTATTTGCATCAATGGCCATAGTCAATGTTCAAGAATAGATGAGATGCACTGAACCCTAGGAGGAGAGAGAAAGAGAGAGAGAGGAGAGAAAGGGAGAGAGAGAGGGACGACTGCACAAAATAGAACTCGTTAACACTTATTAGGGCTTCTCTCTATTGTTAAATAGAGAGAGGCTAAAAGGAATAATTACATCTAAGCCCAATATAAAAACAGAATTTCAAATAGCCTCTAATATAAAAGGACTTAACTTAAAACCACCTATATTCAACACTCCCCCTCAAGCTGGAGCATAGATATCAATCATGCTCAGCTTGTCACAACATTTTGAGAAATTTGGTCTAGCAAGAGGTTTTGTAAACATATCTGCAACTTGGTCTTCCGACTTTAGATATTTGGTAGTGATATGACCAGCTTGAACCATATCTCTTACATAGTGGCAATTAACCTCAATGTGCTTTGTTCTCTCATGAAATACAAGATTGTTCGCTATATATGTTGCAGCTTTGTTATCGCACATCATGGTCATGGGAGAAGAAACCTTCACCTGAAGATCATGAAGAACAGTACGAACCCACATCAATTCTGCAGTTGTTTGAGTCATAGCCCTATATTCTGATTCTGCACTCGACCTAGAAACCACATTTTGTTTCTTACTTCTCCAAGAAATCAAGTTGTCTCCCAGAAACACACAGAATCCTGTGGTAGATTTTCTATCCACTACAGATCCTGCATAGTCAACATCAGAATAGGCCACTATCTTCAGAGTTCCACCTTTCCTGAACAATAACCCCTTTCCAGGAGAAGATTTTAGAAATCTGAGAATCATAATAGCTGCATTCCAGTGTACCTCAGTTGGTTTGTCCATAAACTGGCTAACTTTGCATACTGATAAAGCAATATCCGGCCTGGTCACAGTTACATACAGTAGCTTCCCTACTAGAGAGCGATAGCTTTTGCTATCAACCCGTTTTGACCCATCTTCAAACAATTGAACTTTATGGTCCATGGGAATATTTGCTGGTTTAGCTCCCAACATTCCTATTTCCTTTAATAAGTCAAGAACATACTTTCGTTGAGACAAAATCATCCCTTCACGGCTCCTGGCAACTTCTATACCCAGAAAATACCTGAGTGAACCAAGGTCTTTTGTAACAAAGTGTTTTTGAAGATGAGCGTTTGTGGCTTCAATAGCTTTCACATCATCTCCTGTAAGAATGATGGCATCCACATATACCACCATAACAACTATGCCATAGCTAGTTTTCTTTATAAATAGTGTATGATCTGCTGCTGACCTATTAAAGCCAAAGCGTGACATCACTTCAAACAACTTTTGAAACCATGCACGAGGACTTTGTTTCAACCCATAAATCGCCTTTCTCAATCTACACGCCTTCTGACACTCCCCCTCAACCTCGAATCCTGGAGGTTGTTGCATGTAAACGGTCTAAGATAGATCCCCATATAGAAATGCATTTTTCACATCTAATTGGTACAAGCTCCAACCATGCTGAACAGCTACTGAGAGAACAAGACGAATGGTACCCATCCGTGCAACAGGAGAAAAGGTTTCAAAGAAATCAATACCATATGTCTGAGCATACCCTTTTTCTACTAATCTGGCCTTGTACCTTTCAATAGAGCCATCAGATTTGACAACTCGGAGAACGACACTCATATGAACGGATGTAGGAGCATGCTGAAATTGGCTTGCAGTATGCACAGCATGAGAGATGTCCGGCCTTGTGATGCTAAGATACATTAGAGATCCCACAAGTTGTCGGTAGGGGGTAGGATCCTCCAAAGGTTTCCCATCATCGATTTTCATTTTTTATCCCACAATTTCAGGGGTCTCATAGATTTTATCATCAGTAATACCTGATCTATCAAGAATCTCACAGGAAAGTTTAGTTTGAGACAAAAAATAGCCTCTATGAGAGTAGGCTACCTCGATACCAAGAAAATAAGTCAAATACCCCATGTCTGACATTTCAAACCTTTCTTTTAAAGTGGTTTTAAAGTTTCTGATGCCCTTTATGTCACTACCTGTTATCAACATATCATCAACATACAACAGTAAAATCACAATTCCTGCATCAGACTTTTTGACGAACAGAGCAGTGTCAGTGTAGCATGAGGAAAAACCATTTTGAACCATCACATCATTAAATCGATCATACCAAGCCTTAGGGGCTTGTTTTAAACCATAAAGCGCTTTTTGCAAACGAAGGACTTTCCCCTTTGGTACGTTCATACCAGAAGGAGCATTCATGTAGACTTCTTCATTAAGGTTCCCATTTAGAAATGTATTTTTAACATCCATTTGGTAAATATTCCATTTTTTAATAGATGCAATGGTGATCAAACACATTACAGTAACCATTCGTGCAACAGGAGCAAAGGTTTCTTCGTAATCGATGCTGTATTCTTGACTATATCCTTTTGCGACAAGACGGACTTTATATCTTTCGAGAGTGCCATCACTCTTGGTTTTGACTTTAAAAACTCATCTACACCCTATTGTTTTCTTTCCTTCTGGAAGACATTGAAAAACCCACGTTTTGGCTTTGTTGAGGGCTCTAAGTTCGTTGTCCATGGCATCCCTCCATTCTATCATTTCCTTAGCTTCTTTAAAATTTCTAGGTTCTTGATATGAGTGAATGGCACTAAGACATGCCCTATGCTTTGGAGAAAAAGACTCATAGGATATAAATCTAGAAGGATTTTTCCTAGATCTTTCAGTTCTTCGAGAGTTGTTGGAGGATTCACTAAGGTCACTATATTTCTCTATTGCACTTCTAAAAGTGCTTTTATCTCTGTTGAGTATAGGTAATCGGTTCATTTATCATTTCTTCTTCATCATGAATGGTTTGAGGAATACTTTCACTTATATCCTCATTCTCATTTAATTCATCATCACTAAAAAAATCTTCAATTCTAGATAATAGTTCAAACAAAAAAGAATAATCGGCATTATCTTCATGAGTTTTGTGTTCTTCAAAACCACTTATGTTTTCTTAAAAGGTTATATTTCTTGAAACATATAGTTTATCATTCTTAATATCATAACACCTAAAACCTTTTTGGGTTTCCGAATATCCTAAAAACGCACAAGGAATAGCTTTGGGAGATAATTTATCATTATGATCGGTGAGAACAAAACATTTATAACCAAAAATTCTTAACCTATTGTAATCGGGTTCTTTTTTATACAAGATTTCATATGGAGTTATTTGATTCAATTTTTTGGATGGAAGTCGGTTGATGAGAGAAACCGATGCAAGAGCCGCTTCGGCCCAAAATCTTTTTGGAATTTTTTGAGAAATTAGCAAAGTTCTTGTAGTTTCAATTATGTGTCTATGTTTATGTTCGGCCAACCCATTTTGTTGGGAAGTTTTGGGACAAGACCTTTGATGAACAATCCCATTATTTTCAATATAACTTTTGAAATCATTTGAGAGATATTCTCCCCCGGAATCGGTTCTAAGAATTTGTAATTTACTATTGAATTGATTTTGTATTAGCATGTGAAAAACCTTAAAAGTAGAAAAAACCTCATGTTTATGTTTGAGGAAGTATATCCAACTATACCTTGAAAAATCATCAACATAAATAACATAATACGAAAAACCTCCCTTAGACACCCATACTGAAGATTTAATACTATTTCAGCTGAAAAAAAAATCAAGATTCACTCACTTGAATAGCAAGTTTTATAATCACGCGTCAGGCAAGTCCACGATTACATAGATTTCCAAACCAGAGATAAAATCTGAACAGGCTTCAAGCGACACAGGGAATAGCATGTGCTACCATCACGCATCAGCCAATATGACAACCAGCAGTTGTACCCAACACAGAATCCCACGACAGTAAAGAACAGCAGCCCACATACAGGGATATTTTCCAACACAGCAGGGAATCACGCCTGCTGTTTCCACGACAGAAAGACAACTGATACTAACATGCTTCTTTCACAGCACGCATGTTAAACAAAAAAAAAAACCACGACCCAGCAGGGAATCACAACTGCTGAAATCCATATTCTGAAATAAAAACAACCAACTGAAATAAAACAACCAACTATGATCCAGGGAATCACGACCAACGATAATATGCAGACGCAGAAAAAGAATCACGACAGTTGCTGCTCCCAGACATATAAAGCTCGACAGCCAACAAGAATTTCAGTTCTTCAGAGCACGGTTAAACAAATCAATCATATCTCGATCACAAGCAACAACACAGGAAATGAGGTTGCCGCTGCTCCCAAACAACAGGAGGAAATCACGGCAGAAAAAAAACAAAACCTAGAGGCTCAAGGGTTACGGCTACCAGACCAAAGACACGCATCCACCGTGTCCCTTAGATCTGATGACAGATCTGGGTCATGACCTTGGTCAGATCCCAGATATGTTATCAGATCTTACACAGAAAAAAAAACAGCACACCTGATTCCAATATTTTTTTTTCTCGTTGGTGTAGATCAATCACTATCGATCACGCTCCCGAGATCAATGGCTCTGATACCATGTAGAAGGTAGATGAGATGCGCAGACACCTAGATAGAGAGAGAGAGAGAAAGAGAGAGAGACGGCTGCAAAAATAAGAGAACACGTTAATTGTTATTAGGGCTAATCTCTATGTTAAATAGAGAGAGGCCAAAAGGAGAAATTACATATAAGTCCCTCATTAAATTAAAATATCAAATAACCTCTATTCTAAGAAAACTTAAACTTAAAACCTCTTAATCTCAACAAGATAGGCTGAAGATTTGCCCTGTTTTCAATAGGGAAGAGAAAGCTGCAACTTAGTTTTTTTTACTAAGAGAGACAGCCTTCTGGAGACTCAGCCGGTAACACATGATATGCAGCCTAGCTATAACTCTAATCAGAATAATGAATTCGGCGTGAAGCAAAGTATTGTGGGTCCGGTTCAGTTTCAGGAATTTCCTTTGGTATATAAGAGACGTTCTAAGGTGCAGCTAGAATCACAGCCCAACCAAAGAGCTGATGGCGATGAAAGAATTCAAGAACGAACAGTAGATGACGTGCATGATATAACAGATAGTGGTGGGCAGCATATTCAATTAAGGAGATTTGCTAGGTCGCATCATCCACCGGACACGTGGGTAAGTTATGATGCCTCTTCTGTTGACTTTAGTTATGGTTGTTGTTCATTAAGAAAAAAAACCATATAATTTTGTGGAGGCTTGTAAAAATAATCGATGGATTGAAGGTATGAATGAAGAGATCAACGCCTTGCATGAAAGTGGCACTTGGGAAGTCATAGATAGACTCAAAGAAAAAAATATTGTGGAATGTAGATGGGTCTATAAAATTAAGTATAAGGCAGATGGCAGTATTGAGAAGTATAAAGAAAGGCTGGTTGCCAAATGATATACTTAGGAACATAGCCTTGACTTTGATGAAACTTTCAGTCCCATTGTCCGAATTATTTTTTCTCTTGTTGTTTCTCTTGGTTGGCAGTTGTATCAACTTGATATGAAGAATGTGTCCCTTCATAGAAGGTTATATAAGGTGTATATGGAACATCCTCCAAGTTATCCTGAAGGTGATCTTGCAAAGATAACCTTGAGATTGAAAATAGCTATCTATGGGCTGAAGCAAGCATCCAGGGCATGGTTTGAGACATTCAGTGGCTCCACACACAGTCAATGTGATTACTCCTTATTTACCATCATTGATAATTTTGATATGAGAGTGATTCTTGTTTATGTTGTCGACATTATTATAACAGGAAGTACTCAGTCACGTATCCAAGATCTCAAGACCTTTCTTCATAAGATTCACATGAAGGACCTTAAGGTTCTCAGGTATTTTCTTGGTGTGCAAGTGGACAGAACACTTACTTTTTTGGCTCTTTCACAGAGTAAGTATGCCGAGGAACTCTTACAACGCAGTGGTATGGCAGAATGTAAACCTGCTAAAACACAGATGGCATTAAATGCAAAATTTCATGAAAGTATTGAAAGTGATGGTTTGTTGAACACTCCAGAGAAATTCAGAAGCATAGTAGGAGCACTTCAATACCTAACATTTACAAGACCAGATTTGGCTTATGTTGTTAATCAAGTATCACAGTTTATGCATGCTCCTAGACAGTCACATGGAGGTTGTAAAAAGGATATTTAGATATATCAAATGCACGACCACTGATGGTTTTATTTACTCTAAACCAACAAATCATACATATTCAATGAACTTTGTCATAATTGCCTATTTATATGAGATTGGGTAGGTGATCCATCCACGAGGTCACTTACAGGTTATAGAGTATTTTTGGGAACACATTTAGACGCATGGTCAAGCAAGAGACAAAGAAATGTAGCCAGATCAAGCATCGAGGCTGAATATAGGGCAATGGTTATTGTCATGGCTGAAATTCTTTGGATTTGTCATCTATTGTCGGCTCTGCGACAGCGGATAGATAAATCCCTCGTATATTGTGATAATCCAAGTACAGTGGCAGTTGCAACTAATCTTGTCCAACATGAAAAAATGAAGCATGTTGAGTTTGATCAAAATTTTGTTCATGAGCGAGTAGAAGATAAAGAAGTACAACCACATTTTATTTCTTGAGAACATCAAGTAGCTGATATCTTCACCAAATTGTTACACTTTCTTCGCCATTGGATGCTTAAGAACAAACTGTCCATGGTCATAAACCTTGCACAGTTTGAGGGAGTGTAAAGGATAGGGTGACGTGTCACAAAAGTGATGTGTCATAAGGGTGGCATGTCATAATATGTGTTTCAATCATAATATGAGTCAGTTGAGAGTATTTTGGTCATATGTCTGTATAACATTTAGTCCAACTCAAAGTCCTCTGAAACAATCTTAATGTAAATACACACCTAAGGATGTCTCCTTAAGCAAGAATATAGAGGAATGTCCCCTAGTGACTTCTCATCACTCTCTCCTTTCCCTTGTGACGTGAGGGTTGCAACTCTTTCAAAATCTAACAGTTGGAAGACATAGGGGTGTATTTGCAATCGCCCTCAAAATTATGTTGTGACAATAAAAGCGCTATGTACATTGCTGGCAATCATACATTTCATAAGAGAACCAAGCATAACGAGATGGACTGTCACTATGTGTAAAACCCACGTAAAAAAAAAATTTATCAGACCCGGGTCGGGTCGGGACCCGACCCAGGCCCGCCCTCGTTGGGGTTTTAAAACCCGACGCAGGGTGAGGGAAAAACTCTCCCCTGCGCGTTGCACCTCACCCGCGCCGCTCCACCCCCTCGGCAGGACAAGGAAACCCCTTGAGGGTTTCCCCGGATCTCGCCCCTCCCTGAGCTCTTTAAGAGTGTTGCGGGAGGGGAGGATCAATGCACCGCCCCCCCTTCTCGTTCCCTACGGGAGACAGCCTCACCGGCAACCCCGACCGCACCTCCCTCTCGAGGCCCCCTGTGCCTTGCGCACGACAGCACCGCCGACGCCTCCTCCCCTCTAATCCGATCGCCGCTGCCGCTGCCACCATCGTCGTCGATCCTCTCCCAGGTGACGGGTTCCTGTCAGAGCTCGTTGCAGCCAACCCGAGCCCTTTCGTCGGCGTTCCAACCTCGCAACCCTCGTCTCTCTCTTGTTGCGATTTTCGGCAACCCCCCATCACGTGCTGGTTCCTTCTCTGGCAGGCCACCGGTGACTACCATCCCCTCTCGTTCATCACTGTTACCGCTGCCTTCTCGACGACCCTCAGGTAAACTGATCTCTCTCCCTCTCTCGTTCCCTCGCTTTGCTCCCCTCTCTCTTGGATCTATCCGGCGACAGCGTCGCCGATCTCCTTGCACCCCCCGACCCCTGCTCCTTCTCCTTGGGTTCTCACCCTCGGCCCTGCGCAACTCGCCGAAGTCGGCACAGGGCCGGCTATACCGAGCCGTCCCTTGGTTCCCCTGGTTTTAATCGGAAGGCCCGCAGGGGGTCGCGACCTCCCTGCCGTCTCTTCCACCCCCCTTTTTTCTCCTCTTCTCCCAGTGGCGAGTTGGGGGCCGGGCTCAGCCTGACTGACCGAGCCCACCCTCGGCCTTCCTATTGCGAGCTTGAGGTTGAGCTTGGCCTGATAGACCGAGCCTCGATCCTCCTTTTGTGAGCCAAGGAGGGGCTCGGCCTAGCGGGCAGGGACTATCCCTGCTCATTCCCTTCCCCTTCCTTTTCAGACCAGCCAGTAGGGGTGATGCCTTGTCGACGTCCTCTTTCCGGTCGGCAGGCAGAGGTGACACCCTTGTCACCCCCTCCTGCCTTTTTGCCTACCCGTGTTTTGCTCAGGCAGGGGCTTTGCCCTAGCATACTAGTTTTCCAATGGGGGGGGTGGGGGTGCCCTAGCGCACATTTCTGGTAGGCAGGGGAAGAGCCATGCCTCCCCGTATTGTCGTCAGACAGGGGCCTTGCCCTTGCTGATTCGTTGGTCAAGCAGGGGTCCCCCCCCCCCCCCCCGCCTTTACCTTTTTTGTTGTCGGGCAGGGGCCTTACCCTTGCCGTTGTGCTTTTTCGGCAAAGGTGTAGCCTTGCCTCCACCGCCTCTTTTCTAGCAGGGGCTATGTATGTGCCTCTGCAGTTCCTGCAAGCAAGAAGCGAGTCCCACCTTTGCTCCTTCTTCTATTCCTCTATTTATTGGCAGACAGGGACGTAGCCCTGCCCTATTTGGGGGTCTCAACCCCCTTTCTTCTTTTTAAAATGTTAAGCATGATGCTCACTTTTTGCCTTTCGCAGCTCACGCAACGAATCTCGCTCACACCCCACAAACGAGACATTGATTACTTACACTCGGAATCAAGTGTAATCTCCAAGGTAGGGTAAAGTCGCACAAAGGGTAATAGATGAACCTAATTAAGTTGAAATAATTAACATGCTCATGCTAGACATGCTTAGAGTTATATTGCTTCTGAAATGCGTATTTTCTTGTTTGCATGCTCATGTGTCGAGGTACAATTTCATTCTTTGATTATTATTTTGTGTAGTTGTTTATGAATTTGAGGTGTGGTTTCGTACTTCTTGCAATACCTATGCCCTTATTTGATTGCATAGATTTTTGCCTGCATGTTTCCTTTGAGTGAGGTACGACTTCGTGTCTCATGTATTACTTATTTCCTTATGTGTTTGCCGATCTAAGTGGTCAAGGTATGGTTTTGGTACCTTGTGTGTTACTTAAGTGCTTTTCGCTCGATGTGCAGCATCGCAAGTCGAGAGTTGCTTGTCGTCATGTTATAACCTGCATATGCTCACACTTATGTTAATATGTACTTACATAAATGTAGTCTTATGCCTATCCTGATTTCACTTGTTTTCAAAACACTAGAAGTTGTGCTCGTGCATTGCAGTTCTTTAAAAGCGACTTTCCTTCTGTGAACCCAATGCTCTTTAAAATGCACAACTTTTGCAAAGTTAAGTTCAAGTCTTGCAGGATTGCGAAGTCACATTTGGGCCCTCCCAAGTCCACCCACTTGGGAGAAAAGTTTTATAACCTCGATTCGAGTTGCGGCTCAATTTGAATTACCCCGATCGGGGGCATGAACCTATGATCGAGTGGGGTTTTGTTGAAGGACCCATTCTTCATTTATCAAACCTAGTGTTGCGTGTTGTGCGAATCATGTTGATATTAAGATAAATTTTGGATGCAAGATCGATAGCGATGTGTCTTGGGTGAATGACTCAATGTGGTAATGTGGCTTTTAAGGATGAATTGTGCCAAATGAGCACCTCTATATTCTTTGGATCGTTATGAAGTTGTGTGTTCCTGTTGAGAAGCCTACGCGCTCCCCTTTTTTCGGTGAAGCATACTTTTAGACATGCACACCATGTTAAGTACTTTGTTGATCGGACAAGAGATTTGAAACGACCTTGTATTATGAAATATGCAAAATATTGTTGAAATGAATTCAAGACTTATCTTGCCAAACTATGTTGCATTACTTCTTTTGCAGATGATATCTGTTGGGGTTTCTTTTGTGAAACCATTTCCCTTTCATCGTAGTCGTACTTTTGACAAGTGCGTCTTCTTACGTTGCGATGATTGGACGAGTAGGTTTTTGGCAACTTCGATGAGTGCAAATAACAAAATGTTGTGATCACCTAAATAAGTGATGATCCTGCCTTCACCGGCAAGATACTCAAGTTGGGTCGAAAGACCAGAGATAGAATGGGTCTTCAGTTAACTAACCTTGATGTACTCATTCGAACCATTGACTCCTATCTGGAGAGAGGATGGGAAGGTACAAAAACTTCGATGGACAAGTCATTAATGGCAGTTACGAGCAAAAGACTCGGCTTCCCCAATCATCGGAGTTAGGGGAAGGGGACTACCATAATTATCCTAGGTGGTAGCTCTCCATGTTCGGCATGCATCCATTGTTTATGCTGCTTTGGGGACTTCTCTCTTGGTCACCGACCGTCCCCTTAGGTGCGGACTCTGTCAGTTATCCGGGTTATCATAAAATACATAGCATAATAAACCCCTGGATCAGTCTACGTTGTTTCTAGAGTCGTGCCTTGTGCGTACCCACTTGTCCAGTTAATATCGAAATATAATTTAAAGTTTATCACAGAATGTGTTGAGTTATGCACGTATGAAGTTATAGTATGCAACGGGTTCAATACTTATGGAATTGTGTGTGCAATTGATGTAGCATTGTATTTTGCTAGTTAAATTTCTTATGCAGTTTTTTGCTTGTAATAGTTAGTCTACTTGTGCAAGTAAATTGTGTATAATAATTTTAGCAGTGTGCTCATGATAGTTTGCTCCATGACTCTGTTGAAAGCAAATTGTTATTTAATTGTCTGTCTACTTGACATATTAAATTATTCTGCTTAACTATGTTCTATATCGTCCTGTATGTGCACCTATCAGTTGTTTTAGTAAAACTGACCCATTTTATGGGCAAGTGATGTATAGGTGATACAGCCTGCGATGACACGAAGGCGTGATGAGATCAAGATAGAGCTCTTTCCCTGATGTTTCGCTCCTGAGGACATGTTGGTAAATTTAGTATGAAGTGTATTTCAAAAACTCTCTTTTAATTAAACCTTGAGTTACTAAAACTGACTTTTTTTTTGTTTCAACAAATATAACGAGTTGTAAAATCCCATGAACAAATTCTCAATTATTGAAATTGCATTTCGAAACCATTTGATTTCAATAGTTGTGCGGAATTCGACAAAGGAAAGTTTACGCTGTAATGCGCTCAAGGTCCATTGACTTGTGGCTTTAAAAATATCATTTTTCACTGAAGTACTATTTTAACTCTGATAATCGTATGATTTCAAAGCTTTCTAAACTATTCTAAAAGTTACAAGTCTTGGATTTTTGGGGCGTTACACTATGTTTGTGAAGAATACCTGAAGAAGACTATCATCGGACCTATGTAGCATCGGAATTTTAGTTGGCCAACTTCTCTACGAAAGCACTTCCTTCTCCCAATTTCATTTCTTACTTGACAAACTTTCGGTGATTACACCGTAAGTTTGAGGGAGAGTGTTGAAGTTGTATATCTAGGTATATATATAGCTATATATACCTATATAATATGTATATACATATATATATGTGTGTATACATAGAGATTTTATATAGTTGTAATAAACAATACCCATTAGGGCATATTGTCCGTAACTCAAGAGTCGTTGGGGGTGCTCCCAATGGCTCTTGAGCTCTCTATTGCCTATATAAAGGGGTGTAATCCCCAACTTGTAACATGCTTTACTTCTAGCCCCTAAGTGGCTTATGTGCATGCGCTCTTGTATTGACCCATAAGTGGTCTTTTTTTGTGTATGTCCCTGTGCTCTTGTAAGCCCATAAGAAACACTCACTTGTATTGTTTTTCCTTTTCATTACATTTAGAAACTAAAAATAGAGGTATAGAATTGAGAACTGATTTTTGACAAAGACATTGAACTTGTGAACAGTAATGAATACTTAGTGTAAACCAGCAATGGTAGGAGTGTATAGCATTTATTAACTAAGTATGATATCATACATACTATGCAAGCAAAGAAGTTCTCTAATTGTTGAAAGAAAAATAGGCTATATGAGTGGCTTAACATTTATAAAGGACACAGATAGTAAAGAAAAGCACTCTGGAAGTGTAATCCATACCTTTGATGAGAGCTCCAACTTCTCAAGTGCATCCATTATTGCTGGCACCCTTGCATTACATTCTGGATGTGATTCCTGCAATTAGCTACATGAACAGAATTTCAACAGAATGAAATAATGATTTATTATTTGTCATATATTCAATTCATCATAAATACAAATAAGGTGATATCAGTGCCAGGCAAACCTGAATATCTAGTGGCCTTTAGAGGATCAAAGCATCACCCAACACACACGTGCAATGATGTACCATCTAACAAGTCACTAAGTGAACTAGTTAAATAAAATCCTTGCAACTATGCATGTCTCCTTACCCTAGAAAAAAGATGTATTGTTGTTAATCTATGTTACCTTGACACTTCTAGAAGGCCAAGCTGTCGGTGTCCAACACTTCTGGACACCAACACCGACACTCCTAGACACTTCATATGCACTTCAATTTTTTAACATGGAAGTATCCAAAAAAAATGGACTCTCGATATTGCTTGTCCAACACTTTTTAGCATCTTATACACAGCATCTGATGTTGGAAACTTCATTCAACCTTATTCAAAACCTGTCTTCTGTTCTCTCATTTTATACCTAGAGGTGTTTGGCTGTTTGCCTGGCTGACCTTAATAGGCAGAATGAGCAGTGAGAACACAATGTAAACACAAAAGAAGGATCCTCCAGTTAGCCAGTACATGTTACCAGAGTTGCACTGAGGGATCCACTCCACACTTGTTCTGGTTCTGCCCATATATGCAGAAGATTTTCTTGACAATCCGGCCACAAATTTCTTTGTTGTTGTCCAAAGGCTGGTGTGGATACAGTGGCTGTTATCCACTTGGTGGTGCATGTGGCTGGAGAGGAATGCAAGACTGTTTAAAGAGAAACACTCTCCTCCTAATCTTCATACTGTTAAGGTTCAGAGAGAAATTCTGACTTATGCATCTTGGAAAGGGTCTAGCCGTGACTTATCTTGGCTAGGTCCCTCTAGGATAGCGCAATCGCTGTTGACCTAATTAACATTATTCTGTGGTTCATGGTGACTCATTGTCACCATTTGGTTAATACTTCTACTTTCTTTCAGAAAAAAACATGATTAAATGTATCTCAAATGATCATTCAGCAATGGAACAGCTGATAAATTAGAAAAAGCCAATGTGTGGGATTATTCAAATTCAAAAATGTCATCATCATGCAGTGAGATATTGTAATGCCCCAAAATTCCAGAAATTTTTAGGAAAATTTTGAAATTTTGAAATCAATCCTTTTTCAGAATTTAAAAACTGTAGTTCAGCGAAAAACAGTGTTTGAAAGAACAAGTCAACGTGACCTTAGGCGCATTACAAGCGAACTTTCCTTTATACAATGGATTTGTATCTTCATACATTCATTGAAATCACATAGATTCAAAACACGGTTTTTGATAAATAAAGTTTACACAAAATGAGGTATTACAAAAGAAACCCTTATACAAAATTACAAAACGTGCTCAAGAGCGAAACAACAGAGAGAGTGGGTTCTTGATATCATCACGTCATCGATTAATTGTCTGTCACATCAACCTAATCATCACCTGTATCCCATAAAAATGGGTCAGACTTATGGAAGACCGGTAGGTGCATAGATATTAAAAGTTAGAACAAGACTAACATATGTGTTATTTTACAACATGCAGTTTCAGAATAAGTAAAAATGAGCATGATGAACTTGTTTCGATAATTACTGACTTATAGGTACAGAGAGGATAAAACGTAGAAACAACTGAGACTGTCTGGGGGTTTATTATTCCATGTATTTTAATACCCCAAACAACTAGTTGAGTCCGCTCCTAAGGGCACAGCCCAATGACCGAGAGAGAATTCCCCAGAGGCCACTTGTTACTGGGAGATGCATCTGAACTTTTGCAGAAGCCATTTGGATCTACCACCTAGGATAATATTTGGTAGCCCAGTCCCCTAAATCCGATGACCGGGGACACCGACTCATTGCTACTCGAGGAACATAGTGGTTAACAACTTGTCCATCGGAGTTTTTGTACCATCATATCCTCTATCTTGACAGAACCAAAAAATAAATGGGTATATCAGGTCTTATTTTATTTGATAACCCATTTAATAAGTTCTGATCTTTTAAACCAAGATGAGAATCTTGACTATGAAGGCGATCATCTCCATTTATGTGATTTTCTTTAATCATGGTGCATTGTCGCACTATGAGGTTGCCATAAACCTCTAGTCTAATCATCATCGTATTAACATGTCGTGCATGATAGTACTACTATGATGAAAAAGATATTGGTTTCTCAAAAAGAAACCCAGACACAACATTGGAAATTATGATATCCCATGCCTTAGGCTAGAAAATATCCGAGTCATTCCAGATACAGAAAAAGACTTGGCGTACGTACCACTGAAGGCTACATAGTCAAAGCCTTTTTGTTATGTTGGTTCGAACCGAAAACTCAGTTGTGAATTCCTGAGTCATGCCAATCTCAACTCATTTTAAAGCTCGACAGGTTGGAAAGGTGTTTAGAGGAACCTTTCAATGCTAGGGAGTTCCTCCGGTAAGCATGGACGTGACAACATTGATACCACTATGCAAGGTAGTCTTGCTTTATACTTGGGATAAGCTATGTATGAAATTGTTGGATGTTGCGAATATACAAACGCAAAACAGTTGTTTTGCTTTTCGAGACATCAAAGAATGCGAGCTTGAAATCTCGCATGTGAAATCTTTCGAAAATTGAGTTTCGGCGAGGATGCCCAAATCTACATCTTTAAATACATACTAGCGTAATTTAAAACAGGCAGGAGTACGCAAAATTATGTACTTTATAAAATTATATATATAATACATATATATTAAAGCATAAGCTTCTGCACATTACATCGCGACAGCAAGGTAAATGGCATAAAGCATGGCCCGATGTGTGAAACCACACATCGAGCTAAATAAATTACGTAAGCAAAGCTCGGTGCAAAGTTTTAAAACTCGTGACTCAAAACTCGACTCGTTCTTTATTGACTCGTGACTCGGCGGGTCAACTCGGTGACTCGGACCGGGTTTTGTTAACTTTTGATTTTAAAAGAAAAACAATATATAATTTGTCTCCAACCATGTTTTTGAGTAAACATATAGTCTCCAAATGTCGATAGGAATATAAAAACTGCAAAGAGCTATAGAGGTTTGCTTGAATTTGATATCTATACAAGCACTTTGACTAATTCATGACTTGAATTAGAGGATGTGGTCACCATGAGTTCAGTCTGCTACTACCTACGGTTCCTAAAATGGCCAATCATATATGCTAGCTTGTTTTAAAAGTTTCAATTCCCTCTCTAACAAATTCATAAATGTAAAATAGGGACATATGTGCATATTGAAAGTTTACAGAATGCCCAATATCAACATAAATAAGCAATTTTCTCATGTATGAAAACTATGCAAGAAATATATTAATGGCACAACTATAAAAAGACTACTAATATTTGAATATGTACAATGCTTGTTCACATAACAAATGGATGATGAAACCTAAATGTGACTTCCTATAGGCACATTTGACCCTCCATATATAGTGAGAACTATGTCACATGGGTGCGGGTGTGGGTGCGGGCGCGGGTGCGGGCGCGGGCGCGGGTGCGGGGATTCGGCACTTCCAAAAAACCCGGGTGCGGGGGTGCGGCAGGGGCAAAAATGTAAAATATATATATATATAAAGGGGGTCGGGGGAACACGCGGGTTTTTTCAAATTTCGTAGCTGTCAGCGTAATTTAAAAAAAAAAAAATCGCAGCCCATTTGGGCAAATTTAAAAAAAAAAAAACCAAAAAAAAAATGGACCTAAATGATCTGGGGTGCGATCAACGCACCCAGGATCGCGTTGACCGCACCCGGTGCCGCACCCGCACCCGCATCGAGTCGCGTCAACGCGGGTGCGGCACCCTGCTAGCTGAATCCCTGTGACATAGAGTGAGAATCATTTCTTTAAAATATTTTGCTAGAATAAGTTGATAGCATAGAGTGAACAGTAGTTCGAACAACATGGCGATTTTATTCTATGGATTTAAATGATTTTTCTATCTTTAAATGATTTTTATTTATCTTTAAATGATTTAAATATATATACTTATATATTTCGAAACTGTAATTTGAAACTCAAAAATCAAATTTCAAACATCCCAGAACTCGCCCGAGTCAAGCTGAGTCAGGCCGAGTCAAGCCCGAGTTTTCCTTGCGGGGTTGACTCGCTGGAGGGCCGAGCCGAGCCGAGTCAATGAGTTGACTCGGCGAGTTTTAAAACACTGGCTCGGTGTACGAAACCGTATATCGGGCTAAGTAAATTTCGTAAAGCAGGAGTCTGTGCACGTTAAAGCGTGGTGGCAAACCACACATTGAGCTAAGTAAATTACAGAAAACTAGAGTTTGTGCACATTACAACGCGGTGGCAAAGTAAATGATGTAATTTAAAAGAGACAAGAATACACAAAACTACGTCCTTGAGTTAAAAGCACATTATATATATATATATTAGAAGTATTTCGACATTGCTCTTGTATGCAACTTTCTCCTACCTCGGAGATGGTCTAGATCTCTGGCGATTCTGAGTGTAAGTTATAATATTGTTCGTGCCTCGATAACTATGCCAAAAATCTAGAGTCTCGTCTATTGTGCTGATGTGGTACGCTGCAAATGGTTTTTATTGTAATGTGTTAAGTTCTTAGATTTTGACGAAAGTGGTGACAACCGCGTCGCAGCGGTCGAACTTAAACCCAGTTCGAACCGACCAAATCGACCTGGGCTTGGTAGAGGTCGAGCTGATCTCGACGGCTAGCCAGGTTGAGCCAAGGAGAACTGAAGGAGTGGGACAGGACCCAACCGAGCTGGCTTGGTGAAACCGAGTCAAACTCGACGCACCCGAGCCGGCTCGAAGGATCTGGACCAAATCAGATCAGCTTGGTTTGGCTCGACTCGAGGCAACAACAACATTAATTGTTGCTGCTTGGCAACAAGTAAGAGGGGGTGAGGGCTTGGCAGTCAGGCCAAGCTGCACCGACCTGGGATAGGACCGAGTCTGGCTTGGTTCTCCAATAGGGGAAAAAATTGTGAGAGGGTCGATGGCCAGGCCACTGCCGGAGGTAGTGGCTGTCGCAGTCCTGCTGACAGAGTAGAGGAAAGGGGCCCTAGGTGGCGCGGCAGGGTGAGAGAGACAGCGAAGGGGGGAAATACCACAACAGCATGGGTGTTGTTGTGGCTTCCCCAGTCAAGGAAGAGACCACTGCCTGTCTCTGGTGGCACGACAGGGTGCTGGGAACCCAATCCCTGCTCGGGTTCACCAGGACGTCTCGCAGCGACAATGGTTGCCTTGAGCAGCCACAGAAGAAGGGGAAAAAAAAGAGAGGAGGCAAGTACAGGTGTCGCCTGCCCTCCAGTCAGTCAGACATCAGGCCCTCCCTCCAACTGCCCCTTCTGCTACCGATCTTGCCAAAAAAAAAGGAGGCAGGCGCAGGTGGCGCCTGCCCTCCAGTCGGTCAGAGGTGTGTGAAGAGCCTAACAGGCAATCAAGTTTCCAACTAACTTGATACTTCAGACATTCATAAGCATACTAGCACAAAGTAGCATTCAAGTATTCACACCACACACCACCACACACATGAGCAAAGTGCTTCAAATGCATTGTTTTATTGATGAATATAAGGGAGTAAAAACCCTTTTCATAAGTGAAGTTTATAATGGGCTGAAGCCCTTATTTATAGAGGAAGCCAATAGAGAGGTAGTCGTTGGGTTGTACTCAACGGCTCTAATTAGAGTCGTTGGGTACAGTCCCAACATCTCTAATTCTTTAGCAGACTGTGCAGTTGCACAGTCTGTCATTAACATACTAATGTCTCTAATGCTTTAGCAGACTGTGCAGCTGCACAATCTGTCATTAACTGATAAAAAATACAAAGTAAAAGAAAACAAAAAAATAAAATAAGTAAAAAATAAAGAAAAAAAAAAGATTACAAATATATATATACATATACATATACATACTCTTGTATTAAGAAGAGTATATATATATATATATAGAGTCAAGTATATACATATATGTACTATTTTTTAACACTCTCCCTCCAACCTATGGTGAAATCACGGAAAGTTTGTCAAGTAAAAAGCTGAATCTTGGTGAGCACAGTGCCTTGGTGAAGAAATTTGCAGGTTGATATTCTGATGTTACATAAGGAAGATCATTAGTCTTCTTTAAATATTCTTCACGAACAAAATGACAATCCATCTCTATATGCTTAGTTCTTTCATGGAATGTATGATTTCGAGCAATGTATATGGAGCTCTTGTTATCACAACATAATCTTGTAGGATTCTGAAGGCGAATTCTCATATCTAAAATTAGTTGTTTGAGCCACATGATTTTCATGGTAGTACTTGCCATTGCTCTATATTTCGCTTTTGTAGATAATAGTGACACATTTTGTTGTTTTTTGCATCTCCATGAAATCAATGATTCACCTAGAAACACACAAAAACCAGTTGTTGAGCGTCTATTATTTGGATCTCCTCCCCAATCAGCATCAGAGTGTGTAATAAGATCTGAGGAAGAAGATAGAAAACTTCCTTATTTATTGTACTTCTGACATATTTAATGATTCTCATGACTGCACTCATATGAGCTGATGTTGGAGCACGTTGAAATTGGTTGGCTATATGTACAGCATGAGCTATGTGTCCAAGGGAACTCCATCATCAACTCGTATCTTCGTTCCAACAGTCTCTGAGGTGTCAACAACTTTATCATCTAATAGTCTTGACCTGTCAATAATATCTGAAGCAAACTTTATTTGTGACAATATGTATCCTATGTTAGAGTAGGATACTTCTATACCAAGAAAGTATGTTAGAAACCCAAGATCTGTCATTTCAAATGAATTTTTCAAAAACTATCTTACTTTCTTGATTCTTTATTTGTCACTACCTTTAATCAACATATCATCAACATACAAAAGTAAAATTATAATCCCTACAAGAGAATTCTTGGTAAATAAAGTTGTATCATTATAGCATGGTTTAAAACCATATCTTGTAATAACATTGTTAAAAGTATCAAACCAAGCTTTAGGTGCTTGTTTGAGGCCATATAGTGCCTTTTTTAATTTAAGCACTTTTCCTTAAGGAATTATCAATCCTGGTGGAACATCCATGTATACTTCCTCATTAAGATTCTCATTCAAAAAAGCGTTTTTAACATCCATTTGAAATATATTCCAATTTTTAATAGCTGAAATAGCTACAAGCATACGAACTGTGGTCATCCTGGCAACAGGAGCAAAAGTTTCTTCGTAATCAACTCTGTATTTTTGAGAATATCCATTGGCAACTAGCTTGGCTTTATGTCTTTCCATGGATCCATCACTTTTAGTTTTTACCTTAAAAACCCATCTACAACCTATGGTCTTCTTTCTGATAGCTAAATTTAGAATTTCTCAAGTATTAGCTTCTTTAAGAGCATCTAATTCTATATGCATAGCTTTTATCCACTCGGGTAAATTTTTGTTTTCATTGTAACATGAGGGTTCAAAATAAGAATGAATAGCTATAAGACAAGCTCTATGTTTAGGGGAGAATGAGTCATAAGATACAAATTTATTTGGGATCCTTGATGTTCGTTCAGATCTACGAATAGTCGTTTGTTCTGATGGTATTTCTAATACTTCATGATTACTTTAATTTTCATGTTCATTGGTTGCATTTCGATTCCTTGTAGTGTATACTATTGGTTCAGCTATTGCTATATTCTCAATAGGAGGTTCTACACAAATATTTTCATCATTAGACAGTAGTTTAAACAAGAATGAGTAATCAAAATTCACGTCTTGCGACATGTTTCCTTCAAATCCACTTTTATTTTCAACAAAATTAACATTCCTTGAGACGAGAAGTTTATCATTTTTTATATTATAACATTTAAATCATTTTTGTGTTTCAAAATAACCAATGAAAGCACATGGAATAGCCTTAGATGAAAGTTTATCTCCTTTATCATTTAAAGCATAACATTTGCAACCAAAGACTCTCAGTCTTTGATAGTCAGGTTCATATTTAAATAATTTTTTAAAGGAAATTTTATTGAACAACTTTTTTGAAGGCATCCTATTTATAAGATATACTGGAGTAAACGTAGCTTCGGCCAAAAGATTTTTTGGAACATTTTTAGCAATAAGGAGAGTCCTTGTAGTTTCCATAATGTGTCTGTGTTTTTTCTCTGAAATTTTGTTTTGTTGTGGAGTTCTAAGACACGATCTTTAATGTAAAATTCCTTCATTTTCTAAAAATTGTTTAAATTCATTTGACAAATTTTCTTCTCGAGAGTTAGTTTGGAGGATTTTGAGTTTTCTTTCAAATTGATTTTTAATCATGTTATGAAATGTTTTGAAGATTTCGAATACATTGGATTTAAATTTGAGAAAGTAAATCCAACAATATCGAGTGAAATCATTGATAAACACAACATAGTAGGAGAATCCTCCTTTAGATGCTACGGGTGCAAGACCCAACACATCTGAATGAACTAATTCAAAAGGCATTGAAGAGTAAAAGGTTCTTTGACCATAAGGCAAGGTTGTCATTTTACCAAGTAAACATTCTTTACATTCAAAATTTTCTTTATAAATATTCTTGGTAACAGGTATAAGATTTAATTTATTTATATTTGGATGCCCAAGTCTATGATGCCAAGTCCATATATATCTTTTGTTTGGGCAATGTTACAAAATGATTCCTTTGGAATACAAATAAAATCCATATAATAGAGATCTCTTTGCCTAGAACCTTCCCCAATCAATTTCTCAAACTAGCGATCTTGCACCCAATATTTATTTGATGAGAAAATGACATCGCATCCATGATCCGAGATTTGTGAAACTGAAAGTAGGTAAAGATGAAGTTTAGGTATAAATCTTATTTTTGGAATATAAAATTTGTTATATTTTGATAAATCATTTTTAAAAGTTTCAATACCTTTTATTTCTAAGGCAGTACCATCCGCAGTGAAAACAAATGATGTTTTTGAATTAGATTGACATTTGGATAATATAGACTTATGTGGAGTCATATGAAAAGAAGTTCTTGAATCAAGGAGCCAAGAGCACATAACAGGAGAGGAAGATGATGCAATGGCCGCTCCTGAGGTAGATCTTTTAAGCAATGGTTATAATGCATCCGCCAGTTGAGATAAAAATTTGGTGAGGTCCTTGAGATTCAAAGTTTCCTCGTCTTGTTTTGATGGTGCAGCGGCAACACGTTTTTCTTGAGGTCTATATTTGTATTTAGGACATTGTGGCCTAATGTGACATGGCTCATTATAGTTATGGCAAATGATTTTTTATTTTCCTCTATTCCTATTAAAGTGAGGCGGTTTTTATGGTTTAATGTAATGTCCTAGTTTTGATGCGGCAAGAGCGCAATCCTCTTCTTGACCATTGCTAGATGTAGCAAGAACGCTAGCATTTTTACTCATGTTTAGCCTAGTTTCTTCTGCACTAAGTTTATTGAGGATCTCATGAATAGGAGGAGGTGATGAAAATGATAGCAAGGAGGCCCTTGTTTGTTCAAATTCGGGTCTCAAACCATAGAGGAAGGCGAAGAGTCTATCTTCTTCAACTTGAATTCTTCGCATTTCTATACACTTACCTTTCCATTTGGGTTCAAATTGGGCAAGTTGGGTCCAAATGGAAGATAATTCCATAAAGTAATCTCTTACATTTTTATCTCCTTGTTTGATATTTCTAACCTTTTCTTGGAGATAATATTTGTGAGCCATATATTTTTCGGTAAACATACATTTAAGATATTCTCACGCTTCATTTGCCTTTTTGTAGCATAATAGATTTGAGGCAATTTTTGTCTCAACTCCACTTAGCATCCATGAAAGGATTTTTGTGTTTCTCATTCATCCATTTTTTTATAGTATTCTTTAATGGCTTTGTTTCTTTCTTCGAGACTAGTCTTAACCCTATTTTCACCTAATAAAATTTTTGGAGTGGGTTCAAGAAAAGTACCTCTTACGAATCCCCACAAAACTTGACCTTTGATAAATGTCTTCAAGTATCCCGCCCAAATGTTGTAGTTGCTTCCTTCAAGTTTGAATGGCGAAATAAAGTTGGAATTGCTTGTATTGTGTGTAAAAGATTCACCCATGGTGAATTAGAGAAGAAGAAAGAATCACCACCATGAAGTAGAGTAATCATGCTTTACGAGGTAGCCTACCAATGTACCATTGATCATACACCAAGCTCTGATACCATGTGAAGAGCCTAACATGCAATCAAGTTTCCAACTAACTTGATACTTCAGACATTCATAAGCATATGCTAGCACAAAGTAGCATTCAAGTATTCAGACCACCACACACGTGAGCAAAATGCTTCAAATGCAGTGTTTTACTAATGAATATAAGGGAGTAAAAACCCTTTTCATAAGTGAAGTTTACAATGGGCTGAAGCCCTTATTTATAGAGGAAGCCAATAGAGAGGTAGTCGTTGGGTTGTACCCAACGACCCTGATTAGGGGTACAATCCCAATGTCTCTAATTCTTTAGCAGACTGTGCAGCTGCATAGTCTATCATTAGCAGACTAGCGTCTCTAATGCTTTAACTCTGTCATTAACTGACAAAAAATACAAAGTAAAAGAAAACAAAAAAATAAAGAAGTAAAAAATAAAGAAAAAGAAAAAAGATTACAAATATATACGTATGTACTTTAAATACGTATTTATATATATATATATATATATACATATACATATACATACTCTTGTATTAAGAAGAGTATATATATGTATATATATATATTCAAGTATATACATATGTGCACTATTTTCTAACAAAGAGTAGAAGGGAGAGGCATCAGAACCTCCCTCCGGCTGCCCCTTATTGAAAAGACGACAGTAGCCTCTGGTTGCCGCCAATCTTGCCAAAAAAAACAAGAGAGGGTGCTCGACACCCTCTCTCTTGGCGAGTCAGAGCCACCGTTGTTGGTGGCTCTTGGTTTGCCGACGAAACACAGGAAAAGAGGGAGGGCGGCACCTGAGGGGTACCGCAGCTCCTTATGGTGGAGAAAGACGGAGAGCAGAGAGATTGAGAGAGAGAGAGAGGGGGGAGAGGGAAGAGCGTAGAGGGAGAGAGACAGAAAGAGACGAGGGTGGGCATGTTTTCAAGCCAAAACCCCTCCTGTCAGGGGTTTAGCTGAGAGAGATAGAGAGACTGGGGGGGAGGAGGTCAGATCCAACCAGGATCCATCCCAAGAAATTGGGTTGGGTCCATTGGGACCCAACTCCATCTATATATATGATCATGCATAATTTTTATGCATAATTTCATATATTTCCATGCATGATCATGTGCGATAATCGTTTAAAAATGCTTGTTTGCGAAGGTTTTCAAAGATTTTTATCAAATTACAATTTGAGCCTTTTTTAAGCCTTTTTGTGAAATTAATTAAGTTTTTGGAAAACACCTTCAGAAAATGGAGTTGTTTGAAATATTTGAAAAATATATACTCTTTTTGAAAACTAGTCCAAAAACCTAATTAAGAAACTATAAATAGGAGGCTTTGAGAGAGAGGGGGGTGTCTCCCACCATGAGATTCACGCCCCCCTCTATCTATCGATCTATCTTCTCTCCTCTCGTTCTCCTTCCTTTCTCTCTTCTCTCTCTCTTTTCCCTCTCTCTATCAGCCGGTTTCTTCTTCTTCTTCTTCTTCTTCTTCTTCTTCTTCTTCTTTCATCAAGGGGTGCAGTGTGACGAGCACATATCGTGGAGAGGCCACTCTTTATCTCAACCCGTTCGTCGGAGGCAAGCTGTTCAGTAAGTGTCTTCTTCTCCGCTTCATTAAATTTTTTTTTTACGCACGTAGCTTAAATTTCAATTTCGTTAAATACATCGAGTCGGTTTTAGAATTATATAATGCATAGTATGATTCGTTATTTGTTAGATGCACATAGAATAGGAGCTTATTTGATTGTTAGTTTGTTGGGCATATAGATTATCATGACTCTAGCTTAGGTTTTGCATTCAGATTAGTATTATGTTTAGCGTGTCATAGAGTTAGTTTTCTGTTTTGTGTTTGTTAAAAGAAAAAAAAAATTACGCTCTTGCATACTGATATTTAGAAGTTGTTCTGGGTCCATCGGTTATGGTGAGTTGATCGAACACCAATCAATCTAGATCAGCGTGTTTCAATCTGAGCGGGCCTGATAGATTGATCTTATTGACAGACGTGAGCTGTGTGATCAGCCCAATCATGCAGATCAGTTCGATCACGTGAAACGCTGGTTTGGTGAACTCAAAGTGTATGACACGGAATGCCAAAACCGCTCTGTTTGATTCTGATTTGCTGGGGTTGTGGATCAATGTTTCTGATTTAAAATGATTCAGTTCTCTAGAAACCAGTGTGATTAAATAGTCTGAAAATATTTTGTTTCGCTGGAATCTTAGCTGACTGTGATTCGTGTAACTCACACAAAACCATCTGGTCGGATTGTGAAACGTAAGATACTTTAACTGTCGTATATCACGCAGACTAGCATGATTGGTTTGGTCGATTTTTTTAGCATCTATTGAATATGTTTCTTAGCTGTGTGGACAGGTAGTGCTTTTAGTCTATTAGTATTTTCTTGGTCAGGTTAGCAATACAGTTTAATTAGTATAGGTTAGTAATTCAGCAAATAGCCTCTTGTCTTTTTGTTTGATAGTATCTTACCTCTTTGATTAATCGTTTCATTAGTTTTGTTTTGTGTACACAGCGTTATGTCACTTTGGTTATTTAATTCGGATGTGTTGAATTGTCTTAGTTCATTAACATTGCGTGCAATATAGCTTGTTGTTACAACCGGTTTTAGCTTTAGGCTTTCGTTTTTAGCTAAAGTTAGGGTAAGATAATTCATTAACTAGTTAGTATTTAGATTGTTTAGCCTAGGGTTAATTTTGAACTTTTGTTGGTAGTTATATTTTGATTTCAAGTTTTTATTTGGAGTCAAGTTGTGTAATACCCGCAATTTTTATCAGATAAATAAACTTAGATTTTAAGTCATTAAGGTGATACAAGAATATTTTATTGTTTTAATTATTTATTCGTAATTGGATCTTGGATAACCTATTTGGATCTTCAATATTGGATCCCAAATATCTTGTTTAGAACTCCGATATTCCATTCGGATTTTAGATATCGGACCACGAACCTTAAAATGAATATTTAATAATGGATTTCGGCCAAATGGATTGGATTTTTGGTAATGGATCCTCATTATCGGGATCATATTTGATATCAGATCCAGGATGAATGAAGCGGATCAACGAAGTGTAAATCAAATTCTTAATAATAAGAATTTCTATATCGGACCTATAACATATTAGAGGGATCTGAAGTAGCACTGGTGATGGTTGGATCCACATTCGGATCCTGGACATTGAAGAGGTAAATAGGGTAGAATCCAATCGAAATTATGTGTGGATCCATACTAGCTTTGTCTGGATCCAAGTATCTTAATTTGGATCCATGGTGTGAAGAAAACTCTGGATTTCATAAAGGGTTTCATGCACAAGATGGATCTTGACTCCATAGTAGTTTATGGGAGATCCATAACAACATCATTGCACCCAAATAAAATTTTTATTTGGGGTTACATTAAAAAAAAATTAAAAACATAATACTTTAACACTTAAGAAAGAGATTCAGATCCATGAATGGATCCGGATAAGTCAAATGAGGATCCCCAAAGGAATCACATGTATATATATGTATAATAGTATATATATATATAATTGTACAAAAAGATAAACAAATAATATATATATATAATATAAAATAAATATAATGCGTGGATTCGAGTTGGATCTATTTGGATCCGACCTTCGGATCCACTCTGCAAAGCTGTTGAGGATCCATATCGTTTGAGACACACCGATCCAACACACGGTTGGATCTCGGGTCTTGGACCCGGACCCGGATCTGCCAACCCGTTAGGGTTAAAACTCGCATGGCCAGGGGTTTTCTTTTAAAACTTCCCCTGCGCCACTCTCTTTCCCCCCCCTCTGCTAGGGTTTCCTAATCCGCACCTCCCGCACCCTTAAAATAACGCATGGGCGAGGGGAGGCCCTGCGCTCTTCCTCTCTCGGTCTTCCTCCCACTCTCCTCTTCTTTCTCCTCCCACAGTCTTTGTCTCCTTGTCCTTTTGAACCCTTGCTCGGCAATGGAGAAATCGAGGTCGGCGGACTCGCCTCTCGCAGCAGCAGCCTGGTTGTCTTCCCCTACCCTCGGTCTCTCGCTCCTCTCTCGATTTCTCGCGCGATGGTGGAGCAATCGACACCGACGACCTTCCCAATCGCGGCAGCCTCCTCCCTCTCGCCGAAACAGGTAGGGTGCTGTGATTTTTTTTTTTGGCTATGGAATGTGCTCGGACGTGTGCGTGTGAACCCAAAAGGAAAATCCCCAAATTTGGGGGTTTCTGTCAACCCTAAACCGAAACCCCAAATCCATGATTTGGGGGTTTTCGATTGATGTTGAAAAAGGGGGATTTGAGGGTGGAGGTGTCGGGAAATCCTTAAATTAGGATTTTCGACAGTAGGATTGACTATGGTTTGTAGGGTCTGGGGTCTGTCTTGCGTTGAATAAGCAAAGATTCTCTTTGTTCTTTTTTTTTTGTGTTCTTAATAAAATTACTTACCCGTTTTGGTATAGTCCACTATCATTGTTTTCTCCTTCGCCATGATCATCATGAATAGTTATCCTTTTCTGATATTATGATATGCAGTTTAGGTCTATCACAACACTGTCATTTTAAACTTAGTTATGGGTATAAAGTCTCACACCCCAAGTTAGATTTTCAGAAAAAATAAATAGTAAATAAAAATAAATAAATCTGTTTGGAACATATTAGATACAGTATGGCCTATATGCATTCTTGTAATGTAGCTTACCTCCCGGTGGTGGTCCCTGAACCTGCAGAACATAGTGGACAGAGGTCCAAAATTTAATTCATTTAGTTGTTGGTTACTTATGATTTGAGTTATTGGTTGCACTGATTATTTGAAGTTAAAAGATTCTTTAAGCTCAAAACTGATAGAAATAATCATTCTTGGAAGGTTGGGAGTTTTCTTGATAAATCCCATTTCTTGAGCCTGCACTTGTTCTTTTTACCTTATGTAAACTTATATCAGTTTCTCGATTCCTCAGATAGCTAGCAGGAAATGTTAACTGCAGATTTTGGTTTTTGTCTTACCTATTCTTTTTAGAAAAGAAAAGAAAAACATATAATGATACTATATCAGGCAGGTTTTCTTGATTAGCTTCATGAAACATAATGTCGACTGGTAATTTCTGATTTGTTTTAAAAATATATATATATATATACCTATATACATATATACGCATAAAGAATCTGTAATACGCATACTTCCTTGATTGGTCTTTAGTTTCCTTTTTATTGACAGTTGTTCTTGTTGGTCGATAATATTCCTGTGTAAGAAGCTACTCCAGTTCATGGAGTCAAGGATATTCATATATTTCTGCTGTTATCAGATTTCAGTTACTTTCTTTAAGAATAGTTTAAATCTTGCATTAGAAATAGATATTTGTTAAAACAAATTTCGAAGTTAGTCTATGTTTGATCTGCATTCTGTATTGAACAATCATGTTTTTCATAATAGCACGATATTGTAGGACCCCATTTTCCTATGCAAGGTTAGGAAATTCCTATGCTACTGTGTATTTGTGTAATAATCACAGTTGTGTAGCACTTGGTTGGCTTTCTTGATTAATATCATTGTTGCAAAGGATTTGGTTTGCTGGACCTTCATAATTTGTCTCTTTATATACACGTCATGTGTAGGAGCTACATTGATCCATGTGTATGCAAAGGTAAGTTGATTATTTTTTTTTTAAATTCATGCTGCTGGCAAACTAGCAAGTATGTTTGATGATACTGATGGACTTAATTTTTCTTATGTTAGCCTGAAGAAAAAGGAAAAGATATCCTACTTATATGCTGCACTCTATATTATGCCAAATTGTTTATGTGTAGATCTTATTAATTTGATGTATGTTGTTTCTTTGTGTGCTTACTAAGGAGATGCTATGATATGCTTGCCTCCTTTAAATGTACGGTTCTCTATTCTCTAGCCAATTCGATTTTTCTCATGTAAACATGTGCGGTTCAATGTGTGGTACCCTGTTGTGGGTTAGACTTTATAGAGTTCTTTAAGTCGCGTTTTTCTCTAGTGTGGTGACTGATCTACATGAAATACCACGTGCTTAAACTGCTTTTTGTCAGAAAATGTATGATTTGAATTGCTTGTATGCAGCATGTTAACTGTGTTGAGGAATGAAGTTATATTGGTTCCAAACATATGATGATGCACTTAATGACATATGTACATGTGCCTTTCCGCGAGGCAGACACTTGGAGAAAACCCTGCCTAATGGGCAACATGGGTTTAATACCCGATACGGGTATTTGGGCTATTAGCCTTTGTGTTATGGCAAGAAGAATGATGAAAACTTAATCATAAAGGTTGTGCGACCGACTGGTTTAAAGGTACCGGGGTCTTGGTACTTTACAGTTTAAAGGTACCGAAGCAATTAGAACAATGATCATAATACTGATAAGAAACTTAAAAATAATATTGTTGCCCGACTGGTTTAAAGGCACTGGGGCATTCGTGCTTGACTGGTTTAAAGGCACCGGAGCACTTTGGGTGGGTTATGAAATCAATATGACTAAGGTTGGGAATTCTACTGCTATGATAGTAGAAGGAAGTTGGGGAAATGCCCCATACTTCGGGAACATAACTAAATGAAAAGATTAACCCACTCAGATTCGGGCTTACCTTGGAGAGGGTAGGTGGTACAAAACTCCGGGGACATGTGTTTTACTGTTTCGAGCTAAAGTGACTCGATGGTCCCCAGTCCTCGGAGTTGGGGGGGGGACCCGGACTACCAATATGTCCTAGGTGGTAGGTCCTTGTTCTTCTGCAGAAGTTAGGGATGCATCCTGTTTTTGTTTTGGCCTTTGGGAGGTTCTCTCGGTCACTGACCGCTCCCTTGGGATTTCAGTCTCAGTTAGAATGTTCGGGTTAATAAAATGACCTTGAATAATATACCCCCGAACGTTCTCTTCTGTGATGGTTGCCTCGGCCCGCGTGTACCCGCGGGATAAGATAAAATAATCACTATTTAGAACAGTTAGGTATCACAGTGAGTGGAGTAATTAAAGAGACATTTGCATATTCTTTCAGCATGCTTTATATTTTGCGTTTTTTTATAAAACAAAATCCTAAAGTGTGTGGATATGAAGTAATTGTGATGAAATGCAATTCCTGAAATGTGTGAATATGAAGTAATTGAATTCATATTGTAACTATTATTTGAAAGTTGTGCATGTTACTGTTATTGTTGTTGCATAACAGTTTTACCTGCTTAATTATAGTTGTTGTATAACGTGCTTACTTACTTAGGTGTATGTCTGTTATTGCTATTGCATAATTCGCTTTACGTACTTTGGTATATGCTAAAGATTCACACTTTACACTCACATCACATACTTGACACATGATATACCTGCAAGAAAAGTTACAGTTTTCCTACTTAGACGTGGTAGTCTAATTCCAATCAATTTACTATTTTTCAGGTAAAGAAATGGGTTTATGAGCGACTGCGAGATGAGGCATCGAATCGAGAATTTTGGATTTATTGTTCCAGAGATCGCTTGGGTTTAATGAAATTTTAATTGTTCATATCATTTAAAACTCTGATGATTTTCATTGATATTGAAATGAAATAAATGTGTTGGGTTTTCTCTCCACCGTAATGTCTCGAAATGCTTAATCTTATATTATTCTTGTTTACGTTGTTATAAAAGAAAAAAAATCCTCTTAAATTTGGGTTAAAAATTTTGGGGCATTACAAGTTGCGTCTGTAAATTAGTTAGAATGTATGGGTTAATAAATTTTGTTCTTGTTAGTTCACATAGCTGATATCATTAATAGTTGAAGTGATTTAGTTAATCTAGATCACGTTAGTTTATTGACTAGTTACGTGTTTTTCCATTCATGCTTTCCTTTTGTTAATTCAATTAGTTTATTTTAAGTTGTTTCTCTTTCTAGTCATTATTTCATTTCAGGTTCCTTTGTTTGATTTGAGTTCATTAGGTTTATAGTTGTGTTAAAGTAGTTTAGTTATTTGATAATTTGTTTTAGTTGTTTCACTGTTAGTTAGTTTTATATTAGTTCTTGATTGGTTATAGAGTTAGTTACACTATTTTGTCTTGTAGTGTAGTTTGTCATGTTAGTTTATTTAGTGTTTTTGTGATTTTTCTTCAAACTAACCTTTGATTTTCTCATAGTTTTTCTTCGTATTTTTGTGTTTCATCGTTTGATTTTTGCAATGAAGCGGTTGGACGTGCGGTGAGCCCTCAAAAGTACCCCCGAAGAGCTCTATGAGGTCCCTAAAAGGCCCTTCACGCCCTTCAGAAAGACCATACAGTGATATGCAAATAAGAAAAGCAAAAGATCAATGGGACTAAAGACTCGAAGCACTGAAGACTTTTCTCTTCTTTTTAGCCTAGGTTTTTATTTTATTCTATTCAATTCAATTTGGGTTTGAAATAAGACACTTTATTTATATTTGTTTAAGCCCTCTAAAGGGGGCTGCACTCTCATTTATTTAGTTAATTAATTTTTATTTTCAAAGCAATAAAGAGTAGCTTAGTTATTTCTGGAATACAAAGTATTTTTCCCGTTCCATGAGTTCGACCCGGACTTCACCACTAGTGTGAGCCAGTTTTTATTATTTGATGCACGGTTTGCACAAATGTTTTTATTAAAAATATATTTTTAAAATGCTTTATTGAAAAAGTTGCATCAATATATATATATATATATATATATATATTAGGTGTTCAGATTTGGATTGGGTTGGGTCCATTTGGATCCAACTCAATCCTGCTTATAATAATATATGTCTATTATATATATATACATATATTATTGTATTGAGTGTGGTTTGAATTTGAATGGATCCAAAATCCCTATTCTCTTATGTGAGATCAAGGTTGCCAAACTAGGAAGCGGAAGCAGGAAATGATGCGGAAAGCAGAAGCGAGAAGCAAAGCATTTTAAAATTTATAGAAAGCGGGAAGCGAAGTATCAATTTAAAAGCAAAATATTAAAAAAAATGAAGCAATATGGTAATTGAATAGGAATCAAACAAGAAACAAATAAAAACTAAAATAAAATTGATCATTCTTATATTTCGTGATTTTTCAGTAAAAGAGTTAAATTTTTGTTAAAATCTAACAATGATGGTTACTAATTTAAAGAAAGTATATGAAAAGTGAGGGAAAGCGTGAAAGAAAATACATGAAAAACATGAAAAGAAACGAGAGAAAAGCATATAGGAAGCATAGACCATGTGTGTGGGAAGCATAGAAGAAGTGTGGGGGAATCGAGATTCCCATGAAGTTTCGGAAGCGAGGAGTATCGCGTTTCCGAAGCGAGTTTCCGGGAAGCAAGCTTCTCACCTACCTAAGAAGCTTCCGGTAACTCTGTGTGAGATCCATCTTGGGTCTTGTTTGGATCTTGGGTCCAAACACAAGCATTTATGTATATATAATAAGGTTTTTGCATGCTTTTTGAGAATCGATCCATCTTTTTGAAACAATTTCTTAATTTATGATGTTTATCCATATGGACTATATTTGGATCCAAATTATTTTCTAGGGTTGGATCTTTTACGGAGATCTAGATCCAAAAGTGTCTAAAAAGCTCGTATAAGTTAAATAACTTGATAAACGTTAAAAAGTTCATCGATTAATAAATATCAATGAATTTCCCATAAAAATACCGAGAATAATCCCTTTTTTTCTGAAAAATCCAGAAAACCCTGTGAACTTTACAGATATCCTTAGTAACCATCATGTTTATGCTTAAATTTGCAGCTTATCCCCATCCTTCACGTTTAGGATTTTTTCGGAAGCTACCTAGAATATAGATATAAGAACCATCAAGCACATAAAATTGTAGGAGACCAACTGTGAAAATATTGAATGAGGATTTACATCACAGTTACCTGATTATGACCCATGGCAGGAGCTGCACAATAAAGAATCCGTGCATTGGATTGCTGGATATCAGAATAAAGAGAAGAATCCTTTATATCACCACTTGGACATGAAATAGAAGTCTGCTTATTTGGTGACTGACACTTCATTTTCAAGCTTGGATACCATAATACTTCTTGTATAGCAGAATGTCTAACTATCAGGGCATCAGATCCTTGATCGCCAAAGAAGGAAGAAATACGCGCTATGAAACATAAAAAACTGTTACGCCGAATATTTCAACAATGGCTGCACTTCTAATAATCATTGTCTGGCAATAATGTTTCAGCTTTCAGAAATCACAAAGAGCTTCAAAAGCCAAGGACCATACACTGAGAAGGTAATGCAGAAAGATAACTGTATGGGAAATTTAGTAAGCGAAAAAAATTCATTTGTCAAGTACTCTTCAAATACAAAGTTATGAATAATATAACAAATGATTTACAAAGAGCCAGAAAACTTAATTTCTGCAGCCAATGTTGACAAGAAACGCCTTTTGAGTTCCACACAGTTCACTATTTTATCTTCAAATAATCAGGAACTTACAATTTGCATAACACCATCCCTTCACCGGAGTTCAACAGGATATGAATTCACTTTAGTAGAACAAAGAATGCTATAATTTACATAAAATTACAGTTGGTAATAAGTATTTGATAAATTTGCACTAAATTGATAATTTGATAGGCCTGCCCTATGTACTTAAAGAAAAGTGGATGCTTGCCTAGATGCCCTGGCAAGATAGGTGCCAGAAAATGACTACGTGAGGTGACAGATGCTAGAGAATGGGTACCACATGAATGCCTACTTCTATAACAATATTTTAGTGACCATTGCCCAGTGAATGCCTAAATACTTATTCTACATGACTGGCCTTCACTAAAAGTCCTAGTTATCAAGTTTTGATAGGATGGTTTTCTTCCTCTAAAGAAGAAGAATGATGATATTAGCAGAAAAAATGATGACATGCTTCAAACTTACTTTTTTCTTCAGTTTTTACCCATTTGAGATCTTGAATTTTGCTTAGCATTACATACGAATGTACTTGTGAACATTTGAATTTCTAGATGTATGCATAAATTTTTGGCATGTCTCCTTCCATATGGATAGGTTTTTGCCTTCTAGGACATATACTATATTGTGATTTTGTCTAGCAAGTACATACTTTGTATTAATATATGCCTGCAATTCAGAATGGTATAAGATGCTATTCTGAACATTATACCAAATTGTGCTTTGTGTTTTGATTTCATTATATGGTTTGGCAATAAGAAAAGGTGAATCTTCATATTTGAGATTATGCACATCAATTATTTGATCTAACAGGCATTTTGCAGCAGTCCTTTAGCATGCTAACAGACCCTGAAAATAAAGCAGAGGGAAGAATCAAATAAGGAACATGCCTTTCAGTAACCTAGGCAAGTATGTGATATACTGATATCAATGTTCCTCAGAATTCCCAACTCAAAGTATTCAGGATTACTATAAATATTATCATTCATGCCCTACTCTTTGTCGAATTCTTTTTTTTTCTTTTGGTTTAGATGATTTTTCATAGGTTGAATGATGTCGCGTATCCAGTGAAGTTTTCCCTTGATATATAGAGCCAACGGATATGGACTTCAGTAGACAGGCATAGTCTTGTAATTATGAGTTTAGTTCTTAATAATAACATGGTGTATTACTGTATTTATGGTTTACTTGAATCATTTAGTTTAGCTCTGGAGCAATAAAAATACATTCAAGTTTTCCTGTAGCACCCAATAAATACAATGACCACAAAATCTGAGCAGGTTGAGACATTTATTCAAGAACATATATGCAGACTGAAGTTGGTATGGGCCAAACAACTGAGCCGGTGCTGCTTTCTATGAGATACCCAAGCATTAGAACTTGAAAGGACGCTGAAAATGAAACAAGTTGCAGTAACAACAAATTCACGCACAGGAGATGCCTTTGAAGCGAGTTTTGTGAGAAGTTTCATCACTCGTATGCTACATCAAAATTGGAACAAATACAAGAGATGATTCAAACTTAAGAGCGGTTCTTCTTCCAGATCAGGATGTATGCCGAACATGTTTAAAAAGTGTCAAACAAATAGACTTATAAAGTTAGGCACATTAGACATGGCAGTGTGTGTAGTCTGTAGCAAGGTTGTTTGTATCGTGTTGTATCGTACAATACGGTACGATACGTATCGTTACTTTTGGGGTTTACGATACGATACACACTAGTATCACGATATGAGTGTGTATCATCCAATACACCCATGTATCGTGCAGTATCGTACAATACGGGTCTAGCGCACTTAAAATAGCCCGAAACTCGATTTTTTTTGTTTTGGATTTAAAAGGCCTCTTGAGGGCCAAGTTCTCCATATGTCTAGAGGTTGTTAGAAAGGAACCCACACAGTCTAGGTTTAGTGAGATCAATTTGGGAGCCAATTCGTGCGCAAGGGACAGGGCTTTTGCGATTATCTCAAGAGTGCATTTCTACCATTTTTTCATTCAAAAAAGTGGGTTAAGGTAAAAAATACTTATTCTTTGCTTCTTACTTGGTGTTTTCGTGGAAGATGGCATCAGAGGATCCGGCATGGCAATGGAACACTCAAGTAGTGAGTGGAATCCGATAAAAAATTAAGTGCAACTATTGTCGGATGCGTTATAAAAGCAAAGAGAAAGGAGGGAGAGAGATTAGGGTTAGAGGAGGCACAACACAAATGAGAGAGCTCGTGTAAGTGCACAAATACAATGCCACAATGTGGCTACAAAAGTGCACACTCACAAGAACAAGAGCTACTAACGAGCCAAATACAAAGAGCCACTAAGGGCTAATCACACAAAATCTCAAAAGAGAGCAAAAACATAAAAAGTAATAAGGATTTTATTGAACAATGCTTGGCAACAAGCCTGAATAATACAAGAGAGGGAGTGCCTTTATATAGGCGTTCCCATGCATAAAGGGGCTGGCCCAACAGACAGCCAGTTGAACCAGCTCCCAATCAGATGTTAGCTACAGCTACAGCTGCAACTGCAGTTGTCAGCTAACAGCTACAGCCTATCAGTTGTCAGCTGTCATAATCAGAATAAAAAAGTAAAAAATAAAAAACTGAAAAAAGAAAACTCATCAATCCTAGTGGACTGACAACATGAAATGATGGGTATTTCAGTCTACATACATCTATATATATACATGAATATATATATATATATATATATATACAAAATACAAATGAATACAAATGGCATATACACAATACATTTTAACACCCCCCCTCAACCGATGTAACCGTGACACGGCTACACAGTAGCCATACCCGTGTTGACACGGGTCGACATGGGCGCGGGTACGAAGTGTAGTGCGGGCATCAGGTGGGTCGGGTCCCGCACTACACCTCGTTTCGGGTCTACCAAACACCCGAAACTACGTGGTCAAAATGTTGGTCAAAGGGTCAGGGCCATTTTGGTCCCGCCCCACCCGACTCTTAAAACCCTCTCCAGCCCTCCCTCTCGATCCAATCCCTAACCCCTCTATCTCCCTCCCCTTCTCGCTCCCTTTGTCTCACTCCCCTTCTTGCTCCCTCTCTTTCCCTCTCCTTCTCGCTTCTCTCTCTCTTGTTTCCCTCCTCCCCCTCTGTCACTCTCTCTCTCTCTCTCGTTTCCCTCCCTTTCTTTGTCTCCCTCACTCTCTCGTTTCACTTCTCTCCTTCTGTCTCTGTAACGACCCAAAATTTAACCCAAATTTCAAGATTTTTTTTTAATAACAGCAGAAGTATTAAGTTCATTCTAGGTTAAGCATCTCGGGTATGCCACAGGGTAATCAAAGCAAAACCATCTATTTCATTCTAATGAAATTTAATAATAATCCAAATGTTTTGAACAATATAATAACAAAAATAAAATTAACTAATCTATTTCTAAATGTCCCGAGAACATCAAAAATTCATGCATCACGGCCCGTACATCATCCCGCAATCGCTCTGGTTCCTCTATTTTTCACCTGAAAATGGTAAAGTAATTGAATCGGACTACAACCAGTCTGAGTAGTAGGAAACTATGTTTATGTTGATGTATATTGTAACAAGAATGTGCAATGTTATTGGATATCCAATGAAAATTACAACTGACATAACATAGAATAATTAAATGGATACCACATGATCATTTAATAGCATAACTCATTTCTAACACATGAATAAGTATAAATAAATGATAACAACTTCAAGCACAATATCTCATAACTTTTACATGACAAAGAATATAAAATACTTAATTTAAGTTTCTTTTTAATTATCTCGCGGGTACTCGCAGGCCAAGGCAACCGTAACAGAAGAGAACATTCAGGGGTTTATTATGCAAAGTGTTTTATTAACCCGAATGTCTAACTAAAACTGAAATCTTAATGGAGCGGTTAAATAACCGAAAGAACCTCCCAAAGGCCAAACAAACAGGATGCATCCCTAACTTCTGCAGAAGAACTTGGACCTACCACCTAGGATAAATTAGTAATTTGGGTCCCCTAACTCCGAGGACTGGGGACCAACGAGTCATTGCCGCTCGAAGCTAATGTAACATCTATCCCCAGAGTTGTGTACCACTTACCCTCTCTAAGGTAAACCCGAGTTTAAGTAGGTTGTTAATCTTATAAATTTTAGGTTTCGAACTTGCAACATCCCAACACATGGTGACGTGCACTAACAACTCCTGCCAAACAAGCAGAGCCCCGTTTGATTCACTTAGAAAGCACACAGTACATAGTCTAGATATGCAGCTTCAGAGATTTAGTATTACAACTATATACATATTTCTCCAAACACATTAATGTTTGAACATTTCATAAAATATGCAGTTTCACTTGTATATAACACCTATATACTTCCATAAGTGTGCCCTAATCTTAGTAGTAAGAGTATGTCATGACTGAGCGTGCGAGTGCCGCAAGAATGTAAAGACATTTTAAACATGAACATGCATATTTATTTGTCTATATATGCACAAAAATGTATGCAGAAAGATACATTTTAAGATGCAGAAAACGCAGGCACATAACTGGGTTTACAATATGGAATACGCAACCACATATCCTTGTGGTTTCAAATCTCAAAAATGAAGATCAATTTCCAGTATGTATGAAGATACAAAAAATGCAGACATATAGTTGGAACTAACATCGAAAGACAGACATATGCTTATTATACTTTAATTGATCAGCTATACATTATGTACATACTTCTATGCTATCAAAAATCGACATGTGTCGGCCCACAATCTGGAACACGCGATAATCTAAGTATTAAAAATTTAGAACATGCGATAATTTAAGCATGGGAAAATACTCAGAACATGCAGTAATTTGAGCATTAAAATGTTAGCACCTATAATAGTTTAAGCAAGGAAAATAATCAGAACATGCCATAATCTGAGCATTAAATTTTTGGAATACATGACTCAGGAGTAAATACATCTATTAGAAGGCAGCTAGACAGTATCTTTGACAACTTTTCCCAATTGTTTTGAAACGAAATTTTAGGCTATAGACTATAGTCTTACTTGTTTGCAATAACATATTTTGTCCTGTAAGGCTAGTGACAAATGAGCATTCAATAAAAAACTATATAAGTGGCATGCAGATTGCATAATTTCTCATTGAATCACTTAGTCGAACATACAGATCAAAAGTTTTAAGCATTTTACCACATAGTTGTCTCGGCCTAACCTGCATATCCGAAGTAGTTTTATAGCAAATTTTGCATAATTTTTTCCGAAAATCAAATACAGAAACTGAGAATAAACATAAAGGACAATGTCTGAAATATAAACATGCCAACATTTGTATTGGTTCTTGTACGCCAATCGCAGGAACACAATATTAATAAAAAATGTAGAATCCCTGTAATATCGCGTATTTTGGTACTTAGTCATTTTATAGTTTTGTCGAAAATTTGGCTAAGTCTAGGAGAAAAATCGCTTGAGGCGCCATTTTTAGACTAATGTCTTTGAGTCTGGGCTTGGCCTAGGTCTCATCGACAAGGTCGTAATGAGCCAATCGAAGCGAGATAGAGAGTTTTAATTTTGACCTTTAAATTCGAGAGAAATTCGGGTTATTTTTGGGCAAAATTCAGAATTTGATATTACGATAATATGTCGTTGGATGCGTCTCGAAATTCTGAGTGCAACGATATTTTACTTTCCTTGATTCGGGCTACGGTTGGCCCAAAAATCGCGTTTTTTTCAAAAAATGAACAGTTTGTCGAAAGGGATTCGGAGTTGGATCGGGTTGGATCCAATGCATATGATCCGAATTATTATGGATTTGGATCTTATTTAAGACCTACTTTAATCTAGATTTAATCCAAATCTTGATCCATTTTTGTTTTGGGTATGGGTTTGGATTTTAGATCCGGATTCGGATTAGGATCCAAATCCAAGCCCAACATTTTTCTAGCTTTTAATTCAATAAAAAACTTTTATTTGAAGTTTAATAAGGTTGAGAAGCCTTATGGATTAATTTGGTTATTTTTGGGAGCCTTTAGATAATTTTTAATTAATTAATAATAATTAATCAATTAATTTAATTATATTAATTCCAAATTTTTATTTTAGGGCTGAGTAGGACTTCTTAAAAGAGTCCTTATTCTTACTTAAGAGAGGTTAAGAGAGAGTTTTAAAAGAATAAGAAAGTTAAAAAAAATACCAAATGTGGAAAAGTCAACTTTTTGAAGAGTTTCAAAAAAATTGGAAACAAGATGGAGAGAGAGTTCCATTTTTTTTGTAAACTCTCTTAGAGAGGGCTGGAGAAGGGGGGCATCACCCTCTCTCTCACTCTATATATATAAAAAAAAGAAGGGAAAGAGAAGAAGAGAGAGAGAGAGAGGAAGAAGAAGAAGAAGGCTCTTCTTCTCCAGCCATCCAGCCCCTTTTCCACCATTGTTTCTCATATTTTCTTCAATCTTTGAAAATGTATGGGTCTCCTCTTACGAAGTAAGTGAGAAAATGAATACCAGTTAGATTTTCATGCCATCTTTTGGTGGAAATCTATGGTGGAATAGTGAATCTATATGTTCACTCTAGAAAACATGGATGGGATCCATGGATCCTCGTCCTTGTGTGTGTGTTTTGATCTTTTCCACCTTTATAACATGATAAATTTCTATTTACGCTTATGGTTATAAAAAAAATGTGTTTGATTATGGCTCACGATTTCTATTTTTGTTGGTTAAATATGCATATTACGGGTGTTGGAAGTTGGTGTTCATACATATGCATAAGTGCACACATAAGTATGTATTGCTGGAAAATCTGTATATGCATCTTTCTCATGGTTATTAGATGTGGCAGGTTCACGCATGTTGGATCATCAAAAAAAAATTATATATATGCATATTTAAATATGTTTTTGGACATCTTGTGGTCGGGTCACTGTGTTAGATTTCACTAGGATCTATCACACGTGAAAGAGAGATGAAAGAGAAATGAGTTGCAGCTGTCACGATTTCCAATAATGAAATCGTGACCTAAAACATGTATATATATCCTTCGTTTACAGTATGGGTCAGGTCTGATATATTATCCAGACCCATAATACAAAATAACAAATACAGGTAAAGAATACATAGACAAAGAGACTTTTTCACCCCCCCTCAAGTTGATCATGGTGTTGAACCATGAACAACTTGCCTTTAATCGTCCAAAAATGATCCTTGGTCAAGCCTTTTGTGAATATGTTTGCAACTTGTCTTTCAGTGTTAACAAATTCGGGTTCAATCTCCTTTTCTTCAACCTTTTGTCTCACAAAATGTTGATCTATCTCAATGTGCTTGGCACGACTGTGATGAACCGGATTGAATAACATGTTGAGAGCACTTTGATTGTCGCGCAGCAAGACAGACCGAGATATCACTTCTCCCACTTCAGTTAGCAAATGTCTGACCCATGTGACTTTAGCAGTAGCGGCAGTCATAGATTTGTACTCAGCCTCAGTACTTGATCTAGCAATTATTAGAATATGGGCTGGATATGGATCCATTTAATATAGGATCCATATCCATTCCTAGGCTTTGTATTTTAATGTAATGAGTTACTAATACAAGGGCATTTTTGTCCACGTGTGAAAGCTAATGATGTATTAGCGCAGACTGGTGAAGGAAACGGGCTGCCGATTCTCAACAACAATATCAGAGCTCTCTCTCTCTCTCTCTCGTCTTTGATTTCTGCAGGTATTCTATTATGGTATCAGAGCAGTGGCAGGTCTGGGCATAAAGAATCTCTTCAGCGCAAGCTTTAATTGAACCAAAAAGGCACGATCCTTCAGCTTCTTCAGTCAGCCGAGTCTTTCCCATTCAGCATCGGCGCCATCTCTCCTTCCAGCTAGCCGAGTCTTTCCCATTCAGAGGCTGAAATCATTCAGCCGAGTCTCCTTCATCTTCTTCAGCCACACCCAACAGTAGATCCTTCATCTTATCCAGCGTAACGTGAAAAGCACGATCCTTCAGCCGAGTCCTGACATTCATCTAATCCAGCGTAACGTGAAAAGCACGATTCTTCAGATCGAGTCCAGCAGATCACCTTCTTCAAGTCGAGTTCCTTGTGCCGAGTCCCCTTCATCCTCTGCAGCAGATCACCTTCTTCAGGTCGAGTTCCTTGTGCCGAGTCCTATCTTTCTAGTTTCTAGTTTGACAGAAAAAGATTATCTATCTTTCTAGTTTTTGCTGTGAAAATCTATTGGTCGAAGTTTGTTTTTCAGTTTTCCATTTGTTTTACACCATCATCCTCTAATATTTCTTCTTTTTATTCTTTAGTTGTGAAAATTTATTCTTTAGTTTCCTGTTGATTCATCATATTTAACATCTTGTATTCTGATTTCAGTAAAATCGAGTTCCCTGGTTTTCCAACCAGGAATCTGTTTTTGATATCCTCATTTCTTTTCTGTCAAACTTTCCATACCCTAGAGCTCTCATTTCCCTTGTCGTGACATCGTGCCGATTTCTGCCAACTGTAATAAAACAGCTCAGTTTCAGTCACTAGTATTTTTTCTCAAAAAAAAAAAATAAAAAACAAAAAAAAAGGTTGTCAACAAGCCTACAAATGGATACTTCAGCCAATTCGGGTCTTTCTTCCAATTTCTTGGGGCAGCTAGTTTCGGAAAAGCTAACTACAAACAACTATCTGACTTGAAAAAGGCAAATTGCTCCTTTTATTCGAAGTCAAGACCTTTCAGGTCACTTGGATGGCTCCATTCTAATGCCCCCAGAATCCATCATAACCGAAGCCAAAGAGGATGGAGGATTGCCGAATATTGTTCGCAATCTTGCCTTTGTTTCTTGGATGAAGCGCGATCAGGCACTTGTCGTATACATCACTTCCACGTTATCACAAGAAGTATTGATTTCCATTCCTGATGATTGCACATCCAAAGTTTTGTGGGAGGCTTTAGCTCAAACCTACTCTCAGATATCAGAGGCCAAAGTGTTGTTTCTCAAACGCGAATTTCAAATGCTAAAAAAGGGGGCAATGAGCATCATTGAATTCTTAAATCAAGTCAAAAGCATCACAGATCAGTTAGCCATGGTTGGATATCCAGTGTCAGATAAAGAAAAAGTGCAGCAGACACTGAATGCTCTGGGACCAAAATATCATGTTCTTGTAACGTCTTTATTGTGTCTACCTACGCTACTCAGTTTTGAAGAATTATGTGCTAAACTCTTTCAGTACGAGATGACTCTGAAAAGCATGTTTGATGCTTCAGCAGGACAATCATCTACGCATGAAGTTCTTGCCACAGGGATAATAGCTGATCGTTCACGAGGAGGACGTGGCAGAAGCAGGGGAACTCCAATCCAAGGTGGACGTGGGTTACTACCTACACCAAATCCTAATGTCAGTATTTCAAAGAATGTTCCCACATGCTACCAGTGTAACAAACGTGGTCACATCAAAGCCAACTGCTGGTTCAATCCACAAAATCGGAACAGAACACAAAATAATAGAAATGTTGCTACATCAGAAACTGCAGGTACATTTCGAGTCAGTGATGAGGCCAAGGATCTTCTCTTATCTGTGATGGCCAACTTGAATCTAAAACAGAGTGATGATAGAATATGGTATGTTGACTCTGGGGCAGCAGCTCATGTCACTGGCAATGCAGGTAAGTTCTCTACATTGACTCCTTATCTTGGTAAATCTAATATTTTAACTGGAGATGGGACTCACCACCCTATTTCAAACATTGGCAATGTCCTCATTCCTTTGTCTGAGTCATCTATTTCTTTATCTGATGTTGTTCATGCGCCAAATATAAAGAAAAATATTATCTCTGTTTCTAAGCTTGTTGACTCTACCAATTCATCTGTGGAATTTACTCCTACTTCTGTCTTTGTCAAAGATCTTCAAACGAAGGAGATGTTCGCTAAAGGAGAGCGACGTGGAAACATGTATGTCTTCAATGAAGATTCAACCTCAAGTGTCCTGAAGCCCAAGTCTGATCATGTCTCCAAAAGCGTCTTAAGTATATCCAAATGTAATAAGTCAGATCTCTGACATTCTCGTCTTGGTCATTGTAGTCAAGTCTTTATTGAAAAGTTAGTGTCCAATGGTTTTCTTTCAGAGTATGTTTCATCTTCATTGAAGGATAAAATGTGTCCCAGTTGTCAGGTCTGCAAAAGTCATGTACTTCCTTTTCATCAAATAAATAAAAGAGCCTCCATGCCCTTTGAAATAATATGTTCTGATGTTTGGGGCCCAGCCCCCAATCCTTCCTCCTCTGGAAGCAAATATTATGTAACTTTTATTGACAGTTTCTCTCGTTTTACCTGGATATTCTTTATGAAACACAAATCAGAGGTTTTTTCCATCTTCCGTCATTTTCATGCCTATGTTAAAACTCAATTCTCCCAAAACATTCAAATTCTCCAATGTGATGGAGGTGGTGAGTATTCCTCCAAAGAATTTTTAGATTTTCTCCAAGATAATGGGATACATCGCAGAGTTTCTTGCCCGTACACTCCACAACAAAATGGAATTGTTGAACGTAAACATAGACATATTGTGGAAAGTGCAATGAGTATGATGCATGATTGTAACTTGCCCATTAGTCTTTGGACAGAAGCTTTTCACACTGCCACTCATGTGATAAATCGTCTTCCTATGTCTATCCTTGAAAATCAGTATCCCTATTATGTTCTCTTTGGTGCACATCTTGATTATGATGAGTTATGAGTTTTTGGATGCACATGTTATGTACACATTGATAAATCCATGAGAACTAAATTTTAGGACAAAGCCTCCATATGTCAATTTGTTGGTTATGCAGATGAACATAAGGGTACAGGTGTTATGACCCTGCCAATAAGAAGGTTAGGATTTCCAGAAATGTTGTTTTTGATGAAAATGGTTTTCTGAAAAGTAAAGCAAATCACAATCGAGAACACGATGACGCAGCTGGTAATTGGTATGATCCATGGCTTAGTGCTGAACTTATTGCACATATTGTCGAAGATACTATTTTGATCCCTGAAGACATACATGGTGAGACAGTTTCAGATGATGCATCACAAACAGCATGTCTGAGATACAAAGGTAATGTGTATACGAGGAGACCCAAAGAGCAAACAAATGTACCTGCTGAAGAACACGTTGCTTTGCCTGATAACAAAGAAGCACCAAGAAGATCAGGTAGGATAAGACATCCTATTGAAAAATGGGTTAGTTATGACAACTTTTCTATGGACTTTCAAATTTTTCTATCCAAGATTGAGAAACATGATCAACCACTTGGTTTTCATCAAGCTGTCCAATCCAACAAATAAATTGAAGCGATGAATGAGGAGATCGAGGCACTTCATGAGTATCAAACATGGGAGATAGTTGGGCGTCCTCTAGATAAGAATGTTGTTGGTTCCAAATGGGTATATAAAATTAAATATATACCGGATGGTAGCATTGAACGGTACAAGGCACGTCTCGTAGCCAAGGGTTTCACTCAAGAATATGGTCAGGATTACGATGAGATATTCAGCCAAGTGGTGAAAATGGGAACTATTCGCATCATACTTGGCTTGGTCATTGAACATGGCTGGACCCTTAGTCAACTTGATGTTAAAAATGCATTTCTTCATGGAAATTTAAAGGAAGAGGTCTACATGGAGCAACCTCAAGGTTATACAGAGGGAAACCCAAAAGAGTATGTATGCAAGTTAACCAGAGCCTTGTATGGTTTGAAGCAAGCTTCCAGGTCATGGTTCGAAAGCTTTTCCTTAGAAATTCAGAAACATGGTTTCTTTCATTCCCAACTAGATCATTCTCTGTTCATATACAGGAATGATACCACCCTGGTTTTCTTACTCATATATGTTGATGACATTGTGATCATTGGTAATGCTACAGACCACATTCAACGAATTAAAGTTTTATTAAGTATGCAATTCAAAATGAAAGACCTTGGGGAATTGAGATACTTTCTTGGTGTAGAGGTGGACAGACAAGATAAAAAAATGTCATTAACTCAACACAAATACACTCTTGATCTTCTGGCTAAAGCAGGAATGACAGATTGTAAACCTCTACCTACACCCAGTGTTGTCAACCAAAAGCTCAGTATTTGTGATGGTGAGTTATATCCTGATGCAGTCAAGTATCGCAATTTAGTGGGTATGTTGCAATATCTTACATTTACTAGACCAGACATTGTATATTCTGTTAATCAAGTATCTCAGTTCATGCATGAACCAAAGACTGGTCACACGGATGTTGTCAAACGCATCCTTCGCTATCTAAAAGGAACAGTAGGCGATGGACTTACGTATATTCAATCTTCATGGAAGTCCCCAAAACATAACATACTGTCATATACAGATGCAGGCTGGGCAGGGGATCCAGATGAGAGGAGGTCTGTTTCAGGATACTGTGTTTTCATTGGAAGAAATCTTGTCTCATGGAGTAGCAGAAAACAGAAAGTTGTGGCAAGGTCTAGCACAGAGGCAGAGTATAGATCTATGGCAGCCACCACTGCAGAAGTGACCTGGATTAGGCATCTACTTACAGAAATGGGAGAAGATATTTCAAATTTGACACTTATGTGTGATAATAAAAGTGCTATACCAATTGCATTCAATCCCATTCATCACAGTCGAACTAAGCATATTGAGATTGATCAACATTTCATCAGACAAAAGATAGCAGACAAAGAGATTGAACCAGTTTATGTGCCTTCAGAAGACCAAATTGCTGATATGTTTACCAAAGGTCTTACAAGTCAACGTTTCTGGTATCTGAAGAACAAGTTGCACATGGTTCACTCCCATGCACAACTTGAGGGAGGGTATTAGAATATGGGCTGGATATGGATCCATTTAATAAAAGATCCATATCCATTCCTAGGCTTTGTATTTCAATGTAATGAGTTACTAATACAAGGGCATTTTTGTCCACGTGTGAATTATTGTAACCCTATTAAGCTAATGATGTATTAGCGCAGACTGGTGAAGGAAACGGGTTGCCGATTCTCAACAACAATATCAGAGCTCTCTCTCTCTCTCTCTCTCGTCTTTGATTTCTGCAGGTATTCTATTAGCAATGGCCTTTTGTTTTCTACTACTCCAGGATACTAAATTTCTTCCAATGAAGATGCAATATCCTGATGTAGACCTTCGTTCATCTGGATCCCCTGCCCAGTCCGCATCACAATATACAGTAATCTTGTGCATGTCCTTGCCAGATGGTTTTGGAGAATATATCAATTCATCCCCAATTGTTCCTTTCAGATATCTGAGTATCCTTTTAACAGCCTCCATATGCCCAGTATGTGGTTCATGCATGAACTGGGACACCTGATTGACTGAATAAACAATATCAGGTTGAGTGAATGTGAGATACTGTAACATCCCTATTATACTGCGATACCTGGTGGGATCCTCACACAAGTCTCCATCATGAGCGCTCAGTTTTTGGTGAAGAATACTTGGAGTCACTAGAGGTTTACAATCCTTCATACCTGCTTTGGTTAGAACGTCTATCGTATACTTGTGTTGGGTGAGAGTCAACCCATCAGCTCGGCTATCAACTTCAACTCCAAGAAAATAACGCAGGGCACCAAGGTCTTTCATTTTGAATCTCTGACTCGGTAGTTTCTTTACTTCTTTGATATGATCCTCAGAGTTTCTTGTGATGACAATATCATCAACATATATTAGCAATAAGGTGATCACATTTTGCCCTCTAAAGATGAACAATGAGTGATCTAGTAGGAAGTGAGCAACGCCATGCATCTGAATCTCAAGAGAGAAGCTATCAAACGAAGAGCGAGATGCTTGCTTTAGGCCATAGATAGCCCTTTTTAGTCTGCATACATTTGTCTTACAATCTTCCTCATAGTATCCAGGTGGTTGTTCCATGTAAACTTCCTCCTTCAAATCTCCATGCAAAAATGCATTCTTAACATCAAGCTGACTCAGTGTCCATCCATGTTTAACAGCTAAGGAAAGAATGATTCGAATTGTTTTCATTCACCACTGGACTAAAAGTCTCATCATAGTCTTGTCCTGCTTCTTGTGTGAAACCCTTTGCCATGAGTCTTGTCTTGTATCGTTCAATGGTCCCATCTGGTTTATATTTTATTTTGTAGACCCATTTGCATCCTACCACATTTCTGTCAAGCGGTCTGGGAACAATTTCTCAGGTTCCACATTCATGCAAGGCTTGCATCTCATCATTCATGGCTTCTACCCATTTCTTAGAAGTAGTTGCCTGGTAGTACATAATAGGTTCATCTTCCTTGTTGAGAGCAGTCAAAAAGAGTTGAAAATCCATGGAGAAATTGTTGTAGTTGACCCACCTATCAATAGGATGCCGCATGCGACTGAATCTCCTGATGTCAAGGGTGTGTGAAGAGGTAGGTGCAGGCTCTTGAGCCCAATTTAGGAGTCCTGAAGCAGTCGTTCTCTGTCTAGTGTAGGAAATGCCCTTATACCTTCCTGATTCCAATGGTGGTGGTGCTTCACAGTTCTGCGATTCCGATGTACCAACAATGTTGGGACTCTCTTTTTCGTGTTGCACACAGTCCGAATGACATTCTTCATTCGAACTATCAAAGAGCTCTGAATTCAGCCAAGGGTAATAAACTTCAACTGAGGTAGAGGACATGTCACCTGTGCCAATTTTATGATCGAAGTTCAGCTCGTCAAAAACATTTCTCAAGATTTTGATGTGTCTGCTAATGGGATCATAACATCTGTATCCTTTGTAGTCATCCGCATATCCCACAAATCTACAATTTTGAGCCTTATCTTGAAACTTGTTTCTCAATGACTAATCAATATGCACATAACAAACACATCCAAAAACACGTAAGTCATGATAATTAGGATGAATTCCAAAAAGGCAATGATAGGGAGACTTGTTTTCTAAGACAACCATGGGCAGTCTATTTATCACATGTACAGCAGAATGAAAGGCTTATGTCCAGAGATTAATGGAAAGATAACTGTCATGAAGCATACTCATCGCACTTTCAACAATATGCCTATGTTTGCGCTCAGCAATCACATTCTATTGTGGCGTGTGTGGGCAGGACACTCTTCTTCCTATCCCATTATTTTGAAGAAAGGAAATGAAGCAACTGTATGTGAACTCCCCTCCTCTATCACATTGGCAAAATTGAATAGACTCGGAGAAATGATTTTTTACTAAGGACAGAAAGTTCTGAAACAAAAGGAAAGCTTTAGACTTACTTTTCATGAAGTATATTCAGGTATATCGAGAATAACTGTCAACAAAAATTAGATAATACTTGCTTCCAGATCCAAAGATGACTGGAGCAGGCCCCCATACATCAGAACATATTATCTCAAAAGGCTTTGAAGCTCTCTTATTAATGGAACGAAAAGGTAATACATGACTCTTCCATAAAAGACAACTGAAACACTTTTGACTTCTCTCTTCCACATTGAGACTTTCTTTTTAAATGAGATTAGTACAAACAAGTTTATCAATAAAATGACTCCCACAATGCCCTAAATGATTGTGCCATAGAGAAGGCTTATTACATTCTGAAATACTAAGAACATTTTCAAAAAGACATAATTCTAATGGAGACTTCAAATCCGGGTGAGCAGGCCAGGCCGAATGACATGGATCTTCTTGAAAAACATGCATATTGCCTTGTCTTAGTGAATGTTTCCCTCGTGCGAAGGTCCTTGACCTGCACAGAGAAGGGAGTAAATTCGACTGAAGCATGATTATCATCAACAAGTTTAGAAACAAAGACTATTTTTCTTGATATTGAGAGCATGAAAGACATTAGAGAGTTCTAGAGTAGAATATGACATGAGGATGATAGACTTTCCAATGTGAGTAACAGGGTGGTAAGATCCATCTCTGGTGACAATCTTACTTTTTCCAAAATAGGGAATAGGTTTGAAAAGTTTACCTGCATCATCAGTCACGTGAGTTGCTGCCCCATAGTCAACAAACTAAGTTCCTTGTTCATTTTGCTTTAGATTCAATCCCGACAAGGCAGATATTAACAACTCTTTAATCTCTCCACTGTCTTTGGTGCTGCTGGACTTCCTTTTGGATGTTGCCTGATGAGACTTTCCTTTATTTTCAGGATTATGCCAACAATTCGCCTTGATATGCCCACTTTTGTTGCAAAAGAAGCATGTGGGAATGGGTCTTGATCCCTGAGTAACGGTGGGAGTGGGAAGTAATCCATGTCCCCCGTGTCCATTTTGCCCTTGTCCTCCTCCTCGCCCTCGCCCTCGTCCTCGACCATAAGTCATTCATGTGGCAAAGACCTCTTGGGTATTCGTATAAGTGTGATTGTCCCCAGAAAAGCAGGCAAAGGTGGGAAGAGCAGGCAAACACAGTAATGAGGTAACAATCATGTTATATTCTGATCCCAATCCACTCAAGGTTTGTTGCACCATATCACTGTCGCTCACTACACATCCTATAACCGCAAGTTGACCTGTGATAGTCTTCATCTTGTTTAGATACTCCATGATAGTCATGGAGTCTTTTCTTAGTCGCTGAAATTCTCTCTTGAGAAAAAATAGTCTTGCCTGAGAAACTTGTGAATATGTCTGAACTAGTCTCTCTCAAAGTTGCATGGTTGTGCAATTGTCAGGAATTGCAATAAGTACCTCTTGAGAGTGTGTAGAGATAATATACGCGACCACTGACTGATCTTTCTTTTCCTAATTGAGATATTCTGCATTTTTGACATACACAATTGAGATTGCCCCTTTATCATCATTCTCTTCTCGCGCAACAAATTCCAGTGGAGTTGAAGCGGTTCTATCCAGATGACCTAAGAGACCTTGACTCCTTATAAAAGGAATGATCTGGCTTTTCCAAATCAAGAAGTTTGAGTTGGTCAACTTTTCAGAAACAAGTTGATTGAGAAAACTCGAAGAGAGACCAGATTGGGAAGAATGGGAGGAGTTCGTAGCTTAAAATTAACAAGTGTTCACGAGATGCACAGTCCACTGCTTGAGAAATTTGTTGGTTGTCCCTTCTGGCCTTTTTTTTTGTTGTGATAAATGCAAAAAAGGGAGCAGAACAACTCACGCTGAACAGACTTTAATAAATCGCAGATGGGAACTATGTTGGTTCAAGAACAAAGGGTTTCATGAATATGGGATTTGACAACAGGTGTATTTCATGCACAACGATTTGCAGACATAACGATTTATAGGCACAGCGATTTGCAGGCACAACGATTTGTAGGCACAACGATTTGTTGGCACAACGATTTACGTGATTCAGCAATGTAGAAATATGGTATTCCAGATCTGATACTAATGGATGATCAGATCCGATGGTTTCAAAAAAGGTTTGGCAGAAATGGGAATTGCGAGACCAAGAATATTCACGATCAAATCTGAGTATTTCAGATCTGACAGAACGAGGAAGTGTGAGACGGAGAATATGCACAATCAAGAAAATTTGGGATCTGACGCAAGGATTGAATATTTCAAATCTGACGCATGTACACGATCGGATCTGAATATTCAATACGAACTGAGAGACGAGAATAGAAAGAACCGAAGTCTTTCAGGTCTAACGCAGATTCACATCAAATCTGAATATTCAAGCACGAAGATTAGTAGAGGAGTAAATGAAAGAAAGAAGAAGATGATGGAAGAAAAGTGTGGAAGAAAAAAACCTCTTGATTGGATGCAGGTCGATCTCTCAGGTCAGACCTTCAGCAAGCAGCTTCGAAGCCCTAGATGGATCTCTGCTTTGATACCATGTTAGATTTCACTAGGATCTGTCACACGTGAAAGAGAGATGAAAGAGAAAGGAGTTGCGGCTGTCACGATTTCCAATAATGAAATTGTGACCTAAAACATGTATATATATCCTTCGTTTACAGTGTGGGTCGGGTCTGATATATTATCCAGACCCAGAATACAAAATAACAAATACAAGTAAAGAATACATAGACAAAGAGACTTTTTCACACTGGACCAGCCGGGTTAGGCTCGACTGGTCAGGTCTGGCCTGACCTGGCAGCGCCTTGACAGGCCTGACCTGACAGCGCCTTGACAGGCCTGACCTAGCAGCGCCTTGACTGGCCTGTTGTGCTTGAAAAGGCCCAGCCGAGTGGGCTTGGCTGGGCAAGTATTTAAAAAAAAAGAAAAAAATATAAATAAAAAAAAATTTATACCTCCTTGTGGTCTGCACAGACCTGGTTAGTCCACATGTTGGGCCAACAGGCCTGGTTACCAAGCCCTATAGGCCGAGCCGAGTGGACTCGAGTAGGCAAGTGGGTGTTATTAGGGAGAAAAAAAAAGCGGGGGTTTAAAAATAAGTTTGTTTTTTTGTAGTTTGTGGGTTGTCAGCCATGCCCTGACAGCACACACACAAGCCCAGGTCGAGCCTGTGTATGGGCTGTCAGGCCCAGCCAACAGGGTCGGCTGGGCTGACTCGGCTAGCCCGAGCTGGCAGGGGGTCTGCCAGGCCCAGTCCGACCCTTGGGCAGGACTGGGACAGGCCTGCCAATCCACTGTCAAGCCCTACCCCGGGGCTGACTAGACCTGACCCAGCTGACTAAGGTCAGCTGGGCCTGTTCGAGAACCCCAACCGGTTTGGTGAAGGTTCTAAAAAAATTTTATGTATGTATATATATATGACAAAAGTTTTACATAAGTATTCACTTATGCAAATTTAATTTTTCAGATGTGTGCATTGAAATTGATTTGGGTGGTACACATTTGTGTACAGTTAGTTGTGTATACACACATGAGTAACAGATGGTGGATGTGTCACGCAAGTTATGTTATGCCCAAACAAAGATATATTGCATAGTTGTCTCATGTGCAGGTGTCTACTTGAATTAATTTGGGAACACATGTATGCAGTTACATGGGTATTAACATGCATTGACATGAATATGTACATGAGGAAAATATGCAATGGATATGATTATGCATAATGAATGGAAGTATGCAATTGACTTGAATATGTGTATTGAATGAAAGTGTGCAATTGTCTCTAGCATATAAATTGAATAAAAACATGCTTGTGAATATCCTTGTTGTATGCACATAGTTAACATTTGCACACATGAATATGCATTTGGAAAGCATGTGATTTATTTTATATTGGGTATGTTATGGTTTTTGCATATGGTGTATCGATGATCGGAATGAATCATCGTGAGCCTAGTGGGCCTCGAGCTTTAGTTGCTCCTTTTTTATTTAATTTACATGCATCGCAAAAATCACATTAATGTTATGGCACTGTATTGCACTGTTTTATGCTTTGCCACGGGCGATGGTCTCGTGATGGTTCTCGCAGAGGAATATGTGAGCTTGTGCCTTTGTTTGCATGCTAAATTGCAAATTAAAGAATTGATTATTAATAACCAGAGTTACCGGAAACACCTATGGTATAGGAGAAGCGCGTTTCCCCGAGACGCGTTTCGAAAGCGCAAAAGCGTACCCCTTTGCATCTCCCTTTAAAGGGGGATGCGCTTCCCTTTAAAGGGGTATGCATTTCCCTTTAAAAGGGGATGCGTACCCCAATAAAAGAAGACGTGTACCCCTTTAAAGGGGGATGCATTTCGGATGCTTAATTTGGAAAGACAAATTTGTCCTTTAAAAAAAATGTTAACACGTGAATCTGTTTCTTACTAAGGGTAAAATGGTATTTTATAAAACTCGTAAAAAAATAAAACCGAAAGAGGCTTAGGGTTTTATTTTTTCACGTATCATTCGACTCCTCTCTCTCTCTCTCTCTCTCTCTCTCTCTCTCAAGTTTTCGGCGACCTCCGAGTTTCGAGTTTCGGCGACCTCAAAAAATTCTGACGATTAATCCTTTCAGGTACGCTCACTCTCTCTCTATCTCTTCTCCCACCCTCTCTCTCTCTCACTTTCTCTCTCACACATATGTGAATGTGTAGGCAATCAGACATATGGCAATGTGTGTCTGCAGACTTTGCACATGCTTCCATTTGTGTTCATGGATGTGAATGTTTATACTTGCTTTGTGAAGTGAATGATGATAAAATGGATCAAATGTGTTGATCTTGCAATAGCTTTATTGATTAGCAAGGCTACTGTTGTGGCAAAATCTGTCACAATCAGAAAAAAAATCTTCTGGGGGGCGCTGCCCCCCTATAACCCCCCGCCAGGGGCGGCTCCCTGGACCCTCGCCCGCTGACCGCGCTGGGGGAAGCCCTCGGACCCCCCTAACTGCAAGGGCAAAAACTCTGAATCAGGCTCCACAACTCATCACTCACATGTGCAATAGCAATCTTTAATAATGATTTTCTCAACCCAACAACTGTGGAGGAGATTGCCATCACAGCTGGTCCTACGAGGAATCTTGTTGCCATGGTTGTAGCTGTCATTCGTTTCCCACATGCTGCTACCTTGGGTTGAGATGCCATAAAAAAACCTGCCAGCACATGCGCTCAAATAATGATTGAACTGAGATGGATCTTATGCTCGTGAACTGAGATGTCTGTAGCTTTTTCATCACCATCACTAAAACAAGTCTTGCACTGATCTTTCTTGAATTTATGACATTGCTCAGCTTTGATTCCATCTGATTACGTGCTCTTTAATCATCAATTTCACCTTTAGAAGAATACAATCACATAATAATGTGAATAATCTATGTACACAGAAGAAAGCAGACTCATGATATTGTGAAAATACAACTTGATGATGCTGTATAGTTGTTGCAATCATGATCTTGCCTTTTGCTTATGGTTAGCAGTAGAATGTTTTTTTCTCTTTTCTTTTTCCTACATTAGTCACAAACTCACACACAAGCCAACTTTCTACAAGTAGGTTTGTTCTTTTCCTTTGTTTAAAGCATAGTCACTTATATTAGTCTCTGGACATTATAAGTTTGTGAATAATCTTGGGAAATTTCACTTTAAATTTGAAGGAATATGAAATATAACATAAAAAGTAAGACGGGACTTTTGTTTTGGCAAAAGATAAAGAAAGAAGAAGTGTTTAAAATGTATGTGATAAAATAAAAATATATAATTACATTTTCGCTTCTCTTTCGATTCTTATTCGCTTCCCTTTCGCTTCTCATTTGAATCCTATGTTGCTTCCTTCTTCGCTTCTTAGGTCGCTTCCTAAGTCACTTCCGAGACGCTTCCCGGGTCGCTCCTAAGTCGTCCCGCGCTTCCCACTTCCTAAAATTTTAGAAGTGTCTCGCTTCCCGCTTCCGCTTCCCCTATCATTTCCCGCTCCCGCTTTCTCGACTAGCAACTCTGTTAATAACTAATAAAGATAAAAGAACAGTGTAATATACGTTCTGAGATCTCCCATCGGAAGAATGAGAATCTTAGAGTTTCGGTTTTTGGGGAGCCACGAGGATACAAAAACTCTGTGTGCTTTATTGATTAACCCTGAACCCGATATTGAGGTTCTTTCTCCTGACCACGGTTTTAGGAAGAATCCACCACTTGACTTGGGTGTGGTGTGTTAGACACAGTTGTTGTTTTGGTATACAAAGAAAATGGCACTATTAGATGTGGAAGTTCTTAGTGTCCCAACATTAAATGTAGAAGTCTAATGTTTCGAAGGTGATTCGGGCGAAGGCTAAGTTTGAAACTCAGTAATAAAATACAACTTGTATGTTAAGTTACCCTGGAAACCCTACTTGACCTCAGAAAATTTTACCCGTTTAGTGTATCTGCGGGTAACGGTAATAAAAAGAGTAACTTAAATTGTGTGCATTTAATAGGGACATGCATACGAAAGAATATTTTAATAAAAGATGATAAGTTATTCATGCATATTCCTGTTATGCATTAGATCATACATATTTACCTGTTTCCTTAACTGTTAAATGTTGGTGAATGCATAATGGTGTTCCCTAATGCATGTTAAATTATTGTATTACTAAATTTGTGATTTCTATTGTCTATTAAATGTTCCCTCATGCTTAATAATAGTTTCATATTTCATGAATGGTTAATTGAATTATAAATTTGTCATAATTGCATACCTTTAAAATATTACATAAATTCTTATTTGTATTCTTTATGTTCATTTATTTCATTAGAGAGATTCGTACGCAGAATTTCTCAAATTTCTGACATCCCTACTTTTGTGTTTTTCGCAGCCGCAGGGGATCAGTGAAGTAACTCGCTTGTAAGAGATTTAAGAGTGCTACATGGTTGCTAGGCAGCTTCACAGATGAACAACGTGGCTCTACTTTTCTTTCGTTTCCTTTACATTTACTTGTTATTGCAATCTGATTCTTTTTATGCAATTGTCTCGAGACTACTATTTCTTACTTAATTAATTAAAATTTTAGGTTGCTGTGCTGTGAATGATAAATGTAAGATCCCTTGTGGTTTTTTGGTTGTCTAATGGGGAGTGGAACAGTAAAGGCCCCGGGTCTCTGAGAATATTTCTACAATAGTTTAAAAAAAAACTGCATTTTAAAGAGGTATGAGTTGGGGTCGTTACAGATTTGGTATCAGAGCAACCACAAAATCTTACATTTTTATCATCTTTTTAGCATTAAATTTTTAATTTTGGTAAGAGAGCTCTGTCCTGAAGTGTCAGCAAGTTGTGCCTCGTACTCCAGATCAGTCATCCTTCACTGGTAAGGCAAGTTAATACTTTTAATTGAGCATGAAAATTTTTTGTGTTTCATTACATTCATAGTTTGACTCTTTTCCAGTGTGAATTAGTATACTTGGTGTGATTGTATGACTGAAATTATTTTGGATCCATCCTAATGGGGAAGGATCGATAAGGGTGTAATTTTTGAGAAAAATTTGCACGTTGTAGATGTATGGACGTAGGGGTGCTTCGACTTCTTGTGGTGTTCCTACGGATTGGCAGGATCAGAGAGAATTTATGATGAATGCCCTCAACACCCTGATCGAAGCGATGACGACCCAGGCGGCGCAGGCAGCTGCAGGTGCCTAACTCCCCGAGGTGGTTCAGAACGCAGGCGGCATTTCTTTCGAGAGATTCTTGAAATTGGACCCGCCAACCCTTTTCCAATAATTACCGCTTCCAAAAAAACAGCCCAATATACATAATTAGTTTCATTCAATTTTACCGGGATAATTCGAATCCCTTCCTTCTCTATAATAACACAAACAATCAATAACACAAGAAAACTAGAAGGAAACAAGTCAAAAGAGACACCAAAATCCAAATGAGAACCACAAAGCACCCTTTACGGACAAGGGTTGTTGAAACAAACCATATATAGCACAAAACCCAGCAAAGAAGAGGCAGGCAACACCTTTGAACCTCAAATCCAAGTTACTGCTGACTATAGTTACCCCGAAAACAACTCAAATCTCTTCTAAAACCCCAAAAACTTTTACCAAATCAGTTTTCTCAACCTCCTATACCAAAAACAACCTGAATAAGATCAATTTGAGTCCTCAAAACCCAAAAATCGAAACAGATTTACCGATTTTCCAAAATATGGACCAAACTTTTCAAGAACTCCAGAAATTCTTGAAAAAATCATACAAAATCCAAATGAAGTGAGATTTGTTTTAAATGTGGTCTAAAATCAGCCTCCAGCAACCCAAAGCAACAAAGTCACCAAAACTGGCCAGACTGGGCTAGTCGTTATAGTAGATGACATCAGATGACGTCAGCTGACAGCAGCAGTTGTCGATTCCAAGTCTTTTTCCTTCCAGAATTAACAGCATCCTCTCCTTGCTCACAGCTCTGATACCATGTTAGAAAAGCAAAGAGAAAGGAATGAGAGAGATTAGGGTTAGAGGATGCACAACACAAATGAGAGAACTCGTGTACTTCATAATGTGAAAATGAGAGTGCTTTATAATTGTGGAGAATATTACTGGAGTCAAGGAGGACCAAGTTGCAGATATGTTTACAAAGCCGCTTGCTAGACCAAATTTCTCAAAATGCTGTGACAAGCTGAGCATGATTGATATCTATGCTCCAGCTTGAGGGGGAGTGTTCAGATTAAAGAGGTTTTAAGTTTAAGTTTTCTTAAAAGTAGGCTATTTATTATTTCGTGTTTAATAAGGGACTTGTATGTAATTTCATTATAATGGCCTCTCTCTATTTAACATAGAGATTAGCCCTAATCGATATACAAGTTTTATGTTCTCTCTCTCTCTCTCTCTCTCTCTCTCTCTCTCTCTCTCTCTCTCTCCTGATATTGCTTTAGCCGTAAGCAAAGTTAGCCAATTTATGGACAAACCAACTAAGGTACACTGGAATGCAGCTATAATGCCTAGTCACCTATGTCACATGGGTGCGGGTGTGGGTGCGGGTGCGGGTGCGGGGCTGCGGCAGGGGCAAAAATGTATATATATATATATATATAATTTTGAAGTTTTAACAGTTTAACATTTAACAGTAAACATTGTCATAAACTCATAATATGATTCATCATGCATGCAGTATATCAACCTAAATATCAAATAATCAATCAAATAAGTAAAGCAATTACATAAATCGACCTAAATATCAATCAAATAAGTATTGTATAAAAGAACTAAATTACATACCAAAGTATATCCTGATGAAGTAATATATGCTAATAATTTTCTTCTTCATCATCAAATGCATCATTAGAAGGAATATTGGGCTCAGCTAAATCCATGTTTGTTACGTTGAATTCATGTTCTCCCTCGAAGTCACACTCTTCTGGGTTTACATCTCAAAATTTGGATGTTCCTTGTCTGCATTATAAACCCAATTTGAAAATGATAAATACAATACAAGTATATTTGAATGAAAACTAAGAAATAATCAAACAACTAAGAGAGCAAATTAGTACTTGTATTCATCATTGCTTCACGAAAGTAATCGAAGATTTGAATGAACATATACTAAATCCTCTGCACGCTTGCTGGTGAGTTTGTTTCTCTTCATGTTGTGAATTTGAGAATATGTGCTCCAATTTCTTTCACAACAAGATGAACTAGCAGGCTGCGATAGCTTCTGAAAAAAGTCTTGTCATACACATTTCTATGTCTTGATTGCTCTGGGTCTAAATTTGGAGGGACACGACCAATACCACCAGCCCGCCACTTATTTGCATAATATTTTGGATTAAGAAAATGCGTCATGCATTGCAAAGGAGTGTTGTTCTTATCCCATCTTCTGACTAAAATTGAATGAATATGATTAAAAAAATCTGAATCATCCAATGCAGGATTTTTTTTTTCATGCATGAAAACTATAGCTTGTATTTTTTCAATCATATTATCCCACATTTCATAAACTTTATGAAGCATGGGCTCATCCTTATCAACTTCTCTTAACATTTCCCAAATAGGTTGCGTAAATTGAAGGAAGTATACCACTCTGTCCCAAAACTCATCATCAAGAATGAATTTCTTAATTTCTTGAGTCTTCATATCATCATCAACACGATAGAATGTCCAATTTTCATTAGTCACCATTTAATCAAAGCATTCTTCACTCTTTTAATCCTCTTCATCATCACAATGATGGACGCAAAACGTGTTTCAGCGACCTTTAACAATTTCAAATCAGAATGCCTATTAAATATAGCATTAGCACGATGGTGGTTAACAACAAAATTCCTAATGCTTTTGACATTTCTTTCTAAATCTTCAATCCATGAACATAAAGAATATGCTTGTGAATATTTTTCTTCTTTGGGGTTGCATATGCTCTTTAGGACTAGATTTAAGTTGTGTGCTATACAGGGAGTCCAAAAAATATGAGGGTACTCACTCTCCAAACTCAACGCTGCACTTTTACAAACTGGAGCGTTGTCCGTAATGATTTGTACCACTTTCTGATCACTCACTTCTTTTATCACTTCTATAAACAATCCCTTCAAATACTCTGCATTTTTATATTCCCTAGATGCATCAACTGCTTTCAAGAATATTGGGCCACTAAGCGAACAAGCAATGAAATTGATTAATGGAAGCCTTTGAATATTTGTCCATCCATCAGACACAATGGAAACTCCATTTTGCTCCAATGAATATTTTTTAATTTCTAGCAACCTCTCCACATTTGCCCTCTCTTCTGCAAGAAGTGTGGTTCGTATTTTTTCTGAACTTGGAGGCACATAATCACTCAAATTACAATTTGCCAAGGATGTTACTAAATCCTTCCAATAAGGATTTCTAGCCGCATTAAATGGGAGTGAACCAGAATAAAAATACCTCCCAACTTTTCTATCTAATTCTTCTCTTCCATATGTATTGAATGCTGCTTGTATTGTTCCTCTACCTCCTATATTGACTTTTCTTTTTTTTCAGCATCTTCTTGGTGGCTTGCAAACGGCACAGTGACTGCAGAAGAATCGGCCATTGCCTTTCGCTTCTCATATTCTTCTTGTATTTTCTTGTATTGTCTTCTCATTGCCTCATCAACTTTTCTGCAAGCTGAAATGCCATGTCCTGGTATCTTCAACAAATGAGCATTCACTCTTGTGTAAGACCCAACAAAATCTCTTTCGCAGAGCTTGCATCAAAATCTCTTGTTTGCACCACCTCCTTCTCCAGTTTTTGCAAGTTTATCTACATGTACCCATAGTGGCCCCACATCATCAATCACACTGCAACTATCAGCAAAACTAGCAGCAGAACTCACATGTTGGGATGAGGATGACGCAAGCCCTTTTCCTTTATCCGTCATTTTTATCCTAAAAACACAAAAAAAAAACACATTACAATTTTCAAATCAATTCGAAAACACAGGAAGAAGGGAGGGCTCAGCCCCTCCCCTGCCAACCCAACAAGAGAGCGAGGGGGGCTCGTCCCCTCCCCTGCTGAAAACAGAGGGAGCAGGGGGGGCTCAGCCCCTACCCTGCCGACCCAAAAAGAGTGTAATGCCCCAAAAAATTTTTACCCAAATTTAAGAGGATTTTTTTTTATATAACAGCGGAAACAAGAAATAAAATAGGGTTAAGCATTTCGAGACATTACGGTGGAGAGAAAACCCAACACATTTATTTCCTTCCATTTATCAAGGAATAATGACATCAGAGTTTTAAAAACATAAAATGAACTCAACCATCCCTGGAACAATAAATCCAAAAATCTCAATCTGATGCCTCATCCCGCAGCCGCTCATAAACCCTAGTCTTTACCTGAAAAATAGTAAATTGATTGGAATTAGACTACCACGTCTAAGTAGGAAAACTGTAACTCTTAATACAGGTATATCATGAGTCCAGTATGAGATGTGGGTGTCATAGGTGATTTTCAAAATATACATAAGCAAGTAAGCAACAACAGAAATCAACAGTCATATACAGGAGCACGTAAACAATTATGCAATAACAATAACTGAGCAGGTAAGACATAGTATGCAACATTAATAAGCAAGTGAGGTAGGCGATGCAACATCAATAACAATAACATGCATAACTTTCATGTAATAGTTCAATCACCTCGTATTTACCCATTTCAGGATTTCAGATCATTACAATTTCACAATATAAAGCATACTGAAAAATATGCAAATGTCTCTTTAATGACTCCATCACAGTGATACCTAACTGTTTTAATTAATGTTTATCTTTTCTTATCCCACGGGTACACGTGGGCCAAGGCAACCATCTCAGAAGAAAACGTTCGGGGGTATATTATTCAAGGATATTTTATTAACCCGAACATTTTAACTGAGACTGAAAATCCTAAGGGAGCGGTCAGTGACCGAGAGAATCTCCCAAAGGCCAAAACCAAAACAGGATGCATCCCTAACTTCTGCAGAAGAACAAAGAGCTACCACCTAGGACATATTGGTAGTCCGGGTCCCTAACTCTGAGGATTGGGACCAACGAGTCGCTTTACGCTCGAAACCAAAACACATGTCCCAAGAGTTTTGTACCACCTACCCTCTCTAAGGTAAGCCCAAGAACTGAGTGGGTTAAACTTTTCATTTAATTAATTTTCCAAAGTTCAGGGGCATTTCCCCAAAACTATCTCCTACCATCCTAGTAGTAGGTCCTCAACCTTAGTCATTTTACCAAGGCATACACCAACCCGTACGCTTCCATGTTGATTGCATGTTCCCACTCAGAGTGCTCTGGCGCCTTTAAGCCAGCTGAGCACAAAAGCCCCGGTACCTTTAAACCAGTCAGGCCACAAAAACTAAATTTAAGATTCTCATCAGTGTTATCATTATTACCCAGAATGTTTCAGTACCTTTGAACCTTCAAGCACCAAGGCCCCGGTACCTTTAAACCAGTCGGGCATACAACATTTATGTGTAAGTTTTTATCACTTCTATTGCCATAGCACACAAGCTAATAGCCCAAGTACCCACATCAGCTAATCAATCCAATAAAGTTCATTAGGCAAGGTTTTCCCAAATGCCTGTCTCGCGGAAAGGTACATGTCCACATGTCACTAGGTACACCATTATGTGTTTGGAACCAATATAATACCCTCATTCCTTAAACACAGCTATCATGAGCTTAAGCCTTAAAATTACACTTTCGAATACCTGTTGCATAAGCAAAACATATCATACATTTTATAACAAAAGGCAGTAGAAGCACATGGCATTTCATATAAATCAGTCGCAGCACTAGAGAAACCCAAAAGAATGAAATTTGGAGAAACCTATGGAGCCCAACGTCAACTAAGTACAACAGGAATATTTTGTCATATACATTCCAAGTTTACATGATTTCATGATTCTAACCTCAGAGACACTTTGGGATAGAAACTTTCTGTGTGGGATATAATTTCAATAAACATGCACTCACCTGTTTCCAATGTAACATCCTACTAGATTAGGTTACATTTCATATGCTCCAGCACATTGAACAAGGACATATTTAATAGCATATTGCAATATCAACTGAACAAGACATACAGGAGAATGTATCTCAAATATCCACAACTAGGAGAAGTAAACGAACTGGTGTAACCTAATACAAAACCCATAGTCAACGTTACTTTAATCGAGTGAAGTCCCTTTCTATTGTTTCAAGAAAAATCAAGTATGTGAAAGCAATGGTTCAACAAAAAATCCGAATGGTAAAAGTAGGTCATATTGTTGCACTAAAATCAGTGTTGTGCCTACGGTTTGACTATATTTAACCAGAGGATAACCAGGTATGCTGGTCCAAGTATCACAGGGTATAATAATCAAAATATAATAGGGTATACATGTAATATTAACTGATCAGCATATCACCTGGTGATCCATTAACATGAACTGGTAAGCATGTACCAATGTATTCAGTTATTACTAACTGATTAACGAGGCATGCTGTAAATCATAATTTTGTTTTTCATAGCCATGTTACGATTTCTTTCAAAATGAGATAGACACAATCGGCCAACCTAAACATGCTATGTTTTACAAAATGAAACAGTCAACATCGGCTAATGGAAATTAACATAATCAGGTTATATTTTTCAGAAGAAAACACATGTTGCATAAGAGCCTAAGTTAATTCCAAAATCCGATACAGAGTTTTAACATCATATGTATTTATAAAGACCTATAAGTGTTTAGTTTATAATCCTCAACTCAATTTAACCAACCTATGAGGCATTTCAAACTCAAGTCATAATATATACTTTTGTCAAGGATATGCAGATTAGAAACTATCAATAAAGTCAATTCGCGAGGCTGGTCAAATTATACACCATTCTATTGACCTGAATTGAGCATAAGGATGCCATATTTTACAAGTGAAACAATCATGATCGGTTAGCAGAAATTAATTTAACATGCTTATAGTCTCAAAATGAACAGACACAAGAATCGGTTAACAGAATTTACTATAAGCTATACGTTCAGAATGAAACCGACCCCTTCGGCTAACCAAGAATTAACCTAGGGATGAAATGTGTTTCTAAATAAAACTAACATGATCGACCAACCGAACTCACATCAACAGTGTATGTGTGTTATGCGATAAGACTAACATGATCAATCAACAGGGATTTCATCAGCATGATAAAGCATACAAAAATTTCAACGTTTCCTCCACCCAAATACTGGAATGAACACCCCTAAATTCTGTCATCTAACCCCAAGAATCGAAACCCCAAATCTGAGGTTATCAAATACAAGAAATCTGAACCCTACGGCAGGGGCGATCCAGTGCTTCAACCGAAACCCCAAATCGATCGGATTTGGGATTTTCCCGGTTAGGGTTATGCAAGAACCCACAAATCGATGGAATCAGATATTGCCGAGTTAGGGTTTGGCAAGAACCCACCCAAATTCGATACTTAGGCTTTTTCCGACAGCCAAGAATATGCATGCCAACCACAGGTTTTCGCCTTGACCAACCCCATCACACCCAGACTAATTCAATATCCAGCAAGAAGAGATACAGGAATCCTACCTGTTTCGGCGCTCATAAGTTGCTGTTGCAGAAGGAGGGCCGCCGGCTCCGGTGAGGGTGGTTGCTGCAGCGAGACATCGGGAGTCGAGGAAGTATGCGAGGGAAGGGGAATCGGCAGCAACACTGCTGACTGCTGGAAAGGAAACGGGAGGGGAAGAGCGCAGGGTGTTGGCTGAGGCCGTCGGTGAGCGAGAGGCCAGAGAGTGCAGGGGTGAAGGCCTCCCCTCACCCTTGCGTGATTTTAAGGGTGTGGGAGGGCGTTGATCAGGAAACCCTAGCAGAAATAGGAAGAGGGAGAGCGGTGCAAGGGGGAAATTTTAAAAGAAACCCCTGGCCATGCGAGTTTTAACCCTAACGGGTTGGCAGATCCGGGTCGGATCCGGAGCCGACCCGGGTCCAAATGTATGTGTGTGTGTGTGTTTTTACCTTTTTTGCGCACCACTGTTGCGGGTTTGGTTTGACCGAACCCGTGACCCGCGAACCATCACAGCTGGGTCCAGGTTTGGGCATGTCCGGGTCCACCAGAGGATCCGGACCCATTTTAAAACGTTTAACTTATTAGATATTTAAGTTTTTTTTAAAATGTAACCCTAATAAAATTCAGTGGATTCAATTACATTATTATGGATCCCTACCAACTTATTATGGATCCAAAGTCCATTCGGTTTCGCAAGTCCCCTTACTAAATCCGGATCCATGGATCCAAAATTTTGATCGTGGGTCTAGACTTCGCATAAGATACTACGGATCCCATGAAAGTGTTATAGATCCGATATTGAAATTTTATCATTAAAAATTTGATTTAAACTTCGAGGATCCAATCCATTTAACCAACGTCTATTATTAACTATTCGATTTAAGGTTCGTGGTCCGATATCTAAGATCCGAATGGAATAGCGGAGTTCTATATAGGATATTTGGGATCCAACATTGAAGATCCAAATAGGTTATCCAAGATCCAATTACGAATAAATAATTAAAACAATAAAATATTCTTGTATCACCTTAATGACTTAAAATCTAAGTTTATTTATCTGATAAAAATCGTGGGTATTACAAAGAGAGCCAGAGGGGGGAGGGGCTCGGCCCCTCTCCTGTCGACCCAAAAAAAGAGCCTGATGGGAGAGGGGCTCGGCCCCTCCCCTGTCGACCCAAAAAAAAAACAGATGGGGGAGGCGCTCGGCCCCTCCCCTATCAACCCAAAAAAAAACTAATGGGGGAGGGGCTCGGCCCCTCCCCTATGTCGACCCAAAAAAAGAGCCCGATGGGGGAGGGGCTCGGCCCCTCCCCTGTCGACCCAAAAAAAAAAACAGATAGGGGGAGGGGCTCGGCCCCTCCCCTGTCGACCCCAAAAAAAACCCTCCTGTGCCGAAAAACGATGGAGCAGGGGGGGCTCAGCCCCTACCCTGCCGACCCAACAAGAGACCGAGAGGGAGGGGGGGGTGCTCGGCCCCTCCCCTGGTGATCCAAGAAGAGAGTGAGAGAGGGTACATACCTGCGAAAGGAGAGGAGGATCCGAGAGGATGAGCCGAGAGAAGGAGCCTGGGCGGCGAAGCTGGGGCGGCAATGGGAGATAGCTCGGGCTCAGGGGAGAGAGAGGAGAGATTAGGGCACAAAAAATTTTTGCCCTAATCCTCCTTTTCATCGGGGAAAAAAAATTTACACCTAAATCGTGGACAAAAATGACCCTGGGTGCGTTGACCGCACCCGCGTCGTGTCGCGTCGACGCGGGTGCGGCATCTATTTTGCCGAGTCCCTGTGACATAGCTAGTCACAGTTATATATAGTAACTTACCTACTAGTGAGCAATAGCTTTTGCTATCAACCGGTTTCGACCCTTCTTCAAACAACTGAACTTTATGGCCCATGAGAATATTTGTTGTTCTAGCTCCCAACATTCCAGTTTCCTTTAATAAGTCAATAACATACTTCCGTTGAGACAAAACCATCCCTTCACGGTTCCTGGCAACTTCTATACCCAGAAGGGTCCGAGCAACATCAATCAAGTGCCGGTGTTTGCGCTCAGCCACCCCATTTTGTTGAGATGAATAGGCACATGTAGTTTGGGGTTGAATGCCATGATCTTGGTAAAATTGTAATAGAAATTTTGATTTAAACTCAAGAGCATTTATCAGTGCAAACAATCTTGACAACAGATTCAAACTGCATTTTTATTTCAAGAATTATGGATTTGATAATACTTGGAACTTCATATCGTTCTTTTATTAAAAAGACCCACGACAACTTAGAAAAATCATCAACAATAACAAGATAATATCGACACTGAGTCCTAGTAGGAATCTTACTAGGACCCCATACATCTGTATGAAGTTCAAAAACTTTATGACTATACTGGCTCTGACTTGAAGGGAACGAACTTCGATGATGCTTGCCCAACTGACATGCTTCACACTGAAATGATGTAGTAGAAGGAATTTGAGGAAAGACATACCGAAGCTTTGACAATGAAGGATGACCAAGACGACGATGCCACTGAACAGGACTGGATGAGTATTCCACTGCAGCATAAACATTACCCACTGGATGGTGTAGGTAGTAGACTCCATTTTCTTCATAGCCTCCACCAATCTTCTTCCCCGTCAGCAAATCCTAAAAATGACAACCCATCGGATCAAATATCACTCTACAGTTTAGTTCTTTGGTAAGACAACTAACAGAGAGTAAACTTTGAGGAAAATTGGGAGCATGAAGAGCATTTTTCAGTTGTAAGGAGGAGGATAAAGAAATATTTCCCTGACCAACAACTGGTGAGGAACTCCCATCTGCTAATGAGACTACCCGATGAGCAATAATATCCTTATAATCTGAAAAGAAATTAGAATTTCCACACAAATGTCTGGAGGCACCAGAGTCAATAATCCATTTACTATCATTTTTATGAAGATGATCCCCTGTTGAGTAGGCAACACCAGCTACAGGAGAAGAAGATAAAGGCCGATGGGTTATCAGTTCATCATATTCTACTCGACTAAGAGTAATACAGTCGCTGGCAGGAGTAGTTTCATTTGCATTTGCTACCTCTAGAGTTGTAACATTTGCTTTTGGAACATTAGGCTTTGATGAAGAGAAGGTTGGCCGTCCATGTTTGTCCCAGCAACGATTTTCTAAATGTCTTGATTTTCCACAGAAAGTACATTGAAGTCTACCTCTACCTCTCATACCTCTTCCACGGCCTCGTCCTCTAATATTTTGAGTATTTCCACATCCATAACCTGATGAGACAGCTAGAGCAGATGTCTGAGATATAGGATGAGATTGTGGAAGAGAAAAAACAAGTCTGCTTAAGCGATTGTAAGCATCAGCAAGCGTAGGTATATCAGATCCAGTCAACATTTGGACTTTAGCAACAGAGAAATCTAAAGATAATCTTGTGAGAAACCGAGCAACCATAGTCTGTTCTTGATGATCTTTTTGTTTCGAACAACAAAGAGGCTTGTGAGCATTAAGTCTTTCAAATGCTGATTTGACGGAGGCATAGTACTGGACCAAGGTTTGTTCTCCCTGCTGCAAATTATATATCTCTTGTTCAACTTGCAAGATACGACTCACATTAGTCTCTTGAGAGTACGTATCACGAATATTGTCCCACATCTGTTTAGCTGTATTATAGTAAATTAGACCATCTGCAATATGGGGTTCGACATTATTCATAATCCATGGCATAACAATGTCATTATCTTCATCCCAAGTGATATATTTTCCCACTTTATCATATGGTGCAGTCTCCAATAGTATGTGTTTTCTACGATGTCCAGACATTGACATCATGAAAGTTCTGGACCACCTGGCATAATTTGTTTCATTCAATTTCACAGACGAGCCATATGAGAAGGGGTTTGCAAATGCCTTATATTCCCCAATAGTCTCATTCTTGGAATCGAGTTTCGAAGCTTCACCCATAATGAAAAACACTAGCCGATAATGCTGCAATAAATGACCATAAAAAAACTTATCCCAGATCCACAAAAACAAACAAATGAAACACAACCAACGATCAGATCCCCTCTTTAGATAGCTCAGAGTTCAAAACAACACCCCGCAGAAACGATGAGGAGTCACGATAATAGATCTACCACACTAGGTTGTTCAATACACAGCAGAAAAGATGATGAATCACGGCACCAAAGAAAAAAAAAATCGACCACACTAGGTTGTTCAACACACATCAGAAACAATGATGAGTTATGACAGCAGATCTGAAAACAGATCTGAAAAAAAAATAGAACCACTTTAAACATGCCATCTAGGTCCACGACCAAAACAACGACAAAGGATCATTACGCCTATGATCTGTGATAAGCACATCTCAGATAAGATCTTTTCACGAACAGAAATCACGGCAGCGGCAAGTTAGGTAAAAAAAAATCCCCTTATCACAGAATTCACAGCAGCCCCAAGATAGCACAGATATCATCCAGATCTACGACTGAACAGTATACTTTTCTTCCACTTCCACTTCGACCCATAATAAAAAAATTTGTTTTTTCTTGTACATCACCCATCGCTGCCGATACTCGATCTGGTTGAACAAAATTTGTCGTGGCCTTTAGATCTGATTGTAGATCTGTGTCATGACATCTGTCAGACACCAGATCTGTTATCAGATCTATGCAACAAAACAAATAAAAACCCGCACCTTTTATTTCTTTACTCGAGCTTCTTCTTTTTTTTGGTGTAGATAGAACACGTGACGCACACCTTTACTGCAGAGAACCTGTGCTCACGTTCCCAAGACCAGAGGCTCTGATACCATGTGGAGAATATTACTGGAGTCAACAGGAGTCGATACAGAGAGAGAGAGAGAGAGGTCGGCTGAGAAAGAACGTAAAACTTGTATATCGATTAGGGCTAATCTCTATGTTAAATAGAGAGAGGCCATTATAAAGAAATTACATACAAGTCCCGTATTAAACACGAAATAACAAATAGCCTACTTTTAAGAAAACTTAAACTTAAAACCTCTTTAATCTCAACAATAATAATAAGGGTCGACCCCCTTTAGACATCAAAAAAAACAAAAATACTAGCATACCCCTTTTTTATAGGGTTTTACATAATAGCCTATTAATTTACTTTTCATAACTCTATAATACACTATATTATATAAACTTTCAATAGGATGAAGAATCTTTTTCGACTGGTATCTCTCAGTTGAAGCATCATTTAGTCGGGATACATCATAATGTGCAAGCATGAACATCAAGGAAATTATGAGACGTCATAAAATGATAATGTCAACAATTACTTGATGATCTAAGAGAAAAAAGACAAGAAAGAGAAATGAATGGGGCAGAAATAGGGTATGCAGAGCCCTGGGAGGATGTGTATTGCGAAGATGAGCTCTCTACTTCTGATCTTACAGTCCATAGCATAGGATCAGAAGTAGAAAGCTTTGTAGCGACTAATGAGGGGAAAAGGTATGGATGGTACCATTAGTAGTGTCATTGTTGCCGCCGCGAGCACAAAAAGAAGAGGAGGAGGGAGTTCTACAAGAGAAGGACAAGGAGGTAGAGCTAAAGGCTCTATTAGAAACTTTTTTCCTCCTAGGACTTCCCCTAGGGCGATATTCAGATGTCACTGTTGGGAGATGGCTCTATGATGCCTGCATTTCTTTCAATACGGTAAATTTCTTTCATTTTCAAGTCATGGCAGATGTCATAACCAATATCGGGCCTGGATATAAAATGCCTTAATATCATGCTTTGAGAGAAAAAGTTTTAGATGCTAATGTGAAAGAAGTAAAGGCATATTGTGATGAGATAAGGCAGCTATAGAGAGTGACTAGGTGTACCATCATGGCAAATGAGTGGACAAACAGAAAGTCGAGGACCTTGATAAATTTTTTTGTCTATTGCCCTAAAGGAATTATGTTTTTTAAATCAATTGATTTGTCTAATACTCCCAAGACAGCAGATGTATTGTTAAGGATTTTTAACCAGGTTGTGGAAGAGGTTCAGCCTCAAAACATTGTGCAGTTCATTACTGATAATGCAGCAAATTATAGGACAGCAAGTAAAGAATTGCCAGAAAATTTTGGGTCATTCTTTTAGACTCGCTGCTCATTGGATAGACCTCATGCTTAGTACATCGGCAACATGGATGAGGTACATCAAATAATTGAATGTTGTCAAGAAATGACTAAATTTATTTACAATCATGTATGGGTTTTGAGCCTAATAAGAAAGTATATTGGTGGTGCTGAGTTGATTCGTAGTGTAGTTACTAAATTTGCTACAATTTTTTGTATAGTGCAAAGTCTAGTAAATAATAGAGTTACACTAAAAAAATATTTTCATCAGATGAGTGGAATGCATATCCCCATGCACAAAAAAACCCACAAAAATTGTAAGTATTGTATTAAGAAGTGAATTATGGGATTCATGAATCAAGTTGTTGAGAATAACTATACATTTGGTGAAGGTGCCTTGATTGGTTGACAGTGAAGACAAACCATCTATGGGTTATCTCTATGAGGTCATGGGTAAGGCAAAAGAAGCCATTAGAGATAATTTGAAGCAGAAGAAAAAATTGTACATACATATATGGAACATCATTGATCATAGGTTGACTGAGCAACTTCACCGACCTCTTCATTATGCATCATATGATTTAAATCATGTATTTAGATATTTTACTATGTTTAAAATGGATAGGGAAGTCAACAAGAGAATTTTAGATTGCATTGAAAGGTTAAAACCTAATTATAACATTCAACATCAAATTCATAAGAAAATGAAAACTTATGATAATGCATTGTATGATATTGGGAGACCTGCAGCAATGTGAAACCGTGCTACGATGCATCCAGGTAATTTATTTTGTCTATTTCAATTTTAATTTAATATTGTTATTTTGTTATGATGTTTGGTATTATTGTATTTGTAATTGTCTTATTGATTTCTCGTTTTCTTCTTTTTTTTCAAACATGTGGTGGGTCAAGTTTGGAAGTGACGCTAAAACTTAAAATTGAGGCAGATGTATATAAAATTATTATGTTTAATTGTCATTTTTATTCAAAACCTAACTAATTTTATTTTTTTTATGTCATCTTTTTAGGCAAATCAAAAAGTTATCAACAAGGAAGCACAAAGAGCAATTTGATCCCCTCAATTTGGAATATTTTGATGAATTGGATGCATGGGTTGAAGAAGCAGAGACTCTTTTGAATGAAGAGGACATTCAATAGATTAACATGGAAGGAGCACAAGAGGTAGATGATAAAGATCATAAGTATCTTAGAAACGATGTGGGTGTTGAAGGAGGAGAAAGAGAAGAAGATATTGATGATGAAGATGATAATGATTATTGATGTATCATGTTTTATTAAAAAACTTGATTATTTAATACTTAATTGTTCATAAACTTGGTTATTTTATTTTTATTTATGTAATATGAAAGTATGAGTCTTATGGTTTGTTCATTAACTCCAAGATATTTCATATTTTGCATTGTTCTTGTGAGATATGCATGCAATGTTATCTATGATTCTATGTTAATTGATGTTTGATGATGTCTTAGGCACCTTATAGAGATATAATTGCTTCATATTTGATTTTATGGTTGTATTTTGTGCAATTCATCATTATTTCATGTGATATAATTATTTTAGAATTTTTACTAATTTTTATTTTATTTTTCTTGATTTTTTTAATTTTTTGAAATTTCTTATTAAAAACCTAAGTTCCTTGGATACGGTGTTACTATTGGCCCGACAGATACGGGTAATGATACCCTGCTTACAACCTTGGTCGATAGACACATGCACAAAAGAGTAAGCCGGTTAGGACTTTTTAAAGTATAAAGTCAACAGGTAACGCATGTATGAAGATTAAACTACAAACAAAGAGAGGGTAACGTATGAACATTGAACTACAAAGAGACGCATTATCTGAACCCAATTAAACACAACCTGTTCCAGTTCAGCTGGTAATAGAATCCATGAAAAAGATCCCAAAGATGCACATGAATCAAATTCTCAAGATTTTTGCGTATATACTACGTTTCCTTCACAACAAAACCACAAAATACCCAATATAGGATTCAACTCGACACATTAAAGAACGAACCACCCACATTCAAAAATCAATCACCAAATATCTACAAGTACAGAGAAACAGCCGTCTACGTCCTTACCAACAGAATCATTCAACACACATTTCCGATATTAATACGAACATAGAACTTCTACATAGAAACGATCAACCAACGTAGCCAAATTGATCAAAAAGAAGATCGAAAAGACCAAAATGAGGGGAAAATTTGAGCACCCACTAACCAAATTTGAAAGCCAAATCAGATAAAAGATCAAAACAACCAAAAGGAAGGAAAAGAATGGGCACCCACCAACCAAATTCGATACAGAAATATGGGTACGGTTGATTTGTGCAGTTACAGAGGGCGTACCGGTGCAGAGAAGGGAGGCAGCACGGGCCATCCTCTGAGAAGCTCCTCCCAAGCGCCACAGCGTTGCGATGAAGAACGAGCAGCTCTTATTGAGTGGTCCCGCAAGGTGACGCTCGTTTGAGTTCGAAAATTGGAGGCCTCTCATTGAGAGAAAGGCGGTGTCACAAATATGGGCGATATTCGGAAAATATGGTAAAAAACAACTAAATATTTTTCTCACCGTTTAAAATAACCAATATATCGTGATACTTTCAAAATATCGCAATATTTAAGTTTATACAGGGATGTCAATGGATCGGATTGTGCCTGATATCCGACCGAATTCGACTCCCTTTAGTAGAATTTGGCAAGCCAAAAAAATATCTGATTAGAATCGAATGCAGATATGGTTTTAATTTTTTGATGAATATCTTAAACCGATTACATGTAAAAATACCATGTATAATATGACCTTTTTACCATCCGAATCTGAATCAAAATCAGAATCTGTTTAGCAAACTTCCAAATAATCAAATCTGGTATTGGCCACATCTAATCTAAATTCGGACTGTTTACCTCCTTATGTATGTTTAGAAGTAGTAGATTTCTCTCTCTTTTTCATGTTATTAGGGTTGTCAAAGTGTCGGGCTTGTACAGGGTATTGTTGACACCCAAAAATTTATGGGTTCTCAACCCACATGCATGTTGGCCCCAAAACGTTAGTCACTCCGTTCACTGTAATGTAAACTTAAAGTATTATATATACTCAAAGTTGATTTTTCGTCCAAAATATGTTTCGTAGAAGAGGATGTCAACATTTCAACGCTTTGAATTGTTCTCCAATTCAGGATACGTTTACAAGGTTGTGGCCAAAATACCGAAGATAGGACAGACTTAAGACAAACATGTGAGCAAGTCAAACACTTGCCGACACAAGAGTGTAGTCCCTATTTCTTTGGCCATTTTTCCTTGTTTTGTGAACTCAGGCAAAGCTTCAAGAGCGCTTTTGAACTCAAGCAAGTCCCTTCCAAAATTGTTTTTTTTTTTGGAAAAAAAAATGTCGCTTTTCTCAGGCGTTGGCCCTTGGGTGTGAGAAAAAACTAAAAAATTCTCTTTTGTGGGTTTTTGAGATTTTGGCTTGGGATTGTTTCTCAAATCTCTCTCTCTCTCTCTCTCTCTCTCTCTCTCTCTCTCTCTCTCTCTCTTCCTTACCAAAGTGCCGCCCAGTCAAGAGCAACCTATACAACCTTCGATGTTTGAGGAAGGGGGCTAAGGTAATTTCTAAAAAAAAAAAATTTTCATTTAAAATTCAGTTTTCTTCTATATTTTCTTACTTTCTTGGAAATCTTTTTCCAAGATTTTTGTTTTCTCGGGTTTATTTTTCAAACATACCTCTTTTCTTGGATTTTTTATTCGAAGAACCCCCCCTTTCATATGTAGAAAAGCCTCTTTTCTTTTTAAGTCATTCACATCGTGAGCTCAAGACGTCATCATCATGTCATATTGTCACGAGGAAGGGGATAGAGTTTCTTTGAAAACCCGAGTAAGTTTTCACTCACTATTTTTTTTATTTCTCACACTTTCTTTTTGATATTTTTTAATTTTTTTTTAGGAATCTTGGTTGTTTGCATATGATCTATGATCAAAACACACATTTTATTGATTGGGTTTTGCTTGGATGGGACTACCATCCAAGCTTACCTCACAAGTGATGTCAAGGATTCAAGAAGGCTCAATAATAGACTTTCTCAGGTAAAAGATCTCAAACGCGGTTGAACTATCTTTAACCATTTTGGAAGGAACAATTCAACCTCGAAGGAGCCGATCCCATCATCTTTAAAAACAGAGGCAAGTTTTAAAATTATTTTCTAAAATCTTTTAAAAATATATTTAAAACCTTGTTGGTAAAATTTTCTTATCAGCGGGTACTTAACCTAGCCTGAACCTAAATATATGAGTATGGGAATAAGAAATGCCGATCAGAAATCATTTGGATCAATTCAAACCCAATAAGAAATATGTGGGCCAGGTTTAGGTTAAGAATTTTATCAAATATCCAACCCAACCTGCCTTGAGCAGGGTATTTCATAAGCTCTTTAAACTATACATATATGATACTTGAGACTTCATTTTCTTGACATAACAGGACCCTAAGGTTGGGTGGTCTAGTCCTCAACCTAGAGTTTTAACTCCCAGGAAGAAGGCAGGCCCATTCAGTGACCCGGTTCTTGCCAAGGGTTGTCCTTTATCATAAAAAAAAATCAAAACTAGGGCTGATAAATGAGATGAACAAGTCAATCCTTGCTTGTTCAGGCTCGGCTCATTTACCATTTAAGTTAACTCGGACTTGACTCATGTTCATTACTATACGAGTGGAGCGCATGTCAGATGAGCCGAGGCACGAGCTGGCTCTTTTAAAAATTTGAAAATGGTTGTGTTACCCTTGAGAATAATGTAATTTCACAGTGTATCCACAAAATATCGCAATAGTCTTTGTATATTCTCCTACTTTTTTTTTTGCTAAATTTGGGGTCACTTATGACGATTTTATCCTACAAATAAAATGTACAAGCAACTTTCGTTGTCGCCAAATATTGAAACTCAATTGCGATAGAATAATAAAACTGAATTGTGGTGATAGAATAGCGAAACCCCGTTGCAATAAAATAACAAAACTCAGTTGGGGTGATCAAATAGCGAAACTCAGTAAAATAGCAAAACTCAATTGCGATGATATAATTAATATCAGTTGTGGCAATAGAATAGTGAAACTCAATTGCGTTAGAATAACAAAACATAATTGTTGCAATAAAATAGTGAAACTCAGTCCTGATAGAATAACAAAACTCAATTGTAAAATCTAGTTATCATAGGACGTGGTGCTAATGGTGAATAGAGGTAGTGGCAATGGTGATTATGGTGGTGGCAACGATGATCTTGGTGGTGGTGATGACAATGGTGGTGATGGTAATAGTGATGGTGGTAATGGTAATGGTGGTGATCACAATGGTGACAAATGAAGATGGTGCTCATTATGATTATAGTAATGGTGGCGGTTGCAGTAATGACTACGGTGGTAATGGTAGAGAAGTGGTGGTAATGTCAGAGCAGTGGTGGCGGTGAGGAGGATGATGAGAATAGAGTGAAAGAAAAGAAATAGTAACAACTGTGTTTCGTTATTCTATTGCAACAATTGAGTTTTGTTATTCTATTACAACTGAGTTTTGCTATTTTATTGGCATAACTTAGAATTGAATTTCACTATTTTATTGCCACAACTGAGTTTCACTGTCATATATATCACAATTAGGTTTAGCTTTGCAACTGAGTTTCACTATTCTATTGTTGCAATTGAGTTTCACTATTTTATCTCAATTGACTAAAGTTGCAGTCCGCTTGTCTGGTAGGAGCGGTTAGTGTTTTGGGAAGTTGCAAGTTCAAAACCCATTGGTACTATTGTATAACTGGTGGGTGTCAACGCTTAACCCCAGCTTGCCTTTCAAAAGAAAAAAATATCTCAACTGAGTTCCACTATTTAATGACAACAAAAGTCACTTGTACATTTTAGCAAAATGGTAAAACGTCATAAATGGCCACAAATTCAGCGAGAAACGAGTGGGTGGGTATACGAGAAATATTATGATATTTTGTGGATACGCCATAAAATATCATTATTCTCAGGAGTCGTGTGGTCATTTTTTATAAAAAAAAATATGTAAATGTTAATATTTCCCACGACAGGTACGGTTGTTTAACTGGTGGGGGTACGCTTAACCCCAGCTTGCCTTTAAAAAAAATATAAAAAAATCTCAACTTAGTTTCGCTATATAATGACAATGAGAGTCGCTTGTAGAATTTAGCAAAATGGTGAAACGTCATAAATGACCACAAATTCACTGAGAAACGAGCGGGTGGGTATAGAAGAAATATTGTGATTTTTTGTGCCTGCGATATGAAATACCATTATTCTCAGGGGTTATTTTCAGCGAGAAACGAGTGGGTGGGTATACGAGAAATATTGTGATATTTCGTGGATACGCTATGAAATACCATTATTCTCAGAGGTAGTGTAGTGTGGTCATTTTCTATTAAAAAAAAATAGGTAAAAGTCAATATTGCCCACAACATAATTTGAACCTTATACCTCTCTCCTGTATGCCATATGCTCTACCCAGTTGTACAAAGTTACAAACTCGTTATTTAGGATTAAAATTAATTATAATAAGGATTGCACTTAAATTTTTATATAAAATGATATATTCTAAGGAGTTTACACGAGCCGAACCAAGCCGGGCACCGCTTGTTCTTTGTTAACAAGCTGCTCATGGCTCGTCTCATGATCATGTAGTACATTTACCGAATACGAACCAGTTTATGGCGAGCCAAACCATGCGCTGCTCGACTTATTTCCCAGCCCTAGACAACTGACAGCCTGTTACTTGGGCAGACAAGAGGGGCTTGATTTTTCTGGCTAGGCTGGCCCTAGGCTATGCCTGATCTATCAATGGATACGGTCTGGTAATCCGGTCATCTTCTAGCAATTAAATCCACCTAACGATAACAGCTGCGCATGGGAGTGGCCTTTCTGATATACCCAGCATGGTTATACGACAAAAAATGATGTGTTTCTCAAAATTCTTTACAAATTTTGAATCCAATATCACAAATGTCTAACTTTTTTAGGATTATTTTATCTTTCACCTCTGGAAGTTTGTGCGATATACTCTCCAAGTACCACAAACTTTCACTAAAAGATAGACTCATTTTTTCATAGCCATTTTACCCAACATGTGAATCTACCTTTTAATGAAAGTTTGAGATACTCTAGAGCATACCAATATATTAGGCAAACTTTAAGAAATTCGTTCATGCAAAGGGTAAAATGGCCCAAAAGAAGTCAAACATTTATGACTTTGGACATGAAGCTGATTTCGAAAATTGTAGGGGTGTCATTTTTTTGTTGCACAGTACAGTCATTTATTTTTTCGTTTATTTCCTATGCTTTGTGTAGTCCATGGTTCTACAATCCATTATATAAGAAAATTCAAGCAAAAGTTCGGTATTATATCAAACTAGATCAATTTAACATACACAAGATAGTGCATAGAACTCAAGGAATATATCCGGCTTTCAGCAATTAGGTATCCACGCATTTAGATCTGATCTAGGCCGTGCAATCTATTAAGTTTAGTATGGTCCATATGTTAATATGTCAAGACTAAGATTTCAAATAGTGCGATGATTAGGACTATTTATGCGCCCAATCGGACCAGAGAATGCTTGCATCCTCTCTTATCGCAGCTGCTGGCATAGAGTTAGTCGATGATACCAAGATCTGTAACATCCCAAAATCTCAACTTGTAGAATCCTTAAATTTTTAGAAGATTTTTTTCTTTTGAAAACATTATACAAGCAAAAAAACCATAAAGAAAATCAGTTAAAAATTTTGAGCGGGTTACAGGATGAACAACAAAAAGAAATATTTCATTCCATATTTGATTTACAAGATGAGATCGAGGATATACATCAACTCATTTACAAAATGGTATCTCAAAAACCAAAAAGGAGGATTTCTCAAAACAACTGTCAAGACCGCGTAAGTTCAAAGTGTGGGTCCCAAGTCTTTGTCGCGCAGTCATCGCGATCACACCCTAACAGTCATCACCTATATCCTCATAAAATGGGGTCAGTATTCTTGCGAGTTGGTGAGATAACCAATCAAGATATACCATTTTGAGAGAAACATAAGGCATGATAACATGTATGACATGAATCAAAAGTAAATAGCAGGACTACGGCTAACATGATAGAACAGTTAACAATATGTAACCAAAGTAAATGTACGTGCAAGCATATATATGTGCAACGTGCAACAAGTACGAGGCTAGCAAAAGTAGCAATACAAAACTAGGTACATTAAGCTGAGACAGTTAGAAACATACAGCCAAAGTAAAGCAACTACGGTACGTACAACGAAGAAAGCAAAGGAAAAAAAACACATTACACAGTTTTAATATAACCAAATAACTAATCAAGGTAAGTCAACATGTGATTGGTTAGTAATCATGTTCTTCTTGCTTACTCCTTTGGGTACGCGAAGGAACCTCACATTTTGTGAGACATGCACCCGGCGTCTGTTATTCAATTTTTAATATGGTAACTGGGGACGCTACAGAACGAGTAAACTGTGAAAACCTCTAGAAAAAAGGATTTTGTGTATAAACACAATACTAGAAACACAAAGTGTGCACAAAGGCATAAAAGGAGAACTCTCACAAGTGCACAAAGGCACGGATACAAATGCACAAAGGCATAAAAGGAGAACTCTCACAAGTGCACAAAGGCACAGATACAAATGCACAAACGTAAAAAAATATCAACTTCAATATGTTGGGTCCCAAAAGAGGGCTTTACAAAAGTTTAAGTTACAAGGGGGTAACACCCCATATTTATAATACAAGGGAGAGAGGGAATAAGGGAGTGTTGGGCTCCCAACGGCTCTAAATAGAGCTGTTGGGAGTCCAACAGCTCTCTCTACTTTATGTTTTTTGACTTTGGTCAAAAAAGCATAAAGCCAAATAAGTCCAAAAACTAAACTAAAAAAGAAAAAGAAACCTAACCTAGTTAAATAAACTAACCTAATCCTAACTAAACTTAAAAGTAAACTAAAACTATGAGATTACATATTGAATTATGTTACATTATTTAACACCCCCCTCAAACTTAAGGTGACATAACCGAAAGTTTGCCAAGAAGGAAGTTAAATCTTGGAGAGCATAACGCTTTGGTGAAGAAGTCTGCTAGTTGGTATTCTGATGTAACATATGGAAGGTCTATAGTTCTTCTTAAGTATTCTTCACGAACATAGTGGCAGTCCATCTCAATGTGCTTCGTGCGCTCATGAAATGTGTGATTTTTGGCAATATAAATTGCACTTTTATTATCACAACATAGTTTTGTGGGCCCTTGAACTTGAATATTCATATCTTCCAGCAAGTTGCGAATCCAAACAATCTCCATGGTAGTAGATGCCATGGCTCTATATTCGGCTTATGTGGATGAAAGTGAGACCTTATGTTGTTTCTTGCATCTCCAAGAAATTAAAGATTCTCCTAAAAAAATACAAAAACCAGTGGTGGAGTGACGATTATTTGGGTCACCTCCCCAATCAGAGTCAGTATAAGCAATTAAATTCAATTCAGAAGAAGAAGATAGAAATACCCTATTGTTTACTGTACCCTTTATGTATCTGATGATGCGGAGAATAACACTCATATGAACTGAAGTAGGTGCATGTTGAAACTGACTAGCAACATGTACAACATGAGAAATATCAGGCCTCGTAATGCTGAGATACATTAAAGATCTAACCAGTTGTCGGTAAGGTGTGGGATCTTTTAGGAGAATCCCATCATCAATCTTCATCTTTGAACCTACTATTTCAGGAGTTTCACAGACCTTGTCATATGTGATTCCTGATCTGTCAAGAATGTCACAAGCAAGTTTAGTTTGAGACAAAAAATAGCGTCTGTGAGAATAGGCAACCTCAATTCCCAAAAAATATGTCAGAAATCCTAAGTCTGACATTTCAAATCTTGAAGTCAGGATAGATTTAATGCTCTTGATTCCTTTGACATCATCACCTGTTATTAACATATCATCAACATATAACAGTAATATAACAATCCCTGCATCAGATTTCTTAACAAACAATGCAGTATCAGTACAGCATGAAGTAAAACCATTTTCAGTCATTACATTGTTAAACCTATCATGCCAAGCCTTGGGAGCTTGTTTCAAGCCATAAAGAGCTTTACGAAGACGAAGAACTTTGTTTTTAGGAATTTCCATACCAGGTGGAGCATCCATGTAGACTTCTTCATTAAGATCACCATTTAGAAAGGCATTTTTGACATCCATTTGGTAAATATTTCATTTTCTAATGGAAACAATGGTGACGAGACATCTAACAGTAACCATACGAGCTACTGGAGCAAATGTCTCTTCATAGTCAATCCCGTATTCTTGACTATACCCTTTAGCTACAAGACGAGCTTTATACCTCTCAAGAGATCCATCACTCTTTGTTTTGACTTTGAACACCCATCGGCATCCTATAGTTTTCTTTCCACTGGGAAGCGTTTGAAATTCCCAAGTGTTGGCTTTCCTAAGCGCTTTGAGTTCATTCTTCATGGCTTCTCTCCATTCAATACATCGTTTGGCATCTTCAAAAATTTTTGGTTCAAAATATGAGTGAATGGCACTTAAGCAAACCCGATATTTAGGAGAGAAAGAATCAAAAGATACGAATCTAGAGGGAGTTCTTCTAGTTCTCTCGGTTCTTCTAGGGTTTGAATCATGTGAGGGGATAGATTCGCTAGGTTCACTATATTGCTCAATAGCACTTCTAAAGGGGAGTCTATCTCTATGAGTATAGGTGATAGGGTCTCTAGTTATATTTTCTTCTTGAGAGGTAGTAGGGTTAGAGTTATTGTTGATTTCAACCACTTCATTGTCACTGTTATATGCTGATTCATCATCACTAGAGATATCATCATCTTTAGATAAAAGATCAAAGAGAAAGGAATAGTCAGCAATTTCTAAATGAGATTCATTCTTTTCAAAACCACTATCATTTTCTAAAAATGTTACATTCCTTGAGACATATAACTTATCATTTTTAGTATCATAACATCGAAACCCTTTTTGGGTTTCGGAGTAGCCAAGAAAAGCACAAGGAATGGCTTTAGGTGAGAGTTTATCATTCTTATCTGTAAGGACAAAGCACTTACAACCAAAAACTCTCAATCTATTATAATCGGGTTCTTTTTCATATAGAGTTTCGAAAGGAGAAATTTTATCTAAATTTTTGGATGGAAGACGATTAATAAGATAAACTGAAGCAAGAGCCGCTTCGGCCCAAAAAATTTTTGGAATACTTTGGGAAATAAGAAGGGTTCTAGTGGTTTCAATGATATGCCTATGCTTCCTTTCGGCTAACCCATTTTGTTGTGGGGTCTTAGGACACGATCTTTGATGGACAATACCATAGTCTTCAATATATTTCTTAAATTCATTGGAAAGATATTTGCCTCCGGAATCGGTCCTAAAAATCTTTAAATTACTATTAAATTGATTCTTAATTATCATATGATATGATTTAAAACATGAAAACACTTCATGCTTATGTTTAAGGAAATATATCCAACAATATCGAGAAAAATCATCTACAAAAATCACATAAAAGGTGAAAGCCTCCCTTGGATATGACGGGTGCCGGTCCCCACACATCCGAATGAACAATTTCAAAAGGTTTTGTGGTAAACATAGATCTTTGTTCAAAAGGCATACTTCTCATTTTTCCAAGAATACAATCATTACAAGAGAAAGTATTTTTACAAAGATTTTTAATAAAATGCAAATAGGATAACTTGGTGATGTTGGGATGACCAAGTCTTTTGTGCCAAACATTTATGTCTTTATGTTGGGCCACATTACAAAAAGGGGTTTTAGGGATTTGGAGATAATCCACATAGTACAAGTCTCCCTTCCTAGAGCCTTCCCCAATCAACTTCCCGGACCGGTGATCCTGTATTAAACACTTATTAGATGAAAATTGAATGTCACATCCAAGGTCCGAGAGTTAAGAGACGGAAAGTAAGTTCAAATTCAATTTAGGTATAAATCTAATTTTGGGAATAAAAAAATTTTGAGTTTCAAAGTTTTCAATCCCTTTAATTTCAAGAGAAGTGCCATCCGCAGTTGAAACAAAAGATGGTGATAAACTTTTAGAATATTCAGAAAGAGAAGAGATGTTTGGAGACATATGAAAAGATGCACCCGAATCTAAAAGCCAAGAAGTTTTACCTGTAGGAGAAGGAGTGGATACGGCGGCACCGGAAATAGCTCCCTTAAGAAGAGGTTGAAGAGCTTCCATAATTTGATTTAGAGAGTGAGCTCCACTTGTAGATTCCTCTTTTTGTGATTGAGATGTGGTTGCCATTGCAAGTAGTTTCTTCCATTTAGGACAAACCGGTTTGATGTGACCGGGTTCCTTGCAAAAGTGGCACACAATTTTGCTATTGTCCCTTCTTCCGCCTTGACCACCATTGTATCCTTGATTTTGGTTTTTAAAGTGAGGAGGTTTATATGTCCTCAAGTTGTTGTCAGGCCTAGACACGGCATTAGCTCCATCACATTCATCTTGATTTGTGGGCATTGCAAGAACACTTGGATTTTGCTTGCTAATGCCCATATGAGTTTCCTCTCCAGTTAACTTGGTAATAACATCTTCAATGGAAGGAGATGTGAAAGAAGATAGAAGAGAGGACCGAATTTGTTCAAATTCGGGTCGAAGACCATTTAGGAAGTTAAAGAAGTGATCTTCCTCTAATTGCTTGTATCTAAGTTCAATAGCTTCGCCACTCCACTTAGGCTCAAGCATGACAAGCTCATCCCAAATAGAGGATAATTCAGCAAAGTACTCACGAATAGACATCTCATTTTGTTGTAGGGTCAAGGCCCTCTTTTGAAGATAGTACTTGTGAGATAAGTCTCGTGAAGTATACATCTTTTCAAGATAATGCCAAGCTTCGGAGGCTTTCTTGAATTTGATGATATTGGCATTGATCTTGGTTTCAACGGATGAGAAGATCCAAGATAGGATCTTGAAGTTTCTTATTTCCCATTCCTCATGTTTCTTTGAATATTCTTCAAGAGCTTTTTGTCTTTTTTCTCCTTCAAGAATTTTGATTTCTCCTCTTTCAACCATCGTAATTTTTGGTTCGGGTTCCGTTATGGAACCTTGAACATATCCCTAAAGCCCCTTTCCTTTAATATGAGCTTCCATATTTCCGGCCCATACATGATAATTGGAACCATTGAGCTTAAAGCCAAGAGAGAAATGAGAGTCTTTTTCACCCATTAGAGAGATAAGATGAAGGAGAAAAATACGTACCACAAATAGATTTTAACTCTTACTTGTTGTAGTAATCTTCCAAAATATTTGATGAAGAGAAGTCTTCACGCCAATCTCAAAAAAATTGAAGGCACGCTTTTCGAGGCACTTAATATTGTGAAGAATCACAAGACTTTCCTTCTCAAGCAACCTTGCTTTGATACCATGTGAAAACCTCTATAAAAAAGGATTTTGTGTATAAACACAATACTAGAAACGCAAAGTGTGCACAAAGGCATAAAAGGAGAACTCTCACAAGTGCACAAAGGCACAGATACAAATGCACAAAGGCATAAAAGGAAAACTCTCACAAGTGCACAAAGGCACATATACAAATGCACAAACGTAAAAAAATATCAACTTCAATATGTTGGGTCCCAAAAGAGGGCTTTACAAAAGTTTAAGTTACAAGGGGGTAACACCCCATATTTATAATACAAGGGAGAGAGGGAATGAGGGAGTGTTGGGCTCCCAACGGCTCTAAATAGAGCTGTTGGGAGTCCAACAGCTCTCTCTACTTTATGCTTTTTGACTTTGGTCAAAAAAGCATAAAGCCAAATAAGTCCAAAAACTAAACTAAAAAAGAAAAAGAAACCTAACCTAGTTAAATAAACTAACCTAATCCTAACTAAACTTAAAAGTAAACTAAAACTATGAGATTACATATTGAATTATGTTACATTATTTAACATAAACCTCATGCGGGCAGCTCGGAGCCGAGAGAAAATCTCGCATAGGTAACAAATTGCAATCCACACTACTGCAGTAATGGAGGTACCTCAAAAGGTAACATCGACCTCCCTAACTTTGAGTGATTGGAGGCCAAAAGGATGCCTTTGTTCCTATCAACGTGTCGTAGTAACCACTTATCACAGATACCGAAAGCATTGCATAGAGAGCAGTTTCGTAGCAGTGGACCTTTCCCTGCATGATTGGATTTTTTGGAACTTCTGAAGCTGGGTCATGGAGAGATCTCGCTTGTATCCGAAGATGGAAAGAAAAAGAACTCTAAAGCCTGTAACCGATCGAGACCATTAATGCTTGATTATGCTTAATGGATGAACTCTTTTTCCCCTTCCGTTGATAGGCAAGCTAAGGGATAACTCTCATGGGATTCAAATTTGAGATCCCTAGGTTAGGATAGTGTGTATAACCATCCAGCTATCTTATTGAACCCCTAATAAATGGATTTTATGGCTTACTTACTAGTCTAGTATATGTGAGCAACCATGACCTAATAATGTTAGGGGAGATGTCTCAAAAATTAAATGAGCATTTGATTGCGATGACAAATTCATATAAATCTATGACATGTTCTTTAGAGACAGTCACAATATCAGGTCAAGTTTTTTGGGTCAGATCCATCTATGGGTGTCAATGGTTTGGATCTAGTTCAGATCCAGATAGGTCTAAACTCGGATCTGACTTTAAAGTGACGGTACTAGATCCATACCCAAGACCAATATGGTCTATCATAAAAAAACCATACTAACTAGGGTTCTATAAGGATTACATAAACCAAATATGTCCAGACCCATAAAATGATATTTTTTAACTTTTAAAAATCACAAATCTTAATTGGAACTTGGGCCAGACTCATGTTTGGCATGAAATTTCACAAACCATACTCGGCTCTATATTCTAATTGGAGCTAGCCTTTGACCTGGATTCTAATCGGTCCTCCTTTATTACCAAAGCCTAATCCTATAGCGTTTGGTACAGGTCAGGTCTGGGTCAAACCCGACCCATTGACACTTCTAGGTTCATGCTCATTTGGGTGACTCCAGCTATTGAGTTATTTTGCTTAGAGGGTCCAACGTGTGGTTTGATTTATAGCAATATATTTCTATTTATATTTTAAGTGGCGATCCTAAGGCCCTGTTTGGATATGTTTTTGTTTACTGCTTAAAAAAATAAATTAAAACACATTTTATAATTAGGATAGTTATCCTTAATTTTAATTAAGTGAATGTTTGGATCCCCAACTATTTAAATTTTAATGAATAAGAAAAGAAGATTAATTAGTTAGTAGTGGTGATGATAGATGGTGGCAATGGTGAATAGCGGTGGTAATGACATAATGGTGGTGGTGGTGGTGGTGGTGGTGGTGGTGGTGGTGGCAATAGTGATGTAGCAGTGATAGTGGTGTGATTAAGGCAGTGGCAATGAAGATGTGGGTAGTGGTGGTGACGACAATGGTGATGGTGGCAATGGTGATAGTAATAGTAGTGGTTGCAAAGTGATGGTGGTGGTGGAGAAATGATGGCGGCGACGATAAAGTGATTTCTCCTTATTTTTTGCGAGATGAGTAAAATTTATAAAATATTACTAGAAAAAATAAAAGTAAATGATCCAAACACCAAAACTTGCTACATCTTTATGTGAATTTTTTTTCAATCAATAATACTGAAGTATTTTTCCTTTAGAAAAACATAAACAAGGAGCAGTTTATAAAGTGATCCAAACAGGGGGGGGGGGGGGCGGGTGTTAATAGTTCGTCATTTATTTTTGTAGCGAGACACAAGTGAGTTAGCGAGAGAGGTTTCTCTATGAATTTGTATGGGCATGTGAGAGAGAAAGATGCATACAATTTCTTTTACAATTAAAAGCACTCAAAAAGCAAATTTATTGTATGCAAGAAAGGCCGATCTTTATTCTTAAGAGCTTGAGAAGAAAGCATTGAAATCCAATTTTTGCATAGATTCATATGTAGGTCTTGTAGTTTTTCTCTTTTGAAAGACAAGCTGGGTTGGAATGAACCCCACCAGTTATTATTCAACATACTACTGAGTTTTGAACCTGCAACGTTCCACCACAAGGAGACATGCACTGATAGCTCCTACCAACTAAGCTGAGCCCCCTTGGTAGTGTGCCCCTGTTGGTACTTTTTCTCTCTCTTCTTTTGTGAGAGGTTTACACAAAATCAGTGTCTCAAATCTATTGACATTTTGTGCTTGTCAACTTTCATTATGTTGTTTGGATCGTCTTCTTTTAGTGAGAGGTTTACACAAAATTAGTGTATCAATCTGTTGGCCTTTTGTGCTTGTCTACTTTCATTATGTTGTTTGGATTGTATGTTTGTAAGACGATTGCATAAGATTTGGTCCATTTGAAGCTGTCACATGGACACACCATTTTGGCTGCATGTCCCTAGAGGCATAAGTGGACACAGTGGATTTGGACTTTGAGATAAAGAGTCTTTATGTTGATATTTTTATTCATTTTTATTACTTTTTAATTTTATTTCAACAAAAAATATTTTTAGATGTTAAAATATTTAAAAATATTTTTTTATTCATTAAAATTTTAAAATTAAAATTTCTATGTGCTGTCTCATTTTTGAAAAAGATTTTGAACTTTCAAGTCTAACCCAAATCCTATGTCTTTGAGTCCACGAATCATTGTGACAGAGATTTGAAAGGTTTATGTGATTGAGCCCATAAAGTGCTTGAGGAATTTCCTAAAAGATTCAAATATAGCTGAAGCTTTCTGCAACTTTTTTATTTCTCCCTGATAAAGTTCACTTGATAAGACAAGAGTCCTACCCCTTGCAGACACATTGTGTTTGAGAGAGAGAGAGAGAGGGCCCTAGAAAAAGAAGGGTGTACAATTGCTTGCCTCATACTTGCAATATCACCCTAGAGCCAAAAAACAAGAACAGTTGACTAAAAGTATCAGTGACTAATATTTGTGGCTCACAATTGCTCAAGTGTGTAAATCAATTGTTTGGGGGCCCTACAACCTCTACAACTAATTCTGGTTTTATTATTCCATTTTAAAAGAGCATCTGATTATCCTCTCAGGTGAAGACAGCAATTGCATTTATGATTAGAGGCTACAAAGCTGGCTCAGCCTTGTCACTAAACTATAATATGCTGTCCTTTGTCCTCTTATGTCCTGTTGCAATAGTGTTGGTCTTGTATCATATCTTCAAAGATGCTGGCCAATTTTTTATTGCTCAAAAAAAAAAACTTTTTTTTAGGGTGGCTGGTTGTTTTTGCTCATAATATTAGTTTTAGTTATTGAATTTTGAAAACAATACCAGTTGAAGTCAGAACTATTACTTTTCACTAACATATCCAACAATATTGTTCCATTTTTCAAGTATGGGTTAAACCCCATTGGCAAATATGTGTGTCAGTAGCTTTCAGAGGTGGGTCATGTAAGGTAGGGTAGCCGTGGGGCTCTATCTAGGGTTTTTCTGGCTTGGTTGAGAGTTCAATGTCATCATCATCATATATATATATAATGAAAATAACATCTTTTGGATGTGATTGAGCTGAAAATCATAGGTTTTAGATTTTTTTTTATAAATTAACTCTTATGGATGTGATCTATAATGTTTGTTTATTCAGAAATGAGTTTTGAATTGTTTGTGACACATAAGGCTTAAAATACTCAAGATTCAAAAAATATTATTATAGGATCTAAATAACACGATCTAAGGTTTGATCCTTAGCAACCAAACCTTCTGAACATATGTGGTCAGATTCAGTTGATAAAGCTTGAAGGTATGATTTTCAACTCAATAGTTTCATATAATTTGTTGCCTTCAATAGCATTAAATATGAACCCTTCAAGTACCATCCAAATGTTTCAGTAAATATCCTTGCCAGGATCTCACTAGGGGTGTCAGTGGACTTGGGTTTGACCCGGACCTGATCCATCCAAACCCTATAGGGTTAGAGTTTAGTGATTAATACGAAGGTTTTATTAGAATTCGAGTCAGACCCGAATGGTCCAATTAATATATGGAGCCGAATATGGGTTGTGAAATTTCATACCAGACCTGGGCCCTACTCTAGTTCCGACTAAGATCCACAATTTTTCAATGTAAAAAGAATTTTAAAAATATTATTTTATCAGGTATATGGTCCCGGTCTGATTCATGTAATTTTTATAAAATTCGGGTATGGTTTTTCTTATGGTGAATCTGATTGGATCTGGGTTCGGACCTGGTACCATCATCTCAAATGAAGTCTGGATCTGGTTCTACCTGGGTCTGAATCAAACCCAATCCATTGACACCCCTAGATCCAACAGACAGATCAGGACCCATCCAGGCTTAGGCATGACCAAAGTCTGACCTTGTCAGACACATCGTGGTCATTGACAAAAACTTTAGAGGTAAAATGTGTAGGCAGATCTTGAGCAAGGTCTAACATGGACAACACATGAACAAGTCTTGTCATGTCCTCTGGTCCATATCAAATCACCATTTGATAACTTCATCCCCATTCTTATGAATTGGGTCAGACTTGTGTCAGGATCCAACCCATTCTCACAAAATATCTACCAACTTCAAACCTACACCACAGAAATGTCCCTGACAAATTCAACCACAAAATGGACAAACCATTCTTTACCCCCACAATAATACGACAACAAAAAGGACATTATAGGACCACGTGCCGTAGCTGTACCTCCTAAAAACGACAAAAAATAGCTAACCATCTTTCTTTTACATGGTTAGTGAGCTATTCACAGGGACACGTTATTTAATCCCCTATAGTTTGGAGACATGAGGCGACACGTAGACACGTCACTGGACACCTTATGACTCTTTGTGCATTATTTTATTATTGTGATTGTTTTTTAACAATATTTTGACTATATATTAAAATAAGAAAAAATATACTCTTCCTAATTAAAAAATAAAAAATACTCGTCCTCATCTTCTAAGGGTACATTTGCTTGTCCCTAATTCTGTATTGGATTCTCTCACAGTGGTAAATTTTCACATGCATATACAAACACGTGAATGAGGCATTTTCACACCGGTTGCAAACCTGTGAAAACGGTTTTTGTGCGCAAATGAATCAAATATGAATCATTTACACAATTTGGTGAGTTTTATGCTTCCAGCACGGTAGGTTTGGCAGGCTGAGCCAGTGCGACCAGGTCTTCATGCCAGGTGCAATTTCTTCGAGTTATAGAACCAAAATATGAGCATCAATGTGAGATGGAATCACATTTTCATTGCATTTACACATTTGATTCATTTACAACAAAAAAAAATGCAAGCAACATGCTCCTAGTTTTTCAACAAATTGCATACTCGTATCTCATACAAGTATCCAGTTTGCGTGCGTGTCCTTGTGACATATTTTCTAAAAAGATGTTTCTCTTCTCTATTTTTTGTTTAAATTAATCCATCAAATGAATACCCATTTTTAAATGGTGCCATGTATCTCAATGAATGGGAAGTGATGCCTTAGGAAATTACAAAGAGGCACCAACTGCTACAGTACTGACCATACTTGGCTTCAAGAGTCCATTTGAAGTATGGTGCCTCCAAATATGAGCTAGTATCACGTGGGATGCCAAATTGTGGAGTTTATGAAGCATGGGTGAAAACTAGGGGTGTCAACGGACGGGTTTGGTTGTGGAATCAGACTTGAACCCGGTTTTTGGGTATGATATCGGGTCCGGACCTAAGTTTAATCGGGTCCACTATAAAAAAAACATACTCGGACCCCGATAAGAACTACATGAACCAGACCTGGATCATACTTGGCAAAACCATATTTTTTATCATTGTTACATTGAAAATTTGCTGGTCTTAATCAGAACTCAGGTCAGGTTTGGTATAAAATTTCACAAACTATACTCAATCTGACCTTAACGTCCAAACCCAGGTCGGGTCTTATTATTTATCATCATACCCGGACCTGATAGGGTTTGGTTCAGATCGGGTATAGGTAACCCCCATCTGTTGACATCCCTAGTGAAAACCATGCAGTTGGAATACAAAATTAAATAAATAAACTGTAGTAAATTCAGTCTACCTTTGGGACTTCATCGAGTCCTGGCTAGGTCTATAAAGTAGCTAGACCTACGGATATCCGGACGTTAGAGCCTAAATGGAATCTTAGCAGCTTGTGGAGGTTAAGCATGATTACAAATTTCTTGATTGGAAAGGATCTGAATTTCTTTTTTCATTTATAACACGACGCACCCAACACAAAGACCTGGTCATGTTTGCTCGGAAGAAGGTTGAGTGTGTGTGTGCGCGCACATATAACTTGCCCCGTGTTTGCTCAGCTTGCCATACCTAGTATAGAGATGGCAGTGGACCGGGGCAGGGGACAAGGTCTCCACTCCCGCCTTGTCTCTAAAATGTAACCTTCATCCCGGCTCCACCCCCGTGACGGGGGAGACTTTGGACCTCCATTTTGAAATAGGGTGGGCGTGGAGACCTTGTCCCCGCCCCTGCCCCCAGTCCACTACCATCCGTAGGTGTCATAAAACTCTGAGGCTTGGACCCCTGCTCCGGAGGCCTATGCTGGACAGGATATGCATTTGAGGTTGCAAATAAGAGGCAAAATGAATTGGTTAATTTGGTATATATATATATATATAAAGAGAGAGAGAGAGAGCAGGTTTGCATGGATTTATCCTTGTGTACGGTCTGCACGGTGAATTGCACCATTTTTTCATTTTATGTTTAAATATGACCAAACACATGTATTAGTCAATTTATGAGGGCGATCAGATCCTGGTTTTTCGTCAAAAATACCATCTAGGAGCCAATTCCAAGCAGATAGACTATGTCAAATACATTATGGTTGGATTGCCAGAAAACAGTTGCTTTCATGAGCATGCACACCTTCTCTCTTAGGGATGGCAGTGGAACGGGGGATAACGGGTCCCGCCCTGCCTTGCTCCGTTTGGACCGGGGATGAAGGTTAAAATCTATCCCCTTGCGGGGATGGACTTATGCTTCCCCTGCCCCGCCCCATCCCCATCTCAATCCCTGCCCCACCTCACCACGTTTGGACCGGGGATGGAGGACAAGAAACGGGGATGGAGGTTAAAATCCATCCCCGTACGGGGGTGGAGGCGGGGATGAAGGCTCAGATTTTGAAATGGGGCAGGGGTGGAGACCTTGCCCCCCGCCCCTGCCGGGGTCCACTGCCATCCCTATTCTCTCTGGTATACATATCTTTTATTGTGAGTGCAATTGATCGTGGAATGCTAAAGAGGTATATATATATATATATATATATATATATATATATATATATATATATATATATATATATATATATATATATATATATATATATATATATATATATATATATATATAAGATGCACCCAGAGCACATACTCTCTTGTAATAGCCGTTGGATATTTTGAGATCCAATTGCCATAATGCACATTATATATGCATGCAATTTACTTAAATGGCACCTACATACTTTTCAATTTTTTATTAAAAGATAAATTAATGAGGCCTATTTCAAGGGCAAAAATTTAAGAAAAAATGAGTTTATTAAATGTTACATCTTTCTCTCTCAAGTTTTGGATCATGTTGTTTGGACATAAAAAACAAGCCCTCAGAATTTTATGCCGAGGCCGAGCCAGCCCGGTCAGGTCTCTAAGCTTGGGGCAATTTCTCCCAGTAAATCTCAAAAAAATAAAAATAAGATTTTTTTAAGTTACTAATTTTTGATACATTGTGAACCATTGATTTTTGAAGATAATTCAAAACTTGATTTCCTCTAAATAATAATCGTAGATCATAACTACAGGGTCACATCAACAAAAAATGCTCAATTTTTACTAAAATTTGAAGCTTTTATTTGGTGAGAGGAGGTGCTTTGGGGGGAGAGAGGAAACCCGTTAGGGGTGTTTCTGTTCCAAAAATTCAACAATCTCTCTCTATATATATATAATTTATTGCGATTACAATTGATCATGGGATGCTAATGAAGTATTAATTATATCCAAAAAATAATCCAGTCTCTCCAAGGAAGTCAACTGTAATGGCTTGGACCATATCTTGGAAATATTTTTTATTAGGACAATTTAGACTCGGTGATGTTTGAAGCGTGTCAGAAGGAAGTGAAGGCCTCCAACCCTATGTCTTCTATTTGGTTAGGTGAACGGTGAACACTTGAAAAGGACATATAAGACTTCACTTTTCCTTCTTTTGCATAGAGAAATGAAACTGGGAATAATGCCTTTGAGTGGAACAGACAAAAGGGTGCAGCACCTTCTGGATCAAACCTCCCAATGCTCTCTCACAATTTTCCTTGCTTAGATCTTATGATGGTATGCAAACAGAATTAAAACTAAAGACATCTTGTCTATGTAAGTTTTTGCACAATTCCAACTAAAGATGCACCTTACTATCATTTGCAACTTAGTCTATTTCTCTCTCTCTCACTCTCATAAAAAGTAAAAAAAAATTACATATCAGAGAGTTTAACTTGTTCGCAGCAAATGACCAATACGAGCCAAAACTCCTACATGTTATTAACCGATCAAATAAGTAAAAATTGAACAATTACAAATATCAAAAATTGAATACAGGGGTTGGATGTATCTTAGCATTAAGCAGCTTGGTTTACTATATATATATATATATATATATATATATATATATATATATATATATATATATATATATATATATATATATATATATATAGAGAGAGAGAGAGAGAGAGAGAGAGAGAGAGAGAGAGAGATGTTGGTGGTGATGGAACTCATTGGAAAGTGGGTCTTTATAGCAAATATATTAAATTATAATCACATAGGCATGAAAAGGTCACGGGCTTAAATCCTACAAAGAAAGAAAGAGTGAGAGAGTCACGGGCTTCGTGAAGACAAGTCACGGGCCTTCCAAAGTGATGGTCCCCACGCGCCATTTGCCCCAAAAGAATGGTTGTCTGGGACAGCAAATCAGGCCCCGCCACCTCAGCCCAAGATATGCCCCTTCACATTTTCCTCCACGAATTCATCCACGTCAGAACACTTATCAAAGAAAATGCCAATAATACCCTTCACAAGGAAGCAAGACAACAATTCTGCCACTCTATTATCTTGTGTTGAATGATGGGGAACCGCCCCCAAATTTCAAAAGTGATTAAAAATGCCCCAACATCCACTAAAACATCCTAATTTTAGTGAGTGAGAGATATATATATGCTTAATCTCTGTTAGAGAACAAAGGGGTGTAATTCAAATTTCTGTTACACAATCCTAATTTCTTTTTCATAGAGAAGAAAGGGGATTAATCTGATTCACGATTTATGCTTAATCTCTATTACATAGTATAGTCATTCATCCAAATTATTGATGCTAAACGCCTAAAAAGAGAATTATATCCGACCAGAAATTATTTATTCTGTGAGATATCATAGTGATCTGATCCACTTCATGGAACAATGTCACAATAATCAGCGCTTCCCGAACCATATTATGAGTGATTCAATGGGCCAGCCATTTCTTAGCTAGCTTATTGATTGGTGGCAGCTCAGTGAAGTTCTCTCTTCCCTGCTAGATGAACTGTATAATACACAAAAATGGTCTATCACACAAGTTTGCATTTCAGTCCAATAAAAATCAAAGTTTGAAGAATCATGTGACTTGTCGAACCAGAGACACTGTTACTTTCCGAGACGTTACAAATGGCTCAACAAGTTTACCTTTTCTTGATCCAACCAATTGTTGGTTCAGTTCAGTCTGGTCCTGTGCAGTGTTTTGTTTGATATGATAAAAATCTGAAACAAAACAGTGGACTCACTGAGTTGGTGCTTTGATCACATGCAGTAGAGCTGATAGAAAAGGCAGAGTTCCAAAACTGTGAATGTATCAAATAGCAGGAGCATTTCTATATCCTCTACACAAATTTGAACCACAGATTTCTTGGGATGGCAACCAATTCTATGGGAGCAATCCTGACCACAAGCCTCCAACTTTTAGGCTGACGTGCCACCGGCAAATTTCCACATGGCACGTTCTAGAGGTACCTATTGCTCCTAGGTTAAATAACAAAAATACCCATAGGAACTGGTAAAAATACCTACCACGAATATAACGGTTACTGGGCAGACACCAATGACGGAAATGCCCGTCTTCAATCCCTGAAAGTTGTAGCCCTTGAACTCGAGAGTTTGTAGTTTAGCGATTAAAAAAGATGGCCTACTCTTTGTCCCATTCATGAAAAATGTTGCAATACTATTATGTGAAATGACCAACGTGTGTTTTAAGAGAGTTATCAAGATTGCAATCAGAACATGACTCTCACTCAGCTCAGCCAATGAGAAGAAGCGACTAATTTGTTATAAGCTAGAGGGGCTTAAGCGAAACATTGAAAGCCAAAACCTCACTGAGAAGGTTGGGTTCTAATGGTTCAAAGCTACGTTCAAACAGGTCAGTGTACCAATCAAACCTTTATCCACAATGTTGAAAGGTTTCAATCCAATTTGTACTCAGAAATTCGCTGTGAAACCTGAGTTTGAACATGTTGGCAGTAACATAAATCAAGGCTTCATTCACAATATAAAAATTATTTGGAAAAGCACAACCAGAACAATGAGCCAGATCCAATAGGCAGTCAGAACCTTTCTGAGAAGCCTGTGATTCAGCATGGTCGGTGCTGAGTACGAGTAAATTGATATGAAAACTGTTATTTTATTCACAATGCACCGAAATTTCAAGAAACAAGCAGCTAATGAGTCAAGATTGCTTATGGGACAGATTCAGGTTATAGGATAATTGAACCAAAATAAATTTCCAACTACAATATTAATAAGCACAAAAAATGTAAACCGAGTCATGAGTCTGATTTGCTTGAAATGGATCTGAATCAGTTTGTCTAATCAATCTAGCTACACAAAGGCCATTTTAGTCATTTTCTTAAAGCAGGCCTCAAGCTATATCATTTAGAATTTTCAGAGCTAATGAGGATGTTTAAAACAGTGAATAAAGAACGAGGCTTACTTTTAATTTCAGCAGTCTGTCTTCATATTATCTACACAGCCTGTGTGAGACTACCAGCAGATTGATTGCAAGGATCAGTAGAGAGGGAATCCATGAAGAAGAAGGGCTGTGAAATAGAAGCAAAATGTATCAACTACAGGGTTGATGTGGAGAAAACAAGCCACCCATTCAGGATATGGAGCAGGGAGGAGGAGCCCAGCTCAATTAAACCAACAGAAGATGAAGAACAAATGGTTGGCATTGTTAAGAGGACTAAACATGTTCTCAAGAATGTGAGTTGCAGGGCTAGGCCATGGGAGATACTTGCCATTGTTGGCCCTAGTGGTGCCGGGAAATCCAGTCTCCTGGAGATCCTAGCAGGAAGGATCACACCACAAACCTCAAACATATTAGTCAACCAGAAACCAATCGATAAGATCCGGTTCAAGAAGATTTCAGGCTATGTGACCCAGAAAGACACTCTGTTTCCACTCCTGACAGTGGAAGAAACACTCTTGTTCAGTTCCAGGCTCAGGCTGAAGCTCCCTTACTCCCAACAAGTTGATAAAGTTTCATCTCTGATTCAAGAACTCGGCTTGGAACACGTCGCACACTCGCGAATCGGCAATGAGAAGATCAGAGGCATCTCTGGTGGAGAGAGAAGGCGGGTGTCAATTGGTGTTGATGTCATCCATGATCCTTCGGTGCTTTTGCTGGATGAGCCTACATCTGGCTTGGACAGCACATCTGCACTGCAGATCGTTGACATGCTTAAACTCATGGCCGAGATCCACGGTAGAACTGTAATTCTAAGCATACACCAGCCTGGGTTCAAGATCATAAAGCTTTTCAATTCTATCCTGCTATTGGCCAATGGATCAGTGCTCCATCATGGCACCACTGAGCAGCTCCAAAATCATTTGGTATCAGTGGGCCTGCAGATCCCTATGCATGTAAATATCATAGAATTTGCGATCGATTCGGTCGAGGATCTCCAAAAACAGCTGCCTCAACACCAACATCACGATGAAGCTGGAAACAAAGGAACTCTGCAACAGCTGTTTCAACTGAACAAAGTAGCTGAGGGAGGCTTGGATGATGGTGGTGGATTTAGTTCTGACTGGGTATGTGCTAACTCTAGGCTCGAAGAGATAATCATCCTAATTCAGCGATTCACAAAAAGCACATTTAGAACCAAGGAGCTTTTCGCAGTTCGAACTTTGCAAATGTTAATAGCAGGTCTTGTTCTGGGAACTATCTTTTATGATCTCAAGGGAGACAGAACTGGTGCAGGAGAAAGAATAGGCCTGTTTGCTTTCATTTTGACATTCCTGCTGTCTTGTACAACAGAAGCTCTACCAATCTTTTTGCAGGAAAGAGAGATCCTAATGAAAGAGATTTCATGTGGAAGCTACAGGATATCATCATATGTCATTGCAAATGGATTAGTTTTTCTGCCATTTCTGCTTATCTTGGCGCTGCTCTTCGCTGTTCCACTTTATTGGCTCGTGGGTCTGAGTAGGAGTTTCTCAGCTTTCCTCTATTTTCTCTTGATAATCTGGCTAATATTGTACACTGCAAATTCTGTTGTCGCATGCTTCAGTGCCTTGGTTCCAAATTTCATCATTGGGAATTCAGTGATCGCAGGTGTCATGGGATCATTCTTTCTGTTTTCTGGATATTTTATATCAAAGGATCAAATACCAAGATACTGGATCTTCATGCATTATATTTCACTATTCAAGTATCCCTTTGAAGGATTCTTGGTGAATGAATTTTCTTCTTGGAAGGGATGCTTAGATTACAGGTTTGGGAGGTGCTTGATGAATGGGGAGGATGTGCTAAGAGAACAAGGCCTGGGAGAGGAAGGCAGATGGAGGAATGTGATGTTCATGGTCTGCTTCATAGTGGCCTACAGATTCTTCTCTTACATCATTCTCAGATGCAGGTGTTCTCAAGGTAGTCTAAAGCATCTTTTAATCTGACTTGTACTCTCTCTCTCTCTAAACCATTAGAGGATGTAATAACGCGAGTCGCAAGTGTAAGAAATTTGAGCTCATGTGTGTATGATTGGAAACTGTAAGCTGTTATGTCTTTCTTATCACTGTGAGATAAAACTGTTCTGTTTATAATATTTATTCTAACCACTGGTGATGTTTATGTCTTTCTGTCAGGGTCAATCTAATGCATCAGTTTTCTTGAAGATGTGCTCATTTGTTTAAGCATTATAGTTCATGTTTTCAGGAAAATGACAAGTAAATATCATCACAAGATCTATTTGTTAGCTGGTTAAGCACATATAGCGTGCGGATATTGATATCTATCTGAAATACTCGACATACAACCTACCCTACTAACATGACCATCTATGACATGAATTTAGGACGAGAGCCTCTATTACACAGGAAAGTGGCAGATGTCTATAATGCAGAGTTGCCCAAATCCTCTGATAGTATTCTTTTTTCAATTTCACATCTCTTATGATTCATAGGCAATATGGGGGAAAGTCCCAGCAGGGATTTGAAACTTGAGACCCTCTGTCTAAAATAGTACAACTTTTACCAATACAGATGTTATATTCAGCCAAAAATTTTGGGATTTATTTGCTATACTAGATATGACAAGTAATTTTTCCAAGTGTGCACATGTGCCTTTGCATGCACATATACCATGTAGGAAGGTTGTATAAAGAGAAGCTCACTGTTTTACATGGGTGTGGCATGCCTTTTCATTTATATATACTAACATAAGATTGTTTTACCTTTTAAATGATTTAGAGAAATAATTGAATGAAATTGTTATCTGATGCATCATGAATTAATAACTTCTAGCATATTCCTTTGAGTAAGTAAAAATTATTATGTGCACATGTAATTAACCTGCACTGCTACAGCTTAAGCTCAAGATGAAACTGATGCAGGTGCAGAGTTCTTAAGTTTGCAATCATTAAAAAAAATCACAAAATGTAACCATATGAAACGTATGAAAGTCAATTTCTGTTTATTTCATATATTGGATAGGTCATGAGTCCAACCCATGCTTATCAAGAGCGTTTACGTATCCTTAGAAGCTCATTTCTCTAGAAGTTGCATGAGAAACTGGAAACTAAGTGACTCTGAAGCTCGTTTCCCATTTTATTGGAATCACCATCTCCAAGTCCATGAGATTTTTTGATACAGAAATTGTACTTTCTCAAAAAGACTGTTCGCACAATAAAAGAACTGTGATGACAATAGAAGGGTGTAGTTGACCATTTTCATATGAATTGAGGGATAAATTAAATAAGATTACCTTCTTTCACATAAAATATGTATTTTTTTACTAATATTAAGTGCATTTTAGCTAATTCATGTAAAAGACTAAGTCAAGGTAAGAGTATTTAAGATTTGGCTGCTTTTTAACCCCTCTATCTTTCATCAACCTCCTCACTTGTGAGTTAGTTTAAATGCTGCAGGCATGCAAGATTTAGCACATGCATTAAGGACATTTGACAAAAGTATAATGAGTTAGTTTAAATGATTCCTTTTCCAACAGCCAGAACAAATTCAATGCTTCTTCATTCGGGCCATTTTGTGTCCTACCAGAAATAAGAGCATTCCATGATATTGTATTCCTTTTGGGAATTTTAAATGAAGTTTCATGAGCATCTTAAATGTTCAACAGCTTTTTCATACCCACAAACCAAAGAGGTAGCTGAGACAACATATCTAAATGGCATCCTCGCATAAATCTTGTCTAGCATCTTTAATTCTACTGATCCACCAAAGCATTACAAAGAACCATATCATCTCCAAAATTAGAATTGATAACAAAGGCATCCCATTATGCTCCTTGCTCCTCTGACTGCAGACAAGCAAACACATGCATTGACTACACTCGAGAATGTGACCTCGTCTGGACACACGACCCGATCATGCATCACTGGAAACAACACCAATGCATTATCAGCAGGATTCTTCTGAGCAAAACATGTTATCAAACCATTCTACCGTACAACATTTCATTCAGGCATTTCTTCGAACACAAACCGTGCACTTCCACCTCTTCACAATTTGCATACAGGTCAATCAAAGCACTCCCCAAACAGAAATTAGTACAAATTGGCAAGCAAACAACAATAGCATGAATCTACACGCTCACATATTTAGAGCCCCTAGTCCAGCAATATGAACTCAAGACACTACTGACAGAAAACAAATTCACATGAAATCCTCAAATGTACATTCTTGCAAAGAATTTGTAAATTCCTCCATGTAATTCTGAAGGCTAAATTCCCATACGGTTGTGCTCCACGACACCATGGCATATCCTAGAACAAAACTGCAAATCGTCTTCGATATCACCCAATTCTGGAAGCACGGCATGCCCTGTGATCATGGCTTACAAAAGAAAGTAGACTTTTGAGGCATTTTATGTAATACTTGGTGGGCATCCTTTAAACACCCAAAATTCGGGTATATATCACTGAGACGATTGAGAATGAAAACTTCACCAGAAAATTTTTTATCTTCGCGATTCGATCGCGAACCTTCCGGACATCGATGGATCAATGAAGATCGATGAAGTGGGGAGCGAGGCATCACGACCAAGTTGTCTAAAACAGCCATGATTCAAGGTGGGTGGCACCACAATCAGATATAAGAAGAAGGTTTTCTCGTCCAGAATCGAAGCGAGGCCATCCCACACTCTTTTCCAGGAACACCACCGTCTGAAAACCTATGGAAATTCCAGGTACGAGGATCTCACGCTGCATTGTTATCATCTTCTCTTAGCCACAATGAAGAAGGCATGCAGTGTTGGACATAATGAGCCTGGGTCCAACCCACAGGGTTAGTTGGTGGGAGTTACGTCACATAACTGCCTATTTCTTCCATTATAGAGATTCGTACCTGTAATCCTACCCAAATCCAACATCCAGTTTACGTGGTATAGGGTCTGCTCACCGTCGACCTAAGCCCTGGGCTCATTGTAGGTGTCCACCGGCTGAGGAGAATGCCAAATTCCCTGCACGTGCTCTATGGCGAATACAAGTACGCTTTATGTGTTTGTTTTACAGAAAATGCCAACATTGGGTTATGGGCACACGTTCCACGCATTCAGCTGCGCGTGGCTCCCTGTAGAGCCTTCTGGCATTTTGCTGTCAATGTCTTCGTGGCGACAGCCTTTATCGGCGACAACCATTCTAGTGGGTGACCGCCTATCGCCATGGGGCAACGTTGGTTGCCAGACGACGGCAACTGCCGTCGTGGGGTGACAGCCATTCCTGACAGCTGTTGGCCCAGGCGACCCTCTATAAAAAAAATGCAGAGGGTTGAAGGCTTACCCTGCGCCGTTGGCTAGCAGGGTAGTCTGCAGGCACAGGGATCGATGCGGGATGACGTCGGGCGAGGAGGTTTTGTCGGACCGCTGGATTGCCGGCGGAGTGTGGCAAACTCCTTACCAGCCTATGCGGCTCGCCGAAAAAAAAAACAGGGTTCAAAAGCCCCCTTTTCACCAAAACCCTTCAGCTGTCGGGCTAGGGATTTCGTTCGGTGTTTTTTTGCCGGGGAGGTGAAAGCGATGACGATGGCCTTGCCGGCGTCACTGGCTGCCCGACGGCATCGTCGATTTACCGGCTGTTCTGGTGGCAGATCCATAAAACAAAAAAACAGTAACCCTTACCTATCATCAGGGGTGAGTTCGTCGGTGGATCGAGTTGATCGTCGTGGGGCGATATGCCGGCAGGGGCGGCCATCGATCGTCGACGACCTTGCCGCCGCTGCTGGGGTGTCGCCGGAGGCATTAGTGCTCCTCTGATGCACCGGTTGCCATCACCATCTGGATCTGTCGGTGTCGGGGCTGTCGCCAGGGGAGGTGACCGTCACCGGCTGGTCACCGGAATCGATCGCCATACGGCGACGTGGGTCGTCGTGGGGCGACGAAGGGGAGAAACCCTTTGGTTTCTCTATAAAACGCAAACAGAAACTGAGGGTTTCTGTTTTAGTTTTAATAATGTTAGGGGCGGGTCGAGTCTAGGTTTGATCCAGGCCGGACCCGAGTCCCTGTTCGGACCAGGTCCAACCCGGGTCCACTTTGGACCGGGTCAGACCCAGGTCCCTGTTCGGTCTGGGTCACTTTTCGGCCCGGGTCAGACCCGGGTCCCTGTTTGGCTCGGGTCCACCGGGTCCGACCCAGGTCCCTTTTTGGATCGGGTCAGACCCAGACCCATTTTCAAACCGGGTCCACTTTGGACCGGATCAGACCCGAGTCTCTGTTTGGACCGGGTCCAACCCGAGTCCTTGTTCAGATCGGGTCCAATCCGAGTCCACTTAAGACCGGATCACACCCGGGTCCGGTTCGGATTGGGTTAGACCCGGACCCTATTTGGACCGTATTGGATCCATACTTTTATAGGATCCAGGCACTATTTGGCCTGAACCGGATCATATACTGATTCGACCCTTTTCGAAACCAGTTCAAAGTCATTTTTGACCGGTTCCTTCCCATTTTTTACCGGTTTTGGGATGCTAAGACCCTGTTTTCATAAATATAAGAAGGTACAGGGATTTTGGCATACAGTTATAGGGTTTAATGAACTTTTGTTCACATTTGGTATCAGTTCATAACGCTCAGAACCAGTTCGGACTCTTAGATGACCGATTCAAGGCCGTTTCAGACCTGTTCAGAGTGTTTTCAGACCGGTTCCTACTTGAGGCCCCTGAGTTTTACTCATATGAGCATGCTTTTGTTATTTTTCATGCTTTATAAAGTATTTATTTTAAATAATGCATGACTTATGCATGTAAATTCATGTATTTTGTGTTGGTTAAGTTGTGCATGATGGTTTTAAGCATGAATTGTAACTAAATTCATGACAATTAGTTTATGTATATTAGTTGAAGCATGAACTTGTATTATGTCATGAATATGCATGCATTAAAATGTGTTCATGGGCGTGCTCCATAATACGAATAGGTTTTCGGTAAAAGATATTGATTGACCAATTCATGTAATCACCAAAGTGATCTGAGTCGTGTTGATTAAGGATTCTTTGGACCATATTAAGATTTGTTATTATGATTGTGTGTGAATTTATGAAACATCGATTCTACTCAAAGGTAGGTCGTCGTGTTCCAAATTTACACAGAGTGTGATAGTAGATGTGTATTCCAGCCCATGAAGTATGTTCGTACCCAAAGGTACAATGCTGAATTGTCTTTTGATACATGATATGCTAGTTTCACCAATTGAAGTCAATTCCTTAAGAATTGAAGAAAGGGAGCAACTATGAGTATTGTTGTTTCTACCAAAGTGAAACGATAATGACTCAATTATGCTTGTCTCAGAAAAGGTGAAAAAAAAAGGTCTCACTTTTACCTTTTCAACGCGAGTTTTGTCTAAGCAATAATAGTAATGTCTTTCCATTTTTTGTTCCATGTTTTATCGGGTTCTTTTCTTATCGATGGTTCTAGTAATATCTTCTTTTAAACAGATCTAACTTTTCATATTGGAAAGAAATCATGTTATTCACTTTGGGCTATATGGATTTAGATCTGGCCCTTAGAATTGACGAACCTCTCGCTCTTACATAGCAGAGTACAACCAATCAGAAGGTTGTCTCTGAGAAGTAGGAGCGCTCGAACAAACTTAGTTTGTTGCTTTTGCAATCTCGGGTGGTTAAGAATATTCGAGACACCATTCCTCACTGTAGGACAGTGAAGAAATTTCTGGGAGTCATTGAGGCTCAATTCGTCACTTCTAATAAGGCAAGGGCAAGTACGCTCATGTCCAAATTGGTGTCTATGAAATATGCTGGTGACAGTCACATTCGACAACACATTTTGGAAATGAGGAATATTGCAACTCAATTGAATGACATGAAGTTCAACATTTCTGACTCCTTCTTGGTTTATCTGATCTTAACCTCATTACCTATTGAATATGGACCCTTCGAAATCTCCTACAACACACATAATGATGAGTGGTCTTTTAATGACCTATTGGCCAAGTGTGTTGAAGAAGATGAGTGATTGAAGGGTGAGAGGGTGCGAAGTGCACATATGGCCTCTCATAAGAATAAACAGAGGTCGAGGCCAAAGAAAAACTCATTCAAAAAGAAGAATCAGAAGAAAGCCAAGGGGGAGAGTTCAAACTCTCAGGCGAAAGCTAAATCTCAGTCAGGAGGCTCTTCTATAAAGTGTTTCTTCTGTAAGACGAATGTGCATAAGAAGGTGGACTGTTTGAAGTACAAGAAGTGACTCAAAAATAAAGGTAATAAGTCATTCATTTCTCACGAGTGCAATTTAATCAATGTTCCATTGCATAGTTGGTGGATTGATTCTAGTGCCACGGTACACATTACCAACTATTTGCAGGCATTTCTGAACAAGAGGGAACCAACAGAGCATGAAAGAAACATCTTTTCTGGAAATAGAATGCGTTCGCATGTCAAGAATGTTGGGACCTGCAGAATTGTGTTGGAGTCAGGATTCATATTGAATTTGGTCGATACATTCTATGTTCTATCCTATAGTCGAAATCTGATTTCAATTTTAAAACTTGATAAGTTTGGCTTTGTATTTAAATTTGAAAATTCTAAACTTATTATTATGAAAAATTCAATGAATATAGGTTCTGCATATATGTGTGATGGTTTGTATCAATTAAAAACCGAATTCCAAATTCGAGAATCTCACTCCATTGAGAACACAATGATTGGCAATAAGCGTGGCCTAAAAGATGATCAATCCTATCTACTTTGGCATCAGAGGTTAGGACATATCTCGAAAGAGAGAGTCCAATGACTCATTAAAGAGGAAATCCTTGGATCTCGTGATTTTACGAATATAGAGCCATGTGTTGACTGCATAAAGGCTAAGCAATCTAACATGTATAAGAAAGACACCAAACGTAGCAATGGAAAGTTAGAAATAGTGCATACAGATGTGTGCGGCCTTTTTTCACCGTGTTATATGGGTGAAAAATATTTTGTCACCTTTATAGACAATTACTCACGGTATATGTCTCTTTACTTATTATCTGAAAAATGAAATGTCTTTCAGGTTTTTAAGGACTTCAAGAAAGAAGTAGAGAAACAAATCGGTGAAGTTATTAAGGTTGTCAGGTCTGATAGAGGTGACAAATATTATGGTCGTTTAACTGAGATGGGACAAAAGAAAGATCTATTAGCACAGTTTCTAAAAGAGGAAGGCATTGTACCTCAGTATACCATGCCTGGTAGTGCTTACCAGAATGGTGTAGCTTAAAGGAGAAACCGTATGCTTAAAGAAATGGTTCGAGCGATGTTGAATCACTCAAACCTTCATTTGACCTTCTGGGGTGAAGCTCTTAGGACAACAATGTGTATTTTGAATAAGGTTCCTACGAAGGCTGTTCAAAAGACTCCTTACGAGTTATGGACAAGTAGAAAACCTTCTGTGTCATATATGCGCATATGGGGATGTCCAGCAGAAGCTAAATTGTATAACCCATATATAAAAGCTTTTGATCCTAGGACAACTAGTGGTTTCTTCATTGGTTATCTAGAAAGGTCAAAAGGCTTTAGGTTTTATTGTGTATTTCATACACCACAAATAATAGAAACAGATAAAGCAAAATTTCTTGAAAATGATTATGTGGGGATTGTAAGGTCCATGATAATTTTAAGGTAATGTTATGCGAAGTATTGCTGTGAATAGAAATTTCTTGTTTGATTCGCGAGTTTTTCATTTTTGTACATTTGTGGAGATACGAGTCGAAAATCGCGTAAGTTGGATATAAATAGCAATTGAGGGAAATCTGTGACGAATTAACCTTTAAAATTTTTAAGGCAAGTTTATGATGCGTATATTTGGGTTGACCCCAAATTTGAGGCCCGAACGACTGAAAAACCCCGTCAGTGCATGTGATTTACGGGGGATCACTTAGTGATGGATTGGGGGCCCAAACGAGAACCATTTCATATGTAAAGGAGATTTTCCTCTTGGTTAAGCTTTGAAAAGCTAATTACATTAAAAATATAAAATAAAAATAACTTACATAGTGTAGAACAATTAAAAAATTCATTTAATAAATAGAATTGTAAAAAAGATTGATTCTTCTTTTGTTGGTCAAGGGTTGACCAAGTCTATGGTCATCCACTTAGGACGGCTTTGGATGACCATGGCCATGAGACCAGCTGGTCAAGTTGACCAGCTGGGAGGATGGCAGTTTAGTAAAAGGTTAACAATGAAATCCAAGGGAGGGCCACGGTTGGCCCTACCCAAATAAAAAAAAAAAAAACAACTAACTAAAATGTAAAAAGGGAGATGGAATTAGGGTGGTCGATTTTTATTCCTTGGAGGGTGCATGGAGGCACCATCATTGGCATTGGAATTAAAAGAATCCCAATGACACTTCCCCATATGAGGTCATAATGAGGCTAGAGGCACCTCATTGGGTGCATGGGGGCGGCAGCCCCATGGCACCCTTGAAAGTTTTAAAGGGTTTTTCAAATCTAAGACAACGGTTGGAGGAACTGGGTGGCAGTGGGAAACCGTGACTCACTCCCAGCCCCTCATCTTGGTGAGGCTAATCCTCACCGTCCATCTCCCACCTTCCACTTTAAAAACCATTTTGAAAAAAATCGAGAGCCCAAGGGGCGACTTTTTCTTTCACTCTCTCTCTCTCTCTCATTCTCTCTTCTCTCACACTCTCCAGCCGTGGGGTGTGGTTCAACCATTGTTGGAGGAAGAGCAACCGATCCATTCCTCCTTCAAATGTTGAAGGTGAAGGTTCAATACATGTTTCTCGCTTTACTTTTCTTTTTGAGATTTTCCGGAAAGATGAACATGAAGCCATGAAGTCGGATGCATCTATGGATGTGTGACTCTTGGCGGATTAGCTACCCTATTGGATCTTTTGGGTGTGAAAGCAACCTCTCTTTTGTTTCATGGAAGAAAAATGGCTCAAGTCTACTGATTTTGCATTCGGTTTGAAGGTTTTGTTTCTTTATATTTTATTGCAAAGAAAATCTGTATACAAAGTTTAATAATGCTTTATGTCTTCTCGTTTCATAAGATATTTCGGTTGGAAGGCACCTTGAACTTGCTCTTGTCATTCTGATTCAATAATATTAGAGGTTACATTTTTCTCTATTGCATGCATGGAAGCGTGTAGTTGCTTGGCATTTCATAGATTTTCGCACAAAGGTTCCATAGGTGTGTGTGAGCTGATGTGTCCTCAGTCCCTCTCACTGTCATGAGGTGGCTGAGACCATCCTTTGAATTCCCTTGATGGCGGAGGCACTGGTCTGGACGCGGGTGTAGCCCAGTTCAGCCATGGCCACCCATTTTTCTTTATCCCTTTCGTTTTATCCAACCCCCTTTTGGTAGGTTGGTCCAAGCCCATGAGCTTAGACCCTTGGGACTGGATGGTCGAGTGGTTTGGTTCAACAGACCAGACCCAATGACCCAAACCCCTTCCCCGATACAATTAGTTTCTTTTTTTTAGGCGCTAAGGCCTGCGGGTGATTTCGGGAAGCCGTGCTCAGACCCAGTCTCAAGGGGTATGGGGCCGGCATATCTACCCTTGCCACCCTGACCTGGGTCACAGTGTAGCCAGGTCCCACCTGGGAAAGGGGCCAATGGCCCTTTGATTTTTTTTATTATTCGTCTTTGTGTTGGCGCATCGGGTCACCTGGAGCCAAGGGCACCCGGGTTGGCCACCGGACTGGCAGTCTGGTCTGGACCTTGGGTTCAGACCAGAACCCTTGCTGGGACCTTTTTGTCCGGTCCAAGGGTCCAGACTCGAGTCCCAGTCTGAACGGTTTTGCCTTGACACCAAGGCTACCACCCAAGTGTGGCGCCGCTCGAGATTTTTATTTTTTTTGGAACCTCTCTGTACCTCTTTGAGGTCGGTCTGAACCGTGGGTTCAGACCTTATCACCATTAGACCTGTGTGGTCTGGTCCAAAGGACAAGACCCACGTTAACCCCCTTCCTTTTTCCCTTGGCACCATGATTTCCTACCGGGTGCTAGTCATCTTGGTAGCCCATTTTGGGCTCACCTGATTTACCCAAGAGACTAGTCTGAACCGTGGGTTCAGACCAAGACTCTTGATGGTCCTAGCAGTCTGGTTTGGAGGACCAGACCTGCATATCTCCTAACCCCTTCTTGCAGCATGACCGCAATAACCTACCGGGGGCCAATTGCACCCGGGTCTCTTGCAGTTTTTGGTGCCCCATTAGCTTGCTGTCACCATCGGTGACCACTTGACCCTAGTCAAGGCCCTTGAGTATGGCCGAACAACAGCCTTGGTCTGGTCCAAATGACCAGACCCGAATTCCCCTTTTGCCCCGCACCATTTTGCAAACCGGTTAGGGTTTAGGAAAGGTGTGGATCGCGGTTGCGGATAGTCAGCTTGCACACATGTTTTTAGATGCATATACACGTGTAATGTGTGTGTGTATATATATATATATATATATATACGTGTAGGATTGAACAACGCGGGTTTACCTACGGAAAACTAGTCGGACACATGGCACCCTTGTGTCTTGTCCAAGTGTTCCCGCGATGACCTCTACACTCCAAAGTGAGTTGTGCCACATAGGTGTTTCACCTTGTGACTGTCCAGGCGGATGGCTCTAAAATTTTGTCTATGAGTCCGTAGTGAACCTTGTACTTTCCTTGGTGTCCATTTCAGTTGGTTAATATGTGTAAGCGGGTGAGCACGGTTATAAGACCCCACCTATATAAAGCCCTACTTTTGTTACAAGTTGCTGACGACTTGTCATACCTTTGTAGCGGGTCCGCATGCGCGACACCCAAACCGTGAAAATGCTAATGTTATTCCCATAAGTTGGGAATATCCTAGATTTCATCCTTGACACGTAAGCGTGTTTAATTAGTAGCCTAGCAAGGTATAAGCATATGGTTGTCCTTCGTGACATATTTGCATTGTTTCCTCCTGCAAGTGCGACGACCCACCTTGGAATGCGAATGTAATTCCCCTATGTATGGAAATATCTTAGATTTCAATCTCAACACATAAGTATACCAAAATCGTGAGTCTTCTCTATATGGGTGGTCTCATGTTACGTAAAGCGCCAAATCAAGACCTTTGAAATTCTGATCTGTTTGGAATTGTAATTGAGAAACTTGCAACGATTGTTTCAGTATGTTGTACTTGAAATGATATTTACATTCTTGAATTCTTGCATATCTCTTGAAATTGACAATTGTACACTCACTCGCATATTATCATGTAATTGCATTATGTTTCTCAGTTTATGCAGTTGTATCATGCCTCTGTTTCTTATGTTGTGCAATTGGCGTAAAATCATGTGGTACCTAGTTGCACTTTGCACGTAGCACATCCTGACACTCGTACTGAGTAGTGCGTACCTCGACTGGTACATTGTTTGAGGCATTGATGAGTGCATGAAGTGCACCTGATTTATGAAATGACAAGACTGATACACAAAACTTGAACATCATAGGGTATAGTAACTTTAATTCTGTTGGACTCGGTTGGAGTCTCTGGGCAATGGCCCTTCGGTCGTGAGTGAACTCACGCGTGACAATACCCTAATTATAAAAGAAAATAATATGGTGTTATGATCGCTTTCACGAGCGATGTGCCCTTGTTAGCTGTGTGAGGCTGAGCACGTGGATGGGCAGACTAAGTCCTCATTTGCGCACCCCGTGGGGACCACGAGGCATAAATTCCTCGTCAGAAGGTGTGACTGAATAATAAGACTAAGAAAGATAAACCTGCTTCGCCCCATTCACGAGATAGTTCACCTTAGAGAGGGTGGATGGTACAACCCTGAGTGACTTGTTGTTACTACGACACGTGTTTTGACAAGAGTTGTAGCATCCTTTGACCTCCAGTCACTCAGAGTCACGGAGGTCGAGGTTACCTTTTTAGGACCTCACTACTGCAGTAGTATGGATTGCAATCCTTACCTATGCGAGAGTTTCTCTCAGCTGCGTGCTGCTAGCATAAAGTTTACTCGGTCTGTAGCAACCCTGATTACCACATTAGAAATTGAATATCAGATGCCGGGTGCATGTCTCACAGAATGCGAGGTTCCTTTGCGTACCCGAATGAGTAATAATAAGAACTTAAATACTAACCAATCACAGCTGACATACTGTAGTTGTTACTTTATTTGCTCTCTTATTTCAGTTCTTGTTACGTTTCTTTACTGCTCTTAGTTACTTGTTCAGCAGTTGCTTTAGTTCAGTTACCTGTTTCACTTGGTTAGCACTTGTCACATATGCACTTACCTGACACAGACACATACACTTGTTATTGTTTCTTCACCACCTCGCAAGTGGACTGACCCCATTTTATGGGGATGCAGGTGATGAATAGGTACGGTGTTGATGCGACGACACACGGTGGAGGCTTGGGGACCCACACTTAGCTGCAGATCTTGCTCCTGTTGGTTTTGGGTTTTTGTAGGGATGTTCCTCTTTATTCTGAAGACTTGTTGTACTGTCACATTTTGTAACCTTAAAACTGCTGGGTTGTATACCCCTTTGAAACTTGTTATTGTACCCTTAATTAGTTTAATAGTCATGTATGTTTTACTTACTTGTGGCCCGCTCAAGCTTGCGACCTTGTTACCTAGCTACCCTCTTTACCCTTTGTTTCCGCTGTTTTCAGAAAAAACCATTTAAAAAAAATCCATAGAAAATTTGAGGTTTTTCCAAGGTCGGGGTTTGGGGCGCCACAGGGATAGATGCATCTCAAAATAATGATTTTGAAGAAATGCAGGATTCAAGTTTCACACCTGCTAAGGATAAAGACCCGATTTTTTCTATCATTGTCCATTCGGGTAATGTAAGAGAAAGTCCCATCAATGAATATCAATCTCAACTAGATCCGGTTGTTGATGAGGATATACAACAATAACAGGATACAATGGCTCATTTTGAACCACCTGTAGCACCTGTATGGAGGTCCACCAGAATCAAAAAATCTGTTATCCATCCCGACTATGTGGTGTATTTACAATAGTTAAATGATTTCATAGACATTGATAAAAATCCCTTCACATTTGCAGAAGTCATTGAAAGTGAAAGATCAACACATTGGATTAATGCCATGAAAGAAGTGCTTCACTCTATGGCAAAGAACCAAGTGTGTGATCTTATACCTCGACCTAATGGAGTTAGACTTGTTGGTTGTAAATGAGTTTATAAGACCAAAATAGACTCTAAAGGTCATGTGGAGTGGTACAAGGCTAGGCTTGTTGCAAAATGTTTCACACAGATAGAGGACATTGATTATAATGAGACTTTTTCTTCTGTCTCAACTAAGGAATCATTGAGGATAATCATGGCCCTCGTGGCTCATTTTGAATTAGAACTATATCAGATAGATGCGAAAACTGCCTTCCTCAATGGGGATCTCAATGAGGAGGTATACATGCAACAACCTCCTGGTTTCAGTATAGATAACTCGAATAACTTAGTTTGCAAATTGAATAAGTCAATTTATAGATTTAAACAGGTCTCCCGCCAGTGGTATAAGAAGTTCAATCCGATAATTATGAACTTTGGATTCACTGAAAACATTGTTGATTAGTGTATTTACATTAAGACTAGTGGGAGTGAGTTCATAATTTTGGTTTTATATGTTGACGATATTAACTCCGCCTGTGTAGTTATACACTGCCGGTCCCAAGCCCGGATAAAGGAGGAGGGTTGCGGTAGGCTTGTGATAGCCAGCATAAAAACTTTGTCATATCCTATGAAAATGAACCAATATGAGAATTTCGTTGGGGCGTTCCCTACTGAGCGACGCGCTGTACTCTCTAGGCCCGGAGGCAGTGATAAATGTGCAAGGGTTGCTAGGTCGTCGCCCAGAAGCGACGCGTCACACCGGCGCCCGGGTGTGGTGTCAAATAGGCAAGGGTTCCCTCACTTTGTTGGACGGGTGGGGGTAAAGAAGTTAGTCCAAGACCATAAAATTAGGTTAGCCACTTGGAACATAGGGTCTTTAACTGGTAAGTTGGTAGAGTTAGTAGATGTTATGTGTAGGAGAAAGATTGATATTTTATGTCTTCAAGAGACCAAATGGGTAAGTGAGAAAGCTAAAGTGATAGAACCTTGGGGATATAAGATTTGGTATACAGGAATAAATAGGAATAGGAATAGGAATGGAGTAGGGATTGTTATGAGTCGTCAGTTTATAGATAATGTAGTTGAGGTCCGTAGGAAGGGTGATAGAATTTTACTTATTAAATTAGTATTAGGTACGGATATTATTAATATTATTAGTGTTTATGCACCTCAAGTAGGTTTAGATGATTCCATTAAGCATCAATTTTGGGAAGATTTAGATGGAGTAGTACAAGAGACATCTTATGGAGAAAAACTTTTCATCGGCGGTGACCTTAATGGACATGTAGGCATTAGTAGGGATGGATTTGAGAATATCCATGGAGGCTATGGTATAGGAGAAAGAAATGAAAGTGGAGAAAGGATTTTAGATTTTTGTTTGTCCTATAATATGATCTTAGCAAACACTTGGTTTAGGAAGAGGGAGTCTCACCTAGTAACATTTAAAAGTGGGGTTAATACGAGTCAGATAGATTTTTTCCTACTTAGAAAGAGAGATAGGGGTTGTTGCATCGATTGTAAGGTTATACCAGGAGAAAGTGTAGCTACACAACATATAGTCTTAATTTTAGATCTTAGAATTAGACAATGCCGCAAAAGGGATAGACATAGGATAGATCCTAGAATTAAGTGGTGGGCACTGAAAGGAGCTAAACAAGGAATGTTTGTAGAGCAGGTAGTTAAGGAAGTTGATTGGTGTCTCGAGGAGGATTCAGAATCAATGTGGAATAAGATAGCGGGTGGTGTGAGAAAAGTAGCTAAGGAGGTATTGGGTGAGTCTAAAGGCGGTGCACCACTAGGTAAGGATACATCATGGTGGAACGAGGATGTCAAATTAGCTATTAAGGTTAAAAGAGAGTGTTATAGAAATCTAAGTAAGAGTCGTGATAATGAGAATTTGGAGAAGTATATGATAGCAAAGAAGGAAGCTAAAAAAGTTGTTCGAAACGCGAGGGCTAAGGTATATAAGGAGGTTTATGACAAGTTGGATACCAAAGAAGGCGAGAAGGATATTTATAGGCTTGCAAAGATGAGAGATAGGAAATCGAAGGATTTGGGTATGGTTAGATGTATCAAAGATGAAACGCAAAGGGTTTTAGTCAAAGATGAGGAGATTAAGGAGAGATGGAAAGATTATTTTGATAAGCTATTTAATGATAGTCATGCTCAAGATCTTGGAGACTTCTCCATTCCTTTTCATGAGATAAATCGTGACTTCATGCGCAAGATTCAAAAGAAAGAAATTGCAGAGGCTTTGAAGAAAATGAAATCTAGAAGGGCAGTTGGCCCAGATGGTATACCTATCGAGGCTTGGAAATGCTTGGGAGAGAAAGGTTTAGAATGGTTGACAAATCTTTTCAACTTGATTTGGCGAACAAATAAGATGCCTAATGAGTGGAGGAAGAGTACTTTGGTGCCTTTATATAAGAATAAGGGTGATATACAAGATTGCACAAACTATCGTGGTATAAAACTCATGAGTCATACTATGAAACTTTGGGAGAGGGTGATTGAGTCTAGGTTGAGGAAGGTTGTCATGGTATCGGAGAATCAATTTGGTTTTATGCCTGGAAGATCAACTATGGAAGCTATACATCTTCTTAGACAACTTATTGAAAGATATAGAGAGAGGAACAAAGATTTGCATATGGTTTTTATTGATTTAGAGAAGGCATACGATAGAGTACCTAGGGACGTTCTCTGGTGGACAATGATGAAGAAAGGTGTTTCTCTCAAGTACATTAGTATAATTAAAGATATGTATGAAGGAGTAGTAACCAATGTCCGCACTTGTGGAGGGGTGACAACCAATTTTCCGATAACGGTTGGGTTACATCAAGGATCTGCTTTAAGCCCTTTCCTATTTGCGATAGTGATGGATGAGCTTACGAGATCAATTCAAGAAAATGTACCGTGGTGTATGTTGTTTGCTGATGATATTGTTTTGATTGATGAGTCTAGAGCTGGGGTTAATGCTAAGTTAGAATTATGGAGACAGACATTGGAAGCTAGAGGTTTTAAGTTGAGTAAGAGTAAGACTGAATATATGGAATGTCGGTTTAGTAAGCAACGAAGTAGTGATGGGAGTGTAGTGAAGCTTGGTGAGCAAGATATACCGGTGAATGATTATTTCAAATATTTGGGATCCATCATTCAAAAGTATGGAGAAATTGATGGAGATGTAAATCATAGGATAAAGGTTGGGTGGATGAAATGTAAAAGTGCTACTGGAGTGCTGTGCGATCGTAGAATGCCATTGCGGTTGAAGGGAAAGTTTTATAGGACGACTATTAGACCCGCTTTACTATATGGTACGGAATGTTGGGCTGCCAAGAGACATCATATTCAAAAAATGAGTGTAGCTGAGATGCGGATGCTTAGATGGATGTGTGGAAATACAATAAAAGATAAGATTCGGAACGAAGAGATACGTAAGAAGGTAGGTGTTGCACCCATTGAAAATAAGATGCGAGAGAATCGTTTACGGTGGTTTGGACATATTCGGTGAAGGCCTAATGATGCTCCAGTTAGAAGGTTGGAGAAATGGGAAAATATATTAGTTAAAAGAGGTCGGGGTAGGCCTAGGAAGACTTGGATGGAGATGATAGGAAAGGATATGAATGCTTTGAACCTCACCGAGGACATGGCGTTGGATAGAAATGATTGGAGGAAAAGGATTCATGTGGAAGACCCAAAATGAATTTCTTTTTTGGTTCATATCGCTGACCCCAATTGTTTTGGGATGAAGGCGTAGTTGTTGTTGTTGTTGTTGTTATGTTGACGATATTCTTCTTGCCACTAATAATTTGAGTATATTATATGAAACAAAAGATTTTTTTTCCTTTTATTTCGATATGAAGGATATGGGTGAGGCCACTTATGTCCTTTGAATCGAGATCCGTCACAACAGAACTAAGGGTGTCCTTGGCCTCTCTCAGAAATCTTATATCATTAAGGTTCTTAAAAGATATGGGATGGATAATTATTCTCCTAGTTCGGCACCTATAGTGAAAGGGGATAAATTGAGCTTAAAGGACTGTCCTCAAGATGATATAGCGAAGACTCAGATGGATGTTGTTTCATATGCTTCAACAGTTGGAAGTTTGCAGTACGTGCAGACCTGCACTCGACCTGATATAGCATTTGCTATGAGAATGCTTAGTAGATATCAGTCAAATCCAGACATTGCACACTAGAAGGCAACGAAGAAGGTCATGTGCTATTTACAAGGAACAAAAGACTATATGTTGACCTACAGGAAAGCTGACCACCTGGAGGTCGTGGGATACTTTGATGCGGACTTAGGTTGATGTATTGACAGTAGAAAATCCACTACTGGATCCATTTTCCTACTAGCGGATGGTGTTGTCTCATGGAGAAGTGAAAAGCAGTCTATCACTATTGCTCATACTATGAAGGCAGAATTTATTGCTCTATACGAGACTTCGTCACAGGCCATTTGGATAAGAAACTTCATTATAGGTTTTGGTATTGTGGATTCTATTGAGAGACCACTCAAGGTCTTTTATGATAATGAAGCAGCTGTGTCCTTTTTAAATAACAAGAGTTCAACATCGTGTCGACACATGAAGTTAAAATATTTTGTTGTTAAAGAAAGGACGGAGAATCATCTGGTATGTATTGATATAATCAGGACGAAGGAAATGACTGTGGATCCCTTTATTAAAGGGCTAGCACTGAGATTGTATTTCCAACATGTAAAGGGGATGTGTCTTTTTTATTCCTTCTGATGTATGACAATACATTAAATGATCACATTTGTGTATATGAATTTGATTCTCTATGACTTTGTATATTGTTGATTTTTTATAAAGGATCTCTTATATGGGTTAAAGAGAATAGCAGAATAACAATATTAAAGGACCAATAGAATAGGTGAGAGACCAACCTATTCATAAAGGTAATTTTCTACATGCCTAAGCACTGAAGGTGAATTGTAGTGTAGTACATGGGAATATGACATTTCATAAAGGAGTATTCATATTCATGACTCATATGATTCATCCTTGTGATAATGGGTGGCATGTGAACCCACATGAAGAATTAAATCGAGATAAAGGTATACACCTCGATTTAGTATACTTTTGGTGTCAATGGGTAAAGTGAGAGAATGTTGGACATAATGAGTCTGGGTCAAACTCACAGGGTGACCCAGTTTGACAGCCATTAGTGGGTCACATTAGTGTCCACATAATGGGGTTAGTGGGTGGGAGTTACGTGAATGTGGAGATACCACATTCACGTAACTGCCTATTTCTCCCATTATATAAGGAGGTAGGATGCTATGAAGATGATGAGAGATTCGTAGTTGTAATCCTACCCAAATCTCACATCCAGTTTACGTGGTATAGGTAACTGCTCACTGTCGACCTAAGGCCCGGGTTCATTGTGGGCGTCGACCAGTTGAGGAGAACGTTGAATTCCCTGCACGCGCTCTATAGCGAATATAGGTACGCTTTCTGTGTTTGTTTTACAGAAAACGCCAACATGCCGTGTTTATATGTCGGTGTCGTAACGATCGTTTTTTAGCGTCCCCGTTATCTTCAATCTTTTTTTAAAGATCACTTTTGTCATTTCCAAGTAACAAAAAAGGATGCCATTCACGGAGGTCCCACCCAACTCAGCGTGAATTCTATCCAGTTAGATTGTGAAACTTGTGATTTGGGAGCATAATGGCAAATATCGAGATAATTTTTAAAATATCTCAAAATTGTCGGTAGTTACCCTTTTATATGTCATGATATTTTGAAAATAACGGATATTATCTGTGTAGTAATGTTTGAGTTTTTATCACGCTATATTGACCTCTCTCTCTCTCTGAGTTGGTAGTGTAATTCATTAACAGATTTGAAACTTTGCCTATTGTTGGAAATGACTAAACTTTGTAAAATGGACCATCACAATGAGATTTCTTGCCAGTGTTTGAGGCTCCCTAATGCCACTCTCCTATGCTGGACGTTAATACTCTATGATTGGTTTTCACTTATAAATTTTGTTATATCAGAAAATGTTAAATTTATTTATTTTGCAGAGATTTTAAAGATAAAAATGTGCACAAAATTCAAAATATGAAAATCTCACGAGAAATTCAAAGCCAAGAGATTCCCATTTTAAACTTTTGTTACTATGTCTGCCAGTCTTCTTATTGGGATTTGGGTAGAGATTCAGGGACCGGCGCACCTGAATAGTCATATGAGTCTCATCTGTTCGTGTCAGTCTCCATGAGTCCGTGATGACTGTAGAATCTTAAGGCACGTTTGATTCATGGGACAAATCCCACGGGAGGAGACCACAGGAGTCTGACTCTTGTGTTCTGGACAAACTTCGCCTGGCACATCCCCTCAAAAAAGGTGGTGAACAAAACACCGAACCTCATCCCCTCAAAAAATGATCCAATTTTCATATTTCAGTTGTAATTCATGTGTATGGACTGATGGAGGGTTGGGCTAGACATACATGTTTCTCTAATCCTTAGAACTCAAATCTAAGTTTGAGATCAAGCAATCAAACACTCCCTTAATTTGGTTGTGACTGTGTCAACAAAGTTAAGGCCCTGTTTGAAAACTAGCCATCGGAGGTAGTCTGAATTCCCAGAGCCAAAGTCATTTGGAATGGATGCAGTTGTAGGAAATAATGGAGCTACAGTGGTATTTGATGACTCCATGATCATGCATATATTTTGCATTTTATTTGTACTATTTTATACATGATCTGTTAAAAATTTGCATTAAAAACCCAGTATTATCATTATTTTCGAGAAACCACGTTAAAATAAAAAAGCCAGGCCAGGCGCGGCTTATGCTCTGTTCGCAATAAGTGGAAGTGGCAAACCCCCAGCTGAACCATTCCACTTATCCCAAACAACCATGTGGATTTTCTAAAACCACAAAATTTGGGGATTCCGTATCTGCATCATCAGCTGCCACTAACTGGCAGTTTCCAAACGAGGCCTGCATGAGTCCTGAATTATGTGCCTTGGATGTTGGAATGCAAATACTGAAGAGTAACACTTTGACCTGTAAGGAATTGGGGACACATTTCATGCAGAAACATGGCTCAATGACAAAACTATGAAATCTGAACCATCAGATAATTCAACATTGAGGATCATCCAAATATCCAATTACACTTGAGCAAAATGCTCAACATAAACTTATTCTTCAATGTATTACAATGTTCTTTACATGTTAAAACAATCTTTGGCTTCACTGTCGTTAAATGCTTTTAGTGAAATGGCATATTGTTAATGGTCTTTCCTCTAAATCACAGCATATAATTTACATCAGGTGAAGCGCTGCAGTTGAAGACAACATTACTTCCTCCAGGACAACTTAAGAAAGTATACTGCTATGAAAGTGCTCAAAGAACTAGAGTTTCTCCTGGATTCATATCGGCATACAATGAGCTTCATATAAAGCACAGGGATTCTTCAACTTCAGCTTGTCATATACAAACAACAGCCAATGCTGCTGTCTAATGTTCCGCTTGATTCTCTCTCAAAAAATTGCAAGGATTTACAGACTTTCAAAACTCTGAGGAGATCACTTGAACAAGATTGGCAACTCACTTCTGAAGAAAGCGGTTTTGCTAGAGCAATTACAGTTCAGCCATCTAATTTGCTGAATTCACTCTTATCTATATCCCTAACATGGTATAGTTCAGAGGTTAGAACTGCCAGTCCCATGATTTTTTTTTGGGAAACAAAATTTTGAACATGGGCACTGAGACCATAGGGACCTGGAAGCCAAAGCATACTGCCTTTTGTCGCTCCATTCCATCACCACGCATTCAATAATCCATGGGAATCTGGTCAGTTACTCCTCCCTTCCATCACCAACCATTGCATAATCCAAAGGAACATAGCCTATTTCCTGCATATCCCACAGTAACAACATCAAAATGCTGTAGACAGCCTCTCCCCCTGGATGCACCATCTGATTAGCCTTAAACACAACCACCTGGTTCTTTACACCAATCCAACTGCAACCCACAGCTTTTAAAACACCTCTCTCTTTCATCACTCTTCTCACACGAACAACACTCTCCCATTGGGATTTCATTGCATATACTTGAGCCAACACTACGTAAGGAAGAGATTCCTGTGGTTCTAATTCAAATAGCCTTTCTGCAACCTGTTCTGTGATTCCTATGTCAGCATGCAATCTGCAAGCTCCAAGAAGTAACCCCCATAACAGAGCACTTGGCTCATATGGCATAGATTTTATGACCTCCATGGCTTCCTTGAGCCTTCCTGCTCTACTTAGCATGTCCACCATGCAAGTGTAATGCTCAACTCCTTGAGTAACACCATACTCCACCTCCATGCATGAAAATAATTGTCTTCCTTGATCTATCAAACCTCCATGGCTACAAGCAGAAAGGACACCAGCAATGGTGATTCTATCAGGAGATATGTTCTTCGAACACATTTGCTCAAAAAGTTGCAGTGCCATGCATGCTTGCCCATTTCGAGCATAACACATAATCATAGTGTTCCATGATACCAAATCCCTGGTATTCATTTTAGCAAATATCTTCACTGCACAATCAATACATCCAGACTTTGCATACATGTCCACCAAAGAGCTGGATACTACAACATCTGCTTCAAACCCCATTTTCAGAATCAATGAGTGCAGCTGCCTGCCCTGCTCCATCGAGACCAACCATGCAGCACAACTCAAAACACTACCAAAAGTGAACTCACTTGGCCTGTTATTCTTCCTGATGGCGTATAAGAAAAGTGACAAAGCATCCTCTGCAAACCCCAGCCTTGAAAAACTTGAAATCATGGAATTGAAGACAGCTATATCTCTTCGAGGTGTTTCCTCAAACAATTGTATAGAAGCCTCCAGTCTGTTGCATTTGGCAAACATGTCAATAATCGAGCCACATACAAAAGAATTGGAGAGAAAGCCCGCAGTTATGCACATTCCGAAGATTTCATTTCCCACATCCAAATTTAATAAACTTGCACATGCAGCAACCACTGTAGATATAGTAAAGTGGTCAGGAATGAATCCAAGTGCTCTCATCCTTTGGAAAAGAGCCAGTGCTTGCTCAGCATTGCCAGATTTAACACACCCACATAAAATAGCATTCCAGGACACCACATCCCATTCTTGCATACCGTAAAACATTTCAAAAGCATAACCTACGTTGCCAAACTTTCCATACATACAAATCAGAGCATTGTTAAGTATAAGGTTATCATGGAGACAGTTCCTCAGGATACTGGCATGGGCCTGCTTACCATGCCAAACATTCGACACACATTCAGAAACGATGATTGAGAACGTGAAACCTGTGGGCCTGATTCCACTCTCCCACATCTCCAGTATCAACTCCAGAGCTACTCTGTTTTCACCATGCATTGAAAACCCAGAGATTAACGAATTCCAGCTGACGACGTCTCGTTGAGGCATTTCATCAAACAATTGTCGGGCGTTCTCAACTTCACCATTTCTAGCCAACCCATCTATCAAAATGTTCCAAGAGAACAGATTCCAGTGAGATGTATCATCAATAGCTTTAAACCCATCACCGATTTCACCAAACCTATAGTAGAGAGATGAAATCCTGTTGCCGAAAAATGTCTCATTGTGAAGACCCAATCTAATCAACCTAGAATGGACCGATTGTGCAAGCACTATAGAGTTTGTAGAGAGAGATTGGTTGATGAGACCGATATAGGTGCACGTAAGCTCTTCCCTTCCAACGGGGGAGCATAAATTACGACTTGTTCCGGCGAAAGAGGAGATGGGTAGTCTTGAAGCTTGATGTGTTGCAGGTCTGATGGAGGATACGAGAAGAACCATTCGAGAGATCATCAGAGAGAGAGTCTTGCGTGATGAGGCTCCCCCATTGATTTGTTTCCCGCACTTCTCATTTCACTAACGGCTATCTTCTTGCTCAAGATTTCAAAAAGAAAAGTGGATGCGGTTAATGAGCGGGCGTTTGTAATTTCAATAGTTTAAGGGTACTTTGGTAATTTTACATGTTAATTTTGTTTTACCTTTTTTCTCGTCTCTTGAAAAGTTCTCTCGTCATCTTCTTTCTTGTTTTATCTTCATACAATTTATTCTATTATCTTTAATCTCATTAGTAGGGTGTCCCCTAGGGGTGGCAATTTCTGACACGACCCGCCAACCCGCCTCTTAGGCGGGTTCGGGTTGGGCTTAAGCCAACCCGTTTAATAAACGGGTCGACCCGCGTAACCCGTTTATTAAACAGGTCGGGTTCGGGTTGGGGGTATGCCAACCTGCCAACCCGGCTGACCCGTTTAATAAACGGGTTAGGCGGGTGGGTCAACCCGCCAACCCGTCTGCCCGACCCGTCAACCCGACCCGCCAACCTGCCTACCTGCCAACCCGATCCGTCAACCCGCCAACCCGACCCGTGAACCTGAAAACCCGTTTACCCAACCCAACCCATTTATTAAATGGGTTGGCGGGTCGTGTCGGGTTACCCGTTTATTAAACGGGTCGGGTTCGTGTTTGCTACAGCCGACCCATTTAATAAACGGGTCGGGTTCGGGTTGAGGTATGCTGACACGCCAACCCGCCCGGATTGCCACCCCTAGTGTCCCCCACCCTAACCAAACCCTATAGGTCCAGGTATGGTGATAAATAAAAAGACCTTAGTTTCGATTAAGACCCATAGTTTTTTAATGTAAAATATAAAAAATATAGTTTTATCGAGTATAGTCCAGGTCTGGTTCATGTAGTTCTTAATGAGTTGAGTATGTTTTTTTTTATAATAGACCCAATTAGACTCAGGTCCAAACCTGATGCTTATCGTACCTAAAAATCGGGTCCAAGTCCAGTTTCACCAGGGTCAGAACCAGACGTGACCAGTTGACATCCTTGCTCGTTAGCGCCTATGCCATCTCTATCAGCGTATAAACCTTAATTTTTATATTATATTATAAAAATTTAATGTGTAATAATGGGAGAGCATAACTAGTATGGTAAACGAGTTAGACCGAATAAAGGATTGTTGGTCTCTGCTCGTTTATTAGTGGACCGAGCTCGTGACTCGGCTCATGCACGTATTTAGCCGAGCTTGACTCGTCCCTAAATGAGACGAGCTGAACATAAGGCTCATGTAAAAAAATTCCATGTTAGTTATACATGGAATAAATATATTTTTATACATTGCACTTAGAATAAATATATTTTTATACATTAAGCTTAATAGTTTATATTTAGATTTATATTTTTCATGCATCCGCCTCTTTGTATATTACATTTAAAATAGATATCACACATAATATATATATTTATATCCATACGATTAGGGCTGGTAACAAGTTGAACAACACGAGCTTGAAGTGTTCTTGGCTCATTCTTGTGATGAGCCAAGCCGAGTTCGAGCTCGTAATTAGTTAAACAAGCCGGGTTCAAGCTCATAATTAGTCCGAGTTAAAACTAGTTTGTTTATAGAAAAAATACATTGTTTTAGAGATGACAAAATAGGATTACAAAAAAAACACATGTAAAATACATCCAAAATATATTTCTTATTACCTAACAAACTTATAAGAGTCTCGAGTTGAGTCAAGTACCATATTCAGCTTGCCGAGCTTATTTTACAAGTTTGAAAGAGCTATTGCGAACAGAACATAAGCCGGGCCAAGGCCGGCTCGGCTTATTTTCCAGCCCTACATCCGAGCACAACTACTTATTTTTATCCTTAAGTACATTAAAAACCCACAACAACCAGCGGAAAGGCTCTGGCTTGGTGGTTAAGTTGAAAGCATCCAAAGTGAAGGACACCATGAGTTCGATACTCGGGATGTGCACCCTTTGGCCTAAGGCTGAGACTATTTTCAAGGGTACAATGAACTTCAAGGGGTTCCTCAGTGGAGGCCTGCACTAGGACCAGCTGGGTTCACACCCAGCTTAGCGCCCGAGCGATAAAGTTACCAAAATACCCCGAACTGTACTGAAATTACCTATCTGAACTGCAAGAAGAGATGCAGTCTCGTTATATAGAGAAAGGTGGTGGTTCTCTCTACACATGCTTGCTGGACAGATGCATCAAGCAGACCAATCTCAAGCTGGGAAGAGTGGTCCACGCAGCTCTCGTCAAGACTGCACTCAATCTCAACGTCTTCCTCGCCAACCGATTGATCGAAGCCTACGCAAAATGCAACTCGATTTTGTGGTCTCGCCAAGTGTTCGATGAAATGCCTGAGAGAAATGCGTATACATGGAATACCATCATCGGTGGGTATGCAAGAAGTGGACTATTGGCTGATGCGCGCATGCTTTTCGATGAAATGCCTGAAAGGAACATAGTCACGTGGAATTCGATGATATCGGGGCTTGCCCTGTACGGAAACTGGGAAGGTGCCATTGATATTTTTCGCCGCTTGCAGAAAGAGCAATTGGCAGTCGATAAGTTTACACTTGTTAGCCTACTTAATGTTTGTGCGGGCTTCAAGGCTCTAGAATGGGTCAGGCAGATTCATGGTGCTGTTGTGGTCACAGGATTGAAGCTCAATTTGATCACGCTAAACTCGTTCATTGATACTTATGGAAAGTGCAGGGACTTGGAGAGTTCACGGCTAGTGTTTGATAGAATGGAGGAAAGAGATGTAGTATCATGGACATCAATAGTCTCTAATTATGCTCGGTTGAATCAGTTAGATGAGGCATGCCGGATATTCGAGCAGATGCCGGTGAAAAATGCAGTTTCATGGACTGCACTGATCACTGGGTATGCTCAAAATGATCAAGGAGAAAAGGCATTGGATCTATTTGCTAGAATGCAGAAAGAGTTAGTTCCACCAACTGCATTCACGTTCGTTGGTGTTTTAAGCGCATGCTCGAGTCTAGCGCTCATTGAAGGTGGCAAGCAGCTCCATGGGCACATTATCAGAACAATGGCTGAACCGAACATCTTCATCTCAAATGCTTTAGTTGACATGTATTCTAAGTGTGGAAGCATGGATTCAGCTCTTGTGCAATTCGAGCAAATGCCTGAAAGAGACATTGTTTCATGGAATGCATTAGTAACAGGGTTTGCACAGAATGGACGTGCAAAAGAATCTTTAGAAGTTTTTGAGAGAATGATGAAAGCAGGTGTGAGACCAAATGATGTTACCTTTCTTGGTGTTCTAGCTGCATGCAGCCATGCTGGTTTAGTATCAGATGGACATAGATACTTGAGGTTGATGGAGACACATGGTATATGCCCAAGGTCAGACCATTGTGCGGCCGTGATTGATCTACTTGGCAGATCCGGCTGTCTACATGATGCAATGGAGTTGATTAAGAGAACCAATTTCCAACCTGATGTAGGCATGTGGGGTGCATTGCTTGGTGCTTGTCGAATCCATGGTAATGTGGATCTTGCAAGAGAGGCTGCTGAGTCCCTTTTCAATTTGGAGCCTACAAATGCTGCAAGATATGTGAGTCTATCAAACATATATGCTGCTGCTAGAAGATGGAAGGACGTCAGTCAACTACGAGTTTTCATGAAGGAAAGGGGAATAAAAAAGCAGCCAGCATTTAGCTGGATTGAGATAAGAAATAGCAGACACAACTTTGCAGCAGAAGATAAGTCTCATTATCAGATTGAAGACATCTATGCAATGCTAAACACATTGACGCACCTGATGAAGGAGGATGGAAACTCATTGAACCCTCAACTTCATGATGAAGAAGATAGATGTGGATTTGAGCCAACACATGGTAATGCTTAATCCTCCTACTGACATAAATGAAAACAGTTGACCTTGCTTGTCCTTCATTTGCTGACAGCTGATATATGCCCACCAGGCGACAAACATAGATTTGAAGAAAATATCACACAAGTATTTTTGAGATTATTCAGACTCCACTAATATCTATCATCTTCTACACATCAATCCAGCTGCAACCAGGCTTCTTTTTTATAACACCCTTCTGCTGCATCAGCTTTCTTACTTGTGCTGCTTTGTCCCACTTTCCACAAGCAGCATAAATGTTAGAAAGCTGCACAAATGCAGCGGAGTTTTCACAATCAAGCTGAAGAAGCTGCTCGGCTGCCTTCCTTCCAAGAGATTCCTCTCCATAAGCTCTGCTTGCACTCAACACTGATGTCCACATGCTTGCATCAGCTGGAAAGCCCATATCATCGATAAAATCTACTGCCTCCTGGAGGCAGCCTGCACGTGCCAAGAGATCAATCATGCAGGAGCAGTGCTCAACCGTTGGTGAGATACAGTAATCATTCCTCATAGAATGAAACAGTCGTTGCCCTTCCTCAAGCAGCCCGCAATGACTACAGGCAGACAATACGGCAATGAAGGTAATGGAGTTTGGCATGATCCCTGCACTCTTCATATCTTCAAAAACTTGAAGAGCTTCCTCTCCATAGCCATTATGTGCATAACCGATCAGCATTGAATTCCATATAACATAACTGCATTTAGGTATTGAATCAAACAATATCCGTGAATCTGCAATAAAACCACATTTACAGTATAGATGAATAAGTGCACTACCAATAACAGGATCGCATTCAAGACCAGCAGGAACAATGTGAGCAAATATTTGCTCACCAAGTGTGAGGGAACACATATCAGCACACAAACTAATCAGGCTAGCATAACCAACTTTGTCCAACCTCAAGTTTAGCATCTGCATTTCATGAAACAGTTTGAATGCTTCTAATGCAAATCCATTCTTGCTGTATCCCACGATCATTGAATTCCATGAAATCAAACTTCGATCTGGAATAGATTCAAATACTCGCCTTGCTTCTTCTATCTTTCCACAGTTGGAATATGCAGTAACCATAGAATTTAGCAGAATGGTATCGTGCACTTCAAGTTCATCAAATAGCTTGCATGCATCTTCTAAGCATCCACTCTTTGCATACATGTCAATAAGTGTGCTGCAAAGAGTAATGTCATGAACAAAACCAATTTTACAAGCAAGAACCTGAAGCTGCTTACTAGTTTTGATCTCTATTGATTCTAAGCTCATACATACTGTCAATGCAGCAGTTATAGTAGTTGCTTCTGCTTGTATCCCGATTCTCCTCATCTCATTAAACAACTCAATGGCCTCTCTTCCCTGGAAATTGGTTGCATATCCAGAAATAATTGAATTCCATGAACCCACATTATGTCTGATTTGTCTGAAAAAAATCTGATGTGCATCCTCCAGCCTCCCACAATTTGCAAAACCAGTGATCATGGCTGATAAACAGAACTCATCCTGATCAATCATGGAATTAAAAATGCAAAATGCACTATCAACATCTCCACACTTGCTATACATGTTGATCATCGCACTACCCAAAACACTGTCAAACTCTGACCCCCTTATGACAATGTGGGTATGTATCTGCTTACCGGAGTCAAGCGCCTCTATATCAGCACAAGCACTGGCCATGGTAGCCAAGATGAAACCATCAATTGTGAATGGATGCATCTTCAATTGCTCAAACAATCTCAATGCATCCAATGGTTGGCCATGATGGACATATCCCGTCATCATCTTGTTCCAGGACGCCGCATCTCGGCATGGCATCACATCAAAATATCTCCTTGCTTCCCCAATTCTACCATGTAATATGTAACCGTGAATTATAGAATTCCAAGTGAATGTATTCTTCAATGGCATCTCATTGAAGAATTGCTGGGCAACTTCAAAATCACCCAACTTTGCGTAAGTTGCAATGACCACATTCCATGAAAACTCATTTTTGCATGGCATCGTTTTGAACAGTTCCAACGACGTTCTGGTCTTCCTTGAGTTAGCATAAGCTTCAATCAAGCTGTTCCATGAGAAGCTGTTTCTTTCAGGCATTTGATCAAACACTTGGTGTGCGTCACCGAGTCTACAGCATTTGATGTACATTTGCAGAATGCAATTGGCCATATATAATGAGGAATCTAGGCCTATCTTGATGCAATAAAGATGGAGTTGTCTTCCATGTGCAAGAGACTTTGGGGTTGCACATGATCTCAACAAACGCGAGCACTCCTGGAAATCCATGCAGCCTCTCAAGCATTCATGATTTCACATTATCCGGGGGCAAGGGGTAAGCTTACAGAGTTTTACTCTGCCAGGACAGTGATAGAAAGTATAAAAAAAAAACTTGAGCTCTACTTGCTTGATGTTAGCACTGATTCAACCAATCAAAATTACCTAGATCGAAAATACAATTCACCGGGCTTTTTTTTATCCTTAATTCCAAGTACAACCCTCATGTTACTGTATTTTCTGATTTGATGCCACAGGGTTTCTGGAAACTGTCAAATAGAGACGTCCAGTTAGGCTGTAAACGGTTCCGATTCAGATCGGATGTGATGCAGCGTGAAAAGCTCATGCCAAATCCACTAAACGGATTCTGATATTTGTTAGATTCAGTAGCAAAATTTCCAAACCATGCCCGCATCTGATTATAATCGGATATGGTTTTGGCTTACCAAATGCAACTAAATGGAATCGGATTCGGTGGGATATCCCATAAAATCTGACCCTCAACGTGATGTCTTTTAGTTTTCCAAGTGAAAAAACACTTATTTATACTCATCGAAAGATAAGGGTGCCATTATCATTTGATTAATTTAATTGATATTTAACCTGAGTTAATGGATATTGGTGAGGATAGGCCAATCTTATCAGTATCGGCCAATACGCATTGTATATGCTTCACCCCTGAATCAGTTATTTTTTAATGAATGCAAAATATACTAAAATTTATTTATTTTTATTTAATGTCATTTTAATGGTTTTAACAAGTGTCGCACATTTTATATATATATATATATATATATATATATATATATATATATATATATATATATATATATATATATATATATATATATATATTGGCTGATGCAGAACGATTCACTTGAGTATCGGTATAGGCTGATACAACTGAATCGGTGGCCCAACTATTCAGGGCCGATACTGATGACATTGGGATAGACGCACTTTTTAGCAGTTTCCAGAAAATCAAAGGCACATTAAAAAAAACTACAAATATGAGGCTGATTTTGGAATTAAGGGCAAAAAGTTAGCCGCAAAATGAAATTTGCCTAAAGAGACTCATGAGTCATGACTGCAGGGTAGGTGATGTAAACCGTTTGAATCATAATTGCCAGAGACGGGTATGGGTATTAATAAGGGTACAAGATACTGGTACGGGTACAGGTAGGTAAGGCCCTCAAAAGTTTTGGGTATGTTTCCATTATTTAAAAATTTTGGTACGAGTTTCTAATAGACATTGATTTTAGATTTTGGTACCTGGTTTCCCTGATGATGGTATGAGTTTCTTAAAATTAAGTTTCATCATTTATGTAATAAGAATAATGTCATATAAAAGAAATGCTAAGAAAAGCAAAAGCACTAAAAATAAAAAAAATCACCTAATTTCAATACGTGTAGCTATAGCAATGGGTCAATCTCTCAATCAACACGTAAAATAAAAATATTGAAAGCAAATATATTTTAAGATAATAACTAAAGAGAAAAAACATAGAACAATCTCGAGCTAATAATATAAGGGTTGCCTCTTACAAGAATTTGTGAAAAGTATAAGTATGAGAATGATTTCTTGAAGGTCTTCTCAAATCTCATTCATTTAAATCGATATAGATTAATTGGATGTTGGCTAAAAGGGATTCAAATTCAGAGGGTGAAAAGTCCATGCCGCTTTTTTACATATAAATAGATTCGAATATTTGTTAAATTTGATAGCAAAAAATAAAAACTATTTATCTGCATCCAATTATAGTTAGATATGGTTTTGCCTTACCAAATGCAATTAAATGGAATCCTATTCGGATAAAATCCAATTCATTGGCATCCCTAATGCAGGGATGTATATGGTTCAGACTATTTGGTTTGGACATAGGTATAACCAAATCCAATAAATAACCTAATAAGGATTGACTCTCAATGGGAATAGGGGTGTGGTCAGGTTTGGTTCAGACCCAAGTGGAATCAGACCCAAGCCTGATTTGAGATAATGATATCGGGTCTGGATCCAGATTCAATCGGACCCACCACAAGAAAAACCATACCTGAATCCTATAAAGATTAAATGAACCAGACCCAAACCATATCCGAAAAAATAATATTCTTTAGCCTTTTTACATTGAAAAATTACGGAACTTAGTTAGAACCCAAGTCGGTCCTGGGTCTAGTATGAAATTTCACAAACCATACCAGGCTCCATGCATTAATCGAACACTTCAGACAAACCTTCTCAATTATTAACAAACCCTGATCCTATAATGTTTGGTACGGGTCGGGTCCAGGTAAAATCCGACCCATTGAAATCCCTAGGTGGAAATGTTACTTTTCTTTTTTTCTTTTTTGTTTCTTGGGAACTTTTTAAATTAGCCTATGTCTTCCTTATCGATAATCGAGGAAAACCATCTCATTCACTAGAAAGCTCATTCGAGTAAGAACCCCATGTGCCCTTTACTCACCACAGAGTAAACCCAAATACGACTTCAATGTCAATGGGTCGGGTTTGGTTTAGACCCAGGTGGAACCAGACCTGACCCCAACTTTCGAGTATGGTATCAGGTTTGAACCGTGGTTTAATCGGACCCACCATAAGAGAACACTACAAGAAAAATGCATATTAGCGATGGTCGCTATCCGTCCCTAAGTCGTCACAAATTTCGTCGCTAACGTGTTTAGCGATAGATTAGCAACAGATATAGGTTGTCGCATATTCCTAGTCGCTAAATTGCAACGAAATTTATCTGTCGTCAGTCCGTCGCTAATTAGCGATGGACAGGCGATGGATTATATCCGGATATAATCCGTCGCTAGCTTTTGGTCAACAAGTTAGCGACGGATCATAGTCCGTCGCAAATCATCGTCTGATAGAAATTGAAGACGGCTTGGCGACGAAAATAATTCGGCGCTAATGTTAAATTTTTTTTTTTTGTAATTACGAAACTCGAGAAAAATTTCTCGTAATACAATTCATATAACCTGCTTATAGAAAACAAAATACATATACAGGTGAAACAAAATTAACACAGGTTTTAAGTTAAACAATAAAATAAAGTCTTTGCCAAGTTATAATTAATTACAAGTACGTCAAATAAATTAAATACATGAAACTAATCATCGTCAAAATTTGAGGCATCATCCTCTTCATTTTCTCGATCTACCCTTCCCTCCATACCTCTGTCAGCTCCTCTACGCTGATCATCTCCAGCATCCTACAAGAGAACCAAACTGTTAATATTTATAAACAAAATACTCATATGTGTTATAAAACAGTAAAAAACTTGCATACTCATATGTGTTATAAGGCAGTAAAAAAACTTTATATGTGATTCAGTTATGCTCATATGTGTTCTAAGGCAGTCAAAAAACTTTATATGTGATTCTATCATGCTCATGTGTGTTCTAAGGTAGTAAAAAAACTAATATATTGATTCATTCATGCTTATATGTGTTCTAAGGCAATAAAAAAACTTGCATATTAATTCAAGCATGCCCATATGTGTTCTAAGGCAGTAAAAAAACTTTATATATGATTTAATCATGCTAATATGTGTTCTAAGGCAATAAAAAACTTTATATGTGATTCTATCATTATCATATGTGTTCTAAGGCAGTCAAAAAATTTGTATATTGATTCATTCATGCTCATATGTGTTCTAAGGCAGTAAAAAAACTTTATATGTGATTCTATCATGCTCATATGTATTCTAAGGCAGTCAAAAAACTTTATATGTAATTCAATCATGCTTATATGTGTTCTAAAGCGGTAAAAAAACAGAAAATTAATAAACTAACTAACATAATATCTAACCATTACTCCTTAACATGCTATACGAACATACAAGGTAACTAATAACAACTCAAAAAACTAAATAAACTAAATACTTAATCTACCTAATCTAATAAATTATGCAACTACGGATGAAAACAAGAACTTGGCAACTATGCATTAATTAACGACTATGCAAGGCAAAAAAAAATCAACTCTGCATTAAAGCTAAAACTAACTACGTATATCAGATTAAAACTAATTAACTAGATAAACCTGGAACTTATTTTAAAGCCACAACAATTTACTAATTAAGGAAAATATTCTATACTATTCTAACAAATGACAATTGCAATAAATGGAAATTTGGCTGAATTAATTAAATGATTTCTACACAAATTGATCTAAATTAATTTCTAACTACTTACCCTAATCTAACTGATATGAAAATCAGGCTTGGCAGTAATTAAAACTAACTAATTAGAAATTTAAAAAAATGATAATTCGTTATTCCTAAATCAACTAAATTAAACTACTTAACTAAAAACGATAATTGAATTAAAACAACTATTTCTAATCTGATTGATAAAAAGTAATTTCTGGAAATCAATATTAATTTTAACTAACTAATAAGAACAATAAATAACTCTAATCTATTCAGCTGAATTAAAAGAATTAAAATAAATAAAGATTTCTACTACCGATTTCTAATTTAAGCTAGTAATTAAATGAAAACTAATTAAAGCTAATAACAATTGAGTGTTCATTATATTCTACTGTTTGAGAGCATCAATTTTGATAAAAAAAAATATATCGAATATCAAATAACAACCATCAAGCATCAAACATCGAACGTGTAGGAATGCTATTTTCTCTTTTTAAAACTAAGAAGCCCAAAAATCAAATATTCATCAAGTGAACACCTTTTCAAACCAACCAAACAACAAAATTGGAAGAACCCAAATTCACAATCCAAGAATCAAAACACAGGCAAGGTTCTATTATATGACATTCCCATCCATGTAAAAGCAGCAACATTTATATCAGAAAAAATACCAGAGAGAAACGGTGAAAGGAGCTCCCGTCAGGCCTATTGCAGGAAAAAAAAAAGGTGAAAGGCGCTCCCACCGGTGTGTGCAAGAACGCCGGAGAGGAAGGGGGCGGTCGCCGGAGAGAGGGAGGGGACAGGGGAGGAGGCGGTGGGTTGCCGAGCTCGGAGGCCACCGACGGCTTCAGTCGCCGGCTTCCGCAAGGAAGGGGGTCGGAGACGAGAGGCGGAGCAGAGGAGCGGGCGGTCGACGACCGAAAAGAGAGGGAGGGAGGGGGCAGTCGACAGAGAGCGGTACGAGTGAGAGAGAAAAAGATCGATTTCGTGCACTAGATGGGTCTTTTACATCGACATTTAGCGACAAAAAAATTCTGTCGCTACCTAGCGAGTGCAATTAGTGATGGAATATTTTCGTCACAAACGTCATCGCTAACTAGCGACAGAAAAATTTTGTCGCCACATCCATTGCTACGTGCGGTGGGTTTTGTGACATAAAATTTCTGTCGCTAAATTCGTAAATATTTTGAGTGTTTACGACGGATGGTTTTCTCTCGCTAATCCATCACAACTTTGCGACGAAAAAAAATCATCGCAAAGTTCCGTCGCTAATTAGCAATTTTCTTGTAGTGGAAACCATACCCGAACCTCATAAGAACCGCATGAACCAGCCATATTTTTTATCATTTTCACATTGAAAATTTGTAGGTCTTAATCGAAACTCGGGTCGGGCCCGAGTCTGGTATAAAATTTCACAAACTATACCCGGGTCCATGTATTAATCGAACCTTCGGGTCCGGACCCGAGTCTTAATCGGGTATTCTTATTTGTCACCATATCTTTTTTTTTTATTTTCCAAGGAAAAAACTACGATCACCGACTGCATATGGATGACAGTGGACGCCCCCGTCTCAAAATTTTGACCTCCATCCCCTCCTCCATTCTCGCACGGATTTTGATTTTAACCTTCACCCCCACCTTCATCCCTGTTTCATATCCTCCATTCCCTATCCAAACGGGGCGAGCCGAGGTGGTCCCCGTTTTCCCTTAGTCCACTGCCATCACTAAAGAAGAAGAAGAAAGTTTACTAACGGGAATCAGGGATGGGGCGGGGCAGGGGGAAAGCGTAAGTCCATCTCCGCTTTCATCCCTGCATGGGTTTTGATTTAACCTCCATCCTGGCCTCCATTCTCGTTTCATGTCTTCTATCCCGGGTCCAAACAGGCCGAGGCGGGTCGGGGGCACGTTTCCCCCAATCCACTGCCATCCCTATCAACATATTGGCACCTTTGATGTCTCCCCTGCACACTGTGGAGCAATGTTGTCGGTATCTGTGAGTATCAGCAGAAAATTGATAAGCTTTACCCTTGAATTGTCTATTTTTTAATAAATATAAAAAAATACTTAAAATTATTTTTAATATTATTTTAACACTGACATGTAATATTTTTTGGTAAATTCAGAATGATTCACTTGAGTATCCGTACAGGCCAATTCAGGTCGCCTGAATGAATCGTTGGCCAAACAAACGGGGCCTATATCGATACTGACAACATTGCCCCGTTTGTACACCCTACTTCCAACTTGTGAGAAGGGATGCCACCTGTGGGTTTCGAACATGTGACGTCCAATCAACTTGGTGACATTCACAAGTCGCCCCTACCATATGAGTGGAGCCCTTGTGGTCCATCTCAAGAGATGTTGAGATGAATGGTCGGCTGCAGTTGAGTTGCATGCTAAGCATTAACATGCAGCCCCGCTGTATAAAAAATAACCTCTATCTTAAAATCGGTGATATTTCAAAAAAAATATATCATGGTTTTTGAGATGTTGTATTGAGCTTTGAAATCATCGAAGATAAAATCACAACATTCACAAATTATTTGCCGATATCTTTAGATTATGTGAATCGATTCCTGTAGTATATGGACCCCAGATTTTCAACACGTCAAAATCGCATGACACCATGCATGACCTCATAGCACTTGGAATATGGTAATGAGAAAGGGAATGAGTAAATTCTTCCAAGTTTTCTAAGGCATTACAAAAGGGGGCTCCGCTTGTCTGGTATGAGCAGTGAGTTCCAGTCACCTTGTATTGGGAGGTTGCAAGTTCAAATTCCAATGGTGCGGTTGTACATACGTGCCTATCAGAAAAACTAATTTTTCTAAGACATTGGTGCACGTTCATACTTTAATCAAGAAATTCAACTCAAGATACCTTAGCATATAAATCATCATATGGCCACACTAATTCACACCATGACAACATAAATTTTTTTTATCATTTATTTTTTTGTCTTTGGTACTCAGGGAAAACAATATATACAAAAAGTGAATTCACACCATGGAAACATAATTTTTTTTTCATTTATTTTTCCTCTTTGGTACTCAGGGAAAACAATATATAAAAAAATGAGTGGCAATATGTACATACAAATGGCAAATCTAAAGTTTGTCCAAGGGAAAAGCCTGTCCTCGTTGGCTGCCAACAGCATTGGTGAAAACTACTTCGCTTTTTGGCAAAATGCTTTTTACGTAAAAACTAAGTCAATTACGTATGGCCTGGCTATGGCCCAAGGTTTCTGCAATCTTGATGGATGCAAAGTACGCACAACGGTGCATATCCATTTCTCGAGTTAAGCGTAGCGATTTCCCACCAAAGAGAGGAGATGCCGCTGAAATGGATAAAAGAAATGCACACTTTCTCCGTTAAAAAAAAGAAGCGCTGCTGAAATTTCTAAAGAAGCTAAGAATAACTCAGAAAGAACGTAGCAGGATACTCTGTCATATAGCGAAGTGCTACCCAGTTCATGAAACACTTTCTACGATGCAGAAAGGTTCGTCGCACCACTGCCGATAGAGCATGGGAGATGCTGACAAAATGGCTGACAAAAGAGCCGCCAGAACCAGTTAAGTGGCACAACGATGTCGTTTGTTGGAACGATGTGAGAATGACTCGTCTCCCTGATACCTGCAAGGGCACCGTACTTGTAAGAGTCGTTGCGCCGAAGTAGTGGTAGCGCCTTGACAAGGTCCTGAGCTCGTTGCGTAAAAATACGCCGAGTAGCCGATTCGTAGAGATCGAGTCATGTACATGCTCATTGAGAATTATCAGACAACCGAACTTATAAGGGTCGCTGAGCCAGAGTGTGTTGTTTCCACCGAAAGAGGTGAAGTGCTCATCCAGACCAAAGTGTCGAGAGCAAAGTTAAGCATGCACATGAATAAAACCTTTGTTCCACGGTGAAAGTCGTGTGGTTGATTGAGGTCGAGTACATACTTCTCCAGGGCTGCCCTATAGGCATGCAATGTTCGTCAAATAATTATAAGACCGACAGGCCCCTTTCAGAATTTCTCACCGAGGAAAACGGTGATGGCGCAGCCTTGAGTGACATATATTTCACCCGAACCTGATAGAGTTCATTGATGGTATCTGTCACTCAGTGGTATGGAGGTCGTGGTTATCCTTAAATATCTAAGGAATTAACCCAACTACTGTAATGGCAGAATGCATTCGAATACCTAGTAAGGATCTCTTCTGGTATGTTGTACCATCCTACTAGGGGGATGGGGTCAACAGGCCTCTGGGGTATCTAAAATACATAGAATAATCAACCCCCAGATCGTCGCGTTGTCGCCTAGATATGAGTCCCCTAAGCCCAGGGAGAGGTGCAATTATCGAAACAAAGCATCAGCTTAGGTACAACGATACTTTCAATGTATGAGTGTATGGATGTTGTTGAGTCAGTCCTGCACAACCTTTGTAAAGGTATCATGATCGGTATACTACTGGACCGATTGAGAAAGAACCCAAAGGATATCCGCACGACTAAGCGAAGCTCGGAGAGCTGTCCTTAGATTCGCAGGATACGGATGTGCCAAGTATAAAGGCTTGAGCTAGACATCCATTCGACACCCTAAAGAGGTCAAGGCTAAGTCATGGAGACTTAAGCGGTTATTCTAAATCATAGCCTTGAGGAGGATCTTACAATATATGCTAAGTCGTGGACACTAGAGCGTCGTTATTGCGAACTGCGACCTTGGGGGGTCATGTTTTTACTTGAGTTGAATGGATATGCGTTTGCTTGCTTACCAGACCATCAGTAGTTCTGACCTCGTTTTATGAAGATTTTAGGTGTTAGACCTGCGTTGCGATATGTGGAGCAAGGCGACATCGAGTTTCAGGGTTTCTCTAGACAATTCAGTGATCAATGAGTTGCTTGGCCACATACCTGTAATGTGCTTGGGGTTTTCTAAAACTGACGACTCATTATCGTCTGATTTCGCTGCTAAAGGCTTTTTTAAGTTCCGCTGCAAAAAAAAAATCATGAAAATTTCAACTTAGCTTTGTTTTGGAAATTCGAGGAGTTACAAATTTGGAATCAAAGCCTGAGTTTGAGAAAACAGGTTCAAGATCCGTCTTGTTTGCGGTATCGCACTGTAAGTACAAATTTTATACTTTTTCTGATTTGGGTGTATTTGCGTAGATAAATGGCTCCTATGACGAGGAGAACCATGTCGAGCGAGGAGTCTCATACACAGAGTTTCCTGCTAGAGACATTCAACGGGCTTGTGTCTGCCATTCATGAATCAAGGCAAGAACCAACCCTGCCTCGCAATGAGCACCTCAGAAGAATAACTTATGAAAAGTTCCTCAAACTCGACCCACCAGTTTTCGTTGGCAGTGCCGATCCGGAGCTTGCAGAAAGCTGGATCGAGAAAACAGAGCGTGCTTTTCTGGTGTTGGGAGTACCAAAGGATAGAAAGACTAACTTTAGCACATACAGACTAAAGGATAATGCACGAAAGTGGTGGGATACTACCAAGATCATCCAGTTCTCGCAGCTTGAAGTCATTCTTTGAAATGATTTTAGAAGAGCATTTTTGGATAATTACTTCCCGATACACTCCAGGAATAAAAATAAAGATGGAGTTTCTGAAATTGGAGCAAGGTGGTATGAGTCTGATGGACTATACCACCAGATTTCAAAATCTTGAATGATATTGCTCCAGGTTATTCGACACCGATCAAGAAAGGGTTGATAAATATATAAATGGATTGCAAGGAGGGCTATGGTCTCGTGTGATAACTAACATGCCCCAGACATTCCAGGCCGCTGTGGCGGCATCTTCAAAGATTAGCGCAGACTGCGAGCGATGTAAATGGATCATAGTAAAGAGATCGGTAACAAGTAATGGGAACAATAAGAGGACGTTCCCAGGTGGCCAGGAATCACGACCACCTTTGTATAAAAGAGATTTTCAGGAAAAGAACTTCACTCTACCGGTCGAGCGGCCATTGCAGATGGTAGAAGCCACTTATCCCTACCAACCGTCTAATTTTCGATGCCCAAGGTGTAGCTCAGATCATCCCAAAGGGGTTTATCCTCGCGATACGGGAGGTTGTCTGTATTGCGGCAAACCAAGGCATCGTGTAAGAAAATGTCGCAAGAAGGCCTCAGATCTTCAACGGAGAAATATGGGATCTGAAGGACCCTCTTAACAAGCAAAACGACAACGACTACCACTACCCAGGATAGAGCAGAAACCTATGGCAGGTCGTGTCTATGCAGTGACAGCTGAACAACTCATGGATAATGACCATATCAAGGAATCTGAATACCTTGATAGATAGAGTTATAATGGGTAAAAAGCGATTGGAAGACAAGATCCAATGAATGCTCGAGACAAGTGGCTTGTGACCTTGTGTACGGTCATCTGGATCAATATGTATTGTCAAATTAAATCTTAAGTGCTTATGCTCAAAATTTATGGGTATAGACTACATGATTAAGAAATTAAGTCTGCGTAATTAGAACGCTAAAAGTCACTTAATAAAATAAACCATCGAGGAATTGTTCCCAAGAAGAGAGTCATGTGAGGTTTTACATATTCAAGATCAGATCGTCTAGCCAAGGCGAGCCTATGAGGGTATACAGCTCCGTGCGAGTGTATATGTTTCAAAACCAGTAGCTTGACTAGTATGATTCTGTGAGGCTGTACTGATCCAATATCAGGTAAGTCTGACGCGGGCGAACCTGTGAGGAGGTACATTTCTAATACCAGATAGTCTAACGGGAGACTTATTCCAATATGGTTAATCTCTAGAAGAATGATCTGTGTGTATAAAATAGTTACACAAGATGGCTATGATGATAGCCGGTTGGAAGAACATTGATTCAACAAATTGTCGTAGTTATAGCATAATTTGAACTCAGATATGAGAAGCATACCTCATCGATCATGAATCATGATATGAGGTTATGATTTAAATGAATATGATGTTGAACTAAGTGAATAACATTATGAATCTAACATATGGGAGAAATATCCCAAGTTACGCACTTAGTACTCTTAACTGTATTTCGCAGACGAAATTCCCTTAAAGGGGTAATGATGTAAGACCCGCAATTTTTCAGTTCAAGCTCTGAATAAATTTTTGAGGCATTTTCCAATGAAAAATAACATTTTTACCGTAAAATGAATCGAACCGATTCCTGCGACCCAAATATACTTAGGATATTCGTATCTTCACGAATATATGCTCAAACACTCTGAAAGTCATAACTTTCTACCTAAACGAAATCAAGAGAATTGTACGAGCCAACTTTCTTAGTTACGTCAATACGAAGATAATGGCCTACTCAAAATTTTTCAGAAAAAAAATGTCGAAAACTCGATTTTTTTGCGGGACCTGCGAAAATATTTGTGGGACCCACAGAAATATTTCTCAAAAAATATTCTAGAATATTTCAGAGCCTTCCAGGATCTTCCAACACATTCCAGAGAATATTCTATGGAATATTCCTTCTGGATAAGATCAAACAGTCAGATGGATAAGATCAATGACTCATCCGGATAAGATCAGTGACTCATCTGGATAAGATCAATGAGCCACTTGAATAAGATCAAATAGAATTTCTGAAAAAACTATATACTAAAATAAAAATTCTGAAACTTGGAGCCCAAGTTTCAGAATCTATAAATAGAGGAGCTCCCCTCCTTTGAAAAATCATCTAGCCCTCTCTCTCTCCTCCTTTTCCAAACCTCCCCTACCTAGCCTAGCCCACCTGAACCTGCCTGACCTGGTCTTAGCTCACCTGACCTGGTCTTAACCTACTTGACTTGGTCCAAACCCAGTTGACTTGACTTAAACCTGGTTTGGTTTAAAGTCAAAGTCTTTTTCCATCCCAGATTCTGGTTCGGATTTTTCTGAACCCAGACCTAGTTGGACCTCTCGAAGGAAGGATCAAACCTCGTTTGAAGCATCAGAGAATATCAGAGTTGTTTCTTCCGCAATTTGAAGTAAGTTCGCTTCATTAATCCATCTCTCTCAAGTATTTGATTGTCTGTATATAGCATGTACTTTCTGAAGTAGTATCTTGCTTTAGTTCTTGGTTGAGCTCTTTTTGGACACTTCGGTGTTCACTTGTTCGCCTTGTAACTATCATCGGATATATATGTTCAAATATACAGTATATGCGTTCTTCAAAATGGTATATTGCCTTAGTTCTTGGTCGAACCCTTCAAAACACTTCAGTGTTCACCCGCTCGCCTCGCAACTATCGTTGGATGTGGATCTAGGTGTATATCTGTTGATTCTGTCGACGTGTCTTATATCGCACAGGCTATGTAATTTACCTTTGCTGTCGCGTTATATGATGCCAAGGCTACTGCTTTCTGCTATTTCTGATTATGCATTTACTTACGCCGTCGTGTTGAATGACACCAAGGTTCCTGCTTTCTGCAAATATATATATATATATATATATATATATATATATATATATATATATATATATATATATAGAGAGAGAGAGAGAGAGAGAGAGAATATTTCGTTCGGTTAAACACCCCGAACAATAGTATATGCATTTCTTTACGCCGCCGCTGTATAAAGCACAAGCTTCTGCTTATACTACATATATGGCACGTAAATGAGCGTTCAAATGGAGATCAACTCCAAATCGCCAATGTGATTCTCTTACCGCTCATTGTTCAAGATTCTGCTTGACGAATGAAGCCCATATTGGAAAGGCTTCGCTTTTTGGCAAAATGCTCTTTACGTAAAGACTAAGTCAATTACGTATGACCTAACTATGACCCAAGGTTCCTGCAACCTTGATGGATGCAAAGTACGCACAACAGTGCATATTCATTTCCTGAGTTAAGCGTAGCGATTTCCCACCAAAGAGTGAAGATGCCGCTGAAATGGCAAAAAAAAATGCACGCTTTCTCCGTTAAAGAGAGGAAGCGCTGCTGAAATTTCTAAAAAAGCTAAGAATAGCTCAGAAAGAACGTAACAGGATACTCTGTCATATAGCGAAGTGCTACCCAATTTATGGAACGCTTTCTACGATGTAGAAAGGTTCGTCGCATCACTGCCGATAGAGCATGGGAGGTGCTGACAAAATGGTTGGCAAAAGAGCCGCCAGAACCAGTTAAGTGGCACAACGATGCGGTTTGTTGGAATGATGTCAGAATGACTCGTCTCCCTGATACCTGCAAGGGTACCGTACTTGTAAGGGTCATTGCGCCGAAGTAGTGGTAGCGCCTTGACGAGGTCCTGAGCTTGTTGCGTAAAAATACGCCGAGTAGCTGATCCGTAGAGATCGAGTCATGTGCATGCTCATTGAGAATTATCAGACAACCGGACTCATAAGGGTCGTTGAGCCAGAGTGTGTTGTTTCCACCGAAAGAGGTGAAGTGCTCATCCAGGCCGAAGTGTCGAGAGCAGAGTTAAGCATGCATATGAATAAACCTTTGTTTCACAGTGAAAGTCATGTGGTTGATTGGGGTCGGGTACATACTTCTCAAGGGCTGCCCTATAGGCATGCAATGTTCGTCAAGTAATTGTAAGACCGACAGACCCCTTTCAGAATTTCTCACCGAGGAAGACGATGATGGCGCAGCCTTGAGTGACATATATTTCACCCGAACCTTATAGAGTTCATTGATGGCCTCTGTCACTCAGAGGTATGGAGGTCGTGGTTATCCTTAAATATCTAAGGATTGAACCCAACTACTGCAGTGGCAGATTGCATTCGAATACCTAATAAGGATCTCTTTTGGTATATTGTACCGTCCTACTAGGGGATGGGGTGAACAGACCTCTGGGGTATCTAAAATACATAGAATAATCAACCCCTAGATCGTCTTGTTGTCGCCCAGATATAAGTCCCCTAAGCTCAGGGGGAGGTGCAATTATCGAAATAAAACATTAGCTTAGGTACATCGATACTTTGAATGTATGAGTGTATGGACGTTGTTGAGTCAGTCCTGCATAACCTTTGTAAAAGTGTCATGATCGGTATACTACGGGACCAATTGGAAAAGAACCCAAAGGATATCCGCATGACTAAGCGAAGCTCGGTGAGCTGTCCTTAGATTCGCAGGATACAGATGTGTCAAGCATAAAGGCTTGAGCTAGACATCCATTCGAGACCCTGAAGTGGTCAAGGCTAAGTCGTGGAGACTTAAAAGGTTATTATAAATCATAGCTTTGAGGAGACTCTTACAATATATGCTAAGTCGTGGAGACTAGAGCATCGTTATTGCGAACTGCGACCCTGAGGGTTCATGCTTTTACTTGAGTTGAATGGATATGTGTTTGCTTGCTTACCAGACCATCAGTGGTTCTGACCCCGTTTTATGGGGATTTCAGGTGTTGGACCTGCGTTGCGATATGCGTTGCAAGGCGGCATCGAGTTTTAGGGTTTCTCTAGACAAAGTTATACTGCTTCATTTTATTGAACTTATACTGCTTTTTTCAGCAGTGATGTTGTAATAAATATGTGGTTTTCGATAAAACGGAACAGTTTGGTGGTCAATGAGTTGCTTGGCCACATACCTGTAATGCGCTCGGGGTTTTCTAAAACTGATGACTCATTATCGTCTGATTCCGCTGCTAAAGGCTTTTCTAAGTTCCGCTGCAAAGAAAGAAAAAGAAAATTCATGAAAATTTCCACTTAGCTTTGTTTTTGAAATCCGGAGCGTTACATTAGGGTTTCTCGAGAACCCTTTATCTCTTTTTTATCATTTTTCACATTTAGTCCATATTTTTATGTGATATTACGTTATGATACTTCTATTAATTTTAGAATGAAGGCTCTAATTTTTGAAAATTTTAAAAAAGGCCGATCTTCTGGTTAATATCCAAGACAATGACATATTTTCTAAAATTAGATAAAACCACCTAGAGTTTTTTGTTTAACTCAGAAATCTATGAATATTATGTTCTGAATTATTGTTTTTGCTCATAATTGTTTCTGACTTTTCTAATTTTGCAGAAAAATGTTTCTGGTTAGTAGAATACCTTCCAAAGCGTCATCCTGACATATTTGGATCCAGTTGGTATAAGTATTTTATAAAAGACCTGGTTGGATCCGGTAAAACTTTTGGATCCTGAAATTCTTTAAGTTATTACATTATTTTTATGCTTAATATTATGTTCATGTTTTGGATCATATTCTGGTATGGTCTGTATTGATTCAGTTTCTTTTATAGATCAATTTTAAATTGGACTCTGATCCATTAGATCTTATACTTGGTTTAAGAGTGGATATGATCACTATTAGATCATTTGAATCAAGTAAGGTGACATAGATCTAGTTTGATCCAGTAAAGCATATAATATCTTATTGAACATACATGGATTTAGATAGTTTAAATTAATTGAGTATAGATTCAGTAGAAATAGTTTTGAATCTAGATAATATTTATGGATCTTGTTGGTTTTATGCCTGGAAGATCAACTATGGAAGCTATACATCTTCTTAGACAACTTATTGAAAGATATAGAGAGAGGAACAAAGATTTGCATATGGTTTTTATTGATTTAGAGAAGGCATACGATAGAGTACCTAGGGACGTTCTCTGGTGGACAATGATGAAGAAAGGTGTTTCTCTCAAGTACATTAGTATAATTAAAGATATGTATGAAGGAGTAGTAACCAATGTCCGCACTTGTGGAGGAGTGACAACCAATTTTCTGATAACGGTTGGGTTACATCAAGGATCTGCTTTAAGCCCTTTCCTATTTGCGATAGTGATAGATGAGCTTACGAGATTAATTCAAGAAAATGTACCATGGTGTATGTTGTTTGCTGATGATATTGTTTTGATTGATGAGTCTAGAGCTAGGGTTAATGCTAAGTTAGAATTATGGAGACAGACATTGGAAGCTAGAGGTTTAAAGTTGAGTAAGAGTAAGACTGAATATATGGAATGTCAGTTTAGTAAGCAACGAAGTAGTGATGAGAGTGTAGTGAAGCTTGGTGAGCAAGAAATACCGGTGAATGATTATTTCAAATATTTGGGATCCATCATTCATAAGTATGGAGAAATTGATGGAGATGTAAATCATACGATAAAGGTTAGGTGGATGATTATTTCAAATATTTCAAATATTGTGAGAGAATCGTTTACGGTGGTTTGGACATATTCGACGAAGGCCTAATGATGCTCCAGTTAGAAGGTTGGAGAAATGGGAAAATATATTAGTTAAAAGAGGTCGGGGTAGGCCTAGGAAGACTTGGATAGAGATGATAGGAAAGGATATGAATGCTTTGAACCTCACCGAGGACATGGCATTGGATAGAAATGATTGGAGGAAAAGGATTCATGTGGAAGACCCAAAATGAATTTCTTTTTTGGTTCATATCGCTGACCCCAATTGTTTTGGGATGAAGGCGTAGTTGTTGTTGTTGTTGTTGTTGTTGAATTTGAGCGGATCTAGTGTTGTATCCCGATAAGTATAATCACCATTTTTTATCGAAGTTTGTTATTGATCTAGATAAATCTATTACCATATGGAATATAGATCTAGTTTGATCCAACTTTTGAGATTGAATCCGGATAAGCGTTCTACCCAGATATGGAATGTGGATCCAGAATTAATCGAGAGACAAATATATATATATATTCTATCAGATATTTTGTATGGATCTAGATTTGATCTATATTAAATCTGGATAGTATAAGGTTAGATATTTGGATCTATTAATGATATATATTTTGTGTGGATTTGGGATTTATACGGTTAAATCTAGATAAGTAGAATATTGAATGTGTAATATGGATCCATTGGCATTTTAAAATATATGGTTTCATATATGAATTTGGATTAGGGTCAAATTCTATAAGATCCATGATTTTATTTAAACTTGTATGATGATCCGTTTTAATATGGATCATATTGGACTTGATACTAAACATCTCAAGTCTGATTTGAATATGGAATCATACAAATCCAATAGATTTGGATATATATATATATATATATATATATATATATATATATATATATATATATGGATTCAGTAATGGACCTGAACTTAAATGTTCAAACTTATAGTTTGATTAAAGCTTGGTAATTGGCTTATCATATTTTGGCATATCCAAATGATAATAAGAGAACTCACATTGGATATGAATCTGGTGCATATCTAAATTAGATTTGGGTATGGGATTTATGACTTAATTTATGATAGAAAACAACATAGTTTGTGAATAACCTCTTGATAGGGATATATCATGAAGAAGAAATTCAACTAGTGTATATAAAACTACATGATGTTATGGTTTAATGCAAATATTGCTTAAATGCAATGCATTGGAAAAGTGGGAGCGGAATTATAATTTTACACTGTGAAAATATTTATGTGTATATAATGCTAAATAATAATGCTCCCTATAGTATGTTTGTATAAATGCACAAATTTCACAAAATTTTCTCAGGGTTGTACGTGAGAATCCCATATCCAGACATGAATTTCAAGGGAATTTGGGTTAGTCTCGAGTCCCTTAGTTTGTCTGCAAGGTGGTATTTTGGATGCATCCACTTGTCCAAGAAAGTAGCAAATATTGGGATTTTGTGTTTCTTCTTCAATGGATTTTTTTTTATTTCATCCTATGGTATGTTTATATAAATACATGCTCCCTATGGTATGTTTTCATGCATAAAATGCTAAATGGTGTTGGTCAGACACACTTATAACTATTGGATCCGAATATACTGATCTAAAATGATCAGGTAGTGATCAACATGTGATAATGCACATGGAAAGTGGGAGTATAAGATTTGAAAAGCGAGAGTATTTGCTATGTTTAGCAAATCACATATTTATTAATTAATAAATTTTCATAGTACTCCACTAGTGTGCATGCCTGTGGAATAGTTATGGAAGAGTTAAAAAAAACTCCATGACTATGTGAGACCTACATTATGATGTATTCATGAATTGCATGACTTAATATGCAGTAAATGGTAAATACTTGAAATATATGACATGACTGGAAAATAACCTAGTTTGTGAACAACCTCATGATAGAGATATATCATGAAGGAGAAATCCAACTAGCGTATGTAAACCTCATAATGTCATGAGTGCAATACATAATGCACTGGTTAAGATAAAATATGGATGTTCGTCTCATATGACCAAGTGAAAGATGTTGGATCTTGGTATGGATTCAGTGTGGCCAAATAGGTCTCATATGAAATCCAATAACCCACTTAGTGGGTCATTGAGATATGCACAACGAGGATAATGGTGGAGCCCATTACACATTGGATTCTCAGCATGTTTGAGAATCCAATGAGACAGATAGGCTAGATAACGGCTACCCAGGAGAAGTTAATTTCTCCAGCCCCTGTCTCTGCACTATACAACTGAAAAGGTTCAAGGATCCCCTCTGATGCAGGCCGTTAATCAACTTCTCAATCCTCTTCTTTTTGAGTCTTTCCTGAACACACCCCGATCCTATATCCTACAAACCGTAAGTGCGACATGCTAAGATTAATTCAATCAGGTATGTGATTCTGAAAGTAGATCCAGTGTGTTTGGGGCAAAACACTTTATAAAGTATTCTGCTTAACTAAGAAGAGCTACTTATTGGCTGCTCCTATAAAAAAAAAAAAAAGGTGCCCGCTGTTAAAGAGTTGGTCCAGTGTACTGACTGCTGTCGCCTTCTTAAAAGGTTGAAACACTTGTAAAGTGTTCGGCCCGAACACACAACTACGCCTCTATGATCTCAAGTGCAGTTTTTTCATATAATAAAAAAAAAAATTAACATGCTTTTATGACTCTGATCGTACAATGTTAGAAAGTTGGGCCAACGGGGTCTCCGCTCAGCCAGTGCACGTCACCTTATGTTGGGACGTTTCAGGTTCAAAACCCAATGGCATAGCTTTGTAACCGGTAGGGGTCTGCCTAACCCCGGCTTGCCTTTAAAAAAAAAGATGTTAGGAGGCATAGAGAATTCATAGCATGTGGGGGCGTTAGGGGAACTAGAGACTATGAATTACAAGTTGAACAGAAATACACCAAGGACTCCTTTGTCTTTATTTTAGGGTGCACATGGCGTGACTTTGGTGCTTCATGAGTCAAGAGATGTATGGTCCACACGTGGAAGTGCCAAGAACGACAAGACAAATTTTAATGACAGAAATATTCCTAAGCGTCGCTTGCACTTCTCTTTTTCTTAGAGAGCAGCCCTCCAATAAATGCAATTTAGTTATTCATATTTTTTGTTTTGTTTTTAGAGGTCTATTTTCTCCCATTGACAAGTCTACCATTTTGATTCTTTATTTGTGGGTTTTAACTTTTAAATACTGAGGTTGTTCGTGTCAATCACAATTGGCAAACGTTTTTATCGGCAAAATTTCGCTTTTCAAAAACTTGCTAGAAATTGAAATTTTTTCATAAATCGTGCATTTTTTGGCAAAATCTTGGCAATAAAAATATCAATTAAAAAATATAAAAAGTATTTTTTATAAGAAAATATTAATAAAAAATTTTTAAAAATAAAAATACATGACTTTTTCATGATAAATAACCGTTTAAAATGTAAAATATCGCATTTAAATCACTAGTTATGTTTTTTTCATAAATCTCACAATATTTTAAAAATCTCACGAGAAATTACCGTTTTAAACTTTCTGGCAATTTCTTGCGATATTATGGTAAATCTCACGATACTTGTCACTATGATCACAATATCTTGCAATGAGATGGTTGTTAATTCTAAATTCTTTTACTTGGATTACATTTATTGAGCAGATCAACTATATGGAAGTTCGTTGTTGAAGTCATTTCCTTTCTTGGATGTCTTCTTTGGTAAGGAAAATGGGGATGCCATGTTTGTGGTCCAATAAATATCCTTTATTACCAAATTAAAAGAAGATACATTTGAGGTCCATAAGTAAAATCATGAACAAATAAAATGCATCTTTAATTAACTTAGCCTATCAATTAATTATATGCTCAAAAATGAAAATTCTATGATTGTAACTTAGTGTGGTTGAGGGCGCTGAGATGAAGGCACCAGATCAAACTCTACCGGTAGCTTTTAGAGGTGGGCCATGTAAGGCAGAGTGGGGGCCCCACTGGGGTTTTTCTGGCTTGGCAAGGTTTCTCGTCATTAAAAAAAACTAATATATTATTTTTGAGACATTATTAAGGCTCTTAGGAGTCGGATTCAACTTTCAAAAGATATGACAACAGTTTCACGACTGGCTGTCACTATTGCCACCCCTCTTTTTTTTTTTTAACTAGGCTGCTTATGTGATTGGCAAAACTTCAGTAGCGGCAAATTTTTTTTTTAAAGCTACTGAGTTTTTTTCCTATAAGATACTATGAGAGTATGAGTTTACGTGTAGGTTTTAAAATTAGGTGTAAGAGAGAGAGCTTTGGGACGATGGAAACTTGGGTTAGAGAGAGAAAGTGATGGATGTGGGGGAGACGAGAGTGTTTTAGGTTAGAGAGAGAAAGTGAAGGACGTGGAGAGAGAGGAATAGCGAGATGCAAGCAGTCAAGGTCGGTCTAGAGAGAGAGAGAGATTGACGGATGGAGGAGAGTGTGTGTGTTAGGCTAGAGAGAGATATAGGGAAAGTGATGGATGTGGAGAGAGAGAGAAGACTTGGGCGACACCATGAAGTAAAGGCCCCTTGAGTTTCCACAGCAAATGATACACAGCTGCTGAATCAACGGTGAGGATGACTTGTCCCGTGTCGTCATCGACTGGAAAACCCCACCACCCATATTTAACCCCCAACCCACCACTTTCAAAGAGACAACCTCTCTCTCTAACCAGACTGTCATGCCGGAATTCCACCCACTTTCCGGCAATCTCAGGCAAGAACCCGCCGGAAATATCGGCCTCTCAGGAAATAACAGCCCATCCTCGACCTCCGCCTTCTCCGGCATCCTCTTCACCGCCATCGGCCACCAGAATGACGACCCACCCAGTCCCCCCTCCCCACCACTGTGGTCAAACGACACCCACCCCCTCCGACCGACCTCCGCTCGGTCTCAGGACATCGCGAGGGGCCGATGGGAGCTTATGGAGATGCTGAAGAACGTCCCCGAGTCGGCCTACGAGCTCTCCCTCAAGGATCTCGTCGACCGATTTCCGGCCAGAAAAGAGGAGGAGCATCCGGAGGAGGAGGAATCCATTAGAGGCATGAAAAAGAAGAAGAGGAGGAGGAAGAAGAGAAACGATGGTGGGTGGGAACAGAATTACGGCAACGGGAGCTTCTTGCTCAAGATGTTCGTGCCTAGCTCGTATCTCGCTCCGAAGCCGAGGGCAGGGTCGGGGAGGGTGTCGCCGAGGCCTCTGTTTATGGTGGGGGAGAAGGAAGGTGGTGGGGAGAATTGGGATTGGTGGAGGAAGGGGTTTATGGTCGGGGGGTTTGGGAGGAACAGTAGTAGTAGCTCTGGGAGCAGCAGTAATAATAGCAACAGCAATGGAGGTAGCTCTTCGTCAAGGTAATTGTGTTTATCGTAGTTTGTTGTGTGTTGTTCAATTTGTTGTTGGTTCTTTCTTTTCTTTTTGCTTTTTCTTGGTTTTGGTTTGTTGGAAGATTTTGCTCATGAGTTGATTTGTTACGAGATAAAAATGATTCCCATGTTTTGGGTTTTGGGCTTTTGCCTAGGTTTATGAGAGTGGTAGAATCTCTCTCTCTCTCCGTTTCGTTTATTTTTTTAATCTTTGTTCTGCTTAGTTTGCAATGGTGTCTTTGGTGGTGGTTTTGTTTACAGAAGAAAAGGAAAAGGAACACAGTTGCCTTTTAGATTTTCCCAGTTTCTTATTTATTTACTGGTTTTGGAAGAGAGAGAGGGAAGTAATTGGATGGCTTCATTTCCTTTTTCTTGTTAAGAAAGAAAGCGGGCACTCTCTTTTAAAGTTTAATTTTGCCTTTTTATTGAATTGAGAGGCCTTTTTTCTTTTTGTTGATTAGTCCTTTTTTCTTTTGGTATAATTTAGACGTTCCATTTTTTCCCTTTTTTGTTTTTTTGGTAAATTCTTTATTGTTTTCTCTGCTTTCTCTGTGATCCTTCGGAAATTTAAACGATGAATTCCTTAATGTTTTTTTTTTGTTACCGAGGAAAGTGGAAATCTTTGTTTTTTTTTCAAATCATATTGGTTTCTTCCTTTTCTTGTTGTTACCATCTTTTTGAATACCAAAGATTTCTGCTAGAGTATGTTGTTTCTCCTCATTTAAGGAAAAGATATGGACTCTGGATTTTGGAATCCGGGGTATGCTGAACCATTTCTTGCAGAAGGTTTTGTTTGCTCTTATGACTGCATACTAAGTTGCTTTTTTATTTTGGAAATTATATGAACCAATTCTGGATTTTTGGTTTTGCCTGTACCCTTCAGAAAAATACTGGGTCATTCTTCTCCTTTAATTTGGACTCAGTGTGTTCTAAATCCTTTTTCTTTTTAACATGTTTTTTAATTTTTTTGTCTTAAAATTCTAATATACAATCTATGGGCCACTAGAATATGAAAACTACTGTGCAAACTGGGCATTTTCAACATTTTTTTTCAAATCCCACTGTTGGATCGTGTGTATTTTCAAAGAAAAAGTATGATTTTGGATGCTTGACTATGTCACAGGGATTCGGTTAGCAGGGTGCTGCACCAGCGTCGACTCGACGCGGGTGCGGCACCGGGTGCGGTCAACTCTATCCTGGGTGTGTTGACCGCACCTAGAGTCATTTCGGTCTTTTTTTTTGGATTTTTTTTTTAAAAATTGCCCTATGAAATGGGTTGCGGAATTTAAAAAAAAAAATTCTGATGACAACTGCTTGCCGCTAGCCCCTATTGTTTTATAAAGGGGCACTTGTGTCCACAACATCTGACGAGCTTTGTTGGCATCTCATGCTATTCCTGCCTCCAAACAATCAATTCGCAGCATTGAAAAACATACTCTTAACTTGGAAATGATGATCCTTCTTCGTCAAGGATTTTCTCTCTCCATAATAAATGATAATGGTGGTGGTAGCCTTGGTGGCTATTAGTATTCACTTTTCTCCTGACGAGATGGGTGCTCTATAGCCGTAGCCTTGTGTAGACCTCTCTTTTTCATATGTCAAATCCAATAAATTTCTTTTAGCTATCATCTGTCTGTGTGCAACTGTATATAAAATGAAATTTTAAGAACCCTAGGCAGTGGCGTGGCAGTGGAGCCGTAGGCCTCGTGAAGACTCTCTCCAACAAACCACATCAAACCTTTCGCTTATATTTTTTTTTGTGAAGACCAGGGAGTTTCAGAGATGATTGAATCATGACAGTCAGCAGAACCCAGTAGGCTGGGTCGATCAAATTGCCAATCCTTTCTGTTCATCAATTTTGTCCCGTTGTGCCAAAGTACACAACAAGCAGAACGTGGGTATAACAAGTCTTCAAACAAACACACCAGCAAAAAAAAAAACTGGACCCCGACCCCCTTCTCTCTCTCTCTCTCTATATATATATATATTTGCCCCTGCTGCACCCCGCACCCGGGGTTTTTGGAAGTGTCGAATCCCTGCACCCGGGTTTTTTGAAAGTGCCGAATCCCCGCACCCATGTGACATAGATGCTTGAATATTAGTGAAGATTGTGAGCCATTGGTTTTAAAGCTTTAAAAAAAGCTTGCTTATGCATCTTGATTGGATGATTTAAGGGCTGGTCCCTGTGAAGCCAAGCATTAGATCATCTGTTGGATTTAAAAGGAAAAAAACAATAAACCATGAAAATCGTGGCGCACATTAGTTCTGAAGCGTTTGACGGGATCCACTCTCATATTCTAGTGGCTCTACAATATATTCTTCTCACTGTGAAGACGGGAAAGTATTTGCGAGTCCCTGAATGTTTAAGGAACTTAGGTGCCTGTTTGGAATCTGGTAGCTGGGATGGGCGTTTATGCATTTGGTGTTCCCGAGGAAAAATCTTGTTTCAAGGTAACTACCTTGGTGGTCTCGTTTGGAATCTGGTAGCTGTGGTAGCTGAGATGGGCATTTATGCATTTGGGATGGGAAGTGAGGCCCTTTTTCCTTTGCATTTACACTAAAGAATGGATTTGGCAGCTACCACTTATTCAAATGCATAAAACTCACAGCTACCAAATTCCAAACAGGGCCTGGATTCTGTTTAAGATGATATCAGGAAAGGCTGTGAATTCTTCTTTTCATTTTTGAGGTTAAAAAAGTTTTTTTTTACATGGAGAAACCACCCTCAGAGACCTAGCCGTGTCTTTACCTGCCTGCAGTGACTGAGCCACATGCTGACGCCCACCCTGACCCTGAAATCCTCAGTAAGGAGTGCCCACCTTAACGGGAATGTTATGCCAAACCCACGCTACCCCAAACCCACCCTCTCTCTCTCTCTCTCTCTCTCTCTCTCTCTCTCTCTATATATATATATATATATATATATATATATATATATATATATATATATATATATATATATATATATATATATATATATATACATAGACACATATATTTGTGCCCACCCTCATTGGGATCTCTGGCTCCACGTCTGCCTACCTGTCCTGCCTAAAACTCTGGACTTATTGCTCTTTTCCCCCTTTCTCTGTAATCATGGGATACAATTCTCATCTTCCCCGAGAAACACGGGAATTTATAATTTTCTTGACATTACGGAAGATGTTGGTGTGAAGAAATTCATTCTCCAAGTCCTTCTTTCTAATATTAATCCTCTAATTAATGCAGGCATTCAGATGGTTTCCTACCTGGCTGTTGGTCTTTCCTACGCCCCAGCAAAAGCAAATCCAGTAGAGAATGAGTGGCCGAAGGTGTTCTTTTAATACAATCTGCTCCAATTTACCACCATTCCACTTATGCATAAATGAACTTGAAAACAATAGTGTAATATAAGAAAAATGAAAAGAGCAGAGCTAATTCTTAGTTTTTTTCTTTTTATAATATGTTTGTTTCGTTAATGACATGGGTTGCTTTCTTTGTGTACCCTAACTCACATGTACTATATGCTTTTTGGTATATATATATATATATATATATATATATATATATATATATATATATATATATTGTTAATGGTATATTTGTCTCGCATATGACAGTATTTGGTCACAAAAGCAGTAACCTTCTTCTTAGTGACAATGTTTGAAATATAACCAGGGATAGCATTTGTTACCCTTGTAGATGGAACCCCCTAGTTGGAAGTTATAAGAGGAAGTTGTTTTGACCATGATGTGTTCAGCTTAAACCAAATAGTGCAAATCGACCCTTGGATCTTAATTTTTTGAGTAAAAATATGTTTTTTTAGGTTTGAAATTTTGGTACATTGTAGTTCATTGATTTTTCAGCTCTAGTAAAATCTGATGTGTCAGAAAAATATGATCTAAAGGTCAGTTTTTATTAAACGTAATATATAAATCATATATGAAGGGTCAGATGTGCAAAAAACTGAAAAAAAATAAAATTATTGTATTTTTTAGTGAGTATCACCCACTAGGGTAAGTTTAGGCAATGTTTTTTTTACTTTTTCAGTGCTTTTTTTTCACGACCTTTCAGATGTGATCTACGTATATGAAAAAAATATAGTGTGAAGTAATGGCAATTGGCTTAATACAAGCCGTTGGAGCCTTACAAATCTTCTGTTGTAGGGAGACTTCTAAGTGCAATTTTTGGCCCTTTCTTGTGTACCAAGTTTTTGGGAATTGAACCAACGGGGCTCTGCTTGCCTGATAGGATCAGCTATTGCACGTCACCTTGTATTGGGACGTTACATGTTCAAAACCCAATTGTATAGTTGTATAACTGGTAGGGTCTGCTTAGCCATTTCATTGAAAATGAGATTTGATAAATAAAGAAAAGGAGATTGATACATTTTTCACCATCTAGGTTAGGGAACCAATTTGGAGGCTTGTTGTTTCTACCATGGGATTTAAGAATTTGATTGGAGACTCCTGTCAAAGTGTGAACTATTCCATATATATGGTCAGTTAGGTCCCTGGTCAATTTGTCTTTGACTCGGTCACGTCTTATCATGTTCGATTCAAAGCTCCCACTATGATCTGTGACCCGGAAATAGATGATTGGTTAAATCTTAATTGAATTCCAATTCTTTTTTTTTTATAACCCAAAGAAATTGCACCTTGCACGAGACCTGATCGCGTTGCCATACCTCCGGTCATTGTGCCGGACCGGCACGGTAAAAGTCCGAGGCTAGTACCCCTGCCCCTGGTTTTCTCTCTCATGTTGGGCGTGAAAGTGAAATACGTAGCAAATCATACTCCATTTGGTCATTTATCCAGAAAATCCTGCCATCTGCGTGAGAACTTAAGATTGATGCAAAGGTCATCCATGAATCCCCTACTTAAACAGCCTTGTTTTTCAAGCACCATAGTGGTCAAGCAAGGTTTTACTGCAAAGGTTGCTGTATTATAGCTTGTTATGGCATTTGCCACAAGCATTCTGCCTTGCTGGTTAGGGGTGACCTTAGGGGGTGTTTGATCCCACGGACAGCGCTCTCTGCGGGATGCCCGCCACATGGGGAAGCGGATCAGGTCATGCTGAACATGAGCGTTTTTTGTAATGCTGACATCGTGGCCATCCTATTTGCATTTTTAAAAGCTCAAAAGTCAACAAAACCATGTGGCATTCATCAAAAATACAAACAAACGGGCCACGATGTCGGCATGGGGAAAAACGCTCATGTTCAGCATGACCTGATCTGCTTCCGCCACATGGTGCCTACGCCAACCCATACACCCACCCAAATGCGGGATGGGCAGACGGATGGGACAGGTTATCCCCGTGGGATGTTTTTGCTTGTCTCACTCTGTTCCTCTCTCCCCTCTGAAATATCGTGGGACAGGACAGTGTGAATGTTTTTGGGAAAAAAAAAACAAAAAATCAAACTGTCTGTGTGTCCTGAGCTGTCCATGAATCAAACACTGCCTTAGTTTGTCACATTATATAGGACAACCACCATTCAAAACTCAAGGGGGGGCGTCTCTTGCCACAAGGTCAAAACTGAGTGTACGTACTTTCTAGCGAGCAGGGGTTGCCTCAAAGGTACTCACTGGAGGGCTGCCAATATGCAGTTGGTCATTAGAGGGGAGGGAGAGTAAAAAAAAAACTCGTTATGGCCCTAGTTTCCATCAATGATTGAATCACTTCAAAATTGATTCAATAAATGGGCCCATTCAGCATCCTTATAAAATCAGCCGATTCAGTCCCGATTCACCTCGAAACAGGCAGGAAGGGCGTTGAATAAGCCCTTTCTTTAATATTTTTAATTTGTATGTATATAATTTTTTAATTAGCAAAATTCAATTGACAGATTCAGTTCGATTTGATTTTAGTTTGAATTGGCCCATTGTTTGAAACATTTTGAAAATCAATTCAGGTCTGAAATTGATTCTAACAACATTAGTTTTTATAAGCTACACAGGCTCCCAAACACCGATCTATAATTATGCATGGTGAGGATGATTTATGGGTTTATCCAAGAACCCTGATCAGTTTTTTTTTTTTTTTGGATAATCTAAAGATAAAAAAACTATCACTGACAGCACATTGGTTGGCCTCTGGTTGGTAAAACCCTTGAGGTCCTCTTGCCCACCGTGGAGTATAATATACCCAGCTTCGACTTTATGGCAAGGGACCCGGTTTAAAACTTGTGATGTCCCATCAACTTGAGGTGGAGCCCTTGTAGACAATCCTGATCAGTTGTAACCCATCCCAATCACTCATTCACAAACACCTGATCAGTTGTGGCCTATGTCACCTGGGCGGATATGGGTGTGACATGGCATTTAAAAAAATGTGGATACGGAACACGACTATATATATATATATATATATATATATATATTACATAAATATAAAATAAATTCAAAATACATTGAATATAATCAAAATATATATATCCTATATCTAAAGAATATATTATATACTGAAAATATAATTATAAATTGAATACAAACTTGTAGGTACGAAAGGTAAAATGATCTGTTCAGGTGATGCCGCAATGTTGACACGGGTACCGAGGACAAAATGGAGTGACCGTATGACATAGGTTGTGGCCCAACTCAATCACTCATTCACAAACAGGGTCTCCTTCTGTAGGATTCTATGGTAGAAAGTGAAGCATATGATATATTGTCCTCGTTGTGGCGAAAGTAAAATGGAAAGGGTGAAAGTTTTCGTTTCATTCCTACATTGCGGCTCACCAAGGAAATGCCACCTTTCAGTAATGCTAGAGAGAGAGAGAGAGAGAGAGAGAGAGAGAGAGTAGCCAAGCACAAGTGCATGTTGAGCAAATTTCCCCAACCTCACCCTACTAAGTCTTGGACCATCGTAAAGATTTTATTAAACCAAACCAAGCTTCAACTACTGCAAGAGGTTAGCCCTAAGGGGTTTGGTGTAGTGAGAGGGGCCCTTGGCTGCTAGACTGGTGCTCAGGGTTTCATTCCCATGGGCATCAGACCTTTGCATACAAGGGACAAGGGCATTATGTCTTTTGTTTGTGCCGAAGCAAGGCACTTCTTAGGGGCTAAACGGGTTTACACTGCTGGGAAGGCAACCATATCCGGGGGTGGTTTCCCCATTACTCGTGAACAAAAAAAAACTAATGTCCCATCAACTTGGATTGATGTTCAACTCTACTATGGTGTAACTTGGTGAATTGGGATATCAACGGCAACCCCAGCCACCTCAGTTTGCCTCACCAGCTTGCCTCATCATCCTACTCTCCACCAATGTCATAAATCTCATGATCAAGAAAACCATGGCGAGGGAAAATCTTGTGATATTTTGAAAATTGATTTTCCTTGGGAAAATAGAAAGGCAAACTTATAAAAATATAAAATGTGAGCAATATAAATCTTTATTAGTATAACGGTTTTAAATCTTTTGGGCTGGTAAAATTAATAGGCAAGGGGTAATAACTTTTTTCTTTAGAGGAAGGGGATAATAACTAATAACCAATCTTTCAATAAGATTTTGGTAAGATGGCATGTTCTTTATCTATAAAAAATAGTCCAACAAAGATATTCTGTTGAAAAACTTTGACACAGTGATTAACCTAATATCAAACTTTCTTAGAACCCTCGCTGAGAACCGGGCCACTTAATGGGCCCACCTCCCTGCGAGGTAAACTCCGGGTGGGGTCACTGAAACCCAAGCCCTTACAGAGCCCACCAGCTAAACTTATTTAAAGCCATGGTTGACCCTTCACCAAGACCAAGTAACCAAACACATTTGACAGGCAACCATCCACAAGCATAACTAATAATGCACAAATTACCAATAACATACTCAAAAGTTCATTCTAAAATGAAACTTTGCTTTATCTTTCGATTAAAGCATCCTTTCATCATTTATCAAAGTCGAGAATCAGTGGAAATGATGCATGCATTCTTTATCTTCAGTTGTTTTTTGAAGCAAATATATTTTTTATCTAAATTGCTTTTCCTATTTTTCTAAAGAAAAGTCTTCTGATAAATTCTGTCTTGCCTTTGAGTACTGCAAGAAAAGCAGTCCTACTTTTCAAAATGCAACTTTGGAAGAAAAGAAAAGGCAATGCCAGCAAAAGCAGTCTGAAAAATACCTCCCAAAATTTTGACTCGTGATCATGGAAACCACAATGGTGTTGATGCAGCTATTGGCATGAAATTACAAACACAGAGCATTTTAGGCTCTGTTTGGGAGCCTTGAATCTGGAGGTGTGTGTTGTAGCTTCCACAAGTGCTCTCATGCACTCTGTTTTTTGGGAGGAATGGTGTTGCCAAAACACTGCATTGCTGAATAGATTTGACAGCCTCAACACCACATTTCAACATCATTTACAAGAGGATGTATTTGGCAATTCCATCCTTAACACCACATTTTGGACACACATAGAAATGGTATTTCCATCTCAATGTAAGGCTCCCAAACAGATCCTTAATTTGAAGAAATCTTACTTTTGGGTTAAGATCAATTTGTAGTATATAATATTAATTTTATTGCTAAGCAACCAAATCTTCCCTAGGTGGATAGCATGCTGTTAGAATCTGTGATATAAAAGAGCATTCTACCAGTTTGATGTCAAGGCACTTAGGCTCACGCGTTTCGTTCCCACGGTAAGGGAACGTCCTTTCATGGGAAAGGGCATGATATTGTATAAAGTCCCATCAACGCAGCTTTCTCGTGAAAATCCCTTTGCATGAGGGGAAGCGTGAAGGCATTTCCATGTGAAATGAGGGAGGAGGTGAGAAACACTGGAGCCCACTTGTGCCAGCACAAACTTCTCTAATAGTATTGCTAGGGTGTTTGTCTCGCCTATGGTGAGATGGGAGTGAGAGTGACACATTTCCATATAGTGAGAAGGGAGTGTCGGCATGGCACTTTCATCCGAAAATTGCCATTTGGTATCCTTTAGGGCAAGTTTGCATTGCGTGGAAAATGGGCAGTTTCTGCAAAAATGCATAAGCTCCTGTGCCATTTCTGCAGGCCCCACAATGCCTGGTAGAAAGCAACTCCCATTTTACACACTGAACCCCGCTTTCCACAGACTCATTTTCCGTGGGTGGGGGTGGGGGGGATTCCGCAGAAGGTGGCCACATGGCAGAGCATCGAACTCTCCCAGACCCCACCACCTGAACCAGGGTTTCAGGTCGATATAAGAAAGAAAAATCACACTCGACATTATGGTTAGAGGGATGCACTGGAAAATCTGTGTGAAGCATGGTGAATTACATGCACCAGGATGATTGCATAATTTCTATAGAACATTAAAAACAGATGAGAAACGCCCCTTGAATAGTTGATGTCTATAATAATTGGCTGAGACATGTGGACAGTAACAAGAGAAGAAAAGCAAGCATTCTTTATGAATGCTGGAAACCAATTTTCTCATCATGACAATTTGTTTTGACAACATTTAGGCCACGTTTGGAAGCAAGAAAAAATCTTATAAGAAAATTTTGCTTAGAGTTTTGGTACGAGAACTTTTCCAAATGAAAATTTTTTCCTTGTGTGTATAATAAGAAAACTCTCCCCTCTATTGGAGGAAGATAAGAAGAAAAGGAACAATCAGACCCCCCTTCCACACACACACACACACACACCTGAAGATGGAGGTGCACCAGAGGAAGATGAAGATGGAAGAAGACAACAGAGTGGCAGCCCAAGGCGAGGGGTTGCTCTAATGCAAAAAAGAAAAGTTTTGATATGAAAACTCTTCCGCCTCCCCTCCCCCAGGTGGAGGAATTTTTCCTATAAAAATCTTTTCTTTCAAAAAATTTCTCTTGTTTAGAAGGGATGAAAAAGTTGCCACACTTTCTTTCCTACTTAATTTTTTGCTACCATTTTCTTGCTTCCAAATGTGCACTTAATAGAAAAATAAATGAAATGAAGAGAACATATTGCATCAAGGGACATGATTAATGATCATGCACAAAAGTGTTGAGGAAGGTGCCCCCATTAACTGTTAGTGGTTCAACCCCTTTAACACGGCACCACAAGCATGATTTTTTTGGTAATTATTTATTAATATCTACCACACAAAAATGTAGGTATTCTCAGTAGCTCTGCACAGATAGCAGTGAGTTCCTAGGATGTATCATCAGAATCTACACTAATCTTTTCAGAGTTCCCATGCATAAGCAAAGCCTCAACATAGCTGAAATAGATGTCAAACAGACATGAACATTCAGAAGAAAATTTGTTAGCATATCCTAAAATCACGGAGGATAAATCACAATTCCAGATGTACAGGTTAAGTCAAATGTGTAAGAATGCCCGTGAAAATAAAGCTAACAAACCCGTTATGGAAAAGTCTAATGCCCAAAAAATACTAGCCCTGCTTCTTACTAACCTGGCACAAAGTCGTTAATCCATTACTTATCAGCATCAGCATCCACGTCAGATAAGATGGCACCTCTTGTTTTGTTACCTCTGCTAAAAAAGAAGACGTTGCACAAGAATTAGGAAGCTATCACCAAAGTCTGAGTAACAATAATCTTATGTTTACCTGTGTACAGTTGGAATTGCTCTGTGCTTCACATTTGAAGACAGGGAAGGTACCTTCTGGCTAAGTTGCTTATCTGAAACCATGAATAGGAGTACCAATGAGCACAGAAGAAGACTGTTCAATGGCATAACCAACCCACACATAAAATTTTCCCCAACAATAACCAGTTATAGTACACCTGCCCAGGTCACCCGAGTGGCAGCGATCCTGGGGAGAAGGTCCTGACCCCTTCGTCCTAGGTTTAACTCCCGCCGGATGTGTGGGTGCCTTTAACTGGTGGGCTCCATAAGGGCTTGGGTGTCAGTGACCCCACCCGAGGATTACCTTGCAGGTGGGTGGGCCCATTAAGTGACCCACCTTTCGGCGAGGGTTCCTCATCATCAAAAAAGAAAAATAGTTATTGTACAAAAGCAAAAAATACAAGATTGTGCCCGTGCCCATATAACATTTTTCTTTCCTGTCTATTGTTACACCCAGAGTCCAAATCAGTCTAATTATTTTCTAGCTGCTTAAGTATACACATTATCATGACTTCATAATGGTGTTATTTAAAAATTAAAATTCATAACATTCCAATACCATCTCAATGGCAGTCATTTTTGTCTTTCGTTTGTGCTAGATGCTATTTAAATAAAAATACACCCAAAGCATCAAAGTCTCAGATGCATAGTATGAAAATGCTTTCTTGTGAACGTTATCTGATAAAATATGATATCTTAAAATTGCTAAAATTACATACTCCAAAGAAATTAAGAGAAAAAGGCCATTCTACGAGAATGATGATGTATCTTTTACCCTAATTATGAAATATTAGCATGCTAAATTCGATATGCCAGACAAGCAAGTTATAACACATTTTTTAACAGCAACTTCCTTTAACAAGCAGATGACTCACCTACAGAAATTTCTGTTTCTGAATTTGCCGGTGCATTCAAACTACTGTGAGAAACAGAATCAGCAGGAGACTTAGAGTCTGGAGCAGTCAACTTGCGTTTCTTTTTACTGGAGGACACAAGTTGATCTTTCAATGAATCATTTTTGTCCTATGGAAAAATGGAAGCCTTAGTTAATTGCGGAATTATTTCTTTTATGCACAGAAGAAATTTACAGTATCCACTGGTGACATGATTAAACTCGGATAAATAAAAATACAACATCTTACGGGAAACAACTACATAATTAATAAGTGCTATATTTGAATCAACAACTAATAACTCATAGCCAAGCTCCATAACAGAAAACTTCCAAAAGTATGAAAAGAAGATCAGCTAGATTCTATAAAGGATAAGTACATGGCAAAAATTTGTTCTCTTTAGATGGAATGGATGTCTCATCAGGTGGAAGGTCCTGAAAGTTGTACATTTACACGCACAATTTATGTGTAAGAAAAGCATGCACACTCACATGTGTGTACTTGCATGTCTCTGTGTGTGTGAGAGAGAGAGAGAGAGGTCTCCTGTACATTAGAGTGCATCGTATAAGTGGTACACTAGCATTTTCCATTACCATGAGGTCCTAGACTCGTAGGAAACCAACAGGGTCACACCACCCATGATAGACAGTAGCATGCTATTGTTTTGCATAAATACAGAACCAGAATAAATAAAGCGCTTTCACATAGCCAAATAATGTTTAAAACCAGCCTAAGTGTTGAAATTAAAGGCAACCATTCAAGCAGGCAAGCCACCATCAACTTCTGGCCAAAGCAAAGCCAAATGTTGGTAGAATGAGTGTTTACCTTCAAGATGGTGCCATCCTCACCAGACCCAGCATTTAAGGCCATACACTCATGTATACATGACCATATGCATATGCATATACATACAGACAGACATTCGTACATATGTCTGTGCATGTATGAACTTGTAAGACTGGTACATCCATCACAAGACATAAGCTCACCTTTTCGGCTGAAAGCATGGTTGTTAATTGAATAGTGCGTCCTTGCTCTGCTGACACAAGAAAGCAAGAAACAAACTTCACTTTAGAAATGCAAATCAACATATCACAGAAGCACGGTTGCAAAAGTTACCAGGACCAAGAAAAAATCAAAAAGAAAAATACAAAAATGCATAACAGAGAGGCTGCAGAATAACAACCATTTTCTGTGAAGAACAAAAGGGCTGCCTCTTGTAAAATTTAGACCAGGAAGGACAAGAAAAAAGTACAGCTATAAGAAAAACTTGATATCATTTGAGGTAAGCAGACCTTCAATAAATGACCTGCTCCTTTATTAATTAAAAAGTTTCTTATCTTGCATTTCAATTTCCCAGTCAGAACATTCTATGCAGATACTATACAGTAGCATTCAGAAACAATCAAACATCTTTTTCTTTTCTTTTTTTAAATAATCAACAAACAAGTATTTTAGTAATAAATACTCTCAATAATCATATGGAGGATAAATGCGGCACTTGCCCATGCAAGGTCTCTGCCGGCTGCCCATATATATCATTCTAGCTTTACGAACTGCTTGTTGCATGACCTTTTGACATTCAGCTACTATACATCCAATGCAATGTTATCTTAACAATTGCTGATCATATGCTGTTAGAGACCAAGATGCAGTGCGTACAATGTACTTTCTACACAGTATCCTAGACCCAGGAAAAACCACACCACATCATCTCTTTGAGCAAAGGCTGGACTAGAGCAAACTGAATATCTGGCAATCTGCAATACTTCTAAAAGTCAAAAAGTGACCATGGAGAACAATGCTATTCTCCAGTGGAATAGAGATGTGCTTCTCCAAAATCAAACAAGCCATCCATATGTAAAGCATGTTGGCAACAAAACTGCCAAATTACTCATGGAATGGGAACCAGATTTCTTTTGCTGGCCCAGATGACTGATTTACTAACAAATGAATAGCTACTTTTTTTGTTCATCTTTTTACAATTTGATCAGAGTACATGTGGATTCCAGATTCCAATATTCATGTTCCTTACCATGTAGCAAAGAGAATGATGCAGAAACTGGTTTGCTATGTAAAATGGGTGCTTCTGCACCCCCAAAGCACCTGTGTCGTGCCCACACCTATATGACATAAACTTAAAAGAGCTTATAATTGTGTAATTATACTATAAATGCATTTTATGGAATACATATACATATATATACACATTACACATACACACACACACACACACACACACACACACACACACGCATGTGCATACATATACATATAGAAATATACATTCATACAGGCACACACACCCACACACATATGTGTGTATATATGTACATATAATATAATATAATATATAGATATAGATATATACCTGCACTCATGCATCCAAGTTTTTTTAAATTGTCATGAATGACAGCTGGCTTCTCATGGAACCCATGACTTGTAGAGTACTTTTTCTTGTAGATGTCCTCCAATTGTTGCCTTAAATTACACCCTTCACCTATCTACTGTCATCCACTGGATTCATCTGATTATTAATAAGTCTTATAACGTTCCAGCTTTTTCTTTATTTTTATTTTAGCAAGCATGCATTTAGACATCTTCTATGCCATCCTTCATAACTTAGCTGATGTTGATATTATTCTATGCTTCTTATTTAGCATGTGGCCTCATTACCTCTTCATGTGTCCAACTTGATTGGAAAAAACAGACTATTAGCCTTTATACCAAGAATGTTGTTTCAGAACATGTTATTTGTCTCATGTTGATGTTTCTTCAATTTGACTCACAGACCCAAGCCTTCTAAAAGGAAAGAATGAAAAACATGTAATTTAACCCATGCTGCTTAAATTTTGGGGAACACAGGCTTGATGCCTTGACCCATACTTTTGTTTGATAAGATCCAACAAGACAGAACTGGAACGTGAATGAGAGGCAAAATGGTGAACCACAAATACAATGGCAAATGTAGTTGATTTACAACAAGAAAAGCATGCAAAAATAACTTTACATACTTTCACACCTCCGGGAAGCCCTCTAATAATCAACTACCAAGTGATGGAATTAAAACAATGGCTGCCAACTAAATTCATATAAATCATAGATAACTAACAATTTGATTGTTACCAATGATATAAATCGACATGTGCTTCGCTCTGCCAGCAAATAAGATGTTCATAACAGTTATCTGGTAACATATTTGGGCAACTTATAATCGGATAGCTTTAAATACTCCCAGCATGAAAGCAAATTCAACTTACTAGCTGAAAGAAAGAATAACCCACAATAAAAGTATTTCTCAACAAATACTCACGAGGAGATTACAAGGACCGAAAGGCTCCTCAAAGAGGGCTCAGACACAAAACCACACAAAATACCCAAAAAAGGGTATACACGAAAAAAGGAGAGGAAAAACTTCATTAAAGTGGAAGAAATCCCAACTAAAAGAATAATTACAAAAGGGAATAGGACCCCATATTCATAGAGGAAGTAGAGAAGCCTTTAAGGGAGTCATTGGGCTCCCAACAGCTCTATTTAGAGCTGGGAGTCCAACGACTCACTTGAGGATGCTTTTTTACTATAGTCAAAAAGCACCTTTTGACTAGTCAAAAAGGTAGAGGCTATGGATGTCCAAAAAATGAAATCTAACCTAATTTCTAGTTAAGTTCTAACTAAGGCTAACTAAAAACTAAGAAAAGAAAAAAAGTACATGCCTATCAGATTACATATTTTAACACTCCCCCTCAAACTTATGGCTGGATAACCGAAAGTTTGTCTAAGAGAAAGTGAAATTTAGGAGCAACGAGAGGTTTGGTAAAGAAATCTGCCAACTGATATTCTGATGAGACATAGGGAAGATTGATGATGTCGCGCAAAAATTTCTCTCGTACATAGTGACAATCCATCTCTATATGCTTGGTAAGTTCGTAGAATATTCGATTGCTGGCAATATAGATAGAGCTCTTGTTGTCACAGCACAAATTTGATGCTCCTGGACTTTCGACTCCCATGTCAAAGAGTAGACGTCGAAGTCAAACTACTTCCATAGTGGTTGTAGTCATTGTCATGTATTCAGCCTTTGTTGATGAGAGAGAGATTTTTAGTTGCTTCTTGCATCGCCATGACACCAAAGATTCTCCCAATAAGACACAAAAACCAGTAGTTGAGTGGTGGTCATTTGGATCACCACCCCAATTTGCATCAATATAAGCAAGAAGTTCTAGGTTAGAGGAAGCAGACAAAAATAGACCTCGAAAAATAGACTTTTTAATATATCTAATAATACGCAAAACTGCTCCCATATGAACAGAAGTTGAGGCATGCTGAAATTGACTAGCTATATGGACAACATGTGTAATGTCAGGTCTTATAATAGAAAGATACGATAGTGCCCCGACGAGTTGTCTATAAGGAGTTGGATTCACAAGTGACTCTCCATCATCAATCTTAATTTTTACATTTACAACTTCGAGAGTGCCAACGTGTCTTTCATCTGAAGTGTCTGACCTGCCAACAATATCCAAGGCAAACTTAGATTGAGTTAACAAATATCCTCTAGATGATATCCTCTAGATGAGTATGCAACTTCTATACCAAGAAAGTATTTCAAAAAAACCAAATCACTCATTTTAAAATGTGCTTTGAGAAACTTTTTAATATTGTAAACTCTCTGTTTATCACTTTCAGTGATGATCATGTCGTCAACATAGAGAAGAAGTATAATAATACCTGCATTAGAATTCTTAACAAATAAAGTTTTGTCAGGAAGACAAGATTTAAAACCAAAATCAATCATGACCTTGCTAAACTTATCATATCAAGCTTTCAGAGCTTGTTTGAAACCATACAAAGCCTTATTCAGGCGAAGAGTTTTCCCTTTAGGGACACTAATTCCTGGTGCGGAATCCATGTACACTTCTTCAGCTAAATTTTCATTCAGAAATGCATTTTTAACATCCATTTGAAAGATATGTCATTTCTTTATGGATGCAAGAGCTATTAAGATTCTAACAATGGTCATTTTAGCTACCGGGGCAAAGGTTTCTTCATAATCTATTCCATATTCTTGGGAATAGCCTTTGGCAACCAACCGAGCCTTGAACCTCTCAAGAGTGCCATCACTCTTGGTTTTAACCTTGTACACTCAGCGACAACCAATAGGTTTTTTGTTGGGTGGAATATCTTAAATGGTCCAAGTGTTTGCTTTTTCTAAGGCTTCTAATTCAACTTTCATAGCTTTGACCCATTCAAGTTGATCTTTAGCTATAGCATAACTAGAAGGTTCTTCATAAGAGTGAATTAAGGCAATGAAAGCTAGATATTTTAGTGAAAAAGACTCGTATGACACAAACTTTTCAGGGATTTTCGAGATCCTAGTGGATTTCCTAGTAGAAGACAGGTTCTTGTTCCTTTGTGTATTTTTCAAGGGCACATGGTCTTTCTAAGTTTCCTCATCTAGAGTATTGAATGGAGTCCTGATTGCTATTAACTGGTTCTGAATCAGTCATCAATTTGATCATCCTTATCAACTTCTCCTTTATTATCCCTTGGAACTAGGTCTAATAAGAAGGAATACTCATCTATTTCGGTAGAGTTTTTGCTTTAAAAAAAACTTTCATTTTCTAAAAAGGATACATTTCTTGAAACGTATAATTTTTTGGTTTTAGGATCGAAACATTTGTAACCTTTTTGATGACTTGTGTATCCTAAAAAAAGCACATGGAATAACACGTGGAGAGAATTTATCATTCTTATCTGTAAATACAAAGCATTTGCACCCAAATACCCTTAATCTAAAATAATCTGGAGTTTGTTTATAAAGCTTTTCACTGGGAGAAATATTGTTTATCGAGGATGAGGGCATTCTATTAATAAGATATACAATAGTTAAAATAGCTTCGGCCCAAAAAACTTTGGGAACTTGATGTGTAACAAGTAATGTCCTTGTTGTTTCTACAATGTGCCTGTGTTTTCTTTCAGCTAACTCATTCTATTGAGGGTTATAGGGGCAAGATTTTTTATGTGAAATCCCATATGAATTCAAATATTCTTTAAATTCTTTTGATAAGAATTCCCCCCCTGAATCAGTGTGAAATATTGAAATATCATTCTTAAATTGATTTTTGACCGTATTGTGAAATATTTGAAAAAACAAAAATACTTTGAACTTATGTTTAAGAAAATAAATCCAAGTATGTCGTGTAAAGTCATCTACAAAGATCACATAATACAAAAAACTACCTTTTGATATAATCGGTGCAAGACCCCAAACATCAGAATGTATCAACTCAAGTGGTCGTGTAGAAATAAAAGTTCTTTCCTGAAAAGGTAGACTTTTCATTTTTCTAAGAATACATTTTTCACATGTAAAAGTTTCAAAATTACAAAAAAAAAATCATGTTTGGAAAAAATTTAAACTTGGACATACAAGGATGACCAAACCTTTGGTGGAAAAGATCCAAGCCTAATTTTTGAACATTGCAACATAGTGTATTCTTGGGTATTTTCAAAAAATCCATATATTATAAGCCTCCTTCTCTATGGCCTTCCCCAATCAGCTTCCCTGACTGATGATCTTGTACACGACAATCACGAGAAGAGAATGAAACATTACACCCATGGTCAGTTAATTGAGAAACAGATAAAAGATTTAAATTAAGTTTAGGAATATATCTAATTTTTGGAACACAAAAACCTTTTGAGTTTTGAGAAATATTTTCAAAATTCCCTATTCCTTTTATCTCAAGAGGCATTCCATCTTCAATAAAAACACTTGATCCACTTGAATTATAACATTGTGATAGTAATTTTATGTTTGGTGTCATATGAAATGAAGTACCTGAGTCAAGAAGCCAAAGAGATTTACCGGGATCGTAAACGTCGGAAACAGCCGTTCCGGCAGAGGAAGAAGCTCCTTTGAGAAGTGGTTGCAGTGCCTCCACCAATTGAGTTAGAGACATGTTTTCAATAGATGTCTCACTTGATTCCTCTGAAGATTCGACTGAAGCTACCTTCTTTTCGTAAGGCCTTTTTAGCTTTGGACAGTAAATCTTGACATGTCCCGGTTTACAACAATAATAGCAAATGACTTTTCTTTTTTCAAAGTCGTTTCCTTGTCTTTCATCATTTGTCCTCCCAACATGTGGAGGTTTATATGAGCAAATATGATTTCCTGGTCTAGATACGACTAAAATTGTATCGTCATCACTTTTGGAGACTCTTTTCTTGAGTCTATTCTCTTCCATACTTTTCTTCAATTGTGTCTTCAATGGAGGGAACTTTTTCCCAATGTAGAAGAGCGGATTTGGTTGATTCAAATTCTGAACTCAACCCATTAATAAATTAAAATAAATGCTCCGCATTTACTTGATTTTGGCGAAGCTCAATGTCTTGTGGACAATGCCACTTTGGTTCAAGGAGAGCTAATTTTTTTCATAGCTCGGACAAGCTATTGTAGTATTCTCTAATACTTTTATTTTCTTGAACCATATTGCGGACCTTTTCTTGAAGATTACATATGTGGGCAATATCTTTAAGAGAGTACATTCTCTTGAGATAATCTCAAGCATCATTGGCAAGTTCAAATTTTGCAAGACTTGAACACTTCTTTATATCAAGACTAGATATAAGCCAAGACATGATTTTGGTGTGGTCCATTCTCCATTCTTTCCACTTTTTCTCATATGTGGAGATGGCTTTGGCTTTTTCTACCTCTGAAAGAGGTACTTTTCTTCCTCGTTCTTTGGTGAGAATTAATTTAGGTTCCTCATCGGTTCCATCCACTAATCCCTATAAACCTTTTCCCCAAATAAGGTGCTTCATGATAGAAGCCCATGTTACATAATTTGAATCGTTGAGTTTTATGGGCTTAATGGTGACATTATCATTGTAATCCATTTTACAAACTTGAGAAGGAAAAAATAAATGAGTAAAAGAGAAGAATACTCTACCACAAAGAGCAAGAATAAGTAGCCCTCCAAGCTTTCAAGGTTACACATGACCACTCCTTCAAAGAGGCTTCACTCTCGTGAAGAAAACTTGAATGGCACATTTCCCAATGCACGAAAAGAATTTGTATTGATTGCTTCAACCTCGCTTTGATACCATGAAAGAAAAAATAACCCACAATAAAAGTATTTCTCAACAAATACTCACAAGGAGATTACAAGGACCAAAAGGCTCCTCAAAGAGGGTTCAAACACAAAACCACACAAAATACCCAAAAAAGGGTATACACGAAAAAAAGGAGAGGAAAAACTTCATTAAAGTGGGAGAAATCCCAACTAAAAGAATAACTACAAAGGGAAATAGGACCCCATATTTATAGAGGAAGTAGAGAAGCCTTTAAGGGAGTCATTGGGCTCCCAACGGCTCTATTTAGAGTTGTTGGGAGTCCAACGACTCTCTTGAGGAGTGCTTTTTGACTAGTCAAAAAGGTAGAGGCTATGGATGTCCAAAAAATGAAATCTAACCTAATTTCTAGTTAAGTTCTAACTAAGGCTAACTAAAAACTAACTAAAAAAAAGTACATGCCTATGAGATTACATATGAGATTACATATTTTAACACTAGCAACATAACAAGAAACTTAAATTGTTGTAATAAAACAAAAGGCCCTTGCAGCCATACAAGATTGAAAGCCTAGAAGAGATGACCAGTAGATATTATATTTTCAGACAAATTTTAACAACCTCTAGCAACATCGCTGCATTTTCTCTTATAGCCTCTGTACAGCTCCACTCCAATATTTGAAATAGCATCCTTGGCAGATGACTCAGAGAGCCTTTCAAGAGATACAGATATCCGAGGCATTCCTTTAGATACCTGGGCTGTTAGCTTTGCAAATGTGGCACCTGAATGGTACAAATGCACAATGAAAAAACATCAGATGGAACCTGAATGGTACAAATGAACAAAGAAAACGACCAATGCCATTTATTCATGCATTGTGAAGTAGATAAGTGCATGAACGTTGGTTAATCTAACTTACAGATGTGTAGGTCTGATTTTGGCCCTAAGCAACATAAAGATGTCTATTAAAGGAACCACATTAGAAGAAGAAAGCAGTCTGAATCCAAATAAGTTTAGCCAAAACCAATAACTTATGGGTTATGAACTTATGAACAATCAATTTGGAAAAAAAAACAGTTCTCAGCCTTTCATTTTTCATCTATCCAATTCTGTGAGAAATTAGCAAACATGTTCACTGCAAGTCTCGTTAAGAGAGTAACAGAGTTCCACCACCAATCACAAATACAGCAAAAACAAAAAGCTGCTTAGTGCTACTCTCAAGCAATTTGCAAAAGAATGACAACCATCAGGCAATGCTTCAAAAGGATAATCCTAGTGAACCAAAGCTGGTTTTATAGATATATATCTACAACTGTAAATATAGAACAGATTGCACTGCAAACATTAGCAACTTATTATCAGTTTTCTCATCCGGTGATCAATTGTAGCTTCAGTCAATTGATGAACAAATAGTAAAAAAGTGAAGTTAATCCTGAAACAGTTGGTTATTCCAAGGTAGTAAGTATTGTATCGTTACCCATATCGGTCGGGCCCAAAGTAACACCATATCGTATCGTAAACGTATCGTAAATTTCTAATAAAAATTTCCAAAAAATCAGAAAAAATAGCAAAAATTTTAAATCGTAAATTTTTAATAAAAATTTCCAAAAAATCAGAAAAAATAGCGAAAATTTTTAAAAAATCATATCATATGAAACACTGATGAATTGCACAAAATACAACCATAAAATCACATATGAAGCATTTATGTCTCTATGAGCTGCATAAAACATCATCAAACATCAACCATCTCACAAGAACAATGCAAAATATTCAATATCTTGCAATTAAGAACCTACCACAAGACTCATACTTTATCAATTGTTGAATAGAATGGAATGAAATAGCAACGGTTCCGCAGAACATAGTTCTTGTTGTTTCGTCGCATGCCCCAAACGGGTAACAATTATTACCCCAATTATGAATCGTCGTAATTGACTGGGCAAATAAAGGAGATGTATGACATGAATAGGACAAAAGGGGATCTTAGGAAAAATATTACATAAACAAAAATATTATGAAAATATTTACACTCGATTTTCACTAATTACTTGAGTGCCCTATTGCCATGCAGGATCATCTTTGTTGGAGGAGTGTGGAGCCTGATTTCTACATTGACATAAATTTTTTATTTTCACAGATCCAACTTCGCGGCAAGTTGGCAGGGGGTGTAGGGGGTCAGCGACCCCGAGACAAATTTTTTTTGGAGAGTAGCTTTGTAATTGTACTCATAATAAAGATCTTTTACCTTAACCTATTTTCTTGAGTGAGAAAATGGTGAAAATGTATTTTTTTTACCTTAACCCACTTCTTTGGGTGAAAAAACTGTGAAAATGCACTTCTAATGGCCTCTAGACAAATGGGGAAGTCAGCCCTCAAAACGTATCTAAAACCCAAAATGAAAAAAAATAACTTTCGGCTTTTTTAAAGTGCGCTGAAGGTATATCGTACGATACACCTTGTATCGTAAGATATGACACGATATAGGAGTGTATCGTATGATACACACTTGTATCGCAATACGAGTCTGTATCGTAACACAAAACCCAAAAGTAACGATATATATCATACCATATTGTATGATATAGTACAATATTTACAACACTGGGTTATTCCCTTGATATCAGGAAGAATACTAAAGAAACATACAATTGTAAGCAAACTAAGCACGCCATGCAGGCTCTAGTCCATCTAAAAGACTAAAACAGAGCAAGCCCTGATTGCCTATTAGCATCTTCGGTCTCCACCACATGTTTTCCCATGTCAATGTTCAACAGGCAAGAGACACGAGATGGGAGCATATTTAGCCAGGTTTTATAACTATTGAAAAAACAGTTGATTATCAATGCCATTTAGCCTGATAAATCACCTTTTAATTAATTAACTAACAACATAGATGTAAAGGTTAATGCATCCTCACTGTTGGTACAATTAATATCCATCAAACAGAATTACTGTTCTCTTACACCATGAGGATTCACTGGTACAGGAAGAGAGTACAACTCTGAGACAAGCAATACAACACAATTTATCTGAGATTTAGGACACATAAACAAAGGTAATGTGTGTTTTTGTTACTTCATCTCAGATCAATTACACATGGAATTAATTTTGCATTTTTGTATGAGGATCTGATATGGAATGAAATACAGCACTGACACAAGTGGCAATTTTTTTTAACAAGAATACAAGTACACATACATAGATACACACAATAAACAAGTGAACAAGATTCAGTAATAGGATCACGCAATCAATCATAGTTGTTTTACAAAGCAGAAAAGGGCAAACATAATTATCAGATATAGTGGCTGGCTTTGCTTTTATATCTTCAACTCAGTGAAAGGTAATGTTTGTATCAAAAGAATGATACAGACAGATATTATAAAATACGTGTCAACCAGCCTTCCACTGTGCCATAGTGTGTCATATCACATATGTTAAGTGCTGAGGTGTCGAACTATTCAGCTCCAGTAAGTAGGCCAAATTGGAGTGTCCTGGTGAAATAGTTTTGCCTTAGTGGATCTGATAATTGTGTCGGAAGTTGCAGCTGCAACAAGTTGCTAAAGAGTGATAAACACTTAACGCTCGATAATCTCAGTTACATCCTATCATTTCATATGCAATTCATTCCATCATTAATGCAAAAGTAACAGCTTCCCTTTTACTAGAAGGGGAGCTACCTCAAAGTGTTTCCATATCCCAATACCTCATTACTTCCAACAGTCAGAGTTCTTTCGTATTCAGCATGGAGAACTACAACCATTTATGATGTGATTCAAGAGATCAGCTTCCAGTCCAGAGAAAATGAGAGACTCCAATCAGATTGGTTATTTCTTTTTAAGTGTGAATCATATGCAACGACATGGTTCTATCAACAGGAAAAAAAAAGTAATGAAGAAGGGAGTCACCATAATCACCAACTGATTTTGGAGGCCCTTCCAGCACAAGCTTAACATTAGTTGATGATACAGATTTCACAAGATAATCGAGAAAGTCTAGCCAGGAACCACCAACTCCAACATCATCCTTCTGCATGGCAGGGAATACAATAGCATTTCATTAGATTTTGGAACCAGCAATCAAAAAGGGGAAAAAAACTTAAATAACCAAGTCAATGAATGGTGACTGAGCCAGAACAGTAGAATTATATTACGCTTATTCCAATAGTCTATGAAAAACCTTTTTTCTTGAAGGGAAGGCTTGTGCAAATAATGGTTAATGAACACTTTATACTGATAGATGCATGATCGGCCACAAAGTCCAAATGTTAGACCAATCTTCAGCAAAGTGGTGCTTATATAGATAATCACTATAATGCAAGTGCCATAAAGTTATACAGGAACATGTTCCTAAATAATTAGAAGATATCTGGGCATCAAAGTCCCAACTTTAATATAATAAGAAAAATCAAATGCACCAAGGAGTGTATGCATGATTATCAGCAGAAAGAAAATAACAGTAAGGTTTATGAATTTTTTTATTAATCCTATCCAAGAAAAATTAAATGAAGTTGAATACATCCCCAGAGCTTCTGTAGAAATTTTTTATCTTTCAAAGCAAACATAAAGTACAATTGGAAAAAAATAATCATTAACATGTCCAAAAGATAGTGTACAAGGCCATAGCAACTTTCAGTTCATTCCACTAATAATATGATTGCTCTAGGAGACTCATATTCCGAGTATATAAATTATCATATCATGCAAAGAAAAATTATAGAAAGACTTCAAAAAATTTAGTTAAGATAGAGAACCAAAAGGATGAGACCTTTACAGTAATAGTAATTGTAAGAAAACTATATAAAGATTTCTAGTATTTAGATAAGATATAGCACCAAAAGTGAGAGGTCATTATGGTAATGGTATATGCAACTGCAACTGTTTTTTTTTTATATAGCTAAATACAACGCAAACAACAACCTGTTACAGGATGAAAAAGATACCAAAATGGTGGCTATGATGGCCAAATATAATTTAAAAACGAATTTGGTCTTACAGCCTTTACTTCACAAAAAGATATCATTCTTTATGCAACAGAACCGACAGATACCAATTCATCAACTTGATGGAGTGCGAAAGAAATTCCTCGGATACAATCCTTGCCCATCTAGAGGCCATTTGGATCACCATACTTTGACCAGGACAACATTTTATGCCTAAAAAAGTATGTTTCACATTAAAAACTCTCATAACAACTGCAAATGCCTAAGATTTTTTAAAAATGGCATCATGGTATCAATGCTTCTGAACTAAGACCATCCCTCCATAGAAACAATGAAGGAATTCACATCTAATAACATGGTAATAGTTTCACATAAGGGTGTGAATTGAAAAGGGTAAACATATTAGGGAAAAAAAAAAACATCATTTCCAATATGTTTAATCCACCTCGTCCATTTGGAGTTTGATGACCCAAGATTGGTCACTGGTGCAACCTGGAATCATCCCTTGGATAATTGAGCTAGCTTCATGGTTATCAAAAGACAGAGAAATGCAACCATCATTATCAAGAAAAACTAATTAGGAACATTTGCCTAAAGTAAAATCTATGAAAAATTTGCCACAATAACTGCTAAAAAAATTATTTAAAAAAAAAAGAGAGAAAGGAGGGACGGAAAAAGAAGTTCGCCCACCAAGTCCTCAAGTTGGTGTACAGTCTGGATTGCCTGGAATGTGTTAGAGTGGAAATCTGTTGCCTGTATGCATAGTCTTGAGGCATCCAATGAATGAATGTAGAAAATGTGCTTCCGTAAAGGAGTCGAGCTCGCGTTCGACCATTCGGGCTCGCATTCTCCAAAGATAGCCACAAACCCCTCAAAGTTCTTCGCCATGAAAACCGCACAAAGCAGAGTCTCACACCACGAAGTCAATCGAAGCACACCCACATTTCCAACATGCCTGTGCCCAAGTAAAATGTGTGTGTCAAAGTGAAACAACCAATCTACACCATGGTACAGACTACAGACACCAGCAAACAGAACCAAAAAATGTAAACAGTGTAATTCTGATCGAGCTATCCTCTCTATGTGTGCCAAAGTGAAAGTGAAGTACCATCAACGCTACTATAATGCCTAAAACACAAACCGAAACTTACAAAAACGTTGATTAACAGATTCAAAATCAACCATGTTACGCCAATAGACATCATAAAAGCTATCTATCTCATACATCAACCCAAGAAGTAAGCAAATAGAAAAGATGGTGCGCACACAATATTGAGCATAGGCTTGTTGAATTACGTTCTCGAGCATCGGGAAGATTAAAGAACACGTTAAGACCCATTTACAAACCACAGAAATTACTTGGGTAGGAAGATTTACATGAATTCTCATGATCGGCATTCTTGAAGTTGAAACGCCATCGAGAGAGACCCTTTCCCTATTCCAAGACAGGAAATTACGTTCAGAACCTGAATTAAAACCAATAAGAGGGTGTGGGAGGGAGACTTTTGTGGAGTGTATAGGAACACAATAAAGGTGGTGAGTTGCCCCAGGAGGGCTTTTTGTCATTTTTAGGAGTTTTTGCAAAACAAGCCCTATCTTAATGAAAATTTTCAAAATAGTCTTCGACTTTTAACATTTTGCAAATTGGCTCCCAACTTTTGCACCGTTAGTGCAAAATAGTCCTTCGGTTAGGTTGCCGTGAAGCTAACCACCATTAGGTGTTGAGCATGGTTATATATTAATAAAAACAACTATTATAGCCTATGGAATGTGTTAACCCTCTTTACAAATCAGTCCATACTTTATTTGTTTTTTGCAAATTGGTTTCAATGAGAGTATAGTTTTTTTTTAATTTTTTGAAAGGCAAGCTGGGGTTAGGCAGACCCCTACCAGCCCTATGTGGCAGAGGGATTCGAACCTGGGCCTTCAGCTTGGCACAGGACCCAGCTTACCACATGGGATATCACATGAGAGTATAGTTATTTTATTCACTTTTTACAAATTAATCCTTCTTATTTGGTTTTTGTAAAACGGTCTTCTCGTGAAGGTAGAGATGTCAATTTGCCTGCGCTTGAGTGTGTTTGGGTTAGGGGAAGTCAATGGAACTAGAATCCAGTTCCACTAAATTCCTCACTGTGGCTTGAAAGTGGCTGAAGGATTTGGCAGAATTGGATTCCTATATTCCATTTAAATTTCCTGAATCCAAACACACATAAATGGAACTTTCTCTAAATAAATATTCTGAAATCATACCTTAACCCGATTCATATAAGCTTGGGTTTGAGCCCAAGTTTTTGAACAGTTCAAAGTCAACCAACTTATACACATAGTCTCAAGCTTGGTTGGCTAGGATTGAGGGAAGCTTGAGTTGGGTCATTCAATGCAAACCAAACCAAGGTCTTGGCTGTTCTTATGAAAATCACAAATGAGTTATAATATGGATCTTTGAATACATTTGCAGTCTCTTTCCTTTGGGATTGTTTGACATGAGTTTTTTTTTTTTATGATAACTGAGGAAAACTACTTCGTTCACATAGGAGCTAATTCGCGTAAAGATACCATTTCTTGATTGCCCAATAGAGAGTACACATAGCTTCAACATCGCGAACAAGAGATGTACAATCTTGGGCTTCGAACTCGTGATGTCCTTTCAATCTTGGGCTTTGAACTCGCAAAACTACCTGGGTAGTTTAAGAGGGAAGATCAGCTGCAATGTGATTGCACACTTTTAGCATGCTGCTGCACCTAATCACCAATCATCTTTTGTGGATTCACAAGGATTATTACAGCATTGGGTTTATCCCACTCAACTTACCTATCCAAAACAAGAAAAAGAAAAAACAGTGACTTGCCTCCGGATCAAGCACAACATGTTACTATTTTCATGTATTAAAGTCGTTTCCAACATAAAGTTTTGCATTATTTTTATATCATCCTCGTCTTGAGAACTTTCACTATTCTTATGGTACATTGTACTATTAAGACCACAGTAAATAAATCATGTTAAACACATTTGGTGTCTAGATCCACAAACAAGATAGTGGAATGGTATCCTAATTCTAAACCACAATCTTTCTCATTCATCGTGTGTTGTATTCTTTCACCGTTTAGTTTGGTCGTCGCTTTGCTTTAAAGAAAACTTCAGTTAGCCACCAACCTTTTGCCCTTAATTCAAAAAATGCACGTTATGTTTCTGAATTTTCTGATACAGGCCACAAGTTTTTTAAAAACTGCCAAATAAAGACCTCAAGTTAACAACCATCATCTTCGAAAATAGGATTCTTTTAGTTTCTCATTTTTTTTTAAGTTAAAATTACTTATTTGCCCTTACAGGAAAGAAAAAGGGCACTGTTATGCCCTCACAACAATTTCCAAAGGAGATATGATGATGTACGAATCATTGTCAATCGACAAAAAGGACGCTTTATGTATAGATTACCCTCACAGGAAAGAAAAAGGACAATGTTGTAAGAATCATTGTGAATGTGATTATGTGTAGCAGCACGCTAAAAGTGTACAATCACATTGCAGCTGATCCTTCCTCTTAAACCTCTCTTGTAGAATCTGACAATTTTTTGAAAATTTTGAGCAGAAATAAATATCGAATGTAGGGGATATTTTTGATAACTTATATTGTGATTTTTAAATACACGGTTGTAACCACATCTAAATTTTGAAAAGAACAAACGTGATTCTAGGCTAAAATGGTTATTTTGTAAAAATATAGCGAAGATATTTATGACCGAGGATCATAGTTATTGAATGACACAGTTAACCTTTTTTGGGGCATGGATGTCCTTTTTATTCTTTAATAAGGCATTATGGGTAAATTAAATTCAATTAGTATTTCATGGATATAATTGAATTTAGTTACACTAACTAAGTTGGATTTAGTTAATGTACCCAGTTCCCTACCACCCTTCTCAACCTAGTTCTGTAACCATCTGCCGAGCTCACTTCAGCTGCACCGACCTCCTTGCACTCGACCATAGCCTTGTTCGACCCTCCACATGCCTCTGCATAGGCTTGCATCCAGCATGCTCCTTTGTGCACCAACCTCCCTACCGAGCTCACGGGTCCAGGCTGACCAGCTCGGCACCTGGTCCAGACCAAGCTTTATCGGAGCCACATGCGTTTGAACCAAACCCAGTTCAGTTTGAAGGAGTCTGGCTTGACCCCCACTTCTTTGCTGTGCCAAGCCACTGACCCATTTTCATTTTAGTTGCTGACTTGGTGCGCTCCTCCATCAGACCCGATTGCCCTATAACCGGTTCCTTTGAGCCACTCGGTCTGGTTTGGTCGTTATCATCGCCACCTCAACATGATCAGGTTCCACCGCAATCTGCAACACATCTTACTTAATCTTCACGTGTTAAAGATTTATTTTGGAGTAAAAATTCTCCTAGGACTTTTAAAAAAAAATCATCTCTTATCAACACACTTTACAAGGTAGGTTATTGTCGCCAAATGCTCATAGATTTTGAATGTTTGAATATATTTTGTTGAGACACACTCGTTTGCTTATGTAAGATTCATTATGCTTGAAATGATATTGTATTTGTCTCATAAATAAAATAATATATATTTATGCATTCATTATACTTCAAATAAAATTGTTTTGCATGCATCTAATGAAATAATATATGTTGTACTTCGAATAAAAATAATAATTTTACATAAAATATATAGAATAAAAAAGATAGCTTACGACCTAAAAGAGACCAAAGTTTGAAGAAACCTTTTTGGTGTCACAAGCACACAGTAGTTCATAGGGCATATTTTTGTATTGGGATTGGCGTGGGTACTAACCCAGGATAACATAAACTTTAGAAGTGCAAAATAAGACACTATATGATAAATAAAATATATAAACACACAAACCTAAGATCTGGATCTGTTTTACCGACAAAGTGCTTGTATATATAAATCAACTACTGATTGGGTCGGATATATATGACTATAGTTACTATCCTAAAAATGGGTACTTGGATTACTGAACATCATTTTGGCCTGCACGGTGTAAGGCACATAAAATAATCTATGTAATAAAGATAACCCTTCAAACTCATTATATTTTGTTACCTAAGAGAAAGTAAATGGTATAACCATAAGTGATTCTGTTCTGATTTTTTAGAGTGGGGCGTCTCATTGGTCTCTACTCACTCGTAGGATTTTGTAAGTCGGGGTTGTCTGCATGTCCTAGGTGATAAATCCTCAACTATTGCAGTTAGTTTAATATGCATCATATTTTCTGTTATGCCTTAGCGGTGATTTCTTTCATTCACAAATTGTTTACTTTGGGTCCACCACACTCAAGCACCCGAGTTTAAAACATCTGAAAATAATACGCTTCTAAATTGCTTCGACTCTCTGTGACGATCTTCTCCCACGTACCTGGGTGGATGGTTAATTATCAAAATAAAGACCTTTTTGAATCACAGTTTAAAATAAAAATATACCTTAATAATGCAAACGGTTCTATTCTGCATTTTTTCATAGCTTTATTGGAAATACTGTAAAAATTCTGACCCTTTAATAGGGTTTTGTTTAGGTTCAAGTCAGTGAATGCTGTGGGTTAAGAGCGACATTGAGGATTAGCACTCTCCAAAGAATCTAGGGTTCAACTTGAGATTTTGTTTATAACATCTCATTTTCCAAGTTTTGTGTTTTGAATATTCTATACATTTTTGTCAAAGATGATGGAAATAATGTTTTGAGTTTTTACTTGGATAAATGTTGTGTTGTTATCCCTTTGTGGCTTGCCCGAAATTGTCGAAACCCATACACAACATAAAATCATTTTTTGTTGTCAATATTCAAAATATAAATTTTTTAAATTTCTAATAAATTTTTAGGTTTTAAAATTTCACAGCATCACATCCCATGGGGTTTTACTCATCCTGTAAGGGCAATTCATGAATATCACCAAATTGAAAAAACATCACGAGTTCGAAGCCCACTATTGTACATCTCTTGTTCGCGATGTTGAAGCTATGTGTACTCTCTATTGGGCAATCAAGAAATGGTATCTTTACGCGAATTAGCTCCTATGTGAACGAAGTAGTTTTCCTCAGTTATCATAAAAAAAAAAAACTCATGTCAAACAATCCCAAAGGAAAGAGACTGCAAATGTATTCAAAGATCCATATTATATAACTCATTTGTGATTTTCATAAGAACAGCCAGGACCTTGGTTTGGTTTGCATTGAATAACCCAACTCAAGCTTCCCTCAAACCTAGCCAGCCAAGCTTGAGACTATGTGTATAAGTTGGTTGATTTTGAACTGTTCAAAAACTTGGGCTCAACCCAAGCTTATATGAATCGGGTTAAGGTATGATTTCAGAATATTTATTTAGCGAAAGTTCCATTTATGTGTGTTTGGATTCAGGAAATTTAAATGGACTATAGGAATCCAATTCTGCCAAATCCTTCATCCACTTTCAAGCCACCGTGAGGAATTTAGTGGAACTGGATTCTAGTTCCATTGAATTTCCCTAACCCAAACACACTCAAGCACAGGCAAATTGACATTTCTACCTTCACGAGAGGACCGTTTTACAAAAACCAAATAAGACAGGGATTCATTTGTAAAAAGTGAATAAAATAACTATACTCTCATTGAAGATCATTTTGCAAAAAAACAAATAAAGTATGGACTGATTTGTAAAGTAGTCTATAAATAGAGAATACATAAGGAGATCCAACCCATCAAAAAGCAAGTATAGCTCCAATACCTTGCTCATTCGATTTTTCATTTCAATGACATTCCCAACACCTTTTATTGCAGATCATATACCTCTCAATTTATATATGCAGTTTTTATCACTTTTTGCCATGTAATTATTTTTCAATTATTTTTTTATTTCTTCATCTTAATTATTGAAAAAATGCTTGATTAATTTTTTTGAAGTTTTCATATTCAATTATATGTGCTATAAAAGAGTAGTTGCTTGCTTTAAATTTTTTTTCATATACACCACCAAGGTGGCATCCCATGTGGTAAGTGGGGTCCTGTGTCAAGCTGAAGGCCCAGGATCGAATCCCTCTGTCACATGGGGTGGCTGTTGTTCTGGTAGGGTTCCACCTAACTCCATTTTGCTTATAAAAAAAAATATTTTTTTCATGTACATGTTTTTAAGAAAAATAAAGTTATTTCATATGTAGACACTTGTAGACATTTATTAATGTTATTATTATTCTCAAAATAAAATTTTGACATAAACTTTACTTATAGATCCCGACCATATGGACCGGTAGCTTATCATTCTAATTTTAATAAAAAACTGATTTGAAACCGATTTTATTTTTTTTCTTGAATCAGTTTTGGCAAATGTTTTGACTCGCTACCACGGGTGCTCCTCCTGGTTGGTAGGAGCTGTCACTGCAAGTCTCCTTGTGGTGGGGAAGTTTCTGGTTCAAAACCCAGTGGTACATTGAATAATAACTGATAGGGGTCTACCTAACCCCAGCTTGCCTTTAAACTCATTTTCTGTCTCTGTTGTAGTCTGTACTCTTGTTGTCAACGGATCAGATACCCAACCCATCAGGATGTACTCAAAGTCACCCAAATAACAAAGCATTAGGTTCAAGGTTTTGTGGGGTCACATAAATGAAATCTCAAACTCAGATCGGTACATTTTAAAAAGTTCTATTTTTACTTAAAAGTATATATAAAACACTCGGGACCATTAGGTGCTCAGCTTGTTTGGTAAGAGCTGTTAGTGCAAGTCACTTTGTGATGGGACGTTGCAAGTTCAAATCGCAATGGTATGATCTATAATTGGTGGGGTCTGCCTAACTCCAGCTTGCTTATCAAAAAAATATATATATATATATATATATATATATATATATATATATATATATATTTTGGTAGAGTAATGGGTTCATGCTAAACCCATTTGGTACTAAACTGCATGCTAAATAGGTTTTTAAGCTTCTCCGGTGTTTTTTATGCGGCTCGATTTACCAAGAATTCACACCTGAATCATGTGTTTTTGATGAAAAAAAGATGTTTGGAGCCTGGAAGATTTGCAAAGATTTTAGGCAGTTGATTTTTTGAACTTTATAAAAAACTACCCATGTGTTGGAATCTAATACTTTAAGAGCTGATCCCTATAAAATCAAGTGCATAGATCACATAATTTAAAAATAAAATGAAGAAAAGCTCAAAAAATCTATTTAGCACGTGGTTTAGCATCAAATGGGTTTAACACCTTCCCGTTACTCTCTCTCTCTCTCTCTATATATATATATACATATATAAAGAGAGAGAAATGGGTAGGTACTAAATGAGTTTTTCAGAGTTTTTTTTTTTTAAATTCTAACCCTAGGGATCAGCTCTTGAAGTATTCCATTCCCACACATGGGTGGGTTTTTATAAGGTTAAAAAAGGCAACTGTTTAAAAATATTTATAAATGTTTGAGGTTCCAAATATCAATTTTTTTCATGAAAACACATGATCCAAGCGTGGATTCTTCATAAATCGACCTTGCCCATCACATTTATGAGGTCAGAACGGTGAAAAAACACCAAAAAGGCAAAAAAAAAACCATTTTACACATCATTTTTGCACTATATATATATATATATATATATATATATAACAAACCAAGTCCAATTCTCGAGCAGAAAAGTCGAGATGAATAAAATATGTAGCAAAAATCATAACCCAAACCCAACCTTCCTATAGCTGTTGGGTACCAACCCATTAGGGTAATACCCAAACCTGCCAATATAACAAATTGTGACGTTCATGTTTGGGTTTTGTGGAGACACAAAAATGAAATCTTCAACCTACACTCCATAATTTTAGATTTTTTTTATATTAAAAATACATATAAAATATTTAGGTCGAATCAAGAACCTGAACAAAAAAAAGTCAGGCTGGGTTAAGTACTCAGCAAATATCACGACCCGAACCCGGACCACATCTTGCTGAAGTCGGGTTTGGCTCAACTCGAATATTATTCTGTGTTTCTCATGTCCGTACATGGGAATTCAGGTTTTCAGTTACACGATACAAATTCGACCCATTTGCAGCCCTAGAACTACCGGATATTGCTTGGGCCGACCTGAATATTACTCGGGTAGAAACTTTTATATGCCTATACCCGAGAATTCGGATTAGCATCGGATCGGGTATCAGGTACAAACCCGACCCGTTGATAGCCCACGCTTCTCCGTCTTAACGTTAGTTTCTCTCTCTCCTCTGAGATCCCCCAATTCTCCATGCACGGACGAGCAGAAGCTAGGGTTAGGGTTTCTCTCTCTCTTTCGATCGATCTGGAATCCCTTCTGCCGTTCCCCTCAATCTGAGTCCCAGAAGAGTTTTTCATCTCTCTGCGGGAAGAATTAGGGTTTATCTCTCTCTCTCTCTCTCAATCCATCGGGAATTCTTCGGCTTTTCTCGACGGAGGAGCCGAGATGTCGCACAACGACACCATCCCTCTCCACGCCTCCTCTCAATCGGACATAGACGAGATCGAGAACCTCATCAACGAGAGCGTCCAGTCGGCCAGCCTCCACGGTTCCATACCCGTCCCCTCCGCCCGGCCGCCGAGCCCGCCCAGGGTCTCGATCCCGGTCTCGTCGTCGCCATTCATCCCATCATCGATCCCTCAGACGTTCCAGAAGCCTACCGCGCCTCCCGTCCCGCCCGTGGTGCCGCCGGGCGTGAATCAGAATGCGAGGCAGAACATCGCGACGAACGCGTTCGGTCCGGCGCCGAACACGCTGACAGAGCCTGTCTGGGACACGGTGAAGCGGGATCTGTCGAGGATCGTGAGCAATCTGAAGCTCGTGGTGTTCCCGAATCCGTTTCGTGAGGATCCCGGGAAGGCGTTGAGGGATTGGGATCTTTGGGGCCCTTTCTTCTTCATCATATTCCTCGGTCTCACGTTGTCGTGGTCAGCCTCCGTGAAGAAGGTATCGGATTTCTTTGGCTCTCACTTCGGATGTTCTCGTTTCCCTTTGTTATTAGTCATTATCATGCCTATTGTAATTTGTTATTCTTGAAATCTAGACTCATCTGACCTATAGATCAAGGAGAATTTAAGTAAAATACTTGGCTTTCTTAATGACTGTGGATGTTCATGTATTCTTAAGCATGAGATAAACGGGCATATGTGAGTTTCCTTATGGTAATCGTGACATATTTTATCTTGTTTCGTCTCAGTATAATTGCAATTTGGTGCGTACATTGTATTCATGCATTATTGTTTGGTTGTGTACTGCGTATGAAAAAATGAATATGGTAAGGACAGAATAGGGGGGATATTGGTAGAGGTATTTGGGGTATAAAAGATGCAGCTTTATGATGAGAATAAGATGCTTTCATTTACGAAGAATGAGCCATGATGTTCATGTGTACAAGATATACACAAACATGGGAAAAGAAGGCAGCCTTGTCAACTAAAGAATATAAAATAGTTTAATACAAGCAATTATAGAAGTCTTCTGGAAGTCTGCATCAAACATTATATGCCACAATTGATGAAGCTGAGCAACAAATGAAAAATTCAAGTTGCTTTTGTTGGGTGAAGTACATGTTGGTTATCAATAGCTTTCTAATATTAGTGAGCTGAAGGTATGTGAATAACTCGAGTAGTTTTTGTTTGCACAAAAGTCGGAACTGGGAATGCTAACAGTCTCAAATCTCATGATGGCAGTTTTTTGTTGGCACATATTCTCTTAAACAAAATTGAGATGTTAGTGGTGTTGACTTGATTTTGAGACTGCCATTGGGTTCTGTATTCACAAGGGACAAAGTTCAGGTTGATGTTGTGGTCAAGTTCAGCGAGTGAATTCTGACCTGATGTGTATATTGTCTGAGAGATGTGAAATTCATTGGACGATATCCTTATGCACGTTCTTTCGGAATTACCAATATATTTCCTTGTTCAATTGATTAACCAAAAACAATTGTGCCTTCCATGAAGAAAAGTTTCCCTCCATGTGATTGGAAAACCTGAGCACCTTCTATGTGGTCAAAAGCGCTAGGCGGTGCCTAGTCGGTAAAGAAACCAGTTGACGACTAGTCATTACTAATCGGACTAGGTAGACTAGTCGGTGTTCTAATTAAAAAAAATACAAAATATACATAAAAATATGTTTAGTTATTTTGGTAATATTTTTATCAGACTAGTACACAATTACACATGATTTCACAAAAGAAATATAACCAGAATATAGATATATATGTTGAATTATTCATAACATATTAAGTATAATCAACAAAACATGCTTTCAGCCCTTCACAGAAAAATTGATTGTAACAAACACATACATGTGTAAATAACATATTACATAATAAGTAATACTAATAACATGCTTTCATGCTTTTATAGAAATTTTTACAAAAACTCACACATATATACAAACAAAAGTTACACACACACACACACACACACACACACACACACACACACACACACACACACACATACATATATATATCGCTTTCAGCCTTTAATAGAAAAATTCATCAGAAACAAATTAACACACACATATAAAAAACATATATCATTTAGAATTAACCTCTTTGTACAATTTTGAATAAATATATAATAATAATAATAAATAACTAAACTGCCCTTGCACCTAGGCGAAGGCAGCTTAGTCGGTGACTAGGCACCCTAGTCAATGCGTAGTGTCAAAATTTTTCCCTTTAAAGGTGTCCACCTAGGAATTGCAAAGCCTAGGTGTTTTACTTACGTCTAGGCTAACTACGCAGACTAGTTGGTGCCTAGTCGGTGCTTTTGACTACATATAGCACTTTCCTGATTCACAGTTAATAGATTTAGCATAAGAGCAGAGATTATCAATTGTGTTGTGCTGTGAAGTGGCATCCTTTGTTTGCCATCACAAAGGGTACTTGGTGCTTGAAAGTCATCAGGACTATGTAGGCTTGCAGGGTTCTCCTTTATGTAAAAAACATTTCATTGCATTGGAGTTAGTCACCATGAATAAGGTTCACACATTTAAAGAGTTCAGCACCACTTCACATGTGGCACCAGAAAATGTTGGGGACCTTTCCTCCAACATGGCTTCGACAACTCTGTTATCCAGTCACTGCCCTAAAGCAACTCGAGACTAAACTTGTTTCTAAGTTTGCTGTTTTATGTTCAAATTAACATGAGTATGCATGGGGATAACGAACCTTATAAGCAAAGGAGGTGAGACATTCTACAATGCAGCTAAGAAGTACACTTACATTAACAATACATGTTTTCGAAAAGGTCGTACAGAAATATTGTGTGGTGGAAGTTGAAGTTGGCTGTATTAAATTATGAGCTTTTAAGCAAACAGGCCTGATAGGTCATTCCCCTTTTATAGTTGTCTGTAGCTATATTCTCCATCTTAATATTCATTGTTTCCTGCTGTCTCATTGTGGCTCGATGATGTGCTGGGTGACAGGTTTCCATCATCTTTGCCTCTTGTGCTGGAACCTGTGTTTTGGAATAGGATTTCAAGAGTGACTATTTAATAACCTAGCGGAGGTTGATGGGCAATTGGAGGTAGTAGATTAAGTTGATAAAATGTTGCTCTCCAATCAGGGGAGGATGTAGGTTGTTAATGTTACAAACCAGTGAGACAAAAAGCCTCTGCTTAAAGTAAACTTCAGCTGACTTCAGATGCATTCTAGAAAACCCACTAGTAGAAGGCATTTGTGGTGTTACTAGGGACCTATTTATTTCCTGATTTTGTATTATTGGCTAACTGCAAGGTGGGCTCATCTTGAGTTAGCTTTAAAAGAGGTTTGAAGGTTTTGGTAGACAGTGCGGCATTGCTGTGGCATGTATATGGCACTCTTAATGCTTGTAGTGTTGAATAGTTTAATGTAAGTGTATGAGATCTTTTGGAGGTTTGGATGCAATCATTGTGCTTGATTCACTATGCAAGCTTGATTCTGCTTAGATATGTTCATGTTCATTTTTACCACTCATCACAATGGGCACAGTGATTATGTTTTGCTTAAACTTCATTTCGGTGGTGCAGTTCTTCAAATGTAAACAGCACTTTTCCATTTTCCTTTTACCTGGCACAGTAGAAGCCTCTTGACTGGTGCTCACAGTTTTTGTTCTTCCTAGCCACTTGATAATGTCTTGCTCTTCAATTAATAAATAATTATTTTTTGAGTCTTCTCATTCATTTACGTACTTTAAACATAATATTAGAAAACTGGTAAAGATGTGTGGACACCTCCATCCACTAATGGCATTTCTTTATTGCAGGCGCTTAATAATGGTTGCTCTCATAATTAATCAAGGGTTTCCTATGAAAATTGTTGCTTTCTTCCCTAAGACCAATCTATGTTTATTGTTTTTCTTGTGACAATGAATTGGCCCATTTGGAGTGCTTCATAATGAGATTATTCTGCTTCTTTACTTGAAATTGCCTACATAATGAGATAATTCAACTTCTGTCTGTCTTGGCAGTCTGAGGTTTTTGCTGTTGCTTTTGGGGTCCTTGCAGCAGGGGCCATTATTTTAACACTGAATGTGCTTCTTCTGGTAAGTGTTAATCTGGTGTCCTCGATTCTTGTTCTTTTGTCCCTCTTTTTTAGTTTTATGAATATAATGAACTGCTGGCTCTGAAATCCTCTTTTTCTGTTATTTTAGTTTGAAAATGTTACTTGTTGATAACTTATGTATTTACTCATTTAGGGTGGGCATATTATCTTCTTTCAAAGTCTCAGCCTTTTGGGGTACTGCCTCTTTCCCCTTGACGTCGGAGCTCTTGTCTGCATGTTGAAAGATAATGTGATACTTAAAATAATAGTGGTGTCGATAACACTGGCATGGAGCTCATGGGCTGCTTATCCTTTCATGAGTGCTGCTGTCTCACCCAGAAGAAAAGCTCTTGCCCTGTACCCAGTCTTCCTCATGTACATCTCAGTTGGCTTCCTCATTATCGCTATAGATTAGCAGTCAGTACTTCTTTGATCCTGCAAAGGCTTAATTGCCATCACTGGAAACAATTTTTAGCATCGGTTTCAGCTGTTTTAAAGTAATTCATCCACAGATCTGTACACCATTGAATCCTATCTGTAGAAAGAGTTGTTGGTTTGATTTCTTGTGTCTTGTTTTGTGATCATTGCTGACAGTTGAAGCTGTTGTGTAGTTTTTGTTATAGTCATCTCTATACTGGGAACCGGGTACCTGTTGGGATCAAACGCTTCTATTGTGGCTATGGCCAGTGTTTGCACAGTTATTTGCGGTAAATATCATTTGCAGAGTTGTAGCCAGTAAAACTTGGACTTCAATATGGCAATTCTCATGCTTTTGTTTGTTTACTCTTGCACCAATGGACTTTGAAACATTTGTTCACTATTCTGCGGTTTGAATTATCTCCCCATATAGTCATTTGGAATTGTCAATCTGATGAAATCTTAGTTTGGTTGGGTCTTGACCACGACGGATTCTCTGTTAAAAACTCAATGGTCTAAAATACTGTCAGATTTTTTGGATGCTTCGAATGCACTGTGTGTATATGGGCCTTTTGGATATGCTGCAAATTATTAGTTGAACTTCAAAGCTTTAAGCCAACCCACCTAGCCAGGGAGCTATAGGTGTCATTGCTAATGTTGTGATTTCGAAAATTCCTGAACTAGACAGCTATTTTCTCTCGAAAATTGCTAACTGGAAATCAATTTTAGAAAATTACGCATATTGCTAATCACAACAGCATTTGTCCCCTGAGACTCTCTGAAGATACCAGCTATTTGAAAGTCACTAGTACTTCGCAAAGTACTCGAGCGTGATCACTATCTGCTCTTCTTAACCGAGGGTCTGGTTTTGCTCAAGTTTAAACAAAAAGGTTATACTTTTTTAGTTTGGGCAAGATGCCCTTATAACTTAGTCTGATGGATACCAAAACAGAAACGATGGGAACAAAGCAATTTCTTCCCAAACTTGAAGAAACAAAAAGAGGAACTCACTCTGGATGAGGGACTGAGGCAGCTCTTGATCAGGATATTATTGTTGCCCCAAGCCTAAGCATGCCTTTTGGGTGAAATCACTTATCCAGATAAACTGGCATAAGCTCAGATTTGTGCAAATTTAAGAGCTTCTGTATTACTTACAATCAATGATGAAGTTTCCCACCAAGGCAGGAGCAGTTGGTGCACGTCACCTTGTGTTGGGGCGTTGCAAGTTGGAATCCCAATGGTATGGTTGTATAACTGGCAGGGGTCTGCTAACCCCAGCTTTCCCTGAAAAAATGATGAAGTTTCTCACATGCAAATAAGATGAGAAGATAATGCATTTTATAAGTGATTTGACTTGACTAATAGATTTTGGAGCTGCACACAATTAAAGATACTAGGTGATCTATGTTAATACTTGTTCAGCTATGTCATAATGACACGCCATTTTGGCTGCGTGTCCCCTGTGACAAGCGTGGAAATGCAGACCCTGAAATGACATGTATGGTCCTTATTTTAATATTTTAAATAAATTTTATTACTTCTTAATTTTATTTCAATAAAAAGCTATTTTTAATGTTAAATATTCAAAAATAGTTTTTACTTAATAAAAATTTTAAAATTCTGCATCCTCGTGTCCCATTTTTTGAATGTCACCAAGTTGACGGGATGTCACAAGTTTGAAACCCCTGGGTGGCATCCCTTGCTGCTAGGTGGAAGCTGGGTGTGCTGGGCAGGGGGACCTAAGGGTTTTACCAACTGAAAGCCAGCCAATTTGGGCGATTGGGGGGAGGGGGTTCCCTTGGATTATCCAAATAAAAAAAACTATGAGCACAATAGATATTATCACTGCATCCATGATCCAGTACATTGGAGTAACTATTAAAATTAATGATAATTGTTGAATATAATTGGATTGGAAAATGCTTGCATCACTGTTATTCTGGAATTGATACCTTAGAAAATGAATGTATCATGTGGTCTTGCATGGAGCAATAGGAAGAAACAGAGTATTTCAGAATACTTGCATGTTATGGTTGATCACTCTATCATCCTCCAAGATTCTTTCTTATCCTTTGAACATCTTGGCCGCCAATCTGAAAAGCCTTCTTCAAAACATCATCTATGATGGCAGGTTTGGATGTGAATGCCGCTAGAGCCGAGAGCTGTGCACCTGGGTTCTGGCTGTTGAGACCAGATACTGCTAGTGCAGGCTCTGTGTCAAGGTTGTAGAGGAAATGCAGCATTCCCTTTGGGAACACAAACACATCACCGGGCTTCAGCTGCTGCGTAAACAGGCGGTTGGTCGTGTCGACGAAGCCGACTAGCAGGTACCCTTTTATCAGCATGGTGACCTCGGCTGCACGCGGGTGTGCATGGGGTGGAACAAGGCCTGCGGGTGCAATGTCGATCCGAGCCAATGTCAGGCCTTGAGTGTTTACGCCGGGTAGGTTCTTGGTGTTGGTGAGGGTGACATTGAATCCGAACCGGTTCGCGGCCGGGTTCCCGGGTGTGGCCAGTGCAGATGTTTTGAAGTGTGAGGCCATTGCATTTGCTGGGTTCATGCAAGGAATGCCATTGAGGAAGAAGGAGAAGGATGTGTTGGTTGTGTCTGCAATGCAGTAGTCTTGAAGTGGATCTGGATCGGTTGATGCCACCAATATTGGTGTTGATAATATGGCTAGTAGAAAGAGGGTGATGAAGTAAGTAATTGTGGTGCTTCCCATATGGAATGAAGAAGAGAAATGTTGTGATTTCCTTTGTTTGGTTGCTACTTGATATGTGTTCTGTGCGTTCATATATATATATATATGATTTAGTTTCTTGGATTTTGGTGTTTGCTTTGTGATTTGTTTTGGAGTGATGTGGACATGGTAGCTTCACCTTTTCACCAAAGTGTGAAGACTTGGCAAGGTGAATATGGACTTGGATTATTCGACCCGAACCGGATCTGGTATAATTGATGAGATGCATGGATTTTGGGATTGAACCACAGGGAGTTTGCAATGAAGTCTTGATTTTACAAAGATTTTAGGCAATTCAGTAACTGTCCCGATAAAGGCCAAACCGGTTCCTGAGTCTTTTCACAGGTTTGCAATGTAGGTGAAATGGGATAAGGATGGGAGTGATTTACCTTCTAAGCTACTACTTGTCTTGCTTGAAAGAGGCAGTTCAGGCAGGGTAGGTTTAGAAGGATCAATTTAAGCATTTGCTGAGAGAGAGAGAGAGAGAGCATAGTGAAAAAAAGTTAAAAAAGACAATATCGGCAGCCAAAAATTGAGAGAAATAGATTTTTTTTGAAAAACTAGTGTTTTTTGGCAAAGTATCGGCAATCAAAAATGTTTTTTAATAAAGAAATATAAATTTAAAGGATTTAAAAATAAAAACACCATTTTTTGCAGTAATTATCTGATAAAAAGATAAATATCATGTTTAAAATGCAATGTTTATGTTTATACAAAAAATTCATGATATTTTGAAAATATTGCGAGAAATTAAAGTTTAAAACTTTTAGGTAATTTCTGGCTGTATTTTCACGAGTTTTTCATAAATGTCTTGATATTTGTCACACAAGAGAGAGAGAGAGAGAGAGAGAGAGAGAGAGAGAGAGAGCGAGAGATGGATATGAATCCTAGTGAGATATGGCAGGGTCCATGTCATCCAATTAATAAAATGCTCGTGCTTGTCATGGGGTTTTCAACTTTGTATCTGGTAAAAATATCCAGAAATATCTGGGTTTGACAAATATGTAAACCTGATTAGGTTATTTTATCTGAAAATCTAGATCGATAAGGTTTGGGTGGTAAATGGATTTGGGTTGAATCCAATCACGGCAGAACCAATCGGTAAGATTTTAGTTATAGCATTCATAGTAACAAAAGTTTTAAATGGGAAAATAACAGCATCCTTTTTATCGTGAGATATTGATTTTTTTTATTTTTTTCATGTTTTTATCAGCAAAATATCAGACAATTTTAATTAAAAATAAAAAACAACTATTTCTAAAGGAAAAATGTAAAAAAATACAAAATTTAAATTTCTAGCAATATCTAAAATTTTAAATAGCTGGAAACATATAAAGAAAAAATATGCATTCCTATGAAGCTAGGATGTGATTGCTACGATTTATTTAATACCTCAAGGACCTGTTTGGTTAGCCCCAAACATCTGGATAAATTTTGAATCTCCCCTTGGGAAAGAACAGAACATGGAATACCATGATATTGTGTTATGGCATGCAGAGTGAACTGGAATCAACGATTGATCTGTTCAAAAATATGAAAAATGATGACAAAACACTTTGGGTGGCGGGTGGAGATAATCTAGAAATTTCAAATACATGGCCAAACAGCGAAAAAATTAAATTCCAATATTCTTTCTAGATTTTTGGAGTGCATCCAAACACTACATTTTTCTGGAAATTTAAAAAATCTAAAGTTTTAAAAATTCAAACAGCAAAAACATTAAAAATTAAATTTCTGGATTTCTATCCAAACAGGCCCTAAGTGCTATGAATTGAACATTTTAAATATTGAAATCCATGTTTATGTAGGTTTTCCTTTTTTTATTGTAGGTAAATTTAAATCTTCACATCCAAATAGTTTGGTATATATACAGTGTATTTTAACACTAAAGTGGTCATAAAATATTACACTTCTTTTTTTTTTTTGGTTTATTACACGAAGAAATGGCATTCGGGATTGAAAACCCGGGAGGGGCCCCGTTTCAAACTATTAACTTGGGATAGAAAAAAAGCTCCCTATGTACAAGTCCGAGGCAATGTAAGTAGGGGTGGCAAAACCTGACACGACCCGCCAACCCGCCTCTTAGGCGGGTTCGGGTTTGGAAAAAACGAACCCGTTTAATAAACGGGTTGACCCGCCTAACCCATTTATTAAACGGGTCGGGTTCGTGTTAGGGGTATGCCAACCCGCCAACCCGGCTGACCCGTTTAATAAACGGGTTAGGCGGGTGGGTCAACCCGCCAACCCGACTGCCAACCCGCGAACCTGAGAACCCGTTTACCCGACCCAACCCATTTATTAAATGGGTTGGCGGGTCGTGTCGGGTTACCCGTTTATTAAACGGGCCGGGTTCCTGTTTGCCACAGCCGACCCGTTTAATAAACGGGTCGGGTTCGGGATGAGGTATGCTGACCAGCCAACCTGTCGGGTCGACCTGCCAACCCGACACTATTGCCACCCCTAAATGTAAGCAACTTTTAAGGGCTTGTAAAAATCAAATGCTGGACACAAGGAACACAACTTCTTGTTCAGTCCAAACAAATGTTGAACGTAGTACAGTTGTTATAGAACAAACATAATCTTTTATGTTCTGCTATTCCGTCCAATCTTGGACGCACCATCAAGCACACCCTAAAGTATCACACTTTATACACCAAATTAGTGCAATATATTAGTTAAAAGGACCTGGACTTGAGTTGAGAGTTTAGACTGTAGGTCAGCGTGTAACAATCCTACTAGCCCAATATGGACTAGAAGCTGGCACATAACTTAGATATTGAATTCTTATTAACATCCAATTGGAATGTTGTGGAATTGGATTAAATCCCCTTAAGTTCCCTGCACCCAAACACAGAATTTAATTTGGATTGTAAATGTAGTAAAATCAGTCAAAGAGAATATTAGCAAATCAATATATGATTGGAAGGGGTGGTGTTTGTTGGCAAATGTGTATTGGATTATCACAATTGTGTGAAACCGATAACCACAAACAATTGCGAGAAATCAATAACCACAAAGCACATTTTTACACGCATTTACAAACATGTGAAAATTTGCAGTGAGTAAAAGGTACCCTTGAAGCCATTTTCACACCGGTTTGCAAACATGTGAAAATGGTTTTTGTGTGTAACGCGATTCCATTTCCCACGGACAACAATGTGAAATGGAATCACATTCTCATTTTCAAATGTGTAAATGTCTCATTTATGTCACATATATTACTTTCAAAATGTCGCCAGCTTGTGGTGCTAAAGGACCAACAAACAAAAACACGACATTTTCAAAATATCAGATATTTTGAAATATATTATGTTTTTGTCATGAGAAAAATACTGTTCACAGAGACCTCAGTTTACTTTTGTATCTTATAAATTTAATATTTTTATAAAAATTGTACTTTTTTGAGGAAAAAAATTAAAATATCACAAGATATTGTCCTTTTTAGTACCATTTTGATAATGAGATTTTGTGACATTGTTTTTTTTACTTTTTTAGTATCACCACCACAGTTGCAAGCCGTTGGATTGCATAAACTTGCCTATATAGTGACAAATCTCACAAAAATATCGCGAGAAATTCTCAGAAAGTAAAAAAAACGATAATTTCTAGCAATATTTTCAATTTCTCATAAAATTTTCATCAAAAACATAAATATCACATTTTAAATGCAATATTTATGCTTTTATCGGATATTTATCATGAAAAAATCATGTGGTTTTTATTTTTAAATATTTTTTATTTATATTTATTTGTAAAAAACTATTTTATTATATTTTAAAATTACTTTTTATGACAAAGATTTTGGAAAAATGCAAGATTTAAAAACAAAACTCATTCTCACGAGTTTTCGGCAGTCGATATTTTGCTGTTTTTAACTTTTGTCACTATGCTTGTCTATACACCCTCATGGATTAGACTTTGTTTCATATAGGAGCTCCATTGTCAGCTGTCCTGCTACTCATGTGGTCGAATGAGATAGCTGAATGGTTAGGTCACATTATCATAATCTAGGGGTCTTAGGTTCAAATCCCATAGAAGTTAACCAAAAAATAAAAAATAGATAGTAAAAAAAGAACAATTATACTGACCTGAATTCTACTAATAAAACCCAAAAATTAAAAGTGTTTTTTTAATAAGCAAGTCAAGGAGTAGAACCTAATTGGGTCTCCCACGGCACATGGTCTCCAGCTCAAGGATAGGGAGATCTCTCCCTACTCTAAGTTCGAATCCCTATGTGGGCGCCCTCTTCGGCACAACGAATCGTGAGGCTCTTTGGGGATCAAGGGGCGATCATGGAGTTCTATGTTGTGGGGACAACATTAGGCAGGACTGGTAAACAAGCTGGATAAACCGAACATGAGGTGTTTAAGTTTGGCTTGTTTTTTATCGCTAGTCAAGGCAAACTAGAGCTTATATGACCTCAAGTTAAGTGAGCTGAGTTTGAGCTCATTCACTTAGAAAAGCACGTTGTTTCAAAGTTGGAAGTAACATGGTTTGAACTCTAGACATACTGAGCCAAGCTTAAGCTGAATCATGTATACAAAAAATACATGGTTTCAAACTGAAAGGTATAGGATATGAACTTTAAACATACTGCTTGCAAGCCCAACACTTCAATAATTTATTTTGCATTATATTATATGATATAAAATATACTAGAATATATTGATTATTGCTTAACGAGCTTGTATGAGCCCAGCCAAGCCAACCACCTGTTGTTCATATTTAGCTTGTTGAGCCTATTTAGTGAGTTCGAATCAGATCTTGATCTAGTTTAGGTTTGTGAAACATCCATGAAGCAAAAGGGAGTTGGGGACAACTCACAATTAGTCTCATCCTCTTCTCCATATCAAAAATAAATTTGTCACCATTGGCTTTAAGTTATTCTATCTTACCATAAACCTGTCAGGTTCCTGCTCTCCCAAATCAATAATAACCTGAAAAGGAAAACACAGCAGATTCTATACCTTTTTTTATTTTTTAGCTAGATCATCCTTTTTATCTCTTTCTTATGTTTAGGAAGAAACCGTCTCCTACTTGTTCAACTTGCTTTTTTTGAGTTTCAAAAGACTTTATATTCAGCAAATGCCAATGCAGCCAGCTAACTCAAACTCACTTAAGTTGAGTTAAGTCCCCACCAAGCTGACCTTCACTTTTGGAGTCGCTAAATTGTATGACTGAATCAAGGTTACCAGGCTAGAAAGCAGAAGCAGAAGCAGAAGCAGGAGCAGGAGCGAGAAGCAAGGTATTTTAAAATTTATAAGCAGGAAATGAGGAATCAATTTAAAAGAAAAAATATGAATAAAAAGAAAGTGATATGAGATTGAATGAGAAACAAAATACTAATTGAGCGTGAAGAGAGTAAAAACTAAAACTAAAATTCTTAAATTTCATGATTTTATAGTGTAAGAACTAAATTCTTCTCAAAATCTAAAAATGATGATTGCCAAGTTAGAGAAAATACATGAATGAAAAGTGTGAAAGAAAGCACATGACAAACGTGGTAGAAGCAGATAAGAAGCATGCAGGAAAGAGAGAAAAATGGGTGAGAACTGAGAAGCATAAGAGAAGCATGAGAGAATTAAGATTCACATTAAGTTTCAGAAGCAAAGAGTTTTGCGCTTCCAAAGAGAGCTTTTGGAAAGCACATTTACCACCTATATGAAGCTTTCAGAAACTCTGGACTGGATGCTGACCTCAGAGTCGATTATGTAGTTTAGAATATAGAACTCTTTGAGGAAATGAGCGGTGGCTAAAGATTCTGAACATATTGAACTGCAGTCAACCATCTTTGCTTGCTACTGTTATCTTGTAGGCATGCAATAAACTTATTGAAATCCTGTTACAAGCTATGAGGAACATCATTAGGACCTTGCATCATGGTAAAATAGAAAAATCTATTCAATGCAATACCCAAATAAAAATGACAATCACAATAACTGAAACATGAATGGAATTGCCTTAAGCAGGCCAAGAGGTTAGCCAAGTTATCCAAAGCATGTGTCCAATAATATAAAAATTCAAGTTACCACATACGCGAAACCTTCATTAAAAAATATGCAATTAAGTAATCTACATCTGTATATCTATGTCTATGTACTCGTAACTCATCTATGGAGGTCATCACATTCACCACAAACTTATTCCCCTAAAAAAATTTAAAATTATGTCAGCCACATGAGGACACTTGTAATTCTATAAATAATAAGGATACATTTGTTGTATTTTAATTTGCACTATGACTTTCTGTGTGTTCTTTCTATAAAATATTTATAGTCTAATAATTGTTGACATAATGCATACCTAAATTATATATATATATATATATATATATATATATATATATATATATATATATATATATATATATATATATATATATATATATATATATATATATATATATATATATATATATATATATATATATATATATATATATATATATATATATAAAGGAATCAGATTTAAAATTGGAGTATTGATCTGGATGGGAATGAATCATATTGGATAATTAGGATTCGTGTATCTTCTCAATGTTCTTTTTTCCTGTGGCTTTTCAGTATTGCTACCTAAATGGTTTAATTTTTGAATGACTAAGAACTCTCACCAAAGCGAGGAAAACCTGGAGTGGGGCGAGGGCTCCACGACCACCCTGCCTTACATGACCCACCTCTGAAAGCTACGGACACACCCGTGCTCCAGTGGGGACCTAAATGGTTTAATAAAATCGCTTTTTATTCCTTGAATATAAACAAATGAATCAGATTTGGGCTTACCAATTCTTTCTAGAGGAGGGCAAATATATTGACCAGTATACTCTTGCAAGTTCGGATGCCATGTCTTACTAAATTTTTTAAAACTAGATATTGCTTGGATATTTATTGGGTCCATTTCAGCCATATTTTTTTGAAATATTGAACTTAAGAGATTTTACTTACATTTTTCTCGTAGCTGCTAGGAATATCTTATGTAATCAGACCAAGTTGATGCAGCGTATGCTTACAGTTTCCGACTTAATTGTTTAGACCTTCGTGAATGCGAGGGGAGAGGCTTTTTAAATTCCATGAGGCCATATAATCAAGGCTTCTTTTTGGCTTCTTTTTCTGGTTTACTTCTTTGGTATTGGTTCTAGCTAGGGATATCAACGGGCCAGGTTTGGTTCGGACCCAGGTGAAATCAAACCCAAGCCTGATTTGAGATGATGGAATCCACCATAAGAGAAATCACCCCCGGATCTTATAAGGATTCCATGAACCAGACCAGGTCAATACCTGACAAAATAATAGTTATTTTTTTTACATTGAAAATTTGTGGATCCTAGTTGGAACTTGGGTCGGGCCTGGGTTTGTTATGAAATTTCACAAACCATACCCAGATCCATATATTAATCGGACCTCAGGTCTGACCGAGATTCTAATTGGACTTTTTTGTTTATCTCCAAACCCTAACCATATAGGGTATGGTATAGGTCAGGTCGACCCATTAACACCCCTAGTTCTAGCATTCAGTATCAGCTATATCTCTGCAAGGCTATTTCTCGTGATATAGATTTTCCCTTTACATCACCACCCGAATGTACGAGTAGTCAACACATCCCGTTCTCAATCAACCTTTTTTTTCCCTGACATCATTTTGGAACTCTCTGGACCGGTTCAACACAAGACAATGGTGCTACACATTTTATGCCAAACAACTAGCCCTTGCACTGGGCCTGGCCTTAAAAGCTTACTGGACCTCTCACAAGAACCATGTCAGACTCATCAGTATCAACACAACAACAACGATGGGAAAAAGTACCAATCTATTTCACACTATCCGGGGCAATCACTTCGAACATCACTCAATCGACCCGTTCTTCGGGCGACGGGGAGGTCCATCCTATCTGCAAGTCTGATCAGAGCATGACCATAGATGTCGGTTTCATACCCGGATGGAAATGGGAAGGTCAGAGTGAAGCATACGCTACCGGGAAACCCCTTTGGTTTATCCCCGGCAACTTACTTTCCAGAAGCGTTCCAATCCATTTTTACAAGAATGCTTAGTCATTAACATGTGAAAATTTCAAATACAAGAAAGGAAGGTGAATTTGATTTCCACAGAAACACTTCACTTGCCTAACATTTTGTAATACTACTCTTTTCACAACCAAGTTCTCCATGGGCGTATCACTTTTCCCACCTTGCACAAGCAAAAGTTGACGCACATATCATCTTGGATGCAATATATGCCTACGTTCACAAAACAAGATGTTAAAACATGTCAATCACTATCAGTACCTGCTCCACAGGAACAAAGGTAGAAACTACATCACTCTTCCCACCTTGCTCATGTAAAAGTTGAAGCACATATCATCTTGGATGCAATATGTCTACTACACTAGTAATATTCACAAAACAAGATGTTAAAACATGTCAATCACTATCAGTACCTGCTTCACAGGAACAAGGGCAACAAACTACCATCCCTGATACACAGGATGTAATCATGGAACTACTATCGTGATAGACACCTAAATCCACATCATCAGCTCAGGTTTGCTGAAAACGTTATTGGCCTCGTCTTCCAGGATGGGATAAACTGCTACAAGAGCGTCCTGAGAGCCAATGTACAAGGAGTTGTAGATCTTCCAATACACTTCCCGCACCTTCCTTGCTGGATGGAATAGCCCTTGAAGACAGTAATTCAGAACAACTGCTGGGCCCAAGGCTACTCGCATGCCTTCAATCGCCTCCATTACAGCATTTATTACATGAGGTGATGTCTCAAATATGTTGGGCCACACATAGTTCAAGAGATGTACAAGCGCATCTTCGCAACCTAAACCAGCCACACCCAATGCCATATGCTTGACAGCAGAAGCAGCAGTCTGCCTGTGGACCAGATCCCTGTCCATGAGCGCATCCTCCAAAAGTGGAGTCACAGCGTATATATAGTCCTTGCCCATCTCCCCAATGTACTCGAAGAGAAAAGACAGAGACTTAAGAACACCATTTTGCACATTAAGCTCTGGGACACGGTACTCATTCATCAATGCAGGCAAAACGGTAAATGGAGAACATGTTTCTGCTACTATAGCTATGGCAACCGTTGTGCAAACACGATTCTGGCGCTCTTGAACTTTTAGATTGTTTAAAAGCGTTGCCAACACATCCTGTGGCCCAATTGCCTTTGCAATGTATCCAAATGTGTTGACAGTCGCCCTCCTGATCCCCTTCTTATGGGCTTTCAACATCTCAAGAAGCTCAAAACAAATCCTCATCCACTCTCTTGCTGGCACAAACTCGGCTCCACGATCAGCAATCCTACCAACAAGGTCAATACAATTTTCCTGCACCTTCTCGTGCCTGTTCTTCAAAATGGGTGTTAATCGAGGGAGAAGATCCTTGATAGGGGGTGTCATCTTTGTCATACCAATCACATTGACAATTGCTTTAAGCGCACCCAGTATCGACCCAAGAACTTCAGGATATTCTTCTCCCAAGTACTCATAAAGCACAACACCCAAGTGACCCATCAGCTGTTCTTCATGACACTGCTTCATAACAACAGCAATTCGTGAAATAAGATCAGCAGCTTGCTGCCTGACCTTTGCGCTCTTGTTGTTCAAGCGCCACTTGATGGTACCACATATCTGTGGCAGATAAGGTTTGACCTTCTGCCCAAGGGCATTCACCACAGCACCAAACCCATTAAGCATGACATTAGCATCATCACTTGTTTGTTCTTGGAACGCATACAGTATACCATCTATAAGAAGTTCTTCCAAGCGTGCATCAATATCTGAAGCACCAAGGTTAGCAACTACCTTCTCTATGGTTTCCATCACCATTCGCCTGTATGGCTCACTTTCATCTTTCAAATCTTCAACAATCCTACCTACTATATCTGCAACACCAACTTTGTTTGCTATTTCCACTGTGGTATCCACCAGCTGCCTGTAGTTTCTCCTATCCAGAGCCATCCTTCTAACCCAGAAATTGCGGAAGAACTCTGGCAATATTTCTGTCCGAATGTAATCTGCTTCCACTCCCTCAGTACTGACACACTGCTTGACAACTTTCAACACTATCTTCTTCATTTCTTCATCTGGTGATTGGAACTCACGAATCAATATCACCATCACTTCCTTCGTGTAATAGCTTGCATACATGGCATCCATAAGTGGAATGATAAATCCAATAGCCTTCAAAAAAGCGGCTAAAACTTTGCCCCTATGGGAGCGAATACCTTTCCACAGAGGTTTCAATACAGAATCGAAACTCTCGATTCCATATGGTGCAGCTGCCTCAGCAAGAGCTGCAAGTGAAAGAGCAGTAATGGTTCTCACCTTCTGGTTTTCATCATTGAGACCATGTTCTATGATTTCAACCAAAGATCTAAGATGTGGAAGGACAGCACACCCCATCAGAATAGCAATCTGCTGCACAATCTTAATTCCAGTGTGCCGAGCTTGCCAGGACTTTTTACTCTGACAAACAGCTTTCAGAAATGGGAGGAGCGCTGGGATTCCCAGTGCTGATGCAACAACACTAAATGCCCTTGCAGTTGTGTTCCTAACGTACTCATCAATATTATCAATATCAGGCCTCATTGCAGCAATCATGGTGGCCAAACCAGCAGCCTTACTGAGGTTCGAAATAATCTCTCTTCCCTCTACACGTGCATAGTAATCTTCGTCAATCAACAGTGGCTCAATCACCACCAGGATTTTGTGAACAAAGGGACGGACCAGCTCATCCAATTTATAAAGAACCCTATCTATAACTTTAACTAGAAGGTGCCTCTCCTGATCTTCCAAGGTGGGTGACATAAGCAATGGTAGAATCCGATTGAAGAGAGGGCCCGCACCAAGTTCACGAGCTTTGTCTGTCAACTGTCTCAGTGCTGTTTTCCTTTGTGGTGGTGTTCCATTCTTAACCTTGAGCAGTAGTTTCATGATCTTTCGCTCTTTCTGCTCCTCTGGTGAGAGCTCTTCCTCATCATCCTCATTCAAAAGTGCACCAAAGTGTTGATAGTCCTCTGGTTTCATAAAAGGCAGACCTCCAGGAGCTTCTTTAGGAACATCAAACTGCTGCCCACGATTTTCCTCAGGAATGGTATATAAAGGAGTGCCAAGAGGAGTAGGAGTCGCAAGAAGTTTCCTTGCTGGAGTTCTAATGGGCACATAAGATGCCGGAGGTTCTAAAATCTTGTAACCTTCTTGAGGAAACATAGCATCCAATTCTTCATCTGCCAATGGTCGGTTTCTTTCTTCTATGTCCTTCTCCCATCTAAGTAAGTTATACTGCTCAGGAGTTAGAGCACCTCGCAAATTGATAGCTCCAGGAGTAGGGGTTGCAAGATCAACACCACCAACAGGTGTAACACCCGGTGTATATGCTGCAGCGGGTGTTGCAGCACCGGTCATAGGTGTTGCACTACCCATGGTTGCTGGTGTCTCGTCCCAACGAGACCTCTGTCGCTTGGGTGTCGGAGTTGCCAACCCACCAAGCTTAGGAGTGGCATCCCATGTCATACCTGCTGGCGTAGCACCGGGCGTAACCCCACCAAGAGGTGTGGCATCTGCATCTGCCAAGCGCCCAGGAGTAGGAGTCTCATCCCACCGATTGCGCCTTGCAATAGATGGTGTTGCTGCTTCCAACCTCCCAGGAGTTGGCGTTGCGTCCCAACGACTGATTCCTGGGGTAGAATCAGGCAAGTCCCAATCAGATGTTTTGGCTTTCTTGTTGCTGTCTGATTCCTGAGACTGATCCCATCTGTTCCTCCTCTTTTGGGCTGGAGCACTCACTGTAGAGGCCTCTCTTTCCTTTTCTGTGTTTCTCCTTTCCTCTTCTTCTTGTTTGTTCTTTGCAATCCTTCTTAAAGTTTCTTCCTTCTCTCTCTTGAGAACCTCCTCCTTCATAACCTCAGCATAGCTCCTCTTATTGGGGTCGGGGGTATTATCAGCAAAAGGGTCATTACGATCAGGCGAGATGACTCTGTTGAGCCTTCTCTGCCTGTACTCATCTTCTCGGTCAGTTATCCTCTGTGGTTTCTTAAACCCAAAGCCATCATCATCTTCTCCAGCACCTCGGGGTATCTCCTTCATTATGGACTTGGGTGCAGTGTAAGATGGCAGTTTCTTAGCAATTTCTCTCTCCATAGCATCCTGGTCTTCGTCTTCCTCATTAACAGGGATAGACTGCACATACCCGTCAAACCTATTCCCACCGCCATAGAGATCAGCATCAAAAGTGACCTCAGTAAGAGATGCGAGTTCCTGCTCTTTCTTCCTTCTCTCTTCTTGAAGCCTAGCTATGTCTGCATCTATTGTCTCCATCTTTCCTTACAAAAAATGTCAGAATCCTCAACCTTTGAAACACCAAGCTCAATCTGCATAAACCCACAACGGTTAAGTTAAGAAGAGTAATCCCAGAAAGGGTACAGAAAGCTACAACTAGTAATCAATCCATAGCATGAGAAAGAAAGACGCATCCAAGGTGAACCTCACAAAGATGCCGTGTTAAGCGCTAAGCAAGTCAATGCATACACAAGAAAAATTTATCAGATTTGAAACCATCCCATTCATGCAATGTCACTTTCATGGGTCAGTTACCTGAAAGAATAAATCATTGTTAAAATTCAAAATCAGAGATTTACTAACAGCCAAATACTCTATAAATTTCAGACTTAAAATGAAGAAAACACTTAAAAGAAATCAAATTTGTTATCCTCATCAAATCTAAAGTATTGTTGGCTGAAAAGAAAACTCCCAGGAATAAGAAAAAATAAAACCGAGAAATGAGTTTTCATATGATATAAGAGATCAAAAGCCCCTTTTCTGGATTCTAAAAACCATATTCTCACAACATCAAAGTTTTACATGAAATCTCTCCTGAGGAATAACCCCATGTTTCAGTTATAAACCCTGATGACCATAAAACGGACGATGAAATGGATAGCTTCATCCATAGAAAACACAAACCACTCAAATCAAAGCCGAACAGCAAAAAAAAAGTAAATAATATGGCTCAAACGCCGCCACAGTAATCCGAAACGATGACGTATTAGAGGAACTGCACATACACAAGAGCGTAAAAAAGAGAAAAAGAAATATGTTAAGAAGAAGACATCGGATCCAAAAACTATCATTTACAAACCTAAAACCCTAACTCCCATTCATAAACCTCAGAAAAAAGCGCGAATCAAAATCCTGTTTTCACCAAAACATGATCTGAGAGGGTCATCTACACAAGCACCTCCACAGAATCAGATCGAACAACAACAAAAGAATCATCAGACTGTCCAGATCCAAACCCTAATTTCTGGCCGAAAATTCGTTAGTAGATAGAAAAAGGTACACCTCATAACGATGAAACAGATAATAAGCTGAGGTTTGAGAAGAAACAAGAGAAATTATAGAGAGAGAGAGACTCACCGATCGGCTGTGGGGGCGCGAGACGCAGGTGGAGGAGACGGGAGAATATATCCGGTGACCAGACTCCGGCCAGCAGCAATGGCTTCCCTTTGGCAGAGACAACGATGGCTTCCCTTAGGCTGTGGGTTACTTCGTACCCCCCCCACCATTTTCTAGAGAAAATTATCCCCACCTGCTTGATTCGCGCGTGGGCCCTGCGTCAAAGGTGGTTATTTAAGTGAACGGGAACCGTCCATCCTCGTATGGACGCACATGATTGGTCAATGAAAGGAACAGCGGTGCCGCCACGGCCGTCCATCTCAAGATGCGGTTCCTGATCTCATGAGCAAATAAATTGTTGGCATCTAATGTCATTTTCAATGCCAAAGGCTCGTTTGGAAGAGAGAAAAACTCTCGTGGGAGAAAAAAGTTATGCCTATGAGAGTTTTTGATAAGAAAAGTTTTTCAAAAGAAAGCTTTTAACCTGTTTGCTTAATATGAGAAAGACAGAGCAGAAAAATATAAAAAAGTAAAAGAGAGAAAGAGGATGGTGATATGGTGGGTGGTGGTGGTGAGATAGGGTGGTAGAGAGTGTAAAAATAAATTTTATTTTTTAAGAAACATTTGTCTTGGAGGAATGTTTCTTATAAAAAAGTTTACTTTTTCAAAAAACTCTTTCAGCGAAAATCCCTACAGAAATTTTCATTGTGCATCACTTTTGGTACATCTTTTTTGCTTTCAAATGTGCCCCAAGATGAAGCAATTTTCTTATGAAATGCTTTCCAACAAACTTTTTTCAAAAATAAAATGCAAAATTATCGCCCAACTAATAAAATCTCATTCAAGAAGGGTTGGATCTAAATATCTGATGTATGCTTATTTGATTCACACACCCACTCACAATTAGGGGTGTCAATGGGTCGAGTTTGACCCGAGCCCGACCCCTACCAAACCCTATAGGGTCTGGGTTTGGTGATAAATAACAAGGACCGATTAAAATCTGGGTTGGACCCAAAAGGTCCTATTAATATATGCAGCCAGGTATGGTTTATGAAATTTCATACCAGACCTAGGCTCAACTCAAGTTTGGATAAAGATCCACAAATTTTCAATGTAAAAATGATAAAAATATTAGTTTACTGTGTACGGTCCTGGTTTGGTTCATGTAATTTTTATAGGATTCAGGTATGTTTTTTCTCATGGTGGATCTGATTAAACCCAAATAAGGACTTGATACCACCATCTCAAATCAAGTTGATTCTGATTCTACCTGAATAGGAACCAAACCCGTTGACACCCTTACCCACAATATGAGAGAGAGAGAGGTGGACTTTGGGTCGGGTACTAGACCCAAGATGGGCTCGGTTCAGGCTGTCTTGTACAGTCCGAGACCCCATAAATGTTGGGCCCAATTAAAATCATATAAGTTGTTTTGTTAACAAAAAAAAACATTGTTTTTTATTAGAAAGTTAGGCAATTGAATCTATAATTAAAATTTTGAGTTGTTTTTTAAAAAAAAACTGATAATTTGTGCAGTTTTTGTAATTTATTCTTGTATATTACTTTTTAAATTCTTATAAAACCAAATTTCTCATGTCATGGGATTAGAGTTCTAAGGTCAAAATCCAATTTGATTTAATGCTATCGCTTTTTAATGTTAAAAATCTTTCACTAGGGGTGGACATGATGCTAGCACAGCCTAGGACGACCATAGTTTGTCACTTGACATGGGACAAACATGACTCGAAACCCATGCAAGGCATCCCCTGGCACAAGGTCGAATCTGGGTGTATTCTTTGGTGGGTAAAGGATACCGAATATGGTTGAAATTAGGTGTGTCAACGGCTTGGGTTTACCTGGACCCGATTCATACCAAACCCTATAGGGTCCGGGTATGGTGATAAATAAAAAGACCCGATTAAGATCCGAGTCCGGACTCAAAGGTTTGATTAATACATGAATTCAGGTATAGTTTTTGAAATTTTATACCAGACCTAGACCCGAATCTAGTTTCGATTAAGACCTACAAATTTTCAATGTAAAAATGATAAAAAATATTATTTTACTATGACCCAAGTCTGGTTCATGTAGTTCTTATCGGGTTCGGGTATGGTTTCTCTTATTATGGGTCTGATTAAACCCAGGTCTGGACCTGATAGCATACCCAAAAATCAGGGTCAGGTTTGGTTCCACCTGGGTCCAAACCAGACGGGACCGTTGACACCCCTACTCACTAGTGGATAAATGACATCTCAAGAGTTTTTGTAATCGTAGGCTTGTCAATGCGTGGTAAGTTTTTCCTTGACCTAACAAAAAAATAATAAATGCCATTAGTATAAATGGAATTGAAATGGGCGAGTTGGTTTGGATCAGTGTTGTTAGCATCGGGCCTGAATCGGCCTATATGTAACGTATCGCCACAAAATCGATACTGACCTGAATTGACTACTTTTAATAAATGTAAAAAATAGTTTAAAATTATTTTTAATAGCTTTAACACCTGTCATGTTTTGATTGAGATGTAATATATTTATTATTATTATTTTTTGGTCAATGCAGAACAATTCACTTGAGAATCGGCATCGGCAGATTCACTTGAATCATTGGCCAAACGACACAGGTCTGGTTCTCGTACTGACAACATTAGTTTGGATCCATTTAGTAATATTCTCATCTACAAATTGTCCAACTCCGGCTAATCAATCAAACATGGTTGAGAATCTTCACTTAATGAAACTAGGGATGGCAGTGGACCGGGGGAAAGCGGGCCCCCGCCCCGCTCCGTTTGGACAGGGGATGAAGGGTATGAAATGGGGATGGAGGCGGGGACGAAGGTTAAAATCCATCCCCGTTCAGGGATGGAGGCGAGGATGGACGTACCCTTTTCCCCGCCCCGTCCCCACCACAATCCCCACCTCATCCCCGCCCCCATCCCTGGATGAAGGAGGTTAAAATCCATCCCCGCCGGGGAGGGGGTGGAGACCTTGTCCCCCACCCCGCCCCACTGCCATCCCTAAATGAAACCATGCCCAAATGGCTGACCTAGTGTTAGGGGTGTCAACAGGTTGGGTTTGGTTAGGACCCAGGTGAAACCAAATTTTGGGCATGATATCGGGTTCGTACCTGTGTCTAATCGGGTCAAATATAAGATCAACCATACCCAGATATGCAAAGCCGTACCTGTGTTTTATGGGGCCTGAGGCGGAGGGAAAAAATGGGCCCCCTATTAATAGTAGGAGTTCGGTGGCAGTGCCTCCTATTTTTTTTTAAAGAATCAAAATATCAATAAAATTTGCATTCGCATTAAACAAATATAATATTCCAAATATTTATATTATATTAAATAAAAATATATAAAATATTTATATAAACTACCCAAACAATGGGCCCCTAAAATCTTTTTGAGCTCAGGGGCCTGAGGCCCAAGCCTCATTGGCCTCTTTACAGGTCCGGCTCTGCAGATATGATAAGAACTACATGAAAAAACCAGACCCGAATCATACCTGATAAAATAATAATTTTTATCATTTTTACATTGAAAATTTGTGGGTATTAATCCAAACTCAGGTCAGGTCCGGGTCTGATATAAAATTTCACAAATTATACTTGGGTCCATGTATTAATTGGATCTTTGGGTCTGGACCTGGTTCTTAATGGAGTCTTCTTATTTGTCATTATACCCAGACCCTATAGGTTTTGATCCGGTTCGAGTCCGGGTAAATCAGATCCGTTGACACACTACCTAGTGTCACACATGAACAGACCCGAACTGGGTCCAATCCAAACATGTTAAATATTTTTGGTTCCCTTAAAAACAGAGGGGGATATATTAGTTATTTTAATAAAAAGTGAGGGATGAATGTGACTGTTCCCTCGAAGGGAAGGAAAAGAAAAATTCAGATAAATTTCAGAGAGGTCCTCCAGTTTGGAAAGAATCTCCGAGAGCCGACATAGCGACGAAGAAATCGAACGAGGCGACCGTGTGTAGAACGCCTCCTCTGTATTCATTCCTTGCCGTTAGACGAGATTCCGCGTTGCCCATTTGGTGAATTCTTCAGGTACTCTCCCAATCATCCCATTCTCCGAGCCTTTTTCTGTTGATCTTTTGATGGTTTGTACAAGAAAAACCAGTCCTTCCGATTCCAATTGAAAGAAAAGGGGTTCTGGACTCATTGGGTTCCTATCTCAATTGGGTATCCACTATTTCATTGTGAATTCCTCAAAAAACTGTGCTAAAAGGTGGGAAAAAGGTGAAAAATCACAGATTGGTCATGGTTTTTCTTCTTGTTTAGAATATCCAATCGTTCGTTTCTTGAGAGTTTTCCAATGTTTTAGTTCTGTTTCTGATCAAGAAATTCCATTTCCATGCATGTTTTTTTTGTACATGTATGCCTGCTTATGATGGGATTGATGGTTTTTTTCTGTTGATCTTTCTTCTTGCTTACTTTGTTGGTGCAGTTGCATTTTCATGGTACAAAAGTTCAGCCAAGTTGTCTATCAATTGATTATGAGCAACGCATGATTGATTTTGTTTTTTTTTCTTGAGCTTAATGGGTTAAAATTGTTTTGTGACGTTGGTGGATTCTATTGTTGGTTGCTGCGTGGTAGACTTGGCCCATCTTGTTTGAATATTGAGATTAGTTGGTTTGATGCGAGCCATTCCATGCTTCTGAAGCCTGATCAGTTGGGCATGGGTAGGCATTTGCACAAATGATCAGTTGGGCATGGGTAGGCATTTGCATAAATGATCAGTTGGGCTTGGATATACTCTTGTTTGCTGTTGAGTTATAATATGGTTTTGCTTGCTTGAAAGCCATTGTTTGTCATGGTGGTCAACGTTTGATCTTGTTGGTTATGAGTGACCACATCATAGTTTGTTAATTCGAAAATCATGTTCATGATTGGTTCAGTATGAGCCAATCCTATGATTATGAAGAAGAAGCCTCTTCCTTGTCATCCTTGGTTTTTTAGTCTTGGACTCCTGCACATGTTGGCTCGTCTGTTTGTTGGCAATTTCTTTTGAATAACTTAAAAAACTTTAAAAACTTTAAAGCTTTCCCTTGCTTGTTCATTTTTTCATGGAAAGGCTAGAAGAATTATGCATGTTTTGCTCAAATTTGTTTTTTTGTTGACTGATGCTATTCTGGATTTTGGATGCTCTTTTATGAAGGGGCGATACATCAATTGGTGGGTGAAGTATGTCGACCGTTGTGTCATTCATCGAAAGGGCAATCAATGACATGCTGATTGGTCCTGATTGGGCAATAAACATTGAGATCTGTGATATAATCAACTCGGATCCAGGGTACTAACTCCTAACACCTATATATCTCTTGGAAGTATACTGTGTGAGATCTTGTTATATTGCATACATGTTCAATTTGCTTGCTATGTTTTTTAGAGGATACTCTTTGAATTTGTTGGCTCTTCATCATGTTCTTTGCAAGAAGTTAGAATTACTTACCTAATTCACATTTTAGTTTTAGTGGTCTAGCTTGTTGTTGTATGATTTTTAAACATTTCATTGAGCTTGATGATTTGTTTTTCATCTAAAGTTAGAATCATATACGAATTGTCATTTTACTTGTAGCAGTTTAGTTCTTGGTAGGTGAATAAATCATGGGTTTTGCAGCCCTTGTATATCGGATATCTTCCTGATCATGGTTAACTGTTTTGTTATCTTGCTTGAGCTGAGTGGGGTTGCTGTATTATGAAGAACTTGCTTTATTTTTTGTTGCATACACTTACTAATTTTTTCTTAAGGTATTATTTTAGTTGTGATTGGCATAAGGGTCGATAAATCTGTCAGTGTACATATGCACTTACCTGATCCATTCAGTATTTGTTGCAAGATTTAGCACAAGTATATTGATCTACTGCAAAAATTATCTAGCTAAATGCAAATGAGTCAGTGCAATGTGCATTCAAGAAATCTCACCTTTTATTGGGTGTATAAGGATCTTGCAATGGTCAGACGCAAACATTATTTTCTCATCTTATCCCATGTTGGACACCAGTCGACTTATCAAACAGGCTTCCTCATTGCTTTCACATGTACAAACACATACTCAGATGCCAAAACATGTTCAATTTATTTAATAATAAACCCATCATTTTGACTAAAGAATATTTGGCCTGCATAATTTTGCTGGGCACAATAACAATCCCAAAGAATATCAAATTACACATACAAGTAATTGTACATCTAGTAGCATGTTTTTGTGCAGGCACACGTGTGAGTGCATGCAAGACACAGACAGAACACTCATTTGGTTCCTTTTCTTCAACACCTTCTGCTTGGACCACATTCTGCAACTTTTTGGCATTTTATGGCTTGGTGTGGCCTGCTGCAAATGAAGCAAGAGAGTGTTAACTTCGTGTTATTTCAAGAGCCTCCAACCAGTAGTTCCTTATAATGTATCTGGGATCAATAAACATTGAAAACTATGTTGGAACACTTTCATTTACTTGTCCTTGCTGTTTAAGATGAAGGGCAGGAATTACTCATCTCTTCAAGGGAGGTTTTATTTGTTACTTCGGTTCAGTACTTCGTTACTCGTTGCAACTGCAGCTTATCTAATTCTTTATTATTCTATTCTATTTTTTGTGTACTGCTTGAGATTATTATTCTATTCTTCTATTTTTTGTGTACTGCTTGAGATTAGTCTTATACATCATTCAAAATTTCATCTGGATTATTTAGAGGTAGTTTCTTTGTCACTGCTACCTATTCTCTTGTTCAATCACTTGAATTTTTCTGCACTTTCATTGCTTTGTTCTCAGTAAAAATAGCTGTTACAGATTTGATATCTTTGAACACAATTTTCTTTTTGGATTACAGGCAGGCTAAAGATGCCATAAAAACAATCAAGAAGCGTCTTGGAAATAAAAACCCTAAAATACAGATTCTTGCTCTCACTGTGAGTATTTTGTTCCTTTTATTTTTGTACTCTAGTGAAGTATTTATTTACCTTATCTTCTAATTGGCCAGAAAATAGGACCTTGTGTAATTTTGAATTTGTTGGATGTTGCATTTAGCCGGTTAGCTAAGTTGGGCCACCATAATGGTACTTGCAAATCAAATGTAAAGGTACTGCTACATTTGATTGTTTGGGATAATATTATCAGGTATTTTAGCATTTCAAGTATAAAAGATTTTATTTTCTTCAAAACATATTCAGGATGTATTTATTTGGTACACACACGGAGCTAGAAAGATGGCGTGCCTTCAGTAAGACGGAGGCTTCCCATTCATAAGTCTGTTCCTTTTTCTGAAAGTCATTCTCTTCTGTTGGAAGGGGAACCTACTGGATTTATGCCAATATATTCTGCCTCTCCCTGGCCCTGAATGGTGCATCTTTTAAAGGGAAAAATGTGTTTGTTTTCTAAAATAATATTAACATAGAGCCTGTTAAATTGCACATATATATATATATATATATATATCTGTGTATATGGTATTATATATATGTTTGTGTACATGTATATGTACATATATACTTATATATACATACTATATGTATACACTTCTTTTTGTAATATTATTATTATATATAATATATTATTGGGAGAGTCAAACTGATTTGACTTTTCTCCCAACCGCTAGAAATTCTAGCCGTTGGGGCAAGTCAAACCAGTTTGACTGCTCCCAATGGCTAGAAATTCTATCTCCAATTTCTAGCCATTGGAGCAAGTCAAACCAGTTTGACTACTTTCTAGCCATTGGGCGCAGTCAAACTGGTTTGACTACTCCCACCGGCTAGAATTTCTAGCCATTGGGAGCTTCTCTCCCACTTTGTATTGCTCTCTCTCTTTTCTACAACTCTCTCCTCTCCTTTTGTGTATAAATAAGGGTGTTATCCCCTTTGTAACATCTGCCTTATTGTGTATCCCCTTTGTGGGATTTGTGAGTGTGTTCTCTTAGAACACTTTTGTGGTTCTCTTTGTGGGTTTTGTAAGTGTGTTCCTTAGAGAACACTTTTTGTTGTTATCTACTCAAGTTGAAGATTGGTGGACTTTTTGGTTCGTGATTAAAGCCTCCTTGATTCTTTAGATGGTATCAGAGCTTGGAAGTATTGGAGATCATTTGAAGACTCTTCTTCAAAGTGTTGGTGATCTTGCAAGTTTTCAAGTGATAGTGTGAATCATTGGTGGAGGAGTGCTCATGTTCCTCATATTGCCTCTTCTTTCTTATCTCCTTTTTCTCTTCTCTTCTCTTAGCCCTTGTAAAAAATAGATACAATGATAATGTCACCGTTAAACCCATAAAACTCAATGATTTCAATTATTGTACATAGACGTCTATTATGAATCACTTTATTTGGGGAAAAGGGTTGTGGGGACTAGTAGATGGATCCGACCCAGAACCTAAACTAATTTTCACTAAGGTATAGGGTGAGAAAGATTTGCTTCTAACCGAAAACGAGATACGACTATAACCATTTATGAGAAGAAGTGGAAGGAATGAAAGATAGGACATGCCAAGATCATGTCTTGCTTATTAGTAGTGTAGATGTTAAAAAATATTCAAACCTTGCCAAATTTGAGCATGGTAACAAAGCTTGGGATTATCTTAAGAGAATGTATTCTCTTAAAGATATTGCATATATATGCAATGTGCAAGATAGAGTTCGGAATATGGTCCAAGGAGATCAAACTATTAGAAAATACTATAATGACCTATCCGAACTTTGGGAAGAATTGACTCTCTTAGGGCCAAAATGGCATTGTCCCGAAGATATAGAACTTTGCCAAAGGCAAATAGATGCAGAACATTTCTACCAATTCATCAATAATGTAAGACCGACATTTGAATCTACGAAGTCTATTCTTCTCCATTGAGGAAAAGTTCCCTCTATTAAAGTTACTATATAAGAGTTGAGCATGAAGGAAAATATATTGAAAAAACATATAAGCAAAAGTGAAGATGACTCGATCTTGGCTGTTTCTAGACCGGAAAACTATGTTCGTATATATAAACTACCTCACTATAGAAGATAAGGAAATGACTATGATAGAAAGAAAATTATTTGTTATTTTGCCATGAACCGGGACACACTAAGCCCCAATGTCCTAAACTAAAAGGGACATTTGATAAGAAGGTTGCTTTGGTTGGCTCTCCACAAGAGTCAAAGGACATTCCCATATCCCAAGAATCATCTATTGGAAGCATGCCTCTAGCTCAATTATTTGAAGCCTCTTAGAGGATCATCTTCCTTATCTGGAGTTGTGGTATCATTTTATTCTGACCCCGGTAAGACTCATTGGCTTCTTGATTCCGGTGCATCTTTTGACATGATTCCAAACTATGCTATTTTATCTGAATGTTATAACAACTCAAGTATGTCAAAAGTTTTTACGACCGATGGTACACCTCTTGAAATCAAAGGAATATGAAGTTTTGAAAAGAATCTTTCAAACTCCAAAAAAAATCTTGTTCCAAAAAATAGATACATTCCTAAATTAAATTTAAATCTTTTATCCATATTCCAAATATTTGATTATGGTTGTAATGTCTCATTCTCTTTAAATGAATGTTTGATGCAGGATCATCAGTCAGGGAAGCTGATTGGGCAAGGCCATAGAGAGTGCGGTCTCTACTTTATGGACTTTTTAGAGATACCAAAAGATGTCTTTTGTTGTAATGTCCAAAAAATTGATTTAAACTTGTGGCATAAAAGATTAGGCCATCCTACTGTATCTAAAATACAATATTTTCCAAGTTTGAAAAAAATTTGTAATATTAATGGTTTCACTTGTGAAGATTGTGTACTTGAAAAAATGAAAATATTGCCATTCAAAGCTAGCACTTTTATTTCATTTAGGCCATTTGAGTTGGTTAATTTGGATGTTTGGGGTCAAACACCAGTTGTGTCTAAAGGTGGGTATGCATATTATGTTATTTTTATTGATGACTTTAATATATATTGTTGGATTTACTTAAGCATAAATCTAAAGTGTTTTTCCATTTTCAAAATTTTCATAAGATGGTCAAAAATAGATTTAAAAATGATATTTTTATATTTCGTACTGGTTCAAGGAGAGATTTTTTGTCAAGGGAATTTAAAAATGATCTTCACTCACATGACATCACACATCAAAGATCTTGTTCACACACACCACAACAAAATGGCTTAGCTGAGAGAAAGCATCGACACATTATTTAAACTTCAAGGACTTTACTTATTGCTAACTATGTGCCTAAGGTCTTTTGGGCAGAAGTTGTCTTGACTGTGCCGTTTTCTTCTTTGCACAATATTTCACCGGTTGATAAACCCTTTAAACTCAACTTTGATTATTCCATATTGCAAACTTTTGGTTGCAAATATTTTATTTTAACCAATAAGAATGACAAATTTTTCTCCTAGAGATACTACTTATTGCTTTCTGTGGTTATGCCGACAACCAAAAAGGATATAAGTGTTATGATTCTAAAAATGAGAAATTATACATCTTAAGAAATGTAACTTTCTTGGAAAAAGAAAAATTCTTTGATAAGGATAAACTTAAGGAAGTAGTCAAGTACTCTTTTTTGTTTGATCTTGTTTCAAATCAAGATATTGACAATTGTGATTACAAGCATGATTTAGAGAATGATATTGAATCTAGAGATTTTGATTGTCTTGATGAATTGCCCACAATGATTCAACTTGTATTCAATATTCTAGACAGGAAAATCAAAATCCTCCATGTGCACTTGAAAAGTTTTCTAACCTTAATAAAGATGAACTATAAATTAGGAAATCATCTAGAATATAAAACCCCCCATCAAAATTTGTATCCTATGAGTTTTTTTGTTCAAAATAACAAGCGTGCATAGCTTTAATTCATTCATATGTAGAACCCTCATCTTACACTCAGGCTAAAGAAGACCCTGAATGGGTTAAAGCTATGAGGGTAGAAACTTGAAGCTTTTGAAAGGGCTCAAACTTAGTGTATTCAAAATCTTTTATCATGAAAGAAACTCATAGGGTGTAGATGGGTATACAAAATAAAACCCAAGAGTGATGGAACTCTTGAGCGATATAAAGCTAGGCTACTTGCAAAGGAATATTTGCAAGAATATGACATATATTATGAAAAAACCTTTGCACTGAACTCTTATTGCAGTGACTTCAATTAAAAGTTGGTCTATATACCAAATGGATGCTAAAAACACTTTTTTAAATGAAAATCTTATAGAAGAAGTTTACATGGAGGCACCCCCTGGTATGAGTCTTCCTCAAGGCAAGACTCTTTGTCTGCATAAGGCATTATATGGTTTAAAGCAAGCTCTCAAAGCTTGGTACGATAGATTTAATAATGTTATGCTTAATATTGACTTTAGATCTTGTGTGACTGACACTGCTTTATTTGTTAAGAATTCTAATGCAGGTTTTGTCATTATGCATTTTTATGTTGATGATATGATAATCACTGGAAGAGACACACATAAAGTTTAACATATTAAAAATATTCTTAAAACTAGTTTTGAAATGATTGATTTGGGTTTTCTATGTTACTTTCTAGGAATAGAAATTGTTTATTCCCCTAGAGAGCATTTATTATCTTAGTTTAAGTTTGCTTTTGATATCGTTCTCAGGTCTGTAATATCAGATTATAAGAAGGTTATTACTCTAGATGATTCAACTCCTTATAGACAGCTCATCAGAGCTATTTCTTGCTTGACTATTACTAGACCTGATATAGTACACGTTGGACATACAACTGTTCATATGGGAGTTGTTTTGTGTATTATTAGATATTTTAAAAATTATATTTCTAAAAGCCTGTTTATGTCTTCCTCTTCTGCATTAGATTTACTTGCATATATAGATGCAGACTGGGGCGATAATTCTAATAATAGACATTCAACCACTAATTTTTGTGTTTTCTTAGATGAATTATTGATCTCATGGAAGTGCAAAAAACAACAAAAAAGTCTCTCTTTTCTCAACTGAAGTAGAGTATTGGGCCATGACTTTTACCCCAATGAATGTGGTGTGGTTGAGAAGACTGCTGACTGATATAGGAATTAAGATTCTAGGAGCTTCAAAGATGTGCTGCGACAACAAAAGCGCTATTTACATTGCCAGCAGCCAGTGTTGTGAAAAGCGTTGAGGCGTAGCGAGGCGCTCCAGCAAAAATTGAGGCGTAAAGCGTAAGCCTTAAAATTTTTTTTTGAAAACTTAAAAAAAACTATAAAAAAATATATAAATATATAAATATATAAATAAATAAATACTTTATTGATGAAGTAACAACCAATAAGAAATAAAAAATCTCAAATAAGCACTAAAAAATATGAGATTAACATATAAAAGTAACTAAGAAAGTGATTACATAACTGGAAAACTAATTATATAACTGAAAAATATAATGTCCAACTGAAAAACTAATTATATAACTGAAAAATATAATGTCCTATGAAGCAATACCTAAGAAACTGATTGTATAACTGAAAAACTAATTTTATATCTTCTTCCAACTAATTATATAACTGTAACTATCTTCTTCTTCTATAAAGCAGTAACTAAGAAACTGATTGTATAACTGAAAAACTAATTATATAACTATAACTTCTTCTTCTTCTTATTTTTAGTGTTAAATTGTATATATATATATATATATATTTGTGTATATGGTATTATATATACGTATATGTACATGTATATGCATATATATACTTGTATATACATACTATATGTGTATACTTCTTTTTGTAATATATATTATCATATATAATATATTAGTTGAGAGAGTCAAACTGATTTGACTGCTCCCAACGGCTAGAATTTCTAGCCGTTGGGAGCTTCTATCCCACTTTGTGTTGTTCTCTCTCTCTCTCTCTTTTCTACAACTCTCTCCTCCTTTTGTGTATAAATATGGGTGTTATCCCCTTTGTAACATCATGCTTTTGCATACTCATTCCATTGAATAAAAATATATTTTTTATATTGTGGCTTATTGTGTATCCTCTTTGTAGGATTTATGAGTGTGTTCTCTTAGAACACTTTTGTGGTTACCTTTGTGGGTTTTGTAAGCATGTTCCTTAGAGAACACTTTTTGTTGTTATCTACTTAAGTTGAAGATTGGTGGACTTTTTGGTTCGTGATTGAAGCCTCCTTGAATCTTTACAGAGCCATCTCTTCTAATTGGTGGGATATAAGATTTTCATCACTTCTAAGGGGTAAGGCGCCAATAAAGTTAGATGCTTTGATTCTAGGATCTAATTTATCTTGGTTAATCCTCCTAGTATAAAAGTACAGACATACTAAGGTGCATTTGGTTGTTCATAAAAGATGGGAGCAGTGTATTGAAAGTGCGGAGATCCTTTTACTTAAGAGATCGACCACATTGTATTGATTACATATTCATAAATAACTCATTGTATTTATCTGGTTTTTCTTTTTTGTTTCTGTGCAGTATGATGATTCTCCTCATTAAAATTGCGGATGACTTCTCTAAATATCTGGTGCAGGTACTGGAGACAATTAGCAAGAACTGTGGAGACTATGTGCATTCGCAAATTGAGCGAGAAATTTTGCCTGAAATGGTGAAAATAGTTAAGAAGAAGGTGGTGTATGGTTCCACTGAAACTTGATTTATGTTTCCATGTTTGGTTGTTTTGTTTAAATTATTGTGATGCTTTTGTTTAATTTTTAATGTTCTGCAGCCAGATTTGCTTGTAAGAGAGAAGATATTGTTTCTTCTGGACACATGGCAGGAAGCTTTTGGAGGGTATGGTGGAAAGTATCCGCAGTTTTATGCTGCTTATAGTGAACTAAAGGTATGGAACCTTAGATACAGGGATCCTCACTTTTTTTAGTTCTTTATATATCTTGTTGAAGGTTCATGGAAGTTGTCTTGTATTTAAGGTTGAACTAAGAATAATTTCACAGTTGAGAAACAGAGGTTTGAAATTATGGATGAAGTGGGAATTGTTGGAAGTCTCACCCATTTAATTTTGTTAGTATTCCATGCTAGTGATTAGCAAGGGGAAAAGACCTACTTTGCATTTCTAATTACCTGTCCATGGTGCAATGATTATGCTCTCAAGATTTGGGAGATAAAAGGGAATTCTAGATGCCATTTTTTTTATTATAATTGGATGTTGGAACAAGAAATCATTTGTCTTCTTGTTTCAAAGGAAGAAGTTCCAGTTTCCTGGTTGTCTGTTCCAGATAAATTGTTCAATAAACATGGCACCTTGAAAGTGAAGGGTCAACAACACAGGAATCTGAAAAGCATTAATTTGATCCATGTCCTAAGAGATGCTTTTGTGCGCATTATGCTACCACTGAGTTAAAACTTTTTCCAGCAACAGGGTAAAAAGGAACTGAAGCTATGTGGACGAAATGGCCTTTTTAACTACCATGAAACTGAGTTATGATTAGATGGTAAAGGTAAATGGAATTCCCATTAATGAGTATTCCTAAAAATCCTTGTTGTTGCCTATCAAGATCATAAGGGACACTCTGAGGGCCCGTTTATTTCATTCCCATGGAAAGGAATGACCTTTCGTGAGAAAGGGCATGGATTTCTAAAAAATCCTGCCAGCTCAGCCTTCGCATGAGAATGCTTTCATATGGGGGGAGGTATGGAAGGATTTTCACATGAAAAGTAGTAGGTGGTGGGGAAAACTGGTGCCCACTTGTGCTAGGATGGCACTTTCCCACCATGATGATTTGATGTTTGTTTGACTCGTGGTGGGAAAGGTATGCCAGCTCAGCAATTTCCCATGAAAATTGTATGAAACAAACAGGCCCTGATTGAAATGTCTAATTTTATCCCAGTTGTAGGAAATTGATGGGACTCTCAATCTGATTCCACAAGTCATGCAAATGCATGAATTGTGGATCTGGTGAGAGTTCTCGCTGGTGGTATCTGAAGACACACTAAGGTCATGGTCACCAGTATTGATGATATTTAAAAAAATATTGCATTCTACAGGGAATTTTCACAAAAGCCAAGGTCATAGTCACCAGTATCAATGATATTTCAAAAAACATTGCATTCTAACAGGAATTTTCACAAAAGCCAAAAAGATGAAATCATCATAATATTAGAAAAGTATACAATAAGATCATTTTTTATTTTTATTTTTTGAAGTTTGTTTTTTTTAATTTTTAAAAATATCTCAAGATTTTCCTGAAAAATCCCATCTTCTTATGAGTTTCCCAAGAAGACCACCAGTATTTGTTGAGACTGATATTGGTGATTATGCCTAATTTTGTGAATGATGTACTTGAGTTTTTCTTTTGGAACGATATTTGATTTAATTTGTTGATAAGCGATTGCTCTCTGTTGTCTTCGCAATGCAGTCCTTATGTCGACTGTGACTTCTTGAGGCTTGTTCTTTCCTTGCCTTCTGTCATTGGGCCTAATGTATGAAGAAAAAGCTTAAATGACAAATTTGATAAATCATGGTTTTTGATTTCTTAATGGGGTCCATTTCTTCTATGGCATGGTAATAGAAGGCATTTTCTGGACTCCAGTTGAAGAATGGGAATACCCGTGCATGGAAAAACTATTGTTCCAAAATTATTCTGAAAATATTGTTTTGCTAGCCTAGGAAGTTCCATACACTCTGTCAAACTCTTTCAAGATCCTTTTATTTTTTCCAGTATTTTTACTTTAAAGTTTAAACTATTTCTTTTGCAAAGATTTCCAAGTAGTGATTTTTTTTTCTGGGCATCTGTAGCAGCTCAGAATGGTAGCGTTGGACCTTGTTAATGTTGGAACATATGGGGTCTCACAGATATCTTTGAGTCAATGTTTTTGATCTGTTATGCTAATCTCTGTGATGCAATTGTTTGTTACATGTGCAGTGAATGTGATTTTGTTTGCTTACACTCATGCTTAATATCCATGGAATTGATATGTGCACTCTGCCTTTTTGTCTGCAATACAACTTTTTGATATTCAAGACCTGTATGGTTTGGTGGTATCTCACAATTGTTGAGAATCATTATGCTACCCAGATGTGGACCTTGGCAGGGAGCAGCTGTTCCAACCCATGTTTTAGGCTTCCAGTTTGATTGCAATATATTGTGAGATACACATTTTAGGTAGTGCCAAGACCAACGTTTGGTTGGATTCTGTTAAGAAATCAATTTACTGCAAAGAGATATGATGATATCATGTTTGTAGACAATCTCATATATGATCATTGCAAAATTTTACTTTCGCAAGTCAACTGACTTTTTGAAAACTCATCTCCGTTTTGAAAATATGGAAAAATTAGGAAATGGGACTCGTTTGTCGGTACAAGGTTCAACCTTTCCTGGCGCGAGTAATCGAACCAAGGATTGAACTGTATGCCTTGCTTCACTTAAATGTCTAAGTAATTATTCTAAGTCTTAGAATGCAGAAAAGCGAATCAATCATGTGACTTTGAGAAAATTTTCAAGAAAAATCCTGATGCATGCTTAGAATGGCCTTGATATTGCTCTGAAATTGTTTTGAGATCATTTTGAAGTTGCTTTGAAATGGTTTTGAAAATTGTTTTGAAATTATTTTGAAAGGAGATATTTTGAAAAATCGTGATGCCTGCTTGGAATCACTTTGAAAATGCTTTGAAAAAGGAGATATTTTTAGAAAATCGACTTTGAAGAAGGAAAATCCAGGTGATTGAAGTTGAAATTGAAACTGCTTTGAAATTATCTTGAAATTGAAATTGCTTCGAATTTGAAATTGCTTTGAGATTGTCTTGAAATTAAAATTGCTTTGAAATTGAAATTGAAATTGAAATTGAGATTGTTTTGAAAGAGATTTGAATTGCTTAAAACTTAATTTAAAAAGATGTTTTGAAAAATTCAAAATTTTGAAAATGCTTTGAAATTACTTTAAAATTATTTTGAAAGGGATTTAAAGTTGATTTGAAATTACATCAAAATTGCTTTAAAATTATTATTTTTTTTGAAAGGCGATATTTTGAGAAAATCGGTTTTTGAAGAGAGAAAATCCATATGGTTTTGAGAAAATTGATTTTGAAGAATATCTCCTTGTTTTTGAAAAGTTTAAGAAAAGAAACTTCTATAAATCTCCTTTGATTTTGAAGTTTGTTTTTTTTGTGCCTTTATAAAATTTAATAAAGATGAATTTGCCACGTATCCATGACTATGACCACAAATATGTTTTGAATACATCTTATTAAATTCTAAATATCTTAAAAACCTTTCTGAAATATGTAATGATTTTGAAAATGACCTAAGAGTGTAGGCCTTTTGTAACTTAAAAGAAATTAATAAATCTGAATTTCATTCGTATTCTGACTATGACCACAAATACGAACTCCATTAAGTTTATTAATTTCTTAGAAAAAGGTGTATGTGTCATTCGTGTTTTACCATAATTGAGATTTGAAAAATGCATATGACAAACCATAGCAGTTAATATTGAGAAAATAAACTATATGCAAATGCAATCTATCTAATGCAGAAAGAGAAATTTCCACTATTTTTGATATTTGATTACAATTTACATTGAATAATTGAATAATTGAATAATAAAATAAATAATAAATAATAAAAAAATAACATCTTGAGATTTCTTGCAAAATTAACAAACATGTTAGTGAAAAAATGTAGGCTTTTCTAGATTTATTCAACAATATCCGGAAATTAAATGATATTTTCCTGAAATAAGCCTTTTTTATGCTTTCATAAAATCAAAATCTTAAGTAAAATAAAGGATGGATGCATGATTTGATAAACTATCAAAATGAATCTGTTTTGGAAAATAAATTTCGAATTAGGGGCAAAATGACCAAAAATACCCCTAAAATTAAGACTATGGCCTTAAAATTAGGGTTTTTTGAAAGAAATTTGAAAATATACCTCACATGGAGGCTGAAAAATTTATCAAATTGATTGGAGAACATGTTGATATGATAAAAAAATATAATCAAGATTTTTAAATCATGAAAATAATGCCTGAAATTGAGAAATTAAATAAGAAAATGCCTAATTTGCTCTTTTTTTTTATCAAAATGATGACTTTTCAAAAAACCGGTTTTGAAAAATCCAATGATTGAGATGCTAAATGGCCATGAAAATTTATAAAAATTGGTATGAAGACTCCTAACAACCTTAGGAACAATCTAGAATTTAAAAATTTGGGGAAACATTAAAGAAAAACCCGAATTAGGGTTTTCTATCAAACTTTGGAAAATTGAAACAGAAATTTGCAGAAATGAAATTTATAGGAAAACCTGTCAGAGTTTTTCGGTTAAAAGGAGGCCTAAAAGAACCCAATTCAAGCCTAAATTGAACTCAATTCAAGCCCAAATTGAGTCTGTAGACTCAAGACAAGTCATAGAAACATATCCCTTTTACAGAATATGAAAACCATTTCTGAATCTTGAGATATTACTAAAACATTGGAGAATTAAATTTTAGAAACAGGAGTTTGAGATAAACAGACAGATTTCTATAATTTGGCTGTTTCAGAGGCTAAACAAACTCATTTTTTCCCAAATTTGTAGGAGAAGTTGCTTGAAAAGATCAGAAAACCATTCCAATTTTCAGAAATTGAAAATCTTTTTTGGTTTGGGCGTGGTGACTTTGCAAAGTCACTTTTCTATGTCAGAAAATGAACCTGTTATAAAAAATGATGTTCTGTAACCAGTCACAGTTTTCAACTGAAACAAAACAACAAATGACCATGAAAATTTATAAAAATTGGCACGGATAAACTAGACATGCAAATGAAGAAAACCCTTTTTACAGATCTTAAAATTCATCTCCCATTAAGGAGATATGACTCTGGGAAGTTGATCATGGATCTGAGCAACACCTGAGGATCCAGAGAGATAGGGTTTGAATTTTTGGTAAAAAAAAAAATGAAAATTGACCATAGAAATTCTTAAAAATTGACATAGGTAAACTAGACATGTAAATAAAGAAAATCTCTTTTACAGATCTTAAAAATGATCTCCGATCAGGGAGATATGATTCCGACAAAATGAACTAAGGTCTGAGCAGCATCATAATGGTGCAGGAGACAGGGTTTCGACATTTGGCTAAAATAAAATATGAAATGACCATGAGAATTTCTAAAAATTGGCAAAAATAAACTAGATTCAATAACGAAGACACCACTTTTTACGGATCAGAGAGATCATTTTCGGTTAGGGAGATATCACTCTGCCAAGTTGCTTCTGATTCTGCACATTATTATAACGATGCAGAAAACATGTTCCGATTCTTGATTTTTAAAATGGGTCATCAGATGCCCAAAAATCATGAAAATTTTACAGATTCATGGAGATATATGCATGAATCTCCCATAAAAAAATCAGATCAAAAAGATGAAAATAAACCCTCGAAATGATGATGCTAATATGAGGTCAGAATAAAAATTCATGCAGAATTGTAAAAGAAGATGAAAGAACTTAATCTAAGCTTGCAAAGAAATGAAAAGAGAGACATGCAATATTTTTTATTTTAGATGGATGAAAATAGTAATCTAAAACTAAAATGCATATACTAAAGAAACAATAAAACAAAAACAAAATAATAAAAGGGATGGAAGCAATTGCTATAGCTGATTGAAGAGGAACTCGATTTTATGGAAAAATCGAATTCCATCTTCATGGTGGATGTAATAAAATGAAAATACAACAATGAAATAATAGTAAATCAATGAAATAAACTGAAATGAAAGAGAGGAGAGGAGGTTACCTGTTGTGGAGAAGGCCTTGCTGCGATCAAAATAAAGAAGAAGATGGAGAGGGGGGCGGCTACTAGAGGAAGAAGAAGGAAGGGAAGAAGAGGGAAAGGAGAGAGAGAAAGAGGAGAGGGAGAAGAGATGGCTGAATGAGAGATAGGAGATGAGGGTGGCGTCTCCCTCTAGGCCCTCTATTTATAAAAATTTTTAGGGCTGAAGTTACGGTTTCTAGAGTTTTCCTAACTAATTGCCCTAATTAACACCTAATTAGGGTTTTTAGAATGGGCGATTTCCTCTAATTGGGTTTTATTTAAAGTTTATTTTTTTTTAACTTTTCTAATCTCTAACCTAATTAAAACACCTAAGAGACCTAAATGAGTTGAAGATTTTCTCAAATGTGGCGCCATCTAGGTGGGCCCCACATTTGGTTTTTAAAGGAATTAAAAGGTTTAAAATAAGGTTTTAAAAACAAAGTTAAAAACAAAGGAATAAAAGGTGAAAAACAAAGGAATAAAAGGTGAAAAACAAAGTTCTAAAACAAGAATAACATGAAAGGGATGATCCATGAAGTGACACCACTTAGATGGGTCTTCTGGATTTGGATTGGATCCAAGATCCATTTTAAAATTCGAGTTTGATAAAAATCTAAATCAGAAATCCGATCTGAATCCAAATCTGACATATTGAAAAGGTATTTTTATGAAAAACATCAAATGTAAGGTACTGAGTTTTGGATTTAAAAGATCAATTTTGAACCTAGGTTTAAAATCAGAGGAAGGTTTGAATTTGTATCTGGATCCGAAGTTTTGAAATGACGAATGACTCTTGATCTCGGACCATGAACTTGGTCCATGTTTGAAAATGGTGAAGGAATCCTGGATCGAAGATAAAACATTTGGAATGGATCCCGGACAATGAAAAGAATAAACTGGATCCCGGATATGAAGATAGAATTGGAAATTAGATCTGGATCAAGATGGAAATGGATCCTGGATCCTGAAAATTGAGGAATGGATCTAGAAATGATTGATTGGATCCTAGATATCTAACGAGATAATCCAGGTTCAGAGAGTAAATTAGACTCTGAATATAGATAATAGAATGAATTGAATAAAAGATCCAGGTCTAAGGTAGAAAATGGATATCGGATATCAGATCCAACATTGGATCTAATATCCAAATTGAAATATGGATTGGATCTCGGATATAGATAAAATATCAGATAAAAAAATTGATTCAAGTCCATATTGGGAATTGTCCCAGCTTGGAAATTGACAGAATTGATGTTCTGAATAAAATGACCAAGAATTTATTATTTTTTTTCGTTTTGCCTTGCAGGGTGTAGAGTGACACTGGACTGAACTGGTTTAAACTGGATAGAATTGAATTGAACTGAATTGAAGGTCAGTTATACTGAGGTGAACTAAATTTGGAGCTAAAACACTAGTTGAGCCGACTGGGGTTAGCTCAATTTTGGCTGAAATGAGCTGAAATGGATTCCAATAATGTGGGAAGTGATTTTGAACTGAAATTTGACCATTCGAACTCCTGATGAGCTCAAATTAGACACATAAAAATAGGATATACTGGAACTTACTGATTCAGAAACAATTGGATGGGATTCGAGCTAAAAATGAACTTATTTCATGTGAAATTAACCAAATTTAGTTGAAATAAAACGACACTACTCATTGTGAACTCAGAGGAGCTAGAAATGACTGACATTCTAACTCTTTTGAACTTAAGATGAGCTTGGCTGAGTCTAACTGACAAGGGTCTAAGGGTGATTTAGGGGTAAAATGGTAATTTTGCTGACAAAATGGGGGTAAAATGACCACTAAACTAGGATAGACCTAGGGGTGAGACTCCTACACTGTATTACAGGGGGTTGGCATCTGTGAAAGGAGGGTGTCCGGAATGGACCTAAAAAATTTGAGGTGTTTACAGAACCATACAAGTGTTGTGCCTCCTTGACGAGGGCTTCCCAAGATCACACACCACAAAACTTTTTTATAAGCGCACTTAGGCGCAAAAAGTCAAATGTCAGCCTGACGCACGTAGGCGCATCTTGTTGTGGCTGTAAATGTCTTGCGCGTGCAAGTGCAAGATACAATTGCACTTTGGTTTGGCGCACACAAGCGCGAGATCCTGTGGTGTGGCGTATGCAGGTGCTAGGAGCGAGATCAGCGCACGCAGGCGCGCACTGTCAGTAGTGCGCACACGCAGGTGCACAGGAATACAGAGACAGTGCGATGCTCGTGTAGAGGTTCCCGATCAAGCGCAGTTAGTTGCATTCCACACAGTGTGGCAGTGCGCAGTCAGGCGATCAGGCGCGGTAAGTTGCTCTGTTGTTCTGATGACGTGGCTCACCTCAAATCTGCATAGAAATTCCATGCATGTGGCAGTTAAGGTGGTTAAGAGCAAAAGAAGATCGATCAAGTGTGATTGCACTTGTCTGATCGCTCGGAATAGACAATCAAATAAATAAAAGAATGTGTCCCTCTGCGGGGGGCTTACAAAGAATAATTAATGGTTTTATTACAAACCCAAATTAATAATAACTTAAAATCTTAATCTAAAATAAAGAAAAAAAGTCTACAGTGCTTGAGCTTCTTGTTTCTTGATTGTCTTTTTCGGTTTTCTTATTTCTTTCGGGCTCTCTGAGAGCTCTGAGGGGCCTTTTGAGGAGACCTTTTGGGGACCTCAGAGGGCTCTTTAGGGGCTCACCACACGTTCAAACACTTTCCTTCAAGAACACAACTACGAAACAAAACAGAAACAAAACAACTAGACAAAGATTGAGAGTTGAATAAAAATCAGTAAAAAGAGTTTAAAATAACTAATAACAAACAGCTACAAGACGAAATAGCAAAACTAACTAACTAATAGTGAAACAACTAAAACAAATTATGAAATAACTAAACTACTTTAACACAACTATAAACCTAATGAATTCAATTCAAACAAAGCAATCATGAAATAAAATAATGACTAGAAACAACGTAAAATAAACAAATTGGATTAACAAAAGGGAAGCGTGAATGGAAAAACACCTAACTAGTCAATGAACAAACGTGATCTAGATTAACTAAATTACTTTAACTATTAATGATATCAGCTACGTGAACTAACCATAAGAAACTTTATTAACCCATACATTCTAACTAATTTAAAAAAGCAACTTGACTCCAAATAAAAATGTGAAATCAAAATATAACTACCAACAAAAGTTCAAAATTAACCCTAAGCTAAACAATCTAAATACTAACTAGTTAATGAATTATCTTACCCTAACTAATTAAAATGTATTGCTAACCTAACCTATGAAATATCAAATAGCGTCAATCACACTGCGTGATTGACGTTATTTAACGCTGACTAGCGAATTAACTAGAACTAAATAAGAAAACTGGAGATGACGGAAAACAAAAGCTAGGTTACTGAATTTGATATATATATATATATATATATATATATATATATATATATAGCAATAATTATTCAGACATTAAGACCAAATAAGTTGGACGATAAAATTCTGCACTATGCTCATCGTCATTCACGCCTGAACAGGGATTGCGACGGACTGATCTGATCAGTTAAAAAAATTCGTGGTTTGATGACCACGGTGGAGATGAAATTGCAAATCGATCTTCAGGATAATCTAAAGTATACCGAGTCCGTGTAATCAGCTGATCAGTCACGATGCAGATCGCACATAAAGAGGGTTCAGATCTATGGCTTAAGAAAAAGAACACTTCTCTATGCTGCATTTCTTTCAAAAAAAAAAAAACTACGAACAAACGCAGGCTATAATCTAATAAATAAAACTATTCTATTCTACCTATACTATGCAAATATATGAGATGAATATGATGCTCATGAATAAAAACTAAAACCTAATATGCTATATGCAGTGAATATGCAAAAATTCAATATAATGCATGCAATGATCCTAAAGACTACGGAGAAGGGGGGGAAGAAGTATACCTTGCGGCTTACCTCCGACGGATGGGTTGAGCTGTCAGCCAGCCCAGTAATGATATAAAAACATGCACAAAACTTCAATGTACAAGAATTAAACTTGAAAATGCATACATGACAATTTCATGTGGCCAATAATCATGTGACTTTACTTTGTGCTCAAATATGCATATGAATACCCATTAACAGTCATGCATATGCAGAATTTCATTTTTGTGAGCATGTATAAACAAATAATCTTGCAGTTGTGCATGCATGTATTGGTTTTTTTTTGTTAACAGCATGTTAGCACCTGGCAGGGTGACACACGGCCCAGACTGGGCCTGTGCACCGCCTGTCACAGGCTGCCAAGGCCTGGTAGTCAGCCGAGCTCCACTCGACCGGCTGCCAACCAGCCCAAAGAACCTTTTTTTTTTAAAGGTACCAGCCGACCCGACCGGCTGGGTTTGGCTCCAGCCCAGCCGAGCTCAGTCGGCTGGTCTTGGCAGCCAATACACAGGCCCAGACCGGGCCTGTGCACACTGCCAAGGCCTGGCAGCCAGCCGAGTGACAGCAGCCCAGACCCAAAGAAACCTTTTTTTTTTCACAGTTCATACTGGCAGCAGCCCTGCACAGGCTGCACCTGTGCAGGTCTGCCAAGCTATGACAGGCTAACAATAAAAGAAAATTTTCCAAGGTTTCACACATATGCATATGGAGACTTCTCATGTAGGCATAGTTTTACGACAACTATGATTATGCATGCAGATTCGCAACCAAAATTGATGCAGCGGCTGACGGTCGGCTGCAACGTATCTACTGGCTGGATTAGGAAATGTGACTCTCACGTTCAGCAATGGCCAGAAATAAGAGAAACAGTCACCCAAAATGATGGTGACTGTGTTAAACCTCCTTTTATTGAAATAGAGAACTTCAATGAACGAATAACAGTGTTGAACGATAAATGAACATAGCAAACAATGCAAAGGAATCAGACAATAGGTAAAGAAATTAAAAAAAATGCTGGAACAAAAAAAAGGCTGCTGCCAAGGAATCAATCTTCTTTTATTTTTTCGTAAAACCCTAGGAGAGGGTTTTAAATGGTCAGCTGGCGGATCCGGGTCTCGGGTCCAGTCATGGACCCGAGACAAGATCCAGATCTTTTTCTTGATGGAACTGGATCCGGGTCACGGGTCTTGGGGTATGGCCTGGGTCCATCCTGCCCTGCATCATTCTCCCCTGGTGGGAAAGAAGTCGGCTCTGACGACTTGTTGTCTCCACAGTAAGCACATAGATCAGATACATTAGATGTAGGAGAAAGGTACCAAGTTTCGGGCAGCCCAAGGAGGAAAGATCGGTCAGCTAGGTCCGCTAGCCGGGGCAACCCGGTCTCCTTGGTGGGAAGGAGAACTATCCTATGACCCTGAAAGACAAATGTGTACGTATTCCTACGGCCATCATGGATGGTCTTACGGTCAAACTGCCAGGGACGTCCCAATAGGATGTGACACACACTTATGGGCACCACGTCACACCACACTTCATCGTGGTAATGCTCCCCCATAGAGAACCGAACTAGACAACGCAGGGTTATGGGCACCTCGTTGCCTTTCTTGAACCATGCCATTTTATAAGGTTGGGACAATTTTTCTGTTTTTAAGTTCAAGATGGACACGACACTCTCGGACACCATATTCTCGCACGCTCCAGTATCAATGATAACGTCACACGCACGCCCCTCACAGTTACACCGGGTTCTAAAAATATTATTTCGCAACCATTTTGTGGGGGCCGACTCTCGGGATGTGGTCAACACATGACGGATGGTTAACAAATTTTCGATGTTGCCATCGAACTCTACGACTTTCACCTCGTCATTCCCCTTAACAAGCGACTCACCCTCGCTCTCACTATCGGACGCAGACTCAACAATGCCCTATGCTAGATGAGTGTTCTTATTCATGGTGGGACACTTGGACGCAATATGACCTAACTCTTGACACCTAAAACAACAAACAATGGACTCATTGGGCTTACCCTTGGATCTGGTGTGGTACGCGGGTCCAGATTGATCAGGTTTGCTAAATTCTGCGCTAGGGGTAGACTTTGAGTCCTCCTTCCTAGGGGAGCTCGCTCCCCTGGTTGGGAAACTCGACTTGGGTTGACTGGACTGATCACTACGGGATATCCTATGTTCCTGTCTCCTTTTCAGTTTCTCATCTACATTCATAGCATAACTACTTGTCTGATCCAGTGACTCGACTGTGATACAACTGAACTCGTCATAAATGGCAGGACAGAGACCAGAAATATACCTCGTGACCTGCTGGCGGGCGGTCTCCTCGATCTGCACTCGTAGGGAAAGGCGATGGAACTCCGCAGTGTAATTCGCCACAGTATTGGTGCCTTGACGCAGGGTTAGATACTCTCCTTGTAGGCTCTCTCAGCGTGATCTGAAGGCACGAATTTTGATTGCATCAATCTCTGCATCTCTTCCCAAGTCTGTACACGCTCTAATCCCTGTCGCTCCCTCGACCGTTGCATCTCAACCCACCATGTCTGTGCTAGGCCTCTCAACCGAGTAGAGGCTAGGGAGACACGACGGTGCTCGGCGACATCGTGGTAGTCGAAGAAGAATTGGACGACATATGACCAATTGAAGAACTGCTCTGCATTGAACCGACCTGCGAACTCTGGAAGCTCTAACTTCACCCCATACGTGGAGGGGCGCTCTGGTGCTCTCTGCTGTCGGGCCCCTACCATTCCTGCAGGATGTTCGTTCCAGAAGGTGTCATCATCCCACACTGCTCCATCTTCGTGGTCCTGTTCGCCTGACTGTTGGGGTTGGCAAATTCCGACGACCTGTTGTCGGCGCTCTGGTCGCGCCAGACCTTGCTGAGTCTGCCTCGGTCTGGCTGGCCCGTGGGCGGGAGCCATCTGTGGTCGGCGTTGTGGCACCGGTATGACAGGAGGTCCCAAGTAAGAGGGATGGGTCTCGGGTTCTAGGTGGGTAGGAATGACATAATATGGGTTTGGGTTAGGATACTGGAGTTGGGTCGGATATGGTACTGGATTCTGGATCAGAGTTGGGTTGAGGGTTTGGTTCTGGTTTGGGTCTAGGGTCTGGTTGGTATATTGTTGGGTTGATTCGCCCGATGGGATGTGGATCGGGTCTGTTCCTAAACTACTCGTCGGACCCAGATATGGATAGGTTGGATCGAGGGTCGAGTTGTGGGGATAAGAGGCTTGGTTTGAACTCGATCCACGATCCATATGATTATGGGTCTGGTTTTGACCCGACTCAAATCCAAACTGAAGCTCCGTCCGGGGCTGATATGGGTTTGGGTCGGTATTGGATCCATTTTGGGGTTCAAAAATAATGGGTTGGGTTTGATTTGGGACGAACCGCGAACCAAACCCAATTGGGTTGGCTGGGTAAGGGGGTTCGGATCCCGGACCCGCTCCCAGGGACCCAAAGGGTGGTCCCCGAGATCCAGGCCTGGGTCCCGCTGAAAAATGTTCCGGCCCGGACCCTCTCGAGTTCGGACCCATCCACACGGGTCCGCCAGGTTCCACCTGCTGGTTGGTCGCCGCAAGGCCTCTGCGCGCGGGACCAGGAGGTAGAACAAGCTCCTTCCCGGGTCGGGTCGCTACGCTGGGGCTTGCAGCGGGGTCCCGCGTGCTGCTGGGTCCTTGCAGACCAAACTCGACCTGCGGCAGACCCACAGGAAACCGAAACCTGGTCTGGGCGCACTAGGACCCAAACCTGCGGCAGGACTCGGCGTGACGCTTGGTTCTTGCAGGCCCAGCCCTGCCTACTGCATAGCCCCCGTGACTCGAGGCCAGGGCAATACCCCACCCTCGATGTGTGGTTGCCTGTAATGAGATATTGAGGAAATATAAAGAGTGCATACAAGCACATACAACAATGAAAAAGAGACAATATCACTAGTCCACGAAGGGACAATACAAGCACAAGCCTTTAAGAAGGCAACAATATACAAAGCCTCTTATTGAAAAGAGAGAGAAGCTCTCAAGAATGAAAAATATACAAGGGGATCACCCCTATTTATACAAAAGGAAGAGGAGAGAGGAGGAGGCAAAATGCCTCAAAAGGGGAGCCAAAAAGGGGGCTCCCATGGAGTCGTTGGGAGCCCCCAACGGTCACATTTGTGACCGTTGGGGGCTCCAACGACTCTATGTTGGAGCCCCTTTTTGTTATTTAAAAAATACAAAAAATAAAAGGAAAAAATAAAAAAAGAAAAATACATTTAAATGAAAACTGAAAATAGTTGTTTTCTAAAACAACTATTGTGAAATTACAAAACTACCCCTATCGGGTATTTTGTAATATACAAAATATATATATATATATATATATATATATATATATATATATATATATATATATATATATATATATATATTAGATACATTTTAACACCCCCCCTCAAACTTTACGGGGAGATGACGGAAAGTTTGCCAAGAAGAAACATGAAGCGAGGAGCCGGAAGAGCTTTAGTGAAGAAGATATATATATATATATATATATATATATATATATATATATATATATATATATATATATATATATATATATATATATTAGATACATTTTAACACCCCCCCTCAAACTTTACGGGGAGATGACGAAAAGTTTGCCAAGAAGAAACATGAAGCGAGGAGCCGGAAGAGCTTTAGTGAAGAAGTCCGCCAACTGATATTCTGAAGTGACATACGGAAGAGAAATAGTTCCTCGCAAGAATTCGTCACGGACATAGTGGCAATCCATTTCGATATGTTTTGTACGCTCATGAAAAGTATGATTGCTCGCAATATAGATGGCACTCTTGTTGTCGCAACAAAGCTTTGAGGCTTCGGTGATATCAACTCCCATGTCTTTAAGCAAACTGCGAAGCCATACAAGTTCCATTGTCGTGGTTGCCATAGCCCGGTACTCAGCTTCAGTGGATGACTGTGAAACTTTCTGCTGCTTCTTGCATCGCCAGGCAATCAAAGAGTCTCCTAGAAAAACACAAAAACCAGTAGTTGAGACTCGATCATTGGGATTACCTCCCCAATCTGCATCAGTATAAGCAAGAAGATTCAAGGAAGAAGAGGAGGATAGAAATAGCCCTTTATTGATGGTATTCCGAATGTAGTGGATGATTCGGAGAACAACACTCATATGCACAGTTGTAGGAGCATGCTGAAATTGGCTAACAGAGTGAACCGCATGAGTGATATCTGGTCTGGTGATGGTTAAATAGGTAAGAGACCCAATGAGTTGTCTGTAAGGTGTAGGATCTTCCAGAAGAACCCCATCCTCCAACCGCAATTTGGCATTAATAACCTCGGGAGTCTCTACTTTCTTATCATCGGAAATCCCAGACTTAGAACATATATCTGCAGCAAGCTTCATCTGTGACAAAATATATCCTCTAGGAGAATATGCAACTTCAATTCCAAGAAAATATCTGAGAAAACCTAAGTCAGACATATCAAAATTATTTTTTAACATATTTTTAACATTAATAATACTATTTTGATCATTCCCAGTGATAATCATATCATCAACATAAAGCAACAAAATTACGATACTAGAACCTGCATGTTTAACAAAAAGAGCAGTGTTAGTATAACAAGAGTGAAATCCTAACTTTATCATGATATCACTGAAACAATCATACCAAGCCTTAGGAGCTTGTTTAAGGCCATATAATGCCTTTAAAAGCCGAAGAGTTTGACCTTGCTTAAGATTTATTCCGGGTGGCGGATCCATATAAACTTCTTCACTTAAACTTCCATTTAAAAAAGCATTTTTTACATCAAGTTGATAAATAGGTCATTTTTTGGTTGATGCAACAGCTATTAAAGTCCTAACACTGGTCATTCGAGCTACAGGAGCGAATGTTTCTTCGTAATCAATGCCATATTCTTGGGAGTATCCCTTAGCAACTAATCTAGCTTTATATCGTTCTTAAAATAGATATGTTACTTGGGTAGTTTTGGAATTCGTGAGATAAGTATTCGCCACCGGAATCGGATCTTAAAATAGATATGTTACTTTGAAATTGATTTTGAACCTTTTTATGAAAATCTTTAAAGAAAGTAAATACTTCCGATTTATGACTAAGGAAATAAATCCAAACATACCGAGTAAAATCATCAATAAACGTGACATAATATGAATAACCCCCTTTAGACATAACCGGAGAAGGCCCCCAAACATCCGAATGCACCAATTCAAAAGGCCTTGATGAAAGAAAAGTTCTAGATGGAAATGGAATAGACTTCATTTTTTCAAAAATGCAATCTTTGCAATTAATTTCTTTTTCCTTACAAAATTTGTTTCCAAAAGGAAAGAGATACATTTTGGAATAACTTGGATGACCAAGTCTTTTATGCCAAGTTGCCATGTTTTTTTCTTGGACATAAGAACAAAAAAAGTTTGTAGGGAGATCAAGATGGTCCATATAATATAGGTCTCCCTTTCTATGGCCTTGCCCAATCCGCTTCCCGGACCGGAGATCCTGCACAAAGCAACCATTAGATGAGAAAGATATTTCACATCCATGGTCGGCAATTTGAGAAACCGAAAATAGGTTTAAATTTAGTTTAGGAACAACTCTTACTTTTGGAACACAAAAATTTTGTGAATCTTTAAAAGAACCAATACTTGAAATTTTTAAAAAAGTTCCATCGGCCGTAGAGACACAAGAGTCCTTTGAATTGGTGCAAACATCAACAAGTGCATTTTCATGAGGGGTCATATGAAAAGAAGCTCCGGAGTCAAGGATCCAAGAATACGTACCGGGTGAAGATGATGAAGCAATAGCCGCACCCGATGTGGAGGAAGAAACTTTTAGCATTTGTTAGAGAGCCATAGATATTTGTCCAAAAGTTTCTTTGATGTCATTGTTCTTGCCTTCATCTTCTTTGGTGGTGGTTTCCTCAAGAGAAGCCACTTTAGGCTTGAAGGTTCCAATAAGCTTAGGACAAGCGGGTCTAATGTGACCCGGCTCATTGCAATAATGACAAACAATCATTTTTCTTCCTCCATTGTAGTTTCCTTGTTTCCCAAAATGAGGAGGCTTATAGGTTCTAACATTATTACCCGGTTTGGATACGGCAAGGACTTCATCAACATGCTTACTCATGCCAAGCCTTGTCTCCTCTTGAGTGATTTCGGCAATAGCATCCTCAATAGGAGGAAAAATAGATCTATAGAGAAGTGAAGATCTCACTTGCTCAAATTCGGGACGTAGCCCCAAAAGAAATTGAAACAATCGCTCTTGTTCCATTTGTTTTTGCCTTAAATCAATGTCTTCCATAGAAACCCATTTTGGCTCCAAGAGAGCCAATTCATCCCATAGTGGGTTTAAAGCACTATAATAGTCTTGAATGCTAGAATCACCTTGCTTGGTGGTTCTAATCTTTTCTTGCAAGAAGTATGCTCTTGCAAGATCCTTTTGGGTATACATACCCTTCATAAAGGACCAAGCCTCATTGGCTCTACGGAATTTAGCTATATTAGCACATACCTTAAGCTCCACATTATTCATAAACCACGCAAGGATTTTTGCGTGATTACTTTCCCAATCTTCCACTTCCTTTTGATGACTTTCAATGGCCTTGAGGCGAGCATCTCCTTCAAGAGCCTTTTCTTGACCTTCTTCAATCTTCGTGAGCATAAGCTTAGGTTCCGGAACGGAACACATGACAAAACCCCAAAGCTTCTTCCCTTTGAGATTATTTTCCATTGCCGATGCCCACATCATATAATTCTTTCCATTGAGCTTGAAAGAAAGGTCAATTTTTGTCTCCATGATGTTGCCAAGAAGTGAGAAGATATCTATTAGATATGAAAAAAACACGAACCACACCTTTCCTTCAAGAATCGAGTGGCTCTGATACCATGTAATGAGATATTGCGGAAATATAAAGAGTGCATACAAGCACATACAACAATGAAAAAGAGACAATATCACAAGTTCACGAAGGGACAATACAAGCACAAGCCTTTAAGAAGGCAACAATATACAAAGCCTCTTATTGAAAAGAGAGAGAAGCTCTCAAGAATGAAAAATATACAAGGGGATCACCCCTATTTATACAAAAGGAAGAGGAGAGAGGAGGAGGCAAAATGCCTCAAAAGGGGAGCCAAAAAGGGGGCTCCCATGGAGTCGTTGGGAGCCCCCAACGGTCACATTTGTGACCATTGGGGGCTCCAACGACTCTATGTTGGAGCCCCTTTTTGTTATTTAAAAAATACAAAAAATAAAAGGAAAAAATAAAAAAAGAAAAATACATTTAAATGAAAACTGAAAATAGTTGTTTTCTAAAACAACTATTGTGAAATTACAAAACTACCCCTATCGAGTATTTTGTAATATACAGAATATTATATATATATATATATATATATATATATATATATATATGTTAGATACATTTTAACATTGCCCTGCCCTATTTTCTTGGTTCAGATGGAGGGTACCAACTGCGTGTGACGCCGTTGCTGTCGAACCTGGGAATGGAGGGGGGAATGCTGGTTGAGGGGCAGCGACACAGTCAGGCTGAAAGGGCATCGGCTGGACTGCTTCCATGTCTGCTACGACATCCAACGCAGCCCCCAGTCTTTGCCGTGAGGTCGCGGAGGGCTCCACCGGCGACTCAAGGGCAGCGACTCGCCCTTCGACCCCATCAAGTCGTCGTGATATGCTTGCCACGTCCCGGCTGATACGCAACACATTTTCCTGCATCTTCGTCATCATCTCCATCATCCGCAACATCGGATCTGCGTTGCCGACATCCTCTTGCTCGATCACCGTCACCGGATCGCCCCTCACCTCCGAAGCCATCTTGCGAACGAGGGGATAGGCGCAGGCTTTGATACCACTCTGATGCAGCGGCTGCAACGTATCTACTGGCTGGATTAGGAAATGTGACTCTCACGTTCAACAATGGTCAGAAATAAGAGAAACAGTCACCCAAAATGATGGTGACTGTGTTAAACCTCCTTTTATTGAAATAGAGAACTTTAATGAACGAATAACAGTGTTGAACAATAAATGAACATAGCAAACAATGCAAAGGAATCAGACAATAGGTAAAGAAAGTAAAAAAAATGCTGGAACAAAAAAAAGGCTGCTGCCAAGGAATCAATCTTCTTCTTCTTTTTCGTAAAACCCTAGGAGAGGGTTTTAAATGGTCAGCTGGCGGATCCGGGTCTCGGGTCCAGCCATGGACCCGAGACGAGATCCGGATCTTCTTCTTGATGGAACTGGATCCGGGTCACGGGTCTTGGGGTATGGCCTGGGTCCATCCTGCCCTGCATCAAAAATAAACATGAATGTGAATACCTACATTCAAGAATATGTATACCTTTGTAGTTGCACATATTCGTAAGCCAAAACACATGCTTGGCATATATACATTCATATCATGATCAAAATCAAGTATGCATTGGTACGTGACATGCTTATGCAAACTTATGAAAAATATACATGCTTATACAGATTTTTCTTTCATAATAACCATATATGCATCCAACATCATTTGTATATATATTGGGCACAAACGTAGGAATCAAATCTTCTATGAAATAAGTGCATAAATGCCATCTTTAAAATGAAATCAAATTCTGTTTTAGCAATAAGATACCATATACAGAAATTTATTTGAGAGAAGATTAAAAGAATCATGGAAGAGGATCCATGAATCCTCCTCCATGTATTTTAGTGTAAACATCCATATTTACACGTTCTCCATGGATTTTCATCAAAATATTGCATGGAATCCGATCTATAATCAATTTCTCACTTGATTCAAGAGAGAAAACCAGGGTTACCGGAAGCGCCTAGCTAAAAGGGGAAGCGCGCTTCCCCGAAGCGCGAAACGTTGGCTTTCGAAGCGTGGGGGGAAGCATCCCCCTTTTTTGGGAAGCGCGCTTCCCTTTAATGGGGGACGCGTTTCCCTTTAATGGGGGACGCGCTTCCCTTTAATGGGAAACGTGTTTCCCATCACGCTTCCCCCTCGCTTCCCCCACGCTTCCCCCTCGCTTCCCTTGTTTTTTTCAATTTTTTTGTATTTTTTATTTTTTATTTTTATTTTTTTCGCTTCCCCCTCGCTTCCGAGACGCGTCCTGGGTCGCTTCCGAGACACTTCCCGAATCAGTCCTAAGTGGTCCCACGCTTCCCCGCTTCCTAAAATTTTGAAAGTGCCTCGCTTCCCGCTTCCCGTATCGCTTCCCGCTCCCGCTTCCTCAACTGGCAACCATGGAGAAAACCCATACAAATTTTTACATTCAAGACTTCACATGTTTTCAAAGAGTAAACTGAATATGTAGACATAATGCATTCCATTTAATTGATTCCAGCAACACAATTTCTAACATAACATGGAATTAAACTTGCTCAAGGAATTTACTTTGGAAGCACAAACACCGTAGATCGGTGGCTCATCCAACACACACACACACACACACACACACACATATATATATATATATATATATATATATATATATATATATATATATATATATATATATATATATATATATATATATATATATATATATGTGTGTGTGTGTGTGTCCTAAAAATAAATTTTGAAAGAAATGAAAATCCATTAGTTTTCACCATGGATCTTAGAGTACTCATTCAGGTTTACTCTTTCTCATGGACCCCTACTAAAACATCGCATGGAAATTGAATTCATGTTCCTTATCTCATTCGGAACAAGAGAGAAACCCGTACCTTTGCGTGAATCGAGGAGAAAAGATGGATTGATGTAAAAAAAAATTGGATGGCTGGAGAAGAGGGCTCTTTCTTCTTTCTCTCTTTTTCCTCTCCTCTCTCCTTTCTCTCCTTTCTCTCTTCCCCTTTCTCTTTTCCTTCTCTTTCTTCCTTTCTCTTTTTTTTTTCTTGATCTTAAGTAGGCAAGAGAGGGGGTGACGCCCCCTCCCTTCTCCAGCCCTCTCTAGATGGGTTGGAGAAGGAGGGTTTCCTCTTTTGAGGAAACTCCCTCTCACCCTTCCTAATTTTTCAAAACTCTTAAGTTTGACTTTTTGAAAGTTTTCAATTTTTTTTAAAAAGTCTTTCTAAAAACCATTGTAGCCTTCTTAGGTATGAAAAATGACTCCTTTAAGAAGTCCTAAACATCCCAAAAATAAAAATTCGGAATTAAAGGGAATTAATTAATTATTAATTATTAAATAATTATTAATTATCTAAAAGTTTTCATAAATAGCTAAATTAACTATGGAGGCTTTTTAACCTTAATTAACTCAAATTTAAAGCTCCTAAATGAATTTAAAGCTATGAAATTGTTGGGTATGGATTTGAATTTGGATCCAGATCCAAGATCCAAATTCATTTTCAAAAATCCAAATAAATTTTGGACTGGACCAAATCCAGATTAATATGGGTCTCGGATAAGGTCCAAATCCATATTAATTCGGATCATAAGCATTGAATCCAATCCGATCCAACTTTGGATCCAAATCGACAAACTGCTCCTTTTTTCATAAAAATGCGATTTTTGGGGCAACCGGAACTCAAATTTGGAAAAGTAACATATCGTTGCGCTCGGCATTCCGAGACGCATCCAACAGTATATCACATGAATATAAATTTTGAATTTTGCTTAAAAATAACCTAAATTTTGCTCGAATTTCGCTTGAATTTAAAGGTCGAAAATCAAATTCTTTCTTACATTTTAAATTACTCATTTAGACCTAGTTGATGAGACCTGGGCCAAGCCCAGACTCAAAAGCATCGGTTAAAAATCGAGGTTCGAAAAACCTGAAAATGACTAAGTATGAAAATACGTGATATTACAATAGGTCTGGCTCTACGGGATCTCCTGAGGATTAATTCGGGGTTATCGACAGGATCAACAAGTTCAGGGCCTGAAGAGCGTTGCCCTTGCATACACCACTGCAATACTTGTCTTAGGGCTTTTTACCTACACTAGCGTGAAATCGCAATCAAGCTGCACTACGAAGCAAGCAAGAAAGTAACAAAATAAACAACCACCACCACCCAAGTGCAAGTATAGAGCTTGAAAACAAACTACATACTCGGTTACCTAAAATGGTACCCTAGTAGGTAGGCTGGGCAGGAAAATTAAACTGGCTCTATGATTTGCACTCAACGTGGTTCTAACAATCCTAAGTAATGAACCAAAGCAAACTAAACAATCTTAAATATCAACAGAAAATAAACTAGGCAATGCTAAAAAAATTGCGAAAGCAAACTAGCAGTCCTAAATATACGTGAAATAGAGGCAATAAAGTAAATACTTAGTCTTAAATTGCCGTTCTCAGGCAACGACGCCAAAATTTGATGCAACTTTTCTTAAAAGTATTTTCAAAATATATTTTCAATAAAAATTTGTCAGTGTAAACCATGCACCAAATTATAAATAACCGGCTCACACTAGTGGTGAAGTACAAGTCGAACTCAGGGAACGGGTTAAAACTTTGTACTCCAAACAAAACACACTCCTTATTGCCTAAAAAATAAACCAATGTGCAATTAATCCTATTACAAATCTTCGAGCAAAAATAAAAATTAATAGAACCTATAATAAATAATTGGCTTAATGCGCTAAAAAATAAAAATAGCAGGTCTTCGTCTGTACGACCTTGATATGTCTACCGCTGTCGCATTTTACCTAAAATCAATAAGCTCACAACCCACCTGCAAAACTCAAAACCAACACAAAAACAAAGGCAAACTAGACTATCTATTCTAGTTACGATTAGTCCCACTAAAACAATAATTGAAAAGAATCTAAATATAGTAGATTGCTACGACTAAATTTAAGAAAAGAAATGACTTTAATTGGGAAAAGAATAGGTCACGGTTTTGCAAAAAATTGGATTTCATAGAACACATGAAACTCGGTTTCGGTGTTATGAAATATGCACAAACTAGATTTGTAATATCAAACTCGCATGAAGTTTTTGTAAAAACTTTATCCTAACATGTGTATCACTAATTAAGATGCTAACCTAATATATAAATAAAAAGTAACAAAACTAACAATCGATCTCTACAACTAACTAAAAAAAAATCATGCAAACAGGTCTGGTCGACCGTTTGTGACTGGACGGGTATGGCCGACAGCTTGGGTTGGGCCGATCGGCTGCTCTAGCTGCTGGTTTTAAAAATCAAATCTTTACACAAATAAAACTAAACTATATGCATGCAAACCTAAACTAAAGAAAGAAGGGAGAAGAGACTCACTCGTGGTTTACCTTTGACGGATTGGGGAGAAGAAGAACGGCCTTTCCTCTACGTTGTGGCTTGTCACGCACCTCCGGAGTCGATCTTCAATCATGAGAAGAACCCAAACTAGCTGTCCGTTGGAAGAAGAAGAAGAATAAGAAGAAGAAAGAGAAAAGCGAAGAAGAGGTGGGGGGGGGACGGCTAGGAGAAAGAGAAGAGGCAAGGGGAGAGGGAGGCATGAATCCCAAGGAGGAAAAATGTCCATTTTTCCTCTTAAACTCCTTTTTATAATGGGAGTTTAGGGTTAGAAGAGAACTTTTAGAAATTTTCTAAAAAGAACTCCCAAATTCAATAATTTTCAAAATGCCTCAACTAAAACATTATTTCTAAAAACCATGTTGGAAACTAAACTATTTCTAAAACATAGGTGGGTCAAATCTGGAGATTAAAATTTTACCCGATCTGTTTTTCAGGGTTTGATCCAAAGGCCATCAAATTGCTCCAAATTGCTTATTTTAACTCCGATTTCGATGAAATTCGAAATGAAACTTTCCTGCATGAAAACACATCAAAATCAACTAAACATGGGCATTTAAACATTGAGTATGCACAAGATCATGCATTAAAGTATATAAAAATATGAGTAAAATATGCATGATAAAAATTATTCGGTCCTGTAGGAAAATCTAGCAAAAAATAAAGAGAAGATTTATGGGAAAATAAATTCAAACATGTTCCTACATTTTTTTGAGTTTTGGTCTTGGAATAATCTCGTGATTATCTTTAGAACATTGTGATATTAGTCCAAGATTTACAAATCATGTGACAAACTCAAATTCTTGAATATCTCCATGAAGTTGTTTTAAAACATTTCATTGATGAAACCTAGATATCTTTAAAATTTTGGAAAGATAAATTTAAATCCTCGGAGATATTTGTCATTGGTTGAAATTTCTTACAGTTCCAACCAAAGTATGTTGAAGGATGTTTTTTTTTAAATTACAGAATGCTGGAGTAGATTTTCCACCACGAGTAGAGAATGCAGTATCTCTATTTACTCCTCCCCAGTCGCAGTCTATAGTACCAAGTTCATCTCATGCATCAAGATACGAAGATTCAACTATTTTGGCATCTTTGCCTTCAGATGCTTCTGATCTCAGGTACCATGCTTTACTGATATGGTATACATAGAGACTCATCAAATGCCTTGAGAACTTTGCAAAGTGTGCCTCTTTTTCTTACTCTCTGGTTGTTTAGACTAAAACTTGTTCTGTAATTTAGTTTTTTAAGTATGTTTTCTTATGTAACCTTTTCTGTGTTAAATAGACATTATGTGAAACCTTGTCAAATCGGCATGTACTTAATAATATGGATCTAATTATTCTTTTTTCATTTCTTTCCCTACTTGTCTTCTGCCTATGTTTCAAAGGAGCCAGCTTGATTCCGTTTATCTGTCCTATCGATGAGAGTTGGATTGATATCTTTCACTGTGTAATAAGCATTAAAAGCACATCTTGAGTCAAAAGACTAAGAAAAACCAAAATTGGTTACTTAATTGTTCCATCAGATTCACATATGTTGATAATTTCTTGCACAAAAGTGAACAATAAATATAAACTCAGGAGGCAACATAAATCATGCTGTACATTGGACATGAGACAAATGTACTTGATGTTCTCAGTTTTTCATTTTGTTTCCTATTTGGATTTTTAAAGTGATACTTATAAATGATATAGGGTGGAATCTACTGGTCCAGCCATCACATCCACCCTATATCATTTATAAGTATCACTTTAGAAATCAATGAAATGATCCAAGCAAATTTTGTAATAGATCGAGACTGGTGTTTCCTTCAGCTGGAGTACCAGCAGTATCTGTCTGAAGGATGTGTTGAATCAATATATGGATATAATCACACCTTTTATATTTATGAAGCAAAAGGTTCCTGTTTGTCTTGTTTGTTATGAAATACAAAATTTAGGTTGGTGCAAAGCCGTGGTTTATGAACTGACATTACATAAAATGGTAGTAGGACTCACATTGATTAATTAATATTCATAAAGTTGGTCACTTTTAGTCTGTTATGAATGGACATGTTGGATATTAAAATTCTTGTCGTGTTCCAAACAAATATGAATTGGTTTGTATAACTTGTTTTGTACTTAAGTACACATGTACATGCACTAAATATGGTAGTAAATATGTTTATTATTCATTTTCAACTTAAATACATAAATTTTTTATTAAATTAATCATGCATGCCAAGATTGTACGTAAAATCATACTTAATTATCATGCATGCAAACTTGTACGTAAAATATTTACTAAATTAAGATGCACGCGAATTTTGCACGTAAAACAACATTGAATATGCATGCAAACAATATTTTACGTACTTTGATACATATGCATTTTTGCACATAATTTCATGTATTTTTAATATGGTATATATATATTATTTCTCATATATTTTTTTGCATACACATGAATATTTTAATATTGTAAAATTCCTATGTGAAGTTTTGCAAGATATGGAAAATCCCAAAAATATGCATAAGGATTTTCCCTCCAAGAATGTGTGTTCGTTTGGCAAGGTGAGTAGCACTTGCGAATGAGGTTCGTTTGCGCCTTGGTATTCGTGCCAAAAGTTTATGCGGTACGGGGGCTCAACAACGGAGGTGAGTGGCCATCGTTGTAGCAAAAGAGGACGACTGGCTAAATAGGTAGTGAATATGTTTATTTCCAAAAATCATCTGGTTTCAGCCTTCTAAAAAGATTGTGCCCATATAAATTGAATTCTTCTGACATGCCATACTGAATGTAGTGATGTCATTTGAAAAATAAAAAAGTTTGGCATTAGACAATATTTTTAGCCATAAATCCCTTTTAAGGCATATATCTTTTATGCATTTCATCTTGATATTTGTGAGTTTTCATGACTCTCAAATGTAGTATAGCACTTTTGAAATCTTAGTACCTTTTGCATCTTAATATTAGTCCAATTCCTTCTGTTTGTGCCATAGTTAAATTGTTGTTATCCTACATGAAGTTGTCTCCTTTTAACATAATATGTTGACACTTTCTTCTTTCGAGGAGGCTTTCTTGAAGCCTGCGTGCATTTGACTATCTTGTCATTGTATCATAATGCAGCTTGGCAGAGATTCAAAATGCGAAAGGAATTGCTGATGTATTAATGGAGATGCTCACTGTATTGGATCCTCATAATTCTGAGGTAGGTATTGGCTGTTGAGCCTCTTGAACACATAAGCCAATTCTCTGTTGGTCATTACTGACTTAGATAACGGTATTACTAGTTCCTGCAACTTTTTATTCGTAGCATGCTATCCAATTAGTAGAAAACTTCTATTCAGTGATTTCAAATTGTCATTTCTCCACATGGAAATCCTAAGTGTTATTCGGGATTTACTTAAGAACCTGTGATTTGTGCACAATCAATCTGATTGTTTCCCTGTTGTATTGAGGTAGCAGTTTCCTTTGTCCTCTTCTCAAAAAGATTCCTGGTATTAGTTGATCACTCTTGAGGTCATTGGTGATTAAAGTCTTTTCATTCATACTCTGGATACAGGCTATTTAGTATGAACACATATTTGAAGTTATTGTTGAAGTCAATATTATAGAATTTGAATAATGTCTATTAGGGATTTGCACAATGTCCACTAGATTTGGAGAAATCATTATGTATTGAACAAAAAAACATCTTTTTTAGTGTTGTTTTTGGTTTTTTCTTCACATTTGTGGAATCCAGTGTTGTGAAAAGCGTTGAGGCGTAGTGAGGCGCTCCACCAAAAACCAAGGCGAGGCGTAAAGTGTAAGCCTAAATTTTTTTTTGAAAACTTTAAAAAAATTATAAAAAAATATCTAAAAATACAAATAAATAAAGAAATACTTTATTGATGAAATAACAACCAATGAGAAATAGAAAATCTCAAATAAGTACTAAAAAATATGAGATTAACATATAAAAGTAACTAAAAACTGATTATATAACTGAAAAATATATGAGATTAACCAAAAAAAGTTAAAATATACTAAGAAACTGATTACATAACTGAAATAACTGGAAAATATATGAGATTAACCTACAAAAGTTAAAATATATGAGATTATTCTAAAAAATATGAGATTAACATATAAAAGTAACTAATAAACTGATTACATAACTGGAAAATATATGAGATTAACCAAAAAAAGTTAAAATATACTAAGAAACTGATTACATAACTGGAAAATATATAAGATTAACCTACAAAAGTTAAAATATATGAGATTATTCTAAAAAATTTGAGATTAACATATAAAAGTAACTAAAAACTGATTACATAACTGGAAAATATATGAGATTAACCAACAAAAGTTAAAATATACTAAGAAACTGATTACATAACTTAAATAACTGAAAAATATATGAGATTAACCTACAAAAGTTCAAATATATGAGATTATTCTAAAAAATATGAGATTAACATATAAAAGTAACTAAAAAACTGATTATATAACTGAAAAATATATGAGATTAACCAACAAAAGTTAAAATATATTAAGAAACTAATTACATGACTGAAATAACTGGAAAATATACGAGATTATCCAAAAAAGTTAAAATATAGTAATATAATAAGAAACTTATTACATAACTGAAATAACTGAAAAATATATGAGATTAACCTACAAAAACTTTGTTGATTATGTCTCAGAAATCTTGTTGTAATTTTTTTTTTGCGCCTTGAGGCACAGAGGGCCGCGCCTCAAGGCGAGGCATGCCTTTTGCGCCTCAAGGCACATTTTTTATAACACTGGTGGAATCACATGTACCATATCTGTCTCTTTAGGTTGTCTTATCTACTATGCTTTGTTCTTAAAGTTGTCTTCTATTGGATCTGAAGGTTTACTCCATTCCTTTTATAGCCTGATGTTAATTCTCCTTGCCAAGTTTGGTCAATTTAGTATATCCTACAGAAGCTTTGGAGGTCATTATCAATGCACAGTTGTGTTTAATGATCAATAACTACTTGCAGCTGGAAAAAATTTCACGAGTCTCTTTCTAAGACACCACAGATTAATCACATATTGGACTAACTAACCTAGGTTTATTTGTTCAATATGTGTATGCGTGTTTGTGTGTGCTTACAAGTTAATATTGCTTATGCAAGCCCTGCTTTGACTTTTTTCACCACTATTTTCAGCATTTTTCTGTTTAGACATGGTACTAGGAAAGTCATGGTCGTTTCCAGTCTCTGGATAAACCTGTCCAGGATACTAAAGGAGAAAACAAATGTACTCTTTAGTCAAGTTCAACTAGTTTTCTCCTTTAGTATTTTTTCCATTCATAATGTGAAAAATTGGAATGAGATACCATTTGTCACCTGGTCATTTATCTCAGGCACTGGTTTTATGTCATGTCCTGGTGCTAATTTATTTGTTCCTCCACGTGCAGGGAGTAAAACAAGAAGTGATCGTTGATCTTGTTGAACAGTGTCGTAATTACCAAAAGCGTGTCATGATTCTTGTAAACAGCACATCGTAGGGATAATCTCTGTCATGTTGGCTCTGATAACAATATATTAAAATTCTTGGTGATTGACACAAAAACATGATATTCTGGCAGAGACGAGGAACTGCTGGGTTGTGGCTTAATGTTGAATGATGAGTTGCAGCGTGTGCTATCCAAGCATGATGAGATTGCAAGTGGGACTCCTAGTGGACTGAAAGCACCAAAAACTTTTGTCTCTCCTGTTAATGTTGGCCATGAGGAAGAGGAGTCTGACGATGATTTTGCCCAGCTGTCACATAGGTAATATCAGTACACAGAAACACAACAACTAAGCTCATGATTCTCCATACAAGGCAAGCAAACCCACTGCAGTGGCTCAGGTCGAATACCTTGGTCAATGTACCTTTGATGCTAGTGGGTTGATAAGCGTGTACTCATTTCTCCTGAATTGTGTCACTTGTTTGGACAGTTCTCCCTTTCTTGCTTATATTTTATAATTAGCGTCTTTGTCTGATCTGCAAAACCATTTCAAAGCCTGTTAATATGGCTATTTCAGGTCATCAAGAGACAATGCACAAGGACAGAGTAGGTCTGCCAATGCAAAAAATGAGCCTAAAAAGATCAGCCCACTGTTGCCTCCACCTCCATCTCATAAGGTGAATATACCTGGTGCTAGTGCCGTCGATTATCTCAGTGGTGATATGCACAAATATGAAGCACCAGAAGTGACACAACCCCAGCAGCTTGCTCCATGCCCACCTTCGTCCAGCACCAATCCCAAGTTGGGCCCACAATCCCCACCAACACCATTTCTATCTTCTTCTCCATCTCAAGGGACTGAAGCAGGCACAGATTCTTCATTCGTGAATCCATGGGCCAGTAATGAACCTCAGTTGAACTCGAAAGCCAATGAGAAGCTTCCAGCTGTTTCAAGGGAGGTACCATCTGTGTGCATACCGCCACCGCCTTCAAAACATAGTCAGAGACAGCAGTTCTTTGAACAGCATCAGAAACATAATGGTTCAGAATTTTCTAGTGCTGGATTAGTAGGAAAAACCCAGAATCTGTCACTAAATCCCTCAGGCGCACAGGAATCATCAACACCATCCAAGCAAGCCAAGCCTGAAGACAGTCTGTTCAAAGATCTGGTTGATTTTGCCAAGGCTAAATCCTCTTCTTCTTCAAAATCTAGGAGTCCTAGATCATCTTGATGCTGGTTCAGCTGTTTGATTACTATAGTTTGCTTGTTGCTTTTTGCATTGATGAGTTCATTATAACAGACACTTATGAATTTGTTTTTATATATATAACAAAAAAAGGACCTTTGTTTTGTGGTGTATGGTTATGATGTCCATGAGTTCGTTGCTTTCATACGTAACTAATGTGTTTGCTTGTATAGTTATAATTATGAATGACATTGCTGTGAAAATTTTATGAATAATCTCCTGAAGTGAATCTTGTTTTGTAGTTACAAGGAACAGTTTACACAAGTAGTGCACTGCTGGATTCTAAGGACGCTTCAATAAACCACAGACAGTGATGACATCTACATAGTGCCTCCGACTTGGGTTAAGACTTGAGTTCAATTGGAATCCGTAATATTTAGAATTTTGGCCTGTTCAGGATTTGGTGAAGTGCTACCAAGTTACTTGAATCACGCAGGGCATAAGTTGATTTGAATTTGCCATGAAATTTAACTTGAAAAGAAGCAATATGGCATTTTGGTATTAGGCGTGCATGCACGTATGCTCTCATGTACGCACACACGTGCACACCTCTTCCTCTGCAACATAAACTTTGCCTATTAGGAAGGGGCTCTAGGACTTAAAATACACAACACACACACACATGCACGCAGGCACATTCACACAAACACCCACCTATGCATGCACATGCACGCATGCAACAGAAACTTTGTTTCTTCATTAGGAAGGTGCTATAGGGAATCACGTATGCGCACCACACAAACAGAGAGAGAGAGAGCATAAATGCATGACATTTTGTGCTTCAAAATTTCAAGAGAATTTATTCTTTCAAATAGTGATTGAATCTTCGAAGTTTTTTGTACAAATTGTCTAATTGCTTACCAGCCTTGTCAACATTGATCTGTCTATTATCCTTTTTGGACAATGACAATAAGTTCCAAAAAAGAGAATATAATGAGTTGAAAGATGAGTGAGAAAGAGATAAAATTTAAATGTTATCAAACTAGTAACTGAACTGAACAGTCCTCTCTCTTACACTTTTTGGACTTCTCAAATATTTCATGTTATACTCACTGATGCTTAAGAAGATTAAATTATTTCTGTGTCATCTGAATTCTGGACCGTTGATCTTTTAAAAAACCTGCAGACACGTCACAAGTATACCTTCTTTTTTGTTTTCTCATTGGGAATTTACTTTCCAATGGTATTGCTAGATAAATACATGTGACAATTTCTATGGGGATTTCATCACAGTACGTGAGAATGGAGTGTAAGTGGGAGACTTGAAGAAAAAGAAAGTCAGATCACGTTTAGTCACGAGACAGTGACATGTTGAGTGTTGCTGCTCGCTATTTCTGCTCTTAACAAAATGCTTTCGAAAGATGATTAGGCAAGCGAAAGTGACATTTCCCACTTAGGAGCCAATATGAAACACCTATATATAACAAAGTGCCCTCCCCTAATCTTTAAAGGTGTATGCTCATGACAACAATTACATATTCTTCTCTTGTTTGCAATCTATAATGGGCAAAAGGGAAGCCTCAACACCATCAGGCAAGGGAGAAGCAAAGACAATTGGGAAGAGGAATGGACTAAGGAGGGGGCAAATCAAGCGTAAGATGTTCAATTCAATCTGTGCTTCTCTAAAGCACGTGATCAGTGGTACCATTAATTGCATCTCTTGTTCTTTGGTCGACCCTAGAGGCATCAGTTAGTGGGCTTTTCATGTATGGACATTCTAGTCTCCTATTTTGTGCTATTCGTTTTCCATTCCTATTTGGTGTTAATTACTACGTATATTCATGATTTTTTTTCTTTAGCATACCAAAATGTATTCATGTAACTTTCATATTCCGATGTACTAGTAGCAAAGATTAAGTTGTCAAATTCTCTCTCTCTCTCTCTCTCTATATATATATATATATATATATATATGTGTGTGTGTGTGTGTGTGTGTGTGTGTGTGTGTGTGTGTGTGCGCCACCAGAATATGAAAACTAGAGAGTGAACTGGGTATTTTTGATATTTTTTTGTAAATCCGATCCTCCAAATGTATTCAACATGGTCCATTTGCTAGGGACTGTTGGATTATGTTTTATTTATGAAAAGTCCCAGCCGTCAATTTTCAAGCCTTAAAATTCCTGCATCACAATTGAATGATTCAAGAGCTAGTCCCTTTAAACCAAGCATGTAGATTACATATGTAGAGTAAGATTTAAGTCAGAAAAAACAGAAAACTCCATGAAAATCTTTGTTCACTACTCTAGTTCTCATGTTCTAGTGACCCATTATATATATATATATATATATAAGATAATTGGATCCTACAAACTGCCATACAAACCAGGATATAAAGGATCTTTTTCATTTTTTTTTGAAATTTGACCATGTGAATGTGTTCTAAATGCTTGATTTTGCAGTGTAACTTTCAAATTCTTTTTTTAGGGTTAGGCCAGAGGGAAAACTCCCCTTCACCAGCCACGTGTTGTCAGCCCTCCGATTGATAAAACCCTTGAGGTTCCCCTGCCCACCATAGGGTACAACCAGCTTCGACCTTGTGGAAAGGGACACTCTCCATAGGCTTCAAACTTGTGATGTCCTGTCAATTTGAAATTTATTGACATTCACAAGTTGCCCCTACCGGATGAGCAGAGCCCTTGTGGGCTACTTTCTTATTGTTCCATTATGACAATGGAGTAGTTTTCTTGGTGCTTGAAAATCAACTATATAGAATTTTCATAATTATTCAAGCCTCAAAGGGTTGTGTTTATTCATGGAAAAAACATAATCCAAGTATCCTTTCCTTCCTCTTAGTGAAAAAAATATCTTTTTCTTGAAAATGGACCATTCTGAGCACACCTGCAGGATCAGGTCACTTTTGTGAAAAAAGTACCTAGACATGGCCAGTTGATACAAAGTTTGCACTGTTTGTAGCTTATATATATATATAGTAACTAGAATATGAGAACTAGAAATATGGGCATTTCTAGCACTTTTTTTTCAAATCCAGCCATGTGGATGTGCTTGGCCTGATGAATTTGCTAGGAACCAACCATTGGATCATGTATTTTTAATGAAAAAATGTGATTTTTGAATGCTTGAATATTTATGAAGATTATTAACCATTGATTTTATAACCTTAAAAAAAATTACGGTTGCGAATCAAAATCGGATGATTCAAGAGTGGGTTCTTATAATTCAAGCATGTAGATCACACCCGTACAGTTAGATTCAAGAGAAAAGGATAAAAAAAATCTATGAAAATAGTGGTTCACAATTAGTTCTCATATTCTAGTGATTATATATATATATATATATATATATATATATATATATATATATATATATATATATATATATATATATATATATATATTTATTGAGGGATTAGTAGCTGCTCACACGTTAGGTGCAAAATGAACGCGCTAAATGGGTTTTTCAGCCTTTTTCATTTTATTTTTAAATTCTGACCATGTGATCAATGTACTTTATTTTATAGGGATCAGCTCTTGAAGCCTTCGATTCCACACATGGGTGAGTTTTTATAAGGTTCAAAAAATCAACAGTCCAAAATCTTTGTAAATTTTTGAGGCTCCAAATATCATTTTTTTCATCAAAAACACATAATCCAGGTGTAGATATCTCATAAATCGACCATGCCCGACATATTTATGGGGTCAGAACTGTGAAAAAAATATTGGAAGGGCAGAAAAACCATTTAACCCGTATCATTTTGCACCTAACGTGTGAGCAACTACCAATTTCTCTCTCTCTCTCTCTCTCTCTCTCTATATATATATATATATATATATATAATAGAGCGTAGATGAATGATAAGTGCTGAATGGTTTTTTTTGCTCGTACAGTATTTTTTTCACAGTTTTGACCCCATAAATGTTCTGGGAATGATCAATTTATGAGAAATCCACACTTGGATCATATGTTTTCCATGAAAAAATGATATTTGGAGCCTTGAAGATTTACAAAGATTTTGGACCGTTATTTTTTTAACCTTATAATAACCCACCCATGTGTCAGAATCGAACACTTAAAGAGCTTATCCCTATAAAAACACTTGGATCATATGTTTTCCATGTAAAAAATGATATTTGGACCCTTGAAGATTTACAAAGATTTTGGACCGTTGATTTTTTGAACATTATAATAACCCACCCATGTGTCAGAATAGAACACTTAAAGAGCTTATCCCTATAAAAACACTTGGATCATATGTTTTCCATGTAAAAAATGATATTTGGACCCTGAAGATTTACAAAGATTTTGGACAGTTGATTTTTTGAACATTATAATAACCCATCCATGTGTCAGAATCGAACACTTAAAGAGCTTATCCCTATAAAATCAAGTATATAGATCACATCTCTACTGTCAGAATTTTAAAATAACAAAACAAACCTGAAAACCACATCACGCACTTATCATCAAGCATGTATGTTATAAAAATGGGGTAAGTCTTTGCTACAAGATATTATTGCTTAGAATCCATCTGTTTTGTTTGTTCTTTTTAGATTTAGTTTCTGGTAGATCACACACTACATGTAGAGATGATCAACATGAATTTTGAATCGTGTTTTGTGATGTGTAAGCAAGTTTAAAGCTACCAAAATTTTATGGTTTTAAAAGCAAAGGTTTTATGTCAAAGAAAAACACATAATCCAAGATCCCATCCCTAACAAACAGACCATGCTGAATAAACCTTTGGTATCAAGTTCTAGCCTTGCAGATGTCCCCTCAAGTTGGCCATCCAAGGCATCCAGATTGCTTCCCATACTGGTGGTGGTGGTAGCTGTCAGAGTTTTTATTCTGTTTCACAATTCCCAGTTTAACATCCAATATATGCAAACTAGTTCATTTGCCCATGAAACTTTTGAGGGTCCACTAAGGAAGTCTTTGTAAAATTGTAACCAAGATTAGCATGAAAGTATGTATAAGAAGCTTTGGCCATACTTAGTGCACTATTTCAGGCACCATGAGTGGATATTAGTCCCCACAGTGGCACATGAAGACATGAGCAGTCACATCTACGACTCGAAAATAAGCCGAACATGCTTAGTTAAGGTTTCACTTCTTTTGCTTAGCACGAGTTTGAACCCGAGGCACAAGGGGGCTTAGTTTATCTGGTAGGTACAACTTGTGAACATCACCAAGCCAAAGGGATGACATCAGTTTGAAACTTTCGTCATCACTTGACTGAAGTTGGGTATACTCCTTGGTGGGCAAGGGAGACCTAAGGTTTTCATATAGATGGGCTCATGAAAGTGGTTTTCCCTGGTGGGTAACTGAAATATGTTTACTAGTATGAACCAAGATTTTTATCGGTTTTTTTTTTTTTTTTTGAAAATTTTACCATACAGATATGATCTAGATGCTTGGTTTTATAGAAATAGACTCTTGGATCATTCAATTACGATGTATAAGAAGAATCTTTTAAGGGTTGAAAATCAAGGGCTTAGAATTTTCATAAATATTCAAACATAAAAAATCGCATTTCTTGATCCGATTACAATGATCGAACAGTCGATTTCTAGGACCACGCTGAATGCATCTACAGAGTTAGATTTGCAAAAAAAAACTATGAAAATCTCGATTCATGCCAGCAAACATATTTGGTTGATAACCATATTCCAGTTTCCTTTTCCCTGGTTATCTAAAAAAAAAAAAGAGAGGAGTTCGAGGCTGCCATTCATCACAGATGCGAGACAAGGACGAGCCGGCTCATTTGGAACATAAACATAAACAATGAGCTTACAAGTGAGGTGGACCTGACTGTGAGGCCAAAGCTGGATGCACTTTCTTGTGGGCAAAGTGGATCTTGGGGTTTAACAGAATGAGCATGCGAGTAAGGTGGTTTTTCCTTGCAAACCAAAAAAAAAAAAAATGCAAACCTAACAGAGGCAAACAACAAACTCCATTCATTTACATAACAATCTCATGACGAGCTTAATAACTTTGTTTCTCAGAAATCTAATTATCAAGCCAAACCAACCCAAGATATGAGTTACCGACTTACCAACCCTGTCTCATCCACCCAAATAAGGAAATTATATTGAAGTCATAGATGAGAAGGGGGTAATATTTGCTCCTAGTGAAAAACTGCATTTCTTTTTTCATGTGATTTACATGTTTGGTTTAGTAGAAACCGGCCCTAAATCATGTTTTTCTGATGTGCATGTCAGTTTTTTCAGGCATTGAAAAATCAACAGATTACAATGTACCGAATTTTCAACAGACTACAATGTACCAAATTTTCAATCCCCAAAAATCATGTTTATACATTGAAAAAGTATGATCCAAAGGTTGGTTTCTACTATTTTGTCCATTTGTCTATGTTGAACACATCTATGAGGACAGATTTGGTCAAAACAACGTCTCTCAATAAGTTCCTACTGGGGGTTCCTTACCCACGAGGATAGCAAATACTTTTCTTAGATTAAAAGTTGCAAATATGCTTTGTGATCTTTGTGTGCCTAAAGAGAGAGAGAGAGAGAGAGAGAGAGAGAGAGAGAGAGAGTCCATACAAATTGTACGAACAAGAAATGCAGTGTGAACAAAGAGAAAATGTGTGATCACAAGGGTGGAAAAACTAGGGAAAACCAAAAATTCCTTTTCTTTGTGCACCTGGCAACAAAAGATCCATCCAAATCTTCCGGTACAAATCGTTTTACTATTATCATTAGATGACGCAAAACTTTACACATGGTATCTCTTTTAAATGATAAACCTTTACAATTAACCTACATAATTTATGTAAATGCCACTTAAGGAATAACATGTTTCTATTCCCTTTTGATGCAATTGTTAACATCTCCAATTACTTCATTAGCTCATTCCAAGCAAAATGTATATTTTGGGGCTCAGCACTAGGTAAACAAGCAGAGCTTGAAGTGTTCAAGCTTTGCTCATTCTTCTGATGAGCCAAGTCGAGTTCGAGCTCGAGCTCGATTTAAACAAGCGGAGTTTGAGATGGTTTTTTTATAGAAAATATACATTGACTTAGAGCTAGAAGAAATAAGATGACAAAACAATATATGCAAAATATATATATTAGTACCTAATGAGCTTATAGGAGTCGAGCCTAGCCAAGTACCTATTGTTCATGTTCAGTTTTCTGAGCTTATTTTATGAGTTTGAATGAGCTCTTTACAAGCTGAACATGAGCCGAGGCACGAACGGCTTGACTTGTTTCCCAGCCCTACTCAACACGTTTGTTCATGGAAACCAACAAGTACCATCCATCTTTGATATTGGCTGGTGTTCAACACTTGAGGTTGTCATGCTTCCTGGTCACATCATTACAGTTGAACTGATGCAGATTGGAGCTCGATGTTACCGGGGCATTTTTATATGGATCCATTTTTATTATTCAACTTTTTCATATTTGGATTTTTTACTTCATATTGGCGGGTCCATTAAGTGGCCCATGTTCTTAGGAAGGTTCCTTCCTCGTCATCAATGTATTTGGATTTTCTTTTTTAGTTAGATATTAAATACATCTTGGATCCACACTAGAATTCAGGTTTTCTTTCGTATATGTTCAAAAATTAGTAATCGGTTGTGAATATTTTGTCATATTTCCTTCCTATTTTTCAATATATTTCTTGTGTAGCATAGCTTAGTGTACAGTAGATGGTAGCATAGTTCTTCACATTCCACTTTGGGCTCTGCATCAACAACTGTTCAACAGTAGTCCATCTTTATATATGACCTCCACAAGGTCATTAAGCTCAAGCTGAAGTCCCAAGATCGAATCCCTCTGCCACATGGGGTGGCTGTTGTTCTGGTAGGAGAAAGCCTAACCCCAGCTTGTCTTTAAAAAAAAAAAGCTGCCTCTTTATCTCAAAATTTCTTGGCCCAATAAGCCAAACCAACATGACGACATGTGCTCGTTCTCAAGGCAATTTGTGTGGCAGTTGCGTGACCATAAAGACTTCTTGTTAGTTGGAGTAAACCAAAAGATACTTTGATGTGACCTAGTAGAGTTGGGCCGAGATATACTCCTGCAGCCAGTTGGCATTTACTTTAAGGGGGTGAAACTAGGGGTGTCAGGTTTGGTTCGGACCCAGGTGAAACCAGAGTAGGATCAAATTTTTTGGTATGGTATGGGTCCTGACCTGGGTCTATTATAAGAGAAATCATACCCGGACGCGATAATTAAAAACTACATGAACCAGACCCCCATACCTAGTAAAATAATATTTTTTATCATTTTTACATTAAAAATTTATGGGTCTTAATCGGAACTTGGGTAAGGCCCGGGTCTGGTATAAAATTTCTCAAACTATACCCGGGTCCATGTATTAATCGAACCTTCGGGTCAGGACCTGGGACTTAATCAGGTCTTCTTATTTGTAACCATACCCGGACCCTATAGGGTTTGGGTTTGGTCCGGATTGGGTCAGGGTAAATCCAACCTGTTGACACTCCTAGGTGAAACTAGGGAGTGTCAATGGGTCGGGTTTGAAATGGACTCAACCCGTGTACCAAACCCTATAGGGTCAGGGTTTGGTGATAAATAAGAAGGTCCGATTAGAATCCGGATATCATACCCAAAGGGTTTGACTAACATAAAGAGACATGTATGGTTTGTGAAATTTCATACCAGACCTTGGCCGGACTCGAGTTCTGACTAAGATCCACAATTTTATATTGTAAAATAGATAGAAATATTATTTTAATGGGTATGATCCCGATCTGGTTCATGTAACCCTTATAGGATCTGGGTATGGTTTCTCTTATGGTGGGTCCAATTAGACTCAAATCTATACTTGATACCAGCATCACAAATCTGGTATCGAGTATGGTTCCACCAAGGTCCGCGCCAAACCCAACCCATTGACAACCCTAGGTGGAACTCAGCTTGACCCTAAACCCTTGCACAGAAGCCAACCAACCATTTATTGATCTCCCAAGAGTCTGGGCTTAGGTTGGCCTTGACTTAGCAACTCACTCTAGAAGACTGTCCCAACCCAAACAAAGATATCACATGTTACCTCTTGTTGCCATTTTGACTAGGGATGCAAAAAGATCGGATCCAGATAATTTAAATGGATAGAAAACTCAAATCAGAATTGGGTCAGAATAACCAAAAATCATAAACCGTTCATACTGCCGTTTGCATTCATAATTTAAACTGCCTATGATGTTATTTATCCCATTGAAATAGGCCAACTACCCTGACTATGGTGAGTGAAACCACCCCTCTTTACTCAGCTCTCTCTTGTTTCTCTTCTTTCTTTGTTGGTCTGTTTGGAATGGTGGTGGAGACAAAGATGGAGAAGAAGCCAAGACCAGTGTCACGAGGCTCATCACTTGCTTGAGAGGGGGTGCGTTAAGCGCGTTTTTGGAAACTACAAGAAAATAAGTTGTTAGCGACGGAATTAATCCGTCGCTAGTTAGCGACGGATTAACGAGCGACGAACATCCGTCACTATAATTAATGAAACTTACGAAAATAGCGACGGAAAATAGTCCGTCGCCCAGTCTGTCGCTACTTAGCGATAGATTTTGCGACATACTGTTTTGTCATTACGGCCGCACCATTTGCCGACGCAGTTTGCGACCGAATCTAGTCTGTCGCTAATTAGCGACGGACATGGCGATGGAATATAGTCTGTCGCTCGTTCTGTAAATTTGATTTACGTTGGCTTAGCGACAGAATTAATCTGTCACTAAGCCGTCGCTAATTTTCGAATTAACCCTAATCCCAGACAACTTTTCCTTTTCTTCTTTCGCTGCTCCCGCCGTTCGCCGGTCTCACTCCCGCCGTTCGCCGGTCCCACCGCCCGGAGACAGGTAAAGGACCCCCCCCCCCCCCCCCCCCCCCCCCCCGCGTTTTCTGACAGGGGGTTTAACCCGCTGCCGTTTCGGTAGGGGGTTAACCCCCTGCTGTTTCGGCAGGGGGTTAACCCCCTGCCTTTCCGGCAGGGGGTTAACCCCCTGCCTGTTCTGGCAGGGGGTCGACCCTCTGCCCGAACAGGGTGTCAGTTAACCCCCTATGTTCCGTAAGGGAGTTAACCCCCTATGTTCCGTAAGGGGGTCGACCTCCTGCCGGAACAACAGGGTAGTCGACCCCTTACCGGAACAACCTTTTTTTTGTGGTGACTTCATTTTAAAACAGTATTTTTTTGTGCAGATTTTTCAACGGAACCAGCTCGTGCTCAGCCACCTGTGGTAAGTAAGTGACAAAAACAACGCAAATCGGGTAAATACCCGTGGTAAGTAAGTGATGCAAGCGTATCACATGTTATTTAATTTATTACATGTAACGCTTTATTGTTCACACACTCACTTAGTTGTTGATATTTAGGGTTGCTTTGTTGGAGTTCAGAGATCATGCTGAGCATGATTTTAATGTATGAATATTCAAGTGTTCTTATTTTTTGAGTACGGAGTCCATGCTAGGCATGGTAGTAGTTAGTGAGATATTGAAGTGCGTTTGCTGCAGGTACATGTTTGTCATTTGTTTGATATGAATTATTACAATGTATTGCAATGTTTGATGTAATTGTATTCATGCTTGCATGTAGTTACTTTCAATTTGATTATGACTTCCATGTGAAATTGTATAATAAATGCATGTTTCAAATGATTTTATCGTGTCATTAATAGTTTGCACATGAAAATATTAAGTTATCAATGCATGCATCAAAATTCTTGTTATTGTATGGCATCATATATTGCATGATAAATTTGATATTTTCTTCATCGTAGCATTCTGATTATTCTCTTTTAATTTGTTAGGCTATTATTCGTAACATCATAAGAAAATGACTGTAAATCATGAATGAATGTACCGTAGGATAGTGGACAATGAGTTATCGCATGAATATATGGATGGTGTTGACAGTTTTATTGAATTTGCAACGGCAAGTGTCAGTACAGTGGATCCCACAGGTCAGATTAGGTGTCTCTGCAAGATTTGTAAGAATAATCGATTTGTAGAACCTCATAGTGTTAGACATCGCCTATACAGAAAGGGTTTTGTGAGTGATTATCAGAACTGGACATTTCATGAAGAAGAATTTAGAAACGATTTTGATGCACGGGTGAATGTGGTGCACGATAATCCATATACGGATTTGATATTTGATGCTGCAGGAACTGCCGTAGATGAAGAATCACCAAACGATGCAGCTAGTAGATTTTATGATTTACTTAGAGATGCTGATGAGCCACTTTGGAACGGTTGCGAGAGTCACACTATCTTGTCTGCAGTTCTTCAACTAATGAATTTGAAGTCCGAGTATAATTTGAGTCAATCATGTTTTGACCGTTTGTGCATGATTGTGAAGAGTATGTTGCCCAAAGATGAGAAATTGCCATAAAATTTCTATCATTCGAAAGTTATGGTCAACGCTCTAGGTATGGGTTACAAAAAGATTGATGCTTGTCCAAATCACTGCATGTTGTATTTCAAGGAGCAGGAAAACAACATATCATGCCCGTCATGTGGGCATCCTCGGTTCAAGCCAAAGACAAGAGGCAATGGTAGCACGAGATCAAAGGAAGTTTCATACAAGTCGCTCCGCTACTTTCCCATCACTCCTAGATTGCAGCGATTGTATATGTCTTCAAGGACAGCTAAACACATGAGATGGCATGCAAATAAAGTTCGACATGATGAAAACAAGATCACGCATCCTGTGGACGCTGAAGCTTGAAAGCACTTTGATCGTACTCATCAGAACTTCGCAATGGAAGTGTGAAATGTTAGACTCAGTCTATGTACAGATGGATTTAATCCATTTGGGGGTAGATCAACTCCATACTCATGCTGGTCACTATTTGTAACTCCATACAACCTTCCACCAAGCTTGTGTATGAAACGTCTCAATCTTTTCTTGTCTCTGTTGATCCCTGGTCCGACCTCACCTGGCCAAAATCTTGATGTATATTTAAGGTCATTGATTGATGAACTAAAAGTACTGTGGGATGACGGTATCACCACGTATGATGCCCACAAAAAATAAAATTTCAACATGAAGGTCGTTGTTCTATGGACAATCAGTGACTTCTCTGCATATGGTATGCTATCTGGTTGAAGCACACATGGGAGGTTGGCATGTCCGTACTGCATGGAGGATTCCAAAGCTTTTAGATTGAGGCATGGAAGAAAGCCTTGCTGGTTTGAGTGCCATCGTCGATTTCTACCCAGCGACCATCCGTTCCGACGACAAAAGAATGCGTTTAAAGCAGGCACAACTGAAACAGAAGGTTCATCCTCAAGATTGTCTGACATAGAGATTCTAAGAAGATTATGATACTTTCCAGATGTATTAACAAATGCCCGCAGTCCTACACCCTTCCGTGGATTTGGAAAGGATCACAATTGGACGAAGAAATCTATTTTTTGGGAACTACCGTATTGGCCGACCCTATTGATACGACATAATTTGGATGTGATGCATGTGGAGAAAAATGTGTTTGATAATGTGTTCAATACAGTAATGAATGTTAAAAGAAAAACAAAGGATAATTCGAAGGCCCGTATGAATTTAAAATTAATATGTAAAAGACCAGAATTGGAACTCAAAGAGTATAATGGCAAAGTACTGAAAACAAAGGCAAAGTACGTGCTCGGACCTGGTCAAATAAAACATGTATGTCAATGGTTGAGACAATTGAGATTTCCAGATGGATATGTCTCTAACATTGCTCGGGCTGTGAAGATTGACGATGGACAGTTATATGGGTTGAAGAACCATGATTGTCATATCTTTATGCAACGATTGATACCTCTAGCATTCCATGATATGTTAGACAAACCTATATGGGGGGTAGTGTCTGCGTTGAGCGGGTTTTTCATAACATTGTGCGCATCGAAGGTCGTAGTATCAGATGTAAAGAATCTCGAGAACTCTATCATTACCACTGTTTGTCTGCTAGAAAAGATATTTCCGCCAACATTTTTCGATGTTATGGAACATTTGATCATACATCTGCCATATGAACTAAGGGTTGGTGGCCTTGTGCAATATCGATGGATGTACCCATTTGAAAGGTATATGTTTTTTTATATTTGTCTCTTTAATGACAGATATTTAAAATTTGAAATGTATATTTTTGTCAGATGCATGTTCGACCTCAAAAAAAAGGTTCGTAATAAAGCAAGAGTAGAAGGCTCTATTTGCGAGGCATACACTTTAGAAGAGATTTCAAATTTCTCATCTATGTACTTCGAACCTCATATTCCAACACGTTACACATGCCCGCCCTGTAACGATGATGGAGAACAAGTAACTGTAGCTGACAAGCTGTCGATATTTCAACAACTTGGGCATGCATTTGTTAGTTGTCGATCAAGGCTATTGACAGATCGAGAGCAAGATGCAACACACATCTATATTCTTTTTAATTGCTCAGCAATCGACCCATACATCGAGTAAGTATATGTAGACGCAACACAATTATAAATCCTTTTATGTTCTATATGTGGATACATGGCTCGGTAATATAAGTATTTGTGGTTTGCAGACGATTTGATCTGGAGTTACAAAGAGAAGTTTCACATCTCACTGATGCAAAAGTACAAAAAGAACGTGAAACTAAGTTTGTGGAGTGGTTGAAACAGTTGGTAAAGAAGCTAACATAAATTTTGTACTTATAAACAACACTAAGTTACTTAATTGATCGTGATCACAATCATTGTTTATATCTGTGCGTAGGTCCGCCATGGTGATGTTAAAGATCAAAGAATATGTGATTTAGAAAATGGTCTGACCAAAGTTGTGCAATGCTACAACAGGTACATCGTAAATGGTTATCGATTTCATACAAAAGATTACGGTATAAACAAATCAACGATGAATAGTGGCGTGTGTGTCAAGGGTAGCAGCTACGGTGAAAATGAACATGATTACTACGGTGTTATAGAGGAAATAATGGAGTTGACTTACTTAGGCATAAATAACTGGGTAACTTTATTCAAGTGTCATTGGTTTGATCCAACTGCAACAAGACTCGACAAAGCTTCAGGCATTATGGAGGTGAATTATAAATCCAGGTTTGGAACATATTAACCATTCATATTAGCCTCGCAAGCTCAACAAGTTTATTATACTTCATATCCGAGTATAAAAAAGTCAGATAGAAATGAATGGTAGGCAGTTTGCAAGGTGAAGTCCAAACTATATCTTGAGTATGATCAGTTACAGGAAGATGAGTTAGTTGAAGACAGCGATTACTATCAATCAGATGATGTCTATGACTTCGCTTATGGTCACGATGTTGCGCATGATATGCATGTCATATCTCTATTGGTCGATGAAACATTCATAGAGGAATGTGATCCAAATGATGTACCGAGTGGATGGGTAAACAATGAAGAAGAAAAAGAAGAAGAAGAAAAAGAAGAAGAAGAAGAAGAAGAAGAAAGTCAAACAAGTGACGAGGAAGAATTCTCAAGCTAGTGAGCAAAATCTTGTAATACAAACCTCTATTTAAATGCATTATAATACTTGATGTGAATGATTTGAATTATTTGAATGTATTGTAATACTTGATGTGAATGAATGAGTTGTATTGCAATACTTGATGTGAATGATTAAAAATATTATTTGAATGTATTGTAATACTTGATACGAATTATTTGAATGCATTGTAATACTTGATGTGAATGACTTGAATTATTTGAATGCATTGTAATACTTGGTGCGAATGATTTGAATGCATTGCAATGCTTGATGTAAATGACTTGAATGCATTGCAGTACCTGATATGAATGATTTGAATGTATTGTAATACTTGTTGCGAATCATTTGAATGCATTGCAATACTTGATGCGAATGATTAAAATTATTATAATACTTGATGCGAATGACTTGAATGTATTGTAATACTTGATGTGAATTATTTGAATGTATTGTATGACATATGTTATTTGTTAGAATATGGTTCATGGAGGTTACAGTGGTCGCTCATCCAGTAGTAGCCAGACCCAGCCTTCATCTTCACGGGCTCCTGTGATAGGTATATATCATTTAACTAATTGGATGCTTGATTAGTTCAAATGTGTATTCTGAGAAAGTCTAACGTATTTTTTTATATATGATGTTTCGCCTGTACACGACCCACCTACACCAGTTGATCACACAAGTCATGAGCCAACACAGGAAGCAGGGTCTTCTCAGTCTGGCACAAGAAGACTCATTCGAATAGTGTATATCGATAATCGACCGTAAGTATTTCATTTTCAATGATTGCATATCTTATAAATATTTTATATTGATATTTATTGTGTAACAATTCATGTGCATCACGAGGTTTGAGCCACAAGAAGTAGTATGCGAGATTAGGAATTCACTTCTTCAACATCTACCAGAACTAGTGGCTCAATGGAAAGAGTAGTCAAAGGAGGTGTTAGACAGATTGTGGTTCTCATTCACGGAATACAGTTGTTCCTCATAGTTAATGTGTTTCATATTTAATTTATTTAAGTAATGTCTACTAACTTTCTGAAAATATTCGTAGGTTTCGAATCGCTTCGCAACTACGGTGGAAGAAAATGATGCAAGGAAGGTGTGGCAAAAGGTGGTTGTCAATCGATTTGCAGACATGCTGCACAATATGAAGACTGCAGCAAAAAAAGCATCTGGCGTAATAGATGATCCACTACAGTGGAAGGGCCATGGCTCTATTACTATCATGAGAGATTATTGGGATGAAATGTGCGATAAGTGGGCGAGAAATGCATTTCGAAATCGCTCTGCGAAGGCTGCACAAAATCGAGCGAAAATGCCCGAAGCCCATCTACACATAAGTGGATCTAAGACATTTGGGAGCCACCTGAAGAAAATGGTAACTCATTAATATATAATATTAATTTTATAAGTATTGTTGCAAACTTGTGAACTAAATCTTTTGTCCTTTAACTTTGCAGGAAGCAGAAAAAGGAGACAATGTACCATATAAGGATGTGTTTGTTGAAACACATAAAAGAAAGACCACGGAAGTCTTCGTATCAGAAAAGGCGAGAACGAAAACAGTATGTATTTATTCTATTAATAATTATTGCAATATGCAAGTTATCATAATGTTATTATTAATGCATACTTTAAACATTATTTTGTAGGAGGCATATAAGCAACAGATGGCATATAAGCAACAGACGCTACTCAACATCATCATTTGATCCTGCAGCATGGGTGACTGCAGCAGGTGAACCCAAAAAAGGTCGCGTGTTCTGGTTTGGGAGTAATCTGAACACTTCACCAGTTATTGTTTCTTCCAGTTACGGCTCACAGACTTCTTTCGCCGACATAAGCCCCAAGCAACAGCCTATTCTTTCTGGTGATGATGTACACCAAATCATTAAGGACACAATGAATGACTATTTCCGTGACACTGTCGCCCCCTTTTTTCGAGATGAGATCAACAATCTTGTGTTGAACAGAGGATCTTCGATTGCAGGTCCCTCTCATGTATAATCACATATTCAGTTTTTTGTCTGCCTTAGAACACATATGAGCATAATCGAATCACATATATAACTTTTTGCCTGCCTTAGAGCACATATGAGCATGATAGAATCACATATAGAGTTTTTTGCATGCCTTAGAGCACATATGAGCATGCTATAATCACATATAAAGTTTTTTGCCTGCCTTAGAGCACATATGAGCATGATAGAATCACATATAAAGTTTTTTGACTGCCTTAGAACACATATAAGCATGCTATAATCACATATTCAGTTTTTTGACTGCCTGAGAACACATATGAGCATGTTATAATCACATATTCAGCTTTTTGACTGCCTGAGAACACATATGAGCATGCCAAAATCACATATAGAATTTTTTTACTGCCTTAGAACATATATCATTCATGATATATTCACATATAAAGTTTTTTGCTTTGCCTGCCTTAGAGCACATATGAGCATGATAGAATCACATATAGAGTTTTTCTATCTGCCTTAGAACACATATGAGCATGCTATAATCACATATTCAATTTTTTGACTGCCTTAGCACACATATGAGCATGATCGAATCACATATATAGCTTTTTGCCTGCCTTAGAGCACATATGAGCATGATAGAATCACATATAAAGTTTTTTTATTGCCTTAGAACACGTATGAGCATATGATAGAATCACATATAGTGTGTAATTTATTTCATTATATTTTGTTTATCAATACTGATTGTTCTTTTCTTGTGTAGGCTGCTAGTGATAATCAGCGTAGCGGAGCTGAAGGGACAGATAAAGGCAATGAAGAAGAAGATGCACAAAATCTTAGCGATGATTAAAGAATTGTGTTGAAGAAGTTCTATTTTTTTTTTGTTTCTTAAATGTAATTATTGAATTGTAGTTAATTGAACTTGTTAATTTTAAGGTGGAATGATTAATTGTTGTAGATTCCTTTTATATGGATTTTTTTGTGTGGTTTGTTTTTTATTTACAGGAAATCTAAATTGTACCATTCTCGGTATTTAATTTTCAAATAATTTTTTTTATTTTTTTTTCGTGTTTGCGATGGATTAGCGACAGAAACATCCGTCGCTATGTATATAAATCTAGCGACGGCTTAGCGACGAACGTAAATCTGTCGCCAAGCCGTGGTCGCCGTTTAGTACCGGCGGATTGGCGACGAAATATATAGCTCGTTATTTCGTCGCAATTAGCGACGGGCCTGACGACGAATTCATTCTGTCGCCAGTTAGCGTCGAAAAATTCGCGACGTAAGCATACCGACGCCTCGTCGTCGCTAAGCCTATTAGCGACGGAATGTGGTCGTCGCTAATCCCCTGCTTTGTTGTGGTGGGATCCCTCAATCGTAACACGACTCAAATGACTAAGCGCGGTGTTGACCTCAACTAGTCTCATGCCTTGCCCTGAAAGGGGTAGCTAGCCATGCATGGCTATATCCCTCACCCTCCTCTTGTCCATGTATTGTTTTAGTTCCTATTTAATTATGAATTTATTGCCTTATTAATGCCTCTATTTTGATTGCAATCCCTTCAACTAGAATTCGACTATTTGTTGTAGTGGAAGGGGACCTAGGCAGCTAGGCAGGTGATATAGGTTCAAAACCCATAGGTGTCACTTTTTGCCCGTATGCCGAAGTATGGTGACTCTTTGGGGGTCAAGAGCATAGAATTTTATGCTGACAAGAGAATGACCGTAAGTAAGGCAGGTAAAGCCAGTGTATCTTGGAGGTGGTTTCTTGGTGTAAATATTAAAAAAAGAAATTATTAACCCGTAATGTAGTCAATGTATTATGTGATCATTTCCTTTAGTCCATAATGAAATTGACGTTGATGATCTCTGTTACAGGATTTTATAAAATTTATTTTATAAAACTCACCAAATCATCTCTAGCATCAATTCTGCCAAGCAAAGGGCGTATGGTTGTCTAATAGATCATAAAGTAGGAGATCAAACATGGAGTCATTTATGTTCCAAATTCTCTCCCCAGATTTCCATTCAGTTGGTGTTTGGATGCACACTTATCCAGACAAATATGAGATAAGATGGGATATTCTATTATGGAGCAAAATGTAGTTTGAGCAATTCTCTGCAAACCCAAGTGACAATAATGATAAAGTGATGATGATAATGACAGAACTTTCTTTTGTGGCCCGCCTTTTGAGATGGGATGTGCTCTGATGGTAATCTGTCAGTGTGCTTCTAGACGCAGTTGATCTCAACACGAACGACATCCAAAACCTGTACGAACACTTGATGGGCTTCGATGTTGCTTGTGCTTCGGATGGACGGCATAGTTTAAAATGAACGGCTCACAATGCCCTTGATTTTTAAGATGAACGACATCCAACGTGATCCACTCTCTACCTTTTTTATTCCTTTTGGCTTTTACGTGTGGGGGCCAGGATGTGGTCTTCTACGTAACCGTGTGCATGCACATAAACCAGGACAAAAAAAAGAAAGTGGTGCTTACGTATGTGTCATGGACATTGGGTCGGGTACCCTACCCCACATGGGGACAACGAACCCAGCTGACAACGAAAATCAACACTTCAAATATGGGATAATCATGATGTCCCACTCATTTGCTATTTATACGCAGAAAAAAAAAAAGGATTCTATCACCCATGGTAGGTGGCGGTCCAACCGAATGATGGCTAGGATCATAGAGGGCAGAAGATGTGGACGGCTACGATGCATGGATCTTACGCCTAGGATCCATAGTAGCATCATATTTGATATGTAATATCTTTTGGGAGTTACAAAGACAAACATCCTTACATTAGGGCAGTTACCGTCGTCCGTTCATCTCAAAAATGAATGGCACCCATCAAAACAGTGAATAAGCTTTTTAAACCTTTCCAATGCCGTCCATCTGAAATACGAACGACATCGGAAAAAAGTGAAGCCCATCCAAGTGATGGGCATCCTATTTGTGCAGGTTTTGAATCAATGACATCCAGAGGTGCTATCATGGAATACCCTTAGAGAGCACACTCTGACCTGATCCCACCTCAAGTTACTGCTTATGTTTCATCACCACCACGCATCTGATCACTTGATAAAAGGTATTTGTGGGTTCATTCTCTTTACATGAGAGAGAGAGAGAGAGCATTTCTCCTAGAATTATCTTTGGGTTAACCCAAGGTTACCTCACTTAATTCGCCGGTCGCCAACGGCACATTCGCTGGCCTCTAGTTGGTAAAACCCTTTAAGTCCTCGGCCAACCCTGAGAGTACACCCAGCTTTGACCTTGTGGCCACTCACAACACCTGTGGGATTCAAACTTGTGATGTCCCATCAACTTGGTGACATTTATAGTAGAATAATATTTAGCTATATATTTGCATATACAAATAGAAAAAAACAAAGATAATTATTCCAAAATGCAAATGCTAATCCTGAGTATAGCAGAACACATAAATCTGAGTCGATAAGACTCAGTTCTAACAATCTTATTCCTGAAAGCTGCCAATTCGATACAATAAACCTAGCACCTAAGACATAAGCAAAAACCACCTAAGGCCTTCTATTTCATCACATTATCACTCTGCTTGGAAGTCCTTTCTGTTTATTACACGAAGAAACCACACCTGAGATCGGAGACCTGAGTGCGCTGGTGCTGGCCTGTCATATCTACGATCATCCTTCCAGAAGCATAAAACTCCATGGATGCCTTTACTCCTGCTTTGTCTTGTGAAAGGAGGAGGCTCACAAGGAGACTTGAACTCATGTGAGGTCACACAGCATGGAAGTCTAAAACAAATATCATCCATGCCAACTAGTAGCAAACCCTCTAGATGAAACTAATGGCACGGCTTGAGCAATTGAAGGAGCTTGCGGAAAATAACAGAGAAAATTTTTCGCTTAACATCACCCCTCTTTGGCTTCTCGCATTTCTTCATTTCCACCACCACCACCGGTAGGAAGAGGTCACTAGCACCAGCACCACCAACAGTAGGAAGAGGGAGAAGGGAGATGCTTTAGATATGGGTCATAATGGTGGCATATATAAGTATGAACGAGAGTACCCATTTGTCAAATCAGATTTTTCTTTGAAGTTTCTTTGAAACCAAATGCACTTTTCTTAAGAGTTTAGAGTCATGTTCAGTGCCGAGTGTAGTTTGTGGTCGGTGGAAGACCTTCAATTGATTCAGTGGGACCAGAACTGATTTGACTTTGAGGTGCTGCTGGTACTGGGTCCTACCGGACCTACCTCAGAAAAAAACACACTTGGTGCACACACAATCAAGTAACATTTTTTATGTTATTTACATTGAAAATTTGTGGATGTTAATCATAACTCGGGTTAGACCCAGGTCTGATATGAAATTCGATAAACCACACCCAGCTCCGTATATTAATCGGGTCTATGGATCCAACCCGAATTCTTAATAGGACCTCCTTATTATAACACATACATCCTACTTAGGGATGCATGGCCATAGCGCCAGGTGCCCAACAGTTTGTCGAGTACCCCAGCCCATTTTAGGTCGGGCTCGTACTACAAAATGCATCCCGGGCCTAGCCTGATTGCTTAATCGGGCCTGAAACAGGTTCAGCGTTTTATAATGTTTGCCACCCTCGTGGGAAAGGAACCCTTAGTAAAAATACGTAATATTTTTTTTTCAGCGTTTTAGTACATTTGACCCTTCAGATGTCATCTAACATTAAACCTAAGATTTTATAACTAGAAATAGCATTACCAAAAAATGCATTGTTTCAAAACTAGAAGTAGTAAGTTTTCATCATTAAGCCTATTTTTTGCAAACCAAATAGTTCAATATGTTCTACATATACTATATAATAACGCTTGTAATACCAAATAGTTCAATATTTTTTGAATCCCCATGCATCACAGATTGTAATACCTACGCTTGGCAATTCCATGTATAAGGCATTGATGTTAACGTTTCACTTACAAATTCAAGATAGTTTTGGGAAGAATATTTGGTAATATAAACAAATGGCTCATCCCTTTACATCATAACTAGATCATGTTGGTCCCATGATGTTAACATTTATCCCTCTTCAAAGGAAATACTGTCAGAACTAATAACAATAACCTGTTCAGGGATGCGTTTCAAGCTTAGCTCACTCATGCTTAATGATTTTCCATGAAGAGAAAATCATAAATGTCAATAATATGATGTATTTTTTTGGATTTTGAATCCATTAAAAAACTAAATAGATCGTTAATCTTGTTCGCGCTAAATCATTGAAAAACAAACAAAAACCAAATCTTGAAGTGGAAGCATACCTGAATCTATTGGTGCTTCGGTAGATCTGTAATGAGTATGATCTTCAAGAACCTCTATATGTGACCTTGCCTTTCTCTAAACCTTATGAGAGATGTATTATTTTCTGAAACCAAAGCGGTCTTCATTACAAATATCGCAATTATACCCATCAATGATTACGTATATTAACATAACCAAACGACATAGATCAAGTATGAATGTGAAGCATATAAATTACATGTAATGTGATCCAAACATGCTTATTTTCAACTGGTCTCGCCTTAATCCTTAGTGAGATCACAACAAATGAATAAAGAATGAAACTGAAATGTGAACTTATACTGAAGTGGTAAAAAAACTTTATTATATCGTAGAACATCCAATTACAAACTCCCACTAAACCAGCATATCATAAAATGATAAAACACCAATTTGAGCAATATGCTCATGAAAGACTTTGGGTGCAAACATTTGGTAAGCAGATTCTGCACTCTTTTTTTAGCAATAAGGAACTTGATGTCAATATACTTTGACTTCAACGAGCTCTTGTTGTTGTTGGAATATAGCATTGGTGAATTATTGTCACAAAATAACTTTAGCGATCTTTCAACATTATCCAAAATTATAGCCCTATGACAAAATTACGTAACCATATTCCATGATTGGATGTCTCATAACTGACTACAAACTCTACTGTCACAGTGGAAGAAGCAATGAGTATCTGTTTGGCACTTCAAGAAATAACTTCTGCAGCCAATAAAAAAATATAACCTGACGTAGATCTGCGACTGTCTTGGCATCCAGCAAAGTCATAATCAAAATACCCAATGACCTCCAACTGATCTGACTTCTTGTATATGAGCAGGTAACCTTTTGTTATTTACAAGTATCATATAACTCGTTTGGTTGATTTTCAATAATTCATACCTAAGTTACTAAGATATCTGCCTAACATCCCAACAATGTATGTTATATTCGGACGTGTATACACTTGAGCATACATAAGACTTCTCACAGCAGATGCATAGAGAATTTATTCCATATCCTTAACTTCAAACTATTGTTTAGGGCACTGAGCGAGACTAAACTTGTCTTTCTTAATAACATATGGGTATCACCTCGTTTACAATCTTTCATGCCATATTTATCCATAATCTTTTCGATATAGCTCTTTTGTAATAATCCAAGAATACTGCGAGAATGATCTTTATGTATCTGGATCCCTAATATACAAGAATCATCAACAAGATCATTCATTTTAATTTTTTTTATTAGAAATCTCTTGGTTTCATATAGTATGTTTATATCATTACTGACAAGTAATATGTCATCCACATATAAAACCAAAAAAATAAATTTATCCCCATTGAACTTATGGTATATGCATTCATCAACAACATTCATCTCAAAACCAAATGAGATGACAACTTGATAAAATTTATGACACCATTGACGAGAAGCCTACTTAAGTCCATAGATGAATTTCTTTAATTTGCAAACTATTTTCTTTGCATCGTTTGAGACAAAATATTCTAGTTGCACTATATATATTGTCTCATCAATGTCACCATTAATAAACACAGTCTTTGCATCCATCTGACACAACTCCAAATCATAATGAGATACAAGTGTCATCATAATTCTAAAAGAGTTTTGTAGAAACCGAAGAGAAAGTCTCTGTGTAGTCAATGCCTACTCTTTGAGTAAACACTTTTGCAACAAAAAGCGACTTATATCTTTCCACATTACCCATTAAATCCCTCTTGGTTTTAAATATTCATTTGCAACCAATGGGTTTCATACATTTCGGTAATAAGACAAGATCTCACACGTCATTGTCTTTCATGGATTTACACTACAAGAAACATGTGGATTAGCAACAACCTAAATCCGTTGCTAATCCATCGCTAAACAGTTTAGTGACGGATTAGCGTCGGATTAGAGCCGAATAGCTTTCATCGCGAATTTTTCGACACTAAGTAGCGACAAAGCTTATGCGTCGCTAATTTGTGATGGATTAGCGACGAAAATGATCCGTCGCGAGTCTGTCACTATTTTAAATTAGCGATGGATAATATCCGTCGTGAGTCCGTCGCTAAATTTAAAAAAAAAAAATTGCTCGTTGCCGGGAGGTATTCCGGCAACAATAGGCCGGACTTGGAGCGATTCGTCGACGGCGATGGAGGAGGACAACCCACCACCGGATCCCAGCAAGTCGTACTCCCTCGACCCCAAGATCTCTGATTGGGTCTCGCAGAGGTCGGAATGGACCAATCTCGTTGTTGACGGCCATGACGGAGACGAGGCCGATGTCGGGGTGGATGGCGTCGCGGAGGCGGTCGAGGTTAAGGAGGTCGTCAGAGCCGACAGGGAGGTAAGTGGCGTGGAAGCGACCTGCTCCCTGACGCGCTCGACTGCCTCGTCCGACTCCCAGCCGTAGAGGTGAGTGCGGAAATGGGGGTTGCCGAAGCGGCTAGTGAAGAAGGGCAGCATCGCGTCCATCACCCGTGGGTCCACCGGCGACATCGCCTGCATGTCCAGGTACAACGGCGGCCCCGCGATCCGCACACCCTTAATCGAGATTCCTCTGCCCTCCTCTGCTGTGTCGGAGTTGGACGACGACAGTCACGGCGGTCGACATCGTCCAGCAGGATCGTCCGGTGAGCCTTACTGCGGCGAGCATGAGGCTCGGCTTTATCGAGCAGCGGGAGCACAAGGATCGGTTTAAATCGAACATCAATTTAAATTTCGAACGGGGAGAGAGGGAAAATTTCGCGCCTTAGGTGGGACGATTTAAATCGAAAATTAGCGACGGATTTAGCGAGGGAATTTTTTCGTCGCTAATTAGCGACGGAAAAAAATCCTCGCTAAATCTGTCGCTAATTTCCTACAGTTTTGCAGTGAATTTTTTTTTTCGTCGATCTGTCGATAATTAGCGACGGATTTGAGACGAAATTTATATCTTCGCTAATTTCAAAAATATTTCAAAGATTGGCGACGGATAATGTTCTCTCGCTAAGTCCGTCGCTAATTTGCAATGGAAAAAGTCCATCGCAAAAATCCGTCGCTAATAAGGGTTTTTCTTGTAGTGTTAACCTCCTCATGCATTGCATCAATTCACTTTTGAGAGTTAGAACTTTGTATAGCTTGATTAAAGTTTATTGGATCATCTTTCCTTAAGCCATTGATGAGAGTTAGAATTTTGTAAAAAATACCACCGGCATTTATTATTCTATGTTATGTGATAACCAGGGTACCTATAGACCGAGTAAACCTTATGCGGGTGACTCGTGGTTGAGAGAATACCTCGCATAGGCGACGGATTGCAATCCACACTATTGCAGTAGCTGAGGCACCTTAATAGGTCACCTCGACCTCCTTAACTCTGAGTGATTGGAGGCCAAATAACACCTTTGCTCCTTAAAACGTGTCATAAAATTGACCGGTCACTCAAGATTGTACCATTCACCATCTCCAAGGTGAACCATTTTGTGAATGAGCGACTGGGCGATTTATCTTTTTAGGGCTTTAGTTAGTAAATATTCCTTCATTTCAAAGTACTTAGGCCTATCTGACCTTGTGTTCCTCGCAGAGCAACACAAACACACTCAAAGGTCTAGCCCGCCTATTCACGTGCTCAAGCCTCACACGGCCTCAAGAGCATTTCATCCATGAAGGCGACATCACACATTCATTAATTAGGGATTCATGACACAACTAGTACAAGTGAGCTCTACTCACGAAATGGGCACATCGCCTAACACAACTCGCCATGAAGTTTCAAAGTTCATACAGAGATACACAAGTGTCATAACCCTACTTGTGATGTTCATGTCCCCTTGTCATTCTTGATGAGTCAAGTATGCATATGTGTTAAATATAAGCGCACACAAAGTCATTAAATATTCATTGCATGATAAAAACATCACTAAGAATAAGACACTTGATGTATAAACATGCTTAACTCAACACATTCTAATTCTATGACAAGATGTGCCAAAGTGCACATGAAACTATCAATAAGCATGCTATCATTTTCCATAATTCATAAGACATGGTATAAAAACTTAAGAAACTTGAATCATCATGCTTATAATATAAAATTTGTAACTATGCTATGTAAGGCTCTTTATTAAGCATAATTCTAAAGCATCACGATATTTGAATATTATGCATATGATACAAATCTCACAATCGTGTCAAGTAGTCCACGTGTGATATGGCATAATCGCGTGGGTTGCAAAATGAGTGTTAGTTCCATTTACATCATTCATGAACCAAGTGCTTGTGTAAGTGTTTTGATTCCATTGACATGATTTTGACAATCTCTAAAATATATTTAACGAATTGTACCAACTAAGCATGCCATACGTATTTTGCGTTAAGATCGTGCCAAAATATGGAACGTAACTTAGCAACCAACTCGTTGCACAACATCCATAAAATTTCTTTGCATAAGATCTTTGATTCATATCATATAGCCCATTTCACATGCTAAAGTAAGAGGTCAAGATATCACAGCACGCATGGTGCTACCACGGCGGTTGAAAGGAAGGTCAACCAAATCCTTCGCCTACGTAGCTCGCAATGAGATAGTTTAGTACTACATAACCTAGTGGTTGCAGCAAGGAGGAGCAAACCTCCATTCAGTCTAACCAACTGGTCTGAGCACATCCGCTCAGCCAACGAAATCAAAAACACCAAGAATCGAAGGCTACAAATCAGTTTGCATGCAAACCGAGTTGCCTAAGCCTACCTGATTCTTCCCCTTTTCATTTATAATTTGCATTTCACATCTTCTTTCTTTCTTTCTTTTTTGAAATACCCACTTGCAACCTACTCCCATTGGCAGGCCTTCGGATTGAGCATGTCCCCTAGGTGTTGGGCTGCCCTAGGGACAGCATGCTGGTGCACCCAACTCAGCCCAACCGAGTGGTGCACCGGCCATGCAACAGTCGCACCAACCGGTTCAACCGTGCGCCCTGGTCTGAACCGAATGGATTTAGACCAGGGTTATGCTGGTCCAGTGAACTGACCAGGTCTGAACCACATGGTTCAGACCCTGATTTGAGTCTCCCAGCTGAGACTCAAGGTCTGGGAATGTGAGAAAGACGGTACCCCGAAAGCATATGTGTCCTTTTTTTTTTTGAAAAAAAAGACAGGGGACAATATACCCGAACATGATGACTATATATATATATATATTTTGCAGGTAACTTTACGACGGAGCAGACCCCAGAGTGTTGGGCTGCTAGGGATCTCAGCTGGGCTGCACCCAATTCGGCCCAGCAGAGTGGGTGCACCCACTATGCGGTAGCCACCCGGCGGCCTGGTGTGGTGCGGTTAAGCAAACCAACACCGAGGTCTGATCTGAATGGACCAGACCATGGGTTTGCTGGTCTGGGCACTAGGTCCAGGTCTGAACCATGTGGTTTAGACCTTGGTCTGGGTCTTTTAACAGTTGAAACCCGAAACAGAAAAAGGGGAAGTAAGGTTAGGCGCCACATGCATTATATATATATATATTTAAATGTTGGGTGCCGGAATGACATCCCTTGCATCTATGGCTGAAGGAGGTGCGGTCCAACCACCACACTGTCAAGCTACCTAGGCTTGGAGTCCACACGACCATGAAGAGGTCGTGGGTCACCCATCCAAGGTGTGTTGAACTACACAAGCAAAGAAAAAGGAGAAACAAATATCGCATCATGTGGTGTGTGCGGCAAGCTTTGTTTAACATGCAAGTAAAACTCAAAACAAGATGCCTTTTGCATTCTAATCCACCGAAATCCATCATGCATTTCAGAAAAATGCATTGTTGGAATCAGTTTCATGCTTGGAAAGAGAAAATGAAGCATGCATTATTCAAAAACAAAAATGGAGATGTTAGATACATTCTCACCTTAATGTTGGACCGGAGAAAGAAGATGAAGACCTTCAAAGGCTTGCCGTGTAGAGGAGAGTCCTACGAGCACGGTACCCCTCCGCTACACACCCAAGCACAAAGAAGAAGGTGAAAATGGAAGTACGATTGGCGCACAAGGTAGGGACCCTCTAGGGTTCACGGTTTGGAGAGAGAGAAGAGAGTAGAGAGAGGGAAGAGAAAATTGTCCTTTTTGGGTTGTCTTTCTCTTTCTTCTCAAAAGTTCTTAAATGCTAGGGTTTTAACATGAAGGGTTGAGATTAAATCTCAGAAAATGAATGGTTAGGGGTTGCGTTCACACCCATCTAGGCCATGGCATAGTTGTGATTTATTAAACACACCTCTCATGCCCTAAATAGGATGCCTTCATTTGAAATCTTTTAGAAATCTTTCAAAAATGCCATGCGTTTATGTCTATTACGTCCTCTTAGGTTTAGAAAAATTCCAAAGGATGTCCCAGGGCTGCCGCCCCTAGGGACCAATAGGCATTCAACCTACTTTTAAGTTTTAAAATTCTTTCAAAAGTGCCATGGGGCTGCCGCGCCATGGCCAATAAGCTTCAAGCGCCCTTTCTAAACTTTAAAGAATTTATAGCTGGGCCACCGCCCAGCTGGTCAAATACCCCGAGCTGGTTAAACATGCCTAGCTGGGGTCTGGTTTGACCCTCCAAGTCGAACCCAACAGCCCACCAAAATCGGTTTTTGGTCTCATACAAAATTACACTTTAAAATTAATATATCTATACATATATTGTTTTTTTTGAAGTGCTTTAATTTCAATTTTGATAAAAACCCATAATCTTTTAAAACATATTCATTTCCAATTTACGTGAAATGAAAAGGGTTTTAAATCATTTAAGCTCTTTGATTTGCAATTTCATTAATCTTACAAAATTGGAATGAAATTTAGGGTTTCGATAGGAAGATTCATCGCGATATGTATGTATGTATGTATGTATGTATGTATGTATGTATGTATGTATGTATGTATGTATGTATGTATGTATGTATGTATGTATGTATGTATGTGTGTGTGTGTGTGTGCCAAGATTCACGTAGGTATTCAAAAAATATTTCTAAATCAGAAAATTCGTGGGCCTTACATGTTATGAGTATCTGTAGATTTTATATAAGTGAGAATTTAATTGTGTGTATTAAGTAGGTGTATGCACGTAAAAATAATACTTGATAATTAAAGTTAAAAGGACATGCATGCATGTTGTGCATTGATCCATGAATCCTTAAATGTTTAATTTAGCATTAGCATGAGATTGTTGTTTGTTTGAATTGAACTGCTTATTATATTGAAAGTATGTTCTGAATATGTGATATTTTTTTAGCTCTTTTAAACTTGTGTTTGATTTGATTTATGTTATCTTTCTTATTGTTAAATTTTGAATGGGTCTCGTATGAAAACTTTGGTTCTTACTCTATTTTTTAAAAACCTTTTCAGCTACTGAGGCTTAGTGATGGAGATATCAACTTGTTGGAGGGAATCAAGGGCTATGTTTTTGGTGGACCGAATTCTGATAGTTTTTTGGAGTTATTGTTTTGGAAAAACTTGTTGAACTCTAAATAAGGACTATTCTATTAAATTCAATTTAAATTCCTAGTTTGATTTATTCTAGTGTAGGATGTATGTTGGGTTGTGTATATTAAATTTGTGATATACCCTGGGTCCCTGAAATATCTTTTCACAATATTTTAAAATTATTTATTTGTTTAAAAAAAATAACAAAAATTTTTAGGGTCAGTTCGTGACCATTACACCCAATCTGTGGAAGCAAAGTCCAATAGAAAAAGTTTTCTCCAGTCAAGGCAAGCACAATGGGCGTGTTTGTGTGGAAATCTAAAGGTGGATCTTGTTTTCTTGAACCCAAAATCTCCACCAGCACCACCATGGCAATGCAAACCCGAACCCAAAATCAATAGACGCCATACTTTTTTGTGATAACTTTTTTCATCAAGAGGTGGATCTGGTTTTCTTGGAAGAAGACTATGTGAGCTGCTCCAACAGAGTCATCCTTACAACAAACAAATACACCCATTAGGGGGCATTTGTTTCATGCCCTTTCCAAGACACTCTTTTATAGGAAATAAGGTCTCTTTATGATGCATGAATAGAGTGAGGAGATCTGGGTCCAAGGATTTATCTAGATCCTAATTTAGTTTAGTTTTTTTTATTTTTTTTTATTTTTTTGGGGGGGGGGGGTGTTGAAAATTGAATGTTTCTTATGTAATGGATCCATCTTAGATCCAATTTAGAATTAGGTTTTTTTTTGTCACTCATAAATTCTCGTTATAGGGATTTATGTGGGATGTGATTCTTCGAAAACCCTTGGCTTTTTCCCTTTTTATTATTCTCATTTTATTGCTACTGTTTTTTCTCATTGATTTATTGAATTTTCTAAAGAGACAGCGGGATGCAGAGATTCGGGTTAAGCCTAGACAGATCCAAACCTGGATATCCCTCTACCTACATAAGTAATCCAGGTATGTGTCCCAGGACTTGAATTGATCCAGACCAATGTTGTCAGAATTGTATTGGACTCTGAACCAATTTTTAAAACGATTCCTAAAATCAGCCGATTTCAATTCAGAACTGTATCAAGCTGAATCGACCAATTTTTTACCAGCAAATGTGTCTGGAAAACATTGAAATAATATTTAAAAAATATTTAAACCATTTCTAAAAAATATTCAAAAAATAAGCTTGATTCAGCTTGTTTCATATATTTTTTTTACCTATACAACGATACAAGTCGGAAACAATGCAATATTTTCATTTTCACCTTTTCATAATAAAAACTCTCCAGGGGCAAGGGGTAAGCCCACAAAATTTTTGCACTGCCAGGACAATGAACATAAGTACGACAGGCAGAGCCAGAGCCTCTCTATTCTTAGGCGGAGCAGGTTATATGTCCCCCCCCGAACAGGGCCGGTAGCCACATCTCATGTTCGGGGGGTCCCAAAAAGCACCACGTATTTAAGCATGTGTGTCTCGTATCCCCATGTTTATCAGCATTAATTAGCATTGGAGTTTGATGCAATTGCAAAGACTTAAGTACCCTCTCCTCCATTGGTGCCAAAAAAAATAACGATTCTAGAAAAAGAGTGATTGTAAAGACTTAAGTGCCCCGAAGATGATTATTTAAGTCCTAGTCTTTGCAGTGCATGATTATCCGAGAAAGAAATCTCTCCTGGAGGAGGCCATGAACATCAACCCTATCACTCTCATTCTCCCTTCTCTTTCTGCTTCTGTGCACATCCAGCAGAAGATCCTACATTGCTCCATCAAGCACTGACTGACCTGCACATTGACTGTTGTGGAGCCTGATTTAGAGTTTTTACCCTTACGGAAGGAGGGTTTGGGGGCTCCTCCCAGCGTGGGTAGCATCATTCAACTAAATGAGTTGTGGATCTTGATTCAGAGTTTTTACCCTTACAGGAGAGGGGTCTGGGGGCTCCTCTCAGTGTGGGTAGCATCATTCAACTTAAAGAGTTGTGGAGCCTGATTCAGAGTTTTTACCCTTACAGAAGGGGGGTCTCAAGGCTCCTCCCAGCGTGGGTAGCATCATTCAACTTGATGAGTTATGGAGCTTGATTCAAAGTTTTTGCCCTTATAGAAGGAGGGTTTGGAGGCTCCTCCCAGCGTGGATAGCATTGTTCAACTTGATTCGTTGTAGAGCCTGATTCAGAGTTTTTGCCCTTACAGGAGGGGGGTTTGGGGGCTCCTTTCAGCACGGGTAGCATCGTTCAACTTGATTCGTTGTGGAGCCTGATTTAGAGTTTTTGCCCTTACCGGAGGGGGTTCGGGGGCTCCCCCCCCCCCCCCCCTCGGCGTAGGTCCCGTTGCACGGTCAGTGGGTGGGGGTCCAGGGGGGCGCCCCTGGCGGGGGCAGCGCCCCCCGGACCAAAATTTTTTGGGGCCTTGTATAATTTTTTTTATTTTCTTTCCCTCTTTTAACTATCGAAAAAGAGCAATAAAGCATTTTGTTTAATCGTGGGGCTCATGTTTCCTTCGGTTGTTTCTTGCTCGAGGTTTTCGTAACACCCCTTCCCACGATTTTTCTATTTTTCTTTTTTTGTTTCTTTCTCACGATTTTTTCAATGACTCTCCTACAATGATTTTTAGTGTTGTCGAGTCTCCAACGAGCCCACAACGATTTATAGTGTTGTCCGGTCTTCCAACTGCGATTTGTAGTATAATCGGGCCTTTCTACAGTAATTTATAGTGTTTTTGGGTCTCCAATGTGCCCCACAATGATTTATACTGTTGTTGGATCTCACTACAGCGATTTGTAGTGTCTTCCGCAAATCACTATAGTGATTTGTAGTTTTAAACAAAACGTTTTATTGCTATTTTTCGATAGTTAAAAGAAAGAAAGAAAATAAATAAAATTATACAAGGCCCCAAAAAAAATTGGTCCGGGGGGCGCGGCCCCCCCTGGACCCCCCACTCACTGACTGCGCAGCGGGACCCGCGCTGGGGGGGGAGCCCCCGAACCCCTCTTCTGTAAGGGCAAAAACTCTAAATCAGGCTCCACAACGAATCAAGTTGAATGATGCTACCCACGCTGGGAGGAGCCTTCAAACCCCCCTCCTGTAAGGGCAAAAACTCTGAATCAGGCTCCACAACGAATCAAGTTGAACGATGCTACAGTCAGTGCGCAGGTCAGTCAGTGTTTGATGGAGCAATGCAGGATCGTCTGCTGGATGTGCACAGAAGTAGAAAGAGAAGGGAGAGAGAGTGAGAGGGTTGATGTTCATGGCCTTCTCCAGGAGAAACTCTTTGCCTCCCTTGATTTCTTCTCTAGAGAGAGAGAGAAGGTTTTACAGTGTTTTACGGAGAAGGAAGAAGAAGAAGATGACGATGAAAAGTTCAAAGAGACATTTTTGTTGGCTCAGGTTCGTTTCGCCGGATGACCATCGGATCGTCGGCTCACCATCGTTTCACCGAATCACCATCGGATTGTCGGCTAAGGTTCGCTTCGCTGTGTAGACTTTGAAGAGTCAACATAATCCTCGACTTTCTGGATGAAGGACGTGTTTGTCATTTTTTTGAACCGTTTGTTTTCCTTTTTTGAATGAAGGACATTTTTGTCATTTTCTCAAATCATCGTTTTATGGCAAGAATAGCAAGAAAGGGTACTTAAGTCTTTGCAACCGAACCAGACTCCAATGCTGAGTGATGTCAACATACACAAGAATATGAGCCCCATGTGCTTATATACGTGGTGCTTTTTGAGACCCCCGAACACAGACGTGGGATTCAGTGAATCATCGGGGGTGAACATACACCACCCTCTCATTCTTGGGGGCGGTTTCTCCCCGTGTAAATATAAAAAAATAATAATAAAAACAAGACAGTAGATCTAGAGTTAGAGGCTACAATTTGATTTTAATCCCGTGTATGGATGCACCCACTCATCTAGATAAACAAGATAATCCGGGAAGCAGAATTATGGAGCAGAATGAAATATCCCAGATTATCCAACTTTCTTGGATGTGTGATTACATCACGAGAAGATCAAGCAAGGCTTCCCCGTTGTAACACTCCATGGCCTTGAAGAAACAACCATTGAAACAATAATGGCTTCTTCGGCTTCCCTTCTTCTTCTTCTCTCCAATTACAGCAATGGTGGGAAGAGAATCCATGGTCCTCCTTGAGCCTCAAGATTGACCTTCATCTTCCAACTTTTTCTTTTCTTTTCTTTTTATTTAAGGTGGATGGATAAAGAAATCTTGAAAAGACAAAGATTGTGGTATTGGGTTCACATTGGTGGCTAAGGTTTTTCCTAGGCAGTGGACTGGGGTGGGGGCCAAGGTCTCCACCCCTGCTCCGTCTCAAAATTCTGCCCTCCATCCCTGCACGGGTTTTGATTTTAACCTCCACCCCTGCTTCCATCTCCGTTTCATGTCCTCCATACCTGGTCCAAACGGGGCGAGGTGGGGCGTGCCCTGTTTCTTTCCAATCCATTATCATCTCTAAAGGCATTTTAGTTAATTTACTAACAGGGATCGGGGACGGGGTGGGGTGGGGGCAGGGTGGGAGAAAGCGTAAGTCCATCCCCACACCGGTTTTGATTTTAATCTTCATCCCACCACCATCCCTGGTCAGTGTGGTGCGGAGCCACGTTTTCTCCCGATCCACTATCATCCCTAGTTTTTCCCTTGAGAGCTGAAACACTAAAGAAATCCTTTTTTTGGTAATAAAATGACTAAAGTACCCTCAATAGTTAATTAGGGTCACCAAAACACCCTAGATGGGCATCTCATCCAGGCAATCATCATTCATGAAAGAATTCAATGCATCCATCTAGGATGGCTAAGGAAATGGTCGTAGAAGTGGACCAACTTGGTTATAGGTAGGTCCATCAATATGGCACCAATACGCCAGGTCCTGACACAACTTGAAACAGGCTTGGACCCACAAGTGGGTCCAGAAGACTCACTAGGTTTTGGCAGATGGATCCTTGGTCAGCTTGAGCTTGGCCCTGAACAGGAGTTGGGTATCATTCGTGATAAAGAAAAAGGCACATGCTATGTAAAGTTCGGCTCAGTTATTGGCTGAGTGATACAGTGGTTAGAACGATCGCTTATGACCTTGCAAGAATAGGCACCCTAACCCAGTTATGAAAATTAACATAAAAATTAAAGGAAATTCACTAAAAATATCTCAAAATTCATTTATTTTCGTTCTTCTGACTTTTTACAATGAATATTTATAATCAAAAGAGAAAACCCCTAAAAAAATTAATCCTACTACCAATCTAAGATAAGTCTAAAACTTATAAAGATCTAAAATATAATTCTAAACTAAGATCCAAACTAAATAAATACAAAAAAAAATCTAAATAATAAGAATAGATCCAAACTGACCCTGTAGACCCGGTGGCGACTCGCTCCCGCTCCAGCATCACTGAGCCAAGTTGATAGACTCTATTCCTGACAGGTCAATTATTATTAATGGCAAAGAATCTATGTTGTGCATTACCTTTAGTGTAGGACATGTAGTTTATACTGTCTGTTGATTCTGTGTGGCTGGATGGGCTCGACGTGTATGTGAAGAGGACGCAGGCCACGTCGTTATGATTCTATGATTGTCCACGATAGCGAGACACCAGCAGGACTCAACAAAAGAAGAACAATTGCATGAGCCCCACGCATATGTATCATACGTGAGTTAAAATGTGGACCACCGTCTTCAATGACTCAGACCTGTTTGTAGAGGTGGGCACTGGGCCCGGCAGCCCGCGGGCTGGGGCTGTGGGCCAGGCCTAGGTCAGTATATTTGGCCCTGCTCGACCCAAACCAGGCCTCTGGCCTGGCCTGAAGCGGGATGACACGGGCTGGCCCGGTTCAGACCCTTATTACATATATTAAATACATTATATATATATAACATAACAAAAATGGGTCCGTGCTAAACCCATTTGGTACTAAAGCGTGTGCTAAATGGGTTTTTTGAACTTTTTTGGTGCTTTTTACATGGTTCTGGCCCTATAAATGTGTTGGGCATGGTCGATTTACTAAGAATCCACACTTGGATCATGTGTTTTCGATGAAACAAATGATGTTTGGAGCCTCTAAAATTTACAAAGATTTTGGACCGTTGATTTTTTGAAATTTGTAAAAACTCACCCATATGTTGGAATCAAACGCTTTCCCTATAAAATCAAGTACATAGATCACATCTGCACGGGCAGAATTTTAAAATAAAATAAAATAAAAAGCCTGGAAAACCCATTTAGCACCAAATGAGTTTAGCACCGACCCATTACTCCATAACATAATATATAATATATTATATATATAACATAATATACATAATATAATACATTATATAAATATTATATGTTATATTATATGTATTATGTTATATTATATGGATTCTTTTTTCTTCTTTCACGTTAGCTGAACTTAAAACTCCCATTGGTCATGAATTAAAAGCCTTTTTCTGACTTCACATTATGTGCAGCGTCGCTGCATGGTAGGTGCCCTGCTTGACAGGCACACCCACCCATCTTGGCATTTCCTGAGATGGGTGTAGTGTATATCTCCAGAAATGTTGAGGCGGATGGTTAGCATGCAGCACCGCCACATAAAAAAATGGAATCTTTTTTTATTTCCTTCTCTTCTTGGCTTTTTTCTACTTTGATAAAGCTAGGGAATTGAGATTTTTTTTAAAATTTATAACCCAAAGAAACGACACCCAGCATGAAGACCTGATCAGACTAGCTCAGCCTGCCATACCTAAGGTCATGTCGACAGCATAAAACTCAGAGGCTAGGACCCCGGAACCCAGGGCCTATGCTACGCGTTGGCTTGCACAAAACGGCAACGCCCATGAGAATCGAAAGCCACATGGAAATTTGACCACAAGCCCTGAGATGGTGCAACCAAGTCAAGCCATTAACCATATTCCACCACAGGACAAAATCATTGCCTACCCATCTTACACAACAGTTTCCAGGGCCATGGCAATAACTAAGAAAACAAACACAGGATTTGGTGAATGAAACCATTATATATATATATATATATATATATATATATACAGAGAGAGAGAGAGAGAGAGATTGTCTTTCATTTCTATCAGGCTACAATCACTAACATGCAAGTTCCTTTTGAAGCTTTCAAACTGATACATGCATGGCAAATAACCTCAGCATTGGAAATTCGCAAAATTTTACAGTCAACCCTAATTTCCCCTGGCTAACCAACAAAATTCAACCTATATAAAGGAAAAACGTGAAACCACGATAGACAATATTACATTCAATGAAGGGGGATGAAAGAAGATAACGAAAATGATCAGAACCAAGAAATGGTGAAAAACGAAACATCCAAACCCCTTTTTTTCCCTTTTGGGCGACAGTCCAAGTGATGACTATATGGAAGACAGCTCTTCGGGCCTCCACACTGTTTTCTGAACACACAGAAGGCCCTCATTATCCTTTGAGTAAGTCAGGCGAACCTCCCATTGCAACGACTTGACCAACTTCTCTATCTCATTGATGGATTCAACATCATCACGGACGATGAGCGTACCCTCTGGCCTCAATATCCGGTCAATTTCAGCAACCACAATAATGATATTGCACCTGCATTAACAATTTTGAGTTATTTTATAGATCTCAATTTGCATCAATTAGGCCGCTTGAAAACTTTTAAATCATTCAAGGTATGTATAAGGAAGCAATAACTGTTAAAACTACGTGGAGAGACAATTATGTTAAGTTTGGGTTACATATACGATATGTTTTAAGTTCATACTTAGGTTCATTACTCATATGAAGTAGGGTCTTATAACCAAGAGGTCCCCAGAAGTACACCGTTACCATGTGATATAGTGTGTGTTAGCCAAGACAGATGAGATACACAAACAAAAATTAAACATTGGAGAAAATGGTTTTCAAGAATTAGCAATACAAAAACAGAATATATGAAGTGTAAGATCAATGAGGAAGTTGGTGAGGAAAAAAATATAAAAATACAAAATTTGTTGATTCAACAATGCCAAAAATTTCAATGCTTAGGATCTATGATACAACATGATTGTAGATTTGAGCAAGACTGCTATAATGCTATTCAACATCTAGTAAGATTTGTGTTGGCTGAATAAAATGGTGACAAGCTAATGGAATGTTATGTGATGAACAACTGTCTACGATCAAAAAGACGTTTTTTCGAGTCTGTTGTGACACCGGTGATTTTAGTGAATGACAACAAAAAAGCAAACAGAAAAGTGCACATTGCAAAGATGCATATGCTATATTAGATGTATTGAGTCACCAAGAAAATATTAGAAATGATTATCCCAACAAACATTTAGACATATTACCAATAAAAAAAATAGAGTGCCATTTAAGATGGCTTAGACATGTTATACAGTGACCTATCTTGACATCAATAATAAAAGGTTGATATGACGCAAGTACAAGGAACTAAGCAAACAGGAAGACCATTGAATACTTAGGAGGCAGTGAGGTGATATGAAAATTTTTAAGGTGACTGAAACTACAACTCAAAACAGGAAAAAATAAATGGAGAAACATGATTCATAAAGCCAATCCTGCGTAGTTGGGATATGGTATAACAGAAGAGTGCACATTGCGAAGATGCATATGCTATATTAGATGTATTGAGTCATGAAGAAAATATTAGAAATGAATATACCAACAAACATTTAGAAATATTACCAATAAAAAAATTAAAGAATGACATTTAAGATGGCTTAGACATGTTATACAGTGACCTATCATAACATCAATAATAAAAGGTTGATATGATGCAAGTACAAGGAACTAAGCAAACAGGAAAACGTTTGAATACTTAGGAGGCAGTGAGGTGATATGAAAAAATTTAAGGTGACTGAAACTATAACTCAAAACAGGAAAAAAGAAATTGAGAAGCATGACTCGTAAAGCCAATCCTGCGTAGTTGGGATACGGTATGATCAGGATGATGATCAACTAGGGAACTTGATAAGTGGATAATTAGAAAATTACTTGGCATTTGGCAAGTATCAAATATAATTATAAAATTGTTTCACCCAAAAAATGTAAACTTATGCAGAAGGATGAATTCAAAGATTCTTGCAGAATCGCACCATTGCCACAGCCAACTCATTAGACAAAAGAGTAAAGTTATGAATGTGTGCATGTGTGCGTTAATATGAGGGGAAGAAGGAATCAGTCACATACTTCTTCTTGCACTTGGAGAAAAGGTGATCTGCATGGAGGAGGTCGTAGCTTCTAGGGTATGTACTGAAGGATTCACACCAGTCATGATATATGCCAAAAAGACCACGCTCATAAATTATTGGAAGCGTGTCTGCTGAGTCAACAGGCACCACATTCATAACCCACACATTCAGATCTTTCAAGGCAGCAGCAAAGCTGCAAGAAAATTTCCAGATTATGGTTAGAATATTATAAAGTGATATAACTCCTTAGGCACTGGAGAATTACTGAGCAGATAACATGCACAAATATATCAGTAGTATGACTTTATATACTACAACCCTTAAGCAAGCCGGCAATTACAAGAAAAAAGAAATTCTGGCAAGCTATAGTAAGCACAATCTATCTTCATGTAAAGCAAATTGAACATGTGGATACAATTTCCAAACTGTATCGTTTAACATGACCCTCAATAGGATGAGATTCACATAATGTAGCTGGTACTCAACATGCTTCAAAACATGCCTATTGAATATTAAGACCATTCATATTGACAGGTATATTTTATTCTAAAATATCAGTACAATATAGACATTGTACCTGTGCCTTTACCTAAAGCACTTGCCTACCTGCCATATCAAGAGCATGACATTATGTTTTTACTAGATTGACTATGATGTAGCCAATAGGCCCAATCTTTATTCTTGCCTGGCAACTTTTTGGGCATTATAAGGTGTAGTTAGGTGAAAAGAAAGGCGGGCTTGCTTTTCCATAGAAATTGAACTCCACCAGACATGCTAGAGAGAACAACCAACCAGAGTAACAGAACATCTTTACAGGTGATGTCTTACTTCTAGAAAAGGGAAAAGTAATCATTTAGTATGCCCCCAGCTCAATGGCAAAGAATGTGCAACTCCCGCTAGAAAATATGGCTCCACACTTTTTTCTTTGTTCTTTTTTTTGGAAGGGCAGTTCACGCATTTTTCTTCCATACATATTGGGTTCATTAGTGGTCCTGACACCATTTTTATGTTGGGAAGATGTATGTGTATGCCAACGACATGATCAATATTTACTTTTAAACATTATCATAACTAGGACAACAACAGCACCAACGGGGGCTCCGCTTATCAGGTAGGAGCAGCTAGTGCACGTCACCTTGTGTTGGGACGTTGCAGGTTCAAAACCCAATGATATAGTTGTATAACTGGTAGGGGGCTGCCTAACACCAGCTAGACTTTCAAAAACAAAATAGGACAACAGCATGATGAGCGCACACACACACACACACAGTTTCACCTACCCTCCATACACAGCTCTCATGTCCATGACATTCCTGACTGTTGACCAGTCGATTCCCAAACCCTTCAAGTATGATTTGCTCACAACATGTTTCCAGTGTTCATAATCTGAAGTGAAATCTTCAGGTGCAGCCTTGCCATAAAGTCCAGTCTGAGTAGATAGCCAATGAGGTGGTTTCTCCAACCGTAGAGGCCACAATTCAGGCCACCGTGCCCCTCGCTCTGTTGAATCCACTGGCACCTTGTGTATGCATGCTTGTAATTGTACATACCTGTGCATGTGAAATCAATATCAAAACCTAAACCATGAATTGAAACAATAAATGAAGGCAGAGAACTTCATCTGACAATACCATGCTGCATTTGGATCATCTGCTGTGTCGCACATTGGAGGTTTATTCTCAGGCCTGCTCTCGTAGCAGTCATTAGAAGAAGGCTTCCGATAAATTGCAGCACCAACTTGGTTCACCTTGTCATACTTAACGTTCTTAAGATCCCAGCACATGGCCTTTGTAAGTTCCTTCATGGCTGTTTAGGTTACCAAAACAGAGTTGTCAGGCATGCACAACACAGAAATTATTACTATTAAAAACTAGAGACTTGACCCCAGAAATTGATGGAAGGCTGGATCTCAATCAGGTTCAGACAACCAGGGAAAACCCTATATACCTAATCACTAGATCATATAAGACCCACTCCAAAGATGACAATCTGGTAATAAGTGAAGTATAGCTCCAATCACTTGACAAGAGCCAAAGCATGAAAACTGACATGGCATTATGAATGTGTGTTCAAATTTACAGAGTAAAATGAAAATCCTACCCTTCCATATCCCAGCATCCTCTTCATTCCTCTGGTTCCGGTAAACCGGTGTAGCAGACCATACAAAATAACCACCTGGACGTAATACTCGATTCAACTCCAGCAGAAGTGCACCACCTACAGATACATGTAATCAAGTTTTTGTTTTGGTAGTTCAGAGGGAAGGCAAGTGCAATTATTCAGTGTGCCACAATGATACACTGTTTCTTTCAAGAAATGAAGGAGAAAAGGAAAGAAAAGAGACTGAAAGGAACTTTGAAATAGATGGAAATGGACCCACCTTCAATGTGCCAGGGAACCCTACAACGTGCACAGTGGACTACGTCAAACACCCTGCTTGGAAAAGGCAGCCTCTGGGTACCCATAACAGCTGATATTGCTGGGATTCCCCGCTCAAGAGCAAACTGCACTTGAGCTTCATGCTCGTCCTTGGGAGCAAATGACATTGTAAGCACATCATTGTCAAAAAGATAGCCCCCAAAACTGGCAACACCACACCCAACATCCAATATCACACGAGTCCTTTTTCCCCAGGCAATGTTAGGTTCCATCTGCATTGAAAACCATATCATCAGTATGCTTGACTTACCAGGCCTCCCCTGGCATAAGGGTAAAAATATAAAAACCACAAAGAGTCCACAAAGAGAGAGAAAATATGCCCATAGAAATTACCAATGTTAAATGACTGATGAGTTTTTTAAGCATGTTGAGAAAGAGATCAAACAAATTTCTACATTTCTGCAGAAACAAACTAGCAACTGGACATATGAAAATGAAAGCAAAACTATAATAAAAACATCGTGCAGTTTGAACATCAGAGGCAAATCTTGGAACTAATAACAGCTGGATCCAAGTTCAGGAAACTAAGATAGGCAGTTTATGTGAGTAAATCTAGGACAATTTTAGCCACATAAGTGAACAATCAATACTGATACTCAACCAAATCAAACCAAATTGAACAGACACTAGCTGTATCATGAAGAAGACTAGGATATAACCTGCTTGAGGCCTATCCAGTTAAAGTGTCGGATCACAATTTTTTAGGTCAGACAGAACACACAGAAGATATGAAAGATAAAGAACTTAAGCAACACTTTTACGTTCTCATAACAAGAAACAATAGATATATATATACATATATATATAGAGAGAGAGAGAATTAGAGGGTTTCAGTTGCAATGAAATGATTGAACAAAAAAAAAAGGAAAAACAATCCATGCTTGTAAGGATAAACAAGGGTAAATTATCCCCATCAAGGTGGATAAATCAGATGCATCCAAATGGAAAAAAGTAATAACCTGGTAATATTAGGACTAGATTACCTCCTGTACAAAGTCAATATAATGCTGAGCCCCATTCTTGAATTGAGTCCCACCACCAGGGAAGATGAGATGCTCACCACTAACCTTTACCCAATTCTGATGGCCCTTTACTTGTGCAAGCTTGGTGTGTGGAACATTATAGTACCATATCTGCAACAAGCAAAAATACAAAAAGATCTTAATCAGTACAAATTCAGTATGGGATGGCTTGTTTCTTATATCACTGCTATTGATGTTTTTGTATCATGGTTATATGGATTGAAGCTAATTGAAGGAGAGCAAAAACATGGAGCTAATCATCTATGTGCAACCTTATCTCTGCTTTTGGGCCACTTGATCGACTTTCTGTACCCCTTAGGGAGAGGAACAACGCAAGTGGGTGCTGGGTTAGGACAATGTCTTTCTCTATGTTCATAGTGTTTTGTTGTTTGGAGATGCCTAATTGCTTCCTCATTGTCGAGACAGGGAATGTAATCAGGACCCGCAGTTACATTACAAAGTTTCCAGTTGTATCCAGGAGAACCTGTTTTACCACCAGATCCCTCATTCACAGTCTGATTCTTTGATGCTTCTTGCACATCCTTCTCATTTTTTGATTCTGTAGCCTGTGTCTTCCATGACCCAGTTTGTATGTTGGTCTCATTCAAGATCTCAGATTGTGCGGGATCTGGAAAGGACTCACTTGGACTCTCCTCTTTACCCTTCTCTTCAGATGGAGAGGCCTGCTTTCCATCCTTTGGACTTTCATCAGGATTGCCTTGCCCAGATCCACCACCATTGTATGTTCCAGGTTTCTTCTTCAACTCATCGTTCTGTTTCTCTTCTTCTTGCTGGTCCACCTTATCCTTTAATTCAACTGGTTTGTCACCCTCTGTAACTGACTCACTAGATTTCTTTTCAAGTTTCTCCTCTGCCTGAAATTGTTGCTGCCCACCATTATCAAGATCTTGCTGTTGATTCTGATCCTGATCATCAGTCTTCCTATCAGAATCTGTTTCTGTACCTCCATTTCCCATGCCTTCATTGGATTCTTCTTGTTTCTCCTTTGCACTCTCCTTCTCTTGGGTCTCCTGAACTGGATTTTCTTGTAATTTTTCATCAAATTCTGAGGGCTTCTCCTCCTGGGATGGGTTGCCATTGTCTCCTTGAGTTGCATCAGAAGGAAGATCTCCAGGAGTATCATCAAAAGACACTGAGGCATCTGGAACTGGTTGCTTTACTGCTTGTTTCGTCGCTGTTGACACATTCACAGTTGGAACTGGAATTATAGATGACGAAGTCATCATCCAAACACCAACCAAACATAAAGCCACAAAAACAACCAGTGTCACCGTCGAACAATACGATGTTGACGACTTCCTATCCACTCGGGGGTTCCTCCCGAAAGCCATTTTGCATTAACAATTTTTACGGATTCATACAATCTCCTCCGAAACTACTGTTTCAAACCTGTGGAGGAAAAGGAGCAATAATATTTAAAAAAAAAAAAACCTCCAGAGAAAAGCATAGAGTCCTGCAGAAAAAAACCCTTTAAAATCCACAGAACATATCAGATAATAACTGAAGTATTGCAACTTAACTAAAGATTGGCTGAGCTTTAATTCATAAACAAAAAAAATCCAAATAGATTTGAATAGCCATAAAGATTATTCTGAAAGCCCATTTCACTTTAGAACTTTTGGAAAATCAAATATTCACAAACAAACTGCCATCTATAAGTGAGCAGCACCTCAAACAAGTGCCTGTGAAACAAAGGAAATTGAGTAGACAGAAACCATTCTAAATTCAACATTAAAGAAGCTAAAGAATTTCAGGTGTTACCAAATCTAACAAAGGGGTGACAAGGTGGTGAGAACTGAAGCATCACTAAGCAAAAGGTAGAGAAAAACTAGAACTTAAACTGGAAAAAGAGAAAACTGAAAACGCTTTCTTTTCAAACTCAGAAAACTATCATCAAAATGCAGATGTCCTATAAAAGTTTGAATCATGATGTTGTTGATGGTCCATCCAAGAAGTGAAATAAAAAAAACTGTACAAGTAAAAGAACAAGGAAACATCAAAAAAACGGTGGAGAATAACATCAGCAATTTATTATTTATTCTCGAGCTCTTCAGTCAGAGCCAACTTTTGGTTACATAGTTATAAAAAACACAACATTTTTTCAGAACTTCGAACAGATGAGCAAAAGGAGAAATATCACCAAAAGAACAAAAATGTACTTGCGTACTCATCTTTTACATATATAAGTACATGGTCATGGAGTTGGTTGTGGAAGACTGATGAGGGATCTAAACATTCAACATGGCTAAAATAAAAGTCATGCAATTCAATGAATTGAACATGGTATCACCACTATTATTGCATAGAGAAAAAGACCAATTTATTGGTTAGAGATGTTTTCAAACCAATTCAACTGCATCTATAAAGCACACCCCCACCCCCAAGCAAAAAAAAAGCTGCTTTTGTGAAAGACCAAACCGATGAAGCAATACAAGATTCCTTATTAGCTCGAAGGATTTCTCACCCGAAACTCTTATTAATAGGCAATAGCTTACTAAAGACTCCTATAGTTAAAGCATCTTCAACTGAAAAGAATAAAGTAACGGCAAGAAGAAGGTTCCAGGAATCCTTCTGAATCAAACTCCCAGAAAGGATGAAGCTAGAACACACAAGTCTTAAAATTTGAAATGAGGAGTATCCACATCACAAAAAAAAAAAATTACTTAAAATGGAGCAAGAAACAACAGCTTAGTGACAGTAACAACAACTTGGGGTTGGATGAGACAGCTGGAAAGCCTGGAACAATAGTCACACTGTCCTTAAACGATGTTTGTCAGTTTCGAATCCAACCATATCCATCGATAGCTTACACTATCAGGTAAAAGTATTATAATAATAACTGTAACTTCTGCAAGAAAAAAAATCAGATCTATAATTGCACTGCAGAAATCAATCAAAAGAATAACACTAACAATTTACACCTCCACAATATGCCCGAATTCACTGAATTTTCAGTGCAAAACAATACACCGTGATTCCAAAACATTCATCAGATACACTAAAGTAGACGCCGAATTGAGCAACTGAAATCAAACTCGATTAGCTCAAACTACAATCTCGGAAGCAACTCAGATCTGGCTACTAAAATCACATTTTTCATTCACAAGCAAGTTTCTGCCAAATCTAAAACGAATCCCTTCAACACCATATCCAGCAAGATCAAGCTTCACTAATCATCACAACTTCACCCCGACAGAAGCAAATCTTCGAAACACGGAGCTAAAATCCACCAACACTCACAAATTCACCCGATTTCCGAACAAGAACTCTACCGAAACTCAATACATCACGAAACAAGCTAAAAAACACAAATCCAGACAAGCTGAACATTCCCACGCCAGAGATCACCAGATCCCATAGCGACTAACCAAAACGAGCCCAGATCCATCAAAATCCAACAAAAACAAACGAATTTTCCCACAAAAACACCGCCGAATCTGACAGATCTAACTAGACACGACAAAACCAACGAAAATCCATGAATCACCTCGTTTCCCATAAAAACTGCGATCTGGCCAGGAAATCACGAGAAAAAGCAAGATTTTGCTACAGAGCGAGAATACTCGACGAGGAGATCCGGAAAGCAAAACCCTCTACAGAGAGCGAAAAGTAAATATTTTTTCATCTTACCTCTGACGGAGCAGAGATCCGACGGTGTAGATCTGGAGAGGCAAGTCGGAGAGAGCGGAGGAGGAGCAGAAGGACCCCCTCTTGGTCTTTTCGTGGAGAGAGAATGGAGAGACTCGAGGCGAGCTTTCTTTTATTTTCTCCCTTTTAAAGTAGCCCCTTTTTTCTGGAATTTTAAATAATTAAATATCCTCCAGAAAGAAAAAGAGGGGTCCGAAATCATTATCTATTATGAAATTACGTAAATGCCATTCGCGGTGCGAGACGTGAACGTGGCAACCGCCGCTGGTTTGCTTTCTTTCAATGATGAGAATGACCCTGACGGTGCCGGCTGGGTAGGTATTTTATAAGTTCTTGGAGGGTAGTTTGGTATAAGCATGCCACCGGCTGTAAACAGGTCTTGACTCGGGTCGGTTATTGCCGGATCAAAATTAATCGGATTCGGAGGGGTGGGATGTAATCCGAATCCAAATAGTCGGATTGGGTATGGAGTTTTGCGTCCGAGTCCAAATCTGAATCAGACTAAGATCCAAATCCGTTAAGTGTAAATATCAGATTTTAAGCTAGACAGATCCGGATTCAGTTTTGTCTGATCCCATCCGACTCTGAATCTAATTAGTTCAGGTCCGATTAGGTCAGACTCAGTAATGGCAAAATCCGATCCGTTTATATCCTCAATTCAGGGTTGAGCTCGGATCGGATGAAGAGTGCTTTTATGCAACCCAGATCCGGTTATGATATGTACATCGTTCAGATGCACATTTACTAAGATTTTGATTAAAATGTAGAAAACTCCTAGTGAATCCGAATCTGATTATTAATGGGATGTAGGATTCGATTGAACATTGGACCCGAACCCAAACTGTTTAGAGGAAAAGTGAATGATCTCGTACTCTTTCACAAGACCAAGGTCGCTGTTATAGAATGCGTTGCTTATAAGCAACCGAGTTGATTAGCCGAAAAACACGTGAAATATCTTATTTTTATTTTCATTGTGATTTAACCTCGGTAACAAATATCGCGAGATTTATAAAAATCTCACGATAATATCGTGAGAAATTGCCTGAAAGTTTTAAACGACAATTTCTTGCGAGATTTTCAAACCGTGATAAACATCACGATATTTACGGTTTTAGCATATACTTATCACGAGATTTTTATTTTTAAATGTGTTTATTTATATTTTTTGTAAAAAATGTTTTTTATATTTTTTAATTTATTTTTTATTGCCGAGATTTAAACAAAAAATGCAAGATTTATGAAAAATGTAGTTTTTGACTCAGGAGATTTGGCCGTTTTTAACTTTTGTCACTATAGATTTAACATGACATTTTTTTGAGATATTTATAGAGAGAAACCACATTTTTCTTGCCATACTTACGAATAAAACTCTGTGAGCTTACTCCTTGCCCCTAGGGTGTTGCCTAGGTCTCTCATCCCACTAAGCCAAACCTCATTGGGGCTTTAATACAACATTTGATTGGGTTTTTCCACATTTTTATTAACTTTGATGGATTTCTTACCTAATTTAATAAACTGTATTTATGACAAATGTTCCAAATGAATATGATCCCATATAGAATTAATATCTAAATACAAGCCATGGCCCAAAACTAAAAAATATCCAAAGATTGGATCCAATTGGATCTTGTGAACCCCGGCCATGTCTGGTTCCCGCTCTGCATTAAAAATGAATGAATGTCACAAATTTAGATGTGATATTTGCCTATTTTATAATTGGAAGGCTTTCAAAATTTTAATTCCCCAACTCCCTTCAACGCCTAGTCCCCAAACAGAGTCCCCATTCCACAGTTTCATTTATAAGATTATTAGGGCTGGGTATCCGGACGAGGAGCCCATTCGATACCGATAATTTTGCTTGAGATGGGGCAGCTTTAGTCGAACCGGGTTTGGACTGGATACAATAAAAGAATTGGATCAAAATCCCACCTTTCAAGCTTATCGGGTTAAATTCGGACCTCACCCACTTATCCAGTTACGTGCTTCGGGGTGGGTCGTGGGCCCGGTTTTCTTTAACCGGAGGATCCACGTGGGTCTTGTCATTGCCGACGTTGAGGAGTGAGTTATTTTCGTCATAGGCCGGAGCAGATTAGGGGCAATTTAGTAAACGTCGTAAACATGGGCAGTGTCGGTGGGAAAGGCCAGGCACGTGAGACTTTCCACCTCGTGGGCCCACACGTTTTTACGGTTGTGCGAATGGGCACGTCTTTGCACGTGCGAAGGAGCTAAAATGCAAATTAAAACGGCGAGTAGGGGTGCAAAGTGGGTCGGGTATACCCGACCCGATGTCACAAACCGAATATACCCAACCCGACCCAATTTTATTAGGATCGGGTCCAAAATAAATACCCGTAATGAAAATGGATCGGGTTTTGGGCGCATTGAAAATGAAGACCCGTCTGGACCCAAACAGCTTTTTATACCAACCCAGAATGGTTCCCTATATTGTAAACTTGAATCCGATTATGTACCTGAACCCACTTCATACCCGAACAGGGCCCTATCTCGAACCCGCTTCTTATCTAACCCGAGCTGAACCCAAACCCATTTTATAATTGGCAGTACGAAGAAATAACTAAAATAATTGGTAAATATTAAATATTATATTATCAATTTAAATTTTTAAAGATGTTGGTAAACTTAAAATTAATATGCATTACCTTTGGTGATCAAAACCTTAATTTTTTTTTTTTTGCAGATACTTCTTGTTGCTCTTTGGCATAGAAATTGTTGGGTTTAAGTGAATATCAAATACTCGAGAACTCATTGGATTTAGTACATTTTGAATATAACATAGCATTAATGTCTTTTTGTTCCAACTTAAAATGATTGGTTAGTATGAAAGTATTTTTTTATATTTAAATATTGACATTATTTAGAATAATTAATAAACTTTCTATTGTTAGAATATAATCTTCTTAAATAAATAGTTGGTTCCATTAATTTACATATTTTTTTAATTATGTCTAGAATACCGATTATATCAAAACCCCAACTCGCTAAAACATGAACCGATGATACCCCAACCCGTTAACTCATATGGATCTACTTTTTTCACTCATACCCAAATCTGAACTCAACCAGAATCAAAATAGGCTTCTTAAAAACCTGACCCGATTATACATTAACCAATAAGTACCCTATCTCATTAACCTATATGGGTCAATCATTTCTAGCTGTACCCAAACCGAACCGACCATGTTACACCCCTAATGACAAGGGATCTTTCCAAGCACACACTAACGTGTTCAAGTCCATGACATGACATCAATAATTATTCATCAGTCTGTATGACGGTACAGCTGGGTGTCAACGGGTCAGATATGGTTGGGTCCAGACCCAGATTCGACTAAGAGGAGCTGATACAGTGTCTGGCCCAGGTCTGACCGGGTCTTCTATAGAAAAACCGTACGCAAGCCCGATAAAGGTTGCTTAATCAGACCCGATCTCTAGCGAGTAAAAACAATAAATTTTATGTTTTTTATGTTGAAATTTTCAGATCTTTATCAGAACTTGGGTTGGACCCAGGTTTGACATGAAATTTCATAAACCATATACTGCTCTCCATATGCTAAATGGACCTCAGACCAGGATAGTTAATCAGACTCTTTCCTTTGTTACCAAGCCTTGATCCTACTGAAGCTGGTATGGATTGAAATTGGGCCATACCCGACCCATTGACACCCTTTCAAAATCCAACATAAACTTGAAAAACCTAGCTTCCAATATAGTTCCTACTTTTGAAATATCTCAAAAATTATTGACATGACAAAAGCTAATTTTTTAAGACTATTTCTTCAAAAAAACATTTATTGCAATATTATCCTTGACAAGAAAATCTCAATGCTGAGATCTATGAAATCTAGGGATGTCAATGGGCTAGATTTTATCCGATATCCAACCGAATCCGACTTCGTTTAGTCAATTTTGGTAAGCAAAAAGCATACTTGATTATAATCTTATGAGGATATGGTTTTGGTTTGTTGCTACTGTATCTGACAGATATCCATATTTGATAGATATCTGAATCTGATTACATGCCAAAACCATTCATGCTCTCTCTCTCTCTCTCTCTCTCTCTCTCTCTCTCTCTCTCTCTCTCTCTCTCTCTCTCTCTCTCTCTCTATATATATATATATATATATATATATATATATATATATATATCACTGATATTTGAGAACATTGACAATATAATGAGATATTTTCAAGATTTTCCTGTTTTGAGAATATGATGCTTTTAATTAGTTAATACCACGTCAGAACCATTTTTCTCATTGATTCTATGTTCATTGTGCAATTTATACTTTTTTATGTAATATCTAGTATGTAACTTTGTTTTCTTAAGATATTCCAGATAAAAACTATATTAAAAAAATATTTGTGAAATTTCCCCGAGAAAGAGATCTGGGATTAAGCATGAAATTCAATGCCTTTACGAAGTGTGAAGTTAGAGAAAACGAGCCAAGATCAGATGCCATCACATGGCACACTTTGAGTGTGACTCTCCACCTGGCTGCTTTCCATCTAGGGATGGCAGTGGGGCGGGGCGGGGGACAAGGTCTCCCGCCCGCCCCACCTCAAGATTAGAACCTCCATCCCCGGAGGAGATGGATTTTAACCTCTACCTCTGCGTTCATTCCCGTTTCATGTCCTCCGTCCCCGGTTCAAACGGGGATGAGGCGGGGCGGGGAAAAGGGTATGGCCATCCCCGCCTCTATCCCCAAACGGGGATGGATTTTAACCTTCATCCCCGCCTCCATCCCCGTTTCGCACCCTTTGTCCCCGGTCCAAACGGGGCGAGGCAGGGTGGGACCCCGTTTTCCCCTGCTTTTGTGCTCCACAACTGACAGACTGTCTGCCGAGTCTTGTGCATTAAGTACCTGATTGCCCTCCATCAGCCCCACAACTGACTGGCCTGTGATCAGGTGCTTAATGCACAAATATTTATGCAATTATATTGCACCGTTTTCACCTGTCAGCCAAAGATAGAGGGCAGCCAGGTGCATAGGCATGTTATGGCACCTGATCTTGCCCTGGCTGGTTTGCTTGACATCTAACCTCACCGCATGGACCCCACCTGTTTGAGTGGCCACCTCATTGAGTGTTTGCTTGGGAGTGAAGTCCAACCACTAATTAAAATTAGGCAGCAGGAAGAGAGGAGGAAGGAGCCAAAATACCTATAAATTGCCTTTGCTCAATGCTTATTTGGAAACATACTGGCTTTTCTCCTTTTCCCCTATTTGGATATGTTTTTCCTCCTCTTCTTTTTTCAAGTCTTTGTATTCAAAATTTTAAATTTGTCAATATCTAGACGTGGGCATATAAAAAATGTATGTTTTTATCAGCTATTTAACGTGAAAACCATGTGGTTTGTATTTTTAAATATTTTATTATTTATTTATTTATTATCAAGATTTTGTCAAAATATACAACAACAACAACAACAACAACAACAACAACTACGCCTTCATCCCAAAACAATTGGGGTCAGCGATATGAACCAAAAAAGAAATTCATTTTGGGTCTTCCACATGAATCCTTTTCCTCCAATCATTTTTATCCAACGCCATGTCCTCGGTGAGGTTCAAAGCATTCATATCCTTTCCTATCATCTCCATCCAAGTCTTCCTAGGCCTACCCCGACCTCTTTTAACTAATATATTTTCCCATTTCTCCAACCTTCTAACTGGAGCATCATTAGGCCTTCGCCGAATATGTCCAAACCACCGTAAACGATTCTCTCGCATCTTATTTTCAATGGGTGCAACACCTACCTTCTTACGTATCTCTTCGTTCCGAATCTTATCTTTTATTGTATTTCCACACATCCATCTAAGCATCCGCATCTCAGCTACACTCATTTTTTGAATATGATGTCTCTTGGCAGCCCAACATTCCGTACCATATAGTAAAGCGGGTCTAATAGTCGTCCTATAAAACTTTCCCTTCAACCGCAATGGCATTCTACGATCACACAACACTCCAGTAGCACTTTTTCATTTCATCCACCCAACCTTTATCCTATGATTTACATCTCCATCAATTTCTCCATACTTTTGAATGATGGATCCCAAATATTTGAAATAATCATTCATCGGTATATCTTGCTCACCAAGCTTCACTACACTCTCATCACTACTTCGTTGCTTACTAAACCGACATTCCATATATTCAGTCTTACTCTTACTCAACTTAAAACCTCTAGCTTCCAATGTCTGTCTCCATAATTCTAACTTAGCATTAACCCCAGCTCTAGACTCATCAATCAAAACAATATCATCAGCAAACAACATACACCACGGTACATTTTCTTGAATTGATCTCGTAAGCTCATCCATCACTATCGCAAATAGGAAAGGGCTTAAAGCAGATCCTTGATGTAACCCAACCGTTATCGGAAAATTGGTTGTCACCCCTCCACAAGTGCGGACATTGGTTACTACTCCTTCATACATATCTTTAATTATACTAATGTACTTGAGAGAAACACCTTTCTTCATCATTGTCCACCAGAGAACGTCCCTAGGTACTCTATCGTATGCCTTCTCTAAATCAATAAAAACCATATGCAAATCTTTGTTCCTCTCTCTATATCTTTCAATAAGTTGTCTAAGAAGATGTATAGCTTCCATAGTTGATCTTCCAGGCATAAAACCAAATTGATTCTCCGATACCATGACAACCTTCCTCAACCTAGACTCAATCACCCTCTCCCAAAGTTTCATAGTATGACTCATGAGTTTTATACCATGATAGTTTGTGCAATCTTGTATATCACCCTTATTCTTATATAAAGGCACCAAAGTACTCTTCCTCCACTCATTAGGCATCTTATTTGTTCGCCAAATCAAGTTAAAAAGATTTGTCAACCATTCTAAACCTTTCTCTCCCAAGCATTTCCAAGCCTCGATAGGTATACCATCTGGGCCAACTGCCCTTCTTGATTTCATTTTCTTCAAAGCCTCTGCAATTTCTTTCTTTTGAATCTTGCGCATGAAGTCACGATTTATCTCATGAAAAGGAATGAAGAAGTCTCCAAGATCTTGAGCATGACTATCATTAAATAGCTTATCAAAATAATCTTTCCATCTCTCCTTAATCTCCTCATCTTTGACTAAAACCCTTTGCGTTTCATCTTTGATACATCTAACCATACCCAAATCCTTCGATTTCCTATCTCTCATCTTTGCAAGCCTATAAATATCCTTCTCGCCTTCTTTGGTATCCAACTTGTCATAAACCTCCTTATATACCTTAGCCCTCGCGTTTCGAACAACTTTTTTAGCTTCCTTCTTTGCTATCATATACTTCTCCAAATTCTCATTATCACGACTCTTACTTAGATTTCTATAACACTCTCTTTTAACCTTAATAGCTAATTTGACATCCTCGTTCCACCATGATGTATCCTTACCTAGTGGTGCACCGCCTTTAGACTCACCCAATACCTCCTTAGCTACTTTTCTCATACCACCCGCTATCTTATTCCACATTGATTCTGAATCCTCCTCGAGACACCAATCAACTTCCTTAACTACCTGCTCTACAAACATTCCTTGTTTAGCTCCTTTCAGTGCCCACCACTTAATTCTAGGATCTATCCTATGTCTATCCCTTTTGCGGCATTGTCTAATTCTAAGATCTAAAATTAAGACTCTATGTTGTGTAGCTACACTTTCTCCTGGTATAACCTTACAATCGATGCAACAACCCCTATCTCTCTTTCTAAGTAGGAAAAAATCTATCTGACTCGTATTAACCCCACTTTTAAATGTTACTAGGTGAGACTCCCTCTTCCTAAACCAAGTGTTTGCTAAGATCATATCATAGGACAAACAAAAATCTAAAATCCTTTCTCCACTTTCATTTCTTTCTCCTATACCATAGCCTCCATGGATATTCTCAAATCCATCCCTACTAGTGCCTACATGTCCATTAAGGTCACCGCCGATGAAAAGCTTTTCTCCATAAGATGTCTCTTGTACTACTCCATCTAAATCTTCCCAAAATTGATGCTTAATGGAATCATCTAAACCTACTTGAGGTGCATAAACACTAATAATATTAATAATATCTGTACCTAATACTAATTTAATAAGTAAAATTCTATCACCCTTCCTACGGACCTCAACTACATTATTTATAAACTGACGACTCATAACAATCCCTACTCCATTCCTATTCCTATTTATTCCTGTATACCAAATCTTATATCCCCAAGGTTCTATCACTTTAGCTTTCTCACCTACCCATTTGGTCTCTTGAAGACATAAAATATCAATCTTTCTCCTACACATAACATCTACTAACTCTACCAACTTACCAGTTAAAGACCCTATGTTCCAAGTGGCTAACCTAATTTTATGGTCTTGGACTAACTTTTTTACCCCCACCCGTCCAACAAAGTGAGGGAACCCTTGCCTATTTGACACCACACCCGGGCGCCGGTGTGACGCGTCGCTTCTGGGCGATGACCTAGCAACCCTTGCACATTTATCACTACCTCCGGGCCTAGAGAGTACAGCTCGTCGCTCAGTAGGGAACGCCCCAACGAAATTCTCATATTGGTTCATTTTCATAGGATATGACAAAGTTTTTATGCTGGCTGTCACAGGCCTACCGCAACCCTCCTCCTTTATCCGGGCTTGGGACCGGCAGTGTATAACTACACAGGCGGAGTTCAAAATATATAATATTTAAAAAAAAAAATCAATTTCTCAAGAGTTTTTGGCTGAAGATATTTTCCGTTTTTAATTTTGTCACTATAGATGTGGGCTATGGAGGGGAGAGTGAGAATAGGTGGACCAAACTTAACCAATTACAGTGTTGGATTATAGATACAAATGATGAGGTCCATTTTTCATATTTGGGTTGGACCCAGATTGGATAAAATGGATAAAGTTGAGTCCATGATCAATGTGAGTTGGATCCAAACAGTGTCCATATTCAGCCCTACGCTCTTTTTTTTGGGGGGGCTTTCTCCTTGCCATAAAAAAAGAGTGCCAAGCTTAAACAACATTTGTTACTTGTGCCCACAAGGTAGGGCCGACTTGTAAACAATACAAGTTGATGAGACATCATGAGTTTGAAATCAGTGTGTCCTTTGCCATGAGGTCAAAGTTAGGTGCAGTCCATGGAGAGAGAGAGAAATAGGTAGGTGCAAAATTATTACATGCTAAATGTTAAGTGCTAAATGGGTTTTTGTGCTTTTTCTACGTGTGTTTTTTGAGCAGTTTCAACCCAATAAATGTGTTGGGCATGGTCGATTTATGAGGAATCCACACCTGGATCATATGTTTTTTTATGAAAAAAAAATGATATTTAGAGATTCCAAAACTTATAAAGATTTTGGACCGTTGATTTTTCAAACCTTATTAAAACCCACCCATGTGTAGGAATCTAACACTTCAAAAGCTGATCCCTATAAAAATCAAGAAAATAGATCATATCTGTATGTACTTGATTTTATAAGGATCAGCTCTTGAAGTGTTAGATTTTCACACATGGGTGGGTTTTTATAAGGTTTGAAAAATCAACCCTCCAAAATCTTTATAAATTTTTGAAGCTCTAAATATCGTTTTTTCATCGAAAACACATGATTCGGGTGTGGATTCCTCGTAAATCAACCATGCTCACCACATTTATGGGGTCAGAACTGCGAAAAAAATACTGAAATGGGCAGAAAAAATCCATTTAGCACACTTATCAATTTCGCACCTACCCATTACTCTCTCTCTTTATATATATATATATATATATATATATATATATAGTTCTTAAAAGAAGGATCTGTAATTAGGACAATAAGAACACACCCACTCAGGTGTTGACCCTTCATCCAAGGTTAGACTCCCACCATGTGTACAGATGCCTTTAACTGGTGGGCTTTGTAAAAGCTTGGGAGTCGGTAACCTCAATCGGGTTTTACCTCGAAGCGGGGCGAACCCATCAATCAGTCCGGTTCTGAGTGAGGGTTCCTCATTGTAAACAAAAAATAGGACAAGATGGAATTCAAATGTTGGATCCACTTTTAGGCAGCATCAGAATTGAACTTTCACTTGCTTTACCAAAAGAGAGAATGAGATACGGATCAGCCATGATCCAACTAATATTTGAACTTTGTTATACATGTATAATTGAACAAAAAACTTAAATTATAACCAAGCAAATTATGAGTGTGCATCGAAGACTTCTACAATGAAAAGAAGTCAATTATTCCCATTTCCCATTTGTACGAAGAATCATAAGTTTCCAACTTGCATAAATTCATCATACTTATATGTCTATATTAGGAGACTTTTTTTTTAAAGGCAAGCTGGGGTTAGGCAGGCCCCTACCAGTTATACAACTATACCATTGGGTTTTGAACCTGCTATGCCCCAGCACATGGTGACGTGCACTAGCTGCTCCTACCAGACAAACAGTGCCCCATTGGTATATATTAGAAGACTTGGAATGCCTAACCCACTCTAAAGTTAGATATAGGTCCCCGAAAACGACTGGATGCCAAACCTTCTATTCCTGAAGTGGAAGAAGATTTGGCTAGAGCCTTATACTTCCATGGAATATGACAGCTTGAGACAATCACATTATGTAGAATATTCAACTATATGGAGTCTTACCTACCTGCAAAGTTGGTCAGTTTTGGTAAGACACAGAGCTGCTAGTCGAAGCGATTCGAGAAGCGAAAGCGAGGCACGTGCAAAATTTTAAGAAGCACGAGATGACTTAAAAGTGAACCAAGAATCGACTCGATAATGAGAAGACAAGTGAATCAAAAGCGAACCGAAAATGACATAGAAAGCAAGGTTGAAGCGAAGGGGGATCGAGGGAGAAGCAAAAAAAGGAAAAAAGAAAGAAAAAGAAAAAAAGAAAAAGAAAAAGAGAGCTTCCAGTTAATGGAGAAGCGCGTTTCTCATTTTTTTTTATGCTTCTCAGCATGTTTCGAAAGCACCACACACTTTGGGAAAATGCACTTCTCCAGGTCCTATGGCGCTTCCGGTAACCCTGGTAAGACACATGTTGCCCTAAATAATTCAGACTAAGGCCCTCCTTAGGGTATACCTCTATGGGGTGGAGGGTCTATTAAGTGACGGGTTCCTTGTCATAAAAAAAGAAGAAAAGAATGGATGAATGTATAGGAAAATGTTTACGAAAATCAGCCTGAATTGGCCAATTTAAATAGAATTAGTCCCTTTTTTTATCCAATGAAAGGATCGAATTAGTCCCTTTTTTTATCCAACGAAGGGGCCGATTCAAACCACTTATAGAATTGGCCAATTAAGGACCAAATCAGCTTTTCATGCAAGTTTCTTTGTGTTTTTTTATTTTAAATTTGTTTTTAAATACAATTTCAACCAATTCTTTCTCATTTTCTACCCGTTGAAAATCAGTTTAGCTCACAAATGGATTCTGTGTAAGTATAGGAAATGATACTCCCTGAGTTCCTGCGGGCAAGGGGTAAGCTCACAGAGTTTTACGCTGTCAGGACAGCAACAGTAAATGCGGCAGGCAAGGCCAGTGCGGCCAGGCCTCTGATCCTGGTGGTGGTTTCTCCGTATAAATATCAAAAAAGGTATAGGAAATGATCATGACTGCATTGAGAAAAAATTGCTCCAAAGGCTTTTTGCTGCCATGTAGTAATTATTTTTCAGAAGTCTTGTTCATTTTTTCTTGCCAGTTTGTTTCATGTGGTTCATATAAAATTGCTGAGCTGACATTGCTTTTCCTCCCTTTCCTACCTACCATAGGTGATGCAAACATCCAAACATCATGACAGAAAGTGCCATGGTACAATTGGCCATTTGTGCTTCAGATTTTCCCACCACCTTTCATACCTCCCTGCAATATGAAAGGACTTTTATGTGAAAGTTGAGTTGGCAGGAGTATTTTTATATCCATGCTCTTCTTTATAAAAGACCTTTCCTCTTCATGGGAATGAAACAAACAGGCCCTTAATGCACTTTGAAATTTGCATATATAGATGGCTGCAGTTTTTGCATCACTAATATCGATGGACATCTTGACATGATTATAGATGCATAACAGGAAAATGATATTTGTATGGATGCCTTTTCATGCTGGATTGATCTTCGAACTTGGGTATTTGTTAAAGTTGGCTCTTAAATTAGATCTTGGACTGCACCTCAAAGGGTTTATGTCTCAGAACAGAACCTGGTTCACCTCTCTAATTATGGATGTTAGCGTCTTGTTTCCTGCTCTTCTAGTCAAGAGGTGATTCTCCTTTTTTCATTCCGTTCAAATGATCGGCAGCAACCAATACATCTGGCCGCTTCTGCCTCTCTAGGCTTCGCTATTGCTCCCTTATATGAAATAAATAGAGTGTGGTTGGTCGCCTGAAAAGACTTTGGTTGTCAGATGGTCTATTGGGGTTTGATTCCGGTGACTGCTACTCCCTTGCACAAGCCAAAGCAAGCATAGGACCTGGGGGTAGGGGTTCTCATCCATGGCCTTTTTCAATGCCCAGCTGGCAACTGTCTCCACACCTGGTAGCGGGTTTCCACAGGTTAAATGTCAAAAAAAATTATTGAACTTGGTGTAAACCATTCACTATATTTCAAGTTGGTTTGGAGCATAGTGACAAATATCGCGAGATTTATGAAAATCTCGTGATAATATCGCAAAAATTGCCTGAAAGTTTAAAATGGCAATTTATTGTGAGATTTTCAAAATATTGCCAGATTTATGAAAAAACGTAAATACCATGTGTTTTAAACATGATATTTACATTTTAAATGGCTATTTATCATGAAAAAACCATGTGTTTTTGTTTTTAAATAAATTTTATTAATATTTTCTTATAAAAATATTTTAATATTTTTAAATTATTTTTTTATTGCTGAGTTTTTGCCGAAAAAATGCAAGATTTATGGTTTTTTTTTTTTAATTCTCGCTAGTTTTTGAAAAATGATATTTTGCAGTTTTAAACTTTTGTCACTATGGTTTGGAGTACTGATCTACGGATCTGGGACCAGGTTAATTTCATTATGTGATGGTGTGAATGAAGCTACATGCATGCATAGTGCTAATAATAATAATAATAATTATTATTATTATTAAAAAAGAAAGCACCAATGCAGGACGGTTTGGGATGAATTAGGGATGCAAATGGGTGGGATTCAGGATGAAGGTTTTGCAATTTTTGGTTGTTTGGAACTGATTACGAACTGAATTCTCATGTATTTAATTGTTCCAAATACGAACCGTTTGCGTCCCTAGGATGAATTCGCGGGCATGCTCCCTGGTAACCTCAATCATCTTTTGACAAAAAGTATTTTTGAATGTACAATTTCTGAGTATCTTATTCCTACTCACCCACAACGTCTTACCCTTGCTTTGCTCTTGTTGCAATGAATATGCATCATAGGCATTAAACGTGTAGTTGCCCACAAAGGTTATGCTCATTTGGTAGAGGTGACTCTCAATTGTCAACAAGTTGCGGGATATCACAAGTTCAAAACCCATGGGTGGCATCCCTTGTCATAAGATCAAAGCTGGGTGTACTTCCTGGTGGGCAGAGAGAACCTCAAAGATTTTATCAATGGATGATAGCCGATATGTTGTTGATAACTGTGTGTGTGTGTGGGGGGGGGGGGGGGGGGTCGGGTCGATTATCCTAAACGAAAAGGTATTAAGCTTGCAATTTCCTTCAATTTAGAGTGCTTTAAGACGACCCACTTAGTTAAGTATGCAAAACCCTCATCAGGTTGCATAATGATCGTTAAGGCACACACTCTCACGATGAAACAAATGAAAATTAGTGCTGGTAAACAAGCCAAAGAAGTCGAAGAAAAGTTGTGCAAACTTGACTCATTATTGTGCCAAGTTGAAAAAGCTCAAACTCATGACAAGCTTGACTTAGACGAACCAAGCTCGAGCTTTCTTGTTTACCAACAAAAAAAACTATTTTCAAAATTGCAAATAATACAATTTGGACTCCGAACCTACTAAGTGAAACTCTAACCAACTCATTTTCAAAATAAATATATTATTTCAAAGTTATAAGCAAGGGCAGAGCCAACAATCAAAACAAGGGTCGGCACAATTGCACCGTGAAAAAAAAGTAATTACTAATAGATGAAGTCTCAAGTATAAAATATCAATACAATGTTTACATTGCAAATATATGTGAATAGGCAAACAACCTCAATAAAATATAAACATATCAAACTCTAAAACATCAACCCAATGTTTACATTGCAAATATCGGGATGACTTCGTATGAGGCTTTATACAGGAAGCCTTGTCGAACACCAATATTTTGGGATGATGTTGGCGAGTGAGCGATCGAGTCACCGATGATATTGCAGTACTACACCTAGCAAGTGCAGATGATTTAAGAGAAGTGCGGAAGAGCTATGCTGATCAGAGGCGTAGGAAACTCACTTTGTGGTTGAAAATATGATTTTTGTGAAAGTATCTCCTACCAAGGGTGTGTTTCGGTTTGGGAAGAAAAAAAAGTTGAGTTTGAGATTCGTTGGACCATTCAAAATACTTGAGCGAATCGGTAAAACAACATATCATGTTGCATATCGTGTGACATTGCCACCACAATATGCTCATATTCATAACGTCTTTCACATATATATGTTATAAAAGTACATTCATAATCCTTCACATGTCATCTAATACAAAGATGTGGATGTTCAAAAGAACTTGACTGTCGAGAAAAAGCCATTGGAGATTGTAGATGGTCGAGACCAAGTATTGCGATTGAAAACCATTCCTCTGGTTAAGGTGCGTTGGCAACACCATGTGATCGAGGAATGCATATGAGAGCTAGAAGCGAGCATGAGAGAAAAATGCCACAACTTGTTTTGATTAGTCCTTGTGATGAAATTTTGAGGACATTTTTTTTTAGGGTAGGATGTAAAACTCATGAATTTTCGAGGTTTTAAAGAATTATATTGTTGAATAAGATGTATTATTTTACACTTTAGTGGAATTAACACGTGTGAAATTATCATTTTTTATTTATTATGCGAGTAAGTGATTTTGTATGACTAAATTAGTTGATTATTTGATCAAAATAATTGACATTTTCTTAAAATCTTAAATTTCTACTTGTGATAATGATGTAAATTATTTATTGGTAGAAAATAAAGTGTGGAAGCTAATAAAATTAGCTAGAAGAGCTAAGTTTGTCATTTACGTGTTTGGGTTGGACCTAATTTAGGATCGATTGAGGAACCAAACAATTATTTTATTATTTTAGAGGTTAAAAAATAACATAAATATATTAATAATATATATATATCGAACTTTTTTTTAGTGGGCGTTTTGCATAAGGCGCCACTTTTGGAGCAACTGGATCATGGGCCAATCCAACTCCTGGTGGGTCATGCCAAACCCATTTAGAGGTTCCATTTTTGTTTTGGGGTTGTAGAGATGAGTGAGGCCCATATGATAGGGACCCCCACCACCCCATTGGTTGTTTTGAAATTGTGTAAGAGATGTAAGGATGGAAGAGAGAGAGAGAGAGAGACAGAGAGAGAGACATGCTTTTTCAAGAGGAAGCTTATAACAACCATGCATGATTTTGCTTGTGTAAATAAACAACTCGTTTTTATGTTAATGTGGCTTACCTTGAGGAAAGGAAGGACAGTGTGGCTAAAGGTTATTAGGCTTAGCCCTTCATCTCCCCACAATGCCTCCCAACCACCTTAATGTTTGTTAGTTTTTAACAAATTAAACTGAACTACTTAAGTTATGAAACTAGAAAATAAATAAATATAAAAACAAATGAAATGCAAATCCTAAATACCGTAACTCACTTTCATAGGAATCACGGTTGCATTTAACTCATGCAACAATCCCTTTAAACCCCTCGGTTACCCCAGTGAACGAGTAAGGTCTTGTGGGGGTTTGCAGAGATGCTACCCACAAACATCAATGTCATGCAGAAAATAAATTTTTTTTTTAAATATTAGGCAATTAAGAAATTAGTTTAAGCAAATATTTTATATAATTTACACTCTAAAAACATATTTAGAATTTTTATGCCTCCATAGTAAAAACTTTTTCTTTTTGACCTTTTTAAAATTGTAATTATCTATAAATTTTCTCAGAAAGACAAGTATTATCATGTTATTATTCGTTTTTTATTACTTGTATGTTTTCTGCATAATATCTTATAATTATTCCTAAGCAATGAATTTTTTTCTTAAGTTTATTCTTTTGATTTTCTTATTTTCATTTTTCAATTTTCAGTTGAGCACTATTTCAAATATCCAGTTTGGTGACTCGTATAGCGAGCTTTGGGTCAGTGACTCCCAGGCTAGACGACCTCAGGGTAACAGATACAGAGTATCCATCAGATTTAATTGCTCGAGTCACTAGACCTTCCATTTTAACAGTTTAGGTATAGTCTTCTTCTTGTCATGTGCAATGTCTATATCTAATAGGCTTTCTATAAAGTCCATGTAACGAGTCTTCGAGCTGGTGGCTCCCAAACGAGATGGTTTTAGGGCACCAAGTGTAAAACACCCTTCAGACTCTATTTGCTCAAACCAAATAGGCTACATATATTGACTAGATAAGAAGATGATCTTTTTCGTTATCCTTTTCGTCATGAGACTCAAGCACTTCAACTTGTGTCTGAGCTCAACTATTGGGAATCGCGAAGACATCAACAACTAAACATATGCACTTTTTCTTTTAAGCTCATATTTATAAATATTTTTTATTTGCTTAGTTTTTCAAAAACATACTATGCATACTTATACTTTAGCGATTCAAAACAATTCTAGCATTCAAATACAATCTTTTCTTTGTATTTTACATAATAACTACTCTTTTTTTTAGATTAGTTCAAAAAAAAAACACATAAGGCTTAAAAATTTCTAAATTGTCAGATTATGTCAAAAACATTCATAAATGTTGCAAACTTGTTTCTTAAAGACCTAATTTTATGAGTTTTAGCTACCTAAACAAAAAAAAATTGAGTCTGTATCTAAACTATCCCCCCATGCTTGAATAACATTGTCCCTAGTGACATAAAAAAATGTAAACATATAATGCAGATGCACACTGAAGAACAATAAAATAAATATGGGAGAAATGATATATACAACCTGATATGTGTAGGACCTCTTGAGCTGATGATTGACTTGACTTCGCACCACCACTATGCATAATTTTCTGCTGATCTGGCCAATTGGTATGCTTTTGAAGCTGTGTTCTGTGTTTGGTAACCTGGAACTCATCCACGGAAACACCAAATAATACGCATACCTGCATGACCAAAATAAAATCTAAGTCAAAATAAAATAAAAATAAATAAAATCTTATTCCTACTATGTACATATGGTACACTGTCTCTACTCAGATCTCAGAAGCCTATAGTTCCTTGCCCTAGGGATTCAACACAGGTTGGCTCGACAGACCACCCTCGGTTCTCCTCGTCAAAGCATATGCTAACTGACCCATCTGCGTTTCAAGCTTGGCTATAGACTGGGAATGAGAGTTAAGCATTTGGTTACACTTCTCTATAGCATTGTGACTAGAGGTTTTTACCTCCTGCAATGCTTGAAGAATCTTCTCCTCAAAAGACAACTATGAAGTTGTCTTCTGAGGGGTAACAATGGGAGAGGTAGGAGAGGGCTGAGGGTAATTCAGCCTATGAAATGTCTGAGTGAAAGAGCTAGGCCTAACCTGGTGGGATGGAGGGGCAGGGACTGGCGCTTGCTGGTTCTTCCATAAAAAATTGAAGTGGTTTCGCCAAACCAGATTATAAGAAGATAAAAATGGGTCATTCAGGGGATTGGCGAACCCCTGAGAAGCTTGAACTTGTTCATGAACAAATTCAGGGTATTGAGTTGCCGAAGGACACTCACTGACAGAATGTGCCAGACTTGCATAGAGAGCACACACCTGATGAATGGGGGATGGGCCTGCGAGAAGTTGATCCAGCTTCTGCGAAAGCATATCCACTTTGCTTTGCAGTGCAGCAGTCAAACCAATCTTGAGAACACCACCTTTTTTGGGAATGCTGGGTGTGGGTCTCTCGGAACGAGAGCTAGAGGCATGATGCAACGAATTTTTTGCTAATGTGTCAAACAATCTCCATGCATCATCTTCACTTTTCAACATGAATGTCCTCTCGCATAAAGAGTCGATCATCTGACGATTCCTGTCAAACAATCCATCGTAGAAACTTTGCACCAGTTGTCATCTCGACACCTGATGATGGGGACATTTCTTAAGAAGATCATTCATCTTCTCCCAGGTCTCATAAAATTGCTCACCATCTAGTTTTGAGAAACTAGTAATGGCTTGCCTAAACTGGTTTGTCCTACCTATGGGAAAGTATTTTCTCATGAACTACTGTTGCATCTGATCCTAGGACCCTATTTCTATAGAATTTAAGGATTCCAGCCAATACTTGGCCTTGTCTTTCAATGAGAATGGAAAAAGGGTCAATCTCAAAGCATCATCCTCGAAATTCTGTATCTTCATTGTAGAACAGATTTCGAGGAACTCGTCAACGATGCCAAAATTTGGTTGATCTTTTAGCAATAGTATTTTTAAAAGATATTTTTCAATAAAGCATTTGGAAAATCGTCAACCAAAAGTATAAAAACCAACTTTCTACGAATGTGGAGAGTACGAGTCAAATCCTTAAGAAACAGGGGAATATTCAAATTAAATCTAAAAATTTTAATTTATTAATATCATAAATGTTTACAATTAAGTCAAACACTACAACTATAATTAAGTTACAAACTAAAATTAAAAATTAACTAAAAACAAATCCTAAATTAAGTTGCTCAAGCCTCTCCAGATCGCTAGGGGCATTTCTATCATTTCACCAAATATAACTTTCTCGTGCTTGACAAAATTAATCTTGTAACTTGTAGCTACTTGTCAACCTAAACCACAAAAATAACAAGTCAGTATACAATTACGATGATTAATTTTAAAAATTACATTAAAACTAATTCTGAAATTAATTACTGAATCTAAAATTGCAATTAAGTTAAAAATAAAATAAAATGCAATATCTACTTAAACTAACTAATTAATTTAAAACTAACTAAACTAACTATTGTAAATACACTTACTAATATGCTGAAATATAAGAAAAACTATCAGAAACTAGCTAATTAATAAAATGATTATTTTGCCTTGAATGTAGTGCAAAATGGAATTCTAATAGGTTTTCGAAAATATACTTTTTGAAGGGGCAAAAAAAGCTTGAATTTGATGAAATTTTTTCTGTTCTATTTCTGACAGATTCAAGAATCTGTCAGATTTTACAGAATTGAAGAATTCATCTGGAAGCTCCTGATATAAGCGTTTCAAATTCAATAAAATTTTGAAAATTGCCTGTCCTGAAATTTAAAAACCTGTTTTTGAAAAATACTTGAAAACCAAAACAAATCAACTGCAATTGAGCTGATTTTTGTTTTGCAGACAGTTAACACATGAATGAAGAGAACAAAACTGATTTTTTGTAAAAAAAATCCAAAAATTTGCACATAAAATGATGAGTGCAACACACGACAATTTCTAGTTCAAAAGTTTAATTCACTATTCAATCCAAATGCATATGATTCACGCACTATTGAAATAAAATGCATGCAATTACAGACCATTCACATCTATTATGCTGCTAAAACCATAATCAAAATTTAATTAATTTAAAAAGAATTATTAATTCTAAACTAATTTAAATTATACTAAAGGAATTACACTAATTCTAAAATACGGCTTAAATACACATTGTTAATTAAGCTAACTTAAACTAAAATAAAGAATGAGTTTGACTATCTAAACTAACGAAAGTATTAAACTAATGTACTTTAAGATAAACTAACTACTTCACTTAAAATTAAAACTACTTTAACTTGCTTACTAAAAGATTGAACTAAAGCTAACTAAGGTTAACCTAGATAATTTGGGCACAAGGAGCGGGTTTGACTTAAGCATGGAAGCTCACACCCCCTAGTGGACCCTGCTATGACTAATCACACTTGACAGAAATAAAATTAATACAATCTAATAATTAAGAAAGCAATTAAGCTTTAAGTAAATAAATTACATTACCTAACTTGACACCTACACAGTTTTGGCTAAGACTTAATTACTAGACTTAATTAGAGCAAATCAATTACAATATAAGAACGCTATACTTAATTCAAGCTAAGAATCTAAGACTAAAAATAAAATTGGAAACTACATTAAAACTTTAAGGAAAACACAATCTACTTGCCTAATTTAATTTACTACCCGATTTTTTTTATTTCCTAAACTCATATAAAGATTCAAAAGTCTAACTTACCTAAAGTTGTCATCAACAATCAAGAGACCTAACAAAAATAGAATTCACGATTTTGGAAACCTAATGCAAAGTCAAGTCATACTAAAAAATTACATGCAAAAATTACCTCTTCTAACCTACTAAAAATTCATATTTACTAAAATTACCAAATACTAAAAATCCATAAGTCAATATACATTTTTTTTAAAATAGGTAAATTACCTAAAGCTACACAACACAATTAAAAGACTTACCTGAAATATATTACACCATTTTGACAACCCCTATGCAAAAAGTGAAATTATTGCTAAAATAATAAAATGCAAGAATTCCCTAACTAAATCCTACTTATTAATTCACTCAAGTAAAAAATCTGGAAAGTAGGCTATTCAATTTAAAGGAAGAGTATAATCTAAGACCTATCAATAGAAATCAAATGCAACCCAAAGAAGACACAGTGTACTTTAAATAATGCACTATACGATTTTTACAAACCTTAGCTAAAAGTCAAAATCTACACCTCTAATTACCAATGATGTCCTATCGAAAATTCACATTTACCAAAATCAACCCTAAAAGGTAACATCTAATAATTACATAGAAATTCACATATGGAAATTACCTAAAGCTAAGCAAAGTAATCAAACGACTAAAAAAAATACTACACGATTTAGAAATTCATATCTAAAAAGTCAAAACTTGCTACAAATTGAAATGCAACAAAAATTAAATTGCTAACCTAATAGACTATTGCAATAAAATACATGACCTAACATATGTATCTAAAGCTAACCTGATCATAAAAAAGTATAGCATCAACATAATGAAACATTTTAAAGAACTACACTACTCGAATTTTAAAAATAACATTATACTAATGATACTTATTCTAATCATGCCAATCACAAAATATCTCATTTCCTAGCATTAACCTACTGTTAATCATGCTGTTAAAAATCAGACACACAATTAATAAAATTAGTACTGACTACTGATGATTAATCACTAACCTAACGACTATCTAATATGATATATTTTGACCGGTTGATATGAAAATGCAACACTAACCGAATCGAATTGCTGGTCGGATCTAGTGCTGCAAATCACAATCAGACCTGTTAAAATCCAACATACAGACTGCAATCAACTCTAAAAAAATTAACATGATCTACAGTATATACATGATCAAACAAATTAACTGGTTTTTAACTTAAAGATAGCAATTTTGATGCAATCGGCTAAACCAATTGAAAACGGTTCTTGCATAAGCAAGAACACGATTTGCTAATGTTGTAAAACAATAAAATCAGTAGGTTTATGACTGGCAAAATACCAAAAATAGACCTATGACTAGATCAAACACGACACAACACATACGGGTTGACTCAATTTAATCTAGAAGAAATGGGGGAGAAAGACTAACTGCTAGGGTCATCCAACGAATGGAGGGGAAGGAAGAGCGGTTGATGGAGCTTGTAGTCACGTCCAGCACATTTCTTGGCTACTTGCACGATGAATCTTGGTTGTTGCACCCGTCCGAAAGCCGATTTGGAGAAGGATGAAGAAAAGAGGAAGAAACTCGTGATGGAGGAAGAGCGCGACTACTCCTCTTGATGTAGACGACACCCCCCCGAGGAGAAGCGCCTTATGTCTGCAACATCTGTAAGAAAACAGCAGACACGACAAAAAAATACACAAACACAAAATAAAAATATTGTGAAAAAGAAAAAGAGGTGGAAGAGGAGGGCGTGTGAGAGAGAGAAGGGAAAAAGGAAGAGAGAGGAGGCGGTTTTCTAAGCTCCAAAAACATCAACTCAAAATTTCACATTATTTAAATTACCTAATGTTAGTCACAATTCTAAACGCCACCTAAAATTAAAAAGTTAGTTTTAACTAAATGCTAAATTATGTCTTATTTGCAACTAACTACCTAACTAAGTTATAAAGAGGGGGTTTTCGAAAAATGTTTATAGAAAATACTTTAGGCCATGTAGGTTTATGAATTTACTAAGTTTGGGTCCAGTCCAAGATCCAAACTTGAGCTTTTGGGTCGGATCTGGATCCGCTCTGCCTCTAAAACTGATCCAAAACCCTAAAAATGTAATATTTTTCTCATTTTAACTCTAATTTGAGTGAAATTTGAATCATGACTTCTTTATACCTAAATTCATCAATACATGGGTTCTAAACCTTCAAAATGCATAAAAATGTATGAATATTATATCAATATGATGTGCATTTCATGCATCATCACCACCCATCACTGATTGGTTGCCTTTTTAAGCTCATCATGTGAGTGGGGTTTCCCCATTCATTATTTTTGCTAGAGAGGATGAGCACTCAACTCTTTCTTCTTCACTCTCTTTTCCATCTTCCTCCTCTTCTCTTCAACCTCCATTTTTGTTTCTTTGAGGAGCTTGACCTAACCGAAATCTCTCTAGAGAGAGGTGCATCTGAACTCCTCTCTACACGAGTTGAGGAAATGATCCAATCGACCAGCCCATTCGTTTCTTGTTGTTCGAAACACAAAAATAAGGGTTTACCCCTGTTACATGCATGTATTCTGATAATACATAAAGGTAAGAGCATGAGAAAAAACCCATGCACACGTTTAATGTTTTCATTTTGGTAGGTCATATATTTTTTATGATTAAGCTCCATTTATATATTTTTTTAATAATGATTTTTGAATTTCTAGTTCATATTCATGGTTGTTGTAGGAACTTGTATGCCTGGATGCATAATTGTTGTAAGGGTGAAGAATACACTGTTACGTTTGAAATCGCTAAGGAGGTTCACACTCTCAACTCACTTACAATTTTGAATGCCTTTCTTGTAACCATAATTGTTACTAGATTTTTGTGTATACGTATGTTTTTCATACCCTTTCATTGCATTTATAACTTGTAAGGAGTTTGAGCTTTGAGACACATCCTAGAAGAAATCTTTTCATCCCTAAGAGACACATCGCTTTATATTTGAACATTTTGACTGTCAGAATAGCCCCCAAGAGTCATTTTATGGCCATATAGCCTTACATCTCTCACTTGGTCATAATGGATTTTCTATGTTTATATGCTTGTTCTCAATCGAAACATTATGATTGTTGGATCACTATATATATGCCAAGATTAGTGAGAGTAAGTTTATTGTATTATCCCTCTGCGTTGATGATATATTAATTATATAAAATGATATAGACATAATAAATATGACTAAATCATGGTTATGTTTTCGATTTGAATTGAAGGATATAGGTGAAACTTTATGTATCCTTGGAATTAACATACAAAGAGATAGAAAATCGAGTTTGCTATGTCTAAGTCAAGAGAAATATCTTGACCACATTTAAAAAAAATAGAATAGAAAGTAAAGGCAAAGGGTACTCCTATAGTAAAAGGCCAAAAACTAAGTAAGAATGACTGTTCAAAAGATGGACAAGAAAAATTGAATATTCTCTATACTCATGCAATTGGATGCCTGATGTATGCAGTGTTTTACACTAGACCTGATTTAAGTTTTGTTGTAAGTCTAGTGAGTATATATCAAAGTAATCATGGGCTCTCTCACTCAGAAGCAGTGAAAAAAAAAATCAATATCTAAGAACTAAGAAACTCAAGTTATGCTATCAATCAGATAGTTTAAAGCTTATAAGCTATTCATATGTTGACTTTGATGGTGATAGAAATGAAATAAAGTCCACCTTTGGTTAGGTATTTATGTTAGGAGGTAAGGCAATTGCATGGTCATGCAAAAAGCAAGGGTGTGTGACACAACATACCCAAATAGCTGTGTATATTGCCTGTAACATAACAGCCACATTTGGTGTATAGATAAATCACTTCCTAAATGAGTTGAAATTTGATATTTCAAAAAATATCGTTCAACTTTGTTGTGACAATAAAGTTGCTATAAGACTAATAAAAACATGAGTTGATAGCTCTAAAAGTAAGTATATTGAAGTTAAATATCAATATACTCATGATATGCTTATGAAAAATAAAATAGCAGTGAACTATATTCCTTCAAGTTTCATGGTAGCAGATCTGCTAACCAAGATAGAGGTGCTTAGCGGAGCCTAAGCGGTGAGCTCCTAAAAAGACTAGGCAGATTAGTTGGTACCCCAAATAAAAAATTAAAAACACACACAAAATATGTAAACAAATTGCTAAACTTAATAACAAACATGTATACAACATAAAATCAATCAACAATGAGCAATAGACAAAACATAACATGTCGTCGGACATTATAAAGCAATTATATGAAATAATCTTCTAAAAAATAAAAAATATATAAAAATATAAAAATAAAAAATACAACTAACAATATGAATGAACAATATGCAAAAACTAAAATCATGTATACAAAAAAAAAGTCAACAATTGACATAATATAAGCAATAGACAAATAAGAAGAAAAAATGAATAATTGAATAAATAAACACGCAACTAATAACCTGCTAAAAAAATTAAGAATAAATGAACAATTGAATAACCAAACCATACAACTAACAGTGTGAATAAACAATATACAAAAAATAAAATCATGTATACAAAAAAAATGACAATTGACATCAAGGTTGTAAGTATCAAATCGTTACTCGTATCGGTCGGGCCGAAAGTAACATTGTATCACATCATAAATTTTTAATAAACTTTTTTCAAAAAATTCAAAAAAAAAATCAAAAAAAAAAAATTTAACAAAACTTCTAAAAAATCATGTCACATGAAACAATGATGAATTTCATAAAATACAACCATAAAATCACATATAAAGCATTTATGTCCCTATGAGATATTATGAATGGCTTGCATATCTCATAAGAAAAATATAAATTGTGAGATAATAAGAAACACTAAGCTAACAAGTGTAATATCATGTGTTTTTACACTTAGTTAAATTCATAAATTTTTGAGATTTTGGCTATGTTGTAGAAAAATTGATAAATCTTTGATTTTAAGTGGCATAAATTGAGTTTCAATTTGGCTCAAGTCTCATTGACAAGACCTAAACAAGCCAAACAAGATATGATAAAAACTTTTATTTTTGACCTTTAAAATCAAGCAAAATTTGAGTGAAATTCAGGTTAAATTCAAGCAAAATTTGGAGGCAAAATTCAAGTTATACATAATTAGATATGCCTCAAAATGTTGAATTCAACGATATTTTATTTTCCTGATTCAGGTAATGGTTGGCCAAAAAAACACATTTTTTAAAAAGGGCCTGTCTCGATGGGATCCGATCTGGATGAGATCGAATAGGATCTGATCCATATGATCCAAGTAAATATGAATTTGGACTCAGTCCAAGATCCATATTAATTAGGATCTCATCCAATTCAAGATTCATATAGATTTTGGACATGGATTTGGATATTGGATTTGAATCTAGATCTAAAATCTTGGTCTAATGAAATTAAAGCTTTAAATTTATTATAAAGGTTTAAATTAAGAAAATTTACAGTTAAAAAGACTCCCAAAGGGATAAGACACCTTTTGAAATTTTTTGGACATTTATTAATTAATAATTAATTAAATTAATACTAAAAATAATTAAATTTGAATTTCAGTTAGATATAGTCGTTACCAAATAGTAGGCTCTCTAGAAGAGCCCCATTTGGCTGATTAAAAAAAAAGTAAGTAAATTATAAAGAAGAAGTTGAAAAGGTCAACAAAAAAGTCTTGAGAAAAATTAGGAAAGGAGTTTGGAAATAGACTCCCATATGGGAGAGCTCTATGTCCAGCCCATATGGGAAAACCCTAGAGGGGTGTCACCGTGTAGAGGCTCCCATCTAATATAAAACCTCATAAAAAAAAGAAGAAATAAGAAAGAAAGAAAGAAATATAGAAAGAGTGAGAGAGAAGGGAAAATCGTGGGAGAAAAAGAAAGACAAGAAAAGAGCATAAGAAGAAGAAAAGAAAAAAAAGAACAAGACTCTTTTCCTCTGTGACTGTTCGATTTTTTTCTTTTGGTCTTTTTTTTTAAGCTTTAAAAAAAAGGTATGGGTTCCTCTCTTCACTCGAATAGAGGAAAACAATCTAAATCAGATTTATGTGGGGTTTTTAGATGGAAACCATGAATATGATATTGTTTGTGCATATTAAATCAATGTATTGATGTATGAAGATGGGTGCCATGGAGTTCCATGTATGCATGGCGTGGGTTATGTATTTCAGATTTAAACTTTTGATTTCATGACAAGAACATACTTTATACATGAATATGCACATATATAGTCAATACACATGTGTGTATATATATATATATATATAAGATTTGACTCATATGAACTACAACCTCGGTTTGTGCCAAATTTGACCCAAACCGAGTCTCCCACCCTATCTTATATATATATATATATATATATACTTGTGAGGGGGAGGGGGGGTCAGCCAGGATTACCCTTAACCCAGGACAAACTCGTTTGGACTAGATCTAATTCAAACCAGACCTGTCACAGGCTTAGCAAATTGAGTCTAATTGTATTAGTATGTTCAGATATGTGGACATAATGACAATTTTTTTGACTTGTATATTACTGGTTTTTTGGCTTGTACATGACTAATTTTTTCAGTTTGTACATGATTGATTTTTTGGCTTGTATATAACTGATTTTTTGGCTTGCGCATGACAAATTTTTTGGCATGTACATACTCAGACTTTTGGCATATACATACTTAAATTTTTGACCTATACATATTTAAATTTTTTGCCTCTATATACTTAGATTTTTGGCATATACATACTCAATTTTTTGGGTTGTACATACTCTAACTTTTGGCCTATACATACTCAATTTTTTGGCTTGTAGATACTTAAATTTTGTGTCTGTATATGCTCAGATTTTTGGCCTGTACATACTTGAATTTTTGGCTTGTACATACTCTGATTTTTGGCCTGTAGATATTTAAATTTTTGGCTTGTACATACTTAAATTTTTGTTATGTACATACTCAGATTTTCGGCATGTACATACTTAATTTTTGGCATATACATACTTAAAATTTTAGCCTATACATACTTAAAATTTTGGCTTGCACATGCTTAAATTTTTATTCTATACATACTTAAAATTTTGGCCTATACATACTCAATTTTTTGGCCTGTACATGACTAAAATTTTCAGCTAGTTGTATGGCTGATTTTTCAGCCTGTATATGATTGAATTCTTGGTCTGATATATAGCAAATTTTTAGTCTATCATATAGTTGATTTATGGCCTATTACATCACTAAATTTTGGGCATAATATATATATATATATATATATATATGTGTGTGTGTGTGTGTGTGAATATACATGTATATATATACATATATAAGATTTGGCTCATGTGAATCGCAGTCACGGTTTGGGCCAAATTTGACCCAAACCGAGCCTACCACCATTATATATATATATATATATATGAGTGAGGGGGGGAGGGGGGATATTCGACCAGGATTACCTTTAACCCAGAACAGACTAATCCAAACAAGACTTGTCATAGGCTTAGCAAACCGAGTCTAATTTGGTTCCAAGTCAAGACTCTCAAACTGTCCAAGGATTATCATAAATGATATTCACAAGAATTATAAAAAATGATATTCATAACTCTTTCAGTGTTACAATAATCTGAACAAAAGTCTCTAGAGTTCTCTTTTGTATCACCATTTTATGATAAACATTTAAGTATGTATAGAACAAAAATCTGAGCATGTACAGTCCAAAAAAGCAGTCACATATAGGCCAAAAAACCAGTCACGTGAAGACCAAAAAAATCAATCATGTCACTCTTGGATTCTGTAGACTCTTTGAGTTTGGTCTCTATCACGTCTGTACTCTTAGAATTTGTGGACTCTTTGAGTTTGGTCTCTATCACATTTACATGATCATTATCATTATCATTATCATTATCATGTCCCTGCAAGCTCAATGTGAGGTCCACGACGTTGAGCTTGTCCTGAAGAAAAGTGAACCGTGAGGACGGAAGTGGTTTAGTCAGGCCATCAACAAGCTGGTCAGATGAGTGGATAAACTAAACTTGAAGATGTCTTTTTTGCATATGATCTCAGACAAAGTGAAAGTCAATTTTAACATGTTTTGTGCGAGCATGAAAAACTGGATTTGCGACAAGGTATAAGTTACCAAGATTGTCACACCATAGAATGAGAGGAGGAGTAGGCTCACAACCTAGCTCGTGAAGAAGAGACTTGAGCCGAAGAAGGTCAGATACAACACAAGCAAGAGACTTATATTCAGCTTCAGTGCTAGAGTGAGTGATTGTTCGTTGTTTGCGAGAAGACCACGAGACTAAGTTGGACCCTAGAAACACAACAAAACCACTCATGGATTTACGATCATCGAGACTGCCAACCCAATTGGCATTGGAGAAGGCACTGAGTTGTCATGAGGAGGATTGTGAGAGATGCAGGCCATGATGAACTATTGCTTTAATATAATGCAAAATACTCTTGATGGCAGACCGATAAGTAACTATGGGTTGATGCATGAATTGATGAACTTTACTAACCGCAAAGGAAATATCAGGCCTGTGATGGTGAGGTACTGAAGTCCTCCCACAATGTTGTGGTATAGAGTGAAGTCGTGGAAGAGGGGAGCACCGTCTTTAGTTAGCCAAGCACTGGCATTGAGAGGAGTAGAGATGGGCTTGGCATCTACCATGGTGGCACGATGAAGTAGGTTAAGTGCATAAGCATGTTGAGAGAAAAGAAGTCCTAATGAACCATAAAGTACTTCAATGCCAAGAAAGTAATTAAGCTTACTCAGGTCTTTAATGGAGAAAGCTAGATTGAGTTGCCGAATGAGGTGTTGAATAGCAATAGTGGAGCTGCCAGCGATTATAATATCAACAACGTATACCAATATATATAAAACAATCAATGATCTTGATGAATAAACAATGTGGCATCAGAAAGAGAGATACAAAATCTATGGGACTGAAGATAAGAGTTGAGCCATTGTTACCAGGCTCGAAGAGCTTGCTTGAGACCATACAAAGCACAATCTAGCTCATAGACATATCGTGGAAAGGCGGAGTATTCAAAACCAGGATGTTGTGCTATATATACCTCTTCAGAAAGAAGGTCATTTAAAAAGGCATTATTGAAGTCCAACTGATGAATGAGCCAACCTAAAGAAACCGCAAGAGCAAGAACAACACGAATGGTAGTGAGCTTGATGACAAGACTGAATGTCTCAAAGAAATCAATGCCTTCCTCTTGATGAAAACCCTTAACCACAAGACGTGCCTTATAACGAGTGACAGAACCATCAACACGTCGTTTGATGCAAAAGACCCACTTAGAACCAACAATATTATAATGGGGACGAGGATGAACAAGATGTTAGGTGTGGTTGAAATAAAGGGCGTGAAGTTCCTCTTCCATAGTCGTGCGCCACTTGGGGTCACATTTGGCCTGTTTGAAGGTAGTGGGTTTAGGGGTAAGAAGAACATAATTAAAATAAGTAGGGACATGGGGTATCGGGTAGCGGTCAAGACACAAGGTTTAAGAGAGTTGGTCATAGAACAGGTGACCATTGGGTGAGAGTGATCAGGGGGGCGAGCGACAGTTGGTTCATAAAGAGGGATGGGAGAGGATGGGTTAGGGGGTGCGGGGACATGACTCACAAAAGGATGGTTAGGTGAGGAAGGGAAAGAAGAGGAAGAGACAATGGGAACGATCAACGGTGAGGAGGGCAGGGGAAGAGGGATGGGAGGAGGCAGAACAACATGAGAGGGAGGATCCCATGATGGAGGTGTGGAGAAAGGCGAAGGTGGGGTCCAAGGATAGACTCATCAAAGGAAACATGATGAGAAATATAAACACGATGTTGTAAAGGGTCGAAGAGAAGGTAACCTTTGTGTCAAGAGGGATATCCAAGAAAAATACAAGGGAGGGTCTTAGGTTGAAGTTTATTGATATAGTAGGGTGTTAGCAGAGGGTAACAATGGGCCCCAAAGATATGAAAATGGATATACTCATGCAGTTTGCCGACGAGAAGCTCATACGGGCTCTTACGATGAAGAACAAGAGTCGAGAGACGATTAATAATATAGACTACAGTGCGAAACACATCAACCCAAAAGAAGTCAGATAGAGAAGATGTGTGTAGTAGGCTGAGACCGGTTTCAACAACATGCCGATGTTTGCGCTCAACAAGACCATTTTATTTCAGGGTATGAGGGTATGAAAATGATGAAGAATACCATTGTTTTGCAAAAATTGTTCAAACTCATGACCAGTAAACTCTCGTCCATTATCAGATTGGAAGGTAGGAATGGAGAGTTGAAGTTGTTTTTCAGTAATATGCTCAGAAGACTTAAAACACTAAAAAACTTGAGACTTGGTTTGTAACGGAAAAAAGCCATGTAAACCAAGAAAAATCATCTACTATAAGAAGGTAAAAACAAAAACCATCTCATGACGATACTGGGGTTGGCCCCCAAACAATATGTAGGGGTTGCAAACGTGACATAGTAGAGGAACTAGATTTACCAAAAGGAAGGATTTCAGTCCCCTAAGACAAAACTTGCATGACTGGTGATTCTTAATACGAAATTCAAAAGGAGTGAATTAAAAAATATAATTATTATCTTCAATAAACTGACCCACAGATAACAGGTTCTTTGTGATAGCAGAAACATGAAGAATGTTCTTTAAGTCAAAAGAAGAGCCATGAGCTTTTAAAATAAGATTACCAGTATGTGAGATAGGAAGCATCTTACCATTACCAACCATGATTTGCTCACCTCCTTGATATTGAGAATTGGTGATCATCCATGGTTAGATGATTTGTAGCATTGGTGTCAGGATACAAAAAATCATTGGTGTTTTCTTGGAAAGACATAGCCGAAAAGACTTTAGGAATATCCCAACACGTTTTGGCTACATGTACACATTTACCATAATATTGACAAGTGACTCCTCCATGACCGCCTTGCAGTTGGGGCATATTATTTGACAAATTTGGAGATGAACTTCTCCCTTACTCTCTATCGTGGCCTCGACAGGGACCACGACCACGTTCTCTACCCTTGAATGTCGTGAAGGCAGTTTGCTATTATTCTAGGTTTTCAAGAGGCTTGGCATGAGTGAGGAGTACACGACGTTCTTGATTTAGGAGCAGATCATACAGATCTGTGAACATGTGTGAGATCTTTCTTCAGAAGCATGAGTCTCGAAGGAGTTTGAGACCCATATGACTTCTCCAAGAGGAGCTAGGCTTCACGGGCCGTTTTAGTTCTTATGATTTGCCCGATAACAACTTCATAAACAATTTCTTTAGTCCAATTGAGGGCCAACTGGTTAAAACGGATCCAAAGAGGATAAATCAGATTTTTGGTCTTACCTCATTCTTCAGTAATGAAGGGATCTGGTTGGAGACAAGATCCATCAACAAACTTGAGGAGATCGTGACTTATCATAACGGATTTGAGTTGTGATCTCCATAGCAGGTAATTGTCTTGATTTAATTTTATCGAGACTAGGCTGACGATGGCATTCCATTGGGTAATGGAGGAAGAGAAGGACGATGAAGCGACCATTGAAAGCTCGTTGGAGATGGATGGCTCTGATACCATGAAAAGATCACACAATATTGAAATGCTCTATACAAGAGATTGAAAGGCTCAATATTCTCTCACACTGATTTCAGAGAGATTGAGCAATGATATTTATAGGCTGAATACGAGTACAAGAAAAACAATAATGCATACATTTACACAATACGTGGGTTACCATTTTATGATAATGTTTATCATAAAACGATGATACAAAAGGATTCTAGAGACTTCTGTCCAAATTATTGTAACACTGAAAGAGCTCTGAATATCGTTTTTTATAATCCTTTTGATTATGATTTTGATAATTCTTGGACAGTTTGAGAGTCTTGACTTGGAACCGGATTCTTTGAGTTTCTCTATCACGTACTCTTGGATTCCGCAGACTCTTTGAGTTTGGTCTCTATCATGTCTACACTCTTGGAATCTACGAACTCTTTGAGTTTGGTCTCTATCACGTCTGCACTCTTGGAATCTATGAACTATTTGAGTTTGGTCTCTATCACATTTACGTGATCTTTATCAGGTCTCTCCTCTTTCGGCTACCATTATTAGATAATGAATGAATGAAGTGCACCACTGATGTTAGATGCAATATATGTAGGTGGCATTTTGTTTTCCTTTTGGCTAGGTCAAGGAAAACCCTTCCCCACCTATCATTGATTACAATTTGATAGGCTTTTAGTTTTTTTTTATGACTAAAGGAACCCTTGCCCATGTCACTTCAAGAGCTCGCCTTCTTGCAAGGTAAAACTCAAACGTCTACCCAACCCTAGGTGCCCTAATCATGATAATGCAACAACAGCCCTATAGACCATCAGGATTCGATAACTCTTGAGATTTTGCTGCCTAGCAGAAACCACTCCTAACTTTGACCGTGTGATGAGGAACGCCCACCATGGGTTTCGAACAATGGTCATCTCATGTTGGTGGCAAGCTAGGAGATAGAGCTCTTGTAGGCCATTTGCAGAGTGCGTTTATCATAGCTAGGAGAAAACATGCATTGTGCTATTGTAGGGAATTGACCTTGTACGAGGTCAAATTTGAAGTGGGATGAAGGCTTTGCAGTTATGCTTGAAATCGCCAGGTAGTCTGAACTCTCAACCATCTTCTTTTATGCTATGATTTCTTATGTATCTTTCATATACCGTTTCACTTGCATTTTATAGACTATGAAGAAGGTTCAAGCTTTGGGACACAACCCTGGAAGAAATCCCTTCATCCCTCAAGAGACACTTCTCTTGAAATGTGACTATTGAAATGACCTCTAACCTCAAGAGACACTTTTCTTGGAATGTGACTGTTAGAATAGCCACTCAAAGCGTCACTTATGGCCATATGTCCTCATGTGTCTTCTAAGTATATTAAAAAAAATGCTTATACAGTAGTAAAACTTGATGATAAAATTATAAAAATTAAAATATTTACATTAAATAAATTTAATCCAATCCACTTGTTTTTTATTAAATAAAAAATAATGAATGCATGTATAAGTTCATATTAGACAATACCTAATACATGAAAGGTCCTAACAAATACACACACAAACACACCCACCCCTGTAGACCTTAGAATCTTGGGTTTAGGAGCTGTTTGAAAGGATAAGCCACCAGATTGGTTTCCTTCACAATTTTATGCGAATGTTTCACATTCTATTGGTCGAAGTCTGCCTAACCAACTAACTTTAAACAATTTGTTTTTTTTATCACAATAAAAAATTAATTAATTGCAAATCAAACCCCTCTTTTTTAGTAGAGAAGGCCACATGGATGGTCAGAATTGTAGTCATAGTATATAAAAGTGCAAGTGGCTTGGTTATTTTAACTGGGTTTGAACCAGATTTGACCCATATCGTGAACATACTTGGTTTGGTCCAATCAGATCAGGGTCCAGAACTTAACAATGGATTTGTATTGGAATTATGCAGAACAAGGTCCATTTAACAATGGGTTTTGGATCAGAATCAAGTATACCATGATGCGTTTTACTTCCTTTTTTTTCCGCAGAAAAGGCATGGGAGATTGCCTCTTTTTGATGGATCTGGTGCCATAAAGTTCAAAGAAGATCTGGATCTCGAATTGGACCAGATTTAATAGATACAGTGATGGGTGAAGCATGATCTGAACCATATCCAAAAAACTTGCAACCCTAATATAGGACATGATCCTATTCGATAACCAATCTCAGTATAACTGGTTCAGGTGCTCCGGATCCACTAACCGAACTGATTCTGGTATTAAATGGGCACATCATAATCCATTACCAAAATCCAATCCATACATCATATGTGAGCTAGCTTCATCTCATGAGATGAACAGTGAATATCATTGAAGATGGACATGGGTCGATCCACTTCCAGTTGCAGCCTTCCAAGGTCCATTACCGTTATCCTACTCAGGGGAAGGGAGATCCATACCCCATAAAAGAAGATGACAATTCTGACCCTCTGAAGCCAACCCAAATTCAAAATATGACTGTTGGTTCGCGGGAATTTCAAATCAGAAAATTTCCTTTCCCGCTGGCGGCAGAAGCCAACGTCTCTCTCTCTCTCTCTCTTAAGGTTTCTCTCTCTTAGGGTTTCCCTCGGAACACCAGAAATCTCTCTCTCTCTCAATCGTTCTTCCTTTTTTGGGCTTTCCCCCCTCGTCTTAATTCCGTTCACTAGCTTTTAGGGTTTCCCACCGAGCCCTACTTTTGATTTCTTCCCAAATCTGTCGAGGAGAATCGCTCGGTGGAGATTGAAGGAAGGATGGGATCCTCCACGGCGATCGATCTGAATATGGAGGCTGGGAAGGGCCCTAAATCCGGCGGCCGCTGCCGTCGGACCTACTCCAACTCGGGTAAGACCAACTTAATCACTCGTCCACCACCACCGCCCGCCCTCTGCAATTCGTTTGTTTTGGCTCTTTTCTTCAGTCTGGTTTCCCATTTTGTTTCTTCGTCTATTTTCCTTTTTTAGCGTTCTCGCCCTTTGATTTCTTGCTGATCTGGGTCACTCCTGGTTTTGCTTTTTGCGATGGGGCGAAAAACAGCGGGAAAGAAGAAGGCCGCCAAGCCATTGCAAGTTTCCGGCACTAAACGGCCGTCGGAGGTTGCTGGAGCAGAGGTGGTTCTCCCCCGAAAGACCCCGTGCCGCGCGGCCGCAATCGCTTCCCTGCCGAACCTCAAGGAGAAGTCCGTCCGGCTGCAGGATAAGCCCGACCTGATCGTGGCCAAGCCGGACCGGGTGGTCGAGGAGGAGATCGCTGCTGTCAGCTTGACGGTCGACGGGCCCGAGGAGGACTCCGGTCTCCCACAGAGAGACCTCTTTGATTTTATCATCCATGACGAGAACGGGGCTGCTCAGCCTCTGGAGATGCTCGAGGTGCAGGATCTATTCATTTCTGGACTCGTCCTCCCGCGAGGCAAGGGGGGCTCTGATCGCTCTTTGGGTGTAATGTGTGAGGGTTTTGGACGGATCGAGATGTGGTCGATCTCTGGCTACGAGACAGGATCTCCGACTGTCTGGATCAGCAGTGAGCTTGCTGATTATGCATGCATCAAGCCGGCAGCCTCTTACAGGAAGCACTTCGACTTGTTCTTCGACAAGGCCCTACTCTGTGTGGAAGTGTTCAAGAAGCTCTCCAAGTCATTTGGGGGAGACCCTGCTGCCGGGTTCGAGGAGTTGATTGCTGGGACCATCAGGTCGTTGGCTGTCAACAAAAACTTCTCGGGTGGGAACCCAACAAGGGAGTTCATCGTCTCCCAGGGCGAATTTGTGTTTAATCAATTGGTAAGTCTTGACGAGGATGAGTCTATGATGGCGATGGAGAGCCAAAATGGTCGTTTCTCGGAGATGCCAGCACTGGTCTCTCTGCGAGACGAGTGCAGACAGCACGGGATTGCATCATTTAGACCTGCTGGGAGCATAAAGATCAGCGAGAACTCTGGCGGTGGTTCAGTTGATGGGGACATAGATGAGAGCGAAAAGATGGCTCGTTTGCTGCATGAAGAGGAATTGTGGAAGGTGATGAAGCATAAGAGTCTGAAACCCCGTGGTGGCACTGTGAAAGGTCGGTACTACATAAAGATCAATGAAGCCGAGATCGCCACAGACTATCCGTTGCCTGCATTTTACAAAGCATCGGTCGATGAGACTGATGAGTATTTGTTCTTTGAGGATGATGGGTACATGCTTACTCCTGACATGCTCCCTCGCCGGACTTTACATGATTGGACTCTCTATAATTCGGACTCAAGATTAGTTCCGTTAGAGGTAGTGCCTATGCAGCATGGGACTGAAACTGATGTGCTGGTTTTTGGCTCGGGGTATATGATGGATGATGATGGTAGTGGGTTCTATGACTATGAAAGAAGTGGTGCTGGAGGGTCAGATGCAGGGGGTGCAAAGGGGATTCCTGTTTATCTCAGTGCTGTCAAAGAATGGATGATCGAATTTGGTGATTCTATGCTGTTCGTATCAATCAGGACTGATGGTGCATGGTATCGACTGGGTAAGCCATCAAAGCAGTATAATCCTTGGTTCCAGCCAGTTGTAAAGATTGCCATGGTTGCAATCTCCATTATCAAGATGCTAAAAAATGAAAGCAGGGTCTCCCGCCTTTCATTTTCTGATGTTGTAAAGAGGGTTGCTGAATTCAACAAGTCTGATCCTGCTTTTGTATTGAATAATCCAGCGGCAGTCGAGAGGTACATTGTGGTGCATGGGCAGATAATTCTGCAGCAGTTTGCTGAGTTTCCTGATGAGATGATTAGAAAGAGTGCATTCGTCAATGGTCTCTCGACAAAGATGGAGCAGATGCGCCACACTAAGTTGACGATGAAGAAGAAAGTGGCATTGAATAAAGGAACCAATGAGAATCCTGTCGCTAGTTTAAAGCTAGATCGAGTTAAGAGGAAGACGATGCAAGCAACTACTACCAAGTTGATAAATCGGATTTGGGGTGAATATTATTCAAATTACGTGCCTGAGGAGGATGCACAGAAATGTGTGCAGAAGGATGAAGAAAAACCAGAAGAAGAGGAGGAAGACGAAGAGAATGAGGATGATGAAGAAGTGGAGATGGCTGATCCAGCACCGATTCAAGAGTGTGAGAAGCCTTCTCCCCAATCAAGATCTTCACAAAGGATTAAGTCCAGATCTGATCAGATTAAGTGGAACGGAGGCTCAGTTGGAAAATTACAATCAGGTGAACCGTTACATCGTGAGGCAACCATTCGTGGGACTGTTATCACTGTTGGTGGTGCTTTAATGGCAGAAAGCGATAATGGGCTACCTGTCATACTGTTTATTGAGTACATGTTTGAGAAATCCAATGGCTTGAAGATGGCACATGGTAGAGTTTTACAGAAAGGATCCGAGACTGTTCTGGGTAACACTGCGAATTCAAGAGAGCTGTTCTTGACTAATGAATGCATGAACGTAGAGCTCGAGGATGTGAAAGAGACAGTGGTAGTGGATCTTCGACGACGGCCATGGGGGCATCAATACAGGAAGGAGAATGCTGATGCAGACAGACTCGACCGGTTGAGAACAGAAGAACAAGAAAAGAAGGCTTTACCGGTAGAATACTACTGCAAAAGCCTATATGCACCTGAGAGAGGTGCTTTCTTCTGTGTCCCATATGATACAATGGGACTAGGAAATGGGTCTTGCTATTCTTGCAGCATGAGAGAGGAAAACACTGAAAAATTCAGCATCCTTTCTGGGAAGTCAGGTTTTATTCACAAGGGCGTCAAGTATTCTGTGAATGACTTTCTGTATGTCAATCCACAGCTGTTTCCAGAAGATACTGTGGTAGACCAGGAAAGGTTTAAATCCGGAAGGAACGTGGGTCTGAGGGCTTTTGTTGTGTGCCAATTCTTGGGAATAGAGGCGTGCAATGGGTCCAAACAAGCCGAAGCAAAGTCCTCTAAAATCAAAGTTAGGAGATTCTACAGGCCAGAAGATCTTGGACATGAGAAGGCATACGGTGCCGATATCAGAGAAGTAAGCTTTTTTTACTCTTTTTTCTTTATTTGGTTTATAGATTTACATGGCAAACTTCTATTTATTTGGTTGTTCTGGTGAATCATATTCACGCATTCACTTTTGAGATGAATAATCTCCTTTAATGGCGTGATGACGTGTTTGCATTTTTACTTGCTCAGAACCATGCAGCTCTAACTTGGACAATTTAGTGCTATCTTTTGACATGGGATGAAGATGGGTGGAGTTGCATTACTTTTCATACGCACACTATCATAAAAACCAGGACACTTTCTTAATCTTGTAGCTGTTAGATGGATAATCGGATATATACTTGTCATTGTGATTTTGTTATACCAGAAGCCACTAAAGCAACTTGGCTTCTTGATTCTTGAGTTAGAATTTAATTGTCTTTCAAATATCATTAAAGTGCTTCTGTTAGATCAAAAACTAAAGTTTGGACTTCTATTGGTGTGTAAGGTTTATTACAGCGATGAGGTACGAACCATCTCTGCAGAGAGTGTTGAAGGGAAATGTGAGGTTAGAAAGCAGCACAGTCTGCCTGATTCTAACGCCCCTGTCATCTTCGACCACATTTTCTTTTGCCACTGCATCTATGACCCCGCAAAGGGTTCTCTCAAGCAGGTTCGTAATTGTATTCTTCAGAGAGAGAGAGAGAGAGAGAGAGAGAGAGAGAGAGAGAGAGAGAGAGAGAGAGAGAGAGAGAGAGAGAGAGAGAGAGAGAGAGAGAGAGAGAGAGAGAGAGAGAGAGAGAGAGAGAGAGAGAGAGAGAGAGAGAGAGAGAGTCCTAGTCTTTGGTGCACGTGCCCATCTACCAGAGACAAAATTTAATCCAAGTCCTGGGCTTTGTTTTTGTCCAAACTAGGTGGTTTTGTTTCAATAATTGAAGTCATTGTTGCATGGTCTTTTGCAGTTGCCTGCCTCTGTGAGATTTGAGTCCTCCAAGGCCAACGCAAGAGACAAGGGAAAAGGCATTGATGGCGAAGAGGACAGACAGACAAATGGTAATGGCAAAGGCGTAGATGGTTATAAAGGAACAGCAGAAAGGCTGGCCACCCTTGACATTTTTGCTGGTTGTGGTGGTTTGTCTGAGGGTTTGCACCAGTCAGGTATCTTTTAAGGAAAGAAATACACCATTTTGTTTAGGTGTTCTTTTGATGGGGCAACGGATGATAATTTTCTGTTTCGATCAGGGGTTTCTGCGACCAAGTGGGCAATTGAATATGACGATGCTGCCGCTGAGGCATTTAAACTTAACCATAGAGAGGCACAAGTGTTCAATGAAAACTGCAACGTGATACTCAGGTGGTTTTTTTCTCCCCCTGCAGAACTGCAGTTTCTTTGTGTCCATCTCCATTAGTTTTTGGCCTCTGTTGGATAGAAAATGGTGGCACCATATTATTAAACAATGCTTGGAAGATGCATTTGGAACCTATCTATGAGTTAAGGTGGCTTCCAATCTGCGGAATACTTGGTTGTATTGTGTATATTTTGCCACTCAATATAGTTAGACATGGATTCAGATTGGTTGCCAGTTTCCATGCCAAGAAGCCCTTTCTGGTTAGGACATTAATCTGATTAATAATTAGGCTGGGGCACTGGTGCTTCAGCCCGTCGTTCCATTTTTTCTAGATCAATAGAATCTTGCGAACTTTACGAAGGTCTTATCAAAAGGAATATGCTACATGTCACGAAATGGTGCGGATTCCAATTCACTCCAAGATGATCTCCAATACTCAAAACATTATACAAAACTTAAGAATTAAAAGACACATCAAAATGTAAAAAGATAATTTTATTCATAATGGACATTAAAAGAAAAAAATAAAATTACATTCAAGTCTCACTACAATGCACTCAACCGAAAACAATACAAAACCCTAATAGTACCCATCACTCTCTCACTTTATAAAGGCACTCTCTGTCTCTCTCTCATATTTATAGAGAAGAAAAGAGAAGGAGAAAAGAGGGGGAAAGGCCTCAAATGGGAGAGAGAGCTTCCAATGGCTAGAGTTCTAGCTGTTGGGAGTAAGTCAAAGCTAGTTTGACTTCTCCCATATATATATTACATTAATCTTAACACCCCCCTTTAAACTTAAGAGTGTCTCATTGTCAGTTTGAAATTAAAAAAAAGAAACCCATTACACAAGATGCCTTCATATACTTCTTCAAGTTTGTCCATTTGGTGCTTCTTCAAGAGGTGCTTAATCATATGCTCTATTACATAAAGGATCTTCAATGTCATCAATCCTTGATATTCTAAAAATGTCTTTAAAATCATTTATCCCGCCAATGTTTAAAGAACATGTAAAGATCACAAAAAACAAGAACAATACAACAACAACAACAACAACAACTACGCCTTCATCCCAAAACAATTGGGGTCAGCGATATGAACCAAAAAAGAAATTCATTTTGGGTCTTCCACATGAATCCTTTTCCTCCAATCATTTCTATCCAACGCCATGTCCTCGGTGAGGTTCAAAGCATTCAAAGTAAGAATTTTGAACAGTCATTAACTATAAACATCATAGTCATTGTTAAATTCAACCATAATAGAATAATATTATGAGAAATGAAAACAATGAAAATCATGCACATATATATTTATCCCAAAAGATATATTAATGAGTAATAAAATTTTCATCTTATAAGGAATAACTCAATAACAAACCATCTTTACACAACGAAAATATAAATATACATGGATCAATTAGAAGTAATATTTAAACTAACAATTAATGCATATGCGATTGAACCGTGCAATAATTTAGAACCAATAAAGAAGTTACATATGGACCAATTAATAAATAAATAAACTTTTAAGAACACATACTTGAAAATAAGTAAAAAATAAGAGAATCCCAATGAGGATTCACACAAGTAAAAATGAAAGTACCCACACAATCAATAACAATCAAATGCACACAATAGCCACTATGGGCATACACATACTAGATTTTACTAATGAAATGTTTAGAAAAACATGTAATAAAATATGCAAAATTTATAAAAAATAAAGTGCAAAAGCATATACAAGTCCAAGCATTGACAACATAAATATACAAAAGCACAATATAAGCACAAAATTGCATAAGTATAGGTCCACTATGAGATAATACAAAGAGCCAACAAAGGGCAACATAAGCAAAATATATATTTGTTCATTGAATATATGCTTGGAAACAAAAACATAACCTTGTACAAATTATGCAAGACAATTAATCATTGGATAACTCATGCAACTAAAGCATATACAATGCAAAATGCATGAAAATATTTCAGCAACCATTTCTCATAAAAGAGAAAATGAGTTTAGACAAATTCAAAATATATTTTAAAAAATCTCAAACATTTGAATGAATTTTGCAAATTAGAACATTGGTTTAACCACTACAAACAATGACCTCCTAGGCCTCCAAACCTCAAATATCAATAGTATCAGTGACTAGAACAAGAACATAAACATCATGCCACTAAAGGGCCAAAGACACACACGAATGTGTGTATGAACATCTCTTGTTTACATATAATGACACTTAAAACCAAGTGTATCAGCGATTAAAACAAGAGCATAATCACCATGCCACTAAAGGGCCAAAGGCACACACGAAGGTGTGTATAAACATCTCTTGTCTACATATAATGACACTTAAAGTGTATCAACGACTAGAACAAAAGCATAATGCCAATAATGGGCTAAAATCACACATGAAGGTGTGAATAAACATCTTTTATCTACATATAATGACATTCAAAAAACAAGTGTATCAATGACTAAAACAAGAGTATAATGCTAATAATGAGCTAAAATCACACACGAAGGTGTGAATAAACATCTCTTGTCTACGTATAATGACACTAAAAGTGTATCAATGACTAGATCGAGAGTATAATGCCAACAATGGGCTAAAATTACACACGAAGGTGTGAATAAACATCTTTTGTCTACATATAATGACACTTAGATAAGAGGCATAAAAATGAGAAGACACCTGAGTTTAGAAGGCTTGTAGTGGAAACACACTAATGCCATCAAAAATATTAATTTTAAGCATATTTTGAAACACCATGGTTTCAAAAAATAGATAGCCATTAGAGATACACATAATTATAAACATCCATAATAAAGACAATGCCCCAAAACAAATGACTGATTCAACACATAGAGTCAAGAAGAATGATGCATCATATAAAAGTCTGCGATCGACAACACAAATGCCATAATGAGGCACTAAATACTCACAAAAATCAATTTTCAAATAAGTGAGTTCATATATAAGAATCAATTTGAAAAATAAAGTATCAAATCAAATCCTAATAACATTAGATGTAAATTTTGAATGAATATAGTGCAATCATATGCACATCAAGTGTCAATTGATGCAATTATATACAATACAAGATGTCTTGTGGCAATTTTCATAATCTTTAATAAGCAAATAATGAGTCATGCCCAATATAGTCACTCTTCGTAGATGTAGTGTAATTATGAAGTTTGCGAATCTCACAAAAGATCATAAGTCTACCAATGAGAACCAAGTGCACTAAGCAAATTTTATACAAAAGATCAATAAATCTCATTAAAGAGACAAGAATACATATGACTTAAGAAGTTAGAGCTAAATCATAAGTCTATTATGAAGCAATTGAAGACAATCAAATTGGAGATTCCCAAGAATATCAATATGCAAGAGAGAAATCTCAAAAGATAAACACATTTTATATGATAACAAGTCAAGTTTATGCCTTTCAATAATTAAAGCATATAAAAAAGAAAATCTTAATCCAACATGTGTCATTTGAAAATGATCTATTACTTAATAGAGTAATATTGCTTATATATATAATAACACATAAAAAATACATTAAAAATAGATCACGATAAAGGATTATGCTTGATCACATCATAAAAATTTCAAAGATAGTCCATACATATGTCAAGAAATATAAATTTTAGTATTTTTCTAAAACACATAATATTATAAGAAGCCACATATTCAACTTAACTACAATGGTGTTCTCTAAGGAACACACTCGCAATACCCACAAAGGAAAAAAAGAGGTATTTTAAACGAAAACAATCACAAACCCCACAAGAGGATACACAATAAGGATCAATACAAAAATAAATATTTTTGATCAAATGAAATGAGTGTGTAGAAGCATATGCAAAATATAGTTTTATATTGCACATATCCATAGTCTAAGACATATCAAAACATCACAATTTTTCACATACTTCACAAAAAACATTTATTTTTAACATAACTTATTTTTAAAACTTACCATACATATAAAAGACAAGAAGCTAAAGATACATACCGGAATGCAAAACCTTTGAATCCATTTCATTTACTAATACAAATCCTTTCCAAGACTGATGCCTCACTTTGATACCATGTCACAAAATGGTACGGATTCCAATGCATTCCAAGATGATCTCCAAGACTCAAAACATTATACAAAACTTAAAAATTAAAAGACACATATTAAAATGTAAAAAGCTAATTTTAATCATAATGAATATTAAAAGAAAAAATAAAATTATATTCAAGCCTCACTACAATACACTCAACAAAAAACAATACAAAACCCTAATACTACTCATCACTCTCTCACTTTACAAAGGGACACACCCTCTCATATTTATAGAGAAGAAAAGAGGATGAGAAAAGAGGGGGAAAGGCCTCAAATGCGAGAGAGAGCTTCCAACGGCTAGAGTTCTAGCCGTTGAGAGTAAGTCAAAGCTAGTTTGACTTCTCCCAAATATATATATATATATATATATATATATATATATATATATATATATATAACATTAATCTTAACACTACATTCCATAGCAATAATATTTAATTTCAGGTTTCCTGGAATGTGGCATTTCAGGTTTCCTATTTTTTTTTCATTTCCCAAAATTTGGACTGTTCCTCCCTTGTCATTAATTTGTTCAATCCTGTAAAATTCCAACCTGGGGGGTTCCCAAGGTGCCAAAATTGCTATGTATGGATTAGATCGCTCCTATGAGGAAAATCAAATTACTGAGTGCACTGAGGAATCTTAGTTTTCACAATGATTGTAATTCTTTTCGCAGGGCTATAATGGAAAGATGTGGTGATAAAGATGAGTGCATATCTACTTCTGAGGCAACTGATCTTGCTGCAAAACTGAGTGAGGACCAGAAGAGAAACCTTCCCCTTCCTGGTCAAGTGGACTTCATTAATGGTGGCCCCCCTTGTCAGGTTTTTATTTTTCTCATCCAAAGATATTTACTTTTTTTATTGCTTTTATTTTCAAGAAAAATAATTTTACACCATTGTCTCTCAGGGATTCTCTGGAATGAACCGATTTAATCAGGGCACTTGGAGCAAGGTCCAATGCGAGATGATCTTGGCATTTCTTTCGTTTGCCGACTACTTCCGCCCAAGGTTCTTCTTGCTAGAGAATGTGAGAAATCTTGTTTCCTTCAACAAGGGGCAGACATTCAGATTAACACTGGCCTCACTTTTGGAGATGGGCTATCAGGTAGCATCATAAACTTGCAAGAAACTGAACATGGCTTTCAAGGAAGGATTTTACTAGGCTGTTAGATAAGCTATAGTTTTGGCTGACTCTCAACATGTGCACTGAATACTGAGTTAGAATTGTTGGCAATTTCCCAGTCAGCTAAGCTATAGTTTAGGCCGAACCTCATGTGCACTGAATACTGTGTGAGAATTGTTAGCAGTTCCCGGACAATTGAGCAAGGCTGTAGTGTGTAATAAGTAGGTTGGGTCTCCTGTGACAGACCGAGATGGTCTGAACCGGGGTTGCATGAACCAGGGTAGTTCAACTTAGATTGGCTGGGTGTTGGTCCAGTTGTTTCCCTAATATGCAGGACTGATGTCAGGACTAGTTTCCTGGTTATATTAGGACACATTTTGATGATATAATATGCAGAGCAGTCAATTTGTTCAGTAATCGGTCATCTTATTTTGGCATTGCTTGGCCAAGAAAAACCTTAATGCTGGTCCCAAGATTTAAAATTCATCGTGGATACTCTCTCTTTGATCAGGCTATGACTTTATTTAAACATCTTTTCTGTTTGCACAGGTAAGATTTGGTGTTCTGGAGGCTGGTACATTTGGTGTTGCTCAGTCACGGAAGCGTGCATTCATTTGGGCAGCTTCTCCACAAGAAACATTACCAGAATGGCCTGAACCTATGCATGTATTTTCAAGCGCTCAACTGAAAATCACACTTTCTGAAGGCTTGCATTATGCTGCTGTAAAAAGCACAGCAGGTGGGGCACCTTTCAGGTCTGTAACTGTAAAAGACACAATTGGAGATCTACCCCCTGTTTCGAATGGAGCAAGTGACCAGAATATTATGGTGAGTGGGTTATGAGCTTTTTTTTATAATAGTTAACAGTATTAATAGTCCTGCGAAACTAACTGAGCAGCTCATTCCGCTCACCATAAAGTCGTATGTGTTCAGTTCATGTAGCTGGCAAGCCAATCATGAGTTGGCTTGGCACAAATAGCTGATCCAAATAAGAACAAGGGATGGTCATGTTGGTTCGGCATGGGTGAGCTTGTGTAGGTAATATAGAGGCTTTAAGTGTAACATGCCATAAAAATAACACGGTACAGGTGGTTAGAGTGCATGGCTTTCAAAAGGGAGCTTAGGGATCAAAACCCAGCTTTTTTATTCTTCAATATTCAAAAAGGATTTTGGATGACAACTAATGCATGAACCTTTCAGTATTTGTTAAGAATGAAGAGCTTAATTAAGAGAGAGCCATTTTGTGTTGCTTTAATAAACTCTAAGCCTCTTTCTTTTTCTGAAATTCTTTTAGGGTTTTCTTTAAAGGAGTTTAGTGAAAGGCTAAGGTTATTTAATGAGATTTGATGTGATTTTTATTTATTTTTTCTTATTTAAGAGGGTATACATATGTTGGCATTGCTATACAAAGAGACTATTTTGATGAGAATGTTACGGAAACCATAGTCACAAATCTCGTTCTTGGCAATTTCTCAGAATGAGAAAATCTCATGGTCAAATGATTTTTTTTTGGGGAAAACATAAGGAAAGTCTCCTTATATTGATAGTTAAAAATGTAAAAAACCTTACCCTAATTTAAATAAATATATAATCAGTCACCAATATCTTCATTGTTCTGAAAGTATCATGAATTAAAGATCCTTTTCTAATAGAAGATAAAACCATATAAATTGAGTGATATGGTGAAAATATTACCACAAGATAATATTGTACTAATATTATGATATTTTAAAAAAATTTCTTGTTTCTATATATTTTTTTGCCAACAAGGGCTGTGCCCATCTGGTAGAGGTGCCTCATTAATGTTACAAAGTTGATGAGACATCATGAGTTCAAAACCTGTGGGTGTGCATCTTTTGTTGTCAGGCCGAAGCTAGGTGTACTCCCTGGTGGGAAAGAGGGACCTGGGATTTTATGCCAATGACCTCAGTGGGTGAGGTGGTTCTTCCACAAGTACATATTTTTTCTTGTTCTTTGTCTCTTTTATGGTTTAAAAACCTTTCTAACTAATTCTTTATATTCTTTTACGAATATTACTACTCAAATCTATCATTTCTTATACCTTTTATTATTCTTTAAACAATTTTAATTTTTAGAATGTGGAGATTTTGCAGAGAAAAACTGAATTTCTAAACCTTCCTTGAGAAGAACCATTGCAAAAAAATAACTAAGACTGATGCTGGTGATATTGTATAGAATTTATTACATGAATAATTAACATCTATTTATTTGAGATCCATGTTTAGTTGAGATTATTTGAAATGCTTTACTGCCTTAATTTGCACTATAAACAATATTAAGTGCATTTTTGAAAACTATGAGCGCTACTGGATATCAATAATTTATTTAACTTGTTAAATGACATGCTAATGTTGCATTAGGTATGTTGGGGTTGTCAAAATCTGCTTTTTATTGTCGTGAAGTAGAGTCCTTTTCAAGGTTGTATCATATCATTACCTGTATCGGTCAGGCCCAAAGTAACACCGTATCATAAACTTATCTTAAAATTTAATTTTTTTTTCTAAAAATCCAAAAAATCAAGAAAAATAGAAAAAATTCTAAAAAAATCATAACACATGAAACAATGATGAATTTCACAAAATACAACCATAAAATCACATATGAAGCATTTATGCCTTGGTATGAATGGCATGCATAAGACATTGAACCTTAAATAATCAAGATAATATGCTATACATGGCAATCTCACAAGAAAAATGCAAACTATGAAATAATATGCATATTAAATAACAAATCTAAGCTAATAAGTTGCAAGATTCATAATAATGTGTGTTTATATAAACAAAAAACACATTGTTTTTTAATGCTTAAAAAATTTACATAACTAATTTTTTTAAAATTTCAAACAAAAATGAATTAGATAACATCAATCATTGAGTATCATCAACATCTTTTTTTTTTTGGAAAAAATCTCTCTAAATCACTCTTAAGCTCTTTAGGGATGAATATGAACTAGCCCCATGGGGCCTTATATGTTTTCGAAAAAAATTGAAATAAGTACATTTAAACTGCATTGATAGCATATCTTAAGATATGCCCCATATCGTAGTGTATCGTAAGATATGGGGGTGTATCGTATATAGGGGTGTCAACGGGTCTGCTTTACCCAGACCCGATCCAGACCAAACCCTATAGGGTTTGGGTATGGTGTCAAATAAGAAGTCCCGATTAAGACCCGGGTCCAGACTCGAAGGTCTGATTAATACATGGACCTGGGTATAGTTTGTGAAATTTTATACAGACCCGGACCCAACCCGAGTTCCGATTAAGACCTGCAATGTTTCAATGTAAAAATAATAAAAAATACTATTTTACCAGGTATGGTCTGGGTCTGGTTCATGTAGTTCTTATTGGATCTGGGGTATGGTTTCTCTTATACTAGACCCGATTAGACCCAAGTCCGAACCCGATATCATACCCGAAAATCTGGTCCAAGTCTGGTTCCACCTAAGTCCAAACCAAATCCGACCCGTTGACACCCCTAATCTTATAGGAACACCCTATAGTAACAATACATATAGTACCGTATCGTACAATACGATACATACTGACAACCTTGGTCCTTTTACTACTGTGAGACATGAGTGAGCTTGTAGAACTATCCACACATATTCATGCCTTGTCATATTGTCCATCAATTTGCAATGTCAATCTTTGTATTTTGGTGTGTGTGTGCAAGTGTGGTTTTCTGCTATTATCATGTGATTGTGTGTTGTGCATTTTGTTTGTTGTATAAATACAATCAATATGATGGTGGCTCTTGTTCTTTTTGGCTTGCAAAGAAAGCTAACACATAGACTTCACCTTACCATGACAAGCAATTTAGGAAATATAATGCAGAATATTTCATTGTGTCATGGGAAAGTGAGGAAGATAACCTATATTTCTTTTAAGATTGTCCATTTTCAGGTGATGAGTTGTTATTCTAAAATTGTATTAATTCGTGTTAGAGATGTAACTTTGGTCATTATCTTCTAGATTTTCTTCAAGTTGATAAAGTTGTTGACATTTCTTTCTACAATTAACTTTTGCAGGCAAAGAGTGGAACGGTCTATCTTAAATGTTTCAAGCTTTTGTCTCTTGTAATTAGTTTCCAAACACAATGGCTTTTGGCTAATAACACAAATTACTTCTGAAATCATAAGCTAATTCCTTTGATGCATCTGTATCCTAGAGTTGGTGCACAAATTTTTAACTGTGCATTAAGCCATCTAGATCTTGCTATTGGGTGAACCATCTTTAATTGTACTGAGATGCACACTTTTTTTCTTCTAGTAATGAGCAAAATGTTGATTTATAATTTCTTCTCTATGCGTTTGGAGGCTGGTGGACATGGTTCTGTTTGAAAGATGTGGCACTGAACAATAACTTTCCATCCCCACACTTCTTCTATGCTTCCCACACACATGGTCTATGCTTCCTATATGCTTTTCTTGCGTTTGTTTTCATGTATTTTCTCTCACGCTTTCACTCACTTTTCATGTACTTTCTTTAAATTAGTAACCATCATTGTTAGATTTTAATAAAAATTTAACTCTTTTACTCAAAAATCATGAAATATAAGAATGATCAATTTTATTTTAGTTTTTATTTGTTTCTTGTTCGATTCCTATTCAATTTTCCATATTGCTTCATTTTTTTAATATTTTTCTTTTAAATTGATACTTCGCTTCCCGCTTCTTATAAATTTTAAAATGCCTCGCTTCCGCTTCCCATATTGTTTCCTGCTTCCACTTCCTAGTTTGGCAACCTTGCTGCAGACACTCATTTAAATCTAAATACATTATTCAGTGATATTCTATTATAGATGAAGCTTGATACAACTGACACTCCATAAAGTCTGGTAAACTATGACATGCTGACACAACACTGACAAGTATCAACATTATTTTAATACTTTTTAAATTTTCAATATAAAATATATTTCTATATATTAAAATATCAACAATAGATTTTAGTGGTTAAAGAATTGAAAATATTTGTGCCTCCATATCCTATGTTCAAAAAAAAATTGAACTTGGGCTGGACTTGAGTCGTGTGGGCTTGTACCTTTTCTTTGTGACATAAGATATAGGTTATGTCACATGAATTCTGGTGATGGGCCCTGTGCATTGGTTGCCCTATTTTTCTTAATTTACAGTAAAGATCCTTCTCCTTTTATGACAGATTACACCACAAGATTCTTGGTTACACATATCAGGTATGAGAAGATACATTTAGAAATGCTAACAAAACATTGATGAATCTGTGACATGTATAGTAAGTGCTGTAATGCAGTGGTGTATAATGATTTGATCAAATTTGCAAGACTATGTGTGCCTAGGGATACATTTATGACAGATTACTCCTACCGAGCACAATCTAATCTAACATTGCCTAATCAGGTTTGGACTCACCTACAGAAGGACTGTTATTATTGAATCTGGACCTGACTAGCTTAAATGACTAACTGGATATAGCTTTTGCAGATTTGGATATCTTTTGGCCTTTCAGATTTGTATGTAATAGCCTATACTAAATCTGGCTGATTATTAATCAGATAAAGTTTGTTGTACCAAATCTGACCAAGCAGATTTGGATTCTGTTAGATGTCTTACCTGAATTGGAAATATTGATGTGCATATTATATGTGACCTAGAGAATTAATTAAGGGTCATTTGGAATTCATCCTGAATGGTTAACTATTCTGAATTCACTTTCCCAAATTGTTATTTGAATGATTATTAATAGATAAAATAAGTTCTTGGGTGATAAGAATACCAGATATTCTTACTGTCTGCTTCTGTTTCTGTAATGCATACTTGCAAAAATGTGGTGATACTTGCTTGTCATTGAGATCTGAGAGTTACTGTGTTTTGAACCACTGGATATAGAGTTCTACTCCATATTTAATTGTGTAATCTGCACCTTCAAAGTTATTATATACTTTATGGTATTTCAGTTTTAAACTACAAAGATTTTTGTTTTTTATTGGATATATGGGTGACTTTTTTGTTTGTTACTCATTCTCACAAATGGCTTCTTGATTTTGTCTCAACAGTATGGAAATCCTCCAGTTTCCTGGTTCCAGAAACAAGTTCGTGGACAAATGACCACTCTGGTTGATCACATATCAAAGGAGATGAATGAATTGAATTTCATCCGATGCCAGAGAATTCCAAAGCGCCCTGGTGCAGATTGGCATGATCTGCCTGATGAGAAGGTTATCTTTATTTCCTGTGGACATGTACCATTTATTTAATAACTTGACCTGGCATGGCTGGTGATGATTTGCTGGACTTGTTTTTGGCGACGAGTTGTAGTTTCCTGTGGTTGTGTCAATTCAAAATTTGGACCCAGTCTGGTCTGCTTATCCAATTCCTGATAGTGATAGGCTGTTTCTAAAGTTCCTGATGTGGCTTTAACAATTCTTGATTAAGATGTTCTTTGTTGCCTCTGGAAGAGTGACTCAATGTGATCATTATATTGATGAAAAGTCAGTTAATATCTACTAGGCTGTTTTGAGATGTTTTCCTTTTTTCATCTTATGCAGATAAAGTTATCTTCAGGGCAATTGGTTGATCTGATACCTTGGTGTCTCCCCCATACAGCTGAAAGACATAATCAGTGGAAGGGACTGTATGGAAGATTGGATTGGGAAGGCAACTTTCCAACTTCCATCACCGATCCACAGCCCATGGGAAAGGTCGGCATGTGCTTTCATCCTGAACAAGACAGAATACTTACTGTTCGTGAGTGTGCTAGGTCACAGGTAACATTAAAGCATTATTTTTTTAAGTTTTTATTGTATTTGTAAATTGTCTAGTGCATTAAGCTTTAAGCTTGTCTATGCTGCTTCTACAAAGGTTTTTCTTTAGTGTTGTAGAAGCAAAATTGTGATTCAATGTACTATACATGCTCGAGCAATAGTCAATATTTCAACCGTACACTGCTGGCTCAGTCATGATTACATCATGATTACACACTGATGAATTTAGACATTTTGCAGTGAAGCTGACAAGCTTTCTCTGATGCATAAAACAAGAGTTATTTAGATTAGAATGACCTGAAGCTACTTTTGTATTGTTTGATAGCTTGGTTGTAGTAATACCAACATGATTTGCGCTCAGTTGATCTTCTTCTAATGAAATTCTTGTTTTTTGAATTTTGCTTCTTCAATGCTTGCGTGCAGGGTTTCTTGGACAAGTACGTGTTTTGGGGAACCATTCAAAACAAGCATAGGCAGATTGGAAATGCAGTTCCACCTCCATTGGCATTTGCACTTGGTCGGAAACTCAAGGAAGTCGTGGATGCCAAGCACTGAAGATTCAAGTGGGTGGGTTAAAATTTATTATAAAGTAAAAGTACTGCACAATTAAAGTGATCAATTCCTCTGCTCGTTATCCAACTAAATTGTGCATATGAAGCTTTTCTTTTTCATTATTTGACTTGTGATTGGTGTTTGTTATCCAAAAGTGATTATTAATGTAATATTTTGTGACTTGTATACCAAGGTTTTAGAATGTGAAATCCATGTCACCTGATTTTCTTGTCAACTTATACAGTTATTTGTATTTAGTCATGACTTATATGTACAGCATATTTTGTCATCTTTCTCTAATACCTAAGTACCCTGAATTTTGTACAACCGACAGTATGAGGTTTCTATTTTGTTTTTGTCTGGGGACTATCAGCAAAATGTTGCTATATTTATAAATAAGAAATATAAGGAAACTAATAAAAAAATGCAAATATCTTACCAATTAGAATATAAAAATCATGGTCATATACATAACAAAGTTGGGATAATATAGTGATATATTGAGAATGGGCGAGATTTTGAAAATCTCAATGATATTTTCTTGATTTCCATGGTTTGTGAAAATCTTGCAAGAATATCATGCTGTTTCCAAAACTTTGGTGAATTTTACGACTATGGTATAGATCATCCAGATTTAAGTGGCAATGCTATTTATTAAAATGTTGAGAACTAACTAAAAAAAAATAGACATGGTATTTAATCTGTAGATCTTAATGTGGATCTGATGAACAATATTGATCCAAGCATAAATTTGAATTTATAGAGCAATTTAATGATGGTATATTTCTTTGGTAAACAAATATAATGTATGATCTCTTGGCAATGACTTGGGAAGTTCATGGCTTGAACTAAATAAAAAGGTTTATGTTTTTTTTTTCGATGGGAACATATTCATATTGAATCAGAAGATAAACAATACAATGGATTGAGTGTGGTGAGTTACCACACTATAGATCAAAAGCATACGAAAACAGAGTATAGCATGGGATTAAACTCCCTGTAAACAACCATTGAACCGTAAAGACAAAACAAAACAGTTACAGATTCAATAGAAAATTCTGTTGTGACCATCCTAGTCCATTGGTTTGGCCATTTCTTGCAGGTCAGGTCCTATCTCAGTTGCTCGAGGATGAGATCAGCGAAAGTGGAGGAGTTGCAAAAAATGTGCGGGTTACGCTCCCACCATATAAGGCGCCAGGCCATTAACACCCATGCATGCCACAAGAACTTCCCTAAGAAACAAAAGTGTTTCCCAGTTGTTACGAAAGTCCCCCCAGGCCTGCTGTAACAAGTGTTACACAAATGAACACTCTCAAAACAAGTGCTTAGTGAATTCCTCGCTGCAAAGGCAAAGGGTGCATCTGCTGCATAGTTGAAAACCCAACGATTTCTAATTTGTTGATTCTGTCCTGCAAAATGAACCAACCCACCAACAAACCTTGTAGTGGCAGCCCACTCCCCAAAGCAAAATTTTGGCCCACCATTGCACTGAGGTAATAGACAATGCCTTGCAGAGGGATGATGTACTGAATTTCTAGTTGGAGTTAGGCGTCCAAATGCAACCGGTCAGGTTTTTGCGTTAAAGATTTAGACTCCAAATCAGCCATGAGGAGCGTCCATTGAGTGAAAGTAACCTTAGAAGGGTCCCATCTCAAGATAATGTCCCATTCATTTGAGGAGTGTGGACCAAAACTCATGCACCTTACCGTATTTTTTGCTTGCAGCGATGTACAAGTGAGGATATGCCACACGGAAATGTTGCTCACTCCCTCCAAACCTCATGCCAAAATAAGGTGTTGTACCCATCACTGGTATCCACCCTAATAAAGCAAGAAAATTCGGTAATAACAAGCACCAACCCTTCCAAATACCTGAAGTCCCCTTCCACCGATGAGATTCCACTTAATTCCATGGCCGGTTAGCCAAATTATATTTTTTTTTCGAAAAAATAGTGGATACCATACCCTCTTTTACAAATCATCCGTAACCATCGTGAGATTAGGGCCTTGTTGAAATGACATAGGTTATATATGCTCAGGCCACCAAAGTCTAACTATTGGGAAATGACCTCCCAACGCACCAACGACCTCGAACTAGGGGTGGCAAAATCTGACACGACCCGTCAACCCGCTTCTTAGCCGGGTTCGGGTTTGGCTTAAACGGGTTCGTGTCATAAATGGGTCGACCCGCCTAAGCCATTTATTAGGCGGGTCAGGTTCATGTTAGGGGTATGCCAACCCGGCTGATCCATTTAATAAACGGGTTAGGTGGGCGGGTCAACCCGTTTACCCGAACCCAACCTGCCAACCCACTTACCCGACCCCGACCTGCCCGCCAACCCGTTTACACGTTTACCCGAACCCGCCCGCCAACCTGTTTACCCGAACCGCTAACCCGCCAACCTATTTACCGACCCGATTATTAAACAAGTTAACTGTGTTGTGTCGAGTTACCCGTTTAATAAATGGGTCGGGTTCGTGTTTATCACACCCGACCCATTTAATAAACTGGTCGGGTTCGTGTTGAGGTATGCTGAACCGCCAACCCGACCTGATTGCCACCCCTACCTTGAACTCCCTTTTTACATTCCCATTCCGTATGCAAATTTGAAAAATAGTGACCAGCCTTTTTTCAATTTTTTTGGAATGATAAAAATCTGCAAAAAGTGATTTACCATCGTGGATATGTTATGCAACACCAAATTAATGCGGTCGGCCCCAGATAAAACTCGAGCCGCACAAGATTGAACCTTGGCGCTCCTCCACCCTACTCCAATGCATTTCACATATGACTCCCAAGTGAAGTGGAAGACCCAAATAGTAAAGTGGCAAGGACCCCAATCCACATTAAAAAATGCTTGAAGCCCTCGTTTGCACCATCCTGAAAGGGTCATTCATAACAACCACACAACTCTTCACCCCATTGACATGGGGTCTCAAAATCTCCTCAAAACATCTTATAATGGTCCATAATATCAACATGTTTTCATCGGTAGCCTCTCCAAATACCATGATATCGTCTGCAAAAAATAAGTGAAAGATGCAAACACTACTTAAGACCCGACATCCTAGAAAAAAGTTTATATTGAATATAAACAAACATTGCATGTCCCACAAAAGTGGATATCATATAATGTCTCTAAACATTCTTTGCTATTTGATTTGGTAGGTTGAAATCACGTAAAGCATAGTGGTTGTGGGGCCCCACTCGGGGTTTTCCTTGCTTCACCGAGGGTTCCTTGCCGACATGGATAGAGACCATAAGTACGACAGGCTGAGCTAGCGCGACTAGGTCTATGCACCGGTGGCAGTTTCTCGAAGTAAAAAAAAATCAAGGCAGGGTAGTTGTAGGGCCTCACCTGGGGGTTTTCTCTCCTCGGTGAGGGTTCCTGTCATCCTAATGCTAATCAGCCAAATCATTGATATCATACCGTAGGAGAAAAGGTTTCTTGATGCTTTAATATGTAAGTGCATAGTATTATGTGTGTGTGACTAGTTAATAGTAAATATGCATGATCTAATGCATAGCAGGATTATGCATGATTTATATGCATATGCATGAATAAATTATTATCTTTTACCAGAGTACTCTTTTAATATGCATGTTCCTATTAGATGCATATAACTTAAGTTCCTCTTTTTATTATTATCGTTGCCCGCGGATACACCAAACTGGTAAAATCTTTAAGGTCAAGTTAGGTTCTCAGAGTAGCTTAACACATAATTTGTATTTTATTACTGAGTTTTAAACTTAGCCCTCGACCAAAACAACCTTCGGAATATTAGACCACCCATCTAATGTCGGGGACACCAGAGACCACTCATCCACAAGTACCACTTTTCTTGGTATATCAAAACAACAACTGTATCTACACACCACCCCTAGGTAAAGTGACATACTCTCTCTAAAACCATAGCCAGAAGAAAGAACCTCAATATCGGGTTAGGGGTAATCATTAGTGCACATAGAGTTTTTTGTATCCTCGTGGTCTCTAAAAACCGAAACTCTAAGATTCTCATTCTTCTGATGAAAGATCTTAAAACATATATTATACTATTTTTTTTATTTTTATTTGATTATTATTATCTTATTTCTTTAATTTACAATTCAACATACAAACAACAACAAAAGCTCACATATACCCCAGCGAGAACCATCACAGGACCACCACCCGCAGAAAAGTATAGAACAGTGCAAGATATTAATGTGATTTTTGCGATACATTTAAAATAAATAAAGAAAAAGCAAACAAAGGCCCGGGCCCACCCGACCCACGATGATTCCTTTCAATCATTGATGCACCATATGCAAAAACCATAACAACATGCAATATATGTACTAAATCATATGCTTCCTAAATACCCATTCATATATACAAATTTCAACTATGCGCATGAAAACATATTGCTTATAAGCATGTTCATATTCAATTCATATGATAGTGACAAGTGCATGCTTTCCTTTAATGCACATATATATTTGTCAAATTAATGACATGCATGTGCTGCAACATTCAAGTGCACGTGTTCACCGATTATGTGCATATACTTTTGTGTAACTATTCACTTATATGCTTGCATTTATGAGAGCTCAATTCAAAAATGTGAACATTCATTCATATAACCACATTCGTGCAAAACATATTTATTCAATCAAGCAAATGTACATGAGTCAGCTATCCATTACTGGGTTAAGCATAACCCATCGATTCTAACACATGAGGCTTTTTATTCATAACCTGTATTGAAAGACAACTTACATACACACAACTAAGATCTGAAAATTTGGAAGACACACTAAAAGTCAAACTCCAGATTTAAAATAACATAAAGTGTTATATAATATTTTCGTTGAAGTTGACTATTCAAGCCTAGCCGACTTAATTGACTAGGGTTCAACCCCAATCCAACCGAACCCAAACAGGCACCTGCCTATCAAAACAATCTTTCTTTAAAATTTTAAACCTTTGTTTTAAAAATTTATATTTCATACTTCAACATTTTTTTTTCCAGAACTTACACCCAGTCGACCCAGCCGGTTGGGGTCTCAAACAGGCCAAGTCGACCCTAGTCGGTTGGGTCGGGTCTGGACCGACCTCGGGTCGGGCCTGACAGTAGACAGATATGCCTGTCCCAGTCCTGCCCAAGGATGGATAGGGCCTGGCAGCCCCCTGCGGCCCGAGCTGGCTGAGTCAACCCAGTCGACCTTGTTGGCTAGGCCTGACAGCCCATACACAGACCGGGCCCAGGTCTGTGTGTGTGTGCTGTCAGGGCATGACACAACTCCAAAAGCTAAAAAAAATTACTTTTAAAAATTTTTATTTCAAAATCTCCTTTTTTTTATACTTGTTGAGCCGCACCCACTTAACTGGGCCTCTGCAAGCACAACAGGCTTGCCAGGCCAAGCCAGGCCAGCTGAACAGGTTCAGTTGGGCCTGGCAGGCACGTCAAGGCGTTGCCAGGTCAGGCCAGACCTGGCCAGCCAAGTTCAGTGGCCCGATCGCAAGACCCCTCCCAAACACACACACACACACACACACACACACACACACACACACACACACACACACATATATATATCTGTGTGTGTATAAAAAAAAAATTGATGATTTCACATGCGTGTACCAATAACATCTTATAAACATGAGGTTGAGAATAATGATTTCAAAAAAAAAGATAGATGCATGCACAAATTTTCAGCAACACATGCTTAAGTATGCATTTTTGCATTTACATAACATACACTTCCATTACTTGTAATATGCATATTCTAGTAGCAATTATGAATGCATACCATACTCACCACCCTACAAATATCCAAATTTACCACTATGCAAATTTTAGAAGATGGATGCATACACATGGAATACTTTATTTCATGCTTTCATGAATCTACCAGTCCATCACATGGACCACCCAAGAAAAATCAACATCCATCAAAATAAGATCTAAAAGTACACTTATACGACAAATAAATTTTTGTTTTAATGTAAACCAAAATTTATTTTAAAGAAAAAGAGAAAAGAACCACAAACACATGCATGGAAGGGGATTCATGGACCCTCATCCGTGTATTTTAGAGTAATCACATGGATCTATTCTTTTGCCATAGATTTATACCAAGGTATTGCATGGAAATCGAATCGGTAATCGATTTCTCACTTGCTTCAAGAGAGGAGACCCATACCTTGTGCTTGAATAAGAGAGAATCAAGAAAAACAATGGTGAAAAGGAGTTGATGGCTGCAAAAGAAGGCTCCTCATCCTTCTTTATCTCTTTCTCTTTTCTTTCTTTCCATCTTTTTTTTTGATGTTTAAATAGGACAAGAGGGAGTGATGCCTTCTTCCTTCTCCAGCCCTTTCTAAATGGGCTGGAGAAGGAGAGTTTCCAAATTTTTGAAACTCCCTTCTCTTATTTCCAAAATTTTTAAAATTCCTTTTGTTGACTTTTTGGTAGTTTTCATTTTTCTTTAGAGTTTTTTCTTAAAACTTCTCAAGGTTTATTAGGCATGAGTAAGGACTCTTTAAGAAGTCCAAAATCAACCCTAATTAAAAATTCAGAATTAATTTAAATTAATTAATTATTTAGTATTAAATAAATTATAATTATCTAGAGGTTTCTAAAAATAACCAAATTAACTTAGGAGGCTTATTATACTTAATTAACCAAAATCAACCCTAATTAAAAATTCAGAATTAATTAAAATTAATTAATTATTTAGTATTAAATAATTTATAATTATCTAGAGGTTTCCAAAAATAACCAAATTAACTTAGGAGGCTTATTATACTTAATAAACCCCAATTTAAAGATCCTAATTGATTTTAAAGCTATAGAAACATTGGTCATAGCTTTGGATTTGGATCCAGATCTAATATCCAAATCCATCTCCAAAGATCTAAATAGGTTTTGGACAAAACTAATTCCAGATTAATATGGGTCTTGGATAGAGTCTAGATCCTTATTAATTTGGATCAAATGAATCAGATCCATTGTGATCCAATTCCGAATCCGAATCGATAGTTTGCTCTTTTTTTAGAAAAAAATGCATTTTTCGGGCCAACTAGAACTCGAATTCGACAAAATAAAATATTTTTGTACTCAGAATTCCAAGACGCATCCAACGACATATTACATGAATATCAAAATTTGAAATTATCTTAAAAACAACTCAAATTTCTCTCGAATTTTGCTTGAATTTAAATGTAAAAAATAAAACTCTTTCTCACGTTTCGATTGACTCACCTCGACCTTGTCGATGAGACCTGGGACAAGCCAAGACTCAAAAACATCGGTTAAAAATGGAGGTTCAAACAATTTTTCTTTCAGACTTAGCCAAAATTTTTAAAAACTCAAATTTAACTAAGTATGAAAATACGCGATATTACAATTTTCGTTACAAGTTTGGCTGAAAATCTCCCAACTTTGTTGGGATATTAATTTTCTTTGTAAAATCAACTTTTTGAGAAACACAATTTCATCAAGAAATCAAATACATGCCGTGACATAAAGGAGATGTTAGTTTTTTGCTTTAATAACCTTTGTTAGAATATTAATTTCTTCCTAAAATCAACTTTTTAACAACACAATTTCGTCCATAATTCAAATATATGCAGAGACGTAAAGGAGAGATTAGTTTTTTTGCTTTAATAACCTTTGATTTTCCCCTTTTCTTTTTTTTTTTCAATTTAAAACTAGTTGAAAATCAGTCTTTGATGAGTGCCATAAGGCCCATAACAACCTAATAGCGGTGTCAATGGGTTGGGTTTGACCCGTACCAAGCCCTATAGGGTCAGGGTTGGGTGATAAATAAGGCCCGCTTAGATTCCGGGTCGGACCTGAAAGCTTCTATTGATAAATGGATCTGGGCATGGTTGTGAAATTTCATACTAGACCCAGGCCCGACTCCAGTTCCTACTAAGATTCATAAATTTTCATGTAACAAATATAAAATTATACCAGGAATGGTCCATGTCTGGTTCATTCATGTAATTCTTATAGGATCCCAGCGGGTTCAATTGGACCTCTGTCTGGATCCAGTACCATAATCTCAAATTAGGTCTGGGTCTGATTCAACCTGGGTCCGAACCAAACCCAGCCCCCTTGTTATGATTTTTAAAAAGAAAAATAAATGTGCACACCATTTTGTTGAAGTTTCCCGTATTATTATTTATTGGGTTCTTTGGTAATGGTGAACCACTAGTTTCTTGAATCAAGAAATTATCGTAAGACAAATAGGGAACTAACTTTCCCTAGCTAGAACGAAGATTCTACGTGCTCATCTTTCATTTATGGGATATTTACGTAAACATGCTCAAAATATATTATAATTCAGATTTGTTACTTGAAATGAATGCCTCATTTTTTTTTGTGATTATCCAAAGTCATACCTATGGTCAATTACTAAGTTGGCCCTTTCTATTTTCGCTCAAATTCATATTTTCATTTTCACTTGTATATGTATATGTTTAATAAGGGTAAAATTGGGCAAAACAAATCAAATATACCATCCATCCCCGCATGGGTTTCGATTTTAACTTTCATCCCCGCCCGCTTTCATTATAGTTTTATGTCCTCCATCTCCGGTCCAGACGGGGCGAGGTGGGATCTTGTTTCCCCATCTTTAAAGAAGGATTTGGGATGGTGCAAGGCGAAGATCGAAGATGAGGACAGGATGGGGCAGGAGAAAGCGTAAGTCCATCCCCGCCTCCATCCCACACGGGTTTTGATTTTAACCTCTATCCCCGCCTCCATTCCCGTTTCATATCCTTCATCTCTGGTTCAAATGGGGCAAGCCGGTGCAGAGCCCCGGCTCCCCTATCCATTGCCATCTTACTAAAAAAACCACCTTTGTTCATAGACCCAATCACCTTGGCTCTTTATGTGGTAATTAAGGTCACTCCAAGCCATAAAGGGTCTTTAAGAGTCTCAAACAACTAGTTTAATGGGTCATTCATAAAAACCCAAACCATTATACAAAAAGAAGACATAAAAAACAAGATAGAAACAATCATGAATGGGTCAAGATCAACCTTTGACCAAGTCAATAGGTCAATGGTCAAACCAAACTGAGTAGTTATAGGAGGGCAGGTTATATGTTCTCACCGAGAAGACGCAATGTGGCTACAGTGCATGTTTTGGGGTCCCGACTGAGCATCGCATGACGCTTAGTCGGGTGTATGGCATGACCATACAACATCATACATCCTGCAGGTGGGTGTACGACATGCTCGTACACTCGACACGGCACTCAGTCGGAACCCGAGAACATGCACTGTAGCTACAGTACGTGTTCCGGGGAGAACACACAACACCCTCTCATTATAGAATGTTTTAGACCATTAAATCTTTATACAAAATGGGTGGGCTTGGTTCATACGGATTTGGGTAAGATTCAAAAAGACTCCAAAGATGATTTAAGGCTGGGTCAAAACTCATTAAAACGAAGGTTAAAAATGGGTTTTAGACTTAAGATTAAAATCATATCAAGTACTAAAAAGAAAACCAAAAATGCATGAACGCTAGATCTAGTGTTATTGATAGGTCTTGCCCTTGAGACACCACCCCTATTTACAAGGATATAAGAAGTTTCCTAAAATCCTTTAATATGCCACTAAACTTTTATTATAGAAAACACATCAGAATGAACAAAATTAAGAAAAACATAATAATAGTTTTAAGCCAAAATCCAACAGAGATCACATGAAAATTTCTCTCTTTCTACTTTTTGGAAAAATATCCAATTTATTTTAGGTTGCAAATTGGTCACAAGCTCCTATACAAATTCAAAATGAATGGAATAAACAGGGATCTAATCACATGAAAAAAGAAAAAAAGAAAAAAAAAGAAAAGAGTCACAAGCTCCCTCTCAGTGTCCGATTTGTTTTAGGTATCCCCCCCCCCCCCGAAAAAAAAAAAGAAAAAAAAAAAGAAAAAAGAAAAAAGCATAAGACTCTTTTCCATGACTTCCTCTATCAGACATGCTACATATGGGAAGGTCATCATCAATCATCTTTTCATCAAGAACAGGATCCAGAATAAGAAATTCAAGATTGCAATGCTACATCTTTGTTCAACACTAACTTTATGCCATCAACATCAGTCATTTCCTTTTCATACCTAAAGATTTACAGAATTTTCACTTACATGGTTGCTTTCACATTTCTCTTTGAAACATTATATTTGCTTCTTTCAATCAGTCGTCTGCTCGAGTGTAGATAGAATTTTTCTATATTCCATCCCTTTTCTATTGTCCCTTAAATGAAAGGAAAACAAAGGCTTATTTACAAAACATACCTAACTTATATGATATTTCAAATTCATAACTAAAAAAAAAAGTTATAATTCAAAATCATACTTTTCCCTTTAATCATAGTTAATAGTTAATAAAATTAAAAAATATGCAAGTTGTACAAAAACTGCATGAAGGGCTAAGCATACACAGGCTTCCTTTATATTTTTCTTTTTGGGCCGGGCTGTGACTCATGAATGTAGTTCTCAGGATTTTTTTTGGCAAGGAAAAATTTTGCGATAAATCATAAATTTTTTGTTTGTTAAATAAAAATAAAAAATAAATAAATAAAAAATAAAAATATCTAAATTATAGAAGCTCTTGATTGATAAATCAAGATATATTCACCTCATGTCATTTTCTCGTGAAAAGATAGTGACAGTTTCAAAATATGTTGGAGATATTTTTTTATGATTGACATCAACATGTCAACCACATCATGTTGGTAAGAGCAGTTTGTGCAAGTCACTATGTGATGGGACGTTGCAAGTTCGAACCCTACTAATATGGGTGATTGAATGACTGCCACTAATAGAGTGGGTCTGGGGAAAAGTAAGGGTCATTAATTCTCCGGCTTGATCGTAAAAAAAAAACCATCATGCATGTCAACTAGGATGATGACAAGACATCCATCGATGGCGGTCATGTCTGTCACATCATACATGTTCATACAGTTAATTTTGCACAAACATCCCCTACTGATGTTTAAAGCATCATGGAACCATGCCATGATGTAAAAAACACCATATATATTGTCAGTATCGGAATCAGACTTGTATCGTTTGGCCAATGATTCAGGTGAATCGGCCTATACCGATTTTTAAATGAAAATTGGCCAAAAACAATTAAAAAATATTATGTGTCAATCTGACCGTGTTAAAGTTATTAAAATAATATTAAAAATTAATTTTAAGCTATTTTTTATATCTATTAAAAAATAACTGATTCATGTTAGTATCCATTTTCTGGTGATACGGACAACACTGCACCATAAGCAAAACATGCGGCCAGCAGATACCTTGCAGATAGGCGTGTCAATGGGCTTGGTTTACCCGAACCCCTGACCCGAACCAAATCTTATAGGGTCCAGGTATGATGATAAATAAGAAGACCCGATTAAGACCTGAGTCATGACCAGAAGGTCTGATTATTACATGAACCTGGGTATAGTTTGTGAAATTTTATACCAGACCCGAACCTGAGTTTAAGACCCACAAATTTTCAATGTAAAATGATAAAAAAAAATGGTTTGACTGATTCATGTAGTTCTTATTGGGTCTGAGTATGGTTTTTCGTATAGTGAACCCGATTATACTCGGGTCTGGACCCTATACCATACCCAAAATTTTAGTCCAAGTCTGATTCCACCTGGGTTCGAACCAAACCCTACCCGTTGACACCCCTACTTGAAGACATGCTAAAAACATGACATCCTGAATGAGCACCTCTAAAAAGAATGAAAGCAATCCTTTAATTGCTAGATAGTCTCCTTAGGCTTCTAAGATGATGTGATGTGGGGGCCACGCTTAGATTTGTGGAGTTTAAATGACGTGCCTTTAGGACTGTCAATGGGTCGGGTTTGTACTGGATAGCTGACGTAACCCAAACTCAAATGTTTAGGTATGGGCATAAAATTCCAACCCAAATATTATTCGGGTCAACCCAAACTTGACCCGAGTAGTATGAGTGCCAGGTTTAGGTCATGATTTTTGCCAGATATCCAGTTCAACCTGACCCAAGTATTTTCAATGGATTTTCAGTAGAAGTAAGCTTCTAAATTTATATGGATCGAGGTTTGACATTTCATTTTCTTGTCCCGACAAAACCTAAACCCAAACCCAAACCCAAATCTGCCAAGTTTTTTATTTGGATGAGTTCGGATACACCCTGATGGGTCGGATACTCAACCCATTGACAGCCGTATGTATCGCAGATACTGGGGTTGGACTAGAGATCCTTGGCTATCAAATCCAAAGATCTCAAATCCGACCCGATTTTAAAAAACCCATGCATTCAAATACAGCCTTAGTGATCTCTTAATGTCAATCAAGGCCAACTTTGGAGTTGCTTTTGGGTTTGAACAATTTGGCCTCAGTCTATCAAAGTTAGGCCTTCTTAAACTGGACATCTTATTTGACCCAATCCATATCGACTCAGTTGAGTCTTCCCTTGGTCATGTTGACCCAAATTTTTTGAGAGGCTCAGTTTTACTTGCTCTAGTCTTGTCTGCATAAAGACCAGGCAAGTTTCTTAAGAAGACTGAAAAGACTGGATCTATGTTGTTTGACCATGCCAATGGGTTGGGTCTTGCACGACCCGGTATTTATCTCATATGGACGCTCTGGAATGTCTAATAACCTTAGTTGGTTGGTTGTTTGGAAACTGGATCTGGATCCAACGAAAATCCAAATACGATTGTTCATGTCTACAACTATTCCTTTCCTTTTTTCCCCATGTTAAATGGAGCTTTGCATGATTATATCGGGTATTGTTGCAGTAGAATTCGGACCATGACCTGCGTAAGCCAAGTTTTATTTGATCTGGATCTAGAACTGTAAGGGTATCCTTGTATAGGACTGTGGTCTAGCCCAGGCCGACATGCTGGCCGTGAGGGTTGAAAATAGATTTGGTTGGACCTCTGATCCATTACTGGCGCACTTTTTTCAGAACCTTATTCAAAATCAATATCCATTTTATTATTCACTCTGGGTTTGAACTTGTTCTAATATCCAGATTCAGATCAATGTTTTGAACAAGGAGCAAATATGGACCCACATCATATCCGAACTCTAATTTTGACATGCAAAACTTTTGCTCCGATCAAATTTTGTAATATTTGATATTGTCACATAGAACCCAGATTCAGGTCAACTTAGAATCTAATTTGGATCTTAATCAATGATTTGATCTAGATCGACCATGATTCTGCCCGAAGCTTATCCGTTTTCAACCATTTCATAGGGTTAACGTTTGCTACTGTCGACTTGCAAACACCATTTGTTTTTATTTATTTATTTGTATTTTTGTCCCATCTAACACCAGTTTACTTTGAGTGTGAATCAACCTTTTTTTTATTGGAGAAAAAACCTAGCCATGCTGGCTCAGCCTGCCATGCTTAGGATCGCTGTCCTATCTAAGGATGGCAATGGATCAGGGCAGGGGACAAGGTCTCCACCCCTGCTCCGTCTCAAAATCTGAACCTCCATCCCTGCACAGGAATGAATTTTAACCTCCAACCCCGCCTCCATCCCCGTTTCATGTCCTCCATCCCCTGTCAAAAAAAGGGGCAAGGCGGGGCGGAGCCCCATTTTCCCTCGGTCTAGTGTCATCCCTTAAAAGGATTGAGGATGGGATGGGGCGAGGCAGGGCGGAGATCGAGACGGGGACGTGGCAGGGTGGGGGAAAGCATAAGTCCATCCCTGCATGGGGATGAATTTTAACCTTCATCCCCGCCTTCATCCCCATTTTATGCCCTTCATCCTCGGTCCAAACGAGGCGAGGTGGGGCGGGGCACCGCTTTCCCCCGGTCCACTGCCATCCCTAGTCATATCAGTGTAAAACTTTGAGGACTTACCCTTCAACCCAGCTTGGGCTTACGCAGTGAGTGACACCCATGGGATTTGAACCTAGACAACCCATCAAACGACCTAGGCACCATCCCACTATGCCAAACCACTTAGGTCTAGTGTGGATCGACTTTTGGATCAGTAGAATCTTACCCATATTTTTTTATATCCAAAAAACAAGTGCTGCACTGTCATCATTCATGGGACAGTGACAGGGGGTGGAGGTGGGGGTGTTGGAAAAGTGAACTCCCAGAGGGGCTTGTTGTCCTTCGTATCGTCGCTTTTGTTGGATTGGATGGTGTTTGGGCATTTCCAGTGGCAGCACTTTGGCCATTTCCCATCACCCAAAATAACCAAAATACCCTTACTTGCTCAGTCAAGGATACAGACCCCTCCAAGGGTTGGCTCGATCCTGCCCTAGTGGATCAGGTCAGTCTAGCCTGCCAGGTGGGTTCAGTCACTAGGTATTAAAAGCTTTGGACTAGCTAGCCGAGCTCACCTACGTCATATGAATAGCAAGTTTCAGCTCGGTCCTAATGCTGCTTGTTTCTGCACTGAAATGCGCCTAGATTGCTTTTGGATCAATGAGCCAGGTTGAGTTTACTTGTCATTCTGGTTCGAGCCAAGGGCTGAGTTTGGGTTCATTGTCATGTGTCTGCTTAGTGCACTTAGACCACTGTGTACCAAAGCCCTTAAAAGGGTATTTTTGTCATTTTCAGAACAAAGGCCATTCTTGTCATTTACAACAAGAAAGGGATGTTCTCAAACAAGGTTTTACCCCCTGGGAATAATATGTGGGAAGGGATAGACATTTTGAAAATGACAAATGTATCCCTAGGCCTGTATTCATCAACTCAAAGTGGGGACCCAAGAGAAAGACAGGTCTGGCCCACAATAGATCTTCCCGACCCATTAAAATGGGTGAGGTATGTCCAGTCCAAATCTAACTTGGATCAGGGAGGTCCAGGACTACTGTACGGAAAGGGACAGGCTGGGTCAGTCCTACTAAGACTGTTAGGAATTTAGGACAAAGCAAGGTTGTGCCCAGTCTGTTAGTCCTAGCAGCCCAATACATAACCTTGGTGGACCCCAACCTTAAATTAGGATGATCCTGGTTGGATCCAGATCCAATCTCAATATGCATTTGAATGAGTTATGCACATCTAATATTTACCCTTTTCAGACTTCAATATCTGCATGAAAATGGCAAGACTTGTCAAAAGAGACTTGCAATCCATATTCTCTCTGGATCTTGCAGACAAACTTATCAAACTGGACTCTGTGATGCGGGTCCAGTATTACCAGGTCTGATCCAAACCAGGTTTTGAACATGAAGAAGACCTCACAGACCCAACTTGGCCCATTTACTCCATCATACATTAAGAACATGAACGGATGACCATCCAAACTGACTTATCCAAATCTATACCACAAAGTCAGCAACAAAAATGACAATCTTTTGTCATCTTGGGGACATGGATGTCATTATAAAAAAAGTTAAGGGCAAGAATGAAAAGCAATCCCCTTATATAAGGCCCCCTCCTCCCAACCCTTTTCCTTCATGCACCTCACCAGCATGGCTCCTATTTCAGAACATGCTAAGGTGCCAAAAGCCTTCATATGGCCAGAGAAGGATCGGCCGGCTTTCGAAGCCGCTGAGCCTCTCAAAGAGCCGGTGATCGACCTTGTGGGGTTCCTCGCCGGCGACGAGGTCTCGATTCAGCTCGCCGCCGAGCTCGTTGGCTCCGCTTGCCAGAAACACGGCTTCTTCCAAGTGCAGAACCATGGGGTGCATGTGGAGCTCATGTGTGCTGCGATTCATCATATGGATGAGTTCTTCAGGCTCCCAGTGCATGAGAAGAAGAGGGTGAAGGGCTTCTCTGATGGTCACTCCCACCGGTTTGGTTCCAAATTGCCTTGGAAGGAGACCCTCTCCTTCCCCTTCCATGCCTCTGATCCTAGCCTTGTGTTGGACCACTTTCAGTCCTTCATGGGCCAACATTCCTTCTCAACAGGGTAAGCATAAAATATAGAACATCATGCATGTCATACTCATCCACATACATGCTTATCATCAATGCGCTCCAATAATTTTTTTTTTTTGAGAGAGTGAGAATGCAAAATTTTGCTTCAATCTTTTCTTGGTCATGCCCCAAGGGGTTGGCGTAGTGGGGTGGGGCCTTGGGTGCTAGGGCAGTCAAGGTTTGATTATAATGAGTGTTGCCCTTCTGCGCAAGCCAACGTATACTGCCGGCATGACGACAGTAAGATGGCAGGCTGAGCCAGCACTACCAGGTCTTCATGCTGGGTGCGGTTGCTTCGGGTTATAAATCCCAAAAAAATCTTTTCTTGGTCATAGTATCATGCCAATTTCCTAAGGATACATATGCATGTCATATTAGCATTAACATATTAACATGGGCTAGCTAGCTTCCGACCATTACCATCATGGGATTCATGCTTGGTTTTGCCTTCCCTCATGTAAAACGCACGCACACACACATGCATGTATGTGAAAATATGAAAATGGTGAGATTGTCATAGGACTAAGGCTGAGAAACAAGCCGAGTCAGCTTGGGTCTCATCTCATGTTCAACTCATAAAGAGCTCATTCAAACCCGTAAAATAGGCTTGGCAAGCTTGAGTATGAAGAAATAGACATTCAGCATGGTTTAACTTGTAGAAGCTCATCAGGTTATATATTTTACACATATTGTACATGTATTTTTTGCAATCCTATTTCTCTCAACTTTAAAACAATGCATTTCTTCTATAAACAAGTCAGTTCGAACTCGTTTTGAACTCTGCTTGGCTCGCCACAAGAATAAGCCAAGCCTGAACACTTCAAGCTGTCCAGCTCGTTTATCAGGCCTACATAGGGCTACCAACATTATTACATGTTACATGCCAAATGGAATGATAAGGCTTGCATTGTAATTTGTGGACTGCTTTAAATATCTAAGAGTTTTGTTTTCATTACATGCAAAAACACACATACATGAATCATTCTGTATATTTGAAAGTTTTCAGTTTCTTAAATGTTGATCTTCTGGTTTTGTTGTAGGTTGGTATACAAGGAGTATTGTGAAGCTATGACAGACTTGTCTTTGAAGTTGACAGAGCTTCTGGCTATTAGTTTAGGGCTGGAGAGAATGAGTTTGAGGAGATTTTTCCAAGACAGTTCATCCATTATGAGATGCAACTACTATCCTGCCTGTGAGGAACCTGGCCTTACACTAGGGACAGGTCCCCATTGTGATCCAACCTCTCTTACCATTCTTCACCAAGATCATGTTGGAGGCCTTGAGGTTTTTGCTGATGGCAAATGGCGTCTGGTCACCCCTAAGCCTGCTGCTTTGGTCATCAACATTGGTGACACATTCATGGTACGTTTACCTTCACATCTTTCTGCCCTTTTCATAGTTCTTCTGAATATACAATGTACAATGGTGCCAGCAAAAAGCTCTCTCTCTCTCTCTCTATATATATATATATATAGATATATATAGGTTACCTCATATACTGAGAATGACAAGCTTTCTTTACGCGACAGGCACTTACAAATGGGAAATACAAGAGCTGTCTGCATAGGGCAGTTGTCAACAAAGAGAGTGACAGGAGATCCTTGGCTTTCTTCCTTTGCCCAAACAAGGAAAGGACTGTGAAGCCTCCGGAGGAGTTGGTGCGTAGGGATGGTCAGAGAACGTACCCGGACTTCACTTGGTCAGCACTTTTGGAGTTCACACAGAAGCATTACAGAGCAGACATGAAGACCCTTGATGCTTTTAGCAATTGGCTTCTCAAACAACCAAATTGATTTGCTTCAAAATTTATTTATACCAACATGCATGTAACTAAATATTGGATTAATTATATTGGTTGTTTTTGAATGTGGCAATGGAGAGAGAGAGAGAGAGAGAGAGAGAGAGAGAGAGAGCTTTACATACATGAGATGCATACAAAAATCTGAACGTTTTTTGTTGCAAAATTTTGCTAGGACAATGACCAAAGTAACCAACATCGCATATGGAACCGCACAAAAGTCTTAAAATTGTCTCGTAGATGGGGCCCAGTGCATTCAATCATTCTTCAGACAAATAAACACCCAATAATACCTTGTCAAGAAGGACAAAAAAGTGGCGGTCGCAAGAACACACTGGATGTGGCATTTTTAACCCCAAAATAACGTGTTAATTCCTGTGCTAGGCAAAGGCCATGAAGTTGCCCAAAGAGGATAAATTTGCATTTTTCTTTATTGGTAACTTAAAAGATTCGTGGTTTGCAACATTGGGATTAAACTGTCGAGTTATGGCAGTGGACCGGGGTGAAGGCTTGGGACAAGGTCTCCACTAGGGGTGGCAATCGGGTCGGGTCGGTTCGGTGGGTTGGTGGGTCAGCATACCTCAACATGAACCTGACCCGTTTATTAAACGGGTCGGCTGTGGCAAACACGAATCCGACACATTTATTAAACGGGTAACCCACGGGTTGGGTCGGGTTGGCGAGTTGGCAGGTTGGGTTTGAGTAAACAAGTTGACCCATCCGCCTAACCCGTTTATTAAACGGGTCAGCCGGCTTGATGGGTTGGCATACCCCTAACACGAACCCAACCCGTTTAATAAATGGTTAGGCGGGTCGACCTGTTTATTAAACAGGTTAATTAGTTTAAGCCAAACCCGAACCCACCTAAGAGGCAGGTTGGCAGGTTGGATCAGGTTTTGCCACCCCTAGTCTCCACCCCGTCCCCATCTTAAAATTCTGCCCTCTATCCTCCCCTACATCCCTGAGCGGGTTTTGATTTTAACCTCCATCTCCAGTCCAAACGAGGCAAGGCGGGGCGGGGCCTCGTTTCTCTCTTATTCACTGTCATACCTAAAGATATTGCAGTTATTTTACTAAGTGAGATTGGGGACCGGACTAGGGAAAGTGTAGGTCCATCCTTGCCTCCATCCCCGCACAGGTTTTGATTTTAACCTTCTCCTGCCTAATTTTTATTTTTTTTGTAAAAGCCCAGTCCTAGCCCAGCCCTGATTATAGATTTTTATCCATTTTTTTAGCCCAGTCCTGACTGCAGCAAATAGTTTGATTTGTCCATATGAAATAGATTTTTATTAATAATTGTAGCCATTTTTTATTTTATCTCAAAAAAAAAAATTCATATGCTGAGGAGATTAAGAGGTTGGATGACTAAACTTGTTAATTTTTTTCTAAAATTTATCCCAATTTATAGTATTTTTTTTGCTTGCTTTGCTTCCTTTACATAGGAGTAGAATAGCGTAGAGATTTTCTTAGGATCCTCGGGATGGAAGGTGCATAAGTTTGGGACAATTTAGACACAAAATGAGCTTGGGTTGGTTTGGATACAAAATAGGTTTTGGTTGGTTCAGGTATGAAACGAGTTCGTGTACATACAGTGTTTGAGTTCAGGTCAGTTTTGGGTATGGATTGCTTGGGACTCTTTGGGTCGGGTTTAAATGGGTTCGAGTCTATATTCACATACCCAAGAACAGACCCATTTTTCAATGGCTCTACATTTTTGACCAAACATGAACCCAATGGATCTATTAAAATCAGGTTGGGTTGAATCTAATCAGTTCGGGATGCAGGGACGGGTAAAACAGACCCACTTTCTCTCTCTCTCTCTCTCTCATGGGGTAATTTAAAACTTTGTGGAATGATTCAACCTTGCAAAGTTCTAGAGAAAATGATTGTAAAGTTCTAGAGAAAATGATTGGAATATCGGGAATCCAGCTTCTACCTTAGGAAAACAGAGAAATGGGAAAAAGAAAAAGACACAGTCCTAGCCCAGCCCAGTTAAAAAAAAAAAAAAAATTAAAAGCCCAGTCCTAGCCCAGCCCTGATTCCATATGAAATAGATTTTTATCCATTTTGTAGCCCAGTCCTAACCCAGCCTTGACTGCAGCAAATAGTTTGATTTGTCCATATGAAATAAATTTTTATTAATAATTGTAGCCATTTTTTATTTTATCTCAAAAAAAAAAAAATTTTGGGGGGCGCTGCCCCCGAACGCAAGACTATCACACCAAAATCTTTTTTTTTTGCTACACCCCTATTTGCCCCCACCCTCACATGAATCCTAGCTACGCCCAGAGCCGTACCTGTGTTTTATGGGGCCTGAGGCGGAGGAAAAAAATGGGTCCCCTATTAATAATAGGAGTTCGGGGCAGCGCCTCCAATTTTTTTTTAAAGAATCAAAATAACAATAACATTTGCATTCACATTAAACAAATATAATATTTCAAATATTTATATTATATTAAATAAAAATGTATAAAATATTTATATAAACTACCTAAACAATGGGCCCCTAAAATGTTTTTGGGTCCAAGGGCCCTGAGGCCCAAACCTCATTGGCTTCTTTACAGGTCCGGCTCTGGCTACGCCCCTGGCTGCAAGTGAGTCCACAAGGGCTCTGCTCATCTGATAGTGGGCAACTTGTAAATGCCACCAAGTTGATGGGACATCACAAGTTCGAGAACCCACTGGTCCGCCAAAAGGTTGAAGCTGGGTGTACACCCGGGTGGGCAAGGGGACCTCAAGGGTTTTACCAAACAGAAGCCAGCCAAGTGATTGATAGTTTTTTCCCTTACTATAAAAAAAGCAAGTGGATCGAATCTGGATTAGATATCTTTTTTTTCTTGAAAGGCAAGCTGGGGACTGAGGTTAGGCAGACCCCTACCAGTTATACAACTTATACCATTGGGTTTTGAACCTGCAACGTCCCAAAGCATGGTGACGTTGCACTAGCTGCTCTTACCAGTCAAGCTGATCCCACTGTTGGTGAATCTGGATAATTAGACATCTGGAGCAACCAAAGGTATATCAGGCAGATGCGTTCGCTAGAGCAATGCACATTTCTGATCAGATAGTAGATGGATGTACGGAAGAGTCAGATGTGGATCAGAATTGGATAAATAAAGAGGTTCATAATGGAGCATGAACCGGGTCTGAGCAGACCCGTTTTATCTATTTCACTTGAAAACCAATGTACTTTACCCATTCTCTATGGATCAGGTTAGATAAAAATCTGCATTCAAAATTCTATCATGTGCTTGGAGTCAGATCCAGAACCAAAATCAAACTTGTTCATTGTATGTCGAGCCAACGCTGATCCGACCCATATCAGACCCATTTGCAACCCTATGATGTCAACTGAGGGAGTCTGACTTGTGCTCTAGTACTTGCCAATATTTGATTGTCATTCTCTACTGGTTGCTTGGTAGACTTGATATCTCCATATGAACAAAGATAAAAGTTGGTTCTTCAATAATATATATATATATATATATATATATATATATATATATAGAGAGAGAGAGAGAGAGAGAGAGAGAGAGAGAGAGAGAGACAGATGAATGGGTTGGACCCAAGAAGAATTTAAATCGGGTCCAACTGTTGCAGTAGTGTTAATATTCTCTGGACCGATATATCTTTAACAAAATATTGCTTCTAAAACAGGTCGTTTTTTTACATATCTTTAAGTGAAAAAGAATGGTACTTCAGTTCAACATTAAAAATTAAGGATGTCCACGGATTGGATATCCCATGTCGACTTAGTTGGATTCAGCAAAAACAAATGGAATCAATTGAGGTTCAGTTTCCTGATTTTACAACTGAATCCGGCAAATATCGGATTCTGATGGATATCTGAATCCAAATACATGTAATTAGTCAAATTTGGTATTCCAAATCCCAATTGCCTTCGGAAATCGATTAGTCAATACCCGATTGGTTGGATCTGGTATGGACTACATCTGATCCTAATTCAATCCTGCATCCCTGGTTGGGAAGACATGGCAAAAGTTTTAATGGGACGTGGATAAATCTTCATGTGACTTTAAACAAAATTATGCTGATAAGTGGATAAACATCATTAAATTTAGGGCATGATTTTGGACCACCCTTCTGACCCTAAGTGGGATATTCTCTCACTAGTCATTCTCTCCACCTTTTGGCTAACCAGAAGAAAACGTTAAAAAAGAAGCTTTTTCAATGTAATTGCCAGCCACCTATGTCTGAATTAAACCATCCTAGGTCACGCATTTGGATCACCTTGAATACAGCATGGACCCTCTGGGTCAGACCCAATCCATTTGGGTCCAATTGATGTTGGACACATAACGAGCTGGCTTTCATCCATTTGCATATCCAAGTTGGTTCAGGTCAAGCCCAAGAGGGACCTCGCTATTTGCTGATCTACTGTTTGGTAGGATGGAATAATTTTGGTGGGACTGCTCTGTATTAATAGAAACAGGACAAATCCATACCTGTGAAACAAATTAACTAGGAATAACCGGTGCCATTGTTTTCCTCATATTCTACTTGATTTTGCTTTATATATTTTCAACATTGCCTGTGGAGGGATGCCAATGGGTTGGGGTTCGATCGGATCTCCAATCAGAATCTGATATATTATTTTCGGATACAGATCTTGAAATAGAATCTTAAGACGTTTTCTGATTGGATTTGGACTTTTATAGTCAGACTCGCCCGATCCTTCCACTACCATCACAAACTTCATTGAAAAGTCTCATTGTGAAGTCACCAAAATATTGTGATCAGCTCATGGGTTGAAGCTGGTGTTGCTGCTATACTTTAATTTGTTGTTGTTGTTGATCTTATTACTATTTTCAGTGATTAAGATTATGATTATTGTGGGTTTGTTTTGGTAGAAAAGAGAAAAAAGATATATTTTTCTAATACTACAAGAAATCTGATTAACGCTAAACTAACACCAGTAAAAGTCTTCCTAGCACCAGTAAAAGTCTAAAGTTACAGTGATCATTTTTCTCACTCATACAAACATGACATGACTTGAGTTTCTATCTCATTGACACCAAAAAATTTGGTTTTGATGTCAGTTGAAAGAGATTGAATAAATTTTTTTTATTTCCCATTTTTGTAAGTTCTAAGACCATTGGTGAAATGATGAGATTGCAAACCAATCATGAACATTTGAGTAGCAAATTAAGCCTATGAGGAAAAGCTAAGCATCTCAATCATAGTTTGCTTTTGATACAACTCCAATCAACAAAACAGGACAAGCACAGGCATCCTTCTCAAAGCCTTTTTCTCTCACACATTCCTCTTCCAACATTCAAAAGATAATTTGTGCAAGAACATAATGAAACTAGACCTTAGACCCATGTGTTGAAATCTGAATTGTGGCCCCAACACCTTAAATTTCTCCAAGTAGCATCACTTAATATTGTGTGTGATCTATCAATTCCCTATTCCTATTAACATAAAAGTGAACTACAAGGAGACATATGCTCTGCAAGACTGATTCCATGCCTCACCTTGGCATGAAGAACCAACAAGGGCCTGTGGCTACCTGTGTACATCTCACATGGGGATATATATATCATCCATACAAGAAGGAAAAGCCTATAACTTCAATTAGGAGGGTAGGCAGGAGATATGGTGATGGAGTTCAAAGCTAGAGATTCTTGAAGCTTTAGATGCCCCACATACTAGGCCAAGGGCAAGAGAGTAGCTAGGGTGATAGCCCACATGTGCACTTAGCTCCCAACCATGTCACTTGGTGCCATTGATATTGGAAAACTACTTTGCCTAGTCATGAACATCCTATCAAAGTCTTGTTAGTTGAACTTTTCACACAAATTTAAGAGCCTTTATTGTGTATATTGACTCTTTTTTTATATTTACAAGGAGAAGTCATCCTCATGATCAGAGACTTAGCCGCTTGGCCTGCCATACTTATGGTCACTATCGTAGCAGCATAAAACTCCATGAGCTTACCCCTTGCTTCCAGGGAGTTGCTATGCTTCGGCTTGCGCAAAGGGTGACACCCATGGGATTTGAACCTAGACCACCAGACTGGCAGCCTAGGTCCCACCCCAATACACCAAACTTCTTTGGGGCTATTGTGTACGAGGGGGGGGGGGTTCCACCTCACTCACTTGCAAGCTCATTTTTTTTTTGATAGGCAAGATGGGGTTAGGCAGACCCCTGCTAGATATCTATTAAGCCCCATGTGGCAGAGGGATTCGAACCTGGCCTTTCAGCTCGGCACAGACACTGCTTACCACATGGGATACCACCTCGGTGGTCACTTGCAAGCTCATTGGTGTAAAAACCCAAGTTCCCTTTGTTCACCAAGAATTACACCTAGCTTATGTCTCGCGGCCTGAGATCCGCACAACTGTAACCATGGGTTTCAAACTAGTGATGTCCTTTCAGCTTAGTGAGGTTTACCAGTTGCCTCTAGTAGTTGAGCAAAGCCCTTGTTGAAGTTCATCCTTGATCTCATTATAATAGCCAATGCTAGCACTAGGGGTGGCAATTTCTGACCCGACCCGCCAACCCGCCTCTTAGGCGGGTTCGGGTTGGGCTTAAGCCAACCCGTTTAATAAACGGGTCGACCCGCGTAACCCGTTTATTAAACAGGTCGGGTTCGGGTTGGGGGTATGCCAACCTGCCAACCCGGCTGACCCGTTTAATAAACGGGTTAGGCGGGTGGGTCAACCCGCCAACCCGACCCGCCAACCTGCCTACCTGCCAACCCGATCCGTCAACCCGCGAACCTGAAAACCCGTTTACCCGACCCAACCCATTTATTAAATGGGTTGGCGAGTCGTGTTGGGTTACCCGTTTATTAAACGGGTCGGGTTCGTGTTTGCCACAGCCGACCCGTTTAATAAACGGGTCAGGTTCGGGTTGAGGTATGCTGACCCGCCAACCCGACCCGATTGCCACCCCTAGCTAGCACCCTCTATTTTTGTCTGGGCATTTGTTAGCACTTGCACAAAAGTATGGCTGTCCATTGGATTGAGTATCTTAGATCTGACCGACCCAAAACCACACAGCCCCTATGGCATTTGAATGTTTCTAACTACAAGTTGGTTCGTTCATAATTTTCATGATCTTGGTCACGTGTTCTTGCCTTCTTTTTTTTGTACTCATAGCTCGGTTGGGTAGCCACATGAATTGTGACGAAGTTATGATTTGATGTTTTTACCAAGTACCAAGTTCATGAACTTTGGCAACAATTGATATAAAATCAAACATACAACATACCCTAAAATGTTCATGATCTCTCTCTCTCTCTCTCACGCACACACATAATAATAACCCAAATATTGGATTTTGTGTCAAGCATGTTGGACCTAGGCATGTGAATAAGTCGGGCTTGGTTTTGGATCTAAGGATTACTGAATTTGACCTAACTGGGTCTAGCCTAATCGTATTTGGGTTTGGATTAGGATTCAGAGCCAGATGGGAAAAAAACAATACTGATTAATCTGAATTTGATTATTTTGTCCGATATATTTTGTGTTACTCAGGTCAGAATCTGTCAGATTCAGATTTGGCGCCCATTCAGATTCAGATGCAAGGCTTTATACAAGTTGGAATCTGATTATTAATCAAATTACCTGCTTTTCCGAATCCAACTAATTGGATTCAGATTCCATCAGATCCCCAACCCAAATTTGATCCACTGACAACCCTAGTCGGACCTTACGGATCTAGATTCCATTTGAGGACAGTATAGCGGGTTAGAACCAGCTTGGATTTGGTTGGGATCTATCTCAGTTTTATTTGCCTATATAATGCTAAAGTGCAAATCCGATTACTTTGCAGTTCAAAAACGTCTTGGACATGCAATATTTTACCACAAATTTTCCCCAAGGTTCTTTTATCAAACTGGAAATGGATTTGGATCCAGGCATCCACTCCCTAAGCTCCCATCCAAGGGCGGTTTGACATATGGATCATGGGGGCGCATGTTTGCACTTCAGAGTTGGTCTGTGTGCATGTGTGTTACCACTGTGAATGGGTCGGACCTCTTTGATCCAATTTTTCAGTGCTGGCACCGGGTCGTGATTCAGCTTGGCTGGAGTGCGTCATATGTATTGTGGGCACTGAACCACAACAACTTATAACAATATATATTTGATAGATCTAACTATTGGATCATTTTTCGGATCACGTAGTTTCACAATCAACATCATGACATAAAGCAGAAAATACAACAGTATTGAAATCATGATTGACAGTCGATCAAAACATGAACAAGGAGCAAGCATGACGTTTTCCGCATTAAACCAAAATCTAGATAACAACATATGCACAGAACACAATAAAAACAAGAAATTCATGTTAATATTGTGTAAAAGGCTAAGGCGTACGAAAGTACTTCCCTTAGAAAAAATTCACCCCCACATATAGTGCAAACAAGGTTCAACGTCTTTCCCCCAGGATACAATAGCCTCGACGATCAGAATGGTGCACTCCGACGGATCGTCCTTCAAAAACAACCTCTATGAACCGAAGTTGCAGAATATCCTCTTTTTGGAATAACTTAGGAGAGAGAAAAAGAGCAACAAGGAAAGAGAAAACCGTAGAGCTTTTCTTCAGAATTCAGTGCATCTAGGATCTGAGTAACCCCAACCCTAACCATGCTTTTATAACCCACAAACGATTATGAAATATGGAAGGAGCCCGTTATGGAATCTAAGGAGACGTGACCCGTTAACGAAAATTGAAGAATCGAGATCTATTAACGGAATCCGAAGAGCCATAACGGGCACATACTACGATGAATCATGTCCCGTTATCATTTCTCATAACCCGTTAAAGAATCCAAATATCCACAGAAACTTTGAGCAAAAAGATACTTTGGTCTTGATTGGCTATGGCCCTAAAGGGCCAATTACCCGAACCTGAACCCGGCCCGGCCCGGCTCAGCTTGGCACGGCGGGCGGGTGCGCGCGTGTGTGTAGTAGTCATCCCAACCCCTTGTTCTTAGAAACAAGTGTAAGAGTTTACATGTGGGTTATAAAGCCCACAACAAACTCAAACACCATCAATATGGGACTATTCCACGTCATCAAAACCAAACTTTCTCTAAAACAACCTATGTTTCTTCTTTTGAATTCTCTCTCCCCTCCTTTCTTACACCAAACACTAACCTCCAAGAGCAAGAAATAATCCTTGGATCATGTTTTAGCATGTTAATGAGAACAAAGCTACACTCCAACATGTTCGTGACCATTCTTAAACCATCTTTATCTTTTATGAATTATGCACCGTTAGAAAAAACAGGTTTTCCAACAACACTTCATTTGCTTATAACCCGAGAGGGTGTTGCGTGTGCACCCCCGGAACATGCACTGTAGCTACAGTGCATGTTTTGGGGTCCCCACTGAATGCCGCGTGGCGCTCAGTGGGGTGTAGGGGGGAGCAGTACACCGCCGTACATCAACCTGCAGGATATGCAGTGGTGCACGACTCCCCCGTACACCTCCACTGAGCGTCATGTGGCGCTCAATGGGGACCTAGGAACACACACTGTAGCTACACGTGTTTCAGGGGGGAACATATAACCTGCCCGCTTATAACCCTGTTTAGTTTGAACGTGCACGTGTTATATATAATATATATATATATATATATATATATATATATATATATATATATATATATATATATATATATATATATATAAATGAAATCTGCTCACTAAAAAAACATAAATATTAAAAATAAAAACCACACATATTTTCATGATAAATAGCTGATAAAAACATAAATATCACCTTTAAAATGTGATATTTATGTTTTTGACGAAAAACACACTAGAAATTACCATTTTTAGCTTTCAGGTAATTTCTCATGATATTTTCGCGAGATTTTCATAAATCCTGTGAGATTTGTCACTATGCGATCCACTGTTAACACTAGGCATTGTTAAGTGCATCATACTATAATTGAAATTTACTATTCAATATTGATTGTTATTAAGACCATCAAAATCTCGTGCTATATCAGTTTATTTTGATGCTGATTGGGCCAGCTACATAGATGATCGTAAGTCAACTTATATACAGTCTACCTGGGTCCAAATTTGGTGTCTTGGAGTTCTACAAAGCAACACACTGATCTCGGTCTAGTGTAGATGTTGAGTACTGGGTTGTTGCTAATGCTGCAGCAAAAATAACGTAGGTTCATTTTCTTCTTCAAGAACTTGGCATTGAGATACCTTTTCCACCTCTTGTATGGTGTGATAGCGTGAGTGCAACATATCTTGTAGCACATCCAACCTTTCATAACTGGAGCAAACATATCAAAATTGATGTGCATACTCGTCACGCACCAAAAAAGAAAGTCTTGGCGAAAGAGGTAAGCCAAAAAAAGAGAGAAAGTCTCGGTGAAGAAGGTAACACAAAGCAAGAAGAAAAGTTCATTGAAAGATAGACTTGATGATGGGGTCAACATGAGAAATCTCTAGAAAATTAAGGAAACTAAGTTTTCTAATAAAGAAGGAAGCCCCACTACTAAAAGAGAAGAAAACCTTCACATGCAATGTATTTTCAAAATTGATAGTCATAAGAGATAAAAATGTAAACTTTCAAAAGGAAGTGAGACTTTTTTATGTTTCTAAAAGAGGAAAAACTCCTCTAAACATTATATGCGGCTTAATCTCTAATAAAGATCCTCCCTCATTTGCTGTCAATGTGAGAGATAGAGAGAGAACCATATCGTGGACGTAAATTATTGAATCACGTTAAAATTCCTTGTGAGCTTTTTGCTTCACGTGTGATTTGACAAGTTTGATACTTTTACAGTTGTTAATATACACCTTTAAGAATTCAACAACAAATTTTCAACATTGTGCCTCCTCCTCTTCACTATCAAGATACATATTAGCTGAAAATGCTACAAATCTTGTTCAAAAAATGATCGAATTGTACTGATAATTTGACCCGATTTCCTAAAAACCCAATAATTTCTCTCAATGTCTAAAATCGCAAATATCTGACATCGTTAGGACCCCTTTTCCCTTCACAACTGTGCATTTATGTCTTATTGCGATCTACTAATTCAAACTCACACTTAAATCCAGAATCCAATGTTTTTTTATGCAGAAACTCAAACCTCACAAACTCGCAAAAATTTATTTGTGAAACTGAAACCACTAAAATCGCAAATATCCTACTCTTTCGCATATATTTCATGAAATCACAAAAATATATGTGTGAAAGTCCACTTACTACTTACCATTAAATTTGCAAATATCTTACTTTTTTGCATATACATCCCGAAATCACATAAATTTGTGTTAAACTGTACTTACCACCAAATTCTCAAATATTTTACTTATATGACATGATATCGCATAAATTTATATGTGAAACCCCACTAAATTCACAAATATCTTACTTATTCGCATATATTACATGATCTCACATAACGTAAATTGTGAATCACTTTATATTGCAAATATCATACTTAACTATTTGTGAAAGTATGACACATATGTGATATTTCTTATTTGTTGCGAAATATTTTCTTGAATCATACATAAACCCGATGTGGTCCCCAACCTGATTATTTTCTTATAATCTAAGGTTTTTTTATCTTTTGTCCCCAACTTGCTTACCTTCCAACAACTATTTCTATCAAATATTTTCGGCAACTATTTTCAACAACTATTCATCAAAGGTAGTTCATCGCTATTGAACCATCGACGACATATTTTTTTGGTAAGCACAATGTACTCTTTTGTTTAATGGTTGAATCAAATAGTACAACAACAACTACGCCTTCATCCCAAAACAATTGGGGTCGGCGATATGAACCAAAAAAGAAAATCATTCTGGGTCTTCCACATGAATCCTTCACCTCCAATCATTTCTATCCAGTGCCATGTCCTTGGTGAGGTTCAAAGCATTCATATCCTTTCCTATCACCTCCATCCATGTCTTCCTAGGCCTACCCTGATCTCTTTTAACTAATATATTTTCCCATTTCTCCAGCCTTCTAACTGGAGCATCATTAGGCTTTCGCTGAATATGTCCAAACCACCGTAAATGATTCTCTCTCATCTTATTTTCAATGGGTGCAACGCCTAGCTTCTTACGTATCTCCTCATTTTGAATCTTATCTTTTATTGTATTTCCACACATCCATCTCAGCATACACATCTCAGCTAAGCTCATTTTTTGAATATGATGTCTCTTGGCAGCCCAACATTCCGTACCATATAGTAAAGCGGGCCTAATAGTCATCCTATAAAACTTTCCCTTTAACCGCAATGACATTATATGATCGCACAACACTTCAGTTGCACTCTTCCATTTCATCCACCCAACCTTTATCCTATGATTTACATCTCCATCAATTTCTCCATACTTTTGAATGATAGATCCCAAATATTTGAAACAATCATCCACCAGTATTTCTTACTCACCAAGCTTCACTACACTCCCATCACTACTTTGTTGCTTACAAAATCGACATTCCATGTATTCTGTCTTACTCTTACTCAACTTAAAACCTCTTGCTTCCAATGTCTGTCTCCATAATTCTAATTTAGCATTAACCCCAGCTCTAGAATCATCCATCAAAACAATATCATCAGCAAACAACATACACCATGGCACATTTTCTTGAATTGGTCTTGTAAGCTCATCCATTACTATAGCAAATAAGAAAGGGCTTAAAACAGATCCTTGATGTAACCCAACCATTATAGGAAAATTGGTTGTCACCCCCTCCACAAGTGCGGACATTGATTACTACTCCTTCATACATATCTTTAATTATACTAATGTACTTGAGAGAAACATCTTTCTTCATCATTGTCCACCAGAGAACGTCCCTAGGTACTCTATCGTATGCCTTCTCCAAATCAATAAAAACCATATGCAAATCTTTGTTCCTCTCTCTATTTCTTTCAATAAGTTGTCTAAGAAGACGTATAGCTTCCATAGTTGATCTTTCAGGCATAAAACCAAATTGATTCTCCGATATCATGACAACCTTCCTCAACCTAGACTCAATCACCCTCTCCTAAAGTTTCATAGTATGACTCATGAGTTTTATATCACGATAGTTTGTGCAATCTTGTATATCACCCTTATTCTTATATAAAGGCACCAAAGTACTCTTCCTTCACGCATTAGGCATCTTATTTGTCCGCCAAATCTTGTTAAAAAGATTTGTCAACCATTCTAAACCTTTCTCTCCCAAGCATTTTCAACCCTCGATAGGAATACCATGTAGGCCAACTGCCCTTCTTGATTTCATTTTCTTCAAAGTCTCTGCAATTTCTTTCTTTTGAATCTTGCGCATGAAGTCATGATTCATCTCATGAAAAGGAATGGAGAAGTCTCCCAGATCCTGAGCATGACTTTCATTAAATAGCTTATCAAAATAATCTTTTCATCTCTCCTTAATCTCCTCATCTTTGACTAAAACCCTTTGCGTTTCATCTTTGATACATCTAACCATACCCAGATCCCTCGATTTCCTATCTCTCATCTTTGCAAGCCTATAAATATCCTTCTTGCTCTCTTTGGTATCCAACTTGTCATAAACCTCCTTATATACCTTATCCCTCACATTCCGAACTACTTTTTTAGCTTCCTTCTTTGCTATCATATACTTCTTCAAATTCCCATTATCACGACTCTTACTTAGATTTCTATAACACTCTCTTTTAACCTTAATAACTAATTTGATATCTTTGTTCCACCACGATGTATCCTTACCTAGCGGTGTACCGCCTTTAGACTCACCCAATACCTCCTTAGCCACCTTTCTCATGCCACCCGCTATCTTATTCCACATTGATTCTGAATCCTCCTCGACACACCAATCAACTTCCTTAGCTACTCGCTCTACAAACATTCCTTGTTTAGCTCTTTTCAGTGCCCACCACTTAATTCTATGACTATCCTATGTCTATCCATTTTGCGGCATTGTCTAATTCTAAGATCTAAAATTAAGACTCTATGTTGTGTAGCTACACTTTCTTCCGATATAACCTTACAATTGATGCAACAATCCCTATCTCTCTTTCTAAGTAGGAAAAAATCTATCTGACTCGTATTAACCCCACTTTTAAATGTTACTGAATCAAATAGTGTTCACTTTTATTTTTTGGCTTAAAATGAAATGCTTTTTTATTATTTTTGGTAACCGCAATGTTCTTTTTTTAAATGCTTTTTGAAACTCAAATAGTTTGTTTGTTTTTTACAATGCTCATTCAATATTCCCTATATTGTTATTGTAGGAAAATTTGAATCTATTTATCAATACAATATGGGCAATAAAAAAAAGATTGTGTCAAATGAGACTACATCCACATCATCTAAAATTTTGCAAGCACAACAACAAATGCTAACGAAGAACTATGAACTGGGACACCCTGATAATTTGGAAGAACAACTTAGTGTGTAGAAGTGAGTAGAGAGGGAGCCACATCCATTGCAAAAGATGTGGGTGTATGATGTTTTCCACAAAAAATTCTCTATCAATAATCACATACAGTTATGTTTAAGCAGTGAGCTGAAAAAAAAATTGAATTGTCAGTACAGTGAAGAACTACAAATTTCAAAGTGGCTCATATCTAAGGTAAAATATGCAGAAAAAGTTAAGCAGTTTATAGGCACAATCTTGTCTCTCATCCCATAAGCATCTAAAGAGAGGGAGGGTGACCTATTGGCTGGTTATGAGGTTGTTGCTAACCTCAATACCCGAATAAACAAAGTTGAAGATGTGGCCAACAATAGTGGTAGTGGTGAGAGGGCAGAGGCGGTACCTGACCAAGGGGTTGAGGTTAATGTAGGCCTTCCTCAAGATATAGATGCAAGTGAGGGTCATGTGGCCGAGTCGGATGCGAACACCGTTCATGAGTCCGATGTTGCTTTCCATGGAGAGGAAAAAGTGCATGCACCGACGAAGAGATTGCAGCGGGGAAGAAAGTTTGCTGCTCATGGACAGGTATCTTGTTTATTTGTTATTTTGTAATAATCATTTATTAAATTGAAATTGCTGCTATACATGAATGCAATTGATTAGTTTGTCATGTATGTGTGAAACATGTAGAAATTCATTGCAATTGACTGATTTTATTGATTAAATTGATATATATATATATATATAACTACGCATGAATGCAATTGATTAGTTTGTCATTTATGTGTGCAACATGTAGAAATTTAATATAATTGACTGATGTCATTGATTAAATTAATGGACACACACACACACACACACACACAAACACACACACACACACATATATATATATATATATATATATATATATATATATATATATATATATATATATATATATATATATATATATATATATATATTGCTGCTGTACATGAATGCAATTGATTAGTTTGTCATGTATGTGTGAAACATGTAGAAATTCATTGCAATTGACTGGTTTTATTGATTAAATTGATATATATATATATATATATATATATATATATATATATATATATATATATATATATATATATATATATATATATATATATATATATATATATATATATATATATTGCTACTACACATGAATGCAATTGATTAGTCTGTCATTCATGTGTGCAACATGTAGAAATTTAATACAATTGACTGATGTCACTGATTATATATATATGTGTGTGTGTGTGTGTGTGTGTGTGTGTGTGTGTGTGTGTGTGTGTATTGTTACTATATGTGAATGCAATTGATTAGTTTTTCATGTATGTGTGAAACATGTAGAAATTCATTGCAATTAACTACTTTTATTCTAATTCACTAATTCCATTGATTATATATATATATATATATTGCTACTATACATGAATTCATTAAACAAACACTGATTTGAGTAAAATTAATTTGGATTATGAAATTCTCAGTCAATCCATTCAGAAGAGCTAACATCTTGCATCACTGGTTCTACTGAAACCAAGCATACCAAAGGTTTTTAACACTGACGGAGGAAACAAAGAAGTTATTGGATCGAATGTATTTTCTCAAAATCTTAGAGATTACACAATAGAACATTAATCACCCCCTCTTAAAGGTCATTGTTCAGTATTAAAATCCGGCAACCAACACATTCCAGTTCAGAGATCTTGAGATGACCATCATGTTGGAGGATGTGGCACGAATCACTAGACTGAAGTGTCAAAGAGAGCCAGTGAGTGACATGAGGTGGGAAGATTTCAAGCACTTGTGGTGATATTTATGTGCAAGCAGATGATGAGGCATTTGAATATGATAAAATTAAAATTTCATGGCTTAGGAGCTATTATGACTCTAGTAAAGTAAGGAGGATGAAAGCGAAACTACCATGTATTAAAGAAAAGGGCGATAGTTGGGTGATCAGACTATGATTGCATTCTTGCTATATTTTTTTGACTCATGCTTATTCATTGATAATGGTAGGAAGTTGGTCTATGCATCATAAATCAAACTGTTGGAAGACCTGAATCACATCGATCAATAAGCATGAGGAGCAACCACATTTGCACACTTGTATGTAAGTTTGAGTAGCACGAGAAGAAAAAGAAAAAACCTTGTCGGGATACTGGTGTTGTTGGAGGTATTTATTCCTTCAGTGTACCTAAACTTTTAATTTATAATTATTCTTATACTTACATATTGCATTTTGATACACATCGTGTATTAATCCTTGTTAATCATTGTTACGTAGGTTTGGATATGGGAGTACATATCCATTGAAATGTCCTAGATATGTGATGTTGCTCATGAACTTTTATGTGCCACAATATAGAGTCGATCATGCAACGAACATAGCCATGATCGAAGATTGGTGGGTCCTCGCATGTCACGTGCTGACTACGCTACATCGCTTCACATGCTTATTAGGGCAAACATAAATATTTTTGTTGATACTTTATATGTTTTTTTAATAAATACATATTTATAAGCCTAACCATAAAAGAAATATAGGTAAACTGGTGCCCCTATGAAGGCACATTAGAGGAAGAGGAGAATGTCGATGTGGTTATGGGGGTGAAGGACAATGCCAGAAAGGATATTGGGATATACAACATGAATAAAGTTGAGCGCTAAATGGTCAATTGAGTCATTTGGCAGTTTGAATTTGGTCAACAACCAACCAGTTGCTCTCACGCAGTTAGCAAATTTCTATCGCATGGAACAAAGGATTAGATGAAGGATTACCCAACAATATTCTTCTCTGAACTTTAAGACTGGTGTGGAGACAATGAAGACATTGACTTGTCGCCTATAGAAAATGCCACCAATGGCGATTTTATAGATGCCCAACATGTTGCATATTATTTAACAATAAAGAGAGCCTTTCAAGGGAAGAAGAAAATAAAAAAAAGTACAAAAAACTATAAGTAAATCGGAGAGAGTTGACTCTTGCACTTGAAGAAATCTGCATGCTGAAAAATATGGTACGTATTCAAGTGGATGTAGCCTTCTGGAGAACGCAAATAATGTCATCAATGAGCTACGATCGCAACAATCACAACATCCTCAACTGTAGAAATTTATTTAATTATTTTTTATTTTTTTTATATTTGAAGATCAATATTGTAACCCATTGATTTGTATATAATGTTATTTGAATGTTTCTATGAATGAAAATTTTATATAAAGTTATTTTTTGTCATTGATTTGTCTATAATATCATTGATTGAATGTTTAAATAATTTGAATATAAAACTGAAACCACTATTGAATGTTTAAATGATTTGAATATAAAACTGAAACCACTATTGAATGTTTAAATGAATTGAATGTAAAATTGAAAGCGTTGTTGAATGTTTAAATGATTTGAATGCAAAACTAAAACTACTGTTGAATGTTTAAACTGAAAACATTGTTGAATATTTAAATAATTTGAATATTCAAATTGAAAGCACTGTTGAATAATTTGTATATAACATCATTGTTTATATGTTTACAATCATTTGAATGTTTAAATTATTTGAATATTTATTTGCTTACATTCAATGTTATTTGGGTTGTTATATGCGAAAATTCACTTAAAATTTTGAAATCACTAAAATTGTAAATATTGTATAAATTTTCTTAAACATATGTCTACTTAAAGTGAACCCACTAAAATTGTATATATCATATTTTTTTGCATATTAATTCATAAATTTATAAAAAAATATTTACGAAAATCCTATTGATTTACACAAATCCAACAATTTTGCAACAATCCTATTGTTTTGCATAACCGCTAAAACAACTAAAATCATAAATAACCAATTCATTTGTGAAACCGAAAGATTTTTGTGAAACAACAAGATTTTCGTGAATATGTTTATGTGCAATTGTGAATTATATGTGAAAAGTATGATTTATGTGAAACAATATGAATTTAGTGGTTTCAATTTAAGTGGAGTTTCACAAACTTTTTTATGTGAAATGTTGATATATATGCGAAAGAGTAGGATATTCAATTTTGGTGGTTTCAATTTCACAAAAAAATTGCAAATACATTTACGTGAGTTCGTAAGGTTTGAGTTTTCATATAAAAAAACCTGCGATTTTGGATTTAAGTGAGAGTTGAAACTAACTGATAGGCGGTACAAATTTATTGTAATAAGTCATAAATTCGTAGTTGCAAAGGGTAAAATGGTCCTAATAATGTCAGATATTTGCGATTTTAGACATCAGAAGAAATATAAAAAATTGTAAGGTTTTCAAAAAATCAAGTCAAATTATCTATATAGTACAGTCATTTTTCGAATCTTGTTTCTGGTATTTTTACCATGAAAAATTTAAGTGTTTGGTTCAATAAAAGTCATATCAAATGACCAAATTATAATTCATTGGTTTTGCATTAGGTAGCACATATTTGGATACGACTAGAAGGGAAGATCACTGGGTGATCGGGTGCACCAGTGTATTAAAAGTATGCAATCACATTGCAAATGATCTTTCCTATACGATGTCCATTTATAGTTCTCAAGAGCATATAAGGTGATCTGCCAAATCAAGGTGGGGAAAATGCTCTAACATCCTCACCATCCATCGGTCTCATCTAACCATCCTCTGTGAAAGGTGGTGCCCCACCATAAATATATTGATGACATCATCATCGGCAGCCATGATAGTGGCACAACAATGGGCCTGAAATTTGTTAGAGCATATGATTCACTCTCATAGTTCTCTTTTTTTTTTCTCTTGACTGGAAAAGATGGGGGATGCCCCCCCCCCCCCCCCCACCACTTCATTCATAAATAAAACAAGCTACAAAAGATCTTCCTACTCAGTAAACCAGTCCGAGGGTTTATCTTTCCAATACATTTTCTCTGGAAATCCTAACTAGCACATGAACCAAGGCCGAGTGAGGGTCTGATATCCTCACATCAATATATATATATATATATATATATATATATATATATATATATATATATATATATATATATATATATATATATATATATATATAAAGTGAGTGGTAGCTATGCAACCCATTAGGTGCGCAGCTACCAACGGAATGCTTGTGGCCGTCCATCACAGGGCATGGTGGACGGCCACAAAAAAAATGAGAAAATAGGCAAAAAGGCAGTATTTGCGAGTTTTTGACCTTTAGAGGTGGTTTTTGGCTTTCGCTAAAGGTCCTAGTTTCAAAAACTGCCGCTAAAAATGCTAAAACGTGCAAATAGTGTGTTTTAGTGTTTGTTGTGCTGGCCATCCATCAAGCCCTGCAATGGACAGCCAGCGCAATTAAGCAGGTAGCTGCGCACCTAAGGGGTTGTGCATCTACAACTTTATATATATATATATATATATATATATATATATATATATATATATATATATATATATATATATATATATATATATATATATATATAGTTGGAATCTCACGATGCAAGTTGTTTTAACACAATCTAACCTTATAGATGTGTTTAGCATGCTCAATTTAGTAGGAATAGACCCTTGGATCATGTTTTTTCGATGAAAAAACATATTTCTATGAGTTGGACAAAAGCAATACATTCACAGCTGTTCATTTTTGGGTCACTGGAAAAACCTGTATACAGGTAGGATTCAGGCGATCCAAAAAGCTGTTTTTCACTAAATAAAACAGGTAGATCACACTATGGTGTTAGATATGAAAAAAAAGAGAGGTTCTGCCACTTTGTTAAGTCGATTGTATTTACAATGGACTGTAGCAAATATATAGTCCAGCATAAATGACATAAATTGATCTAAATCCCAGGTCTCCTTGTTTCATTAATCCATAGTATGACTTAAAACATGGTAGAAGGATCAATATTTTCTTGGTGTCTTCTTAATGCTCATTGAATTGCGATTCTCTACTTTACTCTTCGATCTTCCTTTTCACCAGCTAGAATGTTGAGTTGTCAATATAGACAAAAATGTTTGAATGGCAAAAGTCAATACATGAAGGTTTTGTTAGATTAGCATATTTATAGTTTTGAATAGTTTTGTGTTTATTAAAGATCCTTCAATAGTTTCTTACTTTGTATACTTTGCTAATCAGTAGATAAGTACTTTATTATATTGGTCAGGATAGGTTATCAGTGTTGGAATATATTTGAGTGTCAGTTTCTTCTTCTTCTTCTTTTATTCTGGCTTTTCCACTATGCTTAAGTTTGATTATCAGACCAGCAGGGGCTCCACTTGTTTGGTAGGAGCTGTCATTGCATGTCACCTTGTGTTGGGGACGTTGCAAGTTCAAAACCCAATGGTACAATGTATAACTTGTGGGTCTGCCTAACCCCAGCTTGCCTATCTAAAAAAAAAGTTTGATTATCAGAATAGGAATAATTTGCATAAATTTCTTATTATATGAAGATTTTTTGTTAGGAAAGAGGCTGCAAGGGTGTTTTATAAGATGAAACTGGCGCATTATAAATTTCCTTTTTTCCCACATTTTCTTAAGTATGAATTTAGTGAGTCTCTCTTTTCCTGCAGACCAAATTATTCCTGTTAGGGGTGTCACTGGGTCCGATTTACCCGGACCCGACCCGGACTAAACCCTATAGGGTCCAGGTATGGTGACAAATAAGAAGAATCGATTAAGACCCAGGTCTGGACCCGAAGGTCCGATTAATACATGGACCTGGGTATAGTTTGTGAAATTTTATACCAGACCCGGGCCCGATCTGAGTTCCGATTCAGACCTACAATTTTTTCAATGTAAAAAATGATAAAACTATTATTTTACAGGGTATGGTCTGGTTCATGTAGTTCTTATCGGATCTGGGTATGGTTTCTTTTATAGTAGACCCGAGTCCAGACTCGATACCATACCTGGAAATCTGGTTCTACCCAAACCCAACCCGTTGACACCCCTACTTCCTGGTGGTCTCCAGGAAACTTGCTCCTCTTCTCTTCTTCAAATCCCATTATTTTCTACTATGGGGACTCTATTATACAAGTAAATTGTAATATAAACAGTGTTGTGAAAAGCGTTTAGGTGTAGCAAGGTGCTCCACTAAAAATTGAGGCGAGGTAAGCCTAAAAAAAAAATTTAATTTAAAAAAATTATAAAAAAAATATCTAAAAATACAAAAAAAAAATTATTGATGAAGTAACAATAATTAAGAAATAGAAAATCTCAAATAAGTACTAAAAAATATGAGATTAACTTATAAAAATAACTAAGAAACGGGTTACATAACTGCAAAACTAATTATATAATTGCAAAATATAATGTCCTACGAAGCAACAATCAATAAGAAATAAATATGAGATTAACATTTAAAAGTAACGAAGAAACTGATCTTCACGCCTTTTGTGCCTCAAAGCACATTTTTAATAACACTGAGTATAAACTAGAAAGCTATCCTGGACAGTTTCTGATCAAGAGGCTTCTCGGTAACACTAATGCTTTAGCTGGGAAATATACCAATACATAGAATTACACAAATCATCAAAAGGGGAGCTTAGAGTATCCCAAGTATAATTTCTGCACCATACATGGCTACAACATCAAAATGATCTGATTTTCTACATAGTCAGGCACTATATTCATAACAATACAATATCCATGTAACTTCTTCAATCCATCAATGTCAGTTCATTGGGGCAGGCCCCAAACACAATTTTAACATCAAACAATTAAAGGCGGTTTGAAATTTTGAATGATCTTGTGTCACTTCTTTCCAACTCTAAAATTAGCATTATCATTTACTATAAATACATGCCAATAAGACTTTCAAATGCCTTTAAGGACATGGATCTAGTACAAAATCAACAGAGATTCATGACTTGACCTAAATTGATAATCAAAACATCCACTTGAGCCTAAAGCTCATGTAAAGACCAAACCTGGTTCAACAACGGTGCATGTATAGCGGTCAATTAAAGATAAACTGATGGAGCAGATTTATCACGAAGACGCATCCCAGATCAGTGCATCCCTTAGCCTTAACTTAACAGGTGTTCTGAAATCTTGGTTTCATGTAACTGTTCAGAATGACTTGATTTCATGTATGGACTCATTCAATTAAGTTTATAAACCATGATGGCTTATGGAAGAAAATGCACACAAAAAGCTTCACACAAGCGTACATATCCAAGAAAGGGAAGAGCAGTAGTTAACTTCCGTAATTAAATTGGTTAAAAAGGAATAACAAAAACTTCCATAAATTAACCACATACATACACAAGTTCCACGGGCAATCACACACCCACACAAGCTTTCATGAATCTCTCTCTCTCTCTCTCTCTCTCTCTCGGCATGTATCCAAAGCTCTTTCTCTGTCATACGAAAATGGTGCCAATTCACCCACCAACGCGCAGGCACACAAAGCTCATAAAACCAATATATCCACAAGCAAATGAAAAAGTGCAGAAAATGTATCATCATTCCAGACTTCCAGTGCTGGTCAAAGATCAATCACAACTAATTACAGAACCCCAAAAAAAAGAGAGAAAAAAGAAGGAACATGAATCAACGAAGAAAAAAAGAGAAGGCGAATCATTGCTTGTCTCATCTTTCTTAAGGTAACAGTGGAAGTATGTTATTGCGTGATCGTCCGATCAGTTAGCACCAAGATCGATCCGGACCCCTTCCGACCCACCACTTCTCCTGCACTCCTCGATCAGCGCCGACTTGGCCGAGACCAAACCCTTGGGCACCAGCGACCGGTCGAAGGCGGCGCAGTCGACCCAGTCCTTGAGGGATTCCTCTTTCCCCCACACGTCCGGTATCCAAACGAGCCCCGCCACCTGACTTCTGTGTCTCTGCAGCCTCTCCCTGCCGCAGTTCCCCTCCGGACAGGGCTCGCCGGCCTCTTCACCGCCTTCTCCTCGTGAACACCGTCTTGGCTCGGCCGTTTCTCGCCGGTGATGGTTGATGGTGGTGGTGGTAGTGAGAGAAGGGGACCCATCTCTGGATTATGTGTGGTAGTCGCCTTTTTCGAGAGTTTCGGGCGAGCCATGGTGGGGATATAATGAGGGTGGTGGGCGTTGATTGATTCTGCGGCAGCACACCGAGAAAGAGAGCGGTTTTGGGGGAGAAGGAGGGTGTGTGGTAGATCATAGATGTAGGAGTGGTGGTGATGCATGGCCTCCGTAGGAGAGGTGTGTGTGGGGGTGGTGAGTTCCACGTTAGGCATTACGACCCAAGGGTGGGTGATGGAGGGGTGGTCCCATTGGTTTGGTGGAGGCCTCAAACAGCCCCCCTTGTGATTGGGAAAGATTTCAGCTTGACGACAGATTTTGATTGGTTAGGTGCGAATGCAGATCCAGGTGCAAGTGCGGACGGTGCAATACAGAAATTTAAAAATACTTGAGTGCAAGGCTCCGTACATATACAGGCGGAAGTATCGTCAAACGCCTAAAAATCGGATATCGGATGCACAATCGGGCACCAACTGTACCGATAAAGGGACTTTACCGACAGTCATTGACCACGCTAAAAACTATGGCAAAAAAAAAAAGTCTTTAGTAGTGCTCGCAACTGCCGTTAAAGGCGTCCGTAGAGCAAAAAAAAAATTTATGCCATTGATCTCACACGAGATCAGAGGCGCAAACCTCGTCCAGGTTAAGTTGAACAAAAAACTGAACTTGTTTGCTTTAGAACAAAAATGAATCTCGATCATGACACAAACTGCTTGTCTTCCTATCAGCATTTCTAGCATATGGGGCTCCAAATTGGCTTGAAGTACGGTTTTGCAGCAAATTGGATCCTAGTTGCATTCAAATGGCCCTAACCTGATGACTTGGTTTGTTGCAGTTCAGGACTTGGGACTGTCATGGGTTGTAGGTTGGACCTAGTTCGTGTTTTGACTTGGCCCAGACCAGGCATGTGAACCTGGTGAGGGTTTGGCATAGTGTTTGGTGCCTAGGTGATCAAGATGGGTGGTCAAGGTTCGATGAGTGTCACTCCCTTTCGCAAGCTGACGCCGAGTATAAACCCTAGACAATGGTCGTGGCCTCAAAGTTTTATGCCTCTAGGCTGACGACCATAAGTATGTCAGACTTAGCCAGCATGACCAGGTCTTCGAACCCAAATGCAGTTTCTTCGGGTGATACACCAAAAAAAAAACAGATCCAGGCATGTGGTGTGTCTGATGTGGATCTTGTCAAGCACATGTAACTTAGATGTTGGATCTAGATTTTGATATAATGGATTTGGCTCATATTTGCATGCTAACCACATGTGTCAGGACACTAATGCTTCAGATGCTACAGATGATTGATATTAAGATAATCGGTCAGGTCTTCATGTCAGGTGTGGTTTGTTTGGGTTATAAAACCCAAAAAAAAAGTAACCCCCCCCCCAAAAAAATGAAGATAATGCTAATATTGTAATGTCATATAAAACCTGTGGGTAGTTTTGTACTTTGGTACTTAAGAGAATCAGAGAATCATTTTGTGGTCTGTGGGAGACTTACATGTCAAATTAAACGGATAGTTTTGCTGTGTGATATTTGTGGGGGCAGGTTGGAAGGGTCAACATTACCTCATTAATGACTGTTCGGTCCTTGGAATGTGAGGCCCTGCTTGGTTGGATGTGTTTGTACCAATATTATTGCTTTTTTTGATTGGAGATTTAGGGGATACCCATAGAAGTGTTTTCACACCACATGAATGTAAGGAGGGGTTCCATGATGGATAGCCTCACATGATTACTATTGATTGGCCACATGAGATATTTTTTTGTGGATCAAAGTTCCTAACCCTACAATGGGCGTATAAACATAAGACTCAGACTGGGCCCACATTGGTTGAGACTACTGGGCCCATAACTGATAAAAAAATCCGGATTCTTTTGGTTTTCCTTTGGTGTTTCATATTGAATGAGCCGGATCTTGGGTCCATATGAATCCAGGAATGAAGGAAATCAGATCCAGGCTCGAGCTGAATTTGGAAATGGATGACTCTGGTGTGTGATGGGTCTAGGTCTGATCCTGTCATGCAGTGAGAAGAGATGCAAATGGATTCGGGTGTAGTCACATAACCAATCCAAATCACCACATTATTTTGGATTCTGATACTTGAAATAAGACCTGAAATTGCATTCGGATTGGATTTGGATTCTTATATTGCTTTTGGATTAGTTGAGTATTTTAGGTTGGATTTAAGTCAGGTTTGGATCAAGATCCAATTTGATTGCTTTTTCTTTCGACACATAAACAGCTTATCTTAATATTTTCTTTTCTTTTTTTACTGGATCCAGTATTACCATATATATTTTAGATAAGGATACAATTCTAAATTCTAATGACGTTGGATCAAATTCAGATATGGACTCCGATCTGGAATGATCCGGTGCATATCTGATCCGTATTCATGCTTATTGGGGAGTGGCTTATTTTCTAATACAACCCATTGAAAGTCCTATATAACATTTGCATTCTGCAGGTGAGAACCATTGTAAGCAAACTATTTTGATGGCGGCATGACTTGTGAGTTGGCAAAATTTTCATACCAATTGCAATTTAGTAGGAAATGTTATATATGCAAGAAAAGAACATATAAAATGGGAAATCTTTGAAGAATTTGAAGATACCAATTATCAAGATGATGGATTTATGGCATTCTTGAGGGTTTTAGGCTTGTTCCCGATGTGCTACTTGTGTTAATTTTCATGAAAAAAAACGGGAAAAGACCTTTTAAAAATCAATAAACTGCATGAAATGCACGTATTCTACAGTGATCGCCAACATAAACTAATTGGTTTTCTAGCAGTGGCCAACATGTACCCCATTGATGAAACTATTTACACCTGCACTGATACGATGATATGATGGCTGTATTATACTATGCTAGTAAAAACGGAAGAATTGACGAGGGACATGCTTATGTGTTCAATTATGTCATTTGATTGCTTCAAGGAGAGAAAAACAAAAAAGTGTGCACATGCAATGATGCAAAGATGGTACATGAATGATGGGAGGGCCCCCGTTTGTACTAATTTTTCCAACTTTAATAAAAAAGGTAGAATGAGAGGAACTTGCACGTAATGCGTGGACAGGAAGGTGCAAACGTATCCCACATTTCCACCTCTACCCAGCAAAGAAAGTGAACATCTCTCTCTCTCTCTCTCTCTCTCTCTCTCTCTCTCTCTCTCTCTCTGAAAAGTGTGAGGAAGAAATGTTTATTTTTAATTGATGTATGGGGGGTTTGTAATGCTGTAACTTGATTTACTGTGAAGAAAATCCTAGAGTGCTAGGTAGATGAACTACACTTGAATGCACACCAATACGTAATAGATGTACAAAAACCAAACTTGGCTGACTATATGTACATTTGTTTTAGATATTCCTGACATTATTAAACCATTTTCCGTTTTTACTTTACTTTCAATATTTTTTTTGAAGAAACAATATGAAATGACAAAATTTGATGAAACAGAATACGATGAAGAATACACTAATCATATTAGCCATTAATGAAGCATGCATGCGAAAACACATTAAGGTTGGTGATTTTAGGTAGTGCAACCGATCGCTAAGCCCCCCATTCGTTGCATGGCTTCCAAAAAAGTCATTACTTGACAAGCTTATAACGGACTTAGTTCCAAAGAAGCGAGGCTTTCAAATGGCTAGCTTTTGCTCCTTATGTGGCAGCTGCGAAGAGTCGGCACTGCACCTATTTTGGCAATATACTTTCTCTTAAGTCTTTCATGTAATTTGGCGCCATTCAACCTTAGTCTGGGATGTACATACTGATCTGCGTGGAGTCCTTATTGCTACTCACCTGAAGAAGTTCGGCAGCAACAGCATGTTTATTTGGCATTGTTCTGTGTTAATCTTTTGGCGTTTCCTATGGCTTCAGCCCAACTCAAGAAGGCACACAGGATTCAGCTTATCCAGCGCTAGCTTGGCTGACGCTCGACGGGAGTTGCTGCTCAGACTATGGTGGAAAGGTATTGATGTGCCTGGCTTCCTGCGCGTCTCTTATTAGCGTGTAGGCATAGTCTCTCTTTCAGTTAGGCTGATCCTGCAGTGTGTTTTGGTTGATTGTCTCAGAGATCTTTACTACTGTTTTAATTTTGCTGTAATGGTCTGGCGTGAACGCAAATCCTGTAATATTTCATTAATATATATTTATGCTATTTTTTCTTTAAAAAAAAAAAACGTGCACAAGATCATGATGTTTGTGAGATCTTCTGATTCCCAACTGCTGGTGAAAACACTCTTTAAGTTCTCTTAAAAAAGAATGGTCTTCAAGTCGTCCAAATGTATTTTACATGACAAAAAAGTACTTATATTTCAAGGGAAGAACTCCTAATTTGATGGAATATTTTCACAAATTACAGGAAAACACAAAAAAAATACAACATAAGAAACCCATATAAGGTATTATTGCATTGTAAACAGAAGCATTTTTGCCTTTCAAAAGAAGGAACTATACGAATTTTACTCTCCTAGCATGGGAAAAGAGCATCCCAAAATAAAAATATGCCACCGATATTTTCGTCTCACTTTGGTGATTTTCATCTGCATTCTCCTGAGGCCATTTCTCAATGGTTCACCTTGTTTTTGAGGTATTCCTCAAGTTGTTGATGTGCAATTCTATGCAGCTTCTGCTTGAGCAGCATCAGTTGACAATTCTAAATAAGAACCACAAAGATGATGCACTTGAAACAAGAGGATCCTTCATGTCAATTGGAGGATCATGTCACATGTATGCATCAATCTGCATTGGTACCTTGATGCTAAAACATGATCACCCATGTGGCAATGGAGATGGAGATGATACCACCACCATGTTATTGGTGCCTCTAGTTGGTGCATCATCAGCTGAAGTCTGAGAATCAATGGCTTTGGATGGAGAAGATGGAGGTGTATAAATCTTAGGCAACATCTGGTTCCAATAACCATTGGTGAATTTATCATTCAACCAAAGAGCACTCCTAGCAGAGACAGACGCTGAAAGAAAGAAGACCAACAGTAAGAGGCCCAGCAGCACAGCTTTCTTCACCCTGGCCATGTTCACAAAGTCCTACTTTACGAAGGTCTAGTGGCAGGCTTTAAAGCACTAGGTGGTACAAGTAAAGCTGATTTGGTGGATTAGTTATAGACAATGTACTACAGTGGTACCTCTAAGTTGATCACTAAGGCCTTGTTAAATGTACACAGTTTTTAAAAATGCCCTATGAGCTAGTAAACTTGCTTTTGGTCAAAAGAAAAATGTTGGGTGATGGGGGAAAAGGGAAACTGTTTCCCCTTTTATAGTGATTCTAAATGAAGGGTAGAATGATGCAAGTGGATCACTGACTCATTGCTGTTTTTGTTTTTGGTGAATGGGTGAGTTGGTTGGTGAGTTGTGCCGGTACTAAAGCTGACCAAAAGGTTGACAAGGTTAAAGGATTGCCTTCCTTCTTTTTAAGGAAGCAGATCAGGTCATGCTGAATATGAGCGTTTTTGCTCATGCTGAAATCGTGGCCGTCTGTTTGCATTTTGGATGAATGCCATGTGGTTTTATTTGACTTTTGAGCTTTTTAAAATGCAAATCGGATGGCCACGATGTCGGCACGAGCAAAAACGCTCATGTTCAGCATGACCTGATCTGCTTCGTACTAAAGCTAACCAAAAGGTTGACAAGGTTTGGCGTTAGTGCCATAAAAGCCAAAGCAGGTTATATGTTCCCCCCCCCCCCCCCGAACTGGGCTGGTACTCCATCTCATGTTCGGGTGTTCCCAAAGAGCGTCACGTATAAGATGCAGACCGGCATGTATCCCCATGTGTGTCCACATCATATTGCATCGTAATTTGGTGCCGTCGCAAAGACTTAAGTACCCTTTACCGTCATTCTCTTCTTCTTCCTCGAACGAACATAAATGCCCTCCATCTAGAAAACTGAATCGGCGGTTTGCGAAAATGACAAAACTGCCCTCCATCGTTATCGCGCCAAAATATTTTGCAAAGTTTGCGTATGTAGCAAGCTGTATGTTGTAGGATTTAAATAGTTCAAAACAATCCATTCTCGCCCTAAGTAGAAAACTCTACCAGAGCATACTTTGCTTTCACTTGTGTACAATGGAGCATCATTTCCTTTGTTCCAGAGCATCCGTTTTCGTCTTACGCGCAGTCGCAACATCGTTGCCACCTTCTGTTGCGTATTAGTTGTTATTGTTGCTTACTCTACAGTTGGAATATCCAAAATCCTATCGTTTCGGTGAGTTTCGTGTAAGGTTTCGTTATTCAATCTGAAGGTTGCTTCTTATACAACGATTTGTAAGTTTGATAAATCTTATAACGATGTGTACTTATAAACCCAAATATTCCGACGATTTCTAATCATGATGATCGTTTAATGTGTTGTGCAGGTTAACAATGTCTGCGGCTCATCAGATTAGAGATACCCCATCGTTCTATGGATTGTGTATTAGAGAAGTGATCCGTCAGTCCCATCTATCTAAGGTTTTTGAAAGGTACCAAAATATACTTAAGATTGAGAATGATAAAGACAGAGAAAAAACCTTGGAATTGTATTATGTGGAGGATTATCCATCAGATATCGAGGCTGCGGAGCAAAAGAAGAATTCTGAAGAACGAAAGATGCAAAAGAAGGATGACGAAGAGAAGGCAAAGCAAAGAAATAAGGAGGAGAAGAAAAAGAGAAGGTGGAGGAACAAGGCAGAGCAGAGGGAAAGGCAAAAAAAGAATGAGGAGGAGAGGGAAAGGGAATTTAACAATCTAATGAAGGATGCTAAGGCGGAAATGGAGATGATGTACTTGGAGCTTAAAGCAAGGCGAAACAGGGTAAAGCTACTGAAGGAGGCAGAGGAGAGGCGAAGGCAAATGAATAAGGAGGAGAAAGAGAAGGAACAGAATAAGCCTCAGAATGAGGAAGAAAAGGAAAGGCGAAGGAGGGAGAAGGAGTTTGAGGAAGGCAAGGAAATGCAAAGGCAGGAGAAGGAGGATGAGGAAAAGAAGGAAATGCAACAGAAGGAGAAGGAGGATGAGGAACAAAAAGAAAGAGAAAGGAAGAAGCAGAAGGAGGAAGTGCAGGAAAGAAGGAAACAAGACTTGGAAGAGAAAGAAAGGCGGCGGAAGGAAAAGGAGGAGGAGGAAGAAAAGGAAAGAGAAAGGAAGAAGCAGGAAGAGGAAGTGAAGGAAAGAAGAAAACAATATTTGGAAGAGAAAGAAAGGCGGCGGAAGGAGGAAGACGAGAAAAAAGAGAGAGAAAGGAAGGAGAAGGAGGAGGAAAAAAAGAAGGAGAGAGAAAGAAAAGAGAAGGAGGACAAAAAAAAGAAGAAGAGAGAAAGGAAGGAGAAGGAGGATGAGAAAAGGAAGGAGAGAGAAAAGAAGGAGAAGGAGGGCATGAAAAAGAAGGAGAGAGAAAGGAAGAAGAGGTTGAAGCTGGAAGAGAAGGAAAGGGAAAGGCACTGGGAGACAGTGGACCAACCTGAAAGGCCTAGGTTTGAGGGAGAACAGGAGAAAAGAGCGACCAAGGTAAATAAGTATGTCCTGTCTGTGAAGATTTAATAATATGTTTAGCGATTTTGATATAGCGATTACTGTGTTAGGTATTAATATGTATAACTATTACTGTGATAGTTTGTGTGCAACCAATATTATTTATAGCGATTAGTAGAATATTATTTATAAGTACAAATGAAACTAATTTACAATTGGTAGGAATAATATATTATTTTGTGTTACAGGGAGGTCACAGGAGAAGTAGAGCACCAGGTGAAAAGCTCGGAGGTCGCTGTCAATGGCCTATAGTTTTGTCGTGGTATGATCAGCTGAGTGCATATCAGAAGGACCGATTACGAAATATGTACTTCGGTGGCCTTTTGGACCAGCAATATTTTGAAACTTGCTGGAATACCATGACCCACCTGGTAAATAAGTAGAATGATAAGACAAACATATTCCAGTTTGATTCTTTTAAGATCACCATGACTCTAGAAGATGTAGCGATAATCACTGGCCTTAAGTGCGATGGCAGTGTTATCCTATTACGACATTCAAACTATAACACAAAGGAAAAATGCATGGCCCTTTTAGGAATGTCGATGGACGAATGGAGTCAATGTATTTCTGATGGAATCAAGTTCACATCAATCAAAGTCTCATTTTTTCGTAATAAATGGGAAGGTCGCTCCACTACTTGTGCATCTGAAACAGCTGACCAAGAGTTGCGCGACTTCCTTCTTTATTTTTTGGTCTTATATTATTTTCTGATTGTTCTGGTTCGAGAATAAGTTCCATGTTGCTGCAGTACCTTACAGACTTAGACGAAGTCGGCAACTATGCCTGGGGTGCCGCTATGCTCGCACACTTGTACAGTCAACTCTACCGTGCGAGTAATGGTACGAAAACAATTGGGGGATTTTGGCCATTTGCTCAGGTATTTGTTGATTACATACTTAGTAATTGTAGACTAATCTCATTGAAGGTTGTAGTGTTACTAATAATATTGTTTTTGTTAGGCTTGGGTGTGGGAACATATTATCCCATTGCGTCCACGTTGTGGCCCTGCGATTTATGGTTTTCCAAAGATCGATCGCTGGGCTAGAATAAACGTCAGAGTTCATAATGCTAAGTTCATTTTAGATGAGCTGCAACTAAATGAGGTAAACGTTCTAAATTTTTTTACAATCGTGTCAGCATTTATCATTGAGTATTATAAATCGTTGTAATGTTTAACATTCTTAAGTAATCATCGCTGCAAAATTGTTTTCCGTAGTACATATCGTTGTCGTCATATCATGCTTAAGTAAATTGTAATATATTTGTCACTCATTTTTAAAAAGAATTACCAATATACAAGTTTTGTGGAGACCTTATGGAGATGGGGAGGACGATGACCAAGACGTTGTTGCAGAGGCTGCTAGATTGTCTGATCGCGATTTGTGACTGTTTTGCAATTATGAAGCCGAGTTGCAGCATGGTAATCAAGTTCTCCTACAATCTGGCTTGGGTCAGTCTATCCCAAATAAGCCTTTGGAAGTGAGAAGGAAGATTAATAGTGGTGGGGGCAAGAACGTGAATTGGCGCGATCGCTACAGAGATGAATTATTAATTTGGAACTCAGATGGTGTCCGTGCCGTATCGTATGATTATAAAAGAGGACAATTTGATCCCTTCTATTTCGAAAAGTATTGAGAACCAATGCGACGAAATTTGAAGATTGAGAAAATTGTGAACTCATGCCTCCCAACTGCCCCCTCTCATGTTGCAGCCCAGCCTCTACAACCAAAACGTCGTCTTCCCCCGTTACAACAACGATTCCCTCAGTAATAAAGCGCGATGAAGAGCAAACACTTGCTACAAAAGAGAACATTGTCTCTGCTGCAAGGTTCGAACTTATGGAGAAGGAGAATAAGAAATTAAGGACATAAGTAAGCAATATGGGGATACAATTGAACTCAGTGGTAGAGATGATGACCAGTTTTTTTAGTAAGATGGACACAACCAAGATGCCACCCAGGATAGACAGTCCACCAATAAAAAGAGAGAGAAGTCTATGATATTTCATCTGATTCATCAAGTGCCACAGAATAAACCCTAGGTATTCTTTTTTATCACGATAGGTATTTGTTGTAATTGTATAATTAATTATCATAACATGACATTCTTTTATTGTTTAATTCTTTATTATTACATTTAACAAACACGTTTCGTCTGTGGATCTCGTAAATAAATAAACTTTAATAAAAAATAGATGTCTGTTGTTCAGAAATTGTGACATTGCCTAACCTCCTTGATTGATTGAAAATCACAATATAAGTCACAATTTAACTCGTCATTTTTGAATGTCAGTCGCAATAGATGTTTGATTGGCATGAGTAATATTGTTCACAAATCGCAATATAACTCATCATTTTTTAATGAAAATCGCAGAAAACATGCAATTTATACGGTCAATATGGTCCTGTAATCGACGTTAGGAAATGATTAAGGTCGCCATCGTTATGATAAAGCATTTCTGCTCAACAATCGCCGTATTTGTCTCCGCCTCGATAGAAAATCACAAAAAGGATTTGCGATGTATGCCGTGAACAATAATTGAACGAGTTCTGACGTCGTAAATGATAACAGTCAATAGCGATAAGAAAAGTTTGATGCTCAGAAATCGCTACTGATGATAATCAATAAATTGAAATCGCGTAATAGGATGCCGGCCAGCCAAAATCAGTACGATATGGTTTCCGGTCAGAAATCACTCATTTGCAGGGACACCTTTAATGCAAACCGCGAAATAGGATTGTAATTCATGAGGTCAATAACCCAAATGGCAATGACTTGTAATAATCGGCCTTTGTAAACGGTGTAAGTCAACATCGATTTGTGGTGTTAAATGATACTAGTATAAAGCGATAATGAACATTTGTTGTTAAAAAACTGATAAGGAAAGTATGTGGCATGAATATATCGATGTATCCATATATGATAATCAATACAATAATTGTCAAAGATTATTCATACCTGGAAAACGGGTTTGTTCGGGTCGGGTCAATATCCCACTTAACTATTGTTATAATATGAAGTCGAAACGACGACTTTTTAATTATTTAAAATGCAATCATTTAATTTGCTGGTGGTTTATGAAAAAGGGCGGCATGTGAAACGATGATTTTTTAATTATTTAAAACACAATCATTTAATTTGCGGGCGGTTATCGAAAAAGTGCGGCATGTGAAAAGACATATTTTTATTTATTTAAAACGCAATCATTTAATTTGCGGCTGGTTTTCAAAAAAGGGCGGCGTGTTAAAGGACATTTTTTTTTATATTTGACTCACAAAGTCGATTCTGTAGCTGTGTTGCAAAGGTGGCATTGATATCTTTGTCCAGGCATGGCGCCGAAGAAGAGGACAATGTGAGCAATACGACCAGGCATGGCACCGAAGAAGAGCACGATGAGAGCAATACGACCAAGCATGGCGCCAAAGGAGAGGACGATGGGAGCAATACGACCAGGCATGGTGCCGAAGAAGAAGACAACCACATCCACAGTACCAGCACTAGCGCTTAAGGCGTATATTTTTTTAACCTCCTGACCGATTTAGTCAACATTTGCCTTTTCATGTCGTATTTCGACTTGTGTTGTTTACTGTAGAAAATAATTTCAATGTTGAATTCTGAATACTACGTTCATGGTGCACTTAGTGCAACATCTACAGACAAGGGTGAGCGACAACGCCCTAACGAGTTCATAGATGACATCGAGCAGATGTAAGATGAATTTGCAGACGGGAACACTATCAGTAATTTTGTACGTATGTAACCACTATCATTTTCTAGGTCATCAGTTTATATGTTTTGAAGTTCGTAAATTTTTACAACCAGACAATGTGTGATTTTGTCAATTATATTCAAAGCAACACAATGAACAATACAGTATGCATCATCACCCCTTATTTCATGGTATGTCTGGTCTGCTATTGTTTTATTTGCTTTTATGACTTACACACGTTTCTTGGTGGTTAAACCTTACTATTTTGTGCAACAGATGTACGTCCGGCGAAAGCCATACATCAGTGGATTCGTAGATGCACTACCTTGTTGGAACAACGATGATGAGTGCGTAGACTTTTCGAATTTTGAAAAGGTAAGTGAAAAAACCTCTTCTCCAAGGTTTAGTCGTAACATCTCCATCACGATATGTCTATGGAATTATAAATTATTGTATCAATTCGCAGATTTTACTTCCTATACTCTGGCAAAATCCTGAAAATTGGGTCTTATACGAGATGAATTTACGGGAAAAACAACTATGGTGCTACAACTCATTGGACTGCCACAGTGGTGTAGAACGTGACGCTATGCACTTGGTAAGCTTCTGCCCATAGGTGAATCGTAGCTATTTGAGGTGGACCAGACTGTACTATATTATCCCTTTATCACATGCGTGATTCTTAAACGACCTTGTGGGTGTCGACATTGCCGAGTGGATATTGCTCTGTGCTGACGATGCTCTTTTACAAAGTAATGGGGTCGATTGTGGCATATTCGTAATGAACCATATTGAAGCAATATACAAAGGAGAAGAACCTTGTTTTGACGCTGTATGAGCTTTGTATCCGCTGTTATTGGGAATTCCTGTTATATATTAGTTTCACATTACATATTTTGTTGCAGAAAGATATACCGGAAGTACGCGAAGAAATATGTCGAAATTTGATTGAGTTTAAAAAGAACGACAGACAAAATATGTAATGTGAAACCTATCGATTGCTCTGTCTGTACAACCTAATGAGCTCCGCCATCACTGTTCTTGCCCTCCTCCTCGACACCAACTCCCGCGGTGCAGTCGCAGCATTGTGAGGAGCGGTCGACGGAGGTGAAGTTGACTGACGTGGAGCTGTCGGTGGTGCAGTCGCGGGCTGGTGAGGAGCGGTCGTCAGCGGTGGCGAGGGAGCGTGGGTTGGCGGAGGGGTGGGGTGGCGCTGGGAGGGAGGAGGCGGGTCTGCATGGCGAGGAACGCAGTCGGCGCGTTGTGGGTGGTCAGCAGAAGCTCCACCGCGTCCTCTTCCTCGCGAGGAGGGGGTTTCAAAGGAGCGGTCATTTCGGTGACGGGGGTTCATCTCGCCGGAATCTGAATCGTCTAGTTTCTGGTATCAACACAATCGGAGAGAGAGAGAGAGAGAGAGAGAGAGAGAGAGAGAGAGGAGATATGTAGAAGAATGACTTCCGGTAGGCAAATTTTGTAAATCTGTCTCCATTGAAATATAATTTGAAGATTACAAAACACGCTCGTAAATTGTTGTACTGCTTTATCTACGAAAATTAAATCGTATCGAGAAATAATTTTGTGTTGTATGCGCTTAACCAATGCTAGTAATGCTGCTCTTCAGTAATTAAAATACTGTACAACGAAAGATATTTTGTTGTTGTTCCGAAATCTTTATATGACTCGCTTTCCGTGAATGAAAAGCGTAGAAATAGATTTCCGCGATTTGTGGTCCACAAAGGCACATAATTTTTCCTTTTGAACAAATGACGAAGTATTTATCGATAAGAAAGGTTTGTTCTCAGAAATCGATGTATTGTTGAACTTACGAGAAAGAAAATCGTAATATATATGCCTCATCGTGAACGAATGTAGTGCATAGCTAGATGAGAGTGACTCAGGATGACCCAATGTCGAGGTGTAAGTCTGTAATGTACACCTAAGGCAATTTGTTGGGACGCGTGTAGACAAAGTTGTGGATTTATATAAGACCAAAAAATATTTCTACAATCAAACCCACACGCTACGTGCTACCGTGATTTGAACTACCAAGTCCAATCACATTGATTAGTTTTGAGAATAGCTCTCTGACATAACATTGTTTAATTTCATTAATGCGGAGTGTATTTTATCTGAGATTTGCTCTTTGTTTATTAAAACTGTTGTCTTTATTTGAAAACTGACGGAGGGTGATAGGACGTTTCATTAATATTTGAATGACACATCACACAGGTTAAGGATGTGTTCCACTTTGCTTCGCGAATAAGGAACTGACAAACCGACAATTCCTGCATAAACGACTTGTTCTTGAATCGAGTGTATAGGCAGATTCGACGCATTTGAGGTATCCGTCTAGACTTTTTTCATATGTCTGCAATATCATAATTAAAGGAAACATCGTTTAAAATTCAAAAAAATTTCAAATTCTTACACAAGATTTCATGGTAGTAGCAGTAAAGATGACGTTAGACCACCATTTCTGAACATCAAACCTGTCTTATTGCTGTGTACTATTTCTAATTAAGAAAGCGACATTAATGGCTCTTGTTCACCGCATTCATCTCGAATCTCTTCTACGATTTTCATTATGTGTGTGTCAGTAATAAAGCGATATTTAAACATCAAACATTTCATATCGATGTTGACTATTATCATTTCGAACATTAGAAGCCTTTATTCATTGCATACATCGCAATCTAATTCTGCGACTGTCAATCATGCGGGTTGAGCGCACATCTTTTATCAATTACTGACTTTCATTATTTGCGCATGCTTACCATATAAATCCTGTGTTTTCCTTGCAATTTGCATTAAATGATGACGGAGAATATTGCGATTTCAGAACAGCAATTGTTCATTATCGCTGTTGAGTATTATTATTTTTTGGGCGAACATATACATTTTGTTGTAAGATATGCGCCCATGATAAAGGTCAATAGCGGTAAGATTTGTTTGCTGATCAGGAATCGCTCTTTTGTTGAGATACTTTAAATACAAACCGCGAAAAAGGATTGCGATTCATGCAGTCAACAACGGCTTCTAATATTCGGTCGACATTTTATAGATTACACACAAGTTGGTTGTACCGTCTCTAAAATCTACTTGAAATAGACGAACATGAAATTACTCTTGCGTGGTGGGCACCGTTGGTCGTTGCCTTTTAGATCCTCATGGCGGCTCTGTTAGTTTCTCCTCCGCAATTAGAAAGGATGCCAATTTTTTGCAGAGTTCTTCGCGGAATCCAGGTATATTAACGTGCAAAAATAAATTGTAATCTGGAACCAATAGACATGCATTTAATCCCCAATAACAGAGGCCAAGAAATGACATACAGCGTCAAAACAGGGTTCTGCACCATTGTATATCGCTTCAATGTACTTCATTACAAATACGCTGCAATCAACGCCATTATTTTGTAAAGGAGCATGGTATGTCGTGCGATAGATCCACTCGCTAACGTCGACTCCCAAAATGGCTTTGACGAAACCAATTTGAGAATAATGCGGCCGAAAGTAAATTAATGACCCTAGTACATGACACAATACTCATATAGATGGAATCCTACAAGATGGGAAATGTCAAGCCGTAAACCACTGTCAACTTCCAACGAATTGTAACACCATAGTTGTTTTTCGTGTAAATCCATCACGTATAAGACCCAATGCTTTTCAGATTGCCAGAGTGTAGGAATCAATATCTGCAAATGGATCGTAAAAATGTTGTTAGCAGTGTTATGCTGTAACCTTGTACTCTAGGTTTGTTTACTTACTTTTTACTTGACAAAAGGTCTCTGCAATGATTACTGTTAACCCAATAAGGTAGGTCGTCTTTAAATCCACTGGAGTATGGCAAACGGCGTAAGATAGTCTGCAAACCTAAACATTGTTAACAACACTATTAACATACAAATCAACTGGACTAAATTAATAACCAAAAGCAACATAAAATACAACCGATATACCATAAAATACGGGCTGACGATGCTTATAGTCTTGCTTGGTGCGTTGCTTTTACTATAACTGACGAAATCAGATATAGTCTGTTTGCAGCAAATATGGTGTTGTTAACGTACGTACACGTGGCTTACGTATATAGACAACTCCTACTAGTTTCATACGAGCAAAATTATTGATCATGTTGCATTGTGCAAATTCATTGTGCATTCGTTTGATGTCCTCCAAGAGTGATTGACTAAGTTTTCGCCCAACTTCGTCAGTGGATGTTCTACTGAAATGAATAAGGACATTGCAATAAATGATATTGAAATTACATTATAGAGTACACAACACAAATCACAAAAACGGCATGAAAGAGATGAATTTTGATGAAAATGGAGACGATGTGTAGACAATATACGCATGATTCGCCATTGTTGGTCGTGTAGTTTTCTTCGTCTGCCTCACCGACCACAATTTTCTATGTAGTTGGTTACATGTTCGAGGGAGAAACTCCAGGTTTATAAAGGAACCATCGGTTTGACTGTTGCTGGTTCACAAAGTAGAAGATAATCACATCGTCCAGTACTTGTGCGACTATTTATGAGCCAAAAGATCTACTGCTCAACCACCATGATCAATGAATAATGTACGATAAATCAAATTTTTTATGATACATCCTTTGCTGTCCGTACGAAACGCATATGTGTATTGCGATTTATAAACAACAAGTGTTCTGTTCCTTACTAGGACAGCCTATTGAGGACCTATTTCCCTTTCCTTATAGAGTAATGTGGAACATGCGAGGCGTGTAAGTAGTACATCGATTGGATGAGGTGGTCTTATGACCTCAATCAATACAGACGAAGAAGAAGAGGAATAATTGCCATAGTTCACTGGATTTTAAGAAGGCCTACCTTACTGGGATAACGGTAATAATTACGGAGACCTTTTGTCTAGTGAAAAATTAAGTAAACAATCCTCAAATGCAAGCTTACAGCAAAACAATCCTAACACCATTGGTGTGATCGATTTGCATATATTGATTCTTACACCCTAGCAATCTTAAAAGCATTGGGTTTTATAAGTGATGGATTAAAATGAAAAACAATTATGGTGATACAATTCAAAGTTGTTTGTGATTGGTTTCCCTCCTTATTCACTTCCGCAACAGAATTCCAAGCGCGCTGCCTGATCATGTTAAGGTTGTCCTTCGTATTCGCTGGACAACGATTTGTAGTAGTGATCATCAGTTGAATGATGATTCAATTGTCCAGAAGTGTAAGCTTCGATTTGTGGTTATCGCTTGGAGCTGCGTAAGTCGACTTCGTATTCGCTGCATAGCGAGTTGTGGTTATCGCGGGAAAGCAATTTGTGTGTCAGCTGGACAACGATTTGTTGTCATCGCTGGATAGTTTGTGTTGTGAGCCGGACAACGATTTATGAGTATCGCTGGATAGCGATTTGTGGCTTCTGCAGGAAGTCAATTCATGACATCACTGAATGGCGATTTGTGGTTATCGTTGAATAGCGATTTGTGGCATCACAACATAGTGATTTGCAGGTATCGTTGGAATGTCAATCTAAGCGGGTTGAGAAGGGTTGTTCAAGTAAGCTTTATTGGGCCATTGATCAAGGTTGCTATTTATTTTATGATCTGAGTAAGCTTTCACCTATGTTGTTCAGGTAGGTGGTTGCATAATGTTGGACTTGTGTAATGATAATAAAAAGAAATCATTTTATGATCTGAGTTTTTTTGGTTGATTTAAACAAGTTCTTTATTTATTGAATTGTGATTTACATCCAATAAATAGAATGTGTCCCAATATAGCTGCCAATCTACTTCCAAGATAGTGTCATGTTCACAAGTTATGAGTGCCCTTCTTTATTTATCGTCATTTGTGCTTTAATCATTATGTAAATCGAAATACTTGTAAAGCGCAAACCTCCTCCCAACATTGAAATAGAAAGTATAAGACACTGCATTAAATTTCACAAGAAATGCAAACCTCTTCCCAACATTGATTACATACCAAAAGACTTGTAAAGCGCAAATGACGATAAATAAAATAATAATCTATTTTACAAGATGTTTATACTTTAAGGCGATTTATTATGTAGACCCAGCGATTTTTCTTGTCGATAAGGGCTTAAACGATTATTAGTTGCGAGGGGCGAACATGCACCATAAAAAAATTATCAAGAAGAATAAGTACAAAGAAAAAGAAGGGCACTCATAGCTTATGAACATGACACTATCTTGGAAGTAGATTGGCAGCTATGTTGGGACACATTCTATTTATTGGATGTAAATCGCAATTCAATAAATAAAGAAATTGTTTAAATCAACCAAAAAAACTCAGATCATAAAATGCTTTCTTTTTATTATCATTACACAAGTCCAACATTGTGTAATCACCTACCTAAAAAATGCAGGTGAAAGCTTACTCAGATCATAAAATGAATCACAACCTTGATCAATGGCCCAAAAAAGCTTACTGGAACAACCCTTCTCACCCCGCTTGGATTGACATTCCAACAATACCCGCAAATCACTATGCTGCGATGCCACAAATTGCTATTCAACGATAACCACAAATCATCATTCAGTGATGTCATAAATCGACTTCCTGCAGAAGCCACAAATCGTTATCTATCGATTTAAGCAAATCCAACCACGGACCGCAAGTCGTCACTGACAAATCACTATAAACTCTTAACAAATCCGACAATGTGGAAATCGGGTCATGCAAAGAGGCATGACAACTAAATTAATAGCCCACACGAGATTCCTGTGTCCCATACCTATCTATCGAATGCATCAGAGCCTGTCATGAAATAGAAAATATAAGACACTGCATTAAGTTTCACAAGAAATGCAAACCTCCTCCCAACATTGATTACATACCAAAAGACTTGTAAAACTAAAGCTATTGTTGCCGGAAATCTGGTCGGGAGGAATGAAGGTTTCAACATTTGGTGTTACTTATATAGGGTATTGCTGCATGTTGGACATTACACGAGTTAGATATTGACAAGCTTCACGTAATGGGAAGCAATATAATGTCTTACATACCTGTTCATTCGAAGGGATTTGTTGTTTTTTATTAAAGGTTGGTTGTTTCTTAGTCCTTTTCTTGCCAACTAATTCTAGTGCACCCTTTGCACTCCGACGACTGCGATCAGAGGCAAGTTTTCTTTTGATACCCTTCGCTTCATGAATATGTCCATCATAATCAACAACGTTCACTACTGACTTGTTGAAGATAATGTTTACGCTTCGGCGCAACTTCTCAGGAGTGTCGAGCGAAACATGATTTTCACCTACGCTGTTCGATCCCATTATCTTCGACTGGTATTCATTCGCTGCAACGAAATTAAGGTGAATTAACTCTACATTTTCAAGTAACTCCATTGAAGCTTTTCTCACGCATACATAGCTTTCTTCACTTCTCGATACCAAATCAGCAACATGCATAAATAACCTATACAGTTATTGGTAACGGGAGGCTATGTGGCACTTCTCGTCAACACCAGATTTACTCACATTGTCCATAACAAGCATTTCAATCTTTGCACGTCTCTTCCATCTTCGCATTACGTAAGACTCAGGTATTTCTTGTATCTTCTCTTGATTGAGTGCCTTTAATGCATGACAACATAAAATACCTTTGAATTTATACATTTTGCACGAACATTCAACTCTTTCGTTATCAACATTGTACGTGACATGTGCTTCTTGCCTTTTGTGATGCTTTTCGCCCTGCCATAAAATATGGTATTTGTGCATATTATCGGTTCGCACGAGTCCTTCTATTTTGCAATTCATGACATGTAACACCTCTTTCTTGATCAATTCAAATACAGTTAGTGTATACAGAGCTGCAGGTCGCATCAATATTTTCATGCCAAAAGTTAGAGGTCGTGTATTGAAGCATTTCACATCTTGTTCAAGCTCATTCTGTCTTAGACCGTCTACAAATAATTCATATTGTTCCATGAAATGAAACATTGTTAAACATGAATACATGGTTTTCTTCAGCGTGGCATGCATAGATTCAGCTCTTTGTGTGCTTATCATACCTGCACAAAAGTATTGTCTTCCACATGCCAATGCCTACTTCTCTTTTTCTGCATATAAATTTTGTAACCAAGGACAGTCTTTAAGGTCGTATATCTTAATCATTTCCTCCCAATCTGACATAAAGGTGATCTCGTCTACGCTATGAAGTACACACCTTGTAAACTTTTTGTCAAACCCTGTCTTCTGATTAAATATCCGTCCTATGTTCTTTGCTGCATTTTGAAAGATATGCCACAAGCATAGGCGATGATGTGCATCTGGCCACACATGAAGCACTGCAGTCGGAATTGCGTGATCACTATCTGTAAGTACAACTTCAGGTTGCTTCCCGTTCATTGCCTGTGTAAATACTCTGAATAACCACTCAAAGCTTTCCTTGGTCTGGTCATACAAAAACGTCCTGCCTAATATACAACTCTGTGCGTGATGGTTCACTCCGACAAACTGCGCAAATGACCACTGTTCAATATTAATTTTTACTGTAGTATCAAATACAACCACATCATTGAAGCATTCATAATCTACTCTTAACTTTAAATCTGCTCAAAACACATTCACAACATATCCATCTTCATCCACTTGCATTACACTAAAGAAACCATGTTCATTGCTTGATTTATTCTGTAAGTAATCAACCAAAGAACATATTTCTTCATTCTTCATGTTATATGTCCTCTTTCTTCTCAAGTGGTTTCTTAGATCCAAAAGTGTGAATGACACATTATCGCGACCACCATCTATGTGGGTAAAAAAATTGTATGCCTTCCTTGGTGCAATGCCGACGCTATCGACTATTTCAGCCATTGCAGTATGCGCTACAGTTACTTTACAATGTGACCTTACATTAAGAGTCATAAATGATGCAGATAAATCATAATTATGATCACTGATTAAAGTATGAACTACAAATTTCCCATTCAGATGTCTTCTCAAAACCATTCTCGCTTGACATCCACATCTTGATTCTGGCATGCTCCTTATTGGATTTCCCATTGATTTCTTTCAACCTTGCTTGGAACAAACATGTGTCTTTCTAACCAAGACACCATGTATATTTTTTGACCAAGAAAACCTTCTCACACTGAAGCCAACTTTTAAGGCATAATCATTGTAAACTTTATATGCAGCTTCCTCATTATTAAACTATATTTCTTCTACAGGAACAGAGACAAGTGTAATTCCATGTACATTCCCAGTTCCTACACTTTTATTATGTGTACTGACATCAAAATCTACCTCATTTTTGAATTTCATTTCTTCTACTAGAACATTCAAGTCAAGTGTACTTTCATGTACATTCCCGGTGCCTACACTTTTATTATGTGTACTGTCATGGTAATCTACCACATTATTGAATTGCATTTCTTCTACTGGAACATTCAAGTCAAGAGTGGGTCTAATGCCTGCACCCTTCTTTTCATGTGCATCATTAGTGCAAATGTTCAATTCTTCAGTTGCGTCATTAGTATAGATGTTCAATTATCCAGATCTTTCAATTGATTGAGCTACATCATCTTTATTACAACCTGATGATAAGCTCAACAATGTTTTAAGTAATATATCAATTTGTGTTGGCAGCAAAATAGCAAACAAATCGATATTAACTAACAAAAATATATCTCACAAAAACCGGAGTATGTTACTAATACAGCGGTTTGAGATACAATGCATATAATGAGTGAATGTAGGATACCTGATGGGGCAGAGGCCTTTCCTAGCATTTGTAAACAGGCATTCTTGTCAACAGGTCCCAGCGTCTTACAAATATCGATAAGTTTTCAACCATCGTAAGAACAAGATCTACGTGCAATAACCAAACAATGCCTTAATGGCACACAAGACGACATGCCTTATTCATCGATAGCATAATGAGATGGAAAGCTACTCACGCCGCCTTAATGGCTCTGGTTGGAATGTTTGTGCATCATTGCTTTTTTCCATAATGCCTAACAACAACGAAAAAGAAGAGAAGACAGTGGAATGTTTTGTAAGCAATATATCAATTTGTGTTAGCAAGCGCATACGTTTACTATGATTTAATCAGGATGCATATAACAACGGATACCGATAAGGTTAAGCAAGTCAAAGCAACAATTTAATGAATGACAGTATCAAAGCAAGTGCGGTTTGATATTTGCTTATACTGAGCATCGAGTTGTCACTTACCATGCCAATAAAAGACACATGTCGTACATGTGTGTTGACGATAACGCTCTCATTATATCCACGAGGCTGTAAAGCGAGTTCAATAGAAATCACTGACAGAGCAACGATATGAATGCGAAAATCGCCCCCGCATGCGTGTAACGATATGTTTGTGCACGCACACGTTTTCAAAGTCTGTGTACAAATATCTTAGAAATACATATTACAAAACATATAATATATTACAAATCGATATATATATATATATATCGAATAATATATTGAAAATCGATACGGCAGTTCAGCATAATAACTTACAACTCGACAATACAAAACCATAATATCTAAAAGGTCGATAAATATATCGCATAATAAATTACAAATTGATATGGAAGAAATTGAGCATAATAGCAAACAAATCGATATTAACTAACAAAAATATATCTCACAAAAATAGGAGTATGTTACTAATACAGTGGTTTGAGATACAATGCATATAATGAGTGAATGTAGGATACCTGATGGGGTAGAGGCCCTTCCTAGCATTTGTAAACAAGCATTCTTGTCAACAGGTCCCAACGTCTTACAAATATCGATAAGTTTCCAACCATCGTAAGAACAAGATCTACCTGCAATAACCAAACAATGCCTTAATGGCACACAAGACGACATGCCTTCTTTATCGATAGCATGATGAGATGGAAAGCTACTCACGCTGCCTTAATGGCACTGGTTGGAATGTTTGTGCATCATGGCTTTCTTCAATAATGTCTAACGACAACAAAATTGAAGAGAAGACACGAGAATGTTTTGTAACACAAGGCAGGCACGAGAAGGCGACAATGTGTTGTAAAACTGGATAAAAAACAAGGCGAAAACCTCGACTGAAGACGAAGGCAAAGTTTGGGTTGATAATGGGAGCTACTGTTACAGCAGATGGCCCATGAGTTTAATGAATAGGGAACGTCTCCACTTTAAATAGTTAACATCAAACTTTCTGGATGGAGGACTTTTTTGTCCTTTTCTCGAACCATAGTTTCCCAACTTTTGAATGGAGGATATTTTTGTCATTTCCTCAAACCGTCATTTCAGGGTAAGAATAGCAAGAGAGGGTACTTAAGTCTTTGCAACAGCACCAGACTACGATGCAAAGTTATGTCAACATACACGGGAATACAAGCCCCATGTGCGTAAATACGTGACGCTCATTCGACCCCCCGAACACAGACGTGGGATTCAGTGAATCATCGGGGGTGAACATACACCACCCTCCCCATAAAAGCTCCTCCAACCATGCTCATGCATGCCACAAGATTGGCCTTCTTTATCTTTACTTTTTCTTTCTCCCTCAGGTCAGCACTTTGTTGCTGCATATGGCCGTATGGATCGGGTCCAGGTGGGTCCATTCTCATGAAGCTACTTGGATCATGGTTCAAATGTTGTTGGCAATGACAGATCAAAACTATCGAGTAAAATTCCCACTAAAACTTGGTGTCATTTTTTTCACAAGGGTTGAATCTTAGAATGTTAGATATGGGATTTGTTGAATGAGAAGGACCTAACCAGGAGAGGATCGGGTCCAAGTGGACTTCAGGTCCAACGAGATACCATCTGACACGCTGACTGCAGCTGCTAGGTGGATCAAGAACCACTATTACCAACTTGCAATTGGACCTTTTTGGCCGTATTCCAATCCGTTTGGTGCATAATTTGCACTTTTGCCAACTTGGACACTGATCGGATTCCAACCCATTTGGTGCCCAATTGCTGCACTTGGAATATTTGGTTAGTTAAAAATTTTGATTTGTGAATTGAATTAAGGACAAAGACGGGTCTCCTGTTGGGCTACCATCGTATACCGTTGCACTTTGGTCCCCAAGTCTACACACGCTAGGAATGTTGGATTACCATGCCATGCACCATCTCTCTCTCTCTCTCATGAGAATCGTTTCTTGTGGTACCTGAAAATTCTTAAGTGTTCAATATTCAGTGCTTGATTTCATTACCATAAGATGATATAGTGACTGTGGCAGATTCGATCTAAAGATGTATTTAGAGGGATATAAAATTGCGCTGTAGCTAAACTAAATACCGACACGGCTTATTGTTGCTTGTGGAAAACCGCCACTGTAGGTATTTAGTGGAATTTACGCCTGCCACTAAAGATTCATTTTCTTGTAGTATAGTGTCACCATAGTGACAAATATTGCGAGAAATTACCTGAAAGTTAAAAGTGGCAATTTCTCATGTTTTTTTCATTAAAAACATAAATATCACATTTTAAATGTGATATTTATGTTTTTATCGGCTATTATTTTTATTTATTTATAAAAAAATATTTTTAGATTTTTAATTTATCTTTTATTGCTGAGATTTTGCCAAAAATGCGAGATTTACAAAATAAAATAGTTTTTGCGAGGTTTTGGCTGAGGAGATTTTAACCTTTTTTTTTTACCTTTTTCACTGTTAGTGCCACCCAATTTACTTCCATCTCCCTATGGTTACCAATTAATGTGACTTCTCAAAATCAAATGAGCTTTCAGCCGACCTCCAACAGAGCAAGTGTGAGGTTGATGCTGATAATTTCTGCGTTATCCAAAGGCGATGCATAGTGATATTCACACTGTCATAACCAAGGGATCTCGGTTCGAATCCCACTAGGTTATCTCCCCCCCCCAAAAAAAAAAAATCCTATCCTGTGACATATGTTGTCAGTGGATCTATGCTGATCCTAGCCATCCAACTAATGTATATACCTGGACCGCTAGGATTAGTCCACATTTACTTGGATGTGGATTAATCCTAACCGTTGGTTGGATGACTAGAATTGAATATAGAATGAATCTTGTCATATGTTAAATGATCGGATCCGATCTCTTTTCCCCCAGCTTGCCAAACCCCAAAAGAATAAATAAAGGGACATGGCTTTTGGATGCAGCGATCCGGTAGCATTACTTTCATAATTTCAGGGGCACTGCTGCCCAGGAGTTTCAATGATGTTGGTAGGGGTGTCAATGGGTCGGATTTGGTTCAGACCCAAATTAAAAAATGTCAAAACCTGATTTTAGATGTTGGTACCAGGTCTGGAATAGAGTCTAATCGGACCAACCATAAGAGAAACCATACCCGGATCCTATAAAGATTACATAAACCAGACCCAGATTGTACCCAGTAAAATAACATTTTTACATTGAAATTTGTGGATCTTAATTGGAACTCGGTTCAGACCTGGGTCTGATATGAAATTTCACAAACCATACCCGGCTCCATATATTAATGGGACCCTTCAAGTCTGACCAGGATTTTAATCGAGCCTTATTACTTATCACTAAACCCTGACCGTATAGGGTTTGGTGCGGGTCGGGTCCGAGTAAAAAACATTGCCGTCAGCCCATTGTATCAAAGCACCTACAACAACACACATAATGTTGTATTCATCTTTAAATGAAATGATCTCGCATAAGCCAATCAAGCAGTTCTCAAGGAAAAATAGAACACCCACAAAATGAAAGATTTCTAACAATCAGCACAACGGAGTCTGCTACATCTTGAATTGGTCATACATGCTAACACAGTGTTCCTATTACAAAGCCTCTCATTAAAAAAAAAACTAGGAATCTGGGGAGATTTGTCCCTGAAGATTTGATGGGGAAATGAGGGAAGAAATGCAGAATTATGCTTGTGATGTAATGAAGAAAGACACTTGTTCTGTAAAATTTCCAACTCTCCCGTTGTAATTTTGACATGTTGCAGGATTTCCATCTCTTTCATTGGTTTCAGTCAAACTGTTATATCATCTAACTTCTTGTAGGTTGCAGTATGTTTCTAAATATCTATGAAATAAATGCATGAACAGCATAAAAATCATGTCTTTGAATAACCCTAACTTCAATTTTGCCAGAAGAGTAAATAATAAAAAATAAGCAAAAATGTAAAAATAATAAGTAAAATGTAAAAAAAAAACATATTTAAAATATAAAAATAAATAAAAATGGTAAAACTAATTGATAATATCACGAGAATATCGTGATGTTATCAAATTGTGATATTTTACCTATATTATCATTTGCTAAATTTACAACGATAATATTGCAATATTTTGAAAATACCGCCGATATCTATGACTATGGTATATAGTCTTGCTGTGATGAAATGTTCATCTTTAGATGGATGGACATTGTAGGGAGGTTTAGGGTCTGCTGGGATGGTCGTTCATGGAGTTCATGCATTTGAGGAAGTGGCAGCTGCTTTTCCAGCTACCACCTCTAGGAGTTAGTAGCTGCCAAATCCATCCTTTAGTGTAAATACAAAGGAGAAAGGGCCTCACTTCCCATCCCAAATGCATAAACGGCCATCCTAGTGCCGAGATTCCAAACAGGACCACCATGGGCGTTTGACTAAGATTTTGCCTCAGGAACACCAAAAGCATAAACGCACATTCCATCGATGAGATTTCAAACATGGCTGCATTATTATTACATTGATCCATGCATGTGAAATATTATTGGCAAAGTTATTATAGAGCTTTCCATTTTCATTATTCTAATATGAATTTCTCCCTATGAAGTGCACTTTTGGAGCCAATGGGGAAAGATCCAGCAGGAGCCATTTGAAGACTTTGAGTACCCAAGTTTCCTGCTTTCCATACGAGGTGAATTTGCAAACCAGCTCTTGAAAATTTTACCAAATCCAAACACCAGCAAACATTATTTTCCAGATACCTTCTAGTAAGTAGGGACATGCAAAATATATAAATGGCAAATTGTCAAACTCCCTTTAATCTAATCTTCCAATTTGCCTGATTCCATGGACTCAAAAGAGGGAGCACTGAGAAACAAAGATTTGGCTGGATTCAAGTCAATGTTTTCAAACAAAACACATGAGAGCTGACTTGTTATAAATCTATGGAGCCCATAATGGCTTTTATCAGCATTATGTGGCACTGCTTGTGTCATTTTGTCTGCAAACTGTTAACTTTGATTGTGAAAGTAAGTGAAACCCTTCCTCTGGTTAAAGGCTGCAAATAAATTATTGAAAAGGGTCTTGTCAATAAGACCACCACATGCACTAGGGATGCTAAATTTTGTGTTCAACCACGTGTCTATAACCTCTACCCATGCTAGGGACCGTCCATCTTAAGATGGACAGCAGCAGGAATCAATGGTGCTCCACGGCTACCTACATGTGGGCAATGGTCAAGAGCAAATAAATAGCCAAAAGCTTTCACACCCTTTAAGTAGAATCAGGAGATAAGGAACCGGCTGCTACTGGCCTATCTTACTAAGCTGTTTTGACCAGATTCTTAGTGTCAAGACAAAAAATGTTTGGCCTTCACCTAATAAAGGTGCACCAATCCCTAATAATGGTATACTGATTTTCAAAGCGCTCTTTATCTCATGAGGCCCAACAAACTCCATGACTTGCTTTAGCAGCGGCTTTTATCAATTATGACATTGCCCTTGGACATGCAAGCTTTTATTTAGCATGTTGATTCATTAACTGCAAGGCACAGTATCCATGTTTCACACAAAAAGCTTTTTGTAGGGTGCATCTCTTGCTGTAAGGTGGAAGCTGGGTGTACCCCCAACGAATGAAGAGAATTTCAAGAGCTTTACCAATTGAAGGTCAGTCAATATGTAGTTGATGGTACAGATTCACCTTGGCCTAGCCACCAAGAAAAAAAAGATCTTAAAATCCTTTGTGGCATCTAATGATCCCAATATTAATGTCCTGGAGCATGGAGTATCCGCCTTGTGTTAGTTGAGATAAGCCTTACCCAAAAGTGTCATATCTGTTGAGACCAGAGTTATCGAAAGCTTTTTAGATAGGTGAGAAGTCTGCTTCTCATAAACTTGTTTCGAAAGTGTGAAACTCCTCACTTCAGAAACTTGATGAAAATCTTGATTCTCTCACGCTTCTCCTATGTTTTTCACAAGCTTCATTTATTCTTCTTATATGTTCTCACTTTACTTTCATGTTTTTTATGTGTTTTCTTTCACGCACTCATTTTCATGTACTTTTTTTAAATTGGCATTTTTAGATTTTGTTAAAAATTTAATTTTTATACTAAAAAATTATGAAATTTAATAATAATTACTTTTATTTGTGTTTCATTTCGATTCTCATTCAATTCTTATATTATTTTTTTAATTCCTAATTTTCTGCTTTTTATACATTTTAAAATTGCTAAAGCTTCCTGTATTGTTTTCCCTTTTAGCATCCTAGTCTGGCAACCTTGGTTGGGACAAAGTAAATAGTTCTAATGTCATCCAGTTATCTTAAAAGGCATAAGTTAATTTTTAAGTTAAATAAGTCATAAGATGTGCTAGAGAAACCACTCTGCTGCCAATGGTTTTGCCAACTGGTATGTCAAGCTGTTTTGACAAATTGGGAACTTAATTGGTAGTGGCAAAGACAAAAACAAAATTTACAGCCTGGTTAATTCTCCAATTAAAGCCCACACTTATCTGTTTTGTCCAATTGGAGAGTCCTAGAGCCATCATAATAAATAGTTTGCAAATCCAGTAATTATTGATGGACCACGTGCCCTATATGCCTATACTCAAGTCTAGTGAAACTTTGGAAACATGGTGGTCCATTGATTTTAAAAATTAGGGCACTCAAAAGTAAACTAGGACTTGCAACCGAAACCACGAATCCCATCATTTGAAATAGGATGGATTCCATCATACATTCAATCCTAACCATTCAATTAACGGTTAGATGGTTCTGCTCGATGGTTAGGATTGAATGTATGATGAAACCCATCCTATATTAAATGATGGGATCCTTGTTAGAAATTTTGTCACTTGCCTATAAATCACATAGTAAACCAACTTAGCCCACTCGCTATTGTCATCTTTCACTCTACACAACACTTGGCTAAGATTTCCATCTACTAATCAGTGCACTTTTCATGGAAACATTTCAGTCTGTAAACAGAGGTTTATGAGCTCCCCAGAAGCCATTGCCACCAAGGAGGGGGCAGGTGAAGGCAAACATTTGGAGGAAGCTCAAAGCAGCTGTTTCCTGCAAGAAGGTTCATGACTTCACGACTGCTGCACAGAATTCCAACCTGCAATCGTCATCTTTGAAAAGTGTAAGGTGACAGAATGAAGCAGAGACTTCTAAGCAGTACTTAGTAATTTTTTTTTCTAGTGTTTCATTGTGTTGTCACAGTGAAAAAGCTGGTAGGAAACCAACAAAATTTGTAATGGAATGCTTGCTTTTTTTCTCCTGCTTTTATGCTGTGAGATTTTTGTAGAAAAAATATGGTGTTTTTGCTATATCACAGAAGTTGTAGTAGACCAGCTTATAAAAAAATGTTGTAGTAGACCAATATAGACAATTCTAGAGCTTAATCATATTCTCTTTATTTGCCTACTTCACCAAGGAGTCTATGGCATGTTTCTCAGTGGTCAAAACTCTAATGAAAAACTTCAGTTTTCATAGGTTAGATAAGATTTTTTTTTGGGTAGGCAAGCTGGGGTTAGGTTGGTTTACAAAGCTAGTGCAAAACCTACTCATGGAACCCTTTTTTATGGTATTCTCCTTGAGCAACAACACTCAGGTACGCTTTCTTATGACTTGATAAGAATGATACAGTAAATGTTTACTGTACTCTCGAAAAAGAAAGAACACAAAAGAAAGTTCTGCCTATTGGACAAATAACAATCAACAGGTAAAGAAGAGAGAGACCTCAACCTGTCATAAACATGAAACAGGAGACCCCATATTATGGTTGCATGATACCATATTATCATCTTCCATTTTCAAAATAACAAGACTGGTTCGAGGGGGAAAGAAAGAGAAAAAGGAAAATCTTTCAAGACTTTCCGTCTTAATCTTGCATGTAAAGCTGAAAACAGAACTTTCACACGGGAGAATCAAAAGAATCTGCAGGTTATATATCTCTTTTCTTTTTCCAAGCATTCCTCAACCTTAATTGACATTTAAGATATGCACCTTTTTGCTTTTTGGATAACCAGGGGAAAACACTTCATCTATTTGTAAGTTTATTGGTGTAAAAACTTCAGATCCTCCTTACCCACCAGGGAGTATACCAAGCTTTGGTTTCTCTCTGAGAGATGCACACACTAGTGAGTTTTAAACTTGTGACGTCCCTTCAGCTCAATGATGTTTACAAGTCACCCCTACCAGATGAGTGAGGGGGGGGGGGGAGGGGGAGGACTCATGGGCATTGTTTGATCCTGCAGAAGTGATGAAGATGAATGACAAGATATAAAAACTGTTTCTTAAGCGGATTGTTCCAAACTCCCAATCTCTGTAATGCAAGGAAACCTCCTAAAAAATGGTCACGTGAATGGAATTCAAATGGAATCTCTCTCTCTCTCTCTCTCTCTCTCTCTCTCTCTCTCTCTCTCAATGGGTTTATTTGCCAATAATTGAATGCATAAACAAGTGGGGGCCATGATAAAGAATAACATTAGCACAGTCATACCATGCTGACCGGGTCCAACTTGGAGGCTGGCAATAAAAGGCATGATAGTGTCCCGGACCCAGCCTTTGGAGTGAATGACTAAAGATCTGTTTTTTTAAGTGCATTAATGTGTTTCAACAATATGTGGAATTGTAATTATAATTTCACTAAAAAAACAACATAAAAGCGTGGAAATATGTTTCTTGCTGAAAGATATATAAAACAATTACAAATATCATTTTTAATTCATGTGCTGTAACAGCTCAAGCCATTAATGTAGGCTGAGACCATATCAGGCCAACACCATCAGGGGGTACTCAAGATGAACGGCATCGAAACCACCAAGCATGGGGTGCCTATCTCTTGAATGGGCCCCACTGTTTTCGTTTGAGTCCATCCATACTCTCGATAGATCAATGTTCTCAGTACTGAATCGAAAACCCAATCTCATAATAGCAAAACTGTACTTATCAAACCAAATTCTTGAAGCTTGTCTCAAACCACAGAGTTGTCTTTAGCTTACATGCTCTGCCTTCTTTATAAACAATTCCCCAAAGCAATTCTATGTATGCTTCTTCTTAAATCTTAATTAAGGAAAGTATTTTTTGACATCCATCTACCATAAATCTCATCTTCCATCCGCAACCACTGCTAACAATAGTTATGTAAGCAATATGAGCAAATATTCCATATTGCAAACTATACTCCTTTGATAACAATCAAGCTTTATATCCTTCTATTGATCTATTATCCCTTGTCTTAATCTTATATACACACTCACATAGAATCAATGTAAGCAATTAAATTCAAAGAAAAGGTTGAGGACAAGAATAATCCTTTAACCGTTGAACATTACGTGACAGCACTCATGTTGTAGGAGCATGCTGAAACTAGCTCACATGTGCAACAGGAAATATATTTGGTCTAGTAATGGTGACATATGTCAAAGCATCGATAAGGTGTGAGATCATCCAAAAGAACATCATTTATTTTCATTTTGACATTGATTACTTTTGGAGTATCTACTTTCTTATCATTAGTAATGTCGGATTTCTCAATGATACATGCAGTCAATTTAATTTGGAACAGGTACCATCATGAAGAATAAGCAACTTCTATGCCAGGAAAGTACCGTAATTGTCCCAAGCTAGTCATCTCAAAATTGTTTTTAAGAATATTTTAAATTTCTTCAATCCTCACTTTGTCTTGCCTTGTGATTATCACGTCAACAACATATAATAGGAAAAAAACTTTTCTTATAGGAGAATTTCTAACAAATAAAGCAATGTCAGTATATTAAGATATGTAAATGCAATACCAATCATTCCAGTACTAAATCTATTATATCATGCCTTGAGGGCTTTCTTGAGCTCACACAAAGGCTTTCTGCAAGTAAAAAACTTTTCTATAGGGGTTCCATATAGACTTCTTCAATTAAATCTTCATTAAGAAAGGCATTTTTTACATTCATTTGGTAGACTTTACAATTTTTAATAGAGGCAATTACTATAAGTATTGTAACTAAGCTAATTCTAGCAATCGAGACAATGGTTTCATCATAATCCATCTCATGTTCCTATGAATAACCCTTAGCAACCAACCCTTAACAACCAATTTGGCTTTGTATTTTTTCCTGAAACCCATTATCACCCATCACATTCAGTGTTGACTTTATAGATCCATATCCAACATATGGCCTTTTCCTTGTGGAAGAGTTAAAATTTTCAATGTTTTGGTTTTATGAAGGGCATCCAATTCTTTTCGCATGGCATCTAACCATTCAGGATAAGATTTGGTTTCTTAATTATAAGTAGAAAGTTCATAATAGGAATGTATGGACAAGAGACACGCTCTATACTTTAGAGAGATGAATTCATAGGATACGAATCTGATGGTCTAGATACTCTATTAGATCTTTTTACTTCTTAACTACTAGTCCTATTAGTTTGACTACTATGATCAGAGTCCTCTAGAGATTGGATAGGTTCAAGTTCATTGTGTTGATACTTTTCTAACCCACTAGGTGGGTTTCGTTTGATTCTTTTAGAGTACTGAAGAATGGTTCTTCGCTTCTCCCATAGGCATCCAAATTATCATTATTGCAAGCACCATCTTCATGAATAAGCATCTCATATTGAAAAATCCCACAATCATTCCTTACATCAATAACAAGATCAAATAAAGAAGTTTATCTTCTTTTACAAAATATAATTTCTTTTTCAACAAAATTGGGATTTCTAGAAACATAAATTGTCTTAAAATCGAATCATAACATTTGTTTTTTTATTTTTAGCATATAAAAAAAATACATTTAGTAGCTTTAAGAAAAAGTTTGTCACCTTGTTGACAAGAACAAAACATTTGCATCCAAAGACTCTCAATCTAGCATATTTAAGAGGAGTTTTAAATAGTTTTTCAAAAAGAGATATATTTTTCATAGACTTTGAGGGTAATTTATTAATGAGATAAACAACATTTAAAGCAATCTCAACCCAAAAAAAGTTTTGGAAAAGAACTAGAGATAAGAAGACTTCTAGTAGTCTCAATTATATGTATGTGTTTTCTTTTGGCTAAATCATTCTATTGAGGAGTGTAAGGGCAAGATTTTTTATGAGTTAATTATTTCATTTATTTTAAAAAATTATTCAAAAAAAAAATCAAGAAATCGGCTGATTCCGTTCTGACCTGAATTGATCTAAATCAGCCAGTTTCAACCAAGAGATGACATGTGTCATTAACATATAAAAAATTATTTTGAATAATTTTCAAGCATTTTTTGAAAATTAAGTTGAATCAGCCTTGTTTAGTATCTAATTTGAGCCGATACAATACTAATCAGCTGATTCGCAATGACATTACAACTAATGTTGTCAAAATCGTATCGGCTATCGAATCGTTTGGCCAACTATTTAGGTGAATCAGCTGATACAGATTCTCAAGTGAATAATTCTGAATGGGCTAAAAATAATTAAAAGAATATTAAATGTCAATCAGAATGTGACGTGTTAAAACATTAAAATAATTTTAAAAATTAATTCTATGCATTTTTTACATTTATTTAAAAATAGCCAATTCAGGTTAGTATCATATCGATTTTCTGCCAATATCGCATCGATACTGACAACATTGCCATAGACAACATCGGAAGTAGTTTAATAGGCCCATTCTCCTTTTTTGAATGTCTTCAAACATCTTTGAGATATGAACAACATTCAAGTTGCCCTTGACCCGATCCGAATTCAATACCAGAGTTGGTGAATTATGATTGCTTTTAAAATGTCACCTTGGACATATCTATTTCTATCTTTTTTATTGTTATCTATTTTATTCTTTTGTCTCATTTTGCGAGATGGAAGAATCCTTCATTATGACATTATAATCAGGACTATGATCCACCAACCTGCTAGTTCTGTTTAAGAGGCACAAGCAGGAGAATTCATGTTGAAACTTAGCAAAATACTCACAAGAGTTTATGTACAAAGAACGGGCAGTTGATGATGGCTTTCGAATATGAATTCTTAAATAATGGCCAATATGAACACATCCCCATATGTAAATATGCCAATAAAACAAAAATAATGTGTTAGTACCAATCAATTACGGACTTTTTCTTTTTATAAGAAATCTGGGGCCACTGAGATTCAAATCCGAGACCTTTCTCGATTACTATAGTGAAACCTAACCATCCAGCTATCCCATTTGAGCCTTGAGCACACCAAGATTTGAAAACAACACCTGATGTGGAACACCAACCATGGTCACTAAAAAACATAAAAAAAAAAAATCAATGACAACAGATAGGATTTTGCTTCCTCAAAGCCAAGGCCCATCATTACAAGGTTGAAAGAAATATTTTAATTGCCTAACAACTTTTGAGAAGTTTAAAGTACTCGAATGCTTTGGAAAAGATAAAAAAGAAAGGAAAAACAATAGAGACCCTGTGATCCCTAAGAAAAAAGCCACTTGCACTAGGTGCTCTTTTCTACCCACATCAAAAGTAAACCCTAACCCTTAAACCCATGGAAGGCAAAAGGCAATTCTTCAGGTTATAAATGAAAAAACAACTATTATTGTTAAAAGTCAATCAGTTTACACAAACTATTCTGAGTTTACTACGACAGAAAAAGGCAGGAATGGGCATCTTTGAAAAGAAAACGTTTGACCAATTTTGGGCAATTTTTCAATTCAGTCACAATATATGACATTCTCAGATACCGATATTATAGCAAAAAAAAAAACAACATTTTGTATAATTTTTGGATGCTTGATATATGTTTTATATTTTTACATATGCAGATATTTTCAGTATAATTTTCCTAATACATTTTTCAGAATATCACAAGATCTTCCCTCACCAATATTTTTGCAAGATTTGTGACTAAATTATTTGATGACTATCATATTAATAACAGGGAAAAGAAAAAGAAACGAAAAAAAAAAACATTGCCTACAATTTTCCTCACATGCAACCTTTTGTTTGGTAATGAGTGGGACCCACCCGGACAACTACCTAGGCAGCTAGTTACCAGGCAAGATGAACCTGAATCTGCAATGAATGCACGTACGTAGGGGTGTCAATGGGTCGGGTTTGATCCAGACCCAACCTGTACTAGGATCAGGTGATAAATAAGAAGGTTTAATTAGAATTTGGGTCCAAGCCAAAAGGTCCTATTAATCCATGAAGCCGGGTATGGTTTGTGAAACTTCATACTAAACACGGGCCCGAAGACCTGCAATTTTTCAATGTAAAAAAGATAAAAATATTATTTTACAGGTTATGGTCCGAGCCTGGTTCATTTAATCCTTCTAGAGTCTGGGTATGATTTCTTTTATGATGGGTCCAATTGAACTCAGATCCAAATATGATACCATCATATCAAATCAGGTTTGGGTCTGGTTCCACCTGGATCTGGACCAAATCTGACCCGTTGACACCACTACACGTAAGTAACCAGGTAAGGTTCCACAGCATTCAAATACTCTCTCTCTCTCTCTCTCTCTCTCTCTCTCTCTGACCAACTTTCTCTCTTGGCTGGTTTAGAATGTAGACCAAGCATAATTGATCAATGATTTACTGTACGTTCCAGCCGAACTGAAACAGGCCTAGTAAATACACGGAATTTATTCCTAACAGGACTGGACCCCTTTCTCAAACGGTTCAGAATTACCTTACTGGATCCCAGCCAATCCAATTCCGATTCTGATTGTACTTGGATGGAACTCCCATAAACCTGATTTCATTTTTAATATAATCGGAATCATAAATTTTGACGTTCTTAGCAATGTTCCATCCCCTATAATAGGAGTCAAGCTAGCGTGCATGATGCGTTCGTGGAAATGAGCGTCACACACGCACAAGCACACACATGGGCATGTGTGCATGCATGCCCACACTCACACAGACATGGCAGAGTGAGAAGAATAAACACAATTGATCCCCAATTTATAATTTACATGGAATGTGAACTCTTCACATGCCCTCGTTGAATGTGAACTAATCTCATTCATGTAACCCCCTCTCACTTTCCTTTGCCTTTTGAGTGCTTTGTATCAAATCGGTCACCCCAGGTTGGACCCGATTCGAAATGTCCAACATTCTCTCACTTGACCCATTGACACGGAAATGCACATAATCGAGGTTCTTTCTCGTTATCTCGATTCAACTTTCATATAAGTTTACATGTTATCCTGTATCACAAAAATGAATCATATGAGTCATGGAGATGAACACCTCTATACGAGATATCATATTTTCATGCAATACAAGATTATTCGTTTTCAGTGTTTTAGTATGTTAAGATTACTTTTATGAATAAGTTGGTATCTAATCATTCTATTGGTCCTTTAATATTGTTATTCTACTATTCTCTTTACCCAAACGAGAGATTCTTTATACAGAATCAACAATATACAAAATCATAGAAAATCAATTTAGTTTCATAAATGTAATCACATATAATCATAGTGTATTGTCATACATCAAAAAGAAAGATGCATTCCCATTACATGTTGAGAATATAATCTTGGTGTTAGCCTTTTAGTTTTTTTTCATACCGACTGTATTAATACATACTAAATGATTCTCAATTCTTTCTTTAACAATAAAATAATTTAACTCTATGTGTCGACATGAGGTGAAACTCTTTTTATTATTCGAGGACACGATAGTTTCATTATCACATAAGATCTTTAATGGCCTTCAAATAGAGCCTATGATAAAATCTCGGTTAAATCAATAATTTTTGCTTCAATGGCTTTTAGAAATTTCTTCACTGTCCTTCAGTGAGAAATGACACTTCGAATATTCTTAGTCACTCGTGATTGCAAAAATAACATGCTAAGATTATTTAGATTATTTGAACACTATCACTTCTCATAATCAACCTTCTGAACGCTTTCACTTATTATAGACAACCTTATGTTCGACTATACAAGATTTATATCGAAAAGGTAAATGTGAAAACATGTAAAAAACCCTATAAACCTTTAAAATTGAATAAAAAAACCCATATTCCTCCACTAATTTATGAAAACAAGGTCTCTGCATTCAGAAAGCAGTGAAAACCCAATAGGAACCAATCAAAAAAAGCTTTGAACCGGTCTTGAAATACCCTTTATCGATCAGATAATCGGTTCAGTCCTTTAAAGGGTTTAAATAGTACATAAACCCACCAGTCCAAATTCATATCCTATTTCAATGGATCCTAGGCCAGATCTGAACTGGATTCTATGTTGGATTCAAATCCTAGACCCTATCTATATTCAAACCTAGTCCGAGCAAGATATCGGGTTGGATCTGAAACTTGGGTCTGGTCCAGATCCAGAACCCAAAACCTAAATGGGTTTGATTCCGAATCGCGGTCCCGAGAACGGGTTCAGACAAGATCCACCCGATCCTCCCTCCCACCCCCACCCCCCACACATACCCGGTCCACCTGAATCCTTGGATCTGGGTCTCGATCGGGTTCGTGCAAAATGGCAACAACCTGATCCACCCAAAACCCATCAGGTCCGGGTTCAGATTGAGTCAGCCCCAGGTCAGGATCCACTATAGGTTGCTATAGTGGATCCCGACGCTCCATCCAACGTTGGTTTCTCAAACCCTCCCGCTTTGTCTTCTACTTTTGACCACCGACACCAGCGGCCGACCGAAATTCCGCCGACAATGGCAACCCTCTGCCGATGGCCTCCCTCCCCACCAGCAACAACCGGTGAAAAGAGGAGTTTTCTTTTTTTTGCAGTGTTTACCCTCTTCTCAGCATCCTCCACCGACTGCAGTCCAAATGAGAGAGAGAGCACCTTTGTTGCACTCATCAAGCAACCATGTCTCTCTTTATATAGGGGAGAGAGAGTGGGGTTACATGCATGTGAACATTTCACGTGCCCTCGTTGAATGTGAACTAATCACATTCACAGAACCCCATCCCACTCTCTCCTTTGCCTGAGTGCCTTGTGTCAAACTGGGTCACCTCCAGTTGGACCCAATCCAAAATGTCCACCAATCCAATGTACAAAGCTCACAAACAGCTCATTTTATTCCTTTTCGGGTTACATCAATAGCAGCCTATATATATATATATATATATATATATATATATATATATATATATATATATATATATATATATATATATATATATATATATATATATATATATATATATATATACAGCCAAAGTGACCAATAAGCATCCGTTAGTTATAAGACCGATTCAGATCAACCATATCAGAAGAAAACTAGGCTTAGTGAGCCTAGGATGCACAAAATGGTGCACTAAAAGGAACAAAAACCGCACCTGCACACTGAGCTGGTCCTCGAGCACATGAATTTGCACCCTCAGAAGTTAGCCTGAGAGTAGCAGCCAAGTATGTCAGCCTTGCATCCATTTCCACTAATATAGAGCCAACCTTTTTATCACTGTGAACAGTAAATTCCGCTATAGCGCATAATCATCTGCAGTCCACTTGTAATGATTCATAAAGATAATAGACGGGAAAAGCAAATATGCTAGTTAGCAGCAGTATAATTCACCTACAAATAAATGAAAATTACACTTATGAACAGCATGAAATGATTTACTTATTACCAACCTCCTACTAAGAGAACATGATAATTTTTTAAGCAAAAATTTATCATCTTTCAAAGTTTCCACCTATGCAATTGCAACTCGGCCTCTGCCAAGTCCTTCTGTGCCTTTTTCCTCCGATAGAATATAGGACAATCACGACTACAAAAATGACGTGATAATCAGCAATATGATTACATGCACCATGATTACAGGATGCAGGGGATAATGATGGAGACCTTGTACATAGAATATCCTGGTGTAGAGACCCTTGGCACCTTTAACATTCTGTCCACAGACTACCAAACTGTATCTCCAACTCCCTCACTGCAAAAGGCATAACATCAAAGTTGATAAAAATACAGTTGAATACGAATCATAGTTCTGTGACAGTCAGGTACCGTTAGAAACTGTTTTGCTATACAATTCAACTTCCCTTGCCTTGCAGTGTATACAAAGTGTTTGTTCTGCATTACTGGCAATCCAGGCAAAAAAAAAGGCATCAGCTTCCTCGTGTACAAGAGGTGCAGGTAGTAATCAAATGTACCAACACATCTATGAGAAAAATCTATTTTCATCAAAAACTGTGTCAAAAAAATTTATAACAAAGGAGGTGATCTATTAAGAAAAAAGACACATTTAATTTTAAAAAAGGATATTATCTATTAAGAATGCAAAAAGATGTAGATTTGGTTAACATGCACCAAACTTATGTCAGGAAACCGATTCTAACTTAATTTTTGCCCTGGTCTTCAAGAAATTGGAAAGTATTCACCGAAGGCAAACTGCTAAATCCTAATCTCTTTTAATGCCAGTCACTTCAGATCACCAATCCAAACACACAATGGTAGTGCTTAAGTGTTCAGAACATCATTTCAGCCAAAAGGCAAACACGATATCAGAACTTATATGCACTATAATAGAACCAATCAGTCACCTGATCGGAGTCTTGCAGCCAATACAGCTAAGTTGCTTTTTTGCAAATTTCATTATACCACTGTTTGAAGGAGTTGAAATGGAAATAGATCTGGTGTGACTACCATGGAGAAGCTCCTCTTCTGCATTTTTCAAAATGGGCTTAAATATTCTCATAAGAGACTGCAAGACATGCATAAAACATGAGTCGGCCATTGAACTTTAAAACAAATAAATAAATAAATAAGAGAGAGAGAGAGAGAGAGAGAGACTAACCTTACTAATTTGGTTCTCAAGATAGAAATGATGATCTATGGGAATATTATTCTCCAATACAAATATAGGGTCCTCTGATTTTTCATAGGCCTGTTTAACATCAAATCAATGCTCCTAAAATTAATCAGAACTTTCACATGTATCAGCCAGTTATCAAACTTGTCAGATTTCATATAACCTACCTTAGCACCTTTTGCAGCTTTAATAATTACATAAGGAACCCGGTCACCAACATTTGGTGCAGTAGCAGCATCTCTCTGTCATAACAACCACATTTAGGATTGAAAGAATTTTGTTACAGCACATATTACCAGACAAGGCAAGCTTGAAGGGCAGCTAAACATAAGCTTTATGAAAAATTGCTTGAGAATGTAAAGCTCCAAGAGAAGAAATATAATGGAAGCAATTAAACATCAATGTCTTCCCAAAAGATTTTGAAAGCAAAAGTGAATTGCACAGGATGAGAGAGAGAGAGAGAACAGCTGATATGGTCAAACAATGTATGTAACGATGTTTTCTCCCGAGTATTTAGTCCATTAGTTTTATCAAAAGACCTCTATAAATATGAATGGAACTTCTATATTTATTTAACTCAGCAAACAGAATCAGTGTCTCCGAATTTGTTTCCATTTTACATATGTATGTATATACATACAACATTTTGAACAATACAAATAAGATTACAAAGAAACAGGAAAGTCTAAAAGTGTATTCATATTCTAAAAAGCACCTACATTTTATTTGAAAAACCGAGACAACTACCAACAAATCTAAACCATTAACTTTTGAATTTCAAACGTTCATCTAAGTTTCCAAATCTACGAAAAAACTCCTAGGACAGTAACAAAGTTAAACATTCTACCTGCAACCACAGGCCTCAAGCTTTTGCAATGTTTCTTTCAGTGAATCCAAAATTACTTAAGCCCCTACTAACTTGCAAGAAGAAATAGCATAAGCCTATAAGGCATAACACCCTAATTTAATTCAGGCACAGGTACTATCACTAATCTTGAGCATGGTATGTCAAACCCTAAGTCACAGGGATTCAGCCAACCGGGTGCCGCACCTGCGTCGACGCAACACAACGTGGGTGCGGCACCCGATGCGGTAAATGAACCTTGGGTGCGGTCAATGCACCCAGGGTCATTTTTGTCTAAATTTAAGACTGAAAAAAAAATGCCCGATGTTTTATTGCTTGAGAGGAGGAGGAGCAGGGAAAAATCTCCCCAACCTGTTAAAATAGAGCATCCAGATCCATACACACAATGCTATTGACGTGTGTTGTGTTTTTATTCTCATTAATGGCATTTATGTAATATAGTCCCATTGTAAATTACTTTATATATGTGACGATTAGGGCTCGGTGGCTGTGTTCTGCTGCCCCAGCCATTCTGCATCTCTCTCTGTCTCTCCCTCTTCTTTATTTTCTGTTTCTGTGCAGCTTGCACTGCGGTAAAGACCCCTCACCAAATCTCATATGGTATCAGAGCTTAGATCCAAGTAAGTTCCATTAATCCAAGCTTTTGATCTCCCGCTCTCTACTCTTCTTCTTCTTCTATTGTTCTTCTTCTCCCTCTCATACTCCCCTATATATTCCTTTTCTTGTTTCTGCCCTGTTGGGTCGTTAGATCTGCCATAGTTTGGTTCAGATCCATTATTTTACTAATCAAATTTGACTTGAATCGTATTCTATCAGGTTCAGACCTAATATTTTGAAACAAATATCTTCTTGTCTGCCCAGTCTTTGGATTTGATATGCGTCGAGTGTTACCAACATCAGATCTGGACCTTTACATCAAGATACTTTCTTGATCTTGATTCTCATACCCAATCCAAATCCTTGTGCCTATTTCTTTACCTTCCTTTCTAATATCGTCTTCTTAGTTCTGCTTTATTCACGTTTTGCGGACTTTATTTGTCCAGGATAAGAAATAACGTGTTACACTATTTCACGTTATATTTGTCTACAAACTGTTAGTTGATTGATTGATGTGTGTATGAATTGATATCGATATTCCATCTCCTCTGGTTATATCAGATCTGGGTTTCCTCCAAACCCTAATCTCAATCCCTCTTTCTTCTCTATTCTTCTCACTTTCTTCATTACTTTTAAGACAGATCTGATCACGTCAGATTTGATATATCGTTCTTCTTGAGATTTAATCTGCCCATTTACTGTCGGTAAGTTCTTTGTCGTGAACCACAACATATCGGTCCTCTTTGATTTCTGCCTATTCCTTTCTCTGAATTGTTTCTTTGTTCTCCATATTGTTGTTTACCTTTATGTATCGCTGATCGTTCATATCAGATTTCTTTATATATTGATGTCCCTAATGTAATAGTGATTTTCACATTCACTATTATAAATCTTCCTTCTTCCTTTTAAACGAGCAGTAAAATCAGTCTTGTGCTTCTCTGTGCAACGTCTATAGGCAGACTTCAAGGCATTGACTGCGCAAGTACATGTTCTATTGAAGCTCTTGCCTTGTCTGCTTATTCGTTGTTTCATTGATATGGATTTCTACTCGACTTCTTTTGATCCCTCTGCTATTTTTTTAAACCAGCTTGTTACAGAAAAACTCACCCATTCTAATTTCTTGACATGGAAGAGACAAATACTTCCGTTCATACGAGGATCTCGATGAACATCTGGATGGTTTTGTTTTTGTGCCACCATGACTCATTTTGCAGAAAACCAAGAATGAGAAGGGTGACACAATTACCAAATCTGTTAAAAATCTAGAATTTACAGCTTGGAGAAAGCGGGATCAGTCTTTGGTTGCTTATATTACGTCAACACTCTCTCAAGAAGTGTTGGCTACTCTTTCAGATGATTGCACTGCGACAGATCTATAGAGTAAGTTCTCTGAGATATCAGAAGCTCGAGTTATGTACTTGAAAAATGAGTTTCAAAGTTTGAAGAAAGGCTCAATGACAGTTATGGAATACATAGACCATATGGAGAGTATTACTGACCAATTGACTATTATTGGAAGCGTTATTTCAGATAAAGATAAAGTACAACAACTTCTTAATGGATTGGGTCCAGATTTTAACATGTTTACCACAGCTTTGTCATGTCTTCCCCACTTGCCCAACTTTGACGATCTTCAGGCGAAACTTCTCCAGCATGAGATGATTATTAAACAAAGGGCAAAAGGAAATGAATCAGCTCGTTCTCACTTAGTTTTGGCTATAGACACTTTTGTAGGTTTTGAACGAGAGAATGGAGGAAATCAAGGAGGTAGAGGCTGAGGACGTTTTGGGCAGGGAAGACGTGGTATCTTGCCTACACCTAATATTTCGGGTGCTTTTAATGCAGGGAATCAGAGGAGAGTGCCCACTTGCTTTTTATGTAACAAAAGAGGACATGTGAAAGTTGATTGTTGGTTTAATCTAGAAAACAGAGGCAAAATAAACAAAATTGAGAATAAGTCAGTCACCACTGTTGACACAAAAGCGCCATCTGCAGATGTGCAACAACTTTTACTATCAGCATTGTCCCAGATGACGATCAAGCAAAATGAATAAGGAGAATGGTATGTTGACTTTGGTGCTGCCACTCATGTCACGGGTAATGCGGGTAAGTGTCTCACTTATTGCCTTATCTTGAAAAAGGTAGTATAGTTACGAGAGATGGAACTTCTCACTCCATTAGTCATATCGGCAGTGCACATATTCCTATGTCAAAGTCATCACTTCACTTGTCCAATGTCCTTCTTGCTCCTAATATTAAAAAGAACATTGTCTATGTGGCTAAACTTGTTGACGATATGAATTCTTCAGTCGAATTTACTCCCTCCTCTGTTTATGTTAAGGATCTAAGAACGAAGGAGACGTCCGCTGAAGGAGAGCGACGATAAAACATGTACGTCTCCAAGGAGATTCCCTCAGTTCCAGTTCTCCAGTTAGAGTCGTCCAAGCATTCTTCAGTATCTTCGTCTTCAGAGTCTTTGTCTTTCAGTTCAATTGAAGTCTTTGATTCATCTAATTGTAATAAGCCAGATATCTTTGGCAAAGTCGCTTGAGACATTGTAGTTGAGGTTTCATTGAAAATCTTGTATCTGATGTTCTTCTTCCGAAGTCTAGTTTGTGTTCCCTTTTAGAGAATAAAAAATGTTCATCTTGTGAACTCTGCAAAAGTCATGTTCTTCATTTTCATATTATTAATAAAAGAGCTTCAAAGGCATTTGAGATTATTTGTTCTGGTGTTTGGGGACCCGCCTCTATTCCTTCACTCTCTGGCCATCGTTACTATATTATATTTATTGATTCTTATTTCCGCTATACTTGGATATATTTCTTGAAACATAAGCATGAAGTTTTCCAAATATTTCGAGAATTTCATTCGATGGTCAAAACAAAGTTTTCCTGTGATATTGTGCATTTACAATATGACGGTGGAGAAGAGTATTCATCGAAAGAGTTTATTGCCTTTATTCGGAATAAAGGAATAAGTCGACAGATTTCTTGCCCTCATACCCCTCAACAAAACGGGGTCGCAGAGAGGAAACACTGACATATTGTCGAAAGTGCGATGAGTATGTTACATGACAGCAAGGTGCCCATTAGTCTCTGAACAGAAGCTTTTCACACATATGTTCATGTCATAAATCGTTTTCCTATGGCTCTTTTGGATCAGAAATCTCCTTATTATACTTTATTTGGGCAACATCCCTCTTATGATGAGATGCATGTTTTTGGTTGTGTATGTTATGTGCATATTGATTCATCTATGCGAAATAAGTTTCAGAACAAGGCCGCTAAGTGCAGATTTGTTGGGTAAAGGCTATCGATGCTATGACTCTACTACAAAACGTATTAGGACCTCCAGTAATGTTTTTGATGGGCAGAATTTTCAGATCAATGACTCTGAACAGTTGTCATGTCGAGAAATAGAGGTATATGATCCATGGATGAGCGCAGACCTTTTTGCTAATACAGGAGAGACATGTCAGGTGACTTGTCCTTCCTTTGACTTGAGTAGAGAGTTTGGTGACTCACAGATGCATGTCGAGCCATCTTCAGTTGAGCCACCTCCAGTTGAACACTTTTCTGGACAGATTTACACTAGAAGGGACAGAAATACAGGGTCGAGGGATGTGGAAGTCATCTCTAGTGATTCGGCCCAAAGGCCGTCACGCATCAGACATCCTATTCAGCGATAAGTAAGTTATGAGACTTTTTCCCTTGATTTTCAGTTGTTTATGTCTTAGCTCACAAAGCAGAATGAACTCACTTATTTTAATCAAGCCCTTCAATCCAGTCATTGGATTGAGGCTATGAATGAATAAATGGAAGCTCTTCATGAGTGCTAAACTTGGAAAATAGTACCTCGACCAGAAGGAAAAAATGTAGTTGGCTCAAAATGGGTTTATAAAACAAAATATAAGCCCGAAGGAAGTATTGACAAATATAAGGTGCGATTTGTTGCTCGGGGATTCACGCAACAATATGGTGAAGATTAAGATGAAACATTTAGTCTGATAGTCAAAATGGGCACAATTCGTGTCATCATATCCTTAGCAATCGACCGAGGATGAAAGCTTAGCCAGATAGATATTAAAAATGCATTCTTGCATGGGGTTTTAAAGGAGGAAATATATATGGAACAACCTCCTGGATATGCCGAGAAGGATCCTACTGCCTGAGTGTGCAAGCTAAGGAAATCTCTATATGGGTTGAAACAGGAGTCTCACGCTTGGTTTGAAAGTTTCTCCATGCAAATTCAAGGCTATGGTTTTAGAAGATGCTCTCTGGACCACTCGCTCTTTATTTACCAGAAGTCATACATCATTACACTTCTTCTCATATATGTTGATGATATTGTGATCACTGGGAGTTTAGACAATCATGTGCAAGTAAAGCGGTTTTTGATGAAAATTTTCAAGATGAAAGATTTAGGAGAGTTGAGGTACTTCCTTGGTGTGGAGGTTGATAGACAAAAAGACACATTGACACTCATGCAACAGAAGTACACTCTTGATCTTCTGGAAATGACCGGGATGACGAATTGCAAACCAGTCAACACTCCGAGTGTATTCCATCAAAGGCTGAGCTCTAAAGATGGCCACCTTTGTATCAACCCTACAACGTATAGACGTCTTGTAGGGATGCTGCAGTATTTGACTTTTACCAGACCTGATATAGTTTATGATGTCAATCAGGTATCTCAGTTTATGCATGCTCCAACGGAAGGTTATATGGAAGTTGTGAAGCGTATTCTATGTTATTTAAAAGGAACTCTAGGAGACCGACTTGTTCATCGCAAGAACGATAACCTAGATCAAGGACATGAACTCGTCACTTACACAGACGCTGATTGGGCAGGTGATCCAGATGAGAGACGATCCGTCTATGGATATTGTGTATACATTGGACACAATTTAGTGTCTTGGAGCAGTAGAAAACAAAAAACAGTGGAACGATCGAGTACAGAGGCAGAATACAGGTCGATGACTGCAGGCACGGCAGAAGTTACATGGATTAGACACTTATTGAGTGATCTTGGGGAGACAATTATTCTATCATCTCTTCTATGCGACAATCAAAGCGCAATAAATATTGCATGTAACCCTATTCAGCATAGCATAACGAAGCATATTGAGATTGATCAACATTTTATACGACAAAAAGTCGAGATGAAAGAAATAGAACTACGTCATGTTCGAATAGAAGATCAAGCGGCAGACTTGTTTACCAAGGGGTTAACAGGACGTCAATTTTGGTTGTTGAAGAGCAAGTTGTACATGCTCCAAGGCCATGTACAACTTGAGGGAGGGTGTTAAAATAGAGCATGTGTATGGATCTGGATCCAGATCCATACGCACGATGCTATTGGCGTGTGTTTCACATTAATACGCACGATGTTATTAACGTGTGTGTGTTTTTATTCTCATTAATGGCATTTATGTAATATAGTCCCATTGTAAATTACTTTATATATGTGACGATTAGGGCTCGGTGGCTGTGTTCTGCCGTCCCAACCATTATGCATCTCTCTCTCTGCCTCTCCCTCTTCTCTATTTTTTGTTTCTATGCAGCTTGCACTGCGGTAAAGGCCCCTCACCAAATCTCATACAACCTCCCTCCTAAAGCCGACGCGACATTGCCTTCGCCGATGCTAACGGTCTCTGACTCCTTCCGGCCGCTCCTCCTCACTTATCAGGTACGTCTCTCTCTCCCACTCTCACTCGCTCTCGCTCTCAGTCTCACGAGCTCTCCATCACTCTCAGTCTCTCTTCTCTCACTCTTAGTCGGTCTCTCTCTCACTCTCAGTCTCACTCTCCATCACTCTCAATCACTTAGAATGCACCTCCCGTAAGTTCCCTCACAACCATGATGTCAACTCCCTCTGTTATCTCTCTCTTCAATGTGGAAGAGTCGGCTAGCTAAAAAAGCAAAAGACAAAAAAAATGTAATTGTTAAAACTTCAAAATTATATATATATATATATATATATATATAATTTTTTACATTTTTGCCCTGCCGCACCCAAGCTTTTTTAAAGTGCTGCATCCCCGCACCCACACCCATGTGACATAGGTCAAACCAAAAACTTTAAAAATATAGGGAACTCATAGGCAGAGAGGAAATAAATTATCTTAAAATAATCCAAATAAAGGAAAGCATATGTCGAAATAACGGAAAAGATCAAAACATAGACCATATAACACCACCTATTTTGTGCGCTCTACATCACCATACATTTACAAAGAGAAGCCTCGTGACATTTTAACAAAATTAAGAGATCAAAGAATTGCTGAAAAGGTTTTATTGAATGAAATTTCCTCAAAATGATGGAGCTTGAGGCATGTGTTGATGGGACAGAATATATAGGCATCAATGATTGAAAGAATCAGATGCTGCTAAGCAGTTCAAACCAGAGTTACTGGAAGCGCCATAGGGAATGGGGAAGTGTGCTTCCCCAAAACGCATTTCGGAGGCTTGGAATAGCGTTCTTCCGAAACATGCTGGGAAGCGAAAAAATTGGGAAGCGTGCTTCCCCCTTTTTTCATTTTTTTGTATTTTTATTTTTATTTTATTTTATTCTCTTTTTCGCTTCCCCTCGCTTCCGAGACGATTTCTAGTTCACTTCTAAGTCGTCTCATGCTTTCCGCTTCCTAAAATTTTAAAAGTGCCTCGCTTCCGCTTCTCGAATCGCTTCCCGCTCCGGCTTCCTCGGCTGCAACTTTGATTCAAACAAAATTCTAAAGAAGAGGCACAGGAAGATAACTTCCTTTGCGCATGCGCTCAGCAAGTTCAACATGTGCAGACTTGACGGCATATTTTTGTCAAGCCCTATCAGCCAAAAGTTTGGATTTCTTAAATTACCATTCTAATCCAAGCAAAAATTTCTTGAAACCAATAAAGCACATAGTAAGCATGGCCAGCAACCAGTAGCCATATACCTCAACTTTCCATTTAGATACCACTTAAACTAACAAACTACACTAACCTTTGTAATCACCAAAAGAGACAAATCCATGCGGTTCATAAGGAGATCAGCAATTGTGTTCTTAACATACTGAACAGCTGATGGAATGTCACGATCAAATAGTATTTTGTGAAGGCACTCAATCACCAAGTTCTTTACCAAAAGACAGTTGTCCCTTCGAAATGTTTCAATGCCTGCACCACACAACTTGGGAAAATTAATAGGCATACAGGTCCAAACTAGAATCTCTCAAAAGTCTAAATCCAACTCACCTTTTGTATCCATCTTGTCATATTTTTCTGGGTCCGTCCACAAAAGTCCAGCATATCTCTTCTTGCTAATAAGATACGGATAATAAACTTTCTCAAATTCCAGCTTGATGGGCTAACAATTAAACAAACACAAAAAACGTCCATTCATCAATTTGTATGTTAATCTAGGGGTATTTTGTAACTAAAAATAATTGATAGTATGCAGTCAAGAAAAAATATGCTCACCTTCATTAGACCATCATAGGAACCCACTTCGAAACAGTTGTATAGTCTCACTTGCTGCCCAAATTTCAGCTCTTTGGACCACATCAATTAAAATACAGGCTTAAATGTTATAAAGAGCTGTGTTGGTGACATTTCAAAGAAATTGGATATGAACCATCATAAAGATGACGACTCATCCCTCAAACTCTGAGACAGCAATACAAGTGCTTTAAACGGTATAAACTGCTCGCAGATTAGGATCAGTTTTCTGTGTTAAAAATGTAATATCAATATGTAATGACAATAATGTATTTTTAGTTTAGTTAAAAGCTAGTTAGAATTAGGTTTAGGATTTTATTTTAGAGTTTTAGACAGTTTTGGACATGTTACTTTTTGACCAAAGTCAAAAAGCAACATGTACTAGAGAGTCATTGGACTCCCAACGACTCTAATTAGAGCCGTTGGGAGCCCAACAACTCCCTCTTTGCTCTCTCCTTTATGCACTATAAATATGGGGCTATTCCCCCTTGTAAAGTAACTTTTAGTTATACACTGCCGGTCCCAAGCCCGGATAAAGGAGGAGAGTTGCGGTAGGCCTGTGACAGCCAGCATAAAAACTTAGTCATACCCTATGAATATGAACCAATATGAGAATTTAGTTGGGGCGTTCCCTACTGAGTGACGCGTTGTACTCTGTAGGCCCGGAGGCAGTGATAAATGGGCAAGGGTTGCTAGGTCGTCGCCCGGAAGTGACGCGTCACACCGGCGCCCGGGTGTGGTGTCAAATAGGCAAGGGTTCCCTCACTTTGTTGGACGGGTGGGGGTAAAGAAGTTAGTCCAAGACCATAAAATTAGGTTAGCCACTTGGAACATAGGATCTTTAACTGGTAAGTTGGTAGAGTTAGTAGATGTTATGTGTAGGAGAAAGATTGATATTTTATGTCTACAAGAGACCAAATGGGTAGGTGAGAAAGCAAAAGTGATAGAACCTTGGGGATATAAGATTTGGTATACAGGAATAAATAGGAATATGAATGGAGTAGGGATTGTTATGAGTCGTGAGTTTATAGATAATGTAGTTGAGGTCCGTAGGAAGGGTGATAGGATTTTAATTATTAAATTAGTATTATGTACGAATATTATTAATATTATTAATGTTTATGCACCTCAAGTAGGTTTATATGATTTTATTAAGCGTCAATTTTGGGAAGATTTAGATGGAGTAGTACAAAGGATATCTTATGGAGAAAGGCTTTTCATCGGCGATGACCTTGATGGGCATGTAGGCATTAGTAGGGATGAATTTGAGAGTATCCATGGAGGCTATGGTATAGGAGAAAGAAACAAAAGTGGAGAAAGGATTTTAGATTTTGGTTTGTCCTATGATATGATCTTAGCAAACACTTGGTTTAGGAAGAGGAAGTCTCACCTAGTAACATTTAAAAGTGGGGTTAATACGAGTCAGATAGATTTTTTCCTACTTAGAAAAAGAGATAGGGGTTGTTGCATCGATTGTAAGGTTATACCGGGAGAAAGTGTAGCTACACAATATAGAGTCTTAATTTTAGATCTTAGAATTAGACAATGCCGCAAAAGGGATAGACATATGATAGATCCTAGAATTAAGTGGTGGGCACTGAAATGAGCTAAACAAGGAATGTTTGTAGAGCGGGTAGTTAAGGAAGTTGATTGGTGTCTCGAGGAGGATTCAGAATCTATGTGGAATAAGATATCGGGTGGCATGAGAAATGTGGCTAAGGAGGTATTGGGTGAGTCTAAAGGCGGTGCACCGCTAGGTAAGGCTACATCGTTGTGGAATGAGGATGTCAAATTAGCTATTAAGGTTAAAAGAGAGTGTTATAGAAATCTAAGTAAAAGTCGTGATAATGAGAATTTGGAGAAGTATATGATAGCAAAGAAGGAAGCTAAAAAAGTAGTTCGGAACGCGAGAGATAAGGTATATAAGGAGGTTTATGACAAGTTGGATACCAAAGAGGGCGAGAAGGATATTTATAGGCTTGCAAAGATGAGAGATAGGAAATCGAGGGATCTGGGTATGGTTAGATGTATCAAAGATGAAACGCAAAGGGTTTTAGTTAAAGATGAGGAGATTAAGAAGAGATTATTTTGATAAGCTATTTAATGAAAGTCATGCTCAGGATCTTGAAGACTTTTCCATTCCTTTTCATGAGATGAATCGTGACTTTATGCACAAGATTCAAAAGAAAAAAATTGCAGAGGCTTTGGAGAAAATGAAATCAAGAAGGGCAGTTGGCCCAGATGGTATACCTATCGAGGCTTGAAAATGCTTGAGAGAGAAAGGTTTAGAATGGTTGACAAATCTTTTTAACAAGATTTGGCGGACAAATAAGATGCCTAATGAGTGGAGGAAGAGTACTTTGGTGCCTCTATATAAGAATAAGGGTGATATACAAGATTGCACAAACTATCGTGGTATAAAACTCATGAGTCATACTATGAAACTTTGGGAGAGGGTGATTGAGTCTAGGTTGAAGAAGGTTGTCATGATATCAGAGAATCAATTTGGTTTTATGCCTGGAAGATCAACTATGGAAGCTATACATCTTCTTAGACAACTTATTGAGAGAAATAGAGAGAGGAACAAAGATTTGCATATGGTTTTTATTGATTTGGAGAAAGCTTACGATAGAGTACCTAGGGACGTTCTCTGGTGAACAATGATGAAGAAAGGTGTTTCTCTCAAGTACATTAGTATAATTAAAGATATGTATAAAGGAGTAGTAACCAATGTCCGCACTTGTGGAGGGGTGACAACCAATTTTCCTATAACGGTTGGGTTACATCAAGGATCTGCTTTAAGCCCTTTCCTATTTGCTATAGTGATGGATGAGCTTACGAGATCAATTCAAGAAAATGTGTTGTGGTATATGTTGTTTGCTGATGATATTGTTTTGATTGATGAGTCTAGAGTTGGGGTTAATGCTAAGTTAGAATTATGAAGACAGACATTGGAAGCAAGAGGTTTTAAGTTGAGTAAGAGTAAGACAAAATACATGGAATGTCGATTTAGTAAGCAACGAAGTAATGATGGGAGTGTAGTGAAGCTTGGTGAGCAAGAAATACCGGTGGATGATTGTTTCAAATATTTGGGATCTATCATTCAAAAGTATGGAGAAATTGATCGAGATGTAAATCATAAGATAAAGGTTGGGTGGATGAAATGGAAGAGTGCAACTGGAGTGTTGTGCGATCGTAGAATGCCATTGCGGTTGAAGGAAAAGTTTTATAGGACGACTATTAGGCCCGCTTTACTGTATGATACGGAATGTTGGGTTGCCAAGAGACATCATATTCAAAAAATGAGTGTAGCTGAGATGCGTATGCTGAGATGGATATGTGAAAATACAATAAAAGATAAGATTCAGAACGAGGAGATACGTAAGAAAGTAGGCGTTGCACCCATTGAAAATAAGATGAGAGAGAATCGTTTACGGTGGTTTGGACATATTCGGCGAAGGCCTAATGATGCTCCAGTTAGAAGGATGAAGAAATGGGAAAATATATTAGTTAAAAGAGGTCGCGGTAGGCCTAGGAAGACATGGATGGAGGTGATAGGAAATGATATGAATGCTTTGAACCTCACCGAGGACATGTCATTGGATAAAAATGATTGGAGGAGAAGGATTCATGTGGAAGACCTAGAATGATTTTCTTTTTTGGTTCATATCGCCGACCCCAATTGTTTTGGGATGAAGGCGTACTAGTTGTTGTTGTTGTGTTGTTGAGTCTTAGACAGTTTTGGACATGTTACTTTTTGACCAAAGTCAAAAAGCAACATGTACTAGAGAGTCATTGGACTCCCAACGACTCTAATTAGAACCGTTGGGAGCCCAACAACTCCCTCTTTGCTCTCTCCTTTATGCACTATAAATATGGGGCTATTCCCCCTTGTAAACTAACTTTTGAGTGTGGGCTTTTTCCCACTTGAACGAGATATAATTTTTTGCCTTGCACACTCTTTTGAATATTTTGTTTGAACCCTAGTGGTTCAGTTGTTGTGAGTGTGTTGTGTGAACCATTGTGGTTATTGGGAAAGGATCTTCTGTGAACATCGAAGCTTCTTTTGTGGGTTTTATCTTCTTACATGGTATCAGAGCTCCCTTGTGATCAAGTTTTTTATCTGAGTGCATTGGGAAGTGTGCCACTCAAGTTTAGAGAAGAAGAGATGTTTCTTCAAGTATATGTAAATTCATGGTATAAGTGAAGCTTGGAGGTGTATTCGTATCTACCATCCGTGGTGGAGTACATTTTTTTCCTCTACTTCTATTTGTTTTCTTTTTTCTTCGTATTAAACCTTGTAAAATGAATGACAATGATAACATCACCATTAAACCCATTAAACTCAATGATTCAAACTATATTACATGGGCTTCAATTATGAAGCAACTTATATGGGGAAAGGGGTTGTGGAGATTAGTGGATGGAACTGACTTGAAACCTAAACTAACCTTCACAAAGGTTGAAGGTGAAAAAGAAATACCTCTTACGGAGGTAGAAAAGACTAAAACCATTACCACTTACGAGAAAAAGTGGAAAGAATGGAGAATGGGACACGTCAAGATTATGTCTTGCTCATAAGTAGTGTGGATATAAAAAAGTGTTCAAGTCTTACAAAGTTTGAATATGTAAATGACACTTTGAACTATCTTAAGATAATGTATTCTCTTAAAGACATTGCACATGTGTGCAATCTACAACATCAAGTCCGGAATACAATTTAAGGAGACAAAAATATTAGAGAGTACTATAATAGCTTGTCCGAATTATGAACCAAAATGGCATTGCCCACAAGACATAGAACTCCGCCAAAATCAATGGGCTAAGATCAAAATTTGAAGCTACCAAGTCCATTCTTCTTCATCAAGGAAAGGTTTCCTCAATAGAAGATACTATAGAAGAATTGAACATGGAGGAAAATCGGCTCAAAAATAGATTTGTCAAAAGTGATGATCACTCAGTTATAACCGTATCTAGACCGGGGAATCATGTTCGCACTTACAAACCTCCAAACTATGGAAGAACGAATGATGAAAATGATTTTAAGAAAAGAAAAGTAATTTGTTACTACTGTCGTGAACCAAAACATGTAAAAACTTACTCTGCAAAAAATCATATAGAAAGAAGGTTGCCTCTGTCGGACCTCTACAAGAATCCAATGAATCTTTCATTGGAAGCATGTCTCTAGCACAACTAGTGGAGACACTTCAACCACTGCTCAAAGGAGTGTCTTCCTTTACTGGAGCCGCAGTCTCTTTCATTAACACTCCAAGTTCAGATCCAGGTAAATTTCTTTGGCTTCTTTTCATATGACCCCAAATATTAATGTGTTATCTAAATGTCATTAACTCAAATGGGTCAAATGTATGGGTGGCAATCGGGTCGGGTTGACCGGTTGGCGGGTCGTGTCGGCGGGTTGGCGGGTCAGCATACCTCAACACGAACCCGACCCGTTTATTAAACGGGTCGGTTGTGGCAAACACGAACCCGACCCATTTATTAAACGGGTAACCCGACACGACACAGTTAACCCGTTTAATAAATGGGTTGGGACGGGTAAACGGGTTGGCAGGCGGGTTGGCGGGTCGGGTTCGGGTAAACGGGTTGACCCGCCCGCCTAACCCGTTTATTAAACGGGTCAGCCGGGTTGGCGGGTTGGCATACCATTAACACGAACCCGACCCGTTTAATAAACGGGTTAAGTGGGTCGGCCCGTTTATGACACGAACCCGTTTAAGCCAAACCTGAACCCGCCTAAGAGGTGGGTTGGCGGGTCGGGTCAGGTTTTGCCACCCCTAGTCAAATGTATTTACAGTTGATAGAACATCTCTTGAAATTATCTAAAAACGGCATCAACAGAAATTAACAGAAAGAGTAGAAATGACATCTATTATGCCAATGATACTCTTGGACCCAGTTTCATCAATTTGCAAATTCTTTCTCAGCTAGTTTGTGGGACAATATTCCACGCAATTGCCACAATATATAAAGATTCCTATAAGAAAAAGAAATTAAACAATGGGAAACATGGACGCATGCACAGCTTCTGCTCCTTTAGTGTGAACAATGGCATCATTTAAACAATAAGAGAAAACAAAAACCATCTCCAATTAGAAAAAAAATGATCAGAACCAAATTAACCGGTGAACAATAAGTATCCTAACCTCAAACGCAATCAAGTCCAAAGAAAACTAATCAAAACAAGAGCCGAACCTTCCTTCGTGACGCCGAAAATCGGAAGCACGGCTGCGGGGCCAAACGAATGGGGGCACGAGCTCCCTATCGCTCTCCACGATGATATAATCGATCTCAAGCTGCTAAAACAATGCGACCCAAACCCCACGAAAAACCCGCAAATCAAACAACAGAAGCCAAAAAAGTTAACCCTAAGGATCAGAAAAGAAGCGAAAGAAACAGATAAAGGGAAGAAGAGAAGAGGCGATTGATACCTATGCTCTTGGCTTGGGAGGAGAAGTCGGGGTCGACCGGCGGCCTCTTCCACTTGGCCAGGCGGGCGGCGAGGCCCTCGATGCCGGATTCTTCAAGCTCCTCGTCCCGGATTAGGGTTTCCTCCAGGAAGACATCCTCATCGACCATCTCCTCCTCCAGCGGGGGAGGGGGGGCGCCCATCCCTACCCCTCCTCCCCTGAGCTAGAAGGGCTTCTTTGATGTAGGGTTGGGAGGGGCCGCCGGGGTAGATGGACGCTTCTTGTTCTTCTCCACTACTCCTTCCTTCTTCCTCGCTTCCCATTCGTCCTCACACAGACTACACAGAAGAGAGAGAGAGACTTGGTTTCCCGCCGAGTGCCCCCATTCTTGCCCGGATGATCGCTTGGAGCACTGTGTGTGAAAAATATCGACGATATTTTGAAAAAAAAAGTGATATTTACCTGGCTGGTTTTCGGTGAATACTACCATAAATTATTTTTTCTGATTTTTTTAGTTTTAAAATTAATTAGCTTTTTTAATTTGTAAATATTAATGAAATTTGTTTTTTTATTTAAAATTTCCCTTTTTTGTCAAAAATATGATATTAAAAAAAAAACAAATCCTCACGAGCTTTTGGCTGCCGATAAAAACGGTTTGTCACTGTGGGCAGGAAACAGGGCCCGTGGGCCCACAGTCATAACTAAATAAAGCGGCAATATCACGGGCGTTAGTTTCTGGAGAGAAATTGAAAATTTTCAAATTTCTCTCATTTTTTGTTGGAAGATATCGGCAAAAGTAAATGTATTTAAATTATTAAAATGCATGCAAAAATGAATAAAGCCCATAAAAATTGTGCAGAGTGCAGTAAATTTTATGCTAAGTATAACAACAACAACAACTAGTACGCCTTCATCCCAAAACAATTGGGGTCGGCGATATGAACCAAAAAAGAAAATCATTCTAGGTCTTCCACATGAATCCTTCTCCTCCAATCATTTTTATCCAATGACATGTCCTCGGTGAGGTTCAAAGCATTCCATATCATTTCCTATCACCTCCATCCATGTCTTCCTAGGCCTACCGCGACCTCTTTTAACTAATATATTTTCCCATTTCTTCATCCTTCTAACTGGAGCATCATTAGGCCTTCGCCGAATATGTCCAAACCACCGTAAACGATTCTCTCTCATCTTATTTTCAATGGGTGCAACGCCTACTTTCTTACGTATCTCCTCGTTCTGAATCTTATCTTTTATTGTATTTTCACATATCCATCTCAGCATACGCATCTCAGCTACACTCATTTTTTGAATATGATGTCTCTTGGCAACCCAACATTCCGTATCATACAGTAAAGCGGGCCTAATAGTCGTCCTATAAAACTTTTCCTTCAACCGCAATGGCATTCTACGATCGCACAACACTCCAGTTGCACTCTTCCATTTCATCCACCCAACCTTTATCTTATGATTTACATCTCGATCAATTTCTCCATACTTTTGAATGATAGATCCCAAATATTTGAAACAATCATCCACCGGTATTTCTTGCTCACCAAGCTTCACTACACTCCCATCATTACTTCGTTGCTTACTAAATCGACATTCCATGTATTTTGTCTTACTCTTACTCAACTTAAAACCTCTTGCTTCCAATGTCTGTCTCCATAATTCTAACTTAGCATTAACCCCAGCTCTAGATTCATCAATCAAAACAATATCATCAGCAAACAACATACACCACAACACATTTTCTTGAATTGATCTCGTAAGCTAAGTATTGCAGATAAAAGGCACGTTTGGAAGCTAGAAAGATGTAGAAAAAATGATGCAAAATGAAAAATCCGAGACTTTTTCTTTGATGGAGTTTTTTTAAAAGTACATTTCAAATTTATTTTCGTGGGTGGTGGAGAAATGTTTTCTACTAAGAGAATTTATTTTTACACTCCTCACCACCCATCTCTCACCACCACCGCCCATGGTAATATCTTGTAATTTTTTGGGCTTTTAAATTTAATTAATGATATTTTTATGCAATTAATAATGTTTTATGCAATTTTGATGTAAAATAATAAGTAATATTATTTTAAATGTAGATGGGGGGGGGGGGGTTGGCACAAGCTTTGGACTCTAATTGGATCATGGACCTTGTGGCATGATCTAAGGTTTCTAATTAGTTTTATTTTTGTTTTAAAAAACTAATTAAATTAGTTAAAGTCTCCTCAATAAGAGGAAAAGGGGTTTTTCTTTCCCTCTCAAAGAGCTATCATGAGTTTGAGAGAGAGAAAAAACAAAAAAAAGAGATAGAGGCTGTCGGTTTCGAAAACCATAGAGGAGGCCATTGAGTTTTATGAGAAGCTTCATTAGGGTTCGTTCATTTGCATCATCGGTAAGGTACGGGTTTCATTGGCATGGGTTGAATCAAACATGAATTTAAGAAAATAAAGATTTAAAACCAAAATCTGTATTGATTAGATTGTTTTTTATAATAGGCTAGGCCATTTGAAATTTCTGAATCTATGCATTTTTTGTTTGATTTAATAACCTGTCTAGATTATATATTAATCTAATCATATGGGTCATGAGTTTTGGAGTTTTAATAACCTAATCTAGTTATGAGTTTATAATAAATCTTGGCATGAACTGTATAATGGTTGAGTTTGTCCATGTATTTTGGATTTCTTGTTTATGTATTTTAGAGTTGTGCAGTTTTATTCCACTCATCAAACGGTTTGCAAGGTCTAGGTAGGGGTGGCAAAATCTGACCCGACCCGCCAACCCACTTCTTAGCTGGGTTAGGGTTTGACTTAAACGGGTTTGTGTCGTAAACGGGTCGACCCGCCTAACCCGTTTATTAAACTGGTCGTGTTCGTGTTAGGGGTATGACAACCCGCCAACCCGTTTGACCTGTTTAATAAACGGGTTAGGTGAGTGGGTCAACCCGTTTATACAAACCCGTGAACCTGCAACCCATATATATATATATATATAAAGAGAAAGAGAGAGAAATGGGTCTGACCACTTTTCAGCCAGACATTTCCAGCCGTTGGATTTGATTTAGTTCCAACGGCTGAAAAACAGGTTACTTAGTTCCCTTTTTTCCCATTTGTAACCCTCACGCTACCCATTTCGCTCTCCCTCTTCTCGTCTCTCCTTCGCCCTTCGCCGCCGTTGCACCCTTCCTCTCCTCTCCCTCATCCTGCCCTCTTCCTCTCCCCTCTCGCTAGTGTGACCTCCGGCAACCACTCCGGCGACCGTCCGACAACATCCAACTGCTCTAGCGACCATTGATACCCCCAGAGCCACCTCCGCTCGTGTCTACTCTTTGCCCTCTCGTTATCTCTTTTCACCTATTGTCGTCTGCAATGTCAGGCCTTCCCTGATGACCCCAAGCCCTGTCATTGCTCATCCTCTCTGCTGTTGAAAAATATCAAACCCTTATCATTTGTCATCCTTTCTGATGTCTCTCTCCCCTTTCCCTTGCACACAGGTTATCGTGTTACTCGGGTCGGTTATCATGTCTATGTTATCGGGTTGCGGGTTACTCGGGTCGGTTATCGTGTCTATGTTATCGGGTCGACCCATTTAATAAATGGGTCGCCGTGTTGTGTAATCGTGTTGTGTCGACCTGACCCATTTATTAAACGGGTGTGTCGGGTTACCCGTTTCATAAATGGGTCGTGTTCGTGTTTGCCACATCCGACCCGTTTAATAAACGGGTTGTGTTCGTGTTGAGGAATTCTGATCCTCCAACCTGACCCGATTGGCACCCCTACGCCTAGGTGGTCTGAACCTCAATCAATTTGAGGATTCATGTGGACTGAACCTCAAATAGGATTTGAGGGTCCATTTCATTGATTTCCTTTGATGGGTCTGGACTGATCCACAACAGGAATTGTGTTGATCGATTTTCCTTGATGGGTTTGGACTGCTCTACAACAAAAACCGAGAGTGACTGATTCTATGATTAGGATTTTTAGTGAACCATAGATTTGTCCAAACCCCGTGTCATGTGGGTCGGGATTGATCAGAGACAACATCTCTCTCTCTCTCTCTCTCTCTCTCTCTCTCTCTATATATATATATATATATATATATATATATATATATATATATATTAAAACTGTGTCAGCACTGGGTTGTGGGATTTGTATTAGTGTGATATAGAGTCAGAGTTTTTATTAGTTATTTGAAAGATAGTTTTAGATTGATAAAAAATTGAGTTGTAAGTGAGTATTTAAATGTGATAATTTTGGTTTAATGAAATCTAAGAGTTCCTGAATTACTAAATCTAATTTTGGATTTAATAAAATCTAAAGTTCTGTCGATTTGTGTAAATTTGGTTTTAGATTTAAAATGTGAATTTTTAGTTGATCGATTAAATATGAGGTAGGTTGATTAAATTAAATATGATTGTATGATTATAATAAATCTGATTTTATTCGCCTTAAAACTATATTTACATTTTTTTATTTAGAGGAACTAGACTTTAAATCAATAATGGGTTTTAAATTTAAATCTGATTTTTAAATCAAGTTTAAATCTGAGTTTTGATTTAATTGGATAAATCTGGATTTAAATAAGTTCAAGTTTATTTAATTATAGGTTTAAATCTAGAATTTTATTGATCAAATTTTGAATTTTTGGTTAAACTATCTAAATCTGGGATTTCGTTTAGAAATCCAATATTTTTGTAGGTATGATTACAAAAGTCAATTTTGGGTTGCGGTTAAAATTATATTTTTAATGCAAGGCTCATAAACTCAATTGTTTTCATTTTGGTTCAAAGTCTGCATTGAGTCCAGTGGTTCTTAGAATCCAAATTTTCATTTGGTTCAGAACCTGGGTTCTTTTGATTATGCTTTGAAGCTAGATTTTAGACAGAGATGTGAGTATGGGTTTCATTCGTGTGGATCTGTTGTGAATCTACGTCTGTTTATTTTATTCATGTGAACTAGATGTTTATGTGAAAGTGTGTTTTGTTTGAGGGGCGCAGATTGGGTAATGGTTATGGTAAGCTATTTAAGGGCCTTTTAAGGCTATATGTTTGTGCCATGTTATTTTGACAACTTTTAAAGTTACTTTGATATGTTGATTTATAATGCTTTTGATTTAATTTCACATGTGGCATAAATATTACACTGTGTTATAATCTCTACTGGGTGATAACCCAATCAAATAATGCATGTGTGTTGTTTTGTGTGAAGAACCCTTAATTGATTATGAAATACTCAAATAGTATAATTAATTTTTTTCCTTCATAGCCTTTTGAAATATAATAAAAGATAAGATTCGGAACGAGGAGATACGTAAGAAGGTAGGCGTTGCACCCATTGAAAATAAGATGAGAGAGAATCGTTTACGGTGGTTTGGACATATTCGACGAAGGCCTAATGATGCTCCAGTTAGAAGGATGGAGAAATGAGAAAATATATTAGTTAAAAGAGGTCGGAGTAGGCCTAGGAAGACATGGATGGAGGTGATAAGAAAGGATATGAATGCTTTGAAGCTCACCGAGGACATGGCATTGGATAGAAATGAATGGAGGAGAAGGATTCATGTGGAAGACCCATAATGATTTTCTTTGTTGGTTCATATCGCCGACCCCAATTGTTTTGGGATGAAGGCGTAGTTGTTGTTGTTGTATCTTTTTCGTTGGAATATTGGAATTTCAAACTTCTATGCAGGGGATTGATCAACTCCGGCCAAGCCTTGGTCAGCAAGTACAAAAGTCCTTCATGCAAACTCCAAACCAGTTTCAGCTTTTGACAGCCCAACAACAACATCATTTGTTAGCAGAGCCTTTTGAAAAATGTACAATCCTTGAAAGGCAGTCACGAGAGACCATGAGGATACTGAACGCCGTGTGTGATGTTTACCCCAAAAACCTGATAGGTGGTTTGTGTTCCTAGCCGCGGTTGTAGGAAACTTTCACCACTTTGCTCGTGTGTAGTAGTGTCTGATTTAACTGTAGTTATTGGTATACCAAAAAAAGTGGTGTCGGAGGATGATAATGTCATTATCGTCTTAACATTAGGTGATGATTCCTAATGTTTCAACTTAAGATAATAATTCATGACGTTGGTCGAGAGACATGTGGGACCTAGATAATAAAATACAAAATTATGTTTTTAAAATACAACTGAGGACTACCTTGAACCTTGGGATTGAACCCATTTGTTGTATCGGTTTGATTTGAGCAAAATGAAAACTTAAATGAGGTGAATTAAGGCTGTGGACTGTGTTTTAAGGATTTCTTAAACTTATGTTTGAATTGATGTATTCTTTTTTTTCTTACAGTTGGATTTTGAAATGGTTTCATATGAGAACTTTGGCTCTTACCTTATTTTTAAAAATGCATTTTCAGTTGTTGAGGCTCAAGATTAGCTGAGTATGGTGATGGTGAAAATGACGTGTTGGAGAAGGAGACGATTTATGATGTGGTGGTCAGGATTTTAACTGCTATGAGATTGAACTATGTTTAAACTTATGAACTTAAAGTTGGATTGATTGAATTGATTTTAATTTGAATTAAATTATGGTTTGATTTAAATCATGGTTGAAAATGGGTGTTATCTTATGGATATGAAATCTGTGGTGTACCCTAGGTTCATGGGTTTGTTTTTTTGCAAAAATTTAAAACGTATGTTCCCTTATAAAAAAAAATCCTCAAGGTTTTCAAGAGTAAGTTTGGGATCATTACACTCACCATCTCACCATCATCACCACCGTCCTCTTGCTCTTTCTCTCATTTTTTCATTATGTTTTTCTCATGCTACACAAACAAGAAAAAAATTTCTTTTGAAAAACTTCTCGTACCAAAAACTCTCATAGTCTAAACTTTCTTTTCCAATGAGAGTTTATGTCTCTTCCAAACATGCCCAAAAAAAAAAGTGATACAGGTTTTGAATGTTGTGGTCAATAAGGTCTCAGTTTCTGGTTTTCCAAGTTTCAACATAGTCAACTTTTGAGTTGAACAAAAAACCAGTGTCTTCTCACTCCTGATCTTGAGTTTTTGTTGAAATTAGATCGTTTTTACGAGCTTTTTTCCCTTTTATAGATTGAAGTGTCATGACAATTTTTTTCCTTTTTTCTTTCTGATTTTGCTTCCATTTCAAATTCTTGATATTTCCATGTTTCTTGATGCTTTTGCTAATTCGATCCATTGGCAGCATATATATTAATCTTTTTTTCGACATAGGAGCATCTATATTAATCTTAATCCATACTTTCGTTGATGACAAATCATCTCATTTTGGATACATGGAGATATTTTGGTCATTAAAAATAGGTGACAAATTTTGAAACATGTCATTTTCTTATCTTTTTTCTTCATTTTTCTTTTGGTTAGTCAAGTTAGGGTTTTTGCAGCAAAATGTATCGATTAAACATCTATTTTTTTATAAGCAAGTTGGGGTTAGCCATACCCCTACCCGATACCATTGGGATTAGAACTTGCAACGTCTCAACACAATGTGACACTCATTAGCTGCTCCTACCAGACAAGCAGAGACCCCTGGTGGTTCGATTGGACATCTTGTTCAACTTAAAAAGCTATATGCTTTTTGTATTCACTTCAAAATCAATGCTCAAGATTGAATCATGTTGATGCATAAGAGCGGCCATTGCTTTATCATGGTTGGGGCACGTCAGGCTGGTTAGTCATGTCATTGACTCAGAGTTTTTCCTCACAGAGAGGCGGACATATTAAGTGACTTGGTTTGCCATAAAAAAATGCTATTGTAGGACTGGCAAACAACCCTAATAAAGTGATCGTGAGATGTTCAAGCTCTGATCATGCTTGTGGTAAGTAAAGCTTTGCTTGAGCTGACTTATTTACTAAACCAATATATTGTCTCACAACTGAAAGCAATAGGATTTGAACTCTAGACCTGCTCGGTTGGGATGAGCTGAAAAGTACATTTTTTAAAGTTAAGTTTAACGAATCTGGGTCCAACCCTTTTGAGTGACCCGGTTTGACACCATTAGTGGGCCACATTAGTGGAACACATAATGGGGAGATAGTGGGTGACAGTTACATATGTAACTGCCTCTTTCCCCATTATATAAGGGGGTTGGCTGCTACGAAGATGATGGGAGATTCATGGCAAGTCTACCCAAATTCCACATATAGATAACATGGTATAGGATCCTGCTCAATGTCAACCTAAGGTTTGGGCTCATCGTGGGCGTCGATCGGATGAGAAGAACGCCGAACACCTGCACACACACTCTGTGGCATCAACAAATACACTTTCTGGTATGCTTTCTGTGTATGTTGATGCAGGAAATCACCAACAATGGGTTATGGGCCCACCACCATGCATACCGTTGCGCGTGGGTGCGTGCAGGACTAGTGGCGTTTGCTGCGATTGTCGTCATGGGGCGACGTAAGTTGCAGGTTGACGACGACAGCCACCGTGAGGTGACTTTTTTTTTTGACAGTCTGTCGTCATGAGGCAACTGCATCAGACTAAAACTGTCGCTGTGGGGCAACAGTGTTTCCCGGCAGCCCATCAACATTGGTCACCAGTAAATGGCGGCTGTCATCGTGGGGCGACAAAGTTTCTCGACAGATTGTTGCCATGGAGCAATAGGCTTCACTGACGACAGTGCCATCCTGAGGTGACCGCCCATCATCGTGGGGCGACGTTGGTCACCAAACGATAGTGACAGTCGTCGTAGGGCGACTGCCTTTTCAGGAAACCGTTCGTCGATGGTGCTTGCAACCCCGACAACCCTCATTAAAAAAATGCAGATTGAGGGTTACCTATGGCCGTCGGGCTGCAGGGGGATCAAAGGGTTTTTCCGGACATTGAGATATCGCCAGGATGCGTCGTCAGACAGAGCCCCCCCCCCCCCCCCCCCTTTTCTTTTGCCGATTTACCTGTGTCGTCGAGCGTCAGGCAAAATAAATGACATCTGACACGATGGGGGTCTGTTGTCACTGGTGACATAAGGTATCTGAGGATGTCACCTGAAGCATCGTCGGGGGGGGGGGGGTTGTCGGATTGTCGACGTCCATCTGGCGACGCATGGAATCCAACCCCCCCCCCCCTTTCTCTGCTTCTTTAGTCATGGGGCTGCAGTGGAGTCAGCCATCGCAGGGGAAATGAGTTGATCGTCGTGGAGCGATATGCCAGAAGGGGCGGCCATTGGGTCACCGCAGCGACGAAGTCCCTCAACCGCAAGGGCCGTCGCCTGAGATCCCTTGCACCATTGGGTTGCAAGGTGGTCGGCCTGCACCAAGATCACCACAGACGTCGTTGGGGCTGGAATGGGGTTGACATCACCGGATGGTCGGCGTTCAGGGTTTAAAACCCCCCTGCTCCTTCAGTCGTCGGGCTGCAATCTGGTCTGTCGTCGCCGGAGACCGTCGGGGGAATGATAGATGGCGGCGCCGCTGGCAGATGTGACCGGTCACTGAAGCACCGAGATTCACTGGTGTAGTAATGGTCGACCTCCGGACCGGGTGGCCGATAGAGGAACCCTTTCGTTGGAAAGGGGGGGTGACCTTCGTTGGGGGTCGCCATCGAGCCCTCACCGGTATGCATCGCCGTGGGGTGTTGCCGGAGGTGACCATCGCCGGTTGGGCATCGGTGTCAGTCGTCGTACATCGTCGTGGGGCGACGTGGGTTGCCGTGAAACCTGGTAATGGGGAGCGATTCCGTTTCTTTGAAAAACTGAAAGGGTTTTTCGGTTTTCTCAAAAACTGAATGCCCTTTAGGTTTTTGGAATGGATCCCAAAAATCGGGTCCAGCAGATCATTAGACCAGATCCAGACCCATATAGTATTCTGGGTCTGATCCGGTGACACCGAGTCCATTTCGGAATAGGTGACCCAGGTCGGACCGGGTGGCATACCCGATCGAAACCTGGATTTTGGGTGGTTTGGGTCTGCCTGGATCCATTCGCTGACGGATCGTAGGATCGCACCCGAACCCATTCGGTATCCGGGTCTAGGTCTAATTCATTTTGGGGTTGGATCCATATATAGGATTCGGATCTACCTTGGATCTGGCTCGCAGTTTTGTCTCATGACCGAACTCGGACCCATAAGGCATCGGGTCTGAGTCTGGTCCTATGGACTCGAACCCATTTATTATTGGATTTGGGTCAGAACTGTCATTTTGGATCGAGCTTAGGATCCAATCTCCTAAAGGGACTCAGATCCATTTAGGGTTCGGGTCGGTGATAGGATCTGACCCGGTTGGATCAGAGCTGGACCCATTTGGTTTTGGGTCTGGTCCGATCCAGTTTAACTGAGTCAAGATCCAAAATATTTTGGACCGAGTTATGATCCAAACCCATCAGGTATTCAGGTCTAGGTCTAATTCGGAAGACCCGAATTCAGTTTGGGATTGGGTTATTGTCCAGACCCATTTGGTTTTGGGTCTGGTCCAATCTGATTGAATCAGGTTGAGATCCAAATCTATTCGGATCATATTATGATTCAGACCCATCAGGTATTCCGGTCTGGATCTAATTAAGAGGCCTGGATCCGGCTTACACGGGGTCAGATCTGGATCTAATATGAACCGGATCACGATCCTAACACTATTTGAAACTGAACCAGATCTGTGACTGATTCAACGCTTTTTCAGAGCCGATTCAAAGTCGTTTTTGACCGGTTCCTTCTAGTTTTTCACCGGTTTCGAGAAGCTAAGACCCTATTTTCATAAATATGTAAAGATACAATGATTTTGGCATACGGTTATAGGGTTTTATGAACTTTTGTTCATAAGAATTAGAACTGGTTCAAACCCTTAGATGATCGGTTCAGGGTCTTTTAAGATCGGCTCAGGGTGTTTTCAGACCGGTTCGGGGTCGTATAAGACTGGTTCTTGCTTGAGGACTCTAGGTTTTACCCATATGAGCTTGTTTTTGTTATTTTCATGCTTTATAAAATGTTTATTGTATAGAAAGCATGACTTATGCATATTAATTTATGTGTTCCTTGTTGGTTAAGTCATGCATGATGGTTTTAAGCATTAAGCATGAATTATGATTAAATTCATGATATTTTATCATCAAAATTAGTTTATGCATATAAATGGAAGCATGAACTTGTATTTTTTGATGATATAAAGTATATCTTGTCATGAATATACAAGCATTAAAATGTATGCATCGGCATGCTCCATAGTACAAATATATTTTCGGTAAAAGAACTTGATTGACCGATTTATGTTATCACCAAAGTGATCTGAGTCGTGTTGATTAAGGACTCTTTGGACCGTATTAAGATTTGTTATTATGATTGTGTGTGAGTTTATGAAATATCGATTCTACCCAAAGGTAGGTCATTGTGTTTCAAATTCACACATGGTATTATAATAGATGTGTTTTTCAGCCCATGAAGCATGTTTGTACTCAAAGGTATAGTGCTGAATTGCCTCTGGTTACATGATCCAATAGTTTCACCAACTGAAGTCAATTCTTTGAGAATTGAAGAGACACAACAACTATCAGTATTGTTGTTTCCACCAAAGTGAAACGATAATGGCTCAACTATGCTTGTCTTAAAAAAGGTGAATAATAAAGGGTCTCACATTTACCTTTTCAATATGAATCTTGTATAGAGTGATTTATCTCCCACTCATACAGAGAATAGAATAATCATTTTGAAGGTTGTCTATGAGAAGTGGGAGCGCTCAAAATGATGTCCTTGAAAACTGAGAGTATTCAAATATTCTTAACACGTTGCTTTTTGCAATCGTGAGTAGCTTAGAATATTCTTAACACGCTGCTGATTTTATACGAGGTTTTATCTCAGGCCATTTGGATAAGAAGTTTCATTATGGATCTTGGGTTCTATTGAGAAACCACTAAAGATTTTTTGTGATAATGAAGCAGTCATGTTTTTGTCAAATAACAACAAAAGCTCAATCTTGTGTCGATACATACAATTAAAATAATTTTGTTGTTAATAAAAGGACTAAGAATCATATGGTATGTATTGATACAATTGGGATGAAAGAAATGACTCTGGATCCTCTTACTAAAGGGCTAGCATTGGGATTGTATTCCCAACATGTAAAGGGGATGGGTCTTTTTTATTTCTTCTTATATATGATAATACATTGTGTGATCACATTTGATTCTATATGACTTTGTAAATGATTGATTTTGCATAAAGGATCTCTCATATGGGTTAGAGAGAATAGCAGAATAACAATATAAAGAGACCAATAGAATATGTAAGAGACCAACCTATTCATAAAGGTAATTTCAACATGCTTAAGCACTGAAGGTGAATTATAGTGTAGTACATGAGAATATGATATTTCATAAAAGAGTGTTTGTAATAACCGCAATTTTTTCATTAAAAATTTTAATGTTTTAGGCGTAATATAGGCTGATTTGGGCACGGATCCAAGTTTCAGATCCGGAACCCATACTTAAGTGATACCCCTTATACATATAAACCTATTAAATATCAATATACGTAAATAAGAAAATAAATAATATATATATATATATATATATATATATATATATATATATATATATATATCATTAGGTGGGGTTTGGACCCAACTATGGGTCCACACCTTTAAATAAGACCCAGATCCAACACATTGTTGGATCTTGAGTCCGGGTCACGGTTCGGACCCGACCCACACCCTGTAAAACGAAAACAGAAGGGGATTAAAAAGGGGGCAACCCGATATGGGTTGCCCGATAGGCAAAAGAAAAGGGAAACCCCTCCCCCGATATATTGGGTGTTAGGGTTCAGTTGAACCCTAACACGTAAGGAGATGGGGAGGTGGGGGAGCACACCGCAGCCGCCGGGAAGGTAGGGTTCCCTTCCTTTTCGGGTGGCCACTCTCCTACAAAGGGGGAACCCCGAACCCCCCTCTCTCTCTCTCTCTCTCTCTCTCTCTCTCTCTCTCTTCTACATCTCGTCCCACCCTCTCTCGACCTTCATCCTCGGGTTTGCGTGAGCGGCAACAGTGCACCGACATCGGCAACCTCCTTCCCGCAACCATAGCTGCCCAAACGCCGGTCAAGGTAGGGTTTCTGTGAATTTTTTTTCAGGTTAATCATGGGCTTGGTGGGTTGTCTAAAACCCAAATCGGTTGATTTGAAGGGGGGTTTCCCTTCGAGCCCTGAAATCGTGGGGGGGGGGGGGTGATGTCGGTTGTTATGCAGCCCCGAAAATCACACAGGAGCACCTACCTAAAAAGGGGTGGGGGGGGGGGTTGTGTAATAAAATGAGGGGACTTCGAATGGGATAAAATTTTTGCTGAGTCTTGTTAGGGGATTCTCGAATCTCTAATAGCTGTACATGTTCTTTGTTGTTCAAGGGGTAGTTTTCGATTTCCTGCAGTATGGGTCATGGTTGGGTACACTGCTGGTACCCAAACAAATATGACGACTGTGTGGGTGTAGGATATATGATAACTTTTGAGTTTGATTTCATGTTAAATTGATAGTGTTAATCATTTTTTTTTGGTTTGTCTAGTTGACTGTTACTCTATCAGGATATTGATGAGTGGTATGCCTGTTAACAGTTAGGATTTGGTAGGTTGATACTGTTTGCTGATGTGACTAAAAGTATTATAGGTAGTCTGTTCCCAAATCTGTTTTTATACCATTTGACAGTTAAGTGATTTCGCTGACTGTTAGCAAATCTGGTTAGTTGTTGATGACTATTACACATTAATTTCATATATCAGACTCTGCTTATCCTTTTGAGATGATTCTGGTTCTGCTTATACCTTATATTAACATGTTATGTCTTCCAATCCATAAAGATTAAGGTAAGGTTTCACAGGTTACTATTAAGGATTTTGTTTGTACCACCATTAAGGGTTCTATCTTGCAAATAACCTGTGGTATAAATACATTTATTATAACTGAATATAGTATATTGATTCTTAAACAAGTAGATTCATACGTAACCAGGTCACACACCACTTACACACTTAAATACGAGACTAATTCTAGTATTTGGAATAAGTGTTGTTTTGGTTCTTCGTGCACTTTGTTATCAACTGAAGGGTTGCATTTTCGACTTCATAAAGACCTGAAATTTGAATGCAAAATACTCGGAATCTCACAGATCAGTTCTGTGCATATTTTTGAAGATTTCATGAATTGGTTTTGGTGCAACTTTCCTTAAGTATTATATGAAAGGTTGATGTGAGGCATGCCTAGGACCTGTGCACATTAATTTGGTTAACTTATGTTAGGTTGATACTGAAATATGTTGTTCAATAGGCTGTAGCATATGAAGAGTAGCCTTAACGGAGTAGAATATTATTTTGAAAAGATTACTTGTAATGGATGCCTATACACTGTTTTGCTTTATCCCAACTTTCTGATTATGGCAAATTTGCATGCGGAATTGTGATGACTAACAGACCCAACTACTGTAGCTGGACTGTGTCCTTAATCAGTCTAAAACTCCTTGCACCTGTTGGAGGAAAACGTGCAAACTTATTTCTTGCACATGTTGGGTTCAGAATTGGTAGACTCTAGATAGGTTGTGTGGGTTATTTTTGTGATACTTCATTAGCTATTTGTGTATATGTACCATGCTCAATCATCTTAAAGGGGCTCTACATATTACCTAAAAATATAACACAAAGTGGATTGACGGAACTACAACTGTTGTCATTTGGGAAACCCAGCCTAATGGGCAATATGGGTTGAATACCCGATACAGGTACTGGAACTATTAGCTTGTAGGCTATGACAATGAAACTGATGAAAAACTTATTATTAATGATTGAGTGCCTAACTGGTTTAAAGACACTGGGCATTGTGCTTGATTGGTTTAAAGGCACCGGAGCACCTTGGGTGGGTTATGCAATCAATATGACAAAGAATTGGGACTGTTCTATACACCTTGCTAAAATGACTAAGGTTGGGAATTCTACTGCTGTGGTAGTAGAAGGAAGTTGGGGGAAATGCCCTGTACTTCAGAAAATAAATTAAATGAAAAGATTAACCCACTCAGTTCTTGGGCTTACCTTGGAGAGGGTAGGTGGTACAAAACTCTGGGGACACGTGTTTTGGTTTCGAGCGTAAAGCGACTCGTTGGTCCTAGTCCTCAGAGTTGGGAGACCCATACTACCAATATGTCCTAGGTGGTAGCTCTTTGTTCTTCTGCAGAAGTTAGGGATGCATCCTGTTTTGGTTTCGGCCTTTGGGAGTTTCTCTCGGTCACTGGTCGCTCCCTTGGGATTTCAGTCTCAGTTAGAATGTTCGGGTTAATAAAATACCCTTGAATAATATACCCCCGAATGTTTTCTTCTGAGATGATTGCCTCGGCCCGTGTGTACCCGCGGGATAATAAAAGATAAACATCAATTAGAACAGTTAGGTATCATTGTGATTGAGTCATTAAAGAGACATTCACATATTCTTCAACACGCTTTATATTCGGTACTTGTGATGAAACAACATCCTAAAATGTGCAGATATGAGATAATTGAATTCATATTGTGGATGTTACATAGATGTTATGCATGTTATTGTTAGTGCTGTTACAGAATATGCTTTAATGGCTTAATACCTTACTTGCTTAATTGTTGTAGTTGCATAAAATGCTTTACTTGCTTAATTATAAATGTTGCATAATCTACTTCTCTACTTAGATATATGTCTGTTATTGTTTTTGCATCGACTTCTTTATGTGCTTATGTATAGACTGAAAATCAAACACGACACCCACAATCACATACTTGACACATAACCTACTTGCAAGAAAAGTTACAGTTTTCCTACTTAGACGTGGTAGTCTAATTCCTATAATTTTTATCATTTTCAGGCACAGAGTAGTTCTATGAGCGACACGGGATGAGGCGTTGACCAAGACTTGATCTACTTGTTCCCTGGCGGTCCTACTTTCTTTCAGATTGAAATTTTTGTCTTGAGACTCATAATGTGATAAACTCTGATGTTGGATTCTATTATTATTGAAATAAAAATAAATGGTGTGGTTTGCTTTTACCTTTCTGTATCGTTCTGAAATGCTTAACTCTGAAATTATTAGTTGTTTCTGCTTTATAAAAGAAAAAAAATCCTCAAAAATCTGGGTTAAAATTTCGGGGCGTTAAAAATCTGGGTTAAAATTTCGGGGCGTTACAGTGTTCATCTTCATGACTCATTTGATTCATCCTTGTGATAAAGGATAGTATGTGAACCCACATGAAGAATTAAATTGAGATAACAGTATAAACCTCAATTTAGTGCACTTTTGGTGTCAATGGGTCAAGTGAAAGAATGTTGGACATAACGGATCTGGGTCCAACCCTTTTGAGTGACCCGGTTTGACACCATTAGTGGGCCACATTAGTAGACCACATAATGGGGGAGATAACAGTTACGTACGTAACTGCTTTTTTTTCCATTATATAAGGGGGTCAGCTGCTACGAAGATGATGAGAGATTCATGGCAAGTCTACCCAAATTTCACATATAGATAACGTGGTATAGGGTCCTGCTCACCGTCGACCTAAGGTCTGAGCTCATCGTGGGCGTCGATCGGATGAGGAGAACGCTGAACACCCGCACGCACACTCTGTGGCATCAACAGATACACTTTCAGGTATGCTTTTTGTGTATGTTGATGCAAGAAATCGCCAACACTGCAAACCTATTGGTTGCATATTAAATGCAATAATTTCTTTTGCAATATCTTATGTTATGTACAATATATTCAAATTTAGGGCTAGTAAATGAGCCGAATGAACCTAGCAGAAGGTGTTCAAGTCAACTTGTTTCACACTTGAGTTGTTCTTGGGTCAAGCCGAGTCAAGCATGAGCTCAAGAAAAGCTTGAGCACAATTAGGCTCATTTACATAAAACACATTTGCCTGAGGAGTTTTACGCCGCCTGGACAATGATCATAAGTGCCACAAACCAAGCCAGCGCAATGAGGTCTCTGATCCCCGGGGTGGTTTCTCCATAAAAAAAATGTGTTGAAGACAATAGAATTTAAAACCTAAACATATGAAGCTCAAGCTAACTCATTTACAAAATAAATAATTACTTCAAACTTGTAAAAAATAGGATTTGAACTATAAATTTATTTATTGCTCGTAGGAATTCAGGTTTGGGTACCCAATATAAAATAGACCCGTTGGCAGCCCTACATATGGTACTAATGAAAGCCCAAAATTATTGGGCTCTAAATTATAGGTGAAAGGTGTATCAACTCGATCTGACCATACAAATGCATTCAACATAGTTTGTTTGCTGGATCATGTTTCTCTAATGTAAGAATATGTTTTTTTGTGTTATTTTTTGTCACAAAGTATGTTGAGGAACATTATTTTTTTATGCCCTTGAAAACCTGCTTGCATATTACAATCATGTACCATTTTCTAGTAAACAATTCATGTAGATCATGTACCACCGAGGTGGTATCCCATGTGGTAAGCGGGGTTCTGTACCAAGCTGAAGGCCCAGGTTCGAATCCCTTTGTCACATGGGGCTTAAGAGATATCTGGTAGGGGTCTGCCTAACCCCAGCTTGCCTTAAAAAAAACAAAAAAGAAAAGAAAAGAAAAGTGATTTATATGTAATACCTTCATTAGTACAAATATTTACTAATGAGTTGGATTACCTTACATTGCATAATAGGGTCATGGCTGATGAGGTCATATAACGTATGATGGACCTTCATCATAAGTCAATCTTAGCCATTGAGACAGGCACTCAGACTGTGCCACGTGGCCTTCACCTACAATGTTTTCAGAAGGTGCATTGGCACATGGTAAGGCCCATTATATGCCATATGACATGATTCCTGTCCTATCCGGTTGTGGTTGCCTGTTAATGCTACTGGGCTCAATTTGGGAGACCGAGATTGATGGAAAGATGAAATTTAATTATTACCACCTACCTCTAATGGTGTTGAGAGTGGAGATGGGCCATTTTCAATCACATCTTATTATATGACAACTTGATGTAGATCTGCTTTATTAATTTCATAGTTTTAGTATAAGTGTCGGGTAGATCCTGTTCAATTCAACCAGTTTATTAGAACAGCACCGAAATCAGGTTTCATATTGTGGGTCCATAACGTGCAAGGTGAAACAAAAATTGAGAAAATGCAAGGAAGCTCTCTACTTGAGATCAAGTCTTTTTCAACTCAAGAGGAATGATAAGACATGGGTTCATAAAGGATTTGCTTGGGTTCACATTAGATTTTAGTTTGTTTTTTTTATCTTTGTGCTTTAGATATTTGATCATTATGCATGATTCAATTGTCATGATAAGTTTTTTTTTTTTTTTTGGAAGTTATATGAATATAATAATTAATTTGATTGTAAAAACTCTCATTTTATAAAATGACGAGAAATCTAAGAGGTTATTCAATATTGAGAAGAGATAAATCTCAATATTTTTGTTATTTTTATTTTTTATTTTCTGTTATTTTTGGTAAAGGCTTAACGATGCTCCGGTTAGAAGGATGGAGAAATGAGAAAAATATATTAGTTAAAAGCTGTCGGGGTAGGCCTAAGAAGACTTGGATGGAGATGATAGGAAAGGATATGAATGCTTTGAACCTCACCGAAGACATGGCATTGGATAGAAATGATTGGAGGAGAAGAATTCATGTCGAAGACCCAGAATGATTTTCTTTTTTGGTTCATATCGCCGACCCCAATTGTTTTGGGATGAAGGCGTAGTTGTTGTTATTATTTTTGGCTTTTCCTAGATAATGTTAGATTTTCTAATAAACCAGGCTTCTGCAACTTCAGCCTCATCATCCATTTTCTTCTCAACTCCCATCACCCCTGCCATCTCAGTCCCAAACAAAGCCTAAAGTCTTTTGAAAATATATAGTTTTGTAGCCTTATAGCCCAAGCATGAACCTTACCAGGGCTTCACATGGCGCAAATCATCTTGAAATAAAAGGGTGTTCGGGTCATGCCTAGCCCCGGTTTAGGCCAGCCTCGGGTCAAAGTTGATGGCTCAAGCTTGGCTAGGCTTGACCATGACTGACCCAGCCCGTTGCGCACCCCTGATTAGGATTGTCAATGGGTCGGATTTGACTCGGACCTGACCCATACCAAACCCTATAGGGTCAGGGTTTGGCGATAAAAAAAGAGTTTCAACTAGAAACCGGTTCAGACCCAAAAGATCTGATTAGTACATGGATCCAGGTATGGTTTGTGAAATTTCATACCAGACATGGGTCTGACCCGAGTTCTGATTAATACCCATGATTTTTCAATATAAAAAGATAAAAAAATATTATTTTATGGGGTATGGACCGGGTCTGGTTCATGTAATCTGTATATGATCCATATATGTTTTTTCTTATAATAGACCCAATAGGGTCTGAGTCCAGATCCGACACCAACACCTCAAAAACAGATCTGGGTTTGGACTCACCTAGTCCGAGACAGATCCGACCCGTTGACACCCCCTACCCCTGATCAGCATTATTGTCCATTTTCTCACTTCTTCGTCCTTGTGTATTCAGTCATCCTTTCCTCTTCCTAAGTAGAATGAAGGTGTATTCATTGGATCGGGTCCATTAAAGCGCTACAAGCACGAGGGGAGCCCCAACTTGCCGGTAGCCTGGCTTGGCTCTTCTCAGGCTCAAGGAGGCTGGGTAGTGGGTACGTACCGGTGTTATTGGTTCGGGTCAGCTTGAGTTGGGTCCATTAAGAAAGCACTACGTTGACCCTGCCCGACTGATTACCGTTTGAATCGAGCTAGGTTCGGGCTTAATCAGATTTTGGGGCCTGAGGTCCAGACATGCCACGCACCTTCTTCTTGGTTCAATTTGGGTCGACCGGAATACTGTTTGGTTCCTCACTGTAATCGCCATATCCAGCGATTTTGGATGCAGGCCGTGTGGGGTATCCGGCACAATCAGATCCATTGACACATGGATCCACATCCTTGTAGATCCAGCTAGGGCTGTCAAACGGGTTGGTTTGTAACGGGTACTAACCCAACTCAAACCCGAATTCCCAGGAATGGGTATTAAAAGCGCCAACCTGGATACTATTGGAGTCGACCTGAAACCGACCCGAGCAATATGCGGGCTGGGTTTGCATCAGTGTCCTTACCAGGTACTCAAGTATTTTAATAAAAATACATTTATAAAATTATGCGGGTCCGGATTTGGGATTCCATTTTTGGGACCCAGAAAACCCGAACCAAACTTGGGGGCGGGTTTGGGTATAACCTGATGAGTCGGGTACCTGACCCGTTGACAACCCTAGAACCAGCCGTTTATTGGTATCTAGGTCTAGGTCCGAATATATCCGGGTCAGACATGCTGACCAGGATGACCCCAGAACAAATAATTATCATAGTCAATTTTAGATCCATGTCGCCTTAGACACGATGCGTGCACCTAGTGGGCTGAGGATAACCGGACCTAGTCCACCTGGGCTCGTGCCCGGGCGAAAGTTCAAACCGAATCTCCTAACGGCTCGGAAATCCGAGTCATACTCGTCTCAGAGGAAACGTTTCCGTTACAAAAGGACATGTACGTCCGACACCCCACGCGGAGGAGAGCTATCAGCTACTAAAAATTCGACACGTAGCAAACCATCCAATCATAACATGACACGTAAACACAACACGTTGGCAAGTTGCACTGCTTGCAACATTTTGCCAGCTGGCATGTGAATGGGCGCAATCAGCTGCGCAACGACTTACCCTAGTGGGAGTGAGAAACCCATAAAAGCCCCCAAAAGATTTACCCAATGACAAATACATCCCAAACACTAAAAATTTTGGCGATTCTTTCAATCAAAGGAACAAATCAACAATTTTTATTTGCTTTCATTTTGCAAGACTACTTGATTATCTTGATTCAAAGACAAGGGTAATCACTTCATCAACACGAGTACTCAAACCAATCTCCACCATCCATTTGTCGACCGAACATCGAGCCGGGTAGCTTGACCAACTTTTTGTGAATTAGTTGTTGTTTTGAAAAACAATATCTCAAAATTTTGCTTAGACTCGGATTGGGACGTACCAAATTTGACATAATTACTCCAAGTTCACCAACTGCTTCTCAAGGCCCAAAATTGATAAGAACACACCCACAAGTCTATATACCACCAAGTTAACCTAAGTGGGGCAACCATGTCATTGTCTAAGTTTCAAGGGCACTTTTTAGAATGCCCACAATACATGCCACATGGGATTGTCCAAAAGGGTTAGGCAGGCATGTTTTGTTCCCTCGTAAATTGATTTGGCCTTCAATTATAAAGTAATAATGGAGGTACCAAACCCTAAGTGGGAAGGGAAAAGGGGGCAGTGTTGTCACCAAGGGAAGTCTCCATTGGATAACAACAGAGATCCTATTGTTGTGTTGGACTTCCACTTTTCGTTAACCTTCTCTTTCATATTTTCCTTCCCTTTCCCCTTTGTAACTACGCCTACTATATTTGTATTCTCTCCTTCCATTTCTTCTTTTAACAGAAGACCTAAAACGCCACCTAACTTGGAAGTTCTATTGTTCTTCCTTCTCATACCAGGTATGATGCACCTTTCAACTCTCTGCTTCTTATTTCATGGTGCTTATTTTATTTTACTTTTACAAATTTCCGAGTTGTAATTACACCAGCCCCTCTTATATATATATATATATATATATATATATATATATATATATATATATATATATATATATATATATATATATATAGAGAGAGAGAGAGAGAGAGAGAGAGAGAGAGAGAGAGAGAGAGAGCATGATGCCCAACAAATTTTTGTTTCTCCTTAGTTCTATTTTAGCACCTTCTGTGTTGAGTTTGATGCTGCTTCGTGTGGTTTATGTGGGAAACACTACTTTTATAAGGGGCGTTTGGTGTCATGTTCTTAGAAAGGGTGTTGGAGAGAAACGTTTTAGCACCTTCTCTATTAGCACAAGTTTTTAAACTTTCCAAATAATAGAAGTGTGTTGGAGAGAAACGTTTGCAGTTGGTTGAAGAGCTTTGGATGCTCTTACACCAACCCTCCCCACACCGTGCACCTCCAACTCTTTTCTGCCATTATATATATATACCTAATGTGTTTTTGTATTCCAAGGTGTTGGTTAATTATGTTGTGGCCCTCGAGATTCATCAGATCATGTTACACCACATAAAATATGGCATATATATAGATAGGGAGAGAGAAAATGAAGACCATCCACCCAAAAGAAACCTTAAAATCTACAACCGACAACATATAACGACTTCCCTTCTTCAATCCTTGGGCATCTCATCGATGAGACCTCATCTACTTATTTTTTATAATTTATTTAGTAAGAAATATGCTTTACACAAAGACTTTACCATATATAGGCATGTTTTTCAAAACCTAAAAAATCCACGGCTTACAATGCATTTAAAACCTTACAAAATAAAGTATTGTGAAATGTTGATTTTTGGCACTTTAAAAAATGCATCTAAAAAACAAAAAATTGTAATCTAAAACATGTCCATCACTAAATGAATGATAAAAATCCAATATGTAAAGTCCGATCGATCGTTAGAGAAGAAATGTCATCGATTATCATCGGTTGTAGATTTTGCACCTTTCTTTGGTTGGATGGTCCCCCTTCTCTCTCTTTATATATATAGTTTATTTAACATTAAACTGTGACTAAAATGTCTTTAAGGTAATGGTATTTTTTTAAAATATATAGTTATTTTTTGAGGCCTAAAGAGTTACTTTTACTCTTAGCAATCAATTTTATAAACTACACTTTTTTACCTTGTGAATGTGATTGAATTTTATTCCTTCCAAAACAAAAACTTGTTTTTCTCCACTTATATTTAAAAAATTTTGAGGTTGTTTTGAACTTTTGATATAGATATATAGAGACCAGTTTATTGAGTCAATCACACCCTGGCTTCGAACTAAATTATGCAGAGGTTAACTGTTTCAGACTTTTGATCGAGTCCTCCTTTTACATGAAGTTCGACAGAGGGTCGACTATCCACTGATGATTACAAGATCCTCACCCTGCTCAATAGTGTCTTAACTAGAGACTAGATCAAGTTAAAGAAATAAACATGTCACTAACACCAAAGGCCTTCCCTCTTTAGTTCTTAAATTCTCCTGTTGATATTATTTCTCTTAGATTCAACCTAAAATCCATGTAGTAATCTTTCATAAGGATCAATTAAAAGGCAATTAATAGGTATTTCACACCCCAAAATAGGGCTGATAAACAAGCTGCAGAAGTGTTCTAGCTTGGCTTAATTCTTGTAGCGAGCCAAGCCTTATATTGAACCCAAGTTAAACGATCAGAGTTTGAGCTGGCTTTGTTTATAAAAAAAAATACATTGTTTTAGAGTGGGAAGAAATATGTTTACAAAAACAGAAATATAAAATATATTTAAAATATATATTTTACTACCTAACAAGCTTGTAGGAGTCGAGCTGAGCGGAGTACCTATTGTTCATATTCAGCTTGCCAAGCCTATTTTAATAGTTTGAGCAAGCTCTATACAAGATGAACATGAGGACTCAGCTTGTTTCCCAGCAATACCCCTAAGGGGTGTTTAAGTGCACCTGAAATCCAAAGAAAATGGGATAATTTGGGATATACAGCATTGTCAAGATTCAAAGCATGATGCAAAACCCTAACTTTAAATTGATGTGCCATATAATTACTATTTTTTTTATATATATAGATATTAATCATTATGCCATATTCCATCATTTACAACTGAGAACTCTTTCACTGTTCAAATCTCATGGGCGTCACTCTTTGAGCAAGCCAAAGCATGGCAGCTCTTTGGGGGAAAGGGGTAAGCCCATGGAGTTTTAGGCTACCAGGACAGCAACAATAAGTACGGCAGGCAAATCCAGCGCAGCTAAGACTCGGATCTTGAGGATGGTTTCTCCGGGTAAATATAAAAAAACTGAGACTGCAGTACTATACTACTAAGAATGCTTATTATTCATGGCAATGTTTCACTTTTTCTTTATTTTGTTTTTGTTTTGAGGGCGTGTTACCATACAACAAAAATAAAACATTTTTTTTTCTCCTAAGGAAACGCTTGACAAAAACATTACATTGTCACACGTTAAATTTATGAAATGATGTGTGTGTGATGATAAGTTCTCACAGCTGTCTTTCTGCCACTTGGAAGGTTATCAAATATTTTCTCTCTCCAAAATACCCGTCAACCTTTTTTCTTAAATTCAGTAGTACCCCTTACTTGTACAGCTGGCATTATGAGATGGTAGCCATTGGATTCTCTTCTGGGTAGATTACCATATCATTATCCTTGGCTCTACACTGAATAGATTACCATATGTGCCTAGAGGCTAGAAGTAGCAGTCTCTCTCTCTCTCTCTCTCTCTCCTGTGGAGCTGTGGGTAGATTACCATTTCACCACTCTAGTTCTATACTGGATAGATTACCATCTGTGCCTAGAAGTAGCAGGTCTCTCTCTCTCAAAATTGCAACTTTATGTCTTGCAATAACAAGAAATGTGTTCAACCATGGCAGAAAAAGATGGCAGTCGACCACATTGACAGCAGAAGCTCTCTAAAAGAAGATTGGAAGCCCTTTTATTCCCAAAACATGGAAAGTTTCTTTGATTTTTCCTTGGACGAGATTAAAGAGCTAGACATGGAAAATGAAGGTGGTGCAGAGCCAGAGGGCGGTGAAGTACCAGTTGATAAGCTCTGCATTCCTGTGAGTTGTCCTTTCAGTCTTTCTGAGTCTCTTTTATCATCCCCATCCACATTGTTCCACTGGCAGGGGTCTTGATCTTTTTGCAGATGGACTCTCTTACTGAACTAGAATGTGGCCTTCACAAGGACTCTCACTCACAATGGAGCACCACAGGAGCCACTGAACATGACCCCAGAGCACCATTTGTTCACAATTTTCAAGCACCTGCCAAGGCAAGAAGCAAGCGCCTGCAGACCGGACGGCGAGTTTGGTCGCTGAACGTCTCGTTCGGCGACTCATGGCAGATGCTCTCCGACCATGCTAAAACTGCAGTGAAGATTTCAATGTGGAAGGAGAACCTAGATGGTAGCTTACCAGCAAACCAAGAAGGGGGACGCAAGTGCAGTCACTGCCTTTCAGAGACAACTCCACAGTGGAGAATGGGGCCACTTGGACCAAAGACACTCTGCAATGCATGTGGTGTGCGCTATAAATCAGGCCGGTTGCTGCCAGAATATCGACCTGCTGCAAGTCCTACATTTGTATCAAATGTGCACTCCAATAGTCATAGAAAAGTTCTGGAAATCAGGAGAAAGAAGGGAACATTTTGATCTTAATTGAAAATTTTGGTGTAATACATACATTTTTCACGGTTTACAAATCAAATCTTATTAGGCTAGACAGGCTATAATAAATAAATGTGTATATAATATTTATATATGTCTATTTATATTTACTTATTTAAACCGTTCAACTTCAGCCAGTAATCTCTCTCTCTCTCTCTCTCTCTCTCTCTCTCTCTCTCTCACACACACACACGCGTGCAGAGTTTTGCAAAAAAATACAAAGGAAACCTTGAAGCAATCTTTATCCTAAGTTCACAATGTCATATTTAACATACTAAACAAGCTATCTGACAGAAAACCGTGTTTGTGAGTCATGGTTGAAAGGTCTTTGCTTTCTCAGATGCAAACAGGTTAAAACTGTGAAGAATCCTAGAAATTGGATCTTTCCTAAATCCCACGCAGACAGCTTGTTGAATATAAAAGTTTGCAATTCTGCCTTGGATATGCGGTTAGAGATTCAACAATGTATGCATGAGAAGGTGGCAAAGCAGGGTCAGTTTCACCTGCAAAGAACTAGGAACATCATCCAATCTCCATTGAACCGCTAGCCAACTAAGATATCCAAACAGCACACATTGTTGGCCATGCTCAAAAGCTCCTATTATGCTTTCTTTTGACGTTTATGTTCAATTGTGGCAGGCAGATTAGCTCAAAATGGATACAAATCAGAGAGCATGCATTAAGATCACAAATATTTGAATGAGTTCCCAGCATACTGAGTTTTGATAGGTACATTGGTCCAAAACCATTAAGTTGGATAGCGACTATAAACATCAAGTACATATTGTACTTGGAACATGGCAAAGATGCGTTTTAGGACTCAACAGTATTATTGGGCCCGTACAACTGCTGCTCGTGTTCAATACACAAAATATAATAGTTTACAATCCACACTACTGTTCTCTTTGTCATACTGGTCGGTTACAGAATTTTATGGTCTAAATATCTAATTGGATCAGTAGCAGCATAAATTTAGAAGCATTAGGTCCAGCATGGTCAATATAAATTTGGCAAACAAGATATGTAAATCTGTCCCAAGCCCACTCAGTAGGCCATATTGGTCTGAGTCCTCATTCACTAAATAAGCAATTTTTTTAACAAACTTTATGTCAAACTAATCCAACCGAGCAGAATAATCAAGGGAATAAATATAATTAAGGCCTGAAGCCCAAGATCAGATTAGACAGTCATACGTTAAAAAGTGGCATGTTTTCACTTTTTATAGATCAGCTAGCACTTTGCTCAAAGATACATATATAGCCATCCTAAAAGTAGACAATCGTGCCATGCCAATATACAAGAACGGCAGGTCCCGTGAATGATGAAGCTTGAAAAAATAATTGTTTTTCTTTTCTCAAAAGGGTTCTCTAAAACTTCAATATTTGCTTGTTGGTGTAATGCAAACAGTTGGCCTTTTAGAGAGGTGTTGCCGTTGGATTAGGTTGATGTTCGTAATTTAAAAGACCATACAAGTATTTACATTGTTCATTTCCAGAATAGTAACTAAAATACAATGGTTCACGAGCAATTCACTTTTCCTAGAAACCATTCCATTTCATCACACAATTCTATTTTACAGGATTACAAAGTTCAATTACCTCATCAACAATCTTTCAATTATCTAATCTCTATGGGTTGCATCTTGGATTTCAACCTTGTCTTTAACAGTATATCGATGACCAGCAACATTCAACCCTGAAATCTGAAGCCGCTTTCTCTTTTTAACAAGAAGTAATGCAGTTTCCCGGTCAGACCATGCCTCCTCTAAATCCGGCTACAAAAACAAGAACAAACAAATAAAAAAAAATCAAATTCAGTTGGAAGCAGAATGAAACAAGTCAGAGAGAGAGAGAGAGGGGGTAATGATTTCACATAGTAAATAACAAGAGGATGAAGTGTTGTCTATCATTTGAATCTTGAAATCTCAGAAATTTGATGATGCAGACGCTCATCTATTAAAAGCTTCGTAACTAGATCAAAAACAATGATCACCTTGATTGACAAAGCCTTATCAAAACTTTCAATGGATGCTTCAGGCTCACCAAAATTCAGCTGTGCTCTGGCAAGTGTGATCCAGGCCAAAATAATAAATTATCACATCATATAAGAAGAATCTAGAAATAAATACAACCACCAAACCAATGTTTTGGAATTCATGATAATGAGTTTGGCGAGTTATGTTGAAACTCAGTTACCGAAATGCATGCAAACACACATTGGATAACGTCCATAAAGGCTTTAACAAGTTGAAATAATTCTGCCAATCACATCAAAGACATCTTCCGGATCGTTTGAAGTAGCATTGCAAAAACTTCAAACCCTTTCACTTTGCAATGGCCTTGATATCCCAAAGAAAAGACGAGATGACACCACATTCAAGTTATCTTATATGGAAAATAAGAAATAAGGTGACCAAGATACATGAGGAAAAAGAGGAATGAGACAGATATAATGTTTGGACTCTAAACTCGAGCAAGATGGCAGGTTCTTAACTAAAAATGGAGGACAGATTCTCATGAATGTTCTTGAGTCTCATGAACTAAAAATGGAGGACAAGGACTAGGTATGTAACCATGCATATGAATTCTTAGAAAGTTGAATTTGAATTCTTGAAAAGAAACGTATTTCTTGATTAAATTGTTATTTTCAAACTCAAGCCCTCTCAATGGTGGGTTTCCCACGTAAAAGGCATGAAAACTTCTATTAAAACACCCTTTACCTTTTTATTAATTCCTAAAATACCATTGGATTTATATATGCCGCAACACTACATTGACTGCTTGTTTTTTCAAATTCCATCTATAACCAGACTATAGCTACTCGCAAAAAGCATAACAGCCTTTCGCTTGGGAACTTGACACAAGGTGTGCTTTCCCACTAATCTACATGTGGGAAACTAATTCTTGCTTATAGAAAGTGTTGTAAGATGTCAAAAACATACTTGGCATTGCTTTAATGTACTATCGGTACACATTGGTAATATTTCTCAACCACATGGATGAAATGAAACACTATTGCAAAGAACAATGTCTGACCACCACGAATGCACAAGCACATAAACAAGAAGACACTAATGGGCAAAATACAATAAGCCACAATGGGCTAGGCACCAAACACACACAATGTGAGAGAGAGAGAGAGCTTGAAATATAAAGAATAATATATTGAAATGCTATAGAAAGTATTAGAGAGAAGAGGGGGCAAAAACCCCTCCCATAGAATCGTTGGGAGCTCCCCAATGGTCACAAACCCAAATGTCACATTTGTGACCATTGGGGAGGGTCCAAACGATTCTATGAGTTGGACCCTCTTGCCCCTATACAAATGAAAAAAACAAAGAAATAAAAATAAGAAAAAATAAAAATGTCCCTAGTGGACATGTCTATTTCCATAATAAAAAAAAAGACTAAATTACCCCTAGTGGGCATCACAAAAGATAACAGGAAAATTATATATATATATCTTAACACCCCTCTCAAACTGATGATGAGATCACCGAAAGTTTCTTTAGAAGAAAGGAGAACCTAAGGGATAGTAAAGCTTTGGTAGAGAAATCAACAAGCTGATACTCCGAAGTGATGTATGAAAGTTTAATAGCACCCCGTAAATACTCATCTCGAACATAATGATAGTCCATTTCAATGTGCTTTTTTCGTTTATGAAATGTATGATTGCTAGCAATGTAAATGACATTTTTGTTGTTGCAGCATAGCTTTGAAGGAATAAAAATGATAACTCCCATATCTTTAAGCAAACTTATTAACCAAACAAGTTAAATTGTAGTGGTGGTCATTGCTCTATACTCGACTTCTGTAAAAAGATAGAGAAACTTTCTGCTGCTTCTTACATCTTCAAGAAATTAATGATTTCCAAGAAAAAAAAAATAACCTGTGATAGAAATTCGATCATTAGGGTTTTCACCTCAATCAAAGTCAGTATAAACAATTAAATTTGGAGAAGAAGAAGAAGATAATAATAGCCCTTTTGTTATAGTTTCTTTTAGATATCTGATAATTCGCATGATAGCTGCCATGTGAATAATAATAGGAGCATTCTGGAACAGACTTGTCTGGTAATAGACAAATATGATAGAGATCTGATTAATTGACGATAAGGAATGGGATCTTCTAAAGGAAGTCCATCATGGTTTCTCATCTTAGCATTGATTACTTCTTGAGTCTTCACTTTCTTTTCATTAGTCAAGTCGAACTTAGCAATAATATTTGATGCAAGCTTCATTTGAGAAAAAACATATATCTGAGGAGAATATGCAACTTCAATCCCAAAAAAATATCTTAGAAATCCAAGGTCAAACATATCAAAATTGTTTTTAAGAACATTTTTAACAAACTCAATGCACCTTTTATCATTCTCCGTAACGAGCATATCATCAACATACAAAAGTAAGATAGTTATAAGGTTTCCTGCATTCTTAACAAAAAGAACAGTGTCAGTCTATGTCACAGGGATTCGGCTAGCAGGGTGCCGCACCCGCGTCGACGCGACTCGACGCGGGTGCGGCACCGGGTGCGGTCAACCCGATCCTGGGTGCGTTGACCGCACCCAAGATCATTAAGGTCCATTTTTTTTTGGATTTTTTTTTTTTAAAAATTTGCCCAAATGGGCTTCGAAATTTTGTTTTAAAAAAATTATGCTGACAGTCTGTCAGCTGCTGACAGCTGCAAAATTTGAAAAAAAAAACCCGCCTATTCCCCCGACCCCCTTTATATATATATATATATATATATATTACATTTTTGCCCCTGCCGCACCCCCACACCCGAGTTTTTTGGAAGTGCCGAATCCCCGCACTCGCACCCGCACCCGCACCCATGTGACATAGGTGTCAGTATAACAAGAAGTAAATCCACTATCAAGAACAACTTTACTGATGCGGTCATACCAAGCTTTTGAAGCTTGCTTAAGGCCATAAAGAGCTTTATTAAGCTTAAATGTTTTTCCTTTTTCTATTTCAAGACCCGACGGAGGATTCATATAGACTTATTTATAAAGATCTTCATTTAAAAATGCATTTTTGACATCTAATTGATAAATAAGACATTGTTTGATCGATACTAAGGCTACTAGAGTTATAACACTTGTCATCTTTACAACTGGAGCAAATGTTTCTTCGTAATCAATTTCATATTCTTATGCATATCTCTTAAAAACTAGCCTAGCTTTATATCTTTCTAATGACCCATCACTTTCATTATTTACATTATAGACCCACCTACAAGTGATGGGTCATGGCATTGTTGAGTGCTTCTAATTTAGGTGCATGGCATCTATCCAATGGGAGTATTGCTTAGCTTCTTTAAAGTTTGAAGGCTCGTGATAGAAATAGATAATCATTAGACAAGATCTACAATTTGAGAAAAATGAGTCATATGATACAAATTTTTGAAGAGATCTAATGCTCTTAGAGGATTGTCGAGCTAAGGATTCCTCAACTTGGTCATTTAAAGGAAGATTTTGTGAATATATGTCAAAAGCATTTGCTGCTCATTTCCCAAACGCAGAGTATATACATGAATATCATTAGGATTCTCACTAGGAGAATCATCTCTTCGATGAGAATGGTTATAACAAATATTCTCATTATTACAAACAATCTTACTATCTCAAATTGTATCATTAGATTTTTTTTAGTTCATCCCTAGGAAGTAAGTCAAATAAAAAAGAATAATCAACATCTTCCTTGGGTTTTTAATGTTCAAATCCATTTTGATCTTCAAGAAAAGTCACATTTCTTGAAACATAAAGTTTGTCGTTTTTAACACCATAGCACTTATATCCTTTTTTTTATTTTCACCATAACCAATAAAAAGGTATGACAATTTTTATGTTGGTTGTCACTGGCCTACCGCAACCCTCCTTTATCCGGGTTTATCACAAGTTGGATACCAAAGAGGGTGAGAAGGATATTTATAGGCTTGCAAAGATGAGAGATAGGAAATCGAGGGATCTGGGTATGGTTAGATGTATCAAAGATGAAACGTAAAGAGTTTTAGTCAAAGATGAGGAGATTAAGGAGAGATGGAAAGATTATTTTGATAAGCTATTTAATGGAAGTTATGCTCAGGATCTTGAAGACTTTTCCATTCATTTTCATGAGATGAATCGTGACTTTATGCACAAGATTCAAAAGAAAGAAATTGCAGAGGCTTTGAAGAAAATGAAATCAAGAAGGGCAGTTGGCCCAGATGGTATACCTATCGAGGCTTGGAAATGCTTAAGAGAGAAAGGTTTAGAATGGTTGACAAATCTTTTTAACAAGATTTGACGGACAAAAAAGATGCCTAATGAGTGGAGGAAGAGTACTTTGGTGCCTCTATATAAGAATAAGGGTGATATACAAGATTGCACAAACTATCGTGGTATAAAACTCATGAGTCATACTATGAAACTTTGGGAGAGAGTGATTGAGTCTAGGTTGAGGAAGGTTGTCATGATATCGGAGAATCAATTTGGTTTTATGCCTGAAAGATCAACTATGGAAGCTATACATCTTCTTAGACAACTTATTGAGAGAAATAGAGAGAGGAACAAAGATTTGCATATGGTTTTTATTGATTTGGAGAAGACTTACGATAGAGTACCTAGGGACGTTCTCTGGTGAACAATGATGAAGAAAGGTGTTTCTCTCAAGTACATTAGTATAATTAAAGATATGTATGAAGGAGTAGTAACCAATGTCCGCACTTGTGGAGGGGTGACAACCAATTTTCCTATAACGGTTGGGTTACATCAAGGATCTGCTTTAAGCCCTTTCCTATTTGCTATAGTGATGGATGAGCTTACGAGATCAATTCAAGAAAATGTGTCGTGGTGTATGTTGTTTGCTGATGATATTGTTTTGATTGATGAGTCTATAGCTGGGGTTAATGCTAAGCTAGAATTATGGAGACAAACATTGGAAGCAAGAGGTTTTAAGTTGAGTAAAAGTAAGACAAAATACATGGAATGTCGATTTAGTAAGCAACGAAGTAGTGATGGGAGTGTAGTGAACCTTGGTGAGCAAGAAATACCGGTGGATGATTGTTTCAAATATTTGGGATCTATCATTCAAAAGTATGGAGAAATTGATGGAGATGTAAATCATAGGATAAAGGTTGGGTGGATGAAATGAAAAAGTGCAACTGGAGTGTTGTGCGATCGTAGAATGCCATTGCGGTTGAAGGGAAAGTTTTATAGGATGACTATTAGGCCCGCTTTACTATATGGTACGGAATGTTGGGCTGCAAGAGACATCATATTCAAAAAATGAGTGTAGTTGAGATGCGTATGCTTAGATGGATGTGTGGAAATACAATAAAAGATAAGATTCAGAACGAGGAGATACGTAAGAAGGTAGGCGTTACACCCATTGAAAATAAGATGAGAGAGAATCGTTTACGGTGGTTTGGACATATTTGGCGAAGGCCTAATGATGCTCTAGTTAGAAGGATGGAGAAATGGGAAAATATATTAGTTAAAAGAGGTCGGGGTAGGCCTAGAAAGACATGGATGGAGATGATAGAAAAGGACATGAATGCTTTGAACCTCACCGAGGACATGACATTGGATAGAAATGATTGGAGGAGAAGGATTCATGTGGAAGACCCAGAATGATTTTCTTTTTTTGTTCATATCACTGACCCCAATTGTTTTGGGATGAAGGCGTAGTTGTTGTTGTATCATAACCAATAAAAGCACATTCAAGAGCCTTTAGTGAGAGTTTGCCTTGTCCTTAAAAAAGAACAAAACATTTACAACAAAAAATTCTTAATCTTTTGAAATCCAGAGATATTTTAAACAATTTTTCAAAGGCATGGAGATGACTAAAGTTGTGCAATGGAGTCCTTGATATCTCCATCTCTTTTTTGATCTCCATTTGAGTGGATTGAGTTCTCTCCAACGAAAGCCACTCTTCTCTTAGGATAATCGGGTCTAAGATGCCCTGATTTATTACAAAGATGACACAATTTTTCTTCCACCATCATTGTTGTTATAGTTATTTTTCCAAAAGTGAAGAGACTTATATGTCGTCATATTATTGCCCGATTTAGATACCGCAAGTACTTGATCAATATCCTTTTTTAAAGTCAAACATGTTTCTTCTTGTCATAGATCGACAAGAATTTCACTAAGAGGAGTTGAAGCCCTATGAAGTAAGGATCATCATAGTTGTTCAAATTCGTGCCTAAGCCCATGAGTGAATTGAAAGAATCTCTCTCTCCTTCCATTTATTCTTATCTCATAGAAATAGCACTTCCTTCCCATTGAGATTCAAGGAGAGCAAGTTCATCTCATAGAAGAGATAAAGTGTTATAATAATCTCTGATACTCATATCTCCTTGCTTGGTTGCTCTCACTTTTTCTTGCAAAAAGAAATGTCTAGCAAAATCTCTTTGAGTGTAGATACCTTTCATGAAGAACCATGCTTCATTTGCCTTCTTGAATTTGGCTAGATTAGTACAAATTTTGAGCTCCACATTGTTCATGAGCCATGCCAATATTTTGGCAATGGTTACTTTCCCAACTATGTCACATGGGTGCGGGCGCGGGTGCGGGGATTCGGCACTTCCAAAAAACCCGGGTGCGGGGGTGCAGCAGGGGCAAAAATGTATATATATATATATATATATATATATATATATATATATCATGTATAGTCTATATGTATGAATATATATATCATGGTATAGTCTATAAACTTGAACCGGTAACCCCATCCATTTAAAAGTTCCTGCATATGATATTTCAATAAAGATATCATTTAATCAAAGCTTTTGCATATCACACGCACGCTCTCTCAAATGCAAGAAGAGAGAGTAGAAAAGCATTTCCATGCGAGTGTTGGATCTATCCAAGTGATAAGCATATCCTGAATCCAGATCCAGTCTCATGGAGTTCAAAAAAAAAATGGTGACACTCCACCACGTAATAGGTGCTGAACTACGTGGCTGGGTTCGGGGGAGTCATCCAAAAATGGAAATAACGCTAGTGGGGTGAGACTCGTGAGCTTGACGACGTGAAATGCAGGAAGTGGGGCCCACTGTGTCCTTTTCGGGAGCACAGGTGTCAACATTTTTTGAGTCCCAAGGTGAGTGTCGGGGCATAGACCATCGTCACCGTTGGTTTCTACAATCCAATGGTCTGCATCCCACTGTTTCTGCTGGGGTTTACATCCCAAGGGCGAAAGGGGTTCTGGAAGGCGGTGTCTGTTGGCTCCTTGTGCCTTTAAAAGGCGAAGGGAAGAGAGAGAGAGAGAGAGAGAGAGAGATAGTCTTTTTAGAGAGAGAAAAGAGTTGATCGATCGATCTGATGGATGGCGAAGAGGAGCGTGAGCGATCTGAGGGAGGAGGAGCTGAGGGGGAAGAGGGTGTTTGTGAGGGTCGATCTCAACGTCCCCCTCGATGAGAACCAGAAGATCACTGACGACACCAGGGTCAGGGCCTCCGTCCCCACCATCAAGTACCTCGTTGATCGTGGTGCCAAGGTCATCCTTGCGAGCCATCTGGTAACCAACTCTCTCTCTCGTGGTTTTTTTATTGTAGCTCTCGTGTCGATTGGTTTGGTTGGTAGAGATCCGAGGTGTATTCCAAATGCCATTCCGAGGTGAGTAGCCTGATTCATTGTTTTAAATTCTGCAGCCCATTTCATAGGGCAAAATTTTTTTTAAAAAAAAAATCCAAAAAAATGGACAAAAATGACCTTGGGTGCGGTCAACGCACCCAGGGTCGGGTTGACCGCACCCGGTGCTGCACCCACGTCGAGTCGCGTCGACGTGGGTGCGGCATCCTGCTAGCCGAATCCCTGTGACATAGTTTCCCAATATTCAACTTTGGACTGATATTCATCCATGGCCTTGGCTTTTTCTTCTTCATTCAAAGTTTTTTTTTTATTTCCTTCCTTCTTGGTGAGCTTTAGTTGAGGTTTCGAAACCGTGCCACATACAAATCCCCAAAGTTTTTTACCTTTTAGGTTGTTTTTCATAGCGGCCGCCCACATTGGCCATTATGGAAGAGAAGAAAAGAGGATAACAAGTGTGCAAAATACAAGCACACAAAAAATAGAACAAAAAGGAGTCCCAAGAGTGCTCAATCACCTAGGGGCTCTAATACCGTAAAATGAAACACTAGTGCAAAGAACAATGTCACAAAGTAACAACAACGAATGCACAAACACATAAATAAGAAGTCACTAATGGGCAAAATACAATAAGTCACAAAGAGCTAGGCACCAAACACAAACAATATGAGAGAGAAAGAGCTTGAAATATAAAGAATAATATATTGAATGCTATAGAAAGCATTAAAGAGGAGAGGGGGCAAAAGCCCCTTTTTATACACTTTATGAGACCAAGGGGGCTCCCATAGTCGTAAGGAGCTCCCCAATGGTCACATTTGTGACCGTTGGGGAGGGTCCCAACGATTCTATGAGTTGGACCCTCTTGCCCCTACACAAATGGAAAAAGAAAGAAATAAAGAAAAATAAGAAAAAAAAATGTCCTTAGTGGACATGTCTATATACATAATAAGAAAAAGATTAAATTTCCCCTAATGAGCATTACAAAAGATAACAGGGAAATAATATATATATATATATATGGGGTACATATATTTTAACAATGGATATTATGTAAAAGACAATAAGATAACCATACATATAATACATACTATAACACGTACATCAATCATTTGAGCCTTCACTGCCAATTCATGTATTCCTGCGTGGGGCAATGGTAGGCAGAGGCGAGGCGAACAGCAGTCTCTCTGCATTTTACAATAGTCACCCTCAAGTAGAGTCAAATATACTAACCATGTTCCAATGTGCACGACACCTTCAACTTCTCACTTTTGCATGAGTTTGAAATACTATACACTAGTTAGGCTTCTAAATTTATAATGCAAGGCACAAGAAATTTTTATAAAACGTAAAACATGGTCTCAACATGTTTTGCACTCATGATCAACCAGACTATAGCAATATTGACAGTTGGATAGTGACTTGAGCTTGATTACCAGAAAAAAATTAACATAAGATGCAGTCCTAAGAGGGCCTTGGGCAACAGAGGCAAATTGCATTTCTCAAATATGATCCACACAGTACACTAGTAATAAAAGTTAACATGCTGTTTGTAGGTCAAGTATTAGCAAGTATTAGCACATTGCATTTCATAAAATGGGCAATGTTCCTAAGAGGGCCTTGGGCAACAGAGGCAAATTGCATTTCTCAAATATGATCCACAGTACACTAGTAATAAAAGTTAACATGCTGTTTGTGGATCAAGTATTAGCAATATGCTGTTTGTGCCCTTCTAAATTTATAATGCAGGGTACAGGAAATTTTCATAAAACGTAAACATGGTCCCAACATGTTTTGCCCTCTCATGATCAACCAGACTATAGCAATATTGACAGTTGGATAGACTTTAGCGTGATTACCATAAAAAGTTAACATAAGATGCAGTCCTAAGAGAGCCTTAGGCAACAGAGGCAAATTGCACTTCTCAAATATGATCCACACATTACACTACTAATAAAAGTTAACATGCTGTTTGTGGGTCAAGTATTAGCAACATTGCCCATTGCAAGGTTGCTTTGCCTATTAACCCATCTCACTTGGCTAATCCAACCAATACTTGCATGCATGCATGTTTATGTAGATCAGCTCAGCATGATGGTGACAAATTCTCAATCCAATTATATGTGTCAATCATGCAAACACCAAATGTTACACTTACATTTAATAGGTTGCTCAAGAGGGCAAATGAGATTTTTTTCCCTTGTGATAATTGCAGGTCATTCTTGCTTGGAAAATACAATAACAGAAACTTGGACTTCTTGTGGGATTTCAGGCTTTGGTACTTATTTTTCCAGGGAAGAAAAGTCGCATCACCCACTAGCATGAAATAGCATCCATCAATTGAAGAAAATAAAGGTATAAAACAAAGCCAACAACACTGCAAAAAGCAATTGTTTCTAAATGCATTCTTTTAGTTCCTTAGGAAAAAATGGTTATTATATGTCAGACGGATGCTTCACTTAGCATGTGCATCCCGCATAGACACAACATGACACTTGGACATTTCACAGCCGCGACATGATGCTACATGGACTTAGTCAAACTAGTTTCACACAGTCAACATTGTGTCATTGACTTACTATTTCCTTTTATGTTTTATTTACTTATTTCATATTCACTTGAGTACTTTTTCTTTTTGGTCATCAATTGCATTACATTTAATTTCAACTTTGTTTCATTATTTGATGTTTCTAATTATATGATTTAGACCTGTAGTTTTTTATTCACACCTATGTAACACAAACTCTTCTAACAGGGCACCGCACCCGCACCCGCACCCATGAGGGTGCGACACTTGGACACAACTTCCTTTGTGTCAAGTGAAGTCAACCACATTGAAGTCCATTTTTGTCCAAAAGTAGATTGAGTTAACCCTAACCAAGTCCATATATATATATATATATATATATATATATATATGCACCAGTGTGGTTATTTTTTATTGAGTTTTTTTTAAAGTGCCTCATCGCGCATCCGCACCTGCACCTATGTGACATAGATTCACACACTCACACACATACATACATCTATGTGGGGTATGACCTATGTCACACGGACTCGGCTAGGGAGGCACCGCACCCGAGTCGACATGCCCCGACACGGGTGCGGCTTCGGACACTGTTCGGACTCGGTCAATGCCGAATCGAACTCGGTCAATGAGTCGAGGCCAAGTCCATCCTTGTTTTGGACTCGGTCAACGTTGACTGAGTCCAAAAATGTCCATTTTTAGGGCAAAAAACAAAAAAAAATGATCTTTTTATATATTTAAAAATATATATATATAGCATGAGTCTCAAACATAAGCCCTAGAAAAAAAAAATCGGGGGGCGCTGCCCCCTACGCCCCCCCCCCCCCCGGGACCCGCACCGGGGGGAGCCCTCAGACCCCCCCTATCTGCAAGGGCAAAAGTACAATTTGCAAAGTTTGTAAAAACACTCATGCCGGTGCCAAACTTTAGAGGACAATATCCACATATATGCACACACTGGATATATATATATATATATAGCCAAGTCCTCGTGTCCAAAAATTTTAAAATTGTGCCGCACCCGCACCCATGTGACATAGGGTATGACCATGTCCCCATGCCCTAATTTTTTACAATTATCATATGACATCAAGTTTATCCGCATCATTTCCTGCTCATGCATCTGTATCCATGTGAAATAGGTTATTACACAATTTCTTGAAATTCAATTTTCTGTCAAATTTTATCTGCACAGCAAACTCCTCAAGAGTAAATTGGGTAACTGCCTAAATGAGTAGGTGAGTTGTTTACATAGAAAGAAAATTTAATATTATATTGAATTTTATCTGTGGGTTTCTTTGCAATGTGTCAAACAAGCTTCATTAAATCATCGCATGACAATGATTATTATTTGCTGTTTCAAACCTAAAAAAGATGGACATCGCCCAAACATGAAAGCATCATGACTTCTAATGAGGAATGCCATGAAATTCTAACTTCTATGGGGGATAAAACTCAGAAACTCAAGCAATTTCCAATTCATATTGTTACTTACGAAAAGAACTACAGAACCTGAACAATAAAGAAGTTTAAGGGTGTGTTTGCTTCACTGGACAAAATCTGCCTGGACATGTCAGGTGGCATTTGTCCAGGACCAGCTCACTGGCTCACCCATTTTAAATATAAAGGGGCAGGAAGCAATGGGTCCCCACCACACCAGTTGGCGCGTGACTGCACCAAGGCAGGGATCAGTTAGTCCCCGCTTGGGTGCATCCCGTGATTCAAACACACCCAAAAGGAACTTATTCTTTCATACAAAAAGGAGGTTTACAGGAGCATATTTGTTTTTCTTATAATCCAGGAGCATATTTGTTAGTAAAGATAGAAGACGCAAAAACAGGGTGATTGTTCATGAAGCATTACACAGCTCAACTGAATAGAATCCATAGTGTAATCTTATGTATAAAAAAAATCCATCTTAAAGAAAATAGAGCATACTTGTTGCAGCTGTCAGGGCTTTCCAAGCTTCTCCTATCTCAAGTAAGACTTGTGCTTTTTGTTCATGCAAAATTGCTCTTTCTGGCATAAGAGTGAGTGCAGCCTCCCACTTGCTCAACGCTTCATGATACCTGCCATTCTTCAAATAAACACAAACTTTACTCCAAATGAGACCAACACTAAACCCCAACTAATGTATCAGTGTGTCAGGGGGTTTTGGCACACAAAAGACAATAAAAACAGGATCTTCAAGCTTCACATGTGAGTTTAACAAGTGATATCAGCATATCACTGCAATATGAAATGCAAATAGAACATGTGACAAAAAAAAAAAACTCAAACTAGATGAGGTTTGCATGCTCTCCATTTTTTTACAAGAAACCAAAAACAGAAAAAAATGACAGCAGAAACAGGTCAATGCTGATGTGCCTTTGCTTTACTTGTTCTAAAATCCATTTCCGCAGACAAGCTCAACTGATAAGACCCAGGACCAGCACGAGCCTGACAAATTTTGGTTAGGATGCTGGTGAGTCCTGCCTTTTCCTTGGCTTTTCAGCTCTAACAGACTTAACTAAGAATAGGTCTGACCTAACCAATGTCCAACCCTAATTCTTAGTAACCATATCATAGCACTTTTCATTTTTTCGTTACACATAAACAGAACGTTTCAGGGTTATGCCTCAGACATCCTATAGGTTTACATTTTACCCTGATATGCTCAAAACACCTCTCATCTGCCTTGAATAATCCTTGTCAAGATCATCTCATTTTTCTCTCTGTTCTACTGGTTTTTTCTTGTTCTAGACTGGATGAGGAACTTCTTTTCGCCAAATCTTCCTCCGTATCGGTTCTTAACTTGTAAAGATTAACAGTTTAACTTGCTCAAGAGACATCTGTTATTGATGCCTCCATCTCAATGTTGTCAGAATCGACCAATTCAGATCTAATCGGCCCAAAGGCAATTCAAAAGGGGTCGATTCAACTAGTATTTTTTAATATTTTTAAAAGGGTTAAATTTTTTTACCATTTTTTAAATATTTTTATTTGTTAATGATACGTGCCATCCCGTGGTGAAAAAGTATCCATTCCCAAACAATTCTATTCGATTCATAGTTTTTTTTGAGAAACCGATTCACCTACTGAACCGATTTTAACAATATTGCTCCATCTTCTTCTTCTTCTTCTGCATAACTAGTTGACTAAGTGCCAACTAAATGTTCAATTGGTAGCAGGGAAGTTGTTCTAATCAATTCGCAACATACCCCATACCATCTTTTAGAATTAAGTTCATTATTGAAGACCGTAGAAAACTGCATCGTCATTTATCGCGTTACTGACCAAAAGCTATATCTTTGTACCATAATTTAGGTACCATCCATGTTTCCATACTCTTACATCCTCATAGAGATGTAATTCTCCATCATGTGCAATAGCACGTATTTCTGTTTGATGTTATCTGTCACACACTTTATAAGAGGTTTATCAAATAAACCAACTGAATCATCATTTCCTTAAGTTAGAAAGGTGTCTTGCCTCGTAAATTCATTCTCAACTAGGCTCGTCTGGTGGAATATTACAGCGATTGAAATCAATTACTCCTAGGTGATCCAATCGAACATAGAAAACAGAAACACACCAGCATGCAAGAGTACCCAATCACCCATCAATGTAGAGGGAAATTAGTCAGAAAATATGTAGCTCACTCCGTATTTCGATTTCTTATCTTATTCAGGAAAACGGGATATGTGGGCTCCCGGAAACAACCCCAAAGTGTTTGACGAAATGCCGCAATGAACAGTTTTCGCGCCAAAACAGAACACACTCACCATATTCAATTCAAGAATTCTTAACTCCATAATGATCATAAGAAGAAGAAGGCCATGAAGGATCGTCGATCGTTTATTTCGGCGAGCTTGTTGCCTTCGGACTCAGAAGGATTCCGTGAGACTCAACTCGTCGGCCACCAATTTGGGGTCTAGGGTTTGGCCGTCTGCTTGGAAAGAGGACGGGGAGGTGTCGCCTTTGTCCTCTCGGTGGAAGGGGAGATTCGAGGGGGGTGGCTTGATGGGGCCGCCCTCTTCTTATCGTTCCTCTTCCACACCATCTTCATCCTCTCTCTCTCTCTCTCTCTCTCTCTCTCTCTCTGTTTCAGGGAAAAGGCGAATCCATGGGAAATATAAAGAGATGGTTTGGCGGCAATACCGAAACCAAAATAAGTGCGTTAATTTTCTAAATAACGTGATATTGCCTTCATTTTACAGAGAATACATATATGTGGCTTGCCTGATACGTCACAAGGATACGCCGTAGATGACACGGGGCACATAGTTTTTTAACTAATTTCTCATTAGGAGGATTATGGAAGGGGGACACGACGCTGGGTAAGTTTCGTTGATCCATTGGGTTATACCAGATTTGGTCAATTCTTTGTAATGAGGTTTATGAGGTGACCCCGAACCAGACCCAACTCAATTTGGTTATGGATAATGGGTTGGGTATCTAAGAAAAATGGGAACCCGCATAGAGCCAATGGAAAATGAAAAAAAAAGGAAGAACTTGATTTTGTTACAGATAATTGGGGAAATGAAAACTTACTAAACGAAATATGCTATTGGATTTTCATGATTTTTTTGGTATTTTTTTTAAAAATTTTGACCCAACAGATGTGATATATATGCTTGTTTTTATAGGTTTTAATAAGATTTCAAAAAAATCAACAGCTTACAATTTTCATAAATTTTCAAGCCTTAAATACCATTTTTTTTATCCAAAATACATGATCCAAGTGTCAATTTCTACTAAATCAATAGTGTCCAACATATTTATGGGGTCAGAATTTTCAAAAACATAACAAAAATCTACCATCATGTTTTATTTAATAGGTTTTGTATTTTGTAGGTTTTCATTTCCCTAGATAATTGTGTCGGTACTTGCAATTGTTCCATTCTATATAAAACTAATAATGTGCACGTCACACAAGAATGATTGATAACGATGAAAAGCCTTATCACATTTAGTTGCCACATAGTTTGAAATCCATGGACCTCAAATATGCATTTGAGATATAAGGTATCCAAACACTTATATTGTGCCCATAAAAAGGTTTCACTGGCTCTCACTTTGAGCCAGTGAAAACTTGTTTCACTGACGCAAAAGTTGCGGTAGTGAAAGTGATTTTCATTGGCGAATGTAAATTATGCCATTAAAAGCTTTACCGGTGAGGCTTTTAATGGTAAAAAGTTTTACTGGTGGAAACGTTGCGGAAGTAAAACCACAATTTCTTGTAGTGTTGATTTTTTGTTAATAAGAAACACTCTCATTGTTCCCTTGCGACTTACAGTGTACAGTTGCGCTTAGAGTCTGTTTTGCTTTTGTTGAGTCTGATGTAAGCTGCTCGGTTCAGGTGAATCAATACCCCGAAGGGGCAGCCCGTATACTTGAACTGTAATAGCCTGCGGGAAAAATTGTGAATGAAGTAAATGCGTTGAGTTTTCTTTTGTTCACCCTCGTTGTGATTGCTTCTTGTGATTGCAATTTCTCTTCCTCTTGCTCTCTTGCACTCTGATTACAAGTTTCCGCGACCGGCAAGCGAGCTGACGAGTAGGCTTGCGGCGGTAAGAAAGGACCGTCGCGCCGCGCTGGCCCATTGAAGGAAATAGGCCCGTGACAAGTGGTACCAGAGCCCATTCTCGTGCTGGGGAAGGGATTCCAGAGTCGGTGTCGACAGACACGCCGAAAGGCTGCGATTTGTGAGCAAGACATCGTGGCGCCTTATCAACACTTGCGCAACACCAAAGGCAAGGCAGTTGCCGAAGCTGAGGAGATGGGTTCACCTCGGGGCCAAGAAGAGTTGGCTGCAACTGTTAACAAGCTGGTGGAAGATGTGACTTCGCATGATGAAGCGATTTCACGCGCATGTGAATCATTCAATGGATTGAATGATGTGGTGGCGAGCCTGCAAGAGCAGGTGAACTTACTAATGGGGCAGGTCACTTCATTGACGACTACAGTGACCGATCTTGAGTTGAGGAACCGTACGTTGCAGCGGACGGTGACCCTAAATGGCGAAAATGGTGAGAAACCATCAAGAATTGATGTGCCAAGACCCGCAAAATTCAATGGTTCTCGTGACAGCAAGGCCATTGAGAACTTCTTGTTCCAAGTAGAAGACTACTTGGATATCCAGAATGTGACTCTTGAAGATCTAAGGATTAAGGCTGCAGCGGCCTTACTTGATGGTGATGCTATCGCTTGGTGGAAGCGGAAGCGCAATGACATGGAGAGGGGTCAATGTGTGATAGACACCTTTGATGACTTCAAAGTAGAGTTGCGCAACTACTTCATGCCAAGAAATGCGCAGAGACAGGCTTACCGGATGGTTCGTGAGCTCAAACATACTGGTTCGTTGCAAGACTATGTCAGAACGTTCAAAAAGCTTATGCTGGAGATATCTAACATGCCAGAAGATGACATGCTCAACTGGTTCATTGTGAGACTTCAACCATGGGCACAGTCTGAAGTGGAAAGAAGCAACCCCCGTATTTTGGAAGATGCATATGTGGCGGCTGAGCGCTTAGTTGACACTCAGCGCAAGCCTTTCACCCCATCAACCAAAGTTGGGAAGAAGCCTGACCACGGAGGCAAGAAGGATGAGCAGCGCAACGATAAAGGTGAGGCGTCGACACACCATCAATCCGAAAAGAAACAGAACTACACAAAGCATAACAACAGCAACAAGGGTGTGGTTGTGACATGTTGGTTCTGTGGTGATAGACATATCGCCCAGCAATGCCCAAAGCGCCTTGTAAAGGACGACGGGCAAGCCAATGCTGCACAAGAAGAATGCAGCGATACTGAATGCAGTGACACTGAGACCATGCAACCGAGGATGGGCGCCATGCGATCGATCAATGCAGCCAGAAGTTGTGCAGCTAAAAACATGCAGGTCAGTAAGGAACTCATGTACACTAAAGTTATTATGAATGTAAAGTCTACTTCAGCAATGATAGACTCCGGGGCCACACACAACTTTTTCTCGCGAGAAGAGGCAAAACGGTTGGGCTTGAAGCATGGGTCAAAGCAGAGGACCATTAAAACGGTAAACTCTGAGGCCAAGCCCATCCTTGGTGAAGCAAGGGATGTGGCCATTCAAGTGGGAAGTTGGGTCGGTAAAGCCAACTTCTCTGTGGTGCCCTTGGACGATTTCAAGATGATTTTGGGTATGGAGTTTCTGCGAAGCCAGAATGTTATGATGTTGTCAAAATTCAACACGTTGACGATCATGGAGTCAGACCTGTCCCACACAGTGCAGTGCCTTATGCAGAAAGGCAAGTCTTTAGTGTTGTCGGCAATGCAACTAAAGAAGGGTGTCAAGCATGGGGAGCAGACATTCTTAATGGCAGTGCGCGCAGTGGAAGAGAAGGTGGAAGCAACAGTGCCACCGACCCTAGCCCCACTATTGGAGGAGTTTCGGGGGGTGATGCCCCCGGAATTGCCAAAGCGTCTTCCGCCAAGACGCGAGATCGACCACAAGATTAAGCTGACCCCGAGATCGAAGCCTCCTACAATGGTTCCATACCGTATGGGGCCAGCTGAGCTGAAGGAACTGCGCAGGCAATTAGACGAGATGTTGGACGCAGGCATTGTTCGTCCATCAAAAGCCCCATTTGGTGCCCCGGTCCTTTTCCAGATGAAACATGATGGCTCTAAACGGTTATGTGTGGATTACCGTGCCTTGAATAAGATCACGGTGAAGAACAAGTACCCATTGTCATTGATAGCGGACTTGTTCGATCAGCTAGGCAGTGCCCGTATCTTTTCCAAGCTAGATCTGCGATCGGGTTACTGGCAAGTGAGGATTGTCGAAGGTGATGAGCCGAAAACAACTTGCGTCACTCTCTATGGTGCTTACGAATTTCTAGTAATGCCATTCAGGTTGACAAATGCTCCAGCCACGTTCACGACTTTAATGAACCAGATCTTCTACCCTTACTTAGACAAGTTTGTGGTAGTCTATCTGGATGATATCGTGATCTACAGCAACAACATGGAGGAACATGCCGAGCACTTGCGAACAGTGTTTCAGGTGCTGAAGGAGAATGACCTCTGTGTCAAACGAGAGAAGTGTCTCTTCGAGCAGGAGGAGAACAACTTCCTTGGCCACGTTGTGGGGTGTGGTGTGCTGCGTATGGATGGGCAGAAGATAAGGGTCATCCAAGAATGGGTTCCGCCAAGCAAAGTGCAAGAATTGCGGTCATTCCTCGGTTTGACAAACTATTATCGGCGTTTCATCGAAGGTTATTCCCTCATTGCTGCGCTCCTCACAGATTTGTTAAAGAAGAATCGGGTATGGCTCTGGACAAGAGCGTGCCAAGATGCCTTCGATGGCTTGAAGAAAGCCTTAGTGAGGGAGCCAGTGCTGCGACTGCCTGATCATTCGAGACCCTTTGAAGTCCACACTGATGCCTCAGACCTTGCCGTTGGTGGAGTTATTATGCAAGATGGTCATCCGATCGCATATGAGAGTCGCAAGCTGAAGGATACAGAGAGGCGTTACACAGTGCACGAACGTGAGATGACCGCCATTGTGTATTGCCTCAAGACCTGGCGGCACTACCTTTTGGGTGCCGAGTTCGTCGTCAAGACGGACAATGTAGCCACGAGCTATTTTCAGACGCAAAAGAAGTTAACGCCCAAGCAAGCTCGATGGCAGATGTTTTTGGCTGAGTTCGACTTTGCCTTAGAGTACAAGGTTGGAAAGACCAATGTTGTGGCGGATGCCATGAGCCGTAGGGCTGAATTGGCTGCTGCGCACGCAGAGCCTTCTGAAGTGCATTTGAAGGGTGCATTGCTGAGCCGCATCCGCGAGGGTACGCAGCAGGATCCGACCGCACAACACCTTGTTTCTCTGGCGCAAGCAGGGAAGACTCGGCGATTTTGGCTACAGGATGGCCTCCTCGTAACAAAAGGGGGACGCATCTTTGTACCACGGTGGGGAAGTCTTCGCCGAGAGCTACTCAAGGAGTGCCATGATACACTATGGGCCGGCCATCCTGGTCAGGAGCGGACCTTAGCACTCCTTGAGCGCGGCTACTATTGGCTGCAAATGAGAGACGGCGTTGAGGGGTATGTGTGGACATGCAAGATAAGGGGACAAACCAGAAGGCTGCCGGTCTCCTTGAGCCTTTACCAATTCCAAAACGTCCTTGGGATAGCATCTCCATGGACTTTATTGTTAGTCTGCTGAAGGTAGAGGGCCTCAGTTCTATTTTGGTTGTGGTGGATCGTTTCTCAAAGTATGCCACCTTCATCTCAGCTTCCAAGAAGTGCTTTGCAGAGAAGACTGCAGAGTTGTTCGTAAAGCATGTGGTGAAGCACTGGGGCATACCAAAGAGCATTGTGAGTGATCGCGATGCTCGCTTCACGGGCAAGTTCTGGCGTGAAGTATTTCGGCTACTTGGCTCTGAGTTGCTGTTTTCAACTAGCTTCCATCCGCAGACAGAGTGTATCAACGAGATACTGGAGCAGTACCTGAGGCATTTTGTTAGTGCCAATCAGAAAAATTGGGTGAAGCTCCTTGATGTGGCACAGTTTTGTTATAATCTGCAGAAGAGCGAGTCTTCAGGCCACAGTCTGTTCGAGATAGCCACGGGGCAGCAGCCACTGACCCCGCACACTCTTGCCACATAAGAAAAGGGAAGGCCATCATTCGCCTATCAGTTTGTTCGCGACTGGCACGAGCAAAATGAGTTGGCGAATGCATTCTTACACAAAGCGGCAAAGAGAATGAAGAAGTGGGCGGACAAGCACCGTCGGCCCGCAGGGTTCCAAGTTGGGGACCAAGTGTTGGTGAAGTTATATCCTGGTCGCACAGGCATCTTCCGTGGGCGGCACCGCGGACTACTCAGAAAGTATGAGGGACCCTTCACCATCACGAAGAAGGTGGGCAAGCTGGAGTTGCCCCCAGACTTCAAGGTGCACCCGGTGTTCCACATATGCAACCTCAAGCAGTTTCATCCAGATGATGGAGACCCGGAACACAGTGTGCCACAACGCGCTCCCATCATGCAGAGGGCCCCGGCAGCACAACAAGCCGAGAAGCACCTCAGTCAGATCCTTCGTCACAAGGTCAACTACTTGGGACAAGCGAAGAAATACTTGGTGCAGTGGGAGGAAACAGCGGAACCAACGTGGGAGCCTGCATTTCGAATGAACAGCCGCTACCCGGCTGAAGTCAAGGCTTACCACGAAACAGATGGCGCCGAGGACGGCGCATGATTTGAAGGGGGGAGCATGTTCCCTTACGACTTACAGTGTACAATTGCGCTTAGAGTCTGTTTTGCTTTTGTTGAGTCTGATGTAAGCTGCCCGGTTCAGGTGAATCAATACCCCGAAGGGGCAGCCCGTATACTTGAACTGTAATAGCCTGCGGGCAAAATTGTGAATGAAGTAAATGCGTTGAGCTTTCTTTTGTTCACCCTCGTTGTGATTGCTTCTTGTGATTGCAATTTCTCTCCCTCTATTCTCTCTTGCTCTCTTGCACTTTCATTACAAGCTTCCGCGACCGGCAAGCGAGCTGACGAGTAGGCTTGCAGCGGTAAGGAAGGACCGTCGCGCCGCGCTGGCCCATTGAAGGAAATAGGCTCGTGACACTCACTCTCTCTTTAAAACTTATAGTTCAAAATTATAATATTTTTACTTTATATATATAAATAAAAATAAAAGTATTTAAAAGAATATAAAAAAACATATAATTAAAAAATAAACATAAGGACTTAACAATAAAAAGGGTATAGTTTAAACAAAAACAAAAAGTTAAATAAGAAAAAAATAAAATACACACAAATAAACATTACAACAAATTAAAAATATAAATAAAATGTAAAATCAAAATATGATAAATAGAAATTATAAATAAACTTAAAAATATAAAAGCATACAAACAAAAACAAACATAAGCTAAAGGAAAACTCAAAATAAAATTTAGAAAAAACATAATTGAATAGAACATAGTTAAACTCTGAATAAATGAAATTAAAATTTTATTATAAATTGAAAATTCAAGACTAAAACATGAAAACCAACCTTAAATTAAGCATTAAAATTTTTAAAAAATAGAAATAAAATCAAAGATCAAGATGTCAAAACTCAGACAAAAAAATGAAAAATTTTATTAAAGAAAAAATATAACAAAAAAAGAAAAAGAAAAAAATAAACTGAAAACTAAACATTAGAACGTATAAGTTTAAAAACTAAATAATTATAAATAAAAATTCAAAAAAGCAAAAACTATAATTTAGAAATGTGAGCTTAGGAACTAATAATTAAAATATAAACCAAAAATAAGTTTTAAAATTAAAGATAAATATTAAAAATTGAAAACCTGAAGACAAAAAATTAAAATCAAAATTTAGAAACTCAAGGTGACAATAAAATTTGAAAATTTTAATTAAAATTAAACTAAATTTGAAAACAAAATAAAAATAAAGCATAATATTAAGAAAATATAAAATAAAGATTAAAAATGCAACATAAAATAATATTATAAACTAAATTTTAAACAAAAGTTTAAGATTTTTTAAAATTGAAACAAAAAATATAATTGAAATCTAAATGAGAAGAATTTAAAAATTAAATTATGAAATGTACACAAATAGAAATAAAAAGAAAAAATTGAAAAATGAGATTAAGATAAATATCAACAATACAAAATAGAAGATGAAAATTTAATACTAAAAAATAAAAACAAAAGTAGTTAAAAATAATAAAAGTAAAAAATAGCTTAAGTTAATTATAAAAATTTATAAATTAATTACTAAACTCTAAAAATGTAACATAAAAATTATAAATAATTAGTAAAAAAAATTGAAGATTAAAAATAAAAGTAGGAATTCAATAAAAATCAAATATAAAAAGTAGTAATAAAATTTAAAACTAAAATTTGAAAATAAAATTAAAATATAGGAAATTAGAAAATAAGAAATAAAATAAAAATATATATAAATCCAAGTTTAATTCCAAAAAATAGACTAATTCAAATTTATTTTTTACCCAAATATTTATAGACTTATAGTTGGTGACATATATAAAACTGGGGACTTTTGAAATTGTTTAAGTATATTAATAAAAAAACAAACTTTAATAGTGATATTCTTGGTTTGCTCAAAATGTGAATAGAAGAGATATAATGAGTTTACATAAAATATTAATGCCATTAAGCTTATTTATCTATTAACAAAAATAAACATCATAAAGCATCAATGTAATAAAACTTATTATAAATTTACAAACAATATTTTATAGTTAAATAATATTCCTTCTTAGACCAATGCGATGTGTTCAGTTTTTAACACGTTCCTCGATTATAGATTCCACATTAGGAAACCTTTTAAAATTGTGTAACTATTTTTTAATGAAATTTTTTTACTAAAACCTTGTTATAAGGTAGTAAAATGATAATGAAAATATACGTTAGGCTTCCTATTGTTCCACTATTATGCATATAAATTAATTGTTATAAAAAAGTATGCCAGTAAGATTTGGGAAAGAGAAAATAGCAAGATATTAATTAATAGGTTGTTACTAATAATAGGCTCGGGGTTGCCTAAGTACAATAATTGCATCCCCTATAAATTATAATCTTGCAAGGTTGAGCTCATCTAGAATGACTTCGATTTGGAAGGATAAACCACAAGAATAGTACCCATCCTCTTGTAATATAATTGTTCTCTTTTGTATGGTAGGGGTCTGCCTAACACCAGCATGTTTATCAAAAATAAAAAATCCATAATAATTGATGTAGTAGGGTTAATTAATATAACAAATATGCATTTGCCAAGGTTGAGAGAGAGAGCATTTCAATCCATAATAGTCTTGTGTCCCCTATAATCTTGTGAAGATGGGCTCACGTAGAACAACTTGGATTTGGAAGGATAAACCACCCCATCCATCCTCTCTTAATATGTAATAAAATTGTTGTCTTTTGTAGAGGTAGGGGTCTGCCTATCCCCAACATGTTTATACAACAAACAACAACAACAACTACGCCTTTATCCCAAAACAATTGGGGTCGGCGATATGAACCAACAAAGAAAATCATTCTGGGTCTTCCACATGAATCCTTCTCCATTCATTTCTATCCAATGTCATGTCCTTGGTGAGGTTCAAAGCATTCATATCCTTTCCTATCACCTTCATCCATGTCTTCCTAGGCCTACCCCAACCTCTTTTAACTAATATATTTTCCCATTTCTCCATCCTTCTAACTGGAGCATCATTAGGCCTTCGTCGAATATGTCCAAACCATCGTAAACGATTTTCTCTCATCTTATTTTCAATGGGTGCAACGCCTACCTTCTTACGTATCTCCTCATTCCGAATCTTATCTTTTATTGTATTTCCACACATCCATCTCAGCATACGCATCTCAACTACACTCATTTTTTGAATATGATGTCTCTTGGCAGCCCAACATTCCGTACCATATAATAAAGCGGGCCTAATAGTCGTCCTATAAAACTTTTCCTTCAACCGCAATGGCATTCTACGATCGCACAACACTCCAGTTGCACTCTTCCATTTTATCCACCCAACCTTTATCCTATGATTTACATCTCCATCAATTTCTCCATACTTTTGAATGATTGATCCCAAATATTTGAAAGAATCATCCACCGGTATTTCTTGCTCACCAAGCTTCACTACACTCCCATCTCTATTTCGTTGCTTACTAAATCGACATTCCATGTATTCTGTGTTACTCTTACTCAACTTAAAACCTCTTGCTTCCAATGTCTGTCGCCATAATTCTAACTTAGCATTAACCCCAGCTCTAGACTCATCAATCAAAACAATATCATCAGCAAACAACATACACCACGACACATTTTCTTGAATTGATCTCATAAGCTCATCCATCACTATATCAAATAGGGAAGGGCTTAAAGCAGATCCTTGATCCCCAACATGTTTATAAAAAAAAAATATCTATATGTTGAGATTTACCCAGAACATAAAGGGACACCCAAATATATTTCCATAATAATTGAAGTATTAGGGTCAATTAATATAATAAATATGCATTTGTCATGGTTGAGAGAGATAACATTTCAATCCATAATAGTCGTCTCCACTGGTTTAATTGAATTCAAAACATTGTGTGTGAGAGTAATATGAGTAAGCAGAGATGTATGGTTTCCACATTAGATACATAGTTTCTTAATAGAAACTAGCAGATTTATTATTCAGCTAGAGAATGCTTGGAAAGTATGAAAGTGACTTTTCATATGAAAATATCCACTTTCTTGCTTCACAATAATCAACTTCCACACATGAAATGTTCTTTCAATTCCCAAAAATCAAATGACATTGAGACATTGAAATAGATTTTTGAGGGAATGGGTTTCCAACTGTGTGAGGGAGGTATTTTTTATCTTTAGGAACGGTCTCACAATATTATATATATATATTGGCGGCCCCATTCAGGGTTTACTTGGCCAGGATCAATTTCTACAAAATCATCTGTTATACAACCGTTGATTTCTTTCCTAAACTCTAACACAAGAAACATGTTTTTTTATAAAATAAAAAGACATGATCTAAGGAACAATTTCCACTTAATCTACTATGTTGAACACATCTATAAGATTAGACCGAATCAAAACAGCTTGGATCATATGATTCCTACTAGATTATAGTGCAAGCAACTGTATTAGATATATATCTTCACATAAAGATTAAGATGCGTCTTGGATGCATTTATGTTTGGAAAATCCAACTTCCTAATGCATGTCTTCAAGATGGGAATAATGAATTTACAAATGGGCAAGGCCATAAAATTAAGATTTTTTTTTTGTAAACTTCCTTCAAACCCAACTCTAAATTTTTGAACTCAACAACCAAAACCAAGTGGTTAGGTCTCTGATTCTGGGGGTGATTTCTCCATGTAAAAAAAAGAAAAAAAGTCTAAGGACGTGTTTGCTTGTCACGGAAGGGAAAACAAATTGGACCCCTCACGGGAACTGAATCCGTGGAAAGAGGGATCCAGCTTGTAAAATGGGGGATGCTTTTAGGGATGGCAATGGACCGTGGCGGGGACAAGGTCTCTACCCCCGCCCCGTCTCAAAATCTAAACCTCCATCCCTGCACGGGTTTGGATTTTAACCTTCATCCCCGTTTCATGTCCTCCATCCCTGGTCCAAACGGACGAGGCAGAGCCCCGTTTCCCTTTGGTTCATTGCCATCCCTTAGAAGGATTGGGGATGGGACAGGATGGGGCGGGGCGGGGCAAGGTGTGGATCAGGATGGGGATGGGGCGGGGCGGGGAAAAGCATAAGTTCATCCCTGCACGGGTTTTGATTTTAACCTTCATCCCCGCCTCCATCCCCGTTTCATGTCCTTCATCCCCGGTCCAAACGGGGCGAGGCGGGCCCCGTTTCAACCCCCCCCCCCCGTCCACTGCCATCCCCAGCTGCTTTCTGAAAACATGTCTCATGTTTGTTACATTGTGGGGCCGTGAAAATGGTATGGGAGCCTATGCATTTTCCCCCCTTTTCCATGACATGCAAACGGGCCCTAAAAAATGCTGGATCTGCAGTGGGAGCACTGCCATCGTCCCTTATGTGAACTCGGAAGCAGGTCATGGAAGATAGGTAGTGTTTTCAAATTTTTGAACAGCCCTGTGGAGGTTTTCAAATTTCACTATGGGTCCACTTAGACATGATTGCTTTGACTTCTTGTGTACTTAAAGCTAATGCATTAGTTCACTTTGTTTCAAACACTTTCTATTATTTGAATCAACAGTACTGGAAACGCGGGTCCCACTTCACACAAAGTAAAAAAGAAAAAATCTCTACAGAAAAAAGTGAAGAACTAAGGTGTGAAATTGCAAAAAACACATTACAATTCTTCATTCATTCTTGCTCATGATCATGCATCTTTTAATAATATTCTAAACTACAAAATTTTAATCATAAACAAAAACCACAATACGACTGAGCAAAACACTGATAATGTAAAACAATAAGATAACCAATGTAAGGTACGAATTTGAAATAAAGTAGACATCATAGAGAAGAGCAACAAACCAGCCACCTTTTATTTGATACCCAAGACCTTAAGATTGAACAACAATTGAGGTAAGTATTTTATTAGTTTTCTATCTATAAACAAAAGAAAATTTCCTGTAATCAAACCATATACATAGATGAATCATACAAAGATAAAACAATCCAATGAGATATGGGGATTGTTGATGTCAATGAGAGAAGGAAGGGAGTCATTAGAGGTGTCCCCAACATCATCCTCATGGCCAATGGGATGCACAACATTCTCACTCTTCTTCCTCTTCAAGTATTTACTTCCTTCCCTGATGCCAACAGCACTTGCCTTCCCATGTTCAAATCTAACTTCATGCCTACATATCTCTTTTCTTCTTAATAAACTGCTGCTGCTGCTGCTACTGCTGTAGGTGCTACTAGCACTTACACTCTTACTACCACTCACACTACTACTGCTAGTCTTTCTGTTACTACTAGAAGAGCTAGCAAGATTACCAGCTATGCCGTACCTTTTACTGCCCGCCAACGACGACGCAACGGCATTTCGACTTGAGCATGAACAGGGGACCGGAGCTCTTTCCGGTCCCTTAGTCCTACAATTATAGGTATTGATGTTTCTACTGCAATTAGTACTAGCATTGCTAGCATAACTGGTGCTTGTGGTGTACCTTCTGCTACTGAGCGGCGACGCACCGAGATATCGACTCGAAGAAGGAAAAAACAGGATTCTTTCAGGGTCCTTCAGCATCAATTGCTGGGGAGAAGGGGAATCATGTCCAAGTTTGTCAAACTGAGAATTGGGTGCAAAAGTGTTTGATGATGCCATACAAACTTTTGATCGGGATGCGTCGACCGGCTTCGCGATCGATATGAGGTGAGAGTTCAGGTGGAAGTTCTTCTTTGCGCAGGTGATCAAGAATTCGTCGGAGAACATATTTTTTCTGCAGGAGGAGAGGGGAGGAGGGACAGTTGAGGGGAGGTCAGAGATGACAAGCTTGTCCTGAATTGAGTGGGAGGCCTGAGAGCTCTTGGGCATGCATTTGCTGATGCAAGTGCCCATGCTATCAAATAAGGGAGAGATGCAATTTCCCATTAGCACTTAGTTTGGAGAGAAATGTGTGGATGTTATATAGAGAGTAGGAAAGAGAGAGGCTTTAAGGAGGGAATTAGAGTCAGAAAGGAACTTCTTTGAAAATTTTGAACTTGCACAGCGGGGGGTGATCCGTTGGGTAACGGTGCTTGCTTTTCCTTTTCTGAAAGCCAAAAGGCCCCTCTAGATTAAAGCTGTCAATAAAGTGGATCTGGACCCGACCCCAGAACTGTACCTCAGGATTTGAGGTGGGCACTGGGTCGGGCAGCCCGTGGGCTGGCCCAGCCCGTGTGTATATATATATATATTCAGCCCGGTCCGTTGCCCACCCCTACACAGGATATAGATCACATCTAGGGGTGCAAACGAGTCAGATCTGACCGGATCTTCAATCTAGATTCAATGTATTTTTTTTTTACTCAGACCAGACATGGATCTTAAATATGATCCACATGTGTAATTGGACCGGATTTGGGCTTTTGTGGCCAGACTTGTTGGATTAGGACTCAGACCCAAACCGATATCTCTGTTGGATCTATCTTGGGATCCATATTAAATCCAGTTACAATCTTTTCATTAAAAAAAATGTTTGGTTGCAACCATTTTCTGGATCCACGATCACCATATAAAATTCCAATTCTGGATCGCTTTTGGTTATGGATTTTTTACATGTAAATGCTTGTCTTCCACGAATTTTATAGGACCCAGAATCACTATATAAAAATCCGAAGCAGATAAATCTTTTGGATATGGTTTCAGATTCAAAATCGATTGTTCAAAATTCAGGTTCAGATTTGGATCAGCCATCACCACTTTTGCTTACAGATTCAGATTCAAACCTATAGCTTCCAGAAGGACTAGATTAAAGTCAGTTGGGCTTTGGCAATCGGCACAGTGGATTGTACCATACGACCCGATCATTGTTTAATCCAGCTCATACTTGTGTATAGAAGATTAAATTGGATCTGGATAACTTTCCATATTTGGGTCTCTTTAAGGTTTTCTTTGTTATGGTTGTATTGGCTTGGTTCTTGACTCAGTCTGGTTCGGATTGGTCAACTTTATGCAATCGGTTTTGCTGGCTCCGCTTCGATAATGCAATTTCGGGAAGAGTTAGGATAAGGGCACAGGATCCGTTCTGACCGGGAGAACCTGTGATGCTGGGTCAGGGTTCGGTGAACCCGCATCGAGCCAAGTCCAATGTCGTTGGTACAATGACCTGGCCCAAGCCATTGACAATCAAACCCTGGCTTGGTCAATAAGCAACCAAGGCAGATGGTGTCCCTTAATTAATCCTGATGGTTTAATTTTCAGAATTTGAAATTTGAAGCCCAAATGAAATCGGGTGGTGGATCCCACCCATGATTTGGTCAATGATTTTGCCCATTGATGACTTTGATTTGTTTCTTTTCTTATTGTTTTTTAAATTATACTTGATTGATCATGTAAGGGTGAGATCAGGGTTCAAGGGTTTTAATTACTAAGATTTTAAACAAGTTGGATCATGATTTGATCTTTGTGGACCCTTACACAGATCTTACAAGATCTAGTTTGGACGCATACAGCTTAATTTGGGTCCGGCCTCTAAGGTCCAAATTCAACGGGTATGCGACTTTACACATGACTTCACCAGTTTCATTTAATATTTTCTTTCCTTTTTTTCTTTTATTAACTTGAAAAATGAGTTAGTTTGGATTTGGATTGGATCTGGAACCAGGTAAAATACTGTACATGTGAACTGGGTTGGATCCGGATCCGGATCTAGAATTAAAAAATAGTCAAATAATATAATCAGGCTATGGGTTCTATCTGACCTGACCAAAGAAGATGGATTAAGGGGTTCCTCATTCTCACTTTCTTTTGAAAAGAAATAATTCAAGCTTCTGCTGCCTAGGGCTGTCAACGGGTTGTGTTTGTACTGGTTCCCGACCTGACCCAAGCCCGAATTCCCGGTTTGGGCATAAAAAATGATGTCAGGGATAATATTTGGTTCCACCAGAGCAATATGTGGGCCGGGTTTGGGTTATAATTTTTGCCAGATACCCGACCTGACCTACGTGTTTTATATGTATTTTAAGTAAAAGTAAACTTCTGAAATTATATGGATCAGGGTTTGAGATTTCATTTTCATTATCACCTAAAATTCGAACCCAAACCCGAAACACTTTGTTATTTGGGCAGGTTCAGGTAGACTTTGATGGGTCAGGTACCCGACTTGTTGACAGCGCTGCTGAAAACAGTTTAAAAAGAAAATCCTTAAAAATATATCTGATTCATTGGACTTTTATTTTTATTGTAATTATTTTTATTTTGGAATTTGGATCACCATGCACGACTCTCGGTTTGGTTTGTCATGTTTCTATATCTGCTGTAGATGCAAACGGGTCAGGGTTCTGATCCGGTTCTGACCCTCATTACCCAGGTTCCAGATAGTATATATCCAAGTCTAGGTCAGAAAGGAACAAGTTACAAATGTATTCAGGGTTATTAGGATCCGGGTTGGAAACCATGGTTGGTTGCGTTTGGTTTCACAAATTGACCCGTTTTTACTTTCTATGAAGATCCACAGGTTTAATTAACCTGTTTCCACTGGATCCAATATATCAGAGTCTCGTTTCCTAAGTTGCTCCCATACTCCAAGTCGGTTCTGGATCCAATTCCAGACCCATACTTTAAAAATTGGAACCAGTGTTAGATCACGCCTGACCCGACTCATCCCGCCCGTTTTCATTCACAGCACTTGATACATGTTTGCAACTTTGTGTGTGTAGCCCAGTGGGGTGGGGCATTGGCCATTAGACTAGCGGTTAAGGTTCGATTCTCATGTCATCAACCTTCTGTGCAAGGCATAGGCCACGGGGTGGGGGTCCTAGCCTTAGAGTTTGGTGCCACCCGCATGATAACCATAGATATGGCAGGCTGAGCGTGGGCGGTGCAGCCAGTTCTTAGTATCAGGTGTAGGGATGGCAGTGGACCGGGGGGAAATGGGGCCCCACCCCGCTTGGACCGGGCATCGAGGACATAAAATGGGGATAGAGGTTAAAATCAAAACACGTGCAGAAATGAAGGCGCGTTCCCGTCCCGATCCTGCCTTGCCCCATCCCCAATCCTTCTTTAGAGATGGCAATGAACCGAAGGGAACCAAGGCCCCGCCTCACCCCATTTGGATCCGGGATGGAGGACAAGAAATGGAGATGGAGGTTAAAATCCAAATGCATGTGGGGATCGAGGTAGGGATATCCCGTCGCTATATTCCGTCACTAATAATCTATTTTCTTGTAGTCGATGGAGGTCTGGATTTTGAGGCAGGGAGGGTGGAAACCTTGTCCCCCACCCCTGTTCATTGCCATCCCTAATCAGGTGGAGTTTCTTCAGATTACAAATATTAAAAAAAAAACAAAAAACTGTGTGTTCATGGTGCAGGTGCTCATCTCTCTCTCTCTCCACTCACACACGATTATCAGCCCATGTCACAAAGATATCAGCATGTGAGTAGAATTTATTTTTAAATAAGATATGCTGACACAGATTCTAGTTTTTTATTTTAATCAATAAAAACTATTTCTGATATTTAATATATTTTATTGAAATATTATTAAAATAATGGATGTGCATTTCGGTGTCGTGTCATAGTGTCATATGCTGTCCACTAGTGTCACGCGTATGACACGCTCTTAAATAGGGTGTCACTGTGACGTAGCTATCAGCTTATCCACAACTCTGGGCTCTAGAAATTAAATGACGAATGCAATAGTTCAATCATTGAATTGAGGTCAACAATTAGGCGCCTATGCCTTCAACAAATTCAGGCTTCAACTTTCAAAAATATTCATTATCATCCGATCCGTTGATTGATGCTGTAGATGAACGGCATCTGGAGTTTGCAATATGAAGGGCTGGAGATGCAGAGTCCCAATCATGGCATTTTGGATGCCGTTCATCGCATGAATGAATGACATCAAGGTGACCTCCATTCAATTGACTTTTTTTTATAGGTAACCTGGGGTTAGGTAACCCTCAGTACCATTAGGTCTTGAACTTGTAACGTCCTAACACAAGGTGACGTGCATTAACTGTTCCTACCATACAAGTGGGGGATTAATTTAAAGATCTCAAAATACTGAAAAGTTTAGGAGTGTCAACTGGTCGGGTTTACCCGGACTAGCCCTAGACCAAACCCTTTAGGGTCCGGGTATGGTGACAAACGAGACTCGATTAAGACTCTGGTCCAGACCCAAAGGTCCGATTAATACATGGACCCAGGTATAGTTTGTGAAATTTTATACCAGACCCAAGTTCAGATTAAGACCCACAATTTTGCAATGTAAAAATGATAAAAATATTATTTTACTGGTATCGTTCGGGCCGGGTTCATGCAGTTTTTATCGGGTACGGATATGGTTTTTCTTATAGTAGACCTGATTAGAACTGAGTCCGGACCCGATACCATACCGAAAAATCTAGTCCAATTCTGGTTTCACTTGGGTCCCAACCAAACCCAACCACTTAATTGACACCCCTGGTTTTATAATGGGGTTAATCATTTCAATTTGGCTCAACTACTTTTTATTGAAGGCGTACCAAAGATAGGGTACGTACCTAACATTTCCAACCTAAGAGAGAGATCCATCGCCTATATGGAGCTCAACTAACACAAAATAATTTTATCATTTTTTTTCATATAATATGTTTCAATGCTTTAATTTACATTCTTAGTTGCATGTACATCCATGCCATATGGTCTGCTACTATGATTCTAATCAAGACTCGGGCTTGCCCATATATTTATATGGATCTTGATGAATTGGGCCATCTTGATCCCATAAAACACATGAATGTTATGAATTTGGTTGTCTTTACCAGTCACAAATCTAATTATTGGGATTTTTCAGCAAAGAAAAATCTCACAATAAGGGCAGGCTTGGAAGAGAGAGAAACTCTAGTAGGAGAAAAAAGTTTTGCCTAGGAGAGTTTTTGATATGAGATTTTTTTCAAAAGAAAGTTTTTCGCTTGTTTGTGTAGCATGAGAAAAACAATGTGAAAAAATGAGGGTGGTAGTGATGGTGGTGGTGAGATGGGTGGTGGATAGTGTAAAAATAAATTTTCTTTTGGTAGAAAACGTTTCTCCACCCTTCCTCATGGAGGGATGTTTCCTATCAAAAAATGCTCTTTTTAGAAAAACTTTCAAAGTGAAAAGGTCTCTCTTGTTTGAAAGGGTTGAAAAATCCTTAAGAATTTTCAATTTTGCATCACTTTTCTTACATCTTTCTCTCTTCCAAACGTTCCCTAAGAGAGATGAATGATGTGTAAGTGGGAGGTATACCCTGCACGACTTTTTTCTTGTGATAACCGTCCCCACCTATCCCATGGACATGTGAAAAGTGTGTCCACAGTGTCCAGCGTTTGATTGTGGGCACGTTCAGTGTTTGATTACGACACACAATCACACACCCTAAAAGATCACCTCAAACGGACGTCCATGTTTTGATTAAATCAGTGGGTCAAACATTCTTGCATACGAAACCCATCATTTCATCCCTTCCATGTTCAGCGTGGTACTAGCGATGCAAATGGGTCGGACCCGGATAGAGGTTTTGCAATTTTTGGCTATTTCAGGATCCGAATCTCCATGTATTTGGCTATTTAGGATCCAAAACCGTTTGCATCCCAAAGTGGTACACGGGCACTATAACTGTTTCCTTTTTTTTTCTTTTATATTTTGGCTGGGGCAAAGCGGGGTTTGGTTGGAAAGTGTAATGAGAAAACCCCATAGACAATAGATTAATAATGCAAGCATTAATATGAAAATGACAGAATCACCTTTAGAACATATTGTTGACTTGCAAATAAGCATATGAAAACACAATTTCAAAGTTTATCATTAATGCAAAGTATGGCAAAAGACACCTTAATTATTTAATCACAAGGGTCTCGAGTTCAAATCTAGAAATGGTGGACAATCAATTAAGTAGTTATAAAACTATTTTTCTTATCATCATTGTTGATTTTGATATCACAATAGAGGATGGCTTGTGTATGTTGATGTTTGTACTCAACACGCCATAACTTTACCTCTAGCTCACAGATGTGACTTGTGTCTTACCTTTTTTTTCTAGAGAAAGTATTCAGTTAGGAAACCATTAACAGAGTAAGTTTGAAAAAAAATATTGCAGCTTTTATTGGAAAAATATTAGAAAAAATAAATAATGTTGAATAAAAAGTAGAGTTTTAAAAACAACAACAAGAGGAATTAATGGCAATGCATAAAAAAATCACTTCTCTCGGATAACGCTCATGAGATTCGAACCTGATGCCACCTAACTATTCTGCTACCTCGTCTAATGTGATACAATTATTTTAACTTAAAAAGCCACTTTTTTTGTTTTCTAATTATAATCCAAAGTAACAATACCTGATAGAAGCACTACAAGGATGAGGGTCAATAGCAGCCAATCTTTTTCTTCAAAAAAAAATCTCGCTGCTATAGATAAAACAATACCAGCGAGATTTTGTCTTCGCTAATTGATAGATAATAGCAGGGATATAAATATTTCATCATTATTACTCTACTACGGTCATGAATTTTGCTGTTATTAGCTTATCAATAACAACGAGGTAGATATCTCTTAGAATACCTTGCTTCTGCACATGTCTCGTTGTTAAAGACATATGTATAATGTCGAGATTATTTGACCCTTAGATGTTGCTATTAAAGCACTTTATTGTTATATTTAACATTCAAAAGATCTTGTTGTTATTGATCAATAATGACCTGGATCTCATCGTTATAGGGTTTTATTCTATAACGACATCACTTATGTCGTGGTTAAAGACATATGTATCACAACGAGATTCTTTCTTGGCAATGTATGTCTATGATGCACATGCAGATTCTGCCAAAAAATGTCAGGTTGGTTGGTGCTGAGGATCTTATTTGCTTGGAAAATGCATGTGGTGATATTGATTTTGTTAAGTTAATTTTGTGCATAAGTATTGTTATTTATTGTTAGATGCTTCTATTCATATTTTGCTTATGAGTGCATGTTGTGGTGGTGGTTGTGGTTAACAGAATCTGACACAAGTGAGTTTGTGGGTTGCAGTGCTGCATTTCTTATTCTCTATGGGATTGCACTTGCCACTGAAGGCTGGGGTATTGATGCTAGCTTCAGCATTTATCCACCTTTTGTTGGTGCTGCTGTATCTGCAATTACTCTTGTTGTAGCCTTTGGTTTTGTGTTTGAGTCTTAAGATATGCCCACTCCTTTATGTCGTGTCTCGTCTATGTTTGAGTCTTAAGGTATGCCCACCGTCCAGCTTGATGAAGCTTTTAAACATGATATGCTGCAATTTGTGTTGATGAATCTCTTTGTTCATTCCAGAATCTTGCCTCATGTTTAAAGTTGTAAAAAAAAAAAATCTGAAAACTAATTTTTTATTTGCAGGTTTATAGCCTATAACAACGAGATTCATGCCTCGCCTTTATAGGCGAGAGTCCTCTATCATTGTTATAGCCTATACGAGCAAGTCAATTCTTTCTGTACGTATAGCATATAACGAGTAGGGGTCTTCCCGTTATAACCTATAAGACCAGGAATAGTACTTTACCATAATAACCTATAGGTAGCCTATAACGGCGAGCCAAGTATCTTGCCGTTAAAACAACCTTGCCATTAAAGATTATCATACCGCTATTAGTGTTTTCTGTTTTGGCGAGATTTTTAGCTGATGTTGGTTCAGCTTTTAATGGTGAGATATTATTATTCAACAAAGGTTATTTATTTTTTATGAGAATTCTTGTCGATATAGGTGTATAGTGACGAGAAATAAGGTAATAACAACGAGATATATCGTCGCTATTGACCTGCATCTTTGTAGTGGAAGGCTTAGTCATGCTGGCGGAGCCTGCCATATACCTATGGTTGTCGTGCCTGTGATGTAGAACTTTGAGGCTAAGACCCTCACCCCAAAAGCCTATGTTATGAGAGAGAGAGAGAGAGGGTGCCCCCGAAAATCAAACATTGACCACCCTTCTTCAGCAGCCAAGGCCTCACCCTACTACACCCAACCTCCCTTGGGGTAACTTAAAAAAACCACTTAATGAAGACTTATTTACGATACCATGCATGTCTAATAAAATGGGCCATCTTTCAAAATTCGGTAATTTACAAATAAATTAGTGATGCTCAGATCCTACAAAAGAAAAAAAACTTATCTTTTTTTATAAAAAAATACAGTAATTTTGCTTTTCACTCAGCATTGTCTTTATGACCATGTAGTAGCAAAGTCCATTAAGAATTATAACAATTGGTGCCAAACAATGCCAATGCACAGAGGCCTTTGGTAAAATGCTAAGCACCAAAACCAGTGTGTGCCTTGGATATGAACTCATGGATTGACCCATTTGACTCGGGCTGTGAAATTGATGCCCCATTTTCACATGTGTGTTTTGTCCCTAAACAATTTAAATATTTCTTAATATATATCTCTGAATTTTGAATCTAGATTAATATCTGGATTTGTTAAAAATATTCATTTGGATATTATCTATATCTGTTTAAAGGATCCAGTCACGCTTTAGATTAGTATCAAAAACAAACAAAAGAATCAGATCTTGTCATACTTTGTGAACTTTGATTCTTATTTAGATTCCACTCAAATTTGATGGGATTCAACCTTACTTCAAAAATCACAAATCAGAATAAAAGAAATTATTAAACTTTTTAAAATTTCAGGTACATGCATATTAATTATGACCATTTCTCAAGGCCTTAATCGGATCCAAAATACAGTCGGATGTCTGATGAAAACCATGACAGGTTATTCTCAGATTTGGATCATTAGACCAAGATCTGAATGTATATTCTAGCCAATTGGGTATTTATTAAATTTGATTATTTCCAGATTTAGATATTGTTCAGATCAGGCTTGAGACAGAGAACATTTCAATCCATGATAGTCGTCTCCACTGGTTTAGTTGAATTCCAAACATTGAGAGAGAGAGAGAGAGAGAGAGAGAGAGAGAGAGAGAGAGAACATTTATCATTCAACATCACCAAAATACATCCAATGAACATAAGTGTAAGACAGCCACCATCTAGATGGTGACCGTGCACAGTTCAGAGTACAAGTAGATCTAAACCCCCATCTCTACTATGTAATTTAAGAGTCAGATATACATCAAACATAACCCGCTGACGTAGCTTTCCAAAATTGAATTTGATGCCCCTGAAAAAGATATCGTTTCTTTTAGTCCATATCACCCACCATGCTGAAAACAACCATACCCGCCACAATAATCTCCTTTTTTTTTTGTTTTGTAAACTCATGGGACCAAACAAGAGGTCTCGAATAACAGAACTCGAACGCGTTTGAACAGGCGGTGCACCCCAATTTTGAAAGAATAGGTCTAAAACTACCGGGCAAAACCAAAATAGGTGAGTCGTGTCCTCTACCTCCTTCTCGCAAAGAACACACATGCTTGGAAATTGAAGCCCCCGTTTCCTGACATTAATCTGGGTTTGAACACGATCCAGAGCCACTAACCACGCCAACGCTTTTGCCCGTTTCCTGACATTAATATGAGTAAGGAGAGAGATGTATGGTTTCCACATTAGATACCTAGTTTCTTGATAGAAACTAGCAGATTTATTATTAAGTTGGAGAATCTTGGAAAGTATGAAAGTGACTTTTCATATGAAAATATCCACCTTCTTGTTTCAAAATAATCAACTTCCACAACCAACAGCGGGGGGAGGGGGGGTCTCCGCGTGGTTGGTAGGAGCTGTCATCGTCGTCTCCTTGTGGTGGTACGTTGCAGGTTCAAACCCCAGTACCGTTAAGTTGAATAATTAATAACTGGTTGGGGTCTGCCTAACGCGGGCTTGCCTTTCAACTTCCACACATGAAATGTTCTTTCAATTCTCATTGTGTCGCCCGATTACTAAATCTTTCAAATTAAGAACCCACTTTGTGAAGCTATAAAGAATAACCCAATGTGTCGCCCGAAATCAGCAATGGTTTTAGGGAGAAGTTGCTGACCCTTTTGACTCTCACCGGGTGCTGACCCTTTCCTCTCAGGTTTTATTGAAATATTATTAAAATAAAAATAATAATAATGCATGTACATGTAGTGTCGTGTCATATTCTTTCAACTCGTGTCACAAATATGACACGCTCTTAAATGAGGTGTCAATGTGACGTATCATCAGCCTGTCCACAACTCTGGGCTCTCAATCATTGAATGGATGACATCAGGGTGAGGTCACTCTGACCTGATGCACACTCCATTCAATAGATTTTTTTTTATATAGGTAAGCTGGGGTTAGGTAAACTAAACCCTTACCGATTATACAACCGTACCATTGGGTTTTGAACCTGCAACGTCCTTAACACAAGGTGACGTGCACTAACTGTTCCTACCAGACAAGTGGAACACCCCCGCCGCCCCCGTTGGTTGACCTATTCAAGATCTCAAAATACAACTTTATCATTTAAAACGTTTATATTAGCGTTAATCATTGCAATTTGTCTCAACAACTTTTTTATTGAAGGCTTACCAAAGATGGGTACCTAACATTTCCAACCTAAGAGAGAGATTCATCGCCTATGGAGCTCAACCAACAAAGAAAATAATTTTATAGTTTTTTTCATATAATATCTTTCAATGCTTTAATTTTACATGCTTAGTTGCATGTACATTCATGCCATGGTCGGATACTTCTATTGGACAGAGAGAAAATGGGGTCCTGCCCTGCCTCGCCCCCGTTTGGACTGGGGATGTAGGACATGAAACAGGGATAGAGGCAAGGATGGAGGTTAAAATCAAAACCCGTGCCGGGATGGGGCTGGGGATGGACTTATGCTTTCTCCCACCTTGCCCCATCTTCGTCCTTGATACCCACCTTGCCCCGTCTTCGTCCTTGATACCCGCCTTGCCCCCACCCCACCCCACCCAACCCAACCCCATCCCATCCCTGATCCTTCTTTAAAGATGACAATGGACCGAGGGAAAACGGGGTCCCGCCCCGCCTCATCCCGTTTGAACAGGAGATGAAGGACATGAAATGAGGATGGAGGTTAAAATCAAAACCCGTGCCGGGATGGAGGATAGGATTTTGAGACGTGAAAAGGGTGGAAACCTTGTCCCCCGCCACCACCCCGATTCACTGCCATCCCTAACTCTGATTGTCTTGTAGGAGATGTTAGTGCACATCACCATGTGTTAGGGTGTTGAAAGTTCAAAACCTAATGGTATGTTGTGTAACTGGCAATGGTCTGCCTAACCCCAGCTTGCTTATAAAATATATATATAATTATTAGCAAAGAAAATCTCACAATAAAATTAAGAGAGAGAGAAATTAATGAATGAGGGGGAGTTGGAGGAGGGGCAGGCTACATTGCGTGTTCCGGGGAGAACACGCAACACCCTCTCAGTCGGAGGTGTACTCCTCCCCGACTTTTTTCTTGTGATAACCATTCCCGTCCCCACCTTTCCTTTGGGTGTTACAATTTTTTCACGTACTCAGGGACATGCAAAGAGCATGCTGACAGCATCCCGTGTTTGATTGCGGGGACGTTCAATGTTTGATTGTGACACGCAATCAGACAACCTAAAAGATCACCCATGTGCAGCTTTTTCCTAAGGATGCAAATGGGTCAGATCCAGGGTGGAGGTTTTGCAATTTTTGGCTTTTCAATTAACGGGATTTCCATGTATTCAGCTATTCTGATCCATGAAAATTGAACATTGAGGGTGATGAGGTGCTTAATGCACAAATATTTGTGCAATCATATCTTTTCACAATAAAATGGGCCATCTTTCAAAATTCAGTAATTCGCAAATAAAAATAAAAATATTCTGATTTAAAAAACATGATTTTTTCTTCATCTTTTTTTTCTCAAAAAATTAGGGTAATTTTGCATTTCACTCAGTATTGCCATGTAGCAAAGCCCAATAAAGAATGATAAAAATTGTTTGTTTAGGCGACACACCATTTATCAAGGGCGTAATCAGATCCGATACAGAAGAAAACCATGAAAAGTTATTCTTGGATTTGGATCATTAGACTAAAATCCGAATATATATTCCAGCCAATTGGGATCTTATTGAATTTGACTATTTTCAGATTTAGATCTTGTTCAGATCAGGGTTTTATAACACGGTTACAAATCTCCTTATCAGGATTTTCTTTTCAAAAAAAAAATTCTTGGGATGAATTAAAATATATATTTTTTTAAGAATTCTAAAAATATATATAAGTATGTTTAATTGTTAAAAATATAAAAAAACAAAAATATGTAAACATCACATGAGCAAACACTTTGATACTTCTAGGCGACATTTCGAAAATATCACCTCTTGTAGGGATTGATATCGGGTTTTGAAAATCTCTCGATAAAATCAGAAGATTTTCTAAAATGGTTGATATTTGTGACTATGTTTAGAGTTGGGTGTAATGATCAAAATATAATCTGATTGCAAATTTCGCATGCAATATCTTTTTTTTTAATCTTTTCTTACCCAATCTATTATATATTATCACATATATTTAGATCCAAATACAACCGTACCTCATTGGATCCAATTGGGGCCATGGATTTCAATCTACTATTTGCATTTCAGATTAGGATTCAGATCTACATAATTCAGCCTATATCCGACCTCATTTTTTTCACGATTGCTGGGGAACCCTTGAATCCTTTGAATTAACTTTCATTAGAATAACAAGTGATATATCTACTCCCAAATTAAAGTTCATATGGATCTCAAACCCGAAATAGCATTAATTGGAGTTCGGATTATTTTGGGTCATAGAATAGAAGCCTGAAATCCAAAGCCAGCCAAATTAAGGAGTGTTTAGGATATATTTTTTATTTAAAAATATATACAAAATGAAAGCCAGAAGAAAATCATAGCTCAAACCCAATCAATATGTTATTTGAGGACAGCTTGGGTAGACCAGAACAATATCATGCTTACTTTCTTATACTTTGAAAAGCCAAAGAGCACAAAAAAAATCTGATATTTTCAAAACATGACCTATATTTACAATTTGGTGATTTTATCATGATATTTTATGTGATATAACACTTTTTAAAAATTTAAATATCATTGTGTTTTTCATATATTTGTATATTTTATTTAAAAAAAAATTATAATAAATATTTTTCAAAATTTTGTTGAGATGTTCGGATCCAGTATGGATCCAAGCCTATAGAGCCATATAACAAGGACTCAGATCCATTTACTGGACCCGGTCTGGGTTCAGAGTCTTTCAAAAAATTGGGACTCCGGGAAGATCTGGATTGTTCGAAACCATTTAGACATAAGTCTTGATCCATTAGAGGGATCCAACCTCAAAACAATTTGGATGCAAAAGAGATCCATATTGATAAACATCTGGAGTCTAGAATTGGACCCAGAAATTATAAGGATTGATTCTCGAAGCGCGCGATAACCTAACTAACTAACTAACTAACTAACTAACTATATATATATATATATATATATACACACGCGCGCGCGTAAAATATATATCAAAACTAATACATAGATACATGTGTGGATCCAAAAGTCAAATATGGGGCAAGGGTAAGTCTACCGAGTTTTATGCTGTTAGGACAGCGACTATAAGTATGGCAGGTAGAGCCAACGCGACTAGGTCTCTCATTCTAGAGGTGGTTTTTCGATGTAAATATAAAAAAAAAAAGTTAGTGTGCATGTGTGTATGCGCTTCATGGAACCATTAGGAGTGGCGAATGGGTTGCTCATAGGCCAGATCATGGCAGAATCTGAGTACAACAAGCAGACAGTAAATCCATATCACAATCTAATGCACTTATCCAAGTCTAGAAATAAAATGTTGGATTCGGACCAGATTTTTGTGTACATTAGTTATAACTTATAGTGAAAAGATCAGGTGCAATGTGATTGCACAAATATTTGTGCGTTAAGCACCTGATCACCCCCCATCCCTCCATCTTAGGGACAGGGTCTGTCAGTTGTAGGGCTCAAGGCATGATGGAGGGCAATCAGATGCTTAATGCACAAATTTTGTGCAATGTAATTGCACTCGATCTGAACTCTAACTTATACCCCTAGGGCTCCGCTAGACTGGTAGGAGCAGCTAGTGCACGTCACTTTGTGTTGGGAGGTTGCAGGTTCAAAACCCAATGGTATAGTTGTTTAACTGGTAGGGGTCTGCCTAACCCCAAATTGCCTTTCAAAAAAGAAAAAAGAAAAAACTTATCCCCCTAATGGCTTGGTCACAGTTGCACGCCATTACAGTGTGCGTGTCATAGGTGATATGAGTCGAACACGTGAATATGACACGTATCAACATTATTTTAATAGCATTTTATTAAAATATACTTTATACATTAAATATAAAATTATTTTTTATTCATTAAAAACAATAAAAACCCATGCCTAGTGTCTTATTTAAAAAAAACTTTCATGTCGAAGTCAAGTCAGGTGTGTGGTCGTACCCATATCTTTGTGAAATTGTCTCCTAGGTTTGGCAGAGTGCCGACTTGGGATTGAATGGATCCGACCCACAATTTAAGATCAGTCTTTGTTGCTCTATTTGTGTGCCTCATAAGCAAATTTATGGTTGTGAATGGGTTGTGTTTGTACCGGGTATCTACTGACTCGAACCCAATTTTTCGAGTATGGGTATGAAGGGTGTTAATCCGAATAATATTTGGGTCAACTCGAACCCGATCCGAGCAATATATGGGTCGGGTTTGGGTCATGATTTTACTGGGTACCCAACCTAACCGCTTTTTTTGCAAGCACCCAACCCAAGTATTATATATATGTAACAAAAATGAATTTATAACATTACGCAGGTCCGGGTATGAGTAGGTGTGTCAACCGGCCTGGTTTACCCAGACCCGACCTGAACCAAACCCTATAGGGTCCGAGCATGGTGATAAATAAGAAGACCCGGGTCCGGACCCAAAAGTCTGATTAATACATGGACCCAGGTATAGTTTGTGAAATTTTATATCAGACCCAGACCCCACCCGAGTTCCAATTAAGATCCGCAATTTTTCAATGTAGAAATGATAAAAAAATGTGGCTTTACCGGGTATGGTCAAGGTTTGGTTTATGTAGTTTTATCAGGTCGGAGTATGGTTTTTCTTATAGTGGATCTGATTAGAATCCGGTCTAGATCCAACACCATACTAAAAAATCTGGTCCAAGTCTGGTTCCACCTGACACTTGACACTCCTAGTTATGAGACACCCTTTTCGTGACACTTGAAAATCTGAACCCGAATATTAATTGTATGGGAGAGTCAGGGTCAACCCTGAGCCGACCCGTTGACATAATGGCATAAATGATGGATCCAGTCAACCCGGTCCGTGAATTCAATGCACTGCGGAACATTTACTACACAAGCAAAATGCGCCACATAAATGATGTATCCAGTCAACCCGATCCAGGGACTCAATGCACTATGGAGCATTTACCACGCACTACCCTCGGAGGCGTTCTCGTCATTTAGCGGTCCAGACCCGAACGCCAATCGCTACGCTCCAGCCCCGATGAGATCTTTGACTTTAACTAAATTCACCACCGCGGTAAATAATAATTACTGGCGGTTAAACTTTTTCCTAAAAAGTCGGGTAGTTACGGTAGTGATTCTCGTTTCCTTGATTTTTTCTAAAATATTTATTTTCTTTTTTGTAAAATGTTTATATTTGAAAAAATTCAAAAATTTCTCTTTGACTTTTTTTAGTGCCTAAGTGGCCCTCAAAGTTTTTACATTCCAAACATGGGCAGATGAAAATCACATAATGACAAACATACCCTAATAGCCAGTACTCGGAGTCTCATACTGATTTTCCTTTTAACACACCACCACCTTCACCCACCAAGGTCCAAACTTACTTACCCAGTCAGCTGTAAACGCAGGTTGAGCCATGTGGATCAAATATAGGGAAAAAGTTAGGGGTTTAGAAGGAGAAGTAAGCTCAACAAGAAAAACTCAAGCAAAAGTCATATCATCTCAAGGTGTTTTTATTCAAGCAATACCAGGCCAATTCCAAGCCTTAGTAGATCCAAAAAATAGGCCTAAAGTCATGCCAAGATGGACCCAAATCTCAATTATTGAAGTTGGATCTAGATCAAGTAAAAAGCCTAAAAAAAAAAAACTGAGTCCAAAATCAATGTCATTTACTTGGATCAAATTATCAAGAAGATCACTAGAAGCCCTCTACTAAATGACCCTCAAAAGCAATGTTGTCATTATCGGTGCTTATTGGTCTGTGTCGGCAGCAGTCACCCCTTAATCAGCTATTCTTTAATAAATATGAAAAATACTTAAAATTATTTTTTAATATGTTATGTTCTAATTGATACGTAATATTTTTTAGTTATTTCTTTGCCCGATTCAGAACGATTCACTTGAGTATCAGTATGCGGCCAATTCACCTGAATCATTGGCTAAACGATACGAAGACGGATACTGATACTGACAACATTGCTCAAAAGCCAATCACCAAAATTCTCCCAATAGTAACTCATGAATCGTATTGCCTGGTCAGGGAGGACAAATCATGGTCACACTGTTTTTTCGAACTGAGTTTGAGTATTGGTAGTCAGTTTCACCAATTGAACCGATAGGAGACTTTATTGACCGGATAGACCCGATTGCGGGTGTGGTTCTGTGGAACTGGACCAAAATTGAAACTTGACAAACCAAGATCAAGCTATTTGTGGAGTTCAAATCTAAACCCAGTTTGGTAATTTTTGGTCGATTAGGAACCTTTTGATAGTGTCATCGAGACGTTACTTCTGGTCGCAAAATGAGGAAATTGAAAAATAATGATTGATTTTGCACCACTACCAAATCCTATAAAGTCTACCAAGTTCACATGATGAGTGATTCAGTACAGGAGCCTGCTTTTGCTTGTTCCTAGGCTTTTCTTTACTCTGTGGTTGGTGTTTCTCTCTTGGCTCTCTCTGTTATTAGTCATGGGTGTGAAGGAGGGAGCCATGGCAGTAGGTGGGGGAGTGTTTGATTCAGAGGGTTGTGCTTTTTTGGTGAGGGAGTTGAGGCAGAGCTTCAATAGCGGCAGGACCAAGAGCTATGAGTGGAGGGCTCATCAGCTTAAGATGGTGATGAAGTTTTTGGAAGAGAAAGAGGCAGAGATTGTTAAGGCTCTGCACAAGGACCTCTGCAAGCCCCACTTCGAAGCATATTGCCATGAGGTCTCTCTCTCTCTCTCTCTCTCTCTCTCTCTCTCTCTCTCTATCTCTCTCTCTCTAGAGAGAGAGAGAGGGCGTTGACTCTTGTTGGCGGGTTTTTATTGGATATGTCAATGGGATGGAGGTTGGTTCGATGTTTGTGTGGATGGATGTTATTTGTGATGACTTGTGCTTTCTTGTTCTCGGTGAACATTTGTTTCTATGTTTTTTGAGTGGTATTGCGTTTTTTTAAGTGAACAATTATAGATTGCAGTTTTTGGCAAGTTGGTCGAGCTTGTTTATGGAATTGCTGAATTGGGTATCATGGATTTAAACATGTCTTGTGTCTCGTATGAAGAACTGTTTTCTAATGAATGGCTTTATGGATTTGGTTTTTCTTCATGAATGGTTTGATTGAGTGACAGGGATTCCGACCATCGTATCCTGATTTCTGTAAAATGATTCCGACCATCGTATCCTGTTTTCTGTAAAATGATTCCGACCATCGTATCCTGTTTTCTGTAAAATCATTGCACTATAATCGTATTTATCAATTTCGTTTTAAGTTTTTTTTCGTTTACTTGCGATTTACTACTCATGATCGTGTTTAAACATTGAGTCTGTTGGGTTTTCTATTTCTTTTTTATTTAATTATGTGATTGGGTTTTGTGCGATTGCATGTGGTCTCGATGGGGCCTGTAAAATTTTAATGTACGATTTCTTCTGATTTTTGTTTCGGAACAGTAACAATTAAATCTGGATACTTATCAATTTTAGGTCGTTTCTAGTGTTTGTTATTCACTGTCCTTTGCTAATTTACTATTTTCAGTCTGATTTTTAGAACAAGTTTAGATGCGTACCACTACGGGCTTCAAGCAAAATTTGTTATTCTGATGCCAGTTTCGTTTTGTATTGTTGAATCTGGAAGTATAGAGACCAATAACTGCTGTACCTGACTGTCCTTACCTGGTGATCGTGTTTCTGTTTTTAAATTACACATAAGCTCCAACATGGTTTATTAGGTAAAAGTTTTTGAAGCATGAGCTCTAATTCACAACCTTCAGTGAACAAAACGAAATACTTTTTTTTCAGTTGCTCTGTGGATGAATCACACACAAATATCAGGTTCTCCAATAGTATTTTGCTGCTGCTTGATTTTGTGTTTTATGTGTTGATTTTACAGCTAGCTAATTTTTTCCATTATATTGCTTTAGAGATTAACACTTTTTGGGGATCAATCAGTTCAGGAGTTTCTTTAATTGTTGAATTAGTTGGCCAACAGATCCAGCAACTATTTACTCTCTCTCTCTCTCTCTCTCTCTCTCTCTATATATATATATATATATATATATATAGAGAGAGAGAGAGAGAGAGAGTAATTTAATCTACGTTGGAAATAATCTAGTACACAAATGCGTGCATTGCTCTTACCAAATACTATGGTTCCTCATACAGATATCCATGCTGAGATCATCATGCCAACTTATTCTCAAGCAATTGAAAAATTGGATGAAACCAGAAAAGGTACTAAAGTTAGTGTAAGAATTGACTACAATATTTCGACTTCCATTTGTAACACTGCTTCTTTATGATTCTTTGTAAACTTAATTGTGTTGTTGCAGGCATCAGTGTCATTTGTATCAATGCCTGCATCAGCAGAAATTGTTCCAGAACCATTAGGAGTTGTTTTGGTTATTTCTGCATGGAATTACCCTTTCTGTAAGTGGAATGATGGATTATACTTCATCTTCTGTTTGTGAAGGTTATATACTTTCTTATGAGTAGTTATTGTATACGCTTTACCCTTTGATGGCAAATGTGGTCTAAAAATGGGTTTTACTCTTTCGGCTAGTAGCTAAATTAAGTGGTTACCATTTTTTCTTTTGTTTTCTGATTTTCCTTTTCGTTGAATTTAGTTTATGGCTGAGGCGAAGGAGTTCGAAGAAAATTAGACCTGTGCATGATATATTTCAGATTTATCTTGTTGTTATTCAACTCCATTGGGTATCACTTCTTTAAGTGATAATCTTGTTTGCATTTGAAGATTGATATGTGTTAGTGTTACCACAGCAGATAAATTTGATTTAATCAATTACAAGTCAAGTGTCATAGGTTTATGCTCCGGTTTTTTTTTTCTTAAACAACTAGATTTCTTGGTTTTAAAACAAAGATTTATAGTATTCTGAAAGGGCTTATAGATAACCCTAGAGGAATTGATTATCTAATCATCATCATTCATGACAAATGTAGAAGCTACTAGGTTGGAGGCATCTTGACAGCTAAGGAACAAAATGCATCTTGCTTTTGTTTAAAAATGAATTATGCAGTACCACATACCTTCCATGCTTCCAATATGTCATGCTAGTGTAGAATGTAGATCAAAAGAATTGATGACCATCTAATGTGATTTATAAGGCATATGAAAAGTTAGCCTTCTTTTTTACTTGAAAAGAATCAACAGCCATCTTATTCAAATGTAGAAAATGTGCATGTTTGTCTGTGTGTGTGTGCGCACGTGTCTGTCCACATGCTTGCTGCCATCATATTAAAATATAGACAATACTTTGGCGACCACTTTCAGGTCTTTCTCTATTGTTGTAACCCCAATGCATCTGTCTTGAAGAAATCCTCTTACACTCCATCAGAAAAACAAAAAACCCGCATGTTGGCTTGAACTTAGGATTCTTCTTGTAGTCAATTTTCATTCAGACATTTGTGTTGTTTTCTTTTTTGTGAAATTTAAGTTGTAATGCTTTCTATGCAGATATGCATTTGTTAGGTTTTCTTAATACTTGGCAGTGATTTTCAGTGTTATCAATGGATCCCGTGGTTGGAGCCATTGCAGCGGGTAATGCTGTAGTTCTAAAACCATCTGAGATTTCGCCTGCTACTTCCTCGTTGCTTGCATCACTAGTATCTGAATATTTGGACAATTCGGCTGTAAGAGTTGTTGAAGGGGCTGTAGAGGAAACAACCGCGCTGCTGGAGCAGAAGTGGGATAAAATTTTCTACACAGGTAGATTTTGTCTATGTATTTACTTGCCTCACAATCTGGGTTGGGTGGATGACCACCACTATGCTGTCAATGAATTCATGATACCACTGGATTTAAGACTCAAAAGGGTTTTTTCACCCAAATAAAATAAGCCATCTGTTGTTTTTGTCTAGGATATCCATGGTCTTGTAAGGGCTATTGTTTCGAGTCGATCTAACCACAGAGTAGACAATTCTTGTGTATGAAAAGTAAATCCTTTTGAATTTTAAATCATAAAAAATTGCAGTGTGCATTGTCATGAACCTTAAAGGGATTTTTTCTGTATAATTCCTTTAATACTCAATTTTCAATGTTTTTTTGCAACATGGCTTCATGCAGGAAATTGCAAGACAGGGCGCATAGTAATGGCTGCTGCTGCAAAGCATCTTACACCTGTGGCCCTGGAGCTTGGAGGGAAATGCCCAGTGGTCGTTGATCCAAACACTGATCTACAAGTAATGATTGGACATGTCTATTCATGCTATTAATTAAATATGCTCATAGGCACTAAACTCTCCTCCTTTAAACCCTGAGTAAGGTGCTTCAGCTTGCTCACCTAGTGAAGTTTTCCCCTTTTCCAATTCTTGGGCATAGTACTAGGCTAGTACCTAGCCTCTGGAAGCTTCAGATGTATCTTCCAGAATAGTTTTCTGATAAGGTCCTTAAAGAATGCCCTTTTTGTTAAATAGCTTAATTCTTGATTTTTTTTATCTCTAAAGGTTACCACAAAAAGGATTGCTGTGGGCAAGTGGGGAAGCAATAACGGTCAAGCTTGTATATCTCCAGATTATATCATCACAACAAAGTCATTTGCTCCAAAACTGGTATTGTTGCATAGTGACACTCTTCAGCAAACTGTACTCCCATAGATTTACATGAATCTTCATGTTTTTAACCATTTCACAGATAGAATCTTTTCAACGTACCTTGGTGTCATTCTATGGAAACAATCCACTTGAATCAGGAGATTTGTCTCGCATAGTTAATCTCAACCATTTTACACGGTTGACAAAGCTATTAGATGATGAAAGGGTTTTCAGTAAGATTGTTCATGGAGGCCAACGAGATGAAAAGCACTTGTAAGTGTGAATCCTGACTGATAAAAAAAATTAATAGATGCAAATAGAACTGCTTGTGTTATTTTGAAATTTGTTTCATTTTTCATATGCAAATAGAACTGTTTACTTTATTTTGAAATTTGTTAATTTTCTCTGTAGAATGATTGCACCAACAATCTTGCTGGATGTTCCGGCAGATGCATTGGTAATGAATGAGGAGATATTTGGCCCCCTACTTCCCGTTATCACTGTGAGTAGCACTCTTTTTGCTTGAAAAAGAAAGAATGGGTACAAATTGCAGAACACATTACAAAATCCCTCTGAATTTATTTGCAAGTGTGTAGGCATGTTGCTTATTCAGGCAGAGAGCATGCTAAGCAAAAACAGTAATGCCTTAGCGATATACCTGAAGCCAGTGGTGTAGCTAGGATTCATGTGATGGGGGGGGGGGGGGGCGCAAACAGGGGTGTAACAAAAAAAAAATATTAGGTGTGATAGTGGGGGGTTCTGGGGCAGCGCCCCTGAAAAATTGTTTTTTGAGATAAAATAAAAAATGGCTGCAATTATTAATAAAAATCTATTTCATATGGACAAATCAAACTATTTGCTGCAGTCAGGGCTGGGCTGGGCTACAAAAAATGGATAAAAATCTATTTCATATGGAATCAGGGCTGGGCTTTTAAAAAAAAAAAAAAATTAACCCCCCCCCCCCCCCCCAGCTACGCCTCTGCCTGAAGCCTTGATTTGAAGTAACAAACCTGCAACATAATCAGTTTGATAGTTGAAAAAGCATGTTTGGTTAGAGCATACCCAGTTCCTACCCTGGTGCCTTAGGGTAAAACCTAATGCTTTGGTTTCAAACCACAGATTTCTGTGTATGCGTATCTAAATGTGTGTGTGTGTGTGTGTGCGTGTGTGTGAGAGAGAGAGAGAGAGAGAGAGAGAGTCCAGAATGTGAAGTTGCAAATTGAAAGACAGGGAACCCTTTCAAGGCCATGAATCTTATGAACTGTTTTAAGGCACTGCCAATGCACCACACTTTGTGCTCTTAGTACCATGAGAAGCAGCCTTAGCTTGTCATCTGAAAATCTTTCTGCTATCTTCACCAGGTAGACAAAATTGAAGATAGCTTCGATGTAATAAACTTGCGACCAAAACCGCTTGCTGCTTACCTCTTTACAAAGGACAAACAAATCGAAAAGATGTTTGTTGAGCGAATCTCTGCAGGAGGCATGGTTGTCAATGACATTGCCATACATGTAAGCTGCTTGCTCGTGTTGTTGTTCAACTTCTTTCTGCTCTTTTTTGGCACTACCAACTGATTTATTGTCACTTGTGCAGCTCACAAATCCCTCATTGCCATTTGGTGGAGTTGGTGAGAGTGGAATTGGCGCTTATCATGGTAAGTTCTCATTTGATGAATTTAGCCACATGAAACCAGTGCTGTATCGAAGCTTTGTGGGAGAACTGTCTGCAAGGTATCCTCCTTATAGTGCCAGAAAACTGAAGTTATTGAGGTCTCTTTTCACTGGTGATATCATCGGTCTGATTCTATCCCTTATTCAATGGCACTACAAAAGTGAGTGAGAAACCTCCCCAGCAACTTATTTACAGGGTACATCTTGGTGCTTGCTCTACTCCATGCATCGTTGTATGACATAAATTGGGGAACTTGTTAGTTCCTTTCAATTTGGTGTCTTATTTTTAATTCATGTCAAGTTTGTTGCCTGAAACACTTTTTGCTTTCACGGCCATCTTTGCCATCTTTGGTCCACAGTTTATTGCATCCCAAGTGCAAAAACAGGCCCGCTTATGTAATACACGCTTCTCTCTCTCTCTCTCTCTCTCTCTCTCTCTCTCTCTCTCTCTCTCTCTCTCTCTCTCTCTTCCATGAATCCAAATCAATAGGGCCCACAGAAGTTAAGAATAATGCGGCTTGGTTATCTTTTGAGCGAATTTTTGTGACCATTTAATTTGTTTGAGATCTATGGCAATCACTTTCATTAGCAGAGTTTTACCCTTGTCAACTATTTTTTGAGGGAAGTTATTTTGACCATTTTATTTGTTTGAGAATTATGGTAATCACTTCTATGCTTAGCAAAGGGTTTTCTGTTCTTATCTTTTGGTGGGGGTGGGGGAGTAAGACCACTTACTCGGTACACAGTCGTATTGTACATACAATATATCCTGTCACCACTGCATATCCGAAGCAGGTTATATGTTCCCTCCTGAATAGGGCAGTTAGCTACATCTCATGTTCGGGGGTCCTAAAGAGCACAACATATGTAAGTATGTGTGTCTCGTATTCCCATGTTTGTCAACATTAATTAGCGTTGGAGTTTGATGCGATTGCAAAGAATTAAGTACCCTCTTCTCCATTGGTGCAAAAAAAAATGACGATTCTTGAAAAGGAGTGATTGTAAAGACTTAAGTGCCCCGAAGATGATTATTTAAGACTCAGTTTCTGCACTGCAGAATTATCCGAGAAAGAAATCTCTCCTGGAGGAGGCCATGAACATCAACCCTCTCACTATCTCTCTCCCTTCTCTTTCTGCTTCTGTGCACATCCAGCAGAAGATCCTACATTGCTCCATCAAGCACTGATTGACCTGCACATTGACTGTTGTGGAGCCTGATTCAGAGTTTTTACCCTTACAGGAGGAGGGTTTGGGGGCTCCTCCCAGCGTGGGTAGCATCATTCAACTAAATAAGTTGTAGATCCTGATTCAGAGTTTTTACCCTTATAGGAGGGGGGTCAGAGGGCTCCTCCCAGCGTGGGTAGCATCATTCAACTTGATGAGTTGTGAAGCTTGATTTAGAGTTTTTGCCCTTATAGGAGGAGGGTTTGTGGGCTCCTCCCAGCGTGGATAGCATCATTCAACTTGATTCGTTGTGGAGCCTAATTCAGAGTTTTTGCCCTTACAGAAGGGGGGTTTGGGGGCTCCTCCCAGCATGGGTAGCATCGTTCAACTTGATTCGTTGTGGAGCCTGATTTAGAGTTTTTGCCCTTACAGGAGGGAGGTTTGGGGGCTCCCCCCGGCACGGGTCCTGGGTGTCGTGGTAAAAAAATGCACACGGTGTCGTGGTGAGAAAGACATATGTTTATTTCAAGCAAAGTTGAAAGAAATCAATGGAAAATCCAACAAGGAGCATGCCAGAATCAAGATGTGGATGTCAAGCGAGAATGATGTCGTGCAACTCAAATAACACAGAATAATAGGGGTCTGGTTTTTAGTTAAAATGGAAAATGAAATGACAATAGAAATCGTTGAAAATTTACATGAATAAACTAAACTCAATAACGAAGACACCACTTTTTACGGATTTAGAATATAACCTTCGGTTAGGGAGATATGACCCTGACAAGTTGGTCCTAATTCGGGTAGCGATTTACAGTGATTTGCTTACTGAATAACACTATAAATCGCTATACTGATTTACGGAAAACACTACAAATCACTATAGTGAGATCCAACAACATTATAAATCGCTGTGGGGCTCGTTGGATACCCAAAAACACTATAAATCATTATAGTGATTTGCGGAAGATACTACAAATCGTTGTTGAAAAGTTGAATAACACTATAAATCACTATAGTGATTTGCGGAAGACATTACAAATCGCTGTTGAAAAGTCGGATAACACTATAAATCGTTGTGGGGATCGTTGGAGACCCAAAAACACTATAAATCGCTATAGTGATTTGCGGAAGACACTACAAATCGTTGTTGAAAAGCCAGATAATACTATAAATCGCTATAGTGATTTTCGGAAGACACTACAAATCGCTGTTGAAAAGCCGGATAACACTATAAATCATTGTGGGGCTCGTTGGAGACCTAAAAACACTATAAATCGCTATAGTGATTTGCGGAAGACACTACAAATCGCTGTTAAAAAGTCGGATAACACTATAGATCATTGTGGGTCTCATTGGAGACCCAAAAATACTACAAATCGTTGTAGGAAAGCCTGATAATACTACAAATCGCTGTTAGAAGGCCCTAAAAAAATTTGGTCCGGAGAGCGTTGCCCCCCCCCCCTGGACCCCCCACCCGCTGACCGTGCAGCGGGATTTGCACCGGGGGGGAGCCCCCGAACCCCCTCCTGTAAGGGCAAAAACTTTAAATCAGACTCCATAACTCATCAAGTTAAATGATGTTACCCACGCTGGGAGGAGCCTCCAAACCCCCTCCTGTAAGGGCAAAAACTATGAATCGGGCTCCACAACTCATCAAGTTGAACGATGCTACAGTCAGTGTGCAGGTCAGTTGGTGTTTGATGAAGCAATGTAGGATCGTCTGTTGGATGTGCACAGGAGTAGAGAGAGAAGGGAGAGAGAGTGAGAGGGTTGATGTTCATGGCCTTCTCCAGAGAGAACTCTTTGCCTCCCTTGATTTCTTCTGTAGAGAGAGAGAGAGAGTTTTACAGTGTTTTACGGAGAAAGAAGAAGAAGACTTTGAAGAGTCAACATCATCCTCGACTTTCTGGATGGAGGACATGTTTGTCCTTTTTTTGAACTGTTTGTTTTTTCTTTTTTGAATGAAGAACATTTGTCATTTTCTCAAACCATCGCTTTATGAGAAGAATAGCAAGAAAGGGTACTGAAGTCTTTGCAACCACACCAGACTCCAATGCTAAGTGATGTCAACATACACGGGAATACGAGCCCCATGTGCTTGTATACGTGGTGCTCATTGAGACCCCCGAACACATACGTGGGATTCAGTGAATCATCAGGGGAGAACATACACCACCCTCTCCTGCATATCTCACTTGATAGGTACGTGTGGGGCCTACTCCCACACATCGCGGTTTTCGAGTGAGATGTGTGGTGGGGATTGAATATATCCCACCATCGATAGGTCCCTCTTGCCTGCTAGGGAGGAAACCCAGCTTTGGCCTGGCACAATGTTCTTAGTATCTCGTTGGGCCACCGATTCAGCTGTTATCGACCGATATTTATACTCAAGTGAATTGTTCTATATCGGTCAGAAAATAATTTAAAAAATATTGTGTCAATCATAACGTAACACATGTTAAAACCATTACATTAATAATAATAATTATTAATTTTTAATATTTTTGTATTTATTTAAAAAAATAGCCTATTCAGGGCGAAGAGTATGCCAATATGCACCGATACTGATAACATTGGTCTGGCATGAAGGACACAGAAACGGTCCCAAGTCATCCCTATCGAGATAACCAAAGCCCTTGCAAGTGATTAATTGAACAGAGTCATTTGCCCCCCACAATCCAGAGCTCAAAAAAATCAACAACCCAAGGACTGAAATCTCATGAGTAGGGTTATCACAAATTCCATAAATTTAAGAACCATTGACCTTTAAATTATTGTAAAATCCTATACATATGTGTTCAGCATGATTGATTTACTAGAAATTGACACTTGATCATGCATTTTGGATGGAAAAACCGGTATTTGAAGCCTTAAAATTTTATACAAATTGTTTACCATTGATTTTTGAACCTTATAAAAACCTATCTATGCATCAGACTCAAATGATCCAAGTGTCAATTTCTAGTAAATCAATAATGTTGAACACATCTGTAAGGTCAAAATTTCGAAAAAAAACACAGAAAATTGACAGTCCCAAGCAAGCTGGTAGGATGCAGTTGGGGTAGCTTCCCACTGCTGTGTTTATATAGTCACTTAGACGAGAATTAGAAATATGAGAATTACCTTGTGAATTGGGCATTTCCGAGACTTTTTTAGCAAATCTGACCATGTAAACATGTTCAACATGGTGAATTTGTAAGGAATCAACTGCTGAATCATGTATTTTTTATAAAAAGTACAATTTTTGGATGCTTGAATATTTATGAAGATTTTGATGTTAATTTTAAAACTTAAAAAAAAAATGTGCTTATGCAGAATAATTGAAGAGTTAGTTCCTATAAAACCAAGATATACAGATATCGTACGGTTGGATTGAATAAAAAATGACCAAAAAACCATGAAAATTGCGGTCGAGGTTTACAAGGTAGTTCAAAACGTCAAAAATGCCTTGTTCACAAGGTAGTCATATTTCAGTGGCCATTGAAATATGCTAATGGGTTTTTTGGGCTTTTTTATTTTATTTTTAAGTTCTGACCATAGAGATGTGATCTGTCTTTGATTCTATAGGGACCAGCTCTTGAAGTGCTTGATTCCCACGCATGGGTGGGTTTTTATAAGGTTCGAAAAATCAATGATCCAAAATCTTTGTAAATTTTTTAGGCTCTAAATATCATTTTTTGCATTGAAAACACATGATCCCGGTGTAAATTCTGAGTAAATCAACCATGACTAATGCATTTATGGGGTCAGAATTGAAAAAAAAATAACAAAAAAGCCAAAAAATTCATTTAGCATGTTTCACTTAGCACGTGTATATATATATATATATATATATATATATATATATATATATATATATATATATATATATATATATATATATAGAGAGAGAGAGAGAGAGAGAGAGAGAGAGAGAGAGAGGCCCTTTCCAATAAAATAACGAGTAATGGGTAAGGGACTGATGTTTTTTGTGCCTACCGCGCACCTACCAGTGGATAGAAGTTTTTAGGTTGTTTTTCAAAAAATCTGACCCTGCAGATATGTTCTGCATGATCGATTTGCTAGGAAAATCACACTTGAATCATGTTTTTTTGAGAAAAAAAGATGATTTTTTTAAGCATTGAATATTTTTTAAAATTATAGACCCTTGATTTTTGAATCTTATAAAAACCTAACTTGGTGTTGTAATCGGATGATCCAAAGGTGTAATCGGAATAATTCTAACATTGGTTGTGATACTGAAGTTTTTACTCTTTTCACTTTCTCCATTTTTTTTTTACTGTTGCTCTCCGTTATACTTAATTTACATTAAAAGAAACCAAAAAACTTCTTTCAGAAAGAAAAAACCAAAAACACCAGAAATCAGTGCAACACTGCTGTGCAGCATAACTGGTTGTCTATTTCTCGAAAAATCTCAACTGCTCATTCCAAAACGGTGTGAGCATGAACAAACAGTTATTACAGTCAATCATTCATAGCACTTAACCCCCTCCATGAATTTCAAACGTAGCAATAACCTCTCTCATGAATTTCAAACATAAGAGTATCAACAATATCCTTGATAAGTTCTTAAATGCATGCATGTGAAACAATATCATGATTTGACACACAAAACTACACGAAGGCATTTCCCACTGATCAGGGATCATGGTTTCTTTTTTGATGAGCTGCATATAAAAAGAAAAAAAGTATGAAAAACACAGTATTTAGTGAAGTCCCATGCATTTAAACCATAGCCACAAATATCAGTCTCAGCTATATCTCGGCAAGGCAATTTCTTGCAATAATATAGGTTTAGTTGATAAATCTCGAAAAAGATGCTTAAATTTAAAAAAAAAAAATATAATAGTAGACATAAGTAAGACAAAAGTAAAAGATAAGTTAACATATCTTGTCGCGATAATATCGTGACATAAATTTCTGATATTTTCAAAATATCATGATATGTTGCCTTCAATATCATTTTATGAATTTACAGCTATATTATTGCTATATTTTCAAAATATAGCCTGCATTTGTGACTATGGTTTAAATACTAAATGCTAGTAAACATTCATGTCTTAATCAGCTAAAACATTTTCCAGAAAAAACCAATTATATCACACAAAGTGTAAAACTTGTAAATTTTTAAGAGAAAATAAATAAAGAAATTGCTTTATTTAGAGTTAAAAATATGTTTTTATCTTTTATTATCAATTTTGTGTGTTTTATATGCCTAATTTTATCTTTTTGACAAAGGGTAAAATGGTCATTTCAACCATTGCTATAAATAAAATATTGTTAAAATATTTAATTTAATCATTTTAATGAGTTACAAACCCAATTAAGTATTTTTGAGGTGTTTTCGAACTTAACAAGATACATTTAAATGGTCTTAGAATAATTTCGCAAAAAAAGGGGTATTTTGGTCATAACATTATTCACGAGAAATATTTTAATTAAATAAAATATGGTTTATAACCAAACTTCCATCTAAAATAAGATTGTTATTCGTTAAATAGACTTCATTTTAGTTTTATCTTTTTATTTATTTATTTTTTGCTTTAATTTGTATATAGATTTTTTTTTGTTTTATAAATTTTTTATTTTAGTTCTTTTAAGCCCCTTGGGTCGGACCCGAACCGGGTCCGATCCGGACCCGATAACAACCCCTTAAAACCCTAAAACCCCTTCTCTCATTCTCTCTTCTCTCTTCTTTTACTGTTCGCCCACCCCCCAGCCGACCACCGTCGTGTCCTCCTCTTTTCTTCCTCGTTCGGAGATCGGCCGGAGCAGGGCACCGTCGTCGACTTCCATCGGCCGACATCCTCCCTTCTTCTCCTCCTCCCTATTCCCTCACTCCATCTCTACCGCCGACCTGTGCCACCGCCGTGAGCCCCGTCTGCGACGCCACCTCCTCCCTCTTTTCTTCTTCCCCTTCTTTTCTCCTTTTCTTTTTCCCTTCGGGTGCCAACCGGAAACCCTATTGTCTCCGTTGGTCGTCCGCTTCATCGCTATCCTTTGCACGATCTGCCGACCCTTTACGAATTTCTGGTTTCTTTTCTTCCCCTTCCTTTTTCTTCTCCCTGTTTGGGCGCCAATCAGGGACCTGCCAGTCCCTGCAGCGACCCGACGCCGCTAACCACCCGTGCCATCTGCTCTTCATGCCGAACCTCTGCCAACCCCTGTCGGGATTTTTGCCGAACGTCGCTACCATACCGTCGGGAGCCCCAACTATTAACATATAACTTGTTCTCTCTCCTCTGTTCTATAAAGCACACCTGAATCGTTGGATTTCTTCAACTGGATGGGCGAGATGCATTATTTTTTTCTTACTATTTGGCAAACTTTTCCCTTGTTCTTCCTGTTTACTTCGGTTAAGTAAATGAAAATCGGTGTTTACCTGAATTTGGATCGACTGTCGATAACTGGTTCTTTGGATATACGCCGTGAGGTTGTGAAGCATGAGTGTGCAGCCCTGTTTACCATCTTTGTAACTGATTTTTTTCCTTTTTGTCTGGATCTGGATGACCTTATTCGTAGTGGAATGAATACGTATGGGCATCATAGTCGATTTCAGTTGCTTATTTTTCAGTTTATATGTTAGCCGATTCCTGATTTTATCGTTGCCGCAATTTGCTTGTCTGATTCCCAATGTTGGGAATGGTATTGGGCTGGTGCCGACACCGCTGTCAGCCAGGGCAACAAGTGTGTTCTCTGCACCGCTAGCTTTCTTTACATGCTTTTCTGTTGGTTTCGTTTAGCAAAGATTATATATATATATATATATTTCTTATTCTTTTCTCTCAACAACTGAGTAACTCGATTTCCTTGCCATCACAAGTAGTGATGCTCTGAACTGCGTCACGGTTGTCCAATTTGGTTTGGACTTGTTAGTGCATTACTCTTTGATTTTCGTCAATCGGGTTACCAATTTGTGTTTTGATTCTTATCGCTCATGAGTGAAAGCGTATTTAGAATTTATCATTTTGTGAAGTTGTAGCATTCTCTCCTTGTGAGAGACGGGTAGACCGTGTTGTGTAGCACTTGCATTGAACTTTCAGTATCTTGAGTTTCGTTTCACTTTCCGTCGCATCGAAAATGTAAGATTCTTATACTAAAATTTTAGAATGAAATTCATGTTGTATGATAGAAAATTAAAAGTTAATTTGCACGTACATTGAATTTGTAGTACAGTCACATTGCTAGAAAATGTAAGAATTGTACTACATTGTCTATATAATTGTGCATTGTAAGTGCGTAGTTGAGCTAATTACGCGATGCTTAGTGCTAAGCATCGCATGTGGCTAAAAATACTATGCAAAAAAATATGCAAATGCATGCAAATCAGTTTACTACCCGTGATAAGTAAGTGATGCAAGCACATCATAGGTTAATTACTTCTTTGAATGCAACACTCTTTTGCTCACACACTCACTTAGTGGTGGATATCTAGAACTGTTGACAATTGTAGTTCGAAAACCATGCTGGACAGGGTTGTAGTTAGTGAGATATTGGAGTGTGTTGCAGGTACATGTTTCACATTGTTGTGAAATGAATGGTTGAATATACATGTGAATTGACTGCATCAAATGCTTGCATAGCATTATTTTTATTGAGCTTGCCATACATGTGAAATTTGTATCATAAAAACATGCCTAAAATGAATGTATCGTGCTTGTGATGCTGATGACATTTTTTCTGCATATCCTGTTAATGTGTGCAAGTATGATGTGATGTATTTTGTGTATGAACGAGTAAAATTATTTATGTATGCATAATAGCTCATGTGAGTGCATTTTGTGTTAAGCATGTTGAAATTAAATCATACATGAAATCATGTTAGAATTGAATCATGCATGTGAGCATGCATAGTTGAATCATGGCATAATAGGGTTATGCATGAAAGTGAAAACAAATTTATTATATTATGAATATGCATGAGAGCATGTAAATTTGAATTATGCAAGTGGCATAAATTTTGATATCATGCCTGAGAGCATGTAAATTTGAATTATACAAGTGACATAGACTTTGATATCATGCATGTTCAAGTTATGCAAGTGGCATAGACTTTTGAATTTATGCATGAGTGTATGAGAGGGTTATCTTGTGAGAATATAATGTTTGGCTCTGACCTATGACTTAATAATAAAGATAACATCAGACCATGGGTCCACTTAAGGCACCAGCAAGGCTAGACTCTCTGACATGACTGAATCTATTCTGATCTCCTGTCCTTCCGGAAGAGAGGAGGGTGGTACAAGCCTCATGGGACATGCGTTTCGAGGGCTGAATGCACCTCTTATCCCCGTCCCACGGAAGTTAGGGGATAGGTCTACCAGTGAATCCTAGGCGGTAGTACCACAACTGTGCAGATTTAGGGATGCATGCCCATTTTTTTGTCTGCGATTTTGGTTTGGTTAGGCCAAAGACCTTGGATCATGGGTCTGTTCTTCCAACCGTTGTATTGCAAGGTTGAATCGCTCGGAAAAGAATCAATTAAGTCATAGGAGGGCGATAAAAAATACATAGAATAATGAATACTCCTATGGTTGTTTCTGGATGTCTATACCTTCTTTTATACCATATGGGTTTGAATAACAAGAGAAACAATTAATTAGATTTTTAGGATAACTGCTTCCATATGCATAATCATATATTGTAAACATGTAGAGACTTTTAAGTTTACATGATTATTGCATGTGAATTTTGTTACATGCGAATAAAAAATACATGTTTATGCTTGGTCATATGATTTGACGTGTTGTTACAAGTCAAGGGCTTGGTTGTTGCACGTGAGGTGCTTGTGTGTGTGAGGCACACAGGAAGGGTCAAGATAAAACTTGTTCCATTATTATATTTGAATGCAAAATGCATAAATGTCTGATAAATGACATGTGAATTTGTAATTGAAACAATGCGTGCCTTATTCATAAGTTCAACATGAGCATGTTCCTTTTCAGCATAAAGAAAGTGAATGATAGCATTACATGATATATTGCACTTTTACTCTACTTTGGAGTATGCTATAAACTGCTAGTTTCATTCATTTATGCAAATGATTATCATGTATATAAATGAATATGAAATTGAATGTCATGAATTAAAATGAGAATGAATTTGAGTTCTCATCCATGTAAGTGATGTAATTATGAATGCCATGAAATGAATGATGGTTTATGTAATTGAATATCATGTTCGTATTATAATGTGAATCCCCCTGACTCTCATTTCTAAAATGATGAGAATTACACTTGATTGTATCATTTCAACTTGAATTGCATTCTTCAAGTTTAGTTTTAGTTTCTTATGGGCATGTGTTTGATGTCCTACAATATTTACAGATAATCTCGTGGAGGACTGAAAAGAAGTGCGGGTGGCTGCGTGACTAAAGGCTCCACTCATACCTATTACGATTCTTGGAGGAATTAGGCAACAGTTTAAGTTGGTTAAAAAATTGAGAACATTTTTAAAGTCTGTCATTTCATTCCTATTATGTTCTTGCATATGGTTTAGAACTTTAAATTTTAATGTAACTCTTCAATTATCTTAAATCTTGATACATTTGATCTTCCGCATTTTCTTTTCTACAGAGTAATAATCTCAATCAAGTTGTGTCTATGGATGATTCTGTACTGAATCTGATATTGAGATGCTAAGATACACTCGTGCTTGCGCTCAGGTGGGTCGTAGTATTCAGAACGGTTGGAATGTAGCCATAGATGAACCTATTGGCATATTAGTTTCAGGAACCATGTGAATTGTTTATATAAATAAAAAGTTTTATTTTTTTCTCAAAATTTGAGGTTTGAAAAAGTTTTAAAAGATTGAATTTTTGAGGGACGTTACACAAAGAGAGAGGCCTATTGATAACGAGAAGCATGTGAAGGTCTTGTATTTAAGCAATAATCTTGCATTGTGTGAAAATACAAAGAACAAAGCTAGAACTCTGTGTCACTCAAGAGTTACACAAACATTATGCACCAAAATGAACCAATGATCTAGAAGGATTCTCCTAGGTCCGTGAGGACTGATGTTACACTGGCATTTTTATGTAGAGTGTGAGGCACGATCTCGAGAGGCCCGGACACCAAAGACAAGAAACCAGAATACAAAAAAGATTGCCCAATAATGTGCTGGTCCATACTTGATTCTTGGTAACACAACCTGCAAGTTCAAGAAGGTTTTGAGATCAAAGATGGAAATGGCACTCCCTAAAGCCTGCCAAATTGGAGAGGTGAGCAGAATGAAGAAAACAAAAGGTGAGACTGACATCAAGGATAGAGTTCGACCTCAAAACACTATGAAAATGAGTACTAGGAAATTCAGCAGGTGCCTAGAACAACAAAGAAAATGGTGTTGTTCGCCCATCAAAGTTTATAACACGTGTTTTATTAGCTTCCCAATTGTTGGGGCCTTCATATTAACTAGCATGTGCTTTACTATAATTCCACTATGATACATCAAAGAATAAAGAATCGTTTGTTGCACAAACTAGGAAAATCTGAACATGTATTTCCCTATTGGGATAACTATTCTGATATTCCAAGATGAAGCAAAATGTTGGTATTTTAAAAAATGTTGCAACAAAAGTATCCCTACCATTGTTTTGTCAATATCAAGTTCAAAACATCAGAGTTGGTGGCAATTGTGCACGAGAAAGAGAGAGAGCCTAAATTTCCAAAAATAAATAACAAGATGTTATAAAAGATTGTCTTATGCAAGAAGCAAATGCTGGAACAATCCAGTTGGTGGGCAACAAGCAAAGATACAGAGTAAAGGCAGAGGTAAGATGATTGGACAAGGTTTTCGGAGATTGATGCACAAACTTAAAATGCTATGCTAGAACACCCTATGCTTTAACTTCGAACAGTGCACAAACGAGCTGGAGTCAACAGACCTGGTATAGTGGAAAGGAATGATATGGACTCAAAACCACTGCACTAAATGGAAGAAGGGTGGTAGACATACCAAGATTATCACATGGCATCCCTCGAAGCTACCCCTCCCCCCACCAACTCCCCATGGTAAATCTTGAACCAAGATAGATGTCATGCCAGACCAAGCCTAATTCAACATAGAGCCAACAAAAGTGTGCCAGAAACTTTTTTATCGATTTGCTTTGTGCTAATATATTTTATACATACTATATTATTTTAAACAACTCCGCTTGTGTATAACTGTTTAGTTATACACTGTCGGTCCCAAGCCCGGATAAAGGAGGAGGGTTGTGGTAGGCTTGTGACAGCCAGCATAAAAACTTAGTCATACCCTATGAATATGAACCAATATGAGAATTTCGTTGGGGCGTTTCCTACTGAGCGACGCGCTGTACTCTATAGGCCTGAAGGCAGTGATAAATGGGCAAGGGTTGCTAGGTCGTCGCCCGGAAGCGACGCGTCACACCGGCGCCCGGGTGTGGTGTCAAATAGGCAAGGGTTCCCTCACTTTGTTGGACGGGTGGGGGTAAAGAAGTTAGTCCAAGACCATAAAATTAGGTTAGCCACTTGGAACATAGGGTCTTTAACTGGTAAGTAGCGCAGATATAAAAAGAATGGAGAATGGGTCACGCCAAGATTATGTCTTGGCTTATAAGTAGCACAGATATAAAAAAATGTTTAAGTCTTGCAAAGTTTGAACATGCAAACGACACTTGAGACTATCTTAAGAGAATGTATTCTCTTAAAGACATTGCACATGTTTGCAATCTACAACATCAAGTTCAGAATATGGTTCAAGGAGACAAAAGCATTAGAGAATACTACAATAGTTTGTCCGAATTATGGGAAGAGTTGATTCTTCTCAAACCAAAGTGGCATTGCCCACAGGACATCGAACTCCGCCAAAATCAAATGAATGCGGAACACTTTTTTCAAATTGTCAATGGACTAAGATCGGATTTTGAAGCTACCAAGTTCATTCTTCTTCATCGAGAAAAGGTTCCTTCAATTGAAGATACTATAAAAGAATTGAGTATGGAGGAAAATCGGCTCAAAAGTAGAATTGCAAAAAATGATGATGACTCGGTTCTAGCTGTATCTAGACCAGGGAATCATGTTCGCACTTAAAAACCTTCAAACTATGGAAGAACGAATGATGAAAATGATTTTGAAAAGAGAAAAGTAATTTGTTACTACTGTCGTGAGCCAGGACATGTAAAAACTTACTGTCCAAAGCTAAAGAAACCATATGAAAAGAAGGTTGCCTTTGTCGGACCTCCGCAAGAATCCAATGAATCTTTCATTGGAAGCATGTCTCTAGCACAACTGGTCGAGAAACTTCAACCACTTCTCAAGGAAGCATTTTCCTCTACTAGAGTTGTAGTATCTTACATTAGCACCTCAGATCCAGGTAAATCTCTTTGGCTTCTTGACTCAGGTGCTTCTTTTCATATGACTCCAAATATTAATGTCTTATCTAAATGACATAACTCAAATGGGTCAAACGTGTTTACTACTGATAGAACATCTCTTGAAATTAAAGGAGTAGGAGATTTCAAAAACTCAAAAAGGTTTTACATTCCACAAGTTAGATAGATTCCAAAACTCAATTTAAATCTTTTATCTATTTCACAATTAACTAACCATGGAGGCATGGATGTAATGTTTCCTTCTCCTCTCGTGAATGTCGAGTGCAGGATCACTAGTCATGGAAGCTGATTGGGGAAGGACATAGAGAATGAGGCTTGTACTACATGGATTTTTTGGACATACCTAAGAATACATTATGCTGTAATGTTCAAAAGGTTGACTTGGACTTATGGCACAAGAGACTTGGACATCCTGATGTACCCAAGCGTGAGTTATTTCCAAAGATGAAAAAAATTTGTAATTTTGAGAATTTTAAATGTGAAAAATGTATTCTAGGAAAAATGAAAAGACTATTGTTTCAAGCAAGAACCTTTGTCTCTTCTCAACCACTAGAGTTAATACCAGTGTTATTAAAAATGTGCCTCAAGGCGCAAAAAGCACGCCTTGCCTTAAGGCGAGGGGCTTTATGCCTTGAGGCACATATGTAAAGTGCAAAAGCCTCGAGGCGTGCACCTCGTAGGCCTTAAGGTGCGTGCCTCATAGGCCTTAAGGCGCATGCCTCGAGGCAAGACGTGCCTCAGGATGAGGCGTACACACCTCGAAACATTTGGTCAAATGAGTATCAAAACCCTCATTTGACCAAAAAATAGGGATTAAACAAAGCGCCCTGACCCTTTATGTTGTGATTTTGGTTTTTTTCTCACCCCTCTCTCTCTCTCTCTGTTTTTTTTTTCCTCACAGCAGTCTCTCTGTCTTGGCTCTCACAGCATACTCTCTCTCGTGGTGAAGCCTCAAAACAAGTACTCTTTCTCATCTCTATTTTTTTCTCTTTCTCTCTCGTTCTCTTCTTCTTCTTATATCTTCTCATTCTCTTTATTCCCCTAGATTGTATAACTGTTAGGGGTCAGACTAACCCCAGCTTGCTTTTCAAAAAAAAAAAGATTTTAAGCCCTCGGTGGTTGCTTCCTAACTCAGTATCAGGCTGAATGCGAGTCAGAAGGGTAAAGAGTGACCCAATTTTTATTTTACTAACTGAGATGCAGTGTGTTATTTTTTCATATATAAATTCTGAAGTTTACATTCAAAGGAAATTTATTCTTTCACATATTCTTGTGTAGTTTTTGTCTGAAGTCTGTCTGTTCTGCTTGCTAGAGATTAGTCGATTCAGCTTGTTAGAGATTATCCATGACTGAACCCTTTACATATGACATGATATTTTGCCTTTCGAGGGGTGCAAAAACTATTGTTTTCTTGACAGACATGATGAGATATTTGAGTGCAACATACTTGAGTTCATGCTAAATTGGTAGTGTAGTTTGAACAAAATGAACAAAGCATCATTGGAGGCAATGTTACTTTAGTAACATCTAAATGTCTGTGGAATGAGTTCAAGTGCACCATACACCCCCATGGTTCACAAATTAGAGGAAATATTTTCCTCATAATTTTGAGGCCTTTCAGTTGAATCCAATGACAACAATCATATTATCGAGTTGACAAAAACTACACTATACTGACAAAGTTCATGGTAAATTAGCAAGTACTCTCTTTACAGTCATGATGATCTTGAAAACAAGTTGGCTTCCTTGACTAAATTTTAGAAAAGAAGAACGAGAACAAAAAGGTTTATGTGAATGGCTTTCTGCCAGCGTCCACTGCCTTTGAATCCATTCAATACTCAATGTAAGTATACCTCACACACATGCCAGCATTTGTTAGGGACTACCATGCTTTGGTGGAGAACCCAATGGCAAAGTTCAAGTATGTTTTGATCATTCATTACTCAGTGGCAAAGTTCAAGTATGTTTTTTCAGTATTTATTTGAGATTTTTTTTTCTTGTTGGTTGTTGCTTCATCAATAAAGAATTTTTTATTTATTTATAATTTTAGATATTTTTTATAGTTTTTTTTTAAAAATTGAGGCTTACGCTTTACGCCTCGCCTCAGATTTTGGTGGAGCGCCTCGCTACGCCTCAACACTTTTCATAACATTGGTTAATTCATTCAGATGTATGGGGCCCCACACCTATTAGCTCAGATGGTGGTTTTATTTATTATGTAATTTTTGTAGATGATTTCATAAGACACACTTGGATTTATTTTCTTAAACACAAATCTAAAGTCTTTTCACACTTTTAAATATTTCATCGGTTAGTTAAAAATCAATTCAAAGAGGATATTTCAATTTTTCGCACGGATTCAAGGAGAGAATTTTTGTCTAAAAAATTTAAGGATTACTTAAATTTGTATGGCATTATACATAAAAAATCATGCCCCTATATCACTCAACAAAACGGGTTAGCAGAAAGAAAGCATAGGCACATCATAGAAACAACAAGAACCTTATTTATTACACATCAAGTACCAAAGGTTTTTTGGGTTGAAGCCACGTTAACCACAGTTTACCTTATCAACAGGATGCCATCATCTTCCTTAAACTATATATCTCCTGTTGAAAAAAAATTTAAACAAATCCCAGATTACTTCAGGTTAAGAGTTTTTTGGTGCAAATGTTTTGTTTTTTCAAACAAAAATAATAAATTCTCTCCTCGTGCTATTTCATGTGTCTTTTTATGGTACGCAAGTCATCAAAAAAGCTATAGATGCTTTGATCTCAAAACAAGAAAATTATATGTTTCAAGAAATATATCCTTCTTGGAAAATGAAAGTTTTTTTTTAAATATGATTTCTAAAGAAATAGATGAATATTCTTTTCTATTGGATCTAGTTCCAAAAAATTGTTAAAGATGATCTAGCAAAAAGTTCAAAAGAACAACTTGATATAACAAATTCAAAAGCTTTTAGTGACCCTTCTGATTGCATTCAGTACTCTAGGCGAGGTAATTTAGAGAAACCCTGTGCTCTCGAAAAATACACTAAAAAACATGAACAAGTATCCACTAGGAAGTCATCGAGAGTCTCTAAAGTTCTCAAAAAATTTGTGTCATACGAGTCTTTTTCACCAAAGTATCAAGCTTATATTGCTTTGATACACTCCTATGCAGAACCCTCTACCTATGATACACCAAACGAATAATCTGAATGGGTCGAAGCAATGTCAGTAGAGTTAAAAGCCTTAGAAAAAGCAAATACTTGGACTATCCAAGATCTTTTATCAGGAAAAAAGCTTATCGGATGTAGATGGGTGTATAAAGTGAAAACCAAAAGTGATGGCAGTCTTGAAAGGTTTAAGACTCGTTTAGTTGCCAAAGGATATTCCCAAGAATACAGAATAGACTATGAAGAAACGTTTGCTCTAATTGCAAGAATGACCACAGTTAGGATCTTGATAGCTCTAACATCTTCAAAGAAATGACATATATACCAAATGGATGTTAAAAATGCATTTCTTAATGAAAACCTAGTTGAAGCAGTATATATGGAACCACCACCTGGTATCAATATTCTCAAAGGAAAGAATCTTCGATTAAATAAAGCGTTATATGGGATTAATCGAGCCCCAAAGGCTTGGTATGATAATTGGTTTTCAATTTTGTCTTATTGACACAGTATTTTTTGTTAAGAATTCTAATGCAGGTATCATCATTCTTCTTCTCTATGTAGACGATATGATTATCACTGGAAGTGACAAGCAGGTTGTTAATAACATTAAAAAATTTCTCAAAACACATCTTGAAATGAGTGATTTAGGTTTCTTAAAAAAATTTCTTGGTATAGAAGTTGTCTATTCTTCCAGAAGCTATTTATTAACTCAGTTTAAATTTGCCCTAAATATTGTTGAGAGGGCTGGTATCGCGAACGAAAAGCAAGTTGACACTCCTGAAGTTGTCAACATCAAAATGAAGATTGATGATGGAGAATTACTTGAAAATCCAACACCTTACAGACAACTTGTTGGGGCACTATCTTACCTCTTTATTACCAGACCTGATATTGCACATGTCGTTCATACAGCGAGTCAATTTGAGCATGCTCCTACCACCGTTCATATAGGAGTTGTTTTACGCATTATTTAATATATCAAAACTTTAATTTTTCGAGGACTTTTTTCATCTGCTTCTTCTTCCTTTGATTTAACTGCTTATACTGATGCAAATTGGGGAGGTGATCCCAATAATCGACACTCAACTACTGGTTTCTGTGTGTTTTTAGGTGAATCATTGATTTCGTGGAGGTGTAAGAAGCAACAAAAAGTTTCTCTCTAATCAACTGAAGTTGAATACAGAGTGATGGCTACAACCACTATGAAAGTAGTCTGACTAAGGCGTTTACTTCATGGCATGGGTGTTGAAAGTACAGGAGCATCAAGACTATGCTGCGACAACAAAAGTTCTATTTACATTGCCAGCAACCGAACATTCCATGAATGCACCAAGCATATTAAAATGGATTGTCACTACGTACGAGAGGAGTTCCTACATGGCATCATTGATCTACCATATGTTTCCTCAGAATATCAACTGGTAGATTTTTTTACCAAAGCTCTCGCCGCTCCTCGATTTCACTTTCTCTTGAACAAACTTTTGGTTATTCAACCGTAAGTTTGAGGGAGAGTGTTAAAATGTAATGTAATACAGTTAGTTATATTCTAGTTAGATAGTTAGATTGTAATTAGGTTAGGTTAAGTTTTATTTCTGTTTTTTAGACTTTTTTAGACCTCTTTAGTAACATGTGCTTTTTAATCAAAGTCAAAAAACACCTGTACTTGCAAGTTGTTTAGACCTCCTGAAGTCTTTAGTAACATGTGCTTTTTTTAGACCTCTTAATAGAGTTGTTGGGAGTCCAACAACTCCCTCCTGGCTCCCTCTTGTGAGCATTATATATATGGGGTAAAACCCCCTTGTAAAATCACTTTTTGTGTGGGTTTAATCTCACTTGAATGAAATATTATTTTTGCCTCTTTTTTTGTGTACTCCTTTGAGCATTTTGGTTGTTGAGTGTGTTTTGTTCATTGAGAAAGATCCTTTGTGATATTCATTTGAAGTTTTGGTTGTGGACTTCATCTTCTTTCACCTAGGTGCATTGATCGCACCCAGGGTCAGGTTGACCACACTGGGTGCCGCACCCGCATCGCATTGTGTCGACGCAGGTGCGGCACCCAGTTAGTCGAGTCCCTGCGACATAAAATACCACATAAAAAGAAGTGTACCTTTCCAACATGAGGTGCAATCAACCATGCCAAAGTAACTGTAAGCAATCCAGTGGCTATGAGTATCCCAGTACCTTCTACAGCCCATTTGGTAGTAGGATTCTCATTGGGGGTAGCATCCTCAGCAGGTGCAAAGGAAACTTGATCAGTAGCACCTTGTGACATTGTAGTGAAATGATTTTGTGGATTAAACCACAAAGAGATCTCAGTAAGCTTTTGTCTTCGAATTACAGCAACAGTATCAGGATCTACACCTGGAATCTCCTGTACATGTGTAGGTGTTGGTTCACCCGCAACAGTTCTTTCTCTTAAAGTTTCACAATCCTTCAAAGAGGCCATGACCTTCTGGAAGTCTGCGGTCCTGATCTTTGTTGCTACACTACCACAAATTTCACAGATAGTGGATCCATGGCTGATGAACCACCTAAGGGCGCAAACATAATGTGCAAGGGCAAGATCGTTCTTGCATGAACATCGAAGATTGATCGCTTGATAATGATATGTCACTGCTTCTAAATCAGCACTACAAATAAACACCTCACCTTCAGAGCTCACAAACTCAATAAAACCAGGCTCCTTTTCGCGCACTTTAGGATCATCAACACTATAATGAGCATTCTTCAAGGCATCCTTGTCACCCAACCTATTCTCCTTACTACTTTGTTAATCAATATCTACCGGGGAAACGATGACAAGGAAAACCAATGCAGCATCTCCCCTTCTATCAGGCTCAGCACATTGGCAAACACGGCAAATTTTCGATGGTCCTTCCTTATCGAAACCATCATAAGATGTGGAGGTAGTTTGATCCTTTTCAACTTCAGAAACTGAAGGTGTTTTATCATGCTAAAGAAACTCTAATATCTTGCACTACCATTATGATGTGATTAACTTCACCTCTAAATTTATGTTATTTCAGCTGTGAATTTCCCACCATAAATTGCTACATATTTTTTCAGTTCTTTAATATATTAGAGTTTCTTTAGCATTCTACCAAGATGGGACAACGAATTCACAAAGAAGGAACAAACTTCTTGACCTAAAATACCAATAGTAGGTATCTCCAACAGAGAGGCTTGATATTCAAGGCATCCAATATAGCAAAGAAACGGACTGCCCATCACTCAAAATTAGTGAGATGCAGGAGAGAAACACTGCTGCATGGCAACCAGTATCTGCACTAGAATGAAGAGACACAGTAAGGAGATTTAGTAAACGGGATGGGGTTAAGATTTAGATTTTCACAAACTGCAACTAATGATTCTTTGCAAAAATATTCAGTAAATACATTTCATGGTTCTTGGCTCGAAACTCAAATCCTACGAGTCGTCTATTTAAAACATTTTTGCACCAGAACTAAGTAACAAGAGTCTCTAGAAACTGAATTCCACAAAATTGATGGTTCAAATTCTGGCACAAACCCATTACACCCAAACAAATCCAAATAACAAGACACAGCCATACGATAAACATGAACAAAGCCACCGTAATCTTTACTATCATTCTAGTTGCCCATCTACACCAAACAAAACATGAAGAAAGTAAACATCTGTTTGCTCTTGCTATTGTGAAAAATAACCAAGAACAAATAAAACCCACAATTTAAAACTGGTAGGTTCACATCCCAGAACCCAAACCGTGGCCACCACCATCTTCAAAAACCATTTTGGTTAAATATCCACATCAAAAAAACGTAAAAAACTCAGCGCTCTCACACGAATCTTTCTAAACAAACAAGAAGAAAAGATACCCGCCAATTGATACTCGTCGCCTTACCCACATAAGGACTCGCATCTTTCCACCAATTCGAGGAGAGAAAATGAACCAAGAAAAGAAGGGGTGAGGAAACCAACCTGTTAGTCATTCATGGGAGTAAAATTCGACTGAGGAATAACTACAAAACGCTTGGGAGTTGGGTAATGTTCTAAAGGAAGGAAAATAGGGCTCCCCACCATCACATGAATATGGGAATGTCAACGTTTTCGGGATTAAGGTCGCCACTCACCATCACGAAGACAAATATTGTGTTATCTGCGTGACTCCAAGACTAAAGACGGGTTGACAAGGTTACCTTTTTTTCTTTCTAATATCATCATTGAAGACTAATAATAAGTGTTTTAAGAGTAATTTGTACATTTTTTCGCTAGTAGTTTGTAATCTTTTATATGACTACATTACCATATTCGTCACCATCGATGTTTTTTTTTTTTTGAAGAATAAGATTCAATAAATAAAGAAATATACATAAGCTTAAAATTTTTAGTATTAGATATCAAACAGGTTGAGAGACCTCCAAGACACTAAGACGCACCAAAGACCCTATTCGCTGGTGGCCTAGCCATGAGAGATCTGGAATCCTTCTAATTAAGCTTCACAGCACAAAACAGGTTGAATTGGATAAACAACAGAATTGTCTTCACAGGTTTCTTCTTTATCCTAAAAATTCTGTTTTTCTTTCTTCCCAAACTCTCTACCGAGCATATATAAACCACTACCTCTAGACTTTCTTTCACTTGCATGAGAACTTGGTCAAGGAAGGCCCAGTTATCAATTGCCGGAAACAAGGAAACTGAATTGGCTTCAGTTTAACATTGGCCACATAAAAAAGAAAACCTCTTAAAAATAGGGGCAGTACCAAAGACAATGATCACTAATTTTCACATAAACAACATCTGTTAGCTACATTGATCCAAAACTTCTGCAGGCGGTATTGAGTATTTATCTTCCCGGCTAGCAGCACCCAAGCAAAAAACGATGCTCTAGGCAAAGGTCCTTTGACTTGGGATATTCATTGATCTGAATCCACTTAAAACTGTATTTGGTGAACCCGTATAGGAGTACATGAATGGTAGTCCGTGGTGCACCATGGTTTTTTTTTTTTTACTCCGAGAGACCGCTTCAGCCGCAGAGACCTAGCAGAGATGGCTCAGCTTGCCGTACTTACAGTCTTTGTTCTTGTCAGCATTAAACTTCAAGGGCTTACAGCTCGACCCGAGAGAGTCGCCAAGCTTCAGCTTACACATGGAGTGACCCTCATGGGATTTGAACCTTCAAACAGTCTAGGCCCCACGTTTAAAAATAAATGAGGAACGTGGTGTTCTTAACCTCAAATACTAATTACATTACAATATGGTGAGCAAATGTGGATATGTCCACCGTAGGGGCTCCCACGGCACCTTGTGTTGGGATGTTGCAAGTTCAAATCCCAATGGTATCATTGTATAACTGGTAGGGGTCTGTCTATCCCTCAAAATAGGGATGGCAATGGACCAGGGCCGGGGACAGGGTCTCCACCCCCGCCCCGTCTCAAGATTAGAACCTCCATCCCCATACCGGGATGGATTTTAACCTCCACCCCCGCCTTCATCCCCGTTTCATGTCCTCCATCCCCGGTTCAAATGGGGATGAGGTAGGGCGGGGGCCTGTTTCCCCCTAGTCTATTGCTATCCTTTAGAAGAACTGGGGATGGGGCGGGGAAAAGTGTAAGTCCATCCCCTCCTTCATCCCCGAACAGGGATGGATTTTAACCTTCGTCCCCGCCTCCATCCCCGTTTCATACCCTTCATCCCCGGTCCATCCCCCGCTTTCCGCAGGCCCACTGCCATCCCTACCTCGAAAAAAAGAAAGTTGCTCTAAGTGGTATATACTATATA